>NC_086086.1:0-1250000 GCF_948474715.1 Cydia amplana
CTAACCTAACCTAACCTAACCTAACCTAACCTAACCTAACCTAACCTAACCTAACCTAACCTAACCTAACCTAACCTAACCTAACCTAACCTAACCTAACCTAACCTAACCTAACCTAACCTAACCTAACCTAACCTAACCTAACCTAACCTAACCTAACCTAACCTAACCTAACCTAACCTAACCTAACCTAACCTAACCTAACCTAACCTAACCTAACCTAACCTAACCTAACCTAACCTAACCTAACCTAACCTAACCTAACCTAACCTAACCTAACCTAACCTAACCTAACCTAACCTAACCTAACCTAACCTAACCTAACCTAACCTAACCTAACCTAACCTAACCTAACCTAACCTAACCTAACCTAACCTAACCTAACCTAACCTAACCTAACCTAACCTAACCTAACCTAACCTAACCTAACCTAACCTAACCTAACCTAACCTAACCTAACCTAACCTAACCTAACCTAACCTAACCTAACCTAACCTAACCTAACCTAACCTAACCTAACCTAACCTAACCTAACCTAACCTAACCTAACCTAACCTAACCTAACCTAACCTAACCTAACCTAACCTAACCTAACCTAACCTAACCTAACCTAACCTAACCTAACCTAACCTAACCTAACCTAACCTAACCTAACCTAACCTAACCTAACCTAACCTAACCTAACCTAACCTAACCTAACCTAACCTAACCTAACCTAACCTAACCTAACCTAACCTAACCTAACCTAACCTAACCTAACCTAACCTAACCTAACCTAACCTAACCTAACCTAACCTAACCTAACCTAACCTAACCTAACCTAACCTAACCTAACCTAACCTAACCTAACCTAACCTAACCTAACCTAACCTAACCTAACCTAACCTAACCTAACCTAACCTAACCTAACCTAACCTAACCTAACCTAACCTAACCTAACCTAACCTAACCTAACCTAACCTAACCTAACCTAACCTAACCTAACCTAACCTAACCTAACCTAACCTAACCTAACCTAACCTAACCTAACCTAACCTAACCTAACCTAACCTAACCTAACCTAACCTAACCTAACCTAACCTAACCTAACCTAACCTAACCTAACCTAACCTAACCTAACCTAACCTAACCTAACCTAACCTAACCTAACCTAACCTAACCTAACCTAACCTAACCTAACCTAACCTAACCTAACCTAACCTAACCTAACCTAACCTAACCTAACCTAACCTAACCTAACCTAACCTAACCTAACCTAACCTAACCTAACCTAACCTAACCTAACCTAACCTAACCTAACCTAACCTAACCTAACCTAACCTAACCTAACCTAACCTAACCTAACCTAACCTAACCTAACCTAACCTAACCTAACCTAACCTAACCTAACCTAACCTAACCTAACCTAACCTAACCTAACCTAACCTAACCTAACCTAACCTAACCTAACCTAACCTAACCTAACCTAACCTAACCTAACCTAACCTAACCTAACCTAACCTAACCTAACCTAACCTAACCTAACCTAACCTAACCTAACCTAACCTAACCTAACCTAACCTAACCTAACCTAACCTAACCTAACCTAACCTAACCTAACCTAACCTAACCTAACCTAACCTAACCTAACCTAACCTAACCTAACCTAACCTAACCTAACCTAACCTAACCTAACCTAACCTAACCTAACCTAACCTAACCTAACCTAACCTAACCTAACCTAACCTAACCTAACCTAACCTAACCTAACCTAACCTAACCTAACCTAACCTAACCTAACCTAACCTAACCTAACCTAACCTAACCTAACCTAACCTAACCTAACCTAACCTAACCTAACCTAACCTAACCTAACCTAACCTAACCTAACCTAACCTAACCTAACCTAACCTAACCTAACCTAACCTAACCTAACCTAACCTAACCTAACCTAACCTAACCTAACCTAACCTAACCTAACCTAACCTAACCTAACCTAACCTAACCTAACCTAACCTAACCTAACCTAACCTAACCTAACCTAACCTAACCTAACCTAACCTAACCTAACCTAACCTAACCTAACCTAACCTAACCTAACCTAACCTAACCTAACCTAACCTAACCTAACCTAACCTAACCTAACCTAACCTAACCTAACCTAACCTAACCTAACCTAACCTAACCTAACCTAACCTAACCTAACCTAACCTAACCTAACCTAACCTAACCTAACCTAACCTAACCTAACCTAACCTAACCTAACCTAACCTAACCTAACCTAACCTAACCTAACCTAACCTAACCTAACCTAACCTAACCTAACCTAACCTAACCTAACCTAACCTAACCTAACCTAACCTAACCTAACCTAACCTAACCTAACCTAACCTAACCTAACCTAACCTAACCTAACCTAACCTAACCTAACCTAACCTAACCTAACCTAACCTAACCTAACCTAACCTAACCTAACCTAACCTAACCTAACCTAACCTAACCTAACCTAACCTAACCTAACCTAACCTAACCTAACCTAACCTAACCTAACCTAACCTAACCTAACCTAACCTAACCTAACCTAACCTAACCTAACCTAACCTAACCTAACCTAACCTAACCTAACCTAACCTAACCTAACCTAACCTAACCTAACCTAACCTAACCTAACCTAACCTAACCTAACCTAACCTAACCTAACCTAACCTAACCTAACCTAACCTAACCTAACCTAACCTAACCTAACCTAACCTAACCTAACCTAACCTAACCTAACCTAACCTAACCTAACCTAACCTAACCTAACCTAACCTAACCTAACCTAACCTAACCTAACCTAACCTAACCTAACCTAACCTAACCTAACCTAACCTAACCTAACCTAACCTAACCTAACCTAACCTAACCTAACCTAACCTAACCTAACCTAACCTAACCTAACCTAACCTAACCTAACCTAACCTAACCTAACCTAACCTAACCTAACCTAACCTAACCTAACCTAACCTAACCTAACCTAACCTAACCTAACCTAACCTAACCTAACCTAACCTAACCTAACCTAACCTAACCTAACCTAACCTAACCTAACCTAACCTAACCTAACCTAACCTAACCTAACCTAACCTAACCTAACCTAACCTAACCTAACCTAACCTAACCTAACCTAACCTAACCTAACCTAACCTAACCTAACCTAACCTAACCTAACCTAACCTAACCTAACCTAACCTAACCTAACCTAACCTAACCTAACCTAACCTAACCTAACCTAACCTAACCTAACCTAACCTAACCTAACCTAACCTAACCTAACCTAACCTAACCTAACCTAACCTAACCTAACCTAACCTAACCTAACCTAACCTAACCTAACCTAACCTAACCTAACCTAACCTAACCTAACCTAACCTAACCTAACCTAACCTAACCTAACCTAACCTAACCTAACCTAACCTAACCTAACCTAACCTAACCTAACCTAACCTAACCTAACCTAACCTAACCTAACCTAACCTAACCTAACCTAACCTAACCTAACCTAACCTAACCTAACCTAACCTAACCTAACCTAACCTAACCTAACCTAACCTAACCTAACCTAACCTAACCTAACCTAACCTAACCTAACCTAACCTAACCTAACCTAACCTAACCTAACCTAACCTAACCTAACCTAACCTAACCTAACCTAACCTAACCTAACCTAACCTAACCTAACCTAACCTAACCTAACCTAACCTAACCTAACCTAACCTAACCTAACCTAACCTAACCTAACCTAACCTAACCTAACCTAACCTAACCTAACCTAACCTAACCTAACCTAACCTAACCTAACCTAACCTAACCTAACCTAACCTAACCTAACCTAACCTAACCTAACCTAACCTAACCTAACCTAACCTAACCTAACCTAACCTAACCTAACCTAACCTAACCTAACCTAACCTAACCTAACCTAACCTAACCTAACCTAACCTAACCTAACCTAACCTAACCTAACCTAACCTAACCTAACCTAACCTAACCTAACCTAACCTAACCTAACCTAACCTAACCTAACCTAACCTAACCTAACCTAACCTAACCTAACCTAACCTAACCTAACCTAACCTAACCTAACCTAACCTAACCTAACCTAACCTAACCTAACCTAACCTAACCTAACCTAACCTAACCTAACCTAACCTAACCTAACCTAACCTAACCTAACCTAACCTAACCTAACCTAACCTAACCTAACCTAACCTAACCTAACCTAACCTAACCTAACCTAACCTAACCTAACCTAACCTAACCTAACCTAACCTAACCTAACCTAACCTAACCTAACCTAACCTAACCTAACCTAACCTAACCTAACCTAACCTAACCTAACCTAACCTAACCTAACCTAACCTAACCTAACCTAACCTAACCTAACCTAACCTAACCTAACCTAACCTAACCTAACCTAACCTAACCTAACCTAACCTAACCTAACCTAACCTAACCTAACCTAACCTAACCTAACCTAACCTAACCTAACCTAACCTAACCTAACCTAACCTAACCTAACCTAACCTAACCTAACCTAACCTAACCTAACCTAACCTAACCTAACCTAACCTAACCTAACCTAACCTAACCTAACCTAACCTAACCTAACCTAACCTAACCTAACCTAACCTAACCTAACCTAACCTAACCTAACCTAACCTAACCTAACCTAACCTAACCTAACCTAACCTAACCTAACCTAACCTAACCTAACCTAACCTAACCTAACCTAACCTAACCTAACCTAACCTAACCTAACCTAACCTAACCTAACCTAACCTAACCTAACCTAACCTAACCTAACCTAACCTAACCTAACCTAACCTAACCTAACCTAACCTAACCTAACCTAACCTAACCTAACCTAACCTAACCTAACCTAACCTAACCTAACCTAACCTAACCTAACCTAACCTAACCTAACCTAACCTAACCTAACCTAACCTAACCTAACCTAACCTAACCTAACCTAACCTAACCTAACCTAACCTAACCTAACCTAACCTAACCTAACCTAACCTAACCTAACCTAACCTAACCTAACCTAACCTAACCTAACCTAACCTAACCTAACCTAACCTAACCTAACCTAACCTAACCTAACCTAACCTAACCTAACCTAACCTAACCTAACCTAACCTAACCTAACCTAACCTAACCTAACCTAACCTAACCTAACCTAACCTAACCTAACCTAACCTAACCTAACCTAACCTAACCTAACCTAACCTAACCTAACCTAACCTAACCTAACCTAACCTAACCTAACCTAACCTAACCTAACCTAACCTAACCTAACCTAACCTAACCTAACCTAACCTAACCTAACCTAACCTAACCTAACCTAACCTAACCTAACCTAACCTAACCTAACCTAACCTAACCTAACCTAACCTAACCTAACCTAACCTAACCTAACCTAACCTAACCTAACCTAACCTAACCTAACCTAACCTAACCTAACCTAACCTAACCTAACCTAACCTAACCTAACCTAACCTAACCTAACCTAACCTAACCTAACCTAACCTAACCTAACCTAACCTAACCTAACCTAACCTAACCTAACCTAACCTAACCTAACCTAACCTAACCTAACCTAACCTAACCTAACCTAACCTAACCTAACCTAACCTAACCTAACCTAACCTAACCTAACCTAACCTAACCTAACCTAACCTAACCTAACCTAACCTAACCTAACCTAACCTAACCTAACCTAACCTAACCTAACCTAACCTAACCTAACCTAACCTAACCTAACCTAACCTAACCTAACCTAACCTAACCTAACCTAACCTAACCTAACCTAACCTAACCTAACCTAACCTAACCTAACCTAACCTAACCTAACCTAACCTAACCTAACCTAACCTAACCTAACCTAACCTAACCTAACCTAACCTAACCTAACCTAACCTAACCTAACCTAACCTAACCTAACCTAACCTAACCTAACCTAACCTAACCTAACCTAACCTAACCTAACCTAACCTAACCTAACCTAACCTAACCTAACCTAACCTAACCTAACCTAACCTAACCTAACCTAACCTAACCTAACCTAACCTAACCTAACCTAACCTAACCTAACCTAACCTAACCTAACCTAACCTAACCTAACCTAACCTAACCTAACCTAACCTAACCTAACCTAACCTAACCTAACCTAACCTAACCTAACCTAACCTAACCTAACCTAACCTAACCTAACCTAACCTAACCTAACCTAACCTAACCTAACCTAACCTAACCTAACCTAACCTAACCTAACCTAACCTAACCTAACCTAACCTAACCTAACCTAACCTAACCTAACCTAACCTAACCTAACCTAACCTAACCTAACCTAACCTAACCTAACCTAACCTAACCTAACCTAACCTAACCTAACCTAACCTAACCTAACCTAACCTAACCTAACCTAACCTAACCTAACCTAACCTAACCTAACCTAACCTAACCTAACCTAACCTAACCTAACCTAACCTAACCTAACCTAACCTAACCTAACCTAACCTAACCTAACCTAACCTAACCTAACCTAACCTAACCTAACCTAACCTAACCTAACCTAACCTAACCTAACCTAACCTAACCTAACCTAACCTAACCTAACCTAACCTAACCTAACCTAACCTAACCTAACCTAACCTAACCTAACCTAACCTAACCTAACCTAACCTAACCTAACCTAACCTAACCTAACCTAACCTAACCTAACCTAACCTAACCTAACCTAACCTAACCTAACCTAACCTAACCTAACCTAACCTAACCTAACCTAACCTAACCTAACCTAACCTAACCTAACCTAACCTAACCTAACCTAACCTAACCTAACCTAACCTAACCTAACCTAACCTAACCTAACCTAACCTAACCTAACCTAACCTAACCTAACCTAACCTAACCTAACCTAACCTAACCTAACCTAACCTAACCTAACCTAACCTAACCTAACCTAACCTAACCTAACCTAACCTAACCTAACCTAACCTAACCTAACCTAACCTAACCTAACCTAACCTAACCTAACCTAACCTAACCTAACCTAACCTAACCTAACCTAACCTAACCTAACCTAACCTAACCTAACCTAACCTAACCTAACCTAACCTAACCTAACCTAACCTAACCTAACCTAACCTAACCTAACCTAACCTAACCTAACCTAACCTAACCTAACCTAACCTAACCTAACCTAACCTAACCTAACCTAACCTAACCTAACCTAACCTAACCTAACCTAACCTAACCTAACCTAACCTAACCTAACCTAACCTAACCTAACCTAACCTAACCTAACCTAACCTAACCTAACCTAACCTAACCTAACCTAACCTAACCTAACCTAACCTAACCTAACCTAACCTAACCTAACCTAACCTAACCTAACCTAACCTAACCTAACCTAACCTAACCTAACCTAACCTAACCTAACCTAACCTAACCTAACCTAACCTAACCTAACCTAACCTAACCTAACCTAACCTAACCTAACCTAACCTAACCTAACCTAACCTAACCTAACCTAACCTAACCTAACCTAACCTAACCTAACCTAACCTAACCTAACCTAACCTAACCTAACCTAACCTAACCTAACCTAACCTAACCTAACCTAACCTAACCTAACCTAACCTAACCTAACCTAACCTAACCTAACCTAACCTAACCTAACCTAACCTAACCTAACCTAACCTAACCTAACCTAACCTAACCTAACCTAACCTAACCTAACCTAACCTAACCTAACCTAACCTAACCTAACCTAACCTAACCTAACCTAACCTAACCTAACCTAACCTAACCTAACCTAACCTAACCTAACCTAACCTAACCTAACCTAACCTAACCTAACCTAACCTAACCTAACCTAACCTAACCTAACCTAACCTAACCTAACCTAACCTAACCTAACCTAACCTAACCTAACCTAACCTAACCTAACCTAACCTAACCTAACCTAACCTAACCTAACCTAACCTAACCTAACCTAACCTAACCTAACCTAACCTAACCTAACCTAACCTAACCTAACCTAACCTAACCTAACCTAACCTAACCTAACCTAACCTAACCTAACCTAACCTAACCTAACCTAACCTAACCTAACCTAACCTAACCTAACCTAACCTAACCTAACCTAACCTAACCTAACCTAACCTAACCTAACCTAACCTAACCTAACCTAACCTAACCTAACCTAACCTAACCTAACCTAACCTAACCTAACCTAACCTAACCTAACCTAACCTAACCTAACCTAACCTAACCTAACCTAACCTAACCTAACCTAACCTAACCTAACCTAACCTAACCTAACCTAACCTAACCTAACCTAACCTAACCTAACCTAACCTAACCTAACCTAACCTAACCTAACCTAACCTAACCTAACCTAACCTAACCTAACCTAACCTAACCTAACCTAACCTAACCTAACCTAACCTAACCTAACCTAACCTAACCTAACCTAACCTAACCTAACCTAACCTAACCTAACCTAACCTAACCTAACCTAACCTAACCTAACCTAACCTAACCTAACCTAACCTAACCTAACCTAACCTAACCTAACCTAACCTAACCTAACCTAACCTAACCTAACCTAACCTAACCTAACCTAACCTAACCTAACCTAACCTAACCTAACCTAACCTAACCTAACCTAACCTAACCTAACCTAACCTAACCTAACCTAACCTAACCTAACCTAACCTAACCTAACCTAACCTAACCTAACCTAACCTAACCTAACCTAACCTAACCTAACCTAACCTAACCTAACCTAACCTAACCTAACCTAACCTAACCTAACCTAACCTAACCTAACCTAACCTAACCTAACCTAACCTAACCTAACCTAACCTAACCTAACCTAACCTAACCTAACCTAACCTAACCTAACCTAACCTAACCTAACCTAACCTAACCTAACCTAACCTAACCTAACCTAACCTAACCTAACCTAACCTAACCTAACCTAACCTAACCTAACCTAACCTAACCTAACCTAACCTAACCTAACCTAACCTAACCTAACCTAACCTAACCTAACCTAACCTAACCTAACCTAACCTAACCTAACCTAACCTAACCTAACCTAACCTAACCTAACCTAACCTAACCTAACCTAACCTAACCTAACCTAACCTAACCTAACCTAACCTAACCTAACCTAACCTAACCTAACCTAACCTAACCTAACCTAACCTAACCTAACCTAACCTAACCTAACCTAACCTAACCTAACCTAACCTAACCTAACCTAACCTAACCTAACCTAACCTAACCTAACCTAACCTAACCTTTTTTTTTTTTTTTTTTTTTTTTTTTTTGTTGACGGAGTGGGGAATGCGTTTACGCATCCCTCCCCGGCCGTGGGGCAAGGCCATAATGGGGAGGGTATGTGGGACTCCCTCCTTCGATTCCCTCTCCTAGCGAGAAGGAGCGAAAGAGAATACCCACTAAACCCCACTCCGTTGTCCCCCTCTCAGACGTTGTATGGGGGCATCATGGGCTCGCGCATTCATTCCTCCATGATGCCCCCCGTCTTTTCCCGGCGTCCCCAGGGAACCCGCACTTTGGGAGGGGAGAATCAATGACCATTCTGATTCTCCCCCCAGACGTAGGGCCTAAATATCCATATTTTGTCCCTCACAGGCCCGTTGGTCGATGTTACTCACTGGAGGGGCTCTTTGGGTCTTCGGAAGAGCCTCTTTGCCTTTTGCTGGTGGGGGCGTACAGGAAAAGCCACCCATTATGTGTCCCGCTGGGCGTTTGGCCGCATGACATACCGAGCAGAAGGCAGTCTCCGCCTTGCAGTCCACCCTCTTGTGGTCCGGCCTGCTACACCGGAAGCAGAGACCGCTCCTATCTACTGGCGACGGGCATAGTGCTCTGGTGTGCCCCGTGCCCATACACCTGAAGCACCTCATCGGTGTTGGGTCCAGCGCCACTACTAGAGCCGAGGACCATCCTATTTGAAGTCGACCCGCTGCGGTGACCCTCTTGGCTGCCGTTATAGGGCACTGTGCCAGAGTCGACGCTGTCCCATTATATTGGGCCCTAATCGATCCCACCTTAACTTCATTTATTGAGCACTCTCCCAATTTAGCGATTGCTCCCGCGATCTCTTCCTGAGTGGCTGCCTCATCTAGGCCCGAAATGCGTAAGTCCGCCATTTTGGTGGGCCTGTATACTCGGGCTTCCTCACCGAAACCTAACCTAACCTAACCTAACCTAACCTAACCTAACCTAACCTAACCTAACCTAACCTAACCTAACCTAACCTAACCTAACCTAACCTAACCTAACCTAACCTAACCTAACCTAACCTAACCTAACCTAACCTAACCTAACCTAACCTAACCTAACCTAACCTAACCTAACCTAACCTAACCAGTCGCGCGCCAAGCGCTCAGAGTGTACGCATCGTTTTCGCGTCGCTCCGCGCTTTAAAATTCAAAAACTCTCGGTTTTTTCCCTCAAACCCTTATGTGTTATACATCAAAACACGCGCGCTGACTCGGACTATACGGTTGTGCAAAAATTTGTGAAATCGGACAACCTTGTGAAGCACAGTGAGCAAAATAGTGACAAACTTTCCGTTGCTATAGGCGAAACTCCTGTGAAAAGTGAAATATCAGTGATAGAGACACTGTTTTTATATGTGAGTGATCCCTAGTGAATTTCTCATATGGATGTGATTCTGGATTTGACCTAACTAAGTAGGCGTAAGTACAATTAACCCTTTAACCTCCAAGTGTCTGAATAATAGTGACTTAATTGCGTATAACTCGTTAAATAGATCGACGACATACTAATTTTTAAATACTACCATAAGCGGCTTGATAAACTCTATACTCTGTGCAAGTTTCATAAATTTCCTGACTAAAACCCCGAAGATTTCGAAGAAAAACTAAAACCACGTGGTTTGGAAAAAACTAGTTCCCGATAAGTGCGGCTAATTTTGAAATTGGAATTGGATTCCTTAATCCACTAGGACTGTATAACAGAAAACAGAACTCAAATCAGTGTAATAGTTCTTGAGTTATTTAAGATTTACAAACTAAAAACTTATTTTTATGAAACTTTTAACTTTGGCATTTAATTTTTCGAAATTTTGAGTGATGACGCATACTTTTTTTATATAATTTGAATGTAACCGTTATCGGACAATATATATACAAAATTTCAGAATTGTTTATAAAGTAGTTTCTGCGTAAAGTAATATTTAGTTGCGCCACTCCTTGTTTTTGACGTAATTATAATTCGAAAACCTACTTTTTTATCTTGCACTTTTTTCCCAATTTTTTGATCTTGATTTATTGTAATCCACTAAAAAATAGTTTTAAGAATACTTTTGATGCATGTTGTCCAGTTAGATTATCTGTAATTAGAGTTTTAAGATTTAATCATTTTCAACCGACCAATTCTGAATCCCGTAAAGTTTGGCTCATTTTGATAATAGTATTAGATTAGAGAACTTATTAGTAACATATGACAGAAAACGGAACTCTGATTGGTGTAATAGTTTTTGAGATATTCAAGAATTTCTAACCTAAAAATTTGTAACTTTGACATTTAATTTCTCGAAAGTGCGAGAGACGACGCACACTTATTTCATACAGTTTTAAGGCATATGTTATCGAACAATAATCATACAAAATTTCAGAATTGTTTATAAAGTAGTTTCTGTGTAAAGTAATATTTTGTCGCGCCACTTCTTGGTTTCGACGTAACTATAATTTGAAAACCTACTTTTTTGTCTTGCACTTTTTTCTCAATTTTTTGATCTTGATTGATTGTAATCCACTAAAAAATAGTTTCAACATACTTCTGATGCTTGTTGGTCAATTAGATTATCTGTAATTAGAATTTTAAGATTTAATAATTTTGAACCGACAAATTTTGAACCCCGTCTAAGCGTGGCTCATTTTGAAAATAGTATTAGATTATAGAACTCATTAGTAACATATAACAGAAAACGGAACTCTGATTGGTGTGATAGATTTTGAGATATTCAAGATTCTCTAACCTAAAATTTGTAACTTTAACATTCAATTTCTCGAAAGTGTGAGTGACTACGCACACTTATTTCATACAGTTTTAATGCATATGTTATCGGACAATAATCATACAAAATTTCAGAATTGTTTATAAAGTAGTTTCAGTGTAAAGTAATATTTTGTCGCGCCACTCTTTGGCGTTGACGTAACTATAATTCGAAAATCAACTTTTTTGTCTTGCACTTTTTTCTCAATTTTTTGATTTTGATTGATTATAATCCACTAAAAAATAGTTATAAGAATACTTGATGCTTGGTGTTTAGTTAGATTATCTGTAATTACAGTTTTAAGATTTAATAATTTCAAACCGACTAATTTTGAATCCCGTAAATCTTTGGCTCATTTTGATAATAGTATTAGATTATAGAACTTATAAGTAACATATAACAGAAAACGGAATTCTGATTGGTGCAATAGTTTTTGAGATATTCAAGATATTCTTGCCTAAAAATTTGTAACTTTAACATTTAATTTCTCGAAAGTGTGATAGACTACGCACACTTATTTCATACAGTTTTAATGCATATGTTATCGGACAATAATCATACAAAATTTTAGGATTGTTTATAAAGTAGTTTCTGTGTAAAGTAATATTTAGTCGCGCCACTCCTTGGTTTTGACGTAATTATAATTTGAAAACGAACTTTTTTGTCTCGGACTTTTTTCCAAAATTTTTGATTTTGGTTTATTGTAATACACTAAAAAATAGTTATACGAATACATTTGACGCTTGTTGTCTAGTTAGATTATCTGTAATTAGAGTTTTAAGATTTAATAATTTTAATACTCTAAATCTGCCAAAATGCCCATCATACACTCGCCAACCCACTCCCCCGCGTACACGCGATCACGTACCCGGGCTGTAAAAAGAACAGAAGATGAATCATCGCAGATTCGCCAGTCACCCAAACCTGGTTGCTCGAAATTAGACAATGAAAATACACGCGATAACTCGCCTACAGAGAACATCGATCTTCTTTTTCGATCAAGAACAAGCTCATACAGCTCGACAACCGGCATCACAGCAACACAACGAAGAAATGATGACCTCACTCCCGAGATGGATCGAGAATTGGATGCGGTTGCTAACAGGACACCCGCTGCGACACATATCGCACAAAATACCCCGGAAACTGAACACGAGCCAAACGAGGAAGAATCTCAAGAAATGACACTCCAATACAGTTGTATAGAGTCAGATACAGACTCCTCGATTGAAGATTTACACGAGCTTGCCGACATGATGAAATACTTTGAGAAGGTAACTCAATGGTGTGACGAGATAACTTCCACCCTATTACCAGGTAAAAAATCTAACCAACGGAGCGTCACCAGGGAAGCAAAAGAAAAGGTACTCAATATAACAAAATCCATCAAATCACTCACCGGCCAGGTCCGAAAAAATAACACTCTGAGGACACCCTCATCGGATGCACTCCTAAACAGCGGAAAACCACCACCTACACCCATCAGCCAAGCGAGACATAATAAAACTATAAGCGGCGTTCAGGAAGAGACCATCACCACACTCATACAAAATACTATTAAACTTGAATTCCAAAAGATCAAGGATGACTGGACAAACTCCACAGTGAGCAGCACTGCGCGACAAGGCGGAAATGGACAATCATACGCCACTGTGGCAGCAAGCACAGAATTTCGTTCCAAAGTTATCACTCGCACTACCACACCACCGGACATTCCTGTAAATAAACCGGCCCTTATTCTCACTGCTAAAGCGGCAGTTAACAGCCCTGTTGAGACCCTGGAGATATGGAAGAAGAGCATCTCGTTCAGAAACTCTAATTTCGCCCCTGCTAACACAAAACACGTGTCAAATAACAAGGTACGTGTCGAATTTGATACACCAGAACAGCGCGACAGGGTAATCTCTATGACGAACGACTCAAATTGCGAGGTCATCGCTGAAAAGTCCAAATCCCTGTCACCCATGATTATCCTAAAGGGCGTATCTGAGAACGTTAAAGCAGACCAGCTAGCGAACGTCATCATTGGACAGAACACTGAACTCGCCGCAGTCATCAAAGATGAGCGAGACTTCACTTTACACTTTCTGAGAGCCAACAGAAATCCAAAGCTGTATAACGCAGTCTTCAAGACGACACCCGAGATCTTCAAGACAATCATCAAAGTTGCTAAATTAAACGTAGACCACCAGAAAGTGTATGCAGGTGAATACATACCACTTCTACAATGTTACCAGTGCCTACAGATTGGACACACTCGCAAACGATGCACTAAGAATGACACTGCCACTTGCTCTCACTGCGCAGTTACTGGGCACGAATACAAGCGATGCCCAGTAAAAGATGACTACAACCAAATCAAATGCTACAATTGCGCCTCTCATGCCTCCAAAAACAATCTACAGACCAACACTAAGCATAGTGCTACTTCGGCTGCTTGCCCCTACATATGCTTGATGTCTACCAAAATAAGAGGAAAAATCAATTATGGACCCTAAAATATTACAAGAAACGGTAATACACTCGAGCACAAAGCGAGAACCTAAAACTGTTTACAAATAACTTTTAGATTAAGAATTTTAGATGTTTGTTGTTTATTGTGCTGCGCTGTCGCGCCACCGGAGCTTCACCGCTCATTGAGCTGACGCGGTGGCGTGGCGGCGCAAATTGTAAATATAATTGTAAATAGGATAATTGCTGATCTTCACTCGTGTCTGCTGCGCCGTCGCGTTGCCGCGCCGGGCCTTCGCCGTTCGGCGCGGTAGCGTGGCGGCGCAAATTGTAAATATGTTCATTGTTGATTTTTACTCGTGTTACTTCGCCATACCCCGAAACCCCAAATCCCTTCCATATTCTCCTACTACCTCTTCACTTACACACTAATACAGACATTAGGTATTCTACACCAAACAACAATTCTACAACATAAATCCACCACACTAAATCATTAAAATTCCCACACAAATCACACCCATGGACAACGTGTATACCATTAGCACCGCGTCCCTGGTACAATCAAAACTGCACAGGGCGGAGGTTTTAGTCCGTAGGCAACTGGGCAAATTCCCAGTTGAGTCGGGCATGCTGTCGGATTCGGGCCGGCAGTATCCAATGAGGATTTCCTCCACCCACGCAAAAAAAAAAAAAAAAAAAAACCTAACCTAACCTAACCTAACCTAACCTAACCTAACCTAACCTAACCTAACCTAACCTAACCTAACCTAACCTAACCTAACCTAACCTAACCTAACCTAACCTAACCTAACCTAACCTAACCTAACCTAACCTAACTCAAAACCTAACCTAACCTAACTCAAAACCTAACCTAACCTAACTCAAAACCTAACCTAACCTAACTCAAAACCTAACCTAACCTAACTCAAAACCTAACCTAACCTAACTCAAAACCTAACCTAACCTAACTCAAAACCTAACCTAACCTAACTCAAAACCTAACCTAACCTAACTCAAAACCTAACCTAACCTAACTCAAAACCTAACCTAACCTAACTCAAAACCTAACCTAACCTAACTCAAAACCTAACCTAACCTAACTCAAAACCTAACCTAACCTAACTCAAAACCTAACCTAACCTAACTCAAAACCTAACCTAACCTAACTCAAAACCTAACCTAACCTAACTCAAAACCTAACCTAACCTAACTCAAAACCTAACCTAACCTAACTCAAAACCTAACCTAACCTAACTCAAAACCTAACCTAACCTAACTCAAAACCTAACCTAACCTAACTCAAAACCTAACCTAACCTAACTCAAAACCTAACCTAACCTAACTCAAAACCTAACCTAACCTAACTCAAAACCTAACCTAACCTAACTCAAAACCTAACCTAACCTAACTCAAAACCTAACCTAACCTAACTCAAAACCTAACCTAACCTAACTCAAAACCTAACCTAACCTAACTCAAAACCTAACCTAACCTAACTCAAAACCTAACCTAACTCAAAACCTAACCTAACTCAAAACCTAACCTTACTCAAAAGTCAAAACCTAACCTAACTCCGAACCGCGCCTAACCACCGATTTTAGAAAATTTGCTAGGGTATTAGTGGAAAAATTTAGCCCGTTTTGTCTTCAGGATTTGTGTTAGAAGCGGCATCTACCGGATGTATACGACACTAGCGTACTTTGGACGGACTAAGTTGTTTTTTTTTTTTTTTTTTTTTTTTTTTCTACGATCTCATTCCGAATTCGGAAAGGTAGGAATTTTTTGCAAATTTCTCAGAAATATTCCGAAATATATATTACACATTTACATTTCAGAACTTTTCAACAATATTCAGAAAGGTAATCTATCCTAGTAGTGAGAAAAAAAAAAAAAAAAAAAAAAAAAAAAAAAAAAAAAAGATTTGTATATAAGACAAGCTTCGCACTGCGTGGAAAGAGAAGTCGTTTCTGCAAATAGCAGAAGGGGAGATAAGTATCGAGAGGTTGTTGTCGCGGCGGCAAGCGGCCTTATGTAGCGCGCAGGAACTACTCTGGCAGACTCACGTGTTATCAGGCTCACTGATACGTAAATACTTAACTAGAATAAAGTTTTTGATTTTTATTCACATTTATTTTATGATTCGATTCAGATAGATGTGTGACTGACATCCATGTTAATTATACTACAATGCATACGCGAAGGAGAGTTTTTTAATTTTCACCCCTTTAGGGGATGAATTTTGAAAAATCCTATCTTAGTGGACCCCTAAACCTTATAAGGAATCTACTTGCCAAATTTGGACTTTCTAATCCCAGCGGTTTGGGTTGTGCCTTGATTTAAGTCAGTCAGTCAGGTCTTTTACGTTTATATATATATATAAATTATCAAAAAGAGTAAGACTTACTGTCAAGCGAAATTAGTTACTAGACCTCCATTTTGCACAGAGTTAGGCACAACAGATGTTTCTTCTGGAGATCTGTTCACACAGAGCGATCAGACGGCCACATCTGCATATCTATATAGATATGATATTAATCCCTTAGGAGGTAAATATTGGATAAAACTGTAAAAACACACCACAGCACACACATACAAAACACTTAGTATTTCATTCGCCATTAGTGACCCAAATTAGGAATTGTCATTAGGTTAATGAATTCAGTGTGGATTTCGATTTAAACAATGCAACCGTGTGTTCTAAAGTTTGGCATTATGCGTAAAAGTATTGATAGTTTTCGAGTAATTAAATTTGTTTCAATAATAACAAGTACTTATTTAAAATACTTAAAAAGAGATACTAGCCCATTTACCGAAACGTATGCTACCAAATAATAGGTAATTGTATTTTGTTAATTTAATACCTAACAAAGTTTCAATTGTCCTCGGTTTACCCTACTAACTATGAAATGAAAAAGCGGGTTCTTAATAGGTATAATATAATATGATTAGGTAACTAATTAAATAACACAGCTTCATTACCAGTCTTAAATATTATACACCAATAGTAGTTTATGCAACAGTGATATAATAAGGGTTCTTAAAATTCAAGGGTCGAAGTTACAAAACGAGACGTAGTCGAGTTTTGTAAAAAAAGACCCGAGAATTTTAAGAACCAATTATGAGCTGTTGCATACATTACTTTTTCTATGACAGCTGCAGCAAAAAAAAAAAAAAAAAAAAAAAAAAAAAAAAAAAAAAAAAAAAGAGTTGTTATTTAAAAAAAATTGAGTTATTATTTAAAAAAAAAAGAGTTATTATTGTAAATGAAAACATACCTCTTTCAATCAAGATGATCGGAACTTGTATCTTTAAAAAAAATAAAGCAGTTGTATTATACTCATAAGATGACTGCTGGCAGTCATCTTATGAGCCTATAGACAAAGCATTCAAATGACATTGCTTTAGATATCACTGTCAGTCATTTAATTGACACATTTAAGTGCTGGAGTAGAAAAAATATATTTGCGATCATGGTACCGTAGATACTTTGGTTACTGTAGCTATCAAATTGCTTTCGAAACACATTGTTTTTTTTTTTGATATATTGGTACCTACCTACCTATAGGCGAGTATTTGTGATAAACAATTAATCTCTTCCTCTTCTGCGTAGGTACAATAATTTTCGTGACTTCTGCCTTTGCGATAATAGTAAAGGCCAGGCCACATCGGCTGCCTGTGCGTAGACGTACACGTGCGCGTGCGCTAAAATGAGTGATCCGCGCACGTCAACGTCACGCAAACGTAAGCGGCGTGTGTGTCGTGGCTCATAAGGATCTGTATATTACAACGCGCACGTGCACATGCACGTCTGCGCACACGCACCCGGTGTGCCCGGGCCTTAATAGATACCTTTGCAGGATCTTTGTTAGCAACAAGAAACCCATTTTATTACTACTTAGTTCACGATGTGTGCATTATTGTACAGTACAACAATCACAATCACGTTTTGATGTTTAAATGCGGTACGTACCTAGTCATGTCCTGGCAGTCAACATTAGGTATTAACTGATATCGAACTTCCTAAACTATACATGTAGGAATCATGCAAAACCCACAACAAACCCACTGACTGCTTTTTGCTAAAGGGGCCCACTGATTTGGTAATCTGGAGGCGACTGGTAATTTGGTGACTGGTGTCCGCCAGACGATATCGGGCTGTCAGTTGTTCGGAACTGTCAACTTTTTGTTCTAACTGACAGGCCGATATCGTCCGGCGGACTGGTAATCAGTGGGCCCCTTTAAACTTAAACGCAAAACCGAGAAATCCTCACGAACCGTACAGCACAAGTGGACCGTCAAAAAGAATGAACCGCCAAGGCAAGACTAATAAGGCCCCCTACACATCACTCCTTCATCGACCACCCAAACTCCTTCATCTCGCGATCAAACGCCTTGTCTCTGTACTTCTTGATCTTGTTGAAGCCCGTCTCGAAGTCTGTGTGCAGCCGGCAGGTGCCGCCGTAGCGCGGCGGCAGGCACTCGCGCGGGACGTGCCGCTGCAGCGACTCCAGGTCGCTGCCGTGGAAGTGGATCTTGGCCCAGGCCTTCCTGCTGATGAAGCGCTTGAAGAGGAAGAAGAACGTGTTCAGCAGCCAGTTGTAGTTGATGATGTGGCAGCCGTGCATGATGCCGGGGAGCGCGTACTGGAAACCAATATTTAGATGTCGTTGATGAAAATGGAAATAAAGTGTAGGACGAATATGTACTGAAATTTAATGATAGTTATGAAGTCATTTAAAGTTATTTTCATTGTGTCTTGGTAGAGAGTAAGAAATGAGACCATTGAGTGAATTGAGTCCGCAAATTCGTCTAATTAAAGTCTACTTATAACCATGCAGCCACTCCTTTGTAGCGCACCAACGTACCTACAAGTATATTTGAGTCCTTGAGTCCCAGGGACCTAATTTTGCCAGACTAAAAACCACTTTGAATGTTTAAATTTGTTGGCATTGCGGACCCGATATGGCGGCTGTGGAAGTAACTTAAGGGTTTTCCGGCTTACCCCGGTCAGACAGACGATCTGGTAGGCGACGGTGGGCGTGAGCGTGGCGATGTGCTTCATGGTGATGCCCTCGAGGTCGAAGATGGCGGTGCCGCCGAGCACCTGCGCGCGCGGCGTGCGCAGACCGATCTCCATGAAGGCCAGCGCGGCGCGCACCAGGTCCTCCACGGGGAAGTCGTCGGGGTCCCATGTGCCTGGAGATACAAATCAGAATTACCTATAACAGAAAATATTAAAATCACCAGCATGATGGCCTTGTAGGCGCCCCTACATCTTCGTGAGCGCCCAGAGTCCACATATATTTTTTTTATTTATTTTTTTATTATAAATGGGCTTACTCATGGCCACAGACTAGCCGAGGCGAAGACGTGGCCTACGATGGAGCGAGCCTGCCCAGAAGGTGCCTGTTCACCCTTGATTTGAAGGATCTCTGTACAGGTGCGGGTACTGTACGGTAGACCGTCCTACCTAGTAGATACTCACCGAACCGGGCGATGAGCAGGCGGCCAATACCGGGCGGGTACAGCATGGCGGACTCGTAGGCGCCCTTCACCTTCGTCAGCGACCAGAAGTCCACGTTTCGGTACAAATATGGGTACTGCTCCAGGAAGTTGCAGTACCGGACCAACTGCCGATATATTTGTCGAATTTAATTATTTATATAAATATGTATAATATCTACATAACATAATATACCTTAATATAACGTAGCGGGGGTTGACTGAAAGCTTGTTTTTAAGCGGAGAGGCGAACTAGATTTTTCTTATCGACATTATATTCGTTGTTTTCTTAAAAATATAAACAACGCAAAATGCAAGGTTTAGTAACTTTAAAGCTTCAGTAGTAGTAAAGAGAATAGAGAAGTAATACGGAGTTACATAATATGTCTTTGGTAGTAGTTTCATAGTTATAAAGTTTAAACATTGCTTACCATTTTAGTACCATCTAGGTCATCTAATTGTAACTAAACGTTTCTCAAGCACGTGAATTATCGCAACAATTTAACGAAATTATACAGTACGGTTTATAATATTTTATTTATAATATTATTTACCGGAATTACTTAGAATCTAGCTTGGGGACTATTTTCAGGGTTAGGGTTAGATAACCATGAATATGTACCACTAGCGGCATCTACTGCCTAGTGGATGAACTTATTGTAGTTCAGCCGCTCGCTGCTAGAGGTCGCTAGTGCACGTGTTTTGCTTGATTTTTACGATTTATTTCGGTAGCTACAAAAAATTTCACAACCCTAGTATACATACTACTCCCACTAGCAATATTGTTATGAATATCAAGAATTAGTGTCTTACATATATATTATTAATATTTTTGGATTTTACGGGCGTTGCATTGGATCCTTGACCTCTACGTATCGGTAGATGGCGCTAGTAGTGTAGTGTTTTTGGATGTACTCATAATTGATTATTGATTATTGGATTCGTTACAATACCAACGTTGAAATCTTGTGAAGTTGAAGTGTTAACGCTTTATACCTACGTCCTTGCTTATTTTTTGTATGCAATTAATGTTCCCAACATTCCACCGTAAAAATAAAAACGCAAGAAAATATAACTAACCACCACCAAAAGTGTAAAACTCGACATGTGTTTCGCCCTCTTTGTGTGTAGAGGAGACGGGCGGATTAGCAAAGTAATATTTTTGTTTTATTAATAATTATGAACACTAAATTTTGGATAGGTACCGCTAGCGGCATCTACTGCCCGGTGTATGTACATTTTGTAATTCTGCCACTCGATGCTAGAGGTCGTTAATACTTCTGTTTTTCATTCATTATTACTGTGTCTTTCCATAAAACAATATCCATAATCATAGTATTTTGCTATAAATATCGAGAATAAGTGTTTTACATTTGAATATTCAATCTTTATTGGCTTTTAGGGACGTAGCCCTAGCTAGATGGACATTTCGGTAGATGGCGCTGGTAGGTGTAGTGTAGTGTTTCTGGCTCAAAATTCAAAATTTAATTAAGGAATTTTACAATAAGTACTAAGTCAGTGGTTCCTAACCTTTTCAGTCCGGTCACCCCTATGACTAACTAGGGGTAGGGAACCTGATTTTACCCCTCCTCCCAATGGTAATAAAAAATAAAACGCGTACGTTTGTTGTATTGTTATATTAGGTTAGCTTATTACCCCCGTAAAATACCAGTTTTACCCCCACGGGGGTAATTACCCCCAGGTTAGGAACAAATTCTTAATAGCGTCGACCACAAAATATTTATTTATCACACAAATAACGCTGCAAGCGTCGGCTCATAACTCTATTATTTTACGGATTTAGAATCTGACTTTGTGTAGGTAATATTTTCGGGGTTAGGGATGGATAATTCAGAATGTAATTAAGGAATATTAGTCGCACGGTGCGCGTGGCTGGAGCGGCGGCCGAGTCTCAGGCTGCAGTGAAGCGGAGCGGCAAAAGTATGCCGCCCTGGGAGCAGGGTACATTTTTGTCCCTTTCGCGGTGGAAACGGCGGGCTGCTGGGGGGTGGACGCGAAAAACATGGTGCGCGGACCCCCGCTCCGAGTGGTTTCTGGTGCAAAGGCTATCCATAGCCATCCAGCGCGGCAATGCCAATTATAAAATTATATCGCTCAATTATAAAAACTTGAGCGAAGAAGTCTTGAACATTTAAGTAGGATTAATGAAGACAATAGTGATAGGTAGTTACGTGTCTGTGCGCGCGGCGCACAACGAAGCGGCGCGCGCGCAGGAACTTGAGTAGAAACACGTCGTCCATGCGCCGCGGCGAGCACTCGCCGCGCTCTGCAATACAACCAACCAACACCACATTTAATATCTTCAAGCAGTTTGCTGCAGACTGCGGGCGGGCTGTATGCGAGCCTTAAACGAGTTATCAGGCGATTCGTCTGCTCGTTCGCTTTCTATACTTATCATAAAAAAATATCCTGCTATAAATGTATATTGTTTAGGTATTTTTTATTCTGAAAAAAAAAATGTGTAAGTACGTATAGGGTAACGATTAGGGTTGCCAGATCGAAAGGCGCTATTATCGGGAAAAAATATTAAAATTTCGGGATTTTGGGCCTTAAGTCGGGAAAAAAACCATTCAAATTAAATTAATTGTATTAAAAACAACGATATTTTACATTATTGGCACTATGTCAGCTGCTCTGCCCAATCCAAGGACCGGAAAACCCCTCTTTACGCTTAATCCTATCCATTCGGTAACCCAATCAATTCGGTTACCGTATCATTCGGTAACCCTATCATACTGTTACCTGATTGTAACGGTAAGCTTATTGAAACGGTAACCTTAACCTTTAACCGAGTTAATCTCAAAACCCCATCGCGTTAGGGTTTTTGTTAGGGGTTTTTAACCGGTTTTTATTCAGTTATGGTAACCTTTATTATCGGTTGCTTATTGGTTTGCTACATTCGTATTTAGTGATGTGCCGTCAGTCAAATACCTACTAAAAGAAAAAGTTAATTTATTAATAGAACTAATAGTTTATTTTGTTATTTTTGTATTTTTTTTAATTTTGCTTATTTTAATGTTTTTGTTTATTTTAATGTTTTTGTTTATTTTACTTATTTTGTCTATTTTTTATTTTGTTTATTTTACTTATTTCATTTATTTTATTTGTCATTAATTTTGTTAATTTTATTTATATAATTTATTTTGATTATTTTTATTTTTTTTTTATTTTGTTTATTTTTTTTTATTTTTTATTTTATGTATTTGATTTACTTTATTTACTTTATTTACTTTATTTACTTTATTTACTTTATTTACTTTATTTACTTTATTTACTTTATTTACTTTATTTACTTTATTTACTTTATTTACTTTATTTACTTTATTTACTTTATTTACTTTATTTACTTTATTTACTTTATTTACTTTATTTACTTTAATTACTTTAATTACTTTATTTACTTTATTTACTTTATTTACTTTATTTACTTTATTTACTTTATTTACTTTATTTACTTTATTTACTTTATTTACTTTATTTACTTTATTTACTTTATTTACTTTATTTACTTTATTTACTTTATTTACTTTATTTACTTTATTTACTTTATTTACTTTATTTACTTTATTTACTTTATTTACTTTATTTACTTTATTTACGTTATTTACTTTATTTACTTTATTTACTTTATTTACTTTATTTACTTTATTTACTTTAATTACTTTAATTACTTTATTTACTTTATTTACTTTATTTACTTTATTTACTTTATTTACTTTATTTACTTTATTTACTTTATTTACTTTATTTACTTTATTTACTTTATTTACTTTATTTACTTTATTTACTTTATTTACTTTATTTACTTTATTTACTTTATTTACTTTATTTACTTTATTTACTTTATTTACTTTATTTACTTTATTTACTTTATTTACTTTATTTACTTTATTTACTTTATTTACTTTATTTACTTTATTTACTTTATTTACTTTATTTACTTTATTTACTTTATTTACTTTATTTACTTTATTTACTTTATTTACTTTATTTACTTTATTTACTTTATTTACTTTATTTACTTTATTTACTTTATTTACTTTATTTACTTTATTTACTTTATTTACTTTTGTTTACTTTATTTACTTTATATACTTTATTTACTTTATTTACTTTATTTACCATATTAACTTTATTTACTTTATTTACTTTATTTACCATATTTACTTTATTTACTTTATTTACTTTATTTACTTTATTTACTTTATTTACTTTATTTACTTTATTTACTTTATTTACTTTATTTACTTTATTTACTTTATTTACTTTATTTACTTTATTTACTTTATTTACTTTATTTACTTTATTTACTTTGTTTATTTTATTTATTTTATTGATTTTGTTTATTTTATATATTTTATTTATTTCGTTTATTTTATTTATCTTATTTATTTTATTAGGATAAAGTTCATTTATTTAACTTAAAAGGTAATAATAAAAAAACATTACAACTAACTATGAATAGTATGAATTAAAAATTTAAAACCTAAACTAAAATTAAAATAAACCTACTTAAAAATTAAACTAATACTTATAATATTATATAAAAACTAAAATGCAATACTAATAAAATAGATGTAAATAATATAATTTATTTGTTTTTATTTATTTATTTCATTTATTTCATTTGTTTTATCTATTTTATTTGTTTTATTTATTTTAGAAACTTACAAAATTAAAAGTAGTAGTATGTAACTACAAAAGTTAAATTAATTCAGAATAACATTCTAATTGAATAAAACGTTATTTAGTATAATCCTACATCTGGAATAAATATTCCGTTTTGTCTTTGTCATTTAAAATAAAAGTGTCATGATTTATTCACTTTCTATTTATTCTAAAATAACGAGTGCAAGAATTATTCTTATTCAAATCGATTGGAATAAGAATGAAATTTCTGTTTTTATTCTTATTCTTATTCAAGTTATTTTTTGCCCAACTCTGCTCTAGATTACTCTCGTGTTGTTGAAGGTAACTATTGAACAAAATCTGGAAAATATCTTTCATGTATGAAGTCAATTATTTGCACTTCCTAGTACCTAATAACATGAAGATAATAAATATACCTACACAGGCGAAGCAACATGCGTATTTAAATCGAAACGCTGCGCTCCGCTGGCACGCGCTACAACGCAAGTGCACCGAATGTTTAAAGGTCGTGGTATTTTCTATTGTATTAGGATATTTAGGATTAAGCAGAATGCGGTGAGAGTCATAGTGACAACAATAAAGCCTTATTATTGTACTACACTACAGTATTGTTATCAGTACTCTGCCGTGTCATGACTAATTGATGTAATTGTAGATACATGAGTTAGTGGTAACAAGGTTAAATGGCATTTATTTGGTCATATTATACGTCATATTATATGTAGTACAATGTATATAGATAGTAAAATGAATTTCACCCCTCTTTTCAATGGTCGGATTGATTTGAATTTTTTGAAGCCTTCGAAACGGTGATGATAATTTTATAATGAAGCTACATAGAAAGTAAACTGCGAAATTATAATTATGATGGTTCAATGTATATTTCTTTGCGTATTAAGTATGTATTTTGTTTATTATTCCTACCAGCCTTGAGGTCTTACGTATGCTATCTCTTTCACACCTACGGAAAGTGAATGAGATAGTAAATTACTGCAGGTAAGAAAAGAGTCCTACGCTTATCACTATAATTAAATAGATTTGCAGAAAGTTGCAGGCGTGTTTGCACTTGAGACCGTCATTTATTACTCATTGGCAATAACAATAGGATTAAGTCGTGGCGTGGTGAATTCTTTGTCAGCATTTGCTAAACACGTGCGGCAAGCGTTGTGTCAAACGATATACCTGTTAATTTCCGTCTAAATAATAAATGCAAATTTTAAATATCAGAAGAGCTTTTAAAAACACCATAAGTCTTGGTAGTAACTCGGATACTGAAACCACATACTATAGTTCGTTTTTTAGGGTTCCGTAGCCAAATGGCAAAAAACGGAACCCTTATAGATTCGTCATGTCTGTCTGTCTGTCCGTCTGTCCGTCTGTCCGTCTGTCCGTCTGTCTGTCCGTCCGTATGTCACAGTCACTTTTCTCCGAAACTATAAGAACTATACTGTTGAAACTTGGTAAGTAGATGTATTCTGTGAACCGCATTAAGATTTTCACACAAAAATAGAAAAAAAACAATAAATTTTTGGGGTTCCCCATACTTCGAACTGAAACTCAAAAATTTTTTTTTCATCAAACCCATACGTGTGGGGTATCTATGGATAGGTCTTCAAAAATGATATTGAGGTTTCTAATATCATTTTTTTCTAAACTGAATAGTTTGCGCGAGAGACACTTCCAAAGTGGTAAAATGTGTGTCCCCCCCCCCCCTAACTTCTAAAATAAGAGAATGATAAAACTAAAAAAAATATATGATGTATATACCATGTAAACTTCCACCGAAAATTGGTTTGAACGAGATCTAGCAAGTAGTTTTTTTTTTAATACGTCATAAATCGCCTAAATACGGAACCCTTCATGGGCGAGTCCGACTCGCACTTGGCCGCTTTTTTTAGCATTAGAAATAAGGTAAACAATCTTGATGTCTCTTTTAATTGAAAAGCACATTTTAAAAATAAGTTACGGTAAATATGTAACAATTATGAATCTAATACGATCTTTTATAGTCTTCTGCTTTCATAAGTAATAGTTATGGTTTTTAAAAAGTCGCTTACCTTCTTTCAAGTTCTTTCTAATGCTAAAAAAAAACGAATTATACTAAACATAATTCGAAAACAGAAAAAAATCATGAGTATTTTCCCCATTTGTTCCTGCCCAACGTGATCGCCGCGATACATGAGGCGGGGACATATGGGAATGATTTAAATGAAGCGTTTATTCCCATCTGTGCCCGGCGGGGAGAAATAGGAATACACCATATCAAGCCATTCCTTATCCTACCTTTAAAAACATCTTTTTTCAGGGTTCCGTACCCAAAGGGTATAAACGGGACCCTATTACTAAGACTCCTCTATCCGTCTGTCTGCCACCAGGCTGTATCTCATGAACCGTGATAGCTAGGCAGTTGAAATTTTCACAAATAATTAATTTATGTTGCTGCTATTACAACAAATACTAAAAACAGCATATAATAAATATCTAAGTGGGGCTCCCATACAACAAACGTGATTTATTTGCTGGTTTTTGCGTAATGGTGCGGAACCCTTCCTGCGCGAGTCAGACTCGCACTTGGCCGGTTTTTTATTTTTTACATTAATTTAGGCACAGCCATTGAAGAGTTTCGCTATCCACCATCCGTTCAGAGCAGCTGAATTGTACCTGATGATTTAGTTATCACATTAAAATAAATACGGGTATCGTCCAATACCAAGACTATGCGGCAGTAAATTAAATTTGTAAGATTTTATTGCATAAAATCAGGTATAAATTAGTCAAGAAACATAATAGTTTCTTGTCTAATTTACTTCCATCTATACGTAACGCCTATACGGCACCCATACTACATGTTTAATCCAGAAATATTATTTAGAATGTAAAATCATGATTATATTTATTTGATTAAGAATGAGATTATTCTTATTCAATTTTTTCACATACGAATTATTTCCGATCAAAATTATTTGAATAATTTTGACGGGAATAAAATCAACATGATTTTATTCTTAGGAATTCTTATTTAAATAATGATTTTATTCTTGAATGCCCAACACTGCTTACTAAGTATGTATGTAATTATGTATCTATTTAATTTAATCAAAACTATTTCACCTACCAATGTTATAGATACCCAATGAATATGTATAATGAATTCTGCCCTAGTAGCACGGTCGCATTTTTATCGTTTATCACCATGCCTGTCACGTTCTAACAAGTATGTAAGTGCGAAAGTGACGGGCATAGTGATAGTCGATAAAAATGGAACCGTGCTGAGCCCCCTGGTATTAATGAAAGATTTGTAGTATTAAAATAAGTTTATAACTGCTATAGATATTTTCTGATCGCTGCATTAAGCGGTACAAGGTAAATTACGACTTAGCTCATACAACTCACCGCATCTGAAAACATTTTAAACTAAAGTCTATTTTTTATTCGGTAGACTAAAATGACATTTCGTAGTATGAACATCATGTGTCATTTCATTTCATACTATGAAATGTCATTTTAGTCTACCGAATAAAAAAATAGACTTTAATTGCTTATTATAAAATAAGCTCATAATAACTAGTACATATGTCATTTGTTAACAATGGTAAAATATCTACCACAATCCGCTAGCGCATGTATCTTTATCACAAAGTGTTTTTTTTTTTAAATCACTTAAGATAAATTATACCTAACTAGGTACCAGTAAAATTACTAGTTAGGTGAAATTTTTCTTTAAATCAGTCTTTAATCTGTAGGTACATATCAAGTGTGAACCCGAAAATAAAAATAATAATCTAAGTAGCATAAAATATATCTAAATAATAGCAGATATTACTAGGATAGGATGTTGTTTACTTGCAACCCCTTTTCTAAAAATTTCTAAACTAGAATTGACAAAAACAATAGGAACACACAGGTATAAAGATAAACAAAGGAATGGCCGCGCTGCGCCGCGGCTGTCGCTCTAAAAATAATACTGTAATTGCTCACTTGTTTTCAATTTTAGCTTAAGGACTCAAAGTGCAATATTGTTTGAATTGTCAATAAGCGAAGTTACCGGCAAAAAAACTTGTTTGTGCTGGAGGCTTCATAGACCGCCCATGCCAACCACGGTTATTCAATAATAAGTTGAATTTAAGTCTGCGTAAAGTTTACAATCGTTTGAACTGGTTCAAAACCTTATTATGAGGTAACAGCATAGACGGGGTTTTTATTTCGGTTACCGGTAACAGGGGTTAACTCGATCTGATACGGTTACCGAATCAAAGTGTTACCTTATCAGACGGTTACCGTTATGGTAGGGGTTTTTATAACCACTTCTAAAATAACCCTATGAAAAACCCCGGTTAAGGTAACCGGTTCCGGTCCTTGGCCCAATCTCGCCACGCGCGCCCCGCGCGCACGCTGACGGGCTCGACGCGGGTCGCTCGCTCGCTCGACGACAGTTTGAAACTTGAAATTATTGTTTTATAACGTGATGCTGTTTTTCGGGACAATTTTCACTTTGTCGGGAATCGGGAACACATGCTAAAAATCGGGAGAATCCCGCCGAATCCCGACCATCTGGCAACCCTAGTAACGATAGGCATACAACTGAAAGGAAATGCAAATTAGACAATTACTTATTTATTCGTGATTTCTTCCTATCGAGCGATCCTACTGGATTAAAACGTGTAAAAGTAACATAATAAACTACAATTTTGCGATAGCCCCCTCCAATTAACGAGACCATGAAACGAACGACACATTTTATCCGATGATAAATATTTTTCAAACCGAGCCAGGTGGTGTTTACTTCAGATAATTTTTTATATTTAATTTATTTATAATAATTTATTCATATCATAGTTTTCGTTGCTAAAAATCGGAATAATAATAGAATTGAGCGATGAGAAGTTACACATAGGTACGTACTAACTAAACTTGTACAGCCTGGTTTCTTCTAACCGTATGTAATGTATACCAACCGCGGACCAAATCGCTCACCGTCGTCGACCAGAGTGTTCACAGACGCTTTCGGTTGAAAGAAGCTCCTGTTAGCTTTTGGGCGGACGACAGCACCATTCGGAAAATCGCGGGGCACTTCTGTATGAGACTAGCTCACGATCGGGATTAGTGGCGTACCTAGAGAGGCCTATGCTCAGCAGTGGGCGATAGGAGGCTGAAATGATGTTAAAGATGATCTCACCGTATATCATGTTCCGGAGCTCCTGGATGGCCGCGGCCCTGGTATCAGGGTCCTCGTTGACCAACTCGCGCGCCAGCTCCAGCAGTTCCGGGTGCTCGGACGTGTCGAGGTCGGCCTCGTAGCACAAGTCGATGAACCGGTCGAGCATCCTGATGCAGCTGTAATGCTAGCTTCAACCCTGTAAAACTGTAAAACGCGTAAAGATTAGCAACCTGCATGTTTTGCACACATTTGAGCAATGGAGACTGAAACGGGACTATCGCGCTCATTAATTTACTTTTTTACAAGCTTTTTAGGGTTCCGTAGCCAAATGGCAAAAAACGGAACCCTTATAGATTCGTCATGTCTATCTGTCTGTCTGTCTGTCTGTCCGTCCGTCCGTCCGTCCGTATGTCACAGCCACTTTTTTAGTGTTGAAACTTGGTAAGTAGGTGTATTCTGTGAACCGCATTAAGATTTTCACACAAAAATAGAAAAGAAAAATTGTGGGGTTCCCCATACTTAGAACTAAAACTCAAAAAAAATTTTTTCATCAAACCCATACGTGTGGGGTATCTATGGATATTAGGTCTTCAAAAATGATATTGAGGTTTCTAATATCATTTTTTAGGGTTCCGTAGCCAAATGGCAAAAAACGGAACCCTTATAGATTCGTCATGTCTGTCTGTCTGTCCGTCTGTCCGTCCGTATGTCACAGTCACTTTTCTCCGAAACTATAAGAACTATACTGTTGAAACTTGGTAAGTAGATGTATTCTGTGAACCGCATTAAGATTTTCACACAAAAATAGAAAAAAAACAATAAATTTTTGGGGTTCCCCATACTTACAACTGAAACTCGAACATTTTTTTTTCATCAAACCCATAGTTTTTTTTTAATACGTCATAAATCGCCTAAATACGGAACCCTTCATGGGCGAGTCCGACTCGCACTTGGCCGCTTTTTTCTAAACTCAATAAGTAGTTTGCGCGAGAGACACTTCCAAAGTGATAAAATGTGTATCCCCCCCCCCCTGTAACTTCTAAAATAAGAGAATGATAAAACTAAAAAAAAAATATGATGTACACTAGCTGTTGCCCGCGACTTCGTACGCGTGGATTTGTATATTGGTGGTTATATATTCTACATTAGCTTAGAAAATTATGCAGCAAAAGATAGCAGTAGGGACTGTTAATTATTTGTTAATTATTATACACAACCTGGCTACGAAGTTTCAAGCCCCTAACTGAATAAAATTGTTCTCGATATAATCCCTCTCAACCCCCAGCATATTTTCATTTCAAATCCACTATTTAGTAAAACCTACTACGTAACTACCTATTTACGAAGTTTGAAGTTCCTAGCTTTAAATAAAATTTGAACTCTCTACCAACTTTCAACCCCTTCTTAAACCTTTTAGGGGATGAATTTAAAAAAAGGCTGAAATTACTTTTCATGTATTCTAATAATATGCCTTTATACAACGATTCAAGTCCCGCACTCAAATAAATGTTTGACCTCCATAAAAAATGTTAACCCCTTTTTTACCTACTTGAGGGATGAATTTTCAAAAATGCCGAAATTACTTTTGTTGTATTCTAATAATATGCCTTTATACAAAGATTCAAGTCCCGCACTCAAAAAAATATTTGATGCACATACAAACTTTCAACCCCTTTTTCACCACCTTGGGGGATGAATTTTCAAAAACGCTGAAATTACTTTTCTTGTATTCTAATAATATGCCTTTATGGAAAGATTCAAGTCCCGCACTCAAAAAAATATTTGATCTCCATACAAACGTTCAACCCTTATTTAACCCTTTTAAGGGATGAATTTTTAAAAACGCTGAAATTACTTTTCTTGTATTCTTATAATATGCTCTTGTACAAAGATTCAAGTCCCGCACTAAAAAAAAATATTTGATGTGCATACAAACTTTCAACCCCTTTTTCACCAGCTTGGGGGATGAATTTTCAAAAACGCTGAAATTAGATTTCTCTTCTTTTATTATAATACCTTTTTACGAAGTTTCAAGTTCCTAACTTACAATAAAATTTGAACTCCAAGACAAACTTTCATCCCCTTTTAACCCCCTTAGGGGTTGAATTTTTAATAACGTTCAGTTAATGTTATTTTTTTATTTTATGTTAGGCGTTTATAAGAAGTTTCAAAGAATTTGTAATGGATTCCATCTTTCAACCCCTTTCTAACCCTGTTAGGGGATGAATTTTAAAAACGCTGAAATTACTTTTCTTTTATTTTAATAATATGCCCATATACAAAGTTTCAAGTCCCGCACTCACAATTTTTTTCGATCGCCATACAAACTTTCAACCCATTTTTCACCACTTTAGGAGATGAATTTCCAAAAACGCTGAAACCTGTTCTCTTGTATTTTAATAATATATATTTTTACGAAGTTTCAATTTCCTAGCTCAAAATAAAACTTGAACCCCATACAAACTTTCATCCCCTTTTTAATTTCTCAAAATCGCTTCTTAGCTCTTATACATTTTATAAATGCAACCTAGTGTCCAAATTTCAACTTTCTAACATTTGTAGTTTCGGCTCTGCGTTGATGAGTCAGTCAGGACACTTGCATTTATATATATAGATTACCATGCAAACTTCCAACGAAAATTGGTTTGAACGAGGTCTAGTAAGTAGTTTTTTTTTAATACGTCATAAATCCCCTAAATACGGAACCCTTCATGGGCGAGTCCGACTCGCACTTGGCCGCTTTTGTTAACTTGCAATGTGCCTATGTAATATGTATGTTTGTTAGGGTCAAATCTTGCAAGTTAAATTTGACCTATTTCCCGGTTTCCGATGAAGATGAAAATTTGCATAGGTACATACCTATGTAAATCGGATGACAATGCAATATTATGGTACTATCGAGCTGATCTGATGATGGAGACAGGATGGCCATTAGGAACTCTGTGATAAAACAACACAACCTAACTGTGTTTGGAGTTTTTAGAATTGTCTCGGCGAGATTTTATCCATGTACCTTAGGTACCTACAATTTATTATGCCAGTACCTATGAGCGAGATGCATAGAAAGTAAGTTACTCACATGCTAGCGAGTGTGTCGGATCAGTGTTAATCTCGTCGTATTAGGTAAGGCTACATGTCACGTGTAAATACTAAACCTGTGACGGCTGTGACTAAAACCAGGCGTGTCTCACTCCGCGATTTCGTCGCTTTGCTACAGGTAGCTAAAAGTACATCCGTTCGGCCTCAATTTTGGGGAAAGCCATAAGCCGCGCGTGGCGCTGTCGCCACCTAGCGGCCATATCTGTGCTGATCGTAACAGACGCGTTTTGTTAGAGAGTGAGTCTTCTGTACTTAGTACTATTATTTATTCTGTGCTAAAACGTTGTATCGAGACGGAAACATCCTTTAGCTACTGTGCAAAAAATAACTGTTAAGAATTGTTATTTATTACCTAATGATAATACCTAATATTTCAAAATGTTCATCAATGTTTTTACGACAATAATGATTTTCCGTACACTTTGCCCTACAGAATATTATTAACATTTGACCTTAATGTTAAAAAGCGGCCAAGTGCGAGTCGGACTCGCCCATGAAGGGTTCCGTATTTAGGGGATTTATGACGTACTTATTAAAAAAAAACTACTTACTAGATCTCGTCAAACCAATTTTCGGTGGAAGTTTGCATGGTAATGTACATCATACATTTTTTTTAGTTTTATCATTCTCTTATTTTAGTAGTTACGACACACACACACACACACACACACACACACACACACACACACACGCACACACACACACACACACACACACACACACATTTTACCACTTTGGAAGTGTCTTGATATTAGATTAGATGATATTAGAAACCTCAATAACATATTTGAAGACCTATCCATAGATACCCCACACGTATGGGTTTGATGAAAAAAACCCCCAAAATTTATTGTTTTTTTTTTTTTTGTGTGAAAATCTTAATGCGGTTCACAGAATACATCTACTTACCAATTAAGTTTCAACAGTATAGTAGTTCTATAAGGGTTCCGTTTTTTGCCATTTGGCTACGGAACCCTAAAAATGGCTAAGATTATTAAGTTTTACGATGTGAGGAAAATATTTATATTGAAGACAAGACATTTAAATACATTACCAATACCTAAATGACAAATGTAGACATTTATTATTAAAATTGGTAATAAATTCTGTTATAAATGTGTGTGTGTTGTGTAAGTTACGCTTGGAGGCCAATTCGAGTAGGTATGTACCTACATTTAGATTTTTTTAAGAATGATGTTCACCTACATCCTGTTGCTCCAATCCTTTTTGAGGATACTTTAATTCCGGTGAGTAGTCGGGTTAAGAATCTCGGATTAGTTTTCGATTCCAACCTTTCCTGGTCTGGTCAGCTCTCGGAGACAAGTCGGAAGGTCACGGGCAGGGCTTTAAATACCGTTAAAAAGTTGGTATCGTTACCACAAGGTGACAGATTTAACGTTAAGTTGTAACTAACGTTAGACCAGGTACCGTTAGTTATACTACTCTTTACCGGTAACAAAATGGTAACGTTAGCAGCTGTCAATTTGAGCTAACGTTAAGTCAAAGGTATCGATACACCATTGTTAACGTTAGTAGGTAACGTTAACAGCTGCTTATTTACCGTTTGATTAACTGATAGGTGCCATCATCGTTGACAATCGAGCGAATGTTCATTCACTCTCAAGCAGAGATGGGCAATTTTAATAACAAAACTTCCGTGAGACAAAGACATATTAAATGGAGATGGGCATTTCGTAATTGATTCCTGGTTCCACGATTACTCGAAATTACTTTGTAATCTGATTACCGATTCCCAGATTACTTTGTAATTGTAATCTAACAATACCGAATTACTAATAGTGGAGTCAATATAAAGTTAAAGTTACATTAATTGCACAGTAAAATGTTTCTACACGGGTGAATTATATATCATATTGAATACCCGTCTGCGAATTAACAACTTGATATCTGTTCCCGTTTTTGAGAAAAAACATTTTTTTTATTTTATATTTTATACTACCTAAACAGTAATTTCTAACTAGAATTTTTTTGAAGAATGGGCTATGAAGCTTACACGACTACACGGTCAGAATTTCTCCCGACAATAATATTAATTATAGATTTATTGAAAAAAACAATAATTTTGTAAGTTTTCCATGACCGAGAATTTAAATTTTAATTTTTAAACGGATTTCATTATTTAGGTTTACAAAAGTGTTCTTTATTTCTTCGGAAGCCGTTCGAATTTTTATTAATAATTCTTCTCCAGACTTCACTGGTGTTGAGTATTCCTTCCTTATCTTTCAGAGTTCCCCATAGAAAAAAAACCAATGGCGTTAAGTCGGGTGACCGGGCGGGCCAGGTTAGGACGTTGCTTCCACGGCCAATCCACCTCTCAGGGTATTGTTCGTCTAGCCAATTTACGAACTGGGAACGAGGCTGAAGTGGGTCCGTCGTGCCGTAAGCACATAGTTCTTCGGGTTTCCAAATCCGTACACAAAGTGAATATCCGCTAAATGAGCCGGAGGATAATGCGGCATGGCGAATTTTATTTATTACAGTCAATCAAATTTAAAGATTTTATCTTGCGCATATCTTGACATCAATTTCGTCATTTTCGTCAAACTATCAGCCAGTTATCGTGAAGGTAAATAGTTTGCACTCTCGTGATTGAGAACAGAACAAAATTTCGTTAGAAGTTCGAATTTGGCTAATAACCATGCAGTTAGTGCGTCTGCGTGTAAAATTAGTTGGTGGCTACGTCACGCATAAGGGTGTGTTAGAATTGAAATTTTTTAACTTGTGATTTGTTTTAAATAATTAATATCTCTTAAATTAAGGGTTTTTGGACTATGTGTTATATAACTTTATATACTCTAATTAGGATCTAAAATCGTTGGTTTAAATCTTTCGGGTAATAACCCCCGCGGTGTATATAACCCTATTACCCTTTGAATGACCTTTTTCACGTTTTCTACAGCAATGCAGTCGACTGCAGCAATTTTGAAATTAAAGTGACAGATAAGGACAAACGATTATTACTATTATTAGCTAATTGAAGTTTGTAGCGCGTTTATGAATAAGGGGTTAAAGAAATAAAATAAATACAGATGATGACAGTAATTATATACGCATTTTATTACGGAAAAAGATTTAATATTGGGTGTAAATGAAACGGGAATTGGAAATATAAAATAAAATGATATTATATTATTCATTTCCGTAAGTCAAACCATCATCTTTATTAGCATTGACATAACGCTCAACTTCGCACAAACCGTATGGTATTTCACTAAGGAGTGATATATTCTCTTTACGCTAAACTTTATGGTGGGTAGACAAGTCTGTATACTTGTTTGGAACTAACTGCCACAGTCTGTCATAGCCATGTCATAGCCTCATAGCCTCATAGGCCTCATAGCTGACATATGTGACATATAGAAGATACCGCAATGTATGCATGCATTGCGCGTTTTATAGGAGCTTGGCCTGAGGTGTGTTAAGTAAGCGCGCAACGCATACCGATGAAACTGGGTAAGATAGTCATGGGAGAATTAACGGTCGACCGGATCGCGAACTCTCGGCTGTTGAAGCGGAACGATCGTCTGCCGCGAACATTGAAGTGAGACGGAGATATGGAAGTCGATAAAACGTTCTCTACAGTGAATCAGTACCCGCCATTTAGGGTAATTTAAATAGCTTGGATGATTTAATAATAATTTTATTCCATACAATATGTATTACATATACGTGGGAGATTTTTTGTTGTTACACTAACATGAGAAAGAGATTTGAGAAAGTGAAAAACAAACCCACTGACCATTTTCTCGAAGCAACGGAAACATTTTCAAAACAAAAATGGTTAATAGTAATTAAATGGATTAATTTACGTGAGAGATTTTTTTGTAGGATATAGTAAATATACAGAGCTTAATTAACATGTAATTTTTATGTACACATTAGTTGTTATTTTTATGAAAAAAAATATTTTTAATAAAGAAAATTATTGGGAGCTGGTTTTGGTGTCAAGCTGGGAGAAAATATAAATACATAATGAGTATATATTTGAGAACTGCATATTAAAAAATCTCGAGTGTCGGATTCATGTTTTGATATATTTTTTGTATTTTAATAATAGTTTGGATTTATTAAAAGAATGTGACATATTTTGTGGAGATTTCTTTTTAAATATAGTATTTGCAACATAGGTTATCACATCTCAAAAAATCTCTGGTGTGAGAATTCATGTAGAGCTCTCATACATTATGAACTGTGCTGACCAGACTATTTTACAAGCAAGCAGTAACATCAATAAATAGGTGTCTCATTTAATATAATCCGACTAAATTACATTTCAGCAACACCTCCATATTTCACAAAAGAAATCAAGACATTATCCAACCTATATAATCTTGACGTATATTATATCAAAGACGCCTGTACCTAATATAAACCGACCAAGTAACGAATTAGCTATACCATCATATTTAATAAACTAATTTATGACGTTTTGCAACCTTCTTATTTTGGCAAATATATTCCGACACAGCCGGGTGGTATTTTATCTGTCCAATCTCGGTCCATTGTGCATTTGCGTCTCACATTTTGCTTAATGAGAGAGTGAGACGCAATGCATATTGGACAAAGATCTTAAACAAGTAGAATACCACCTCTTTCATTTGATAAACATAAAGAATAATGACAAAAGACTATGAACTCTAACTACTAGAATTAAAGTTGAGTTTTACTAACGTACATAATTATGTTTAATGTATTTTGACTGATTCTATTTCAATTTGACAGAAGCCCTGCCGTATTTATGGTCAATAAGGTCTACTGGCCTTAAAATTGTGTATGAAATTACAAGCAAATATCAGCTTAAAGAATGATAGTGTTAACGTTAGTTTGGTAACGTTAGTTTATAATGTGAATTGGGTAACGTTAACAAGCCCTGCAATAAAATGTAAAATTACCGGTAAAATTAACGTTAACTAGCTAACGTTATAATAATGTTAAGTTATCAAGTATCGTTACCATTTACTACCGGTAATAAGGTATTTTTATGATTTTAACGTTAAGTAACGTTACTTTATAATGTGAATTGGTAACGTTAACAAGCCCTGCCTACATGTATCAATTGGCGTGAGCGAGGCTCACGACACGAGCGAATGACATCAAAATTTAAGATTGGCCTCCGGGTCGATGATCGCACGTAAAAAATTTCATATACGATTTGTTATTGCCTTACTCGGTTAAAATAAAAATATGTGATGCACTTACTTACCTACCTAATTTAGTTTTAAATGTCTAAACCGACCTCATATAACTCATATTCCTCATAATACTATTCAAAAGAAATGTCATTAAATTAGCTGGGTGTTGTTATGTTTAGGGTTCCGTATAGAGTATCTGGGATCTCGGTATTTTTCCGTACCGTACCTCAAAAGGAAAAAACGGAACCCTTATAAATAGGATCACTTTGCTGTCCATCCGTCTGTCCGCCTGTCCACCCGTCTGTCTGTCAAGCCCCTTTATCTCGGAAACGCCTAGAGGTATCGAGTTGTAATTTAAATATATACTCAAGTCTACGGTCCCTTAAGCTGTGTAAAATCAAACTTATAAGACCTGAATAAAAGATACGGCCACAAAGGTAAATTTAGACATCATCAAGGAAATCAAAATTGATAGGGTACCTACTTCCCGCGTTGACCTAGAACTATGAAATTTGGCAAGTAATATCGTCTTACACTATAAATACAGGGAAAAGTCTGAAAACTGTAATTTATTCCTCAAGGATTAACTCGAGAAAGTACGAGAATCCTCGTACTTTCTCGAGTTAATCTTGTATCTCTCTGGGTCGCGCAGCCAGGCGGATCGACTGACAGACGAACAGACGGAGCGTAAGCATAAGCAATAGGGTTCCGATATTTAGGTACTCCTCGGTTCGGGTAAGGAAACCTGAAAAGCGTAGAGGTACTTACGCACGATCAAATGAAAGCTACGTTACATTTCACATCTACCTATTTACTTGTATTAAGGCGGGCAGTTTTACGGAAATCAAAAGTGATATATAGTTAGCAAGTTCCATAGAATGACAGTTTACCTACTAAAGAGGTGGTGGTTTACCCGCCAATCAAGTACTTACGAGCGAACTGCACGTGCGGTGCGCATGGTAACTAAATGACATCACTTCAGATATTTTGATGTCAAATGAATAAGTTCGAATTGGCGTCCATGCCGATGCCGGTATCTTGCTGGACCACTTGGTAGCAGCAGTAGCAGGATCATAGCAAAGTATAAACACTCGCTGGCTCGACCATGTATCGAAATAAATCAAACGAAGGAGCTATTATGATCAATATTCATTAAATTGTGTAAAAATATATCTTCTTTAATATCAATAGGCACCCAGGGAAGAAAATGGGGATAACGTTTGTATGGAGAATCAGTCGTCCACTGTCGTCTTATGTATGGCTACTAAACAAAGGTCGCTTACTAATTTAAACATAATATTAGAATATTAGAATAGAATAGAAATGTTTATTTGCCAGAATACGTTACAATAGGGCTTAATACAGTTTTAGCATCAGTATTCAGTCGAGTCGAGTATTGGTGAAACTAGCATGATATACAGTGTGGAAAGATAAGTCGGGCCCTGGAGGGAAACTACCTTAAATCCTTAAGCTGGCTCATTTTACTTAAAGGAGACATTCCTTTATTTTTAAAAAGAAACAAAACTGCATTCAAAGATTTTCTAAAACTCGCTTGCCTCGCCCGGGACTCGAACCAACTAAAATTAAAAAAACAAACACTCCCTATTTTATTATACTAATCGATAGTATTGTTATTCAGGATAAAATTTCTCTAACAAACATTTGGTCTTAAAAAAAAAATGATCGTTAAACCTAACAGTAACAAACGGGACGATTAGATGGCCTGCAAGAAGTCCAGACCTGACGCCCATGGACTTCTTTTAATATATTTCTTGCAGGCCATCTAATCGTCCCGTTTGTTACTGTTAGATTTAACGATCATTTTTATTTTTAAGACCAAATGTTTGTTAGAGAAATTTTATTCTGAATAATAATACTATCGATAAGTATAATAAAATAGGTAGTGTTTTTTTTTTAATTTTAGTTGGTTCGAGTCCCGGGCGAGGCAAGCGAGTTTTAGAAAATTTTTGAATGCAGTTTTGTTTCATTTTAAAAATAAAGGAATGTCTCCTTTAAGTAAAATGAGCTAGCTTAAGGATTTAAGGTAGTTTCCCTCCAGGGCCCGACTTATCTTTCCACACTGTATACCTATGCATGTTTGCGGCAACACTTCAGGCAACATTGCCCTGTTCACTGCGCTGCTCTGCTCTGCTTAGCGTTGAAAATGTCGGAAAAAATCACGGGAATTTATGAAATTTTCGTTTTTATCCGTTTTTTTCGGATTTTTAAAGAAAAAAACCAATAAGCGTAATGACACAACTGTGAAAACTTAACTGAACTGACACCGATCCGATGTCAATGGCAAAGTAAGTCTATAATCATTCACCTACTTACTCACCAGTATTAAGAAAAATAACCGATTGAAACCTGTTTAAATCGCTAGATTAAAGCGGTAAATGTCATGGTTTTTTTCCGTAAAAATCCGAAAAAAAAGAGCCGTTTGGAAAGAAACGGGATTTTTTCCGGAAATTTTCAGACTCTGCTGGCATGGCATGGTAAAAGCGTAAATACGGTGTGAGGTGTGAGATATCAACCCTTAGAAAAGCCACGGTTCGAAGAAAATATTCATGTTTATTTCCCACCCACTCTGTTAATTTGTTTATAAAGCATGTTTACTGTGCTTTAGTTGGTAAAATTTTTATAATGATTATTCAAATGAAGAATTTACAACAAAATTATGTTATGATGTAATAAATATTTAATTAAGGCGCCGTGAGTTCAGGTAATAGGAACGCATCTTACTGAGCACTGAGCGACGATCGTGCGTGCCCGGGATCGCGGATATCAAGAATGATACAAAAACTCGTTGAATTTCTATTTCTAGTAGGTTTTAGTCAATTAGTTCAATCAAAAATAAATTTGCGCATTTCTAGAAGCAATTTTCATGTACCTAAATAGTTTTGTACAAAAACAGTTTAAAAAAAATGGTTCGTTTGAGACCATTATTTCTTTATATCGAGCGAAAGTTGATTAATTAGAGGTTTCGAATCAATTAAGTTAGTAGAGAAAGACCTCAGTCCTCAGGATTGCTATACATATTTTTGGCAACGGTATTATGATCTAAAATAAAATCGGCCAAGTGCGAGTCGGACTCGCGCACGGAGGGTTCCGCACCATCAACAAAAAATAGAGCAAAACAAGCAAAAAAACGGTCACCCATCCAAGTACTGACCCCGCCCGACGTTGCTTAACTTCGGTCAAAAATCTCGTTTGTTGTATGGGAGCCCCACTTGAATCTTTATTTTATTCTGTTTTTAGTATTTGTTGTTATAGCGGCAACAGAAATACATCATCGGTGAAAATTTCAACTGTCTAGCTATCACGGTTCGTGAGATACAGCCTGGTGACAGACGGACAGACGGACGGACGGACGGACGGACAGCGGAGTCTTAGTAATAGGGTCCCGTTTTTACCCTTTGGGTACGGAACCCCAAAAACGATACGATTTTTCAAAACTCTGACAGCTGAACTCACTGCACCTTAAATACAAACAAATTGAAGTATTACTGAGGTTGAAATCCAATATTTAATTATAAATGTTTTTTAAATCTCAATATTCTAAATCTCCTTTCTATCTTTAAATTATTTCTCAATTTTGGCAATAATTCATTTTAAGATAAGATAACAAACACCCGTGTTTAGCCTAGGGCAGTATAACTATGGGCGGCCTGCCAGGCTAAGGTAATTAAAATAAGTACTTACAAATTAAAACCGTTATCCACACACCGTATAGGTAGGTAACACTCTCAGACAAGCACTAGATCGCGATCGCCGGCGCGTCTGATTAGATTAGTTAGATTGCTTAGACTGAATGCCGATCACACCGCCTAAACCGCTGCGCCCGAACTGGAGGCGGTAATGACTTCAAGCTGAATCAGCCATCTTACCTTGACAGTAAACAACACAAAAGTATTAATTCATACCTATTTATGTCATTTGTTTACAGCGTGCTGTCTTAGTACAAAGAAGGCGGGAGCGAGAACATTTTTCGAAAAACAGTTGCCATTCAATTAGGTAATACTTAGGTCATACTGAAAATTCCTGGACTGGCCACTTAGAAAAAAATTAGTTTTCTCATATATCAGAATCCAGAAACATTCAGTACGACCCACGATTTATTCGATTGTACTGTACCGGCCGCCGCCGCCCCGGTGCAGGCGCGGCGCGAGGATATTAACGCGTCATGTCTTGTGTTGGAATAAAAGTTGAAAGTGTTTGTGTTAGTGACATGATTCAAGATGTCAGAATTTGAGCAGTTTTGTTTCATTACTTATATTGGTAGATCCGTTAGTAGACTACACAACTACACATACATAGGTAGGTAATAGGGTTGATGACACATGTTGAATTTTATAACAAAATCTAGTAAAATAGATAGCAAACGAGCAATTTATCACAATAATGTGGATATTAAAATAAAATATTGAAAAATTACAAAAATACAGGACCTGAAAGTTTCAAAATTTAAGTTTTTTTTAACTTCCAAAACTTTCTTTGTATACCAACTATATACATAAACGCAATATTTCACCGACAAAAACGCAATTTTCTTGTTTTGTCCATACTACAAGATGGGCTCCCAGAGACCTTGATGTCACGTTCCCTTGCCGTTTTGTATAGGGCGTTTCGCGAGTGAAGTGCGACTGCATCGTTCTCACTTGTCACTGACAGTTCGTAAACCTTATTTCAAATATATAAGGCCCACTAAAGGTCCATAAAGAGTGTTACACAGATTCTTGGTCTGAATAAAATAACAATAACTAGTTTTTGTATCAGACGAATAGATCTGCATGTGTGCATGTGTGTGTGGTGTGGTGTTGTGGTGCATGAGGCGGCTGACCGCGGCGAAGTCGGTCGTCCTCGCTCATAATTGTCGTCCCTCATAAGGTGAATACCCTCATCCGCCGCAGGTTTTACACGCTGTCGAATTTCATTATAAATATTACCGCTCACAACTACTTTTCTGGCCAATTCAAACTTACATTTTAAAAACCTGAATGATCTCACTTTGTTATCATTTGCCCGTGCGTCTGACTTGCGCTAATACATGTAGGTACCTACGTGTAAGTACCTACGATCAAGTATCAGCGCAATGCACGCGCGAATAAACTACATTTAGATATGATTTTGACATCAAAATGTAAGTTCCATGTTTGAATTGGCCTCCAATGCTAGTCAATCAGTCGTCTTTGGTATTCGCTGACGGCTACGGCCCAATTCCAACAATGCTTCTAAGAGATCACTGCGGTACGATACGACATATATCAGGGTCAAAAGTGACCTTTTTGGGTTCACGAAATGTCACTTTTGACACTGACAGATCGTTATAGTACCGCAGTGCAGCAAAAGTTCATACGGAACCCTCGGTGCACGAGTTAAATAAACTCGCATTAATAATTTGACCATAGAAAAAAAGAAAAGAAACCATCATTGGTCTTTCTCATTTCTAGCAGATATCAACATTATAATTATAGTATTGTATAAAGAAACTATAGTGCGTCAAGCAAATCTTGTCAGTAGCAATGTACTGCAAATTAAAGTAGGGTAACACCATGTAACACTCAAAGAGCAGAATTGCGCTAAGAAAAGCAGCAATGTACATCGAACCAAAACGTGTTTATTTTTCCGCCCTTCATACGTCAGTTCGAGTGAATTATCATAACCTCAAATTTTAGTAATGTTTACCGTCAACGAGCATGATTGTACATTGTAGGCACCTTAGCTTTGCTTGAAGTCATGCATAATCTTGGTATTTAATGATGACAGCAGAAATTTCTCTTGAAATAGAAACGATTCAGAATGTAAACAATAAGATGATGATACACACAGATGACACGCGATTTTGGAATTATTCGAACACAGTGTTGCTAACCCGCGATTTTTCAAATTTGCCGCCTTTCACTACTGACAAGATTTGGTTGATCCAGTATAGTTCAAATTTTGAAAAAAGTCACTAGTGTCACTATACTCTCTTATCGCTGCCATCGGACAGCTGCATGGTTAAGGGTCTCATTAGCGGAATAAGTTTTTGGCAAAAATTTCATTTTTGGTACAAGCTTTTATCGCTGACTGTACTTTTCTTACGACAGACAACTAATACTCATCGAGACAATTCTAAAAACCCCTAACACAATCAGGTTGCGTTGTTTCATCACAGAGTTCCTATGGCCACCTCGTCTCCATCATCAGATCAGTTCGACAGTACCATATTATTGTATTGTCATCAGAACTACATACAGCTGCCAATTTTCATGACGCTACGATCCTTGGAAGATGGTTAAATTAGTTACCTTAGATTCCATTTGGTACATAGTTACATACAGGTCGACCCAATAAAAGCTTGTTAAAAATGAAGGAACAGGACAACACTAACTCATTATTTATTAGTGAAATAATATAAAACATCAAACGAAACGTCTTTATTTTGTAAAAATGTCGATGCGTATAAAAATCAACGCTTCTTTCTTGAATCAATTTCTATGTAACTTGTATATTGTGTAGGCGTGAATACTTACAGCTAGGAGTAAAAAAAATGTTTGCCAAAAACAATTCAATATTATAGAGGTTTTTGTTACCGACTGTACTTTTCTAACTACATATTGAGACGATTTTAACGATCCCAAAGTCGGTGGGATTGTATTATTTCTTTACTATACAGAATTTAGGCCATCATCAGACCATCAAGTAGAATAAACATTATTATTAGCACATTATGTAAGTGTGCTGTATTCGGTAAGAAAATGTTTTAATTCATTCTAACATTTTCTACAAGCATTGCATTGATACTAGTTATTTTTATGGACTAGGTAGGTAGTAGGTAGGTTACAATTCCCAACAATTTACTTACTAAATAACATGAGATCGTATTAGTACCATCACACATTTAATGTAAAATGTTACAGCTGTGTTTTGTATAGAAATCAAAACACATTTTCATTTAGACATGAAACCGAGCATAAATGAAATATTTTCTATTTATAAAATCTTAATTCTTACACATAATAAAAAAATTTTTTTTCACTCAGTATAGTCGAATTGTATGTAGAACTAATTTTAGTAATTTAATTAAAAAAAAACACAAATAACTATTAATTCCATATTCCACCAACCACAATTGACGGATTGTTCATCGGCGGTAAACTATGAAATTTCCAATTACAGTAAAATTTAGCGACGTTAATGGTGCCGACCCTTATAGTTAGGTATCTATTCATCACTCTTTTATCGCCCATCCGAATTCCTTCATCTCCCGATCGAAGGCCTCGTCTCTGTACTTTCTGATCTTGTTGAACCAGGTCCCAACAGTGGCGTGGTGCCGGCACGTGCCCCCGTACCGCGGCGGGAGGCACTCGGGGTCCACTATCCGGCGCAACGACTCCAGGTCGTGGCCGTGGAAGTGGATCATCTTCCACGCCTTCTTGGGGATGAAGCGCTTGAAGAGGAAGAAGAACGTGTTGAGAAGCCAGTTGTAGTTGATGATGTGGCAGGAGTTCAACACGCAGGGGATCGCCGACTGGAAAATCAGGAAATGAGGATAAACGAGCAAAGCTAACTGCAGATGGCGTTGCAATCTTTTCAGTTCCAGCTTCTGGGCGTTCAAATTGTAGGTTTAAATTGGGAAAAAATACTAGTTTCTTTGTTCATGGAGTATGAATTAATAGGGTATATTGAGCGGAGCGGAAGATATAGGTACACCATAAAGTTGGTGCCTAACCTAATTTATGAGGAATTTCTCAGAGATTCATACCTTAAATCCTTAACGCAAGACCTAATCAAGAAAAATATATTTTACAATTATTATTTTTTAATTTAAGGGTTTTTATTATTTGTTTCTTGTTTTAATCCTTGACATAAAACAATTTGTACAAACAGCAACATTCTTAATTGTCCATCGGAGGACCTTATGCTTTTTTTAATAATATTAATTATTAAAAAAAGCATAAGGTCCTCCGATGGACAATTAAGAATGTTGCTATTTTTCGATCTATCTAAAGCCTTCAATTTCGTTTCCCATAGTATATTATTAACAAAACTCGAAAAACTCGGAATTCGAGGGCCGGCTCTCCAATGGATATCATCATATTTGGAAAACAGATATCAATGCGTCCAAATTACAAGAAAAAGTGAAACTAACGAGATGACTAACTACTCATCTGGATTTACATGCAATCCGTACGGGGTCCCACAGGGAAGTGTTTTGGGCCCAATACTATTTTTTTTACTTTACAATAAAAGTGATTGTATTTTATTTGCTGACGATATATGTATGATTGTGACATCCAACAAAGATAATTATACAGTTTATGACCACGAACAAGATATTAATAATACGATTAGTAAAGTGAAAGATTGGCTTTATTCGAATAACTTAAAAATTAACCTAGATAACTCTAAATTTATGTATGTTAATAAATCAATGAACCCGAATTTGAATATTAATGTGAATGTTTCAAGCATAGAAAATGTTATGCAAACTAAATTCCTAGGAGTAATTCTAGACGAGAATCTGGACTGGAAGGCACAATTGGAGAACGTTGCTAACCGGATAAATAAATTTGTGTTTGCACTCAAACAACTCGGTAGAGTTACTGATACCAAAACGGCAATATCCTCTGCTATCATGCATACGTAGAGTCCGTTTTACGCTATGGCTTAATAATGTGGGGCAATAGCACCGATTTAAATAGAGCATTTGTCGCACAAAAAAATGCATTCGTGCAATACACGGGATGCGACCAGGTGAATCATGCAGACCACTTTTTAAAGGGCTTGGTTTGTTATCCTTCCGTCTTTTTATATTTATGAAATGTGCATGTTTGTTCATAAGCACAAAGATTTATTTAAAAAAGTCTGTGATAGCTATCCACGCTCTTGCCGCAATCCGGATAGACTACTTCCTGATGAACATCCGAGATTAGCTAAACTAAAAAAGCTGCACGATAATGTGTCTTAATATGTATAATACATTAGGTACCGAATCATATGAAGACATTAAATATTATAGCATTCAAGCGAAAACTGCATCAATGGCTAAATAACTACAATTTCAATAGCACAAATGAATTCTTGGACATGAAATTTAATTAATTAGACTTGACTTGTATGTATAACATTACTAATTAATCTATCTATCTATCTATCTAATCTAATACCTTTAAACGATTCTTGTATATTTATTTATTTATATGTATATATATTTCGGGGATCTCGGAAACGGCTCTAACGATTTCGATGAAAATTGCTAAATGGGGGTTTTTGGGGGCGAAAAATCGATCTAGCTAGGTCTTATCTCTGGGAAAACGCGCATTTTTGGGTTTTTATATGTTTTCCGAGCAAAGCTCGGTCTCCCAGATATTATATTATAAATAGAGACATTATTTGTATATGTTTTGAATGATAGTTTATAAGTTTTGTTTGTACATATTTTGCATACCATTTATGGTTAAACCTATCGCATGAACACCGATGTACCTGGTAATGTTTATCGCAAATAAAAGATTCTTCTTAAGGTTTACGAACTGTCTATTAACAGTGTGGGCAATGATGGTACATAAAAAATAATCATCTCTTATGAATCTATAATCATGCACATTGCCCCATCAGGTATTTCTTCAGATTAGACACTGCAGTTGCAGCCGGATTGTGTCGCAGTAGTTAGATTGATGTTTGTTATGTAATAATGTTACTTACATACTCGCAACTGACGACTGAGGTAGGTAATATGGTTGGTCTGTGTTCCTGCGCCATATCTAAAGGTCTAAGGATAAACTAAAGAAAGGATACGGAACGAGAAGTGTTTGACTTAAAAAAAAATACTAATAAATTTAGTCATAACTCACTCCACTTCAACTTTGTATGTTTTTAGATGCTATGCATTTTAATTTCGACCAGAAACGATGTAATTTTTCACAGTTTGACGGAATTATATGTAGATCTCTCGGACTACATTTGCATCAAAGTCAGGTATGTACCTATAGACCTATTCTTTAGCTGTACCTAGGCTTCCTTAACTACCCAAGTACTCATAAAGACTGTTGGAACTATTTCCTGTGTTGTGTGTATGTTGGGTTGAAGAAAGGCGTTTGAAGTTACCCCCATGAGGCAGACGATCTGGTACGCGATGGTGGGCGTGAGCGTGGCCACGTGCTTCATGGTGATGCCGGCCATGTCTACGATCACGGTGCCGCCGATCACCTGTATATAACACATGCAGAACACATAACTTATACAATCACAACACAAGGTAGCAACCACAGTGAAGCTCTTCAATTGTGAAGACGACAATTCGCTTTACAGGCCAATTCGAACGTGCGCTGACATCAACCCGATATTAAAATGATATTTTCTGGTGATCATAATTCATAATGTTAACATACACTTACTTACATGTAAAACATCATTAGTTACCTGCATCTTGGGCGAGCGCAGCCCGATCTCCATCATGGCCATGGCCACCCGCACCAGCTCCTCCACGGGGTAGTCATCAGGGTCCCATGTTCCTGCATGGAGAAACACAACATTACCTACAATTAAAACAGATGGCTATGCATCTCTACTGAAAATAGTTTATTGCACGTTTCTTTAACCTTAGTGTGGGTAAGTAGGTAACCTACTAATAAAACCATTAAGGTGAGGTGGACTGAGCAGAGGACAAAAGTGCATTTCATTTAAGTATAAAGAATTGTGTTAGTTGTGTATTTTATTAATAATATTATATGTTTGAATTTTTTTTACCGTTGATGATTAAACAAATAAATGCCTTATACGAGTATCATATTGATACCTAATTAATATTCGGAACATTATTGTAACTTACTACAGGTCTTTGCTACATGAATACCTACACTACATGAATAAGATCAATTCGCTTGATAGAAAATCAATTCAAAAATCAATAAAATCAACACAATCTACACATACAGGTACAATGTATAAAAAGCGGCCAAGTGCGAGTCGGACTCGCCCATGAAGGGTTCCGTATTTAGGCGATTTATGACGTATAAAAAAAAACGACTTACTAGATCTCGTTCAAACCAATTTTCGGTGGAAGTTTACATGGTAATGTGCATCATATATTTTTTTTTAGTTTTATCATTCTCTTATTTTAGAAGTTACAGGGGGGGGGACACACATTTTACCACTTTGGAAGTGTCTCTCGCGCAAACTATTCAGTTTAGAAAAAAATGATATTAGAAACCTCAATATCATTTTTGAAGACCTATCCATAGATACCCCACAAGTATGGGTTTGATGAAAAAAAATTTTTTGAGTTTCAGTTCGAAGTATGGGGAACCCCAAAATTTATTGTTTTTTTTTCTATTTTTGTGTGAAAATCTTAATGCGGTTCACAGAATACATCTACTTACCAAGTTTCAACAGTATAGTTCTTATAGTTTCGGAGAAAAGTGGCTGTGACATACGGACGGACAGACAGACGGACAGACGGACAGACAGACAGACAGACATGACGAATCTATAAGGGTTCCGTTTTTTGCCATTTGGCTACGGAACCCTAAAAAGCATCTTTTGCAGAAATCGAAGGCATGACCCCCATGTCCCATGTGGGTGCTCGCGACGGCGCGCGCCGGCGGCTCGGCTCTGAGATCTGGGCCGGTCACAGAGGCCGACCGGTTCGTTACGTTACATTACGTTAGGCATGCATAACCGGCGCACAAGCGCTTTGATTGGCTGCCGAGTTCGCGTTCGAGGCGCCGGCGCCGGCGCATGGATTGAAATTGTATTGAATCGATTTGTAAATAGTGCAGCCGGTTTGACTTAAGCAGGCATATTCTATTTTTAGGGTTCCGTACCTCAAAAGGAAAAAACGGAACCTAACTTACCTAATAGGATCACTCGTGCGTCTGTCTGTCCATCCGTCTGTCACAGCGTATTTTCTCCGAAACTACTGGACCAATTAAGTTGAAATTTGGTACACATATGTAAGTTTGTAACCCAAAGATGGACGTGTAACGTAAATAAATGAATTTTAAATATGGAGGCCATTTTTGGGGGGTAAATGAGAAAATAAAATAAACAAGTTTTTCAAACTATATCGTGTTACATATCAAATGAAAGAGTTCATTGTAAGAATCTCAAATATTTTTTTTTATAATTTTAGGATAAATAGTTTAGCAGTTATTCAAGAAAATAGGCAAAAATGACCATTCCCCCCCCCCGTATCTCCGAAACTACTGGGTCTAAAATTTTGAAAAAAATACATAAATTAGTTCTTTACCTATAGATGACAGAAAAACCTATTAGAAATGTGCAGTCAAGCGTGAGTTGGACTTAATTACTTAGTTTTTGATCCTGCGGGTTTTAATAGACATTTCACTCACGTTTCACATAAAAAAATACATTGTAAAAACTTGTGTAATGTACGGAACCCTTGGAACGCGAGTCTGACTCGCACTTGGCCGGTTTTATATTATAGGATATGAATATCTGCCCACCCCAGCCGGTCCAGCATGCGGCCCTCGTACGCGCAGCCCACGCGGTCCAGCCCCACAGGTCCACAGCTGGGCAACACTCACCGAACCGCAGTATAGTCACGCGGCCGACGCCCGGCCGGTCCAGCATGCGGCCCTCGTAGGCGCAGCCCACGCGGGCGAGCCCCACAGGCCCACAGCTGGGCAACACTCACCGAACCGCAGTATAGTCACGCGGCGGACGCCCAACCGGTCCAGCATGCGGCCCTCGTAGGCGCAGCCCACGCGGGCCAGCCCCACAGGCCCACAGCTGGGCAACACTCACCGAACCGCAGTATAGTCACGCGGCCGACGCCCGGCCGGTCCAGCATGCAGCCCTCGTAGGCGCAGCCCACGCGGGCCAGCCCCCACAGGTCCACGTCCCGGTAAAGCTCGGGGTACTGCTCCAGGAACCGGCAATAACGCACCAGCTGTGGAACATTACATTTTAGGATACAATACAATCGCTGTAGCCGCGATACTCGCAAAACATGCATAATTTTGTACCTAGTACTGCTAGCCGCATTGACGCCAGTCTCGAACGCAGGCAAGACAAGTAGGAACAGTCAAATGAGAATAAGGATGGTATCTACAACTATACCTATACTCGCACTGGCTCTAAGCAAAAACAGGCTTAATAAGTACTCATCTCGCGTCTCGTGTCAAATCAAAAATCATTAGTTGATTAGCTTCCGCTTTCTAAATTTTCCCATTAAATCTAGAATGTTTTCGTATTTAGTTTTCCAAAGAAACTAATAATACAAAAACATAACATAAGTATCTACCTACACAAACAGGACTAAAGTTATAAAAACTTAGAGCTTGTTAGATTTGACAATTCATGATTAATGATATGGGTCAGTCACCATGACATTATCTTCAGCTAAAGAAGGCCTTACAAAATCATTCATTACGTATATGGCTATTGAATGTAATGGACTTGGCTTGATCAATAAGATTTTAAATTATTTAGCCGCTGCCAATGTTGTGCGGATTTGAACGAAATCTACAGCTAACTAGGGGCCCGATTCGGATTTTGAACTAGACATCTATTAGACATCACCAAGATACGACAACGATATTTTTAGGATCTAGCCTGTCAACTTTGACATTTACGCGATTCTGGAGATACTTTATCCAAGTCACATCTAATAGATATCTAATGGAAATCGTTCTTTCATACGATATTTTAACGTCAAAGTAACATTGGTTGCCCGAATTCTGCCCGAATCGAGGGCATGGCATGAGTGGTGGGGATAACTGACAGAACGGGATAGTCTTATGTATCTTTCACTAGGAGTAGCAGAGAAAGCGCTATTATTGTTTGTCTTTGTCACAGTCTCATATTTTTTTATTCCCCACCGTAGTTTATGGTGGGATACAAACAATGCGTAAACGTCAAATTGGTGTGAAACATATGAACAGTACAAAGATTATCAGGAAAAATATTGAAATCAGTGTTTCGTGTGCACGTAGTAGTACTTAACAATTCAACAAATATGGTGAATTGCTCAGTTTTGCGCTGCACAAGTGACTGCCGGCAAAAACAGGACAACGTATCATTTCACAGGTAAATACAGTATTTTATACTTCGGTCACATTATCATGCTTAGTAACAGCATCCTACAATCTATATCAATTAAAATCTGAGTAGAAAAAGCATTTACAGTAAATAATAACTCGGGTAAAATAATTAACCTATAAATATTTCCTGATAAATTAACCGACCAAATTACTTACGCATATTGACAGTAAGCCGTCACCCTTTTAATAAAGTGTATTCAATTTAGTCGCATTGCTATTAGTCGAGGGATACCAGCCCGTGATGCATACAATTACCCCAAAATTCGGGTATTTTGTATTTTAATAACATTTTTATAAATAATTTTGCTGTAGAACTGGACATATAATACTAACAATAAAATTGAACTGTGTTTAAATTAGAATGTAAATTATATTTATTTAAGCATTACGGATTCTTTCTAACGTTATAGGGGGTTTTGCCACGACTCAGAGAATCTAATTGATATGCTGCAGGCACTAATTCTTAATTTTGCAATAAGAGTGACAGATTACAAAATGAATATTTCGTTTATTACCTCCAGATTTCCACAAGATGCAGGCACGCGTGCTAAATGGATTTTAGCAACCGGAAGGAGAAACTGGGCACCGACGCAAAACTGCCGGATATGCTCAAAGCATATTACGAAAACCTACCTTTTCTATTTCTTCCTGTGGCACACAGTATGCTAAAAATTCTTTCTTTAGGCGTGCTTGTAATATGTATAATGAATCGCTTAATGATATAGACATTTTTGTTCATTGTTTGTCCGTTTTCAAGAACAAAGTTCGACATATTTTGTTTACTAGTAATTGAAAAATTGTTTCAAGTAAATATTTTGCATTGTTTTCTTACTTTATTTGCGTGTTGTACTCACAACTATACCTACGGGTAATTTATAATTAAGTAACCTATTTACTTTTCATTGTAATAGTCAACTTAGTAACGTATGAAACTTTAGGCCTATTTTTAGTCATTTTTGTAAGACTTATTTGTATAGCCTGACCAGTAATATATGATAATTGTCAAGAGGGCGCTGTTATTCTCATGTATAGGGTGACAATTCAGTGTAGTATGAAAAAATTAGTTCGAGTGAAATTCCGCAACATGGCGCACCCTCAATAGATCCTGGTTCACCTATAAAAGGCTGTTTGTTTTCTAAATAAATAAAAAAAAAGAAAATTGGCCCATTGATATTTTATTTATCGCTGCGTCTTACGTAGGCGAACAACTCGCGAACGTGATTAAAATTACCCCAATATTTGATAATATTGGGGTAATTTTTAACTATATGGTATCCCCGGGTTTGTGACGTCATCTATGTCTATCCCTTACGGGGGCACGCGGTAGGCCACATCTATAGAAATACTACCATCTATGGCCCGAATTGAGCTGCAAAAGAGAACTAGTTGAAATCTAAACTATAACGTATCTAGAATGGATCTAGTATTACGTGTCATCTCTTGTGAATATTTTGAAGTTCGAATACGGCAGTAGTAGTAACGTCGGTATGAACCTGTCTGTGCGCGCGCGGCACGACGAAGCGGCGCGCGCGCAGGAACCGTAACAGGAACGAGTCGTCCATGCGCCTCGGCGCGCACTCCCCGCGCTCTGGAACACATAATAACACAATCATGTGAAAAAATACACAAACTAATACGCGCCTGCTGCATAATTAACAAATCTTTTTTTTTTTCGACATAATAGGATCATAATTTACATAAAATTATAACAAACACACACTCATATAGTCACAGCTTAACCCTTAATTTGGCAGAAAATAAAAAACTTGATTCTGACTTTTATGTGCACATTTATTTATTATTATACCTTTAAATATGTCCTAAAAATGTTTAGATTTCCTGAAAATCGAATGTAAAGTATTTTTAACAAAAACGCATGCTCATCAAACCTAGTGTGTTAAATATACTTAACAAATTCCAAAAAAGGGTATCGAAATAAAGACAATAATAACATTTTTTTGCAATTTAATTCAAAGCGAAAGGTCAAAAAGATCTCGAGATCACACTATTTAATCAGTTACAGGAAAAGGCAGTAGAGCTAATAGGCGTTTCGAACGTTAAACCTAAAAAGCAAAAAAAAAGAACACCTTGCAGCGTAAGCCATTATCATGCAGTTTTTTTTAATTACGTTAATTTTATTGGTGCATTTCTGAGCTTAACTTATGTATTTTTTTCAAAGACACCGGTATTCCAATTAACTCCATTTTTAAGATATCATTTAGTTTCCTCGAATATACATCCATACGCCAAAGTGAACGGAGTTTTATAAAAAAAAACATATATATAAACGTGTATAGCGTTCGCTTTGTTGCATACTAAGCTATAAATGTATAACGAATCAAACTATAGCATTCAATCTCTTCTATTATGGTAAAATATAAAGGTAATAGGCAGTGAAATTTGTTAAATTATTAAAACTGGAACATAACGTTTTGTCAATAATGCTTAACTAACCAGGCGCGGTCAAAATCTCGCACCATAAAGTTTTGTTAAAAATGCTTAACAGTTGTGATCGCTTGCTTATTACATGGAAATGACTTGACGAATAGGTATGATATGTAAAGTATACGTAATACTATAATTAAATATAATGATAGTACCTATATGCAGTAAAATTTCGCGTAATAAAAAAAAAAAAAAACAAATACCTGGACAGAACGCCGTGTCGAGCTTCTACTCGCTATGTTGATTCACTACTAACATATAACATTTTTGCCTGTAAAATTTATTTTTTTTCCTTATTCTCTATAAATGAAAGGATACATAGAAATTAAAAACTTAGAATTTACGTAAAAAATAACATGTCTACATTTTTTCAAACTAAGTGTTAAGTATACTTGACTGATGCGCCAAATTAAGGGTTAACCTTGCCTTTTCTCTGCCCAACTCCAATCTTTTAGTTAAAAGCCTGCAATCCTGACAAAGGTCCAAAAATCCTGACGTGTCAGAGAAAATCCTGACTTGTGGCAACCCTACATACAAACGCCCGGTATCACAAAGTGATTTATGCTATAATCATGTCTTGCCATCCTTGATAAATGGGATCATAAAAATTACATTCGGATTGCGACTGCAAACGGGAAATGGTAAATATCTCGCTTTATGCATATAAATGTAATGCATTTTGTAAATACTTTGACAAATATTTTTTAGCTGAAAAATATGATTGCGGGCGATTATATCCACTGACTCGTTGATATTCAGATAACAGCCTGCAAAATACATTTCTTTTACATATCTACCTACACTTGAATGGTCTACTTTGTTTGTAACTAATACATTTATCGTTTGAAACTCTCAGTATATACAGTTGGTAAGTGGTAAGTAAGTACCTATAGGAAAAAAATTTCAAGGACATTACTACCATCTAGCTACTCCCTCCCTCTCATATTGTAAACAGGTACGTATATAATTATCACCATTTAAGGCTCGTTGACATGATTTAGTTTCCATATAAACATACCAAATTAACTTAACTAATTTAATGTCCTAATGCCACTCTAAATAAATGAAGGTAAATTAAGTATTAGTTTTTTTATTGAACTCAACATAACTGTTGTGTTTGGCATCTCTCTGACGTGCAGAAGGTAGAATGGTAGTGTATAAGTAGGACCTACTCATTCAGGTCTCAACATTACTCAAACTATGATTATTACTTTATGCTACCGGTACGCAGCTTCGGTAATCCAATGAGTCACGCTCTTAATATACCTATATCGTTAAATTACATTAAGATACATTATGCTAAAAGGTTTAGCTGATCTTGAATTGTAAGTCATTATTCTATTAGAAGTAAATTTGTTTGAAGTTTGAATGCTAAAAAGTTTAAAAATCTGGCGACTATCAACTAGGTACAAAACGTTACGGTTAAAGCAGCGCAGCGAATAATACTCTAATTACCAGTATTACCACCACCAAATAAACACAAGTGAACAGACTTCTTTACGGTACTGAGACGATATGATTACAGTGCACAGTGCTGAACCCATTGTTAGACGGTATATAATAAGCATGCTACCGAGCGCTCGTTAACAGTATCGTCTCCGTGTAGGTCATTATTTTTGTAATAGGACATCAAAATTAGATCTTCAACTACAAAAAAGTTTTGAGATGTAATGTGAAACCAAGTCGGTTATTTTAGTCAGTGCCAGGCGGCCAGGGGGTTTAACACCGTATCAATAAAGATATCTTTAATTTTTAATACGTATAATGACTTGGCCATCGCACGGCTGCATAATGACATAAGGATCATCGTCAACTATTAAAAATAATTCTAAATGAACGTAACGCTAGCGCTAATCACATGCATGATGCAGTTTGAGCATTATACATATATACGATTACGGTACGAGTAAAGCATTATGTGCGATTGCCAAGTCGTTATATGTATTAAAAATTAAAGATATCTTATTGATACGGTGTTAAGCCGCCTGGCACTGACTAAAATAACCGACTTGGTTTCACATTACATCTCAAAACTTTTTTCTAGTTGAAGAATTGCGTTGCGAGACTTGCATCTTTTTACATGTAATGTTTTTGATGGGATCTCACCTCTTTTTGTAGGTAGTCCTTCTTTTCGGGTACTACTTCTTGTACAAACTTACTTATGCAGTTCGTAAATCTTTAAAACGTGTCTGATATTGCAATATTTTTAGGTTTTCTATGGCTTGATAAGCTGAAATCTACTTATGTTTAAAATTTGAAGCTTGTGGGTATGCTAGAAGTACCTTAGAATTATGATGATGAGTGTGTCAGTGTCGAAACTAAGGAACTTTGACGTACAATAATTCTTAAACTACAAGTTCAAATTGAATGTTTTTGAGAATATATCTAAAACATGTTGAGCCCTATGTGTCACTGAAAATTCAGAGTTCTAGCTTTAGCCAGCATAAAATTACAGAGCGTCGAAAATGGCCTGAATCACTTCGAGAAAAGGATGGTACGGCCGTGCCTCTTTATTTTGCTCGACTTGGCGGGGCACTGCCGTGCCCCCAGATAAAATTATACGGTTTTTGAAGTGAACACTTCTTTAGCGGCGCTGGGCACTTTTTGAGATGGGGAAAAAATTATAAACTCGAGAGCGTAAGGACCGTAAGGACCGAAAGGACCACTCAATGACATAATTCAATAAAGCTACATCTTGATGAAATCGCTAATAAAAGTGAACTCTACTCTAGTACTGGTGAATAAAACTCAAAATACCATGACCAAATATATTTAGATGCGAGGTCTGCAAGGTAACTTTACAATTTCTATTCGAATTTTAAACAAATAAAGCTACATCTTGATGAAATCGCTAATAAAAGTGAACTCTTGTACTGGTGAATAAAACTCAAAATGCCATGACCAAATATATTTAGATGCGAGGTCTGCAAGGTAACTTTACAATCTCTATTCGAATTTTGAACAATTAACGCTACAAATTTGAACTTCGAATTTTAAACAAGCGTAAGGCCCTAATCGCATGGCAGCTTTTTCAACGCGCGTTAATAAAGCGTTTGAATGATACAAATATATAAGGATACATGTGTATTTATTCACACGACTGCGACTATGATGACTGATGATGGCTTGACCGTCTGTGTAAAATAGCGAAAGAAAATGAGTGAGTACTTTATAAATATACTAGATGAAAACCCGGCTTCGCTCGGGTGAAATGTAGATATTTCTGTAGTTATCGGTTCTCAAGGAATATTAAAGGTAAAGCAAGGCATAGATTTGTATAGCACCGTTCATTAATATAGGAAATATAAGGTTCGTAAATATAGGAAATTAAAACTGCAAAAGTCAAGAAAAAATATATAGGTGTCAGTTTTTTAATTAATATAATTTTATTGAAGTGAAAACTTCTTTAGCGGCGCTGGGCACTTTTTGAGGTGGGGAAAAAATGATAAACTCGAGCGTAAGGCGATCACGTGACCGTAAGAGGCGTAAGGCGATCACGTGACCGTAAGCCCCGTAAGGTGGCCACTCATAATTTAAGTGGCATTTAAATCAATAAAGAAAAACTCAATGTTATTTGACATTTATATATGTTGCGGATTCCTTTTCAAGACTCTTTAGCTATGTTCAAATAATTTGACGTTGTCATGGCAGCATGTAAATAAACATGTCAATGAAAAAGTGTGATCTTATTTGAGAATGATAATAATATATAATAAATAAATAGAATACCTCCGCTAAACGTATGTACTTATCGTGTTACCGGGCGTCGGTAACATAGTGAGGTGAGTTTTCACTTCTATCGGCACTCCCGGAGTGCAACCGTTGTTGCTTGTTTTTTTACCAACTTAAATGTTTGGGATAGATAACAATTATGTCTGTGGCTTACAATGTCTAAAATTTATCTCCTAGCGCTGCAACAGCAGAGCCTCGTATAACCCATTATTAGCATCCGTATTTAATTGGTTCACTTGGTTCACCAGATTGAAGCGCTGGTGGCCTAGCGGTAAGAGCGTGCGGGTTCGAACCTTGGCTCGTACCAATGAGGAACTTATTACCAGTATTATATACCAGTCGCTTTTCGGTGAAGGAAAACATCGTGAGGAAACCGGACTAATCCCAATACGGGCCTAGTTTACCCTCTGGGTTGGAAGCTCAGATGGCAGTCGCTTTCGTAAAAACTAGTGCCCACGCCAATTACTGGGATTAGTTGCCAAGCGGACCAGTGGCAAAATACCGGGACAACGTGAGGAAGATGAATGATGACTTGGTTCCTTTGGTCGTGGAGCTATCCTCATGGACCAGGAGCTGCGCCAGCTTCTGCAGCTCTGGGTGCTCCTGCGTGTTCCAAATGCCACGTGCCCCCCTCCCCCCCGCAGACACAGCTTTGTCCTCACCGTATACCATATCCCGCAGCTCCTGGACGGCGGCGGGCCTGGTGGCGGGATCCTCGTGGACCAGCTGCCGCGCCAGCTTCTGCAGCTCTGGGTGCTCCTGCGTGTTCCAAATGCCACGTGCCCCCCAAAGACACAGCTTTGTCCTCACCGTATACCATATCCCGCAGCTCCTGGACGGCGGCGGGCCTGGTGGCGGGATCCTCGTGGACCAGCTGCCGCGCCAGCTCCTGCAGTTCTGGGTGCTCCTCGGTGTGCACCTCCGCCTCGAAGGCTATCTCCAGGAAGCACTCGAACATCTTGGTGTCGTTCTGGTGGCTCCCACTCTACAAATCATTATTTAACAAAATAAAACCTTTCACCATGAATCTTTGTAATATGTATAGGTAAATACTATTTCGGGACAGAGTAAAAAGCTAAACCTCCTAATCTACTTCTTTCTCCTTTGCCTTGTACTAATTGTACAGTAGCATCAAAAGTAGCGTACGTATCAAATTTAATAGCGTCATATCAGACTAGGTAGATAATAGTGATTAACATAATTAAGTAATAAAGAGATGCACCGGAGCCTCAGTTATCTCTGAAGACCGCGCCTCCGTCTCCGATCGTTAACGTACACTAGATATGAGCGCCGATAGGCATATAGCCGGCGGCGGCGCGCCGGTCAAAATTGGTCGGCGGCGGCGGCGAATCGGCGGCGTGGCCTTGAAACACCTTCGATTAATGAAAAAAGAATCCAAACCAAAATTTTACTGAAAAAACCATGTTTTTGCTGTAAGAAAGTTATAAAATAAATGCATTTTTTATTTTCAAGGATAATTTATTGATGGTAGTACTTACGAAAAAAATTGATATCGTATAAACTGTGGATAAGCGGTATCGTGCGGCATCAGAGGCGGTCTTAATCTTGGCGAGGCTTTGGCCGGAAGATCTTAGCGAGGCCCTTATCTTTTGTGCTAAGTTAAAAATTGCGGATTGACTGTATCAGGGAAACGTCTTGTCGACAGTCCAAAAAAAAGAGCTCCCGTCATTAACCAATATCGACCCAACAAAACCGATTTGTGTCAAAAAGTGAGGCCCAACGCCGAGCTCCATGTAACACCGAAGACTTGATTTCAACGCCTCCAATGTGAGGCCAGAGGATGAGCTGCAGGTAAGCATACAGCTAAGAATCGAACGCCAAGTGTAAGCTTGGCTGACGGCTGAACGCCTGGAGCGTCGATTGCGACGCGCTTCTGTGCGAGGCCGAGCTGCAAGAGAGCAGAGCGAGGGCGCAGGGCGATAAAGACTGAAGCCATAGTGTTAAAGATCTGGCGCTTTCCTGCGGGCGCATTCGTGCGACGCCAAAGGCCGAGCTGAAATGGAGCTAAGATCGGATAAGGACCAATGCTCAAGCGTTTTAAAACAGGCCGAAAGTTTAGGTCCAAACAGGGCCAAAAACTTGCAGGTTCAGATAACGGCTTAATTCCATGCGAGCGATGCAAGACCAAAGATAGAGCTGCGAGAGAGCAAAGCTTGAAATTTCAACAGTGGCCAAGTTTAATTGAGACCCGATTCCGACGCCCTTCCGTGCGAAGCAACGGCCGGACATTTGGACGTGGAAACGCTTAATATCTCAAAATTAACCCCATTTTATACCTTTTAAAGACGTTTAACCATGAGCATGCAATAGTTAAATTCGCGGTAAATGACGGATGGTTAGCTGGCAAAATTAGTTATGCATTGGATCGGTAATCCAAAGATGTGGGTTCGAGTCTCACGTTAGCCAGAGTTGTTGACAGTAAATTTTTTCATTGTGATTGACATGTCTAGTGTATATATACAATCTATAAATTGCAATGTGGAACGTTCCACAATAAAAATGGAAGGAAATCAGTATGTTTATTACAAGCATATTGATGTTAAAATTAAATAATTTTGTTTCCCCAAGACTAGTAGCGCGGTTACTAGACAGATAAGTTTGCATTTGCCTTCGATATTTTTGAATTATATGGGCCTAAAATACCTTTTGAATGCCTATAAACTATTCGAAGTGGCGCCGTTAATGATCTAAACTCGATTAAAAATATATTATCTGATTCTGAAAGTAGTAGTAACTACCAAGGTCACGCCGATGCCACGCCGATAGCGCAGCGTCGGCGGCGGCGGCGCGAAAATTTTGTCGGCGGCGGCGGCGCGCCGGCGCGGCGCTCATATCTAACGTACACTACAGGGGCAGGGGCTTTATTTAACAAAGGACAATCTGCCCTGTTGTCTATCATGTTTAAAATGCTGTGGCTGCTCCCGCACACCATGTCAAGCGGCAATACAAAATATTTATTTGGCGTATGATTTACACATAAAAACAATGAGGTAATTAACTAATTATAGTTACCTACACCAAAATATCTTTTATATACATTTTTAGCCTTGCCTGTGACGTGTGTAACAAATGTTAACAAGCAAGCAAGGTAAACTTAAGTTAACCTTTCTCGATGTTTCTCGAAGTAGGTAGCTATACGTTTTGTTGACACCGTGGCCACGAATAATATTAAAAGTAAATAGGTACGTAATGCTTACAAGTTTCAATTGAACAAGATTGATTTACTTTAGGTACTTAGCAAAAATAAAAGTGTCAAAATGGGAACAATACTGTTTATGTACATAATTAATAAGGCCCGGTAGGTTCTTCTCTCACTCTGCGTGAGTAAGGTGGATGTCTTGCCGAGCATAATTTAGACATAAACCTACAGAAAACAAAAATAATTCAATTTAAACCGACACAGAAAAGACCATTAGAACTAGATTAACAAATAAATAACAATACAATAGAAGAGGTAAATGATTTCAAACTATTGGGTATAACTATAGATTCAGGACTAAACTGGAAAGCGCACATCCAAGGTCTCAAAACAAAAATAGTCAGATTTATTTACGCTCTTGGCATATTAAAAGCAAACACGGATTTTGAGTCGGCTTTATCGGTATATTTTGCATATATTTATTATGGCCTCCGATATGGCGTACTTCTCTGGGGTGATAGCACAGATGCCAAAGATATATTCATTTTGCAGAAAAAGTGTGTATACGAATCTTAGCGAATGTACACATTCCTAACAGCTGCCGGCCTCTTTTTATCAAATATAAGCTGTTGACACTACCCTCAATATACATAATGGAGGCTGCACTTTTTTTCAGACAACATACAGAACTATTCCCACCGAAAATCGATACGTATAAATCTATACTTCGTTTTTTTAGCATTAGAAAAAAGGTAAACAATCTTGATGTGTCTTTTAATTTAAAAACATGTTTTAAAAATAAGTCACGGCAAATATGTAACAATTATGAATCTAATAATACGATCATTTATTTTCATAAGTATAAGTTACTGATTTTTAAAAAGCGTTTTTCAATCTCTCAGCTGTCAGTCAGTCAGTCATTAAAAGACATGTCAAGATCGCTTACATTCTTTCTAATGCTAAAAAAAACTAACTATAGAAGCCAATATAGAAATAAGCTGCTAGTGCCAAGATCTACCTTAGCTATGTATAAAAAAACCGGCCAAGTGCGAGTCGGACTCGCGTTCCAAGGGTCCCGTACATTACACAATTTTTAACAATGTTTTTTTAAATGAAAAGTGAGTAAAATGTCTTTAAAAAACCCATCAAAAACTGCACATTTCTAATAGGTTTTCCTGTCATCTTTAGGTAAAGAACTATTTAGTGTATTTTGTTCAAAATTTTAGACTCAGTATCAGTAGTTTCAGAGATAAAAGGGGGAGGGGGGGGGATGGTCATTTTTTTGCTTATTAACTGCTAAACTATTTATCTTAAAATTATAAAAAAATATATATTTGAGATTCTCAAAATGAGCTCTTTCATTTGATATGTAACACGATATAGTTTGAAAAACTTTATTTTTTAATTTGCTCTTTTACCCCCCAAAAGTGGCCTCCATATTTAAAATTCATTTGTTTACGTTACATGTCCATCTTTGGGTCACAAACTTACATATGTGTGCCAAATTTCAACTTAATTTCCAGTAGTTTCGGAGAAAATAGGCTGTGACAGACGGACGGACAGACAGACGCACGAGTGTGCGAGTCGAGGCGTTCGAGCCGGAAATATTGCAATGCGAAGTAATCAAGGCTATCCAGAGTCAACAGTTAGAAAAAGCAGCAGGGCCCGACAACATTTACAATGAACTTCTAAAAGGGATGGCCGATGAACTAGCTCCTGTACTCACAAAACTATTTAATAAAATTATGACTAGCCAATGGATACCCTCACAATGGGAAACATTACACATCATCCTATTGCATAAGAAAGGCCCAAAGGAAGACATAGGTAACTACAGGCCTATAATTCTGATGTCTAACTTATATAAAATCTTCTCGAAGGTCATACTGGATCGAATAAGTTAAAGACTTGATGAAAACCAACCAATGGAACAAGCTGGATTCAGGAAACATTTTTCAACTTTAGACCACATCCACACAGTGAAACAGATAGTGGAGAAATATAACGAGTACAACAAAAATCTATACATGGCATTCATAGACTACAATAAGGCATTCGACAGCATAAGCCACGTAGCCATGTGGGAAAGTTTGTCAACTCAAGGTATTCCGGAGATATATATTAACGTCATCAAAACCATATACAAAAACAGCAAAGCAAGAGTTCAACTGGAGAAAATTGGCCCAGAGTTCAGACTAAAAAGAGGGGTGAGACAGGGAGACCCAATGTCCCCCAAGTTATTTTCTGCAGTCCTTGAACACATTTTCCGCAAACTAGAATGGGGTCACATGGGCCTCAATATAGATGGTAAGAAACTAAACCACCTTAGATTTGCAGATGACATTGTATTATTTGAAGAAGATCCAAAGAAACTGCAAGGTATGATCGAGTCACTGTGCAAAGAAAGCAAAAAAGTTGGGTTAACAATGAACACCACAAAAACTAAATGAATGACCAATTCAATAAAAACAGAAATAAACATAGATACGATCTCACTAGAATATGTAGAAGAGTACACATACCTTGGTCAACTGATATCTCCGGTAGACCTAACTAGCAAAGAAATAAATACAAGAATAACCAACGGATGGAAAAAATATTGGTCTATGAAAGAAGTAATGAAGTCCACTAATCTCAGCATTACCACAAAAATAAAAGTATTTAACACATGTATCTTACCCTGCAGGCCTGCATTACGAGGGGCGTTCAATAAAAAGTGAGAATGAGTATGTTATATACAACTTTTATTAAATGTTATTTTATTTTTCGACACAGTCACCTTTTAGCATAATACACTTAGTATATCTTTTTTCTAAACTTTCTAAATTCCATTTCTAAAAAAGGTTTCATCTTGAGTACTTGAAAAATCTTGTATTGCAGCGACTACCGCGTCGTCGTCTTCAAATTTCTTGCCTCTTAGGTATTCCTTCAATCTCGGAAATAGGTAGAAATCACTAGGGGAGAGGTCTGGTGAATACGGAGGATGCTTAAGGATATCGAACCCAGCATCACGTATTGCAGCCATTGCAACGGCGGACTTGTGTGCCGGTGCATTGTCCTGATGGAACAACACAATTTTCGAGAGTTTACCTCGCCGTTTTTCACGGATCTAATTGCGCAATGTTGCTATTTGTTTGGCATATAAAGAGCCCGTAATAGTGGCTCCATGCTAGAGATACTCAATCATTACGACCCCTTTACCATCCCAAAAAACAGAGCCCATGACCTTACCGGCAGATGGGCCCACCTTGAATTTCTTCGGAGTTGGAGATGATGGCCTTTTCCATGTCATAGACTGCAGTTTCGTTTCAGGGTCGTAATGATGGAGCCATGTTTCGTCCATTGTTATAAATCGCGCCAAAAAAAGTTCCCGGTCTTGCTGTATCAGGTCCAAAGCTTCTTGACAAATCTCGACTCTAGTTTGTTTTTGCGTGTCAGTAAGCATTCTGGGTACCCAACGCGCTGATACCTTTTTCATACCCAAGGGTTCATGTAAAATATTATGCACGCTCCCCGTTGAAATTTTTACATTTTCAGCAATAAAACGAACCGTGACACGACGATCCGCCAAAACTAAGTTTTCAACTTTTTTCACAATTTCTTCAGTTACTGCTGTAGTAGGGCGTCCGGAGCGGGGGTCATCCATGGTCGATGTTCTTTCACGTCTAAATTCGGCGCACCAACGTGCGACTGTCGAATACGGAGGAGCATTAGACCTTAAAGTGTCCCGTAAATCTAAATTGACTTGGTCCATAGAAAAAAAATTCAAACACAAGTATTTGATAACGGCGCGCAGTTCAATTTTCTCCATTTTCGCTAACGTACTCAATAGCATCGCAAAGAAATCGCCGTATTTTTTTTTAAACAAAGAACAGTTAGTTTTTTTTTTCATGGCAATCAGCTAGGTAGATTAGCTTTGTCGGCCAGTATTTACTTTCCTAATATTTAAAGAGTTTGCATCTCATTCTCATTATATATTGAACGCCCCTCGTACATACGGATGTGAGACATGGGCACTCAACAAAGAGCACCGAAACAGGCTTCATTACTGCCAGAGGTCTATGGAACGAAGTATGACGGGAACACGCAGACTAGACAAAACGAGAAATGAAGATCTGAGACAAAAAATAAAAGTGACCGACTAGATATGAGCGCCGATAGGCATATAGCCGGCGGCGGCGCGCCGGTCAAAATTGGTCGGCGGCGGCGGCGAATCGGCGGCGTGGCCTTGAAACACCTTCGATTAATGAAAAAAGAATCCAAACCAAAATTTTACTGAAAAAACCATGTTTTTGCTGTAAGAAAGTTATGAAATAAATGCATTTTTTATTTTCAAGGATAATTTATTGATGGTAGTACTTACGAAAAAAATTGATATCGTATAAACTGTGGATAAGCGGTATCGTGCGGCATCAGAGGCGGTCTTAATCTTGGCGAGGCTTTGGCCGGAAGATCTTAGCGAGGCCCTTATCTTTTGTGCTAAGTTAAAAATTGCGGATTGACTGTATCAGGGAAACGTCTTGTCGACAGTCCAAAAAAAAGAGCTCCCGTCATTAACCAATATCGACCCAACAAAACCGATTTGTGTCAAAAAGTGAGGCCCAACGCCGAGCTCCATGTAACACCGAAGACTTGATTTCAACGCCTCCAATGTGAGGCCAGAGGATGAGCTGCAGGTAAGCATACAGCTAAGAATCGAACGCCAAGTGTAAGCTTGGCTGACGGCTGAACGCCTGGAGCGTCGATTGCGACGCGCTTCTGTGCGAGGCCGAGCTGCAAGAGAGCAGAGCGAGGGCGCAGGGCGATAAAGACTGAAGCCATAGTGTTAAAGATCTGGCGCTTTCCTGCGGGCGCATTCGTGCGACGCCAAAGGCCGAGCTGAAATGGAGCTAAGATCGGATAAGGACCAATGCTCAAGCGTTTTAAAACAGGCCGAAAGTTTAGGTCCAAACAGGGCCAAAAACTTGCAGGTTCAGATAACGGCTTAATTCCATGCGAGCGATGCAAGACCAAAGATAGAGCTGCGAGAGAGCAAAGCTTGAAATTTCAACAGTGGCCAAGTTTAATTGAGACCCGATTCCGACGCCCTTCCGTGCGAAGCAACGGCCGGACATTTGGACGTGGAAACGCTTAATATCTCAAAATTAACCCCATTTTATACCTTTTAAAGACGTTTAACCATGAGCATGCAATAGTTAAATTCGCGGTAAATGACGGATGGTTAGCTGGCAAAATTAGTTATGCATTGGATCGGTAATCCAAAGATGTGGGTTCGAGTCTCACGTTAGCCAGAGTTGTTGACAGTAAATTTTTTCATTGTGATTGACATGTCTAGTGTATATATACAATCTATAAATTGCAATGTGGAACGTTCCACAATAAAAATGGAAGGAAATCAGTATGTTTATTACAAGCATATTGATGTTAAAATTAAATAATTTTGTTTCCCCAAGACTAGTAGCGCGGTTACTAGACAGATAAGTTTGCATTTGCCTTCGATATTTTTGAATTATATGGGCCTAAAATACCTTTTGAATGCCTATAAACTATTCGAAGTGGCGCCGTTAATGATCTAAACTCGATTAAAAATATATTATCTGATTCTGAAAGTAGTAGTAACTACCAAGGTCACGCCGATGCCACGCCGATAGCGCAGCGTCGGCGGCGGCGGCGCGAAAATTTTGTCGGCGGCGGCGGCGCGCCGGCGCGGCGCTCATATCTATGACCGACATACTCACTAAAATAGACCAGCAGAAGTGGAGATGGACTGGCCACATGTTGAGAGAGAGAAAAATGGCGTAAGATCGTAACGGATTGGTACCCAAGAGGTTGCACACGGAGTCAGAAGAAACCTCGAACAAGATGGGAGGATGAACTCAATCTCACAGCGGGCCCGAAATGGAGAAGAGTGGCCCACGACAGACCCCAATGGAAAGAGCTAGAGGAGGCCTTTGCCAAGCGGCACACTGAAGGCCTACCGCGAACCACGTTCGACGTGTTGCCTCTTTGTCGCACTTGTGAATTCGTACGTAAGCGTGACAGGGAGGCATCACGTCGAACGTGGTTCGCGGTAGGCCCTCAGAGCTTAGAGACATACTCTAACTCAGAACAAAAGGGCTTAATAGATAGATAGATATATTTTATTCTATAGATAATGTTCTCTTGTTTATGATTATGCATACAGCACAGCTGTTTCTTTAAGAATTTAGTAAATTTGGCTAAAAATGTTCACCAGCCCAGATCAGCCCTGTCCCCTGAGCCACTCTCCAAAAGTATATTTAAACAAACTAGATATCAATTATTGTTTAAAAATTATTATACTTACATTCATTAAACAATGCAGTTTAATATGTTATCTTTATATATGGCATATATCTCACGAAATCTCACAATATATCCCTTAAAAGTGTCCCCTGGACAACTCTTATTTAACAGAATCGGAACTTATTAATTTAAACGCGAAATAGTTATACGAGGGGCGTTCAATATATAATGAGAATGAGATGCAAACTCTTTAAATATTAGGAAAGTAAATACTGGCCGACAAAGCTAATCTACCTAGCTGATTGCTATGAAAAAAAAACTAACTGTTCTTTGTTTAAAAAAAAAATACGGCGATTTCTTTGCGATGCTATTGAGTACGTTAGCGAAAATGGAGAAAATTGAACTGCGCGCCGTTATCAAATACTTGTGTTTGAAATTTTTTTCTATGGACCAAGTCAATTTAGATTTACGGGACACTTTAAGGTCTAATGCTCCTCCGTATTCGATAGTCGCACGTTGGTGCGCCGAATTTAGACGTGGAAGAACATCGACCATGGATCACCCCCGCTCCGGACGCCCTACTACAGCAGTAACTGAAGAAATTGTGAAAAAAGTTGAAAACTTAGTTTTGGCGGATCGTCGTGTCACGGTTCGTTTTATTGCTGAAAATGTAAAGATTTCAACGGGGAGCGTGCATAATATTTTACATGAACCCTTGGGTATGAAAAAGGTATCAGCGCGTTGGGTACCCAGAATGCTTACTGACACGCAAAAACAAACTAGAGTCGAGATTTGTCAAGAAGCTTTGGACCTGATACAGCAAGACCGGGAACTTTTTTTGGCGCGATTTATAACAATGGACGAAACATGGCTCCATGATTACGACCCTGAAACGAAACTGCAGTCTATGACATGGAAAAGGCCATCATCTCCAACTCCGAAGAAATTCAAGGTGGGCCCATCTGCCGGTAAGGTCATGGGCTCTGTTTTTTGGGATGGTAAAGGGGTCGTAATGATTGAGTATCTCGAGCATGGAGCCACTATTACGGGCTCTTTATATGCCAAACAAATAGCAACATTGCGCAATTAGATCCGTGAAAAACGGCGAGGTAAATTCTCGAAAATTGTGTTGTTCCATCAGGACAATGCACGGGCACACAAGTCCGCCGTTGCAATGGCTGCAATACGTGATGCTGGGTTCGATATCCTTAAGCATCCTCCGTATTCACCAGACCTCTCCCCTAGTGATTTCTACCTATTTCCGAGATTGAAGGAATACCTAAGAGGCAAGAAATTTGAAGACGACGACGCGGTAGTCGCTGCAATACAAGATTTTTCAAGTACTCAAGATGAAACCTTTTTTAGAAATGGAATTTTAAGTTTAGAAAAAAGATATACTAAGTGTATTATGCTAAAAGGTGACTATGTCGAAAAATAAAATAACATTTAATAAAAGTTGTATATAACATACTCATTCTCACTTTTTATTGAACGCCCCTCGTAGTAATGTAAGAAAATTGCTCCTGCTACTTTCTTTTATATTGTGTTATTGTATCTTTAAACATTTATGAACTGCTCTTGAATTTAAAAAGAAATAAAATAATGATATGTGGTTTTCAATTAAGGGACAACTTAGTTGTCCCATAGACATATCTGGTTGTCCAATGGAAATATTAATAATAAATCTTAAAGAGGGTACTAATTGAAACAAATTTAATAAAATATCAGAAAGCAATAACATATATATGTATGTTAGTGCTTTCTGATAGATAATTAAATTTGTTTCATATTCATACCTTATAAAAAATATCTCGTCGTTTTTGTCCAAGGGACAAGCAAAATGTCCTACGGACAACCACTTCCATTGTCCAAGTGACTAGTTGTCTGAGGGACTTTTCTAAAACTTTCAGCCGTATAATAAATTATAATGATTTTATGTGTTTTTTTCACCCTTACGGTAAAATATATATTAAATAGTATCTGGTACAATGTCATTTATTGTAATATGTTAAGTATTTATGTATTTGTGCCAGTGGTCCGATGGACATGCAATAAAGCCACCCACGCTCTCCAACAGTACTCGACCGACTGACGCCGCGAGTTTCGTGTAATCAGAATTACTGGTAGGCCTATCTGCTTACCAGAAATTTGAACTTGTCAAGTATCTTACTACGTTATCTATATTTAGATTTCATAACTAATTTATGGTTGTCCAGTTGACCTGCATGGCGTAGATAATTAAAGGGACAAAATTAAAAGGTAATTTATTCATAAACCAACTAACGCAAATATAATAAATTGGTATGTTTTATTAAGTATACTTATCCATAAACATGATTATGTGTTTAAATACCAATTCCACAATAGTATTTTTTTATGATACAAAGTTTTATGGTGCACCGTTGCACGGGGACAATCTGTCCTACTATTGAAAACCAACTTTTGGTCTTTTGGACAACCAATATAGAACGGGTAAATTGTAAACAAAATAAAATGTTTTGTAATAAAATGTTAGATAATATTAATAGGAACATAACGGAATACTAAAAAACTCATTACTTTTATTTAATTTTGTATTATCGATCAGGGACTCTGTACGTGTGATGGTGAACATTAAAAAGTTGATTAACCCAAAAACATTGCACACATACTTGTCGCTTGTCGCGTGGCAGTCGGTAGGTATATAGGTAGCGGTAAAACAGCGCATTGTCATGAGAACGTAAGTACGTAGTTCGTGAGGTCGGAGATCAGGCTGCCAGTGCTACCTGCGAGGTTTCCTTGTAAGGGCAACAGTTAATATTGTACCACCAGTGCTCTGACTTGACCGTTTAATTCCGGGGCTTCTGATTTGTTACTGGAGGTGCATGTACCAACGGTTGTACAATCAGGTGCAATAGAGGTTATTGTATTAGTAGGTATTATAATTTATAATAGATAGAATAGAAGTTATTTTATTTAACGTATGGCACTCTTCAGATACTCGATGGCCCTTTCACTGAGGTTCGCGAGGTCTTCGATCCGTCCGTTGAATTTGGTGAAAGGGCATTCTAGAACAATGTGTTTGACTGTCTGCTCAGGGTCACCACAGGCGCACTGGGGGGAGTCACACCAGCCCCATGTATGCCAATGGTAGGTACAGTTTCCTACGCCTGTTCTAATGCGGTTCAATTGGCTCCAGTACGGTTACCATCAGTTTGTCACTAACATAAACGCCGTCGAGAACGTAATTTACTTTCTATACATCCCGTTTGCACGAATATGAGAGTGCGAGCGAGATGTATAGAAAGTAAATTACGTTCTCGACGGCGTTTATGTCAGTGACAAACTGATGGTAACCGTACAGATAGAAGTAAAAACACAGTACTCTAAATCAGCGGTCGGCAACCCGCGGCCCGCGGGCCGCATGCGGCCCATGAACCTGTCACTTGCGGCCCGCGAGCCTCCCTGGCTATTTTGTATGTAATATTGACAAACGACAATGTCTAGTCTAGTCATAAATATTAACAAAGTGCGGCCCGCGTCAACTTCGTTAACTACTATGCGGCCCTTGGCTGCTAAAAGGTTGCCGACCGCTGCTCTAAATTAAAGTCTCTAACTTATATGCTCTTGCAGGCTCTAATATTTAGTTATTAATATAGACCCAATACATTTATTTAGGTACATAAAAAAAAGTATTTATTGCGAACATAATACTAAAATTAGGCACAATAAATAGATGTGCGCAGCAAATGCCAAACGGGACTTAATTGCGCATAATAGCATAAATGATGACACATGTTGAATTTTATAACAAAGTCTAGTAAAATAGATAGCAATTGAGCAATGTATCACAACATTGTTGATATTAAAAAAAATATGGAAATAATACAAAAATACAGCACCTGAAAGTTTCAAGATTTAAGTCTTTTTTAACTTTCAAAAACGAAATAAGTAAGGATACCATTCGATTTCTCACATTTTATCCAAAAAAAAGTTTGTATAGCAACTATATAAATACATAAACGCAATATTTCACTGACAAAAATGCAATTTTCTTGTTTTGTACATACATCAAGATGCGATCTCAGTGACCTTGACGTCACGTTCACATAGCGATTTGTTAGGGGCGTCGAGTGAAGTACGACTGTCGGACTTTGACTATAATTTCTGACTTTTGTATTGCTTTAATGCAATGGGTCCCATATAGACATTTAATCCTAAAAATCATTTCGTTCGTTGATGATCATTTTTATGTTAAAATGTAGGTAAGTGTTACCGTAAAAACCCCTTTTTAGTGAAAACACGTTTGACTAGTGAGTCAAAACTAGTTTTAATGGGGATTTTTAAGTCAAAACTAGTTTTCGCAGTATCGTGTTTTCACTCTTCTTCCTCGCGTTGTCCCTGCATTTTGCCACGGCTCATGGGAGCTTGGGGTCCGCTTGGCAACTAATACCAGTAATTGGCGTGGGCACTAGTTTTTATGAAAGCGACTGCCATCTGACCTTCCAACCCAGAGGGTAAACTAGGCCCGTATTGGGACTAGTCCGGTTTCCTCACGATGTTTTCCTTCACCGAGAAGCGACTCTGGTAAGTAAATATCAAATGATATTTCGTACATAAGTTCCGGAAAACTCATTGGTACGAGCCGGGGTTCGAACCCGCGACCTCCGGATTGTAAGTCGCACGCCGCTAGGCCACCAGCGCTTTTTGAAAATTAGTTTTCACTAATCATTCAAAATTTAATTTAATATGTCTATTATATGTATATGCAAATTTCGCTGTATCTAAGACCTTAAGCCTTTCATGTTAAGGGACTGAAAACTGTTTGTAGTTACAATACTTAGGTACTGGATGTTACTGTGACCGCGCAACCTATTGTGCAGTAATCATCTCGCATGACATAGTCACTTTTTGCTGCCGACTATTAAAAGAAACTGGCTTACTTCATGGTAATTCTCTTCCTGAAGCACATTAATATAATTACCCGACAATAAGTTGATAAAACTTGTTGCTGAGCCAACGATCTTCCTTATGTAGGGTATATACCTATATTTTTATTGTTCTTTAGCCCAAATTGCAATTTATTTTTATGATATTGTATCAAATGACCCGGACCGTTACAGAACGTTTCTAAAGTGTCGGTAGATACTGAATACGAAGCATGAGGATTGGGAAGATTCCTACTAGAGGTATAAAATTGTCATCAAGGTTTGATGATGCAACACGTAAAAAAACCGAATATTTTTGATACCTACTGACAACCACAAACCATATAAAGTACCTTTCACTGGTTTCACTGTTACCTTCGGCCGAGCCGAGCCAAATTTAACCGTGTTCTGACGTATCAAGATCGAAATTAAACTTGATGAAACGCAAGGCATTGCCGAATAATATACCTACCTTGTTAATTCTAATGTTTTGCAATGAAGGTTTTTCGCCATTCGTAATAATACGAGGGGCGTTCAATATATAATGAGAATGAGATGCAAACTCTTTAAATATTAGGAAAGTAAATACTGGCCGACAAAGCTAATCTACCTAGCTGATTGCCATGAAAAAAAAAAACTAACTGTTCTTTGTTTAAAAAAAAATACGGCGATTTCTTTGCGATGCTATTGAGTACGTTAGCGAAAATGGAGAAAATTGAACTGCGCGCCGTTATCAAATACTTGTGTTTGAAATTTTTTTCTATGGACCAAGTCAATTTAGATTTACGGGACACTTTAAGGTCTAATGCTCCTCCGTATTCGACAGTCGCACGTTGGTGCGCCGAATTTAGACGTGGAAGAACATCGACCATGGATCACATGCCAGAAATCTCATTCACGCAGAGGGATATTCGGCGGGAGTTGCTATCTCTGAACGTCCATAAGTCGAGCGGGCCAGACGGCATACCAGCTCTTGTGCTTAAGCGGTGTGCTCCTGAGTTGTGTCCCGTGTTGGCGCGTCTTTTCACACTCTCTAGCGACAAACGGCATGTTCCATCTTCGTGGAAGACGGCCCTTGTGCACCCTGTGCCTAAAAAGGGCGATAGATCGGACCCATCGAATTACAGGCCTATCGCTATTACCTCTCTTCTCTCCAAGGTCATGGAGCGTATAATTAACGCAAAGCTCCTGAGATACCTAGAAGAACACGATCTGATCAGCGACCGCCAGTATGGTTTTCGCCACGGTCGCTCGACTGGTGATCTTCTAGTGTATCTCACACACCGCTGGGCTTCGGCCATTGAGAGTCAAGGCGAGGCATTGGCAGTCAGCCTAGATATAGCGAAGGCATTCGATCGGGTCTGGCATCGGGGTCTCCTGTCGAAGTTACCATGTTATGGATTGCCGGAGGGACTGTGCAAGTGGATCGCTAGCTTTTTGTCCGGCAGACGCATACGAGCTGTAGTAGACGGAAGCTGCTCCGATAGCATGGGCATTAACGCTGGCGTCCCGCAAGGTTCTGTGCTATCCCCAACGCTGTTCTTGCTGCACATCAATGACATGTTGTCTATCGACGACATTCATTGCTATGCGGACGACAGTACTGGGGATGCCTTTTACACAGGCCGTGCCAACATCCCTCGTTCTGTGGTGCTTGAGAGTCGTGAAAAGCTTGTGTCGGACATTGAGAACACTCTATCCAGAGTTTCGGTGTGGGGTCGGGACAATTTAGTCCGATTCAACCCCACCAAGACACAAGTTTGCGCCTTCACCGCTAAGAAAACCCCATTTACTGTGGTCCCACAGTTCCAAGGCACAGCCCTTACCATGTCAGGGAGTATTGGGATCCTTGGTGTCGACATCTCCAGTGACGTCCAATTCCGTAGCCACCTGGAAGGTAAGGCTAAGCTGGCATCGAAAAAACTCGGTGTGCTCAATAAAGCGAGGCGATACTTTACTCCGGGGCAAAGACTGCTGCTTTATAAATCGCAAGTCAGACCCCATATGGAGTACTGCTGTCACCTTTGGGCAGGAGCACCTGGATGCCAGCTTGGACCCTTCGACTCAATACAAAGGCGCGCTGTACGAATCGTCGATGATCCCAAACTCACAAGCGGTATTGAACCTTTAAGTCTGAGGAGAGACCTTGCCTCCTTATGTGTGTTCTACCGCTTGTACAATGGGCTGTGCTCTGAAGAATTGTTTGACATGATGCCAACGGCAGCTTTCTATCACCGCACCGCTCGCCATCGGCAGGGTGTTCATCCACACACCCTAGAACCTAAATGGTCGCGTACTGTGCGGTTTAAGAGGAATTTCCTCCCGCGGACGCTCCGGCTGTGGAATGAGCTCCCTTCCGAGGTTTTCCCGAGGGTCTACGATATGGGGTTCTTCAAAAAAGGAGTGTACAGGTTTTTAAAAAAAGGTCGGCAACGCGCATGTAACACCTCTGGAGTTGCAGGCGTCCATAGGCTACGGTGACTGCTTACCATCAGGCGGCCCGTATGCTTGTTTGCCACCTATGTGGTATAAAAAAAAAAAAAAAAAAAAAAAAAAATCACCCCCGCTCCGGACGCCCTACTACAGCAGTAACTGATAAAATTGTGAAAAAAGTTGAAAACTTAGTTTTGGCGGATCGTCGTGTCACGGTTCGTTTTATTGCTGAAAATGTAAAGATTTCAACGGGGAGCGTGCAAATATTTTACATGAACCCTTGGGTATGAAAAAGGTATCAGCGCGTTGGGTACCCAGAATGCTTACTGACACGCAAAAACAAACTAGAGTCGAGATTTGTCAAGAAGCTTTGGACCTGATACAGCAAGACCGGGAACTTTTTTTGGCGCGATTTATAACAATGGACGAAACATGGCTCCATCATTACGACCCTGAAACGAAACTGCAGTCTATGACATGGAAAAGGCCATCATCTCCAACTCCGAAGAAATTCAAGGTGGGCCCATCTGCCGGTAAGGGCTCTGTTTTTTGGGATGGTAAAGGGGTCGTAATGATTGAGTATCTCGAGCATGGAGCCACTATTACGGGCTCTTTATATGCTAAACAAATAGCAACATTGCGCAATTAGATCCGTGAAAAACGGCGAGGTAAACTCTCGAAAATTGTGTTGTTCCATCAGGACAATGCACGGGCACACAAGTCCGCCGTTGCAATGGCTGCAATACGTGATGCTGGGTTCGATATCCTTAAGCATCCTCCGTATTCACCAGACCTCTCCCCTAGTGATTTCTACCTATTTCCGAGATTGAAGGAATACCTAAGAGGCAAGAAATTTGAAGACGACGACGCGGTAGTCGCTGCAATACAAGATTTTTCAAGTACTCAAGATGAAACCTTTTTTAGAAATGGAATTTTAAGTTTAGAAAAAAGATATACTAAGTGTATTATGCTAAAAGGTGACTATGTCGAAAAATAAAATAACATTTAATAAAAGTTGTATATAACATACTCATTCTCACTTTTTATTGAACGCCCCTCGTACATATGATACAATCATCTGAACCTTAATAATATCACATGACATCAAAGCTCTCCAAGGGGCCTCTACGTGTTGGATCTATATCCCCACGCAAGCCTATCAAAAGACCGGGATTATAGGCCCGTGACCCAAAAAAAAAAAGAAAAAACAAAAAAAAAAACAAATACGTAAGAAGAAATGTTAATTTCATAGTTCTGTTGTCATTAATAAACCTAATAAGTACCTACTTAACATTAACATTCATACTAAAAGTGAGTTTTCCCCCCTCAACCCATGTATGAAAAAAAATGTTATCTTTAACATTGACGTATATCTCAGGACTGGCCTTACGGGCAATAAGAATGGGGCATGAATGGGGCCAGGCCGCGTAGCCAACGTGCCAATCGCTTACGCTTCGTAGCGATCGAAACGCAACTGTCACTGTCACACTAATATGGAAGAGAGATAGAGAGACCCAAAGCGATTCGCCGGCGAAGCGATAGCGATTGTCACCTTGGCTAGGCCGCCTGTACAGCGGTGTGACACCGCTACAACGTGATTGGTTGATGAGTTCGCACCACGCGCGCGATTGGTCGCAACTAGTTGCGTTAGACTGCACGATTGGCTCGAATTAGTGAGTGACACCGTTGAACTAGTACCATTTTTAGTGCCCGTAACCCGTAAGACCCGTCCTGAGATATACGTCAATGGTCTTTAAAGTAAAAAACTACTTTTAAGTACCTAACTGCTCTAAAAAGCAAGCTTTACTATAGGTAGGTACCATAACGGTCGCCGTTTTTTATAAGAACGCTTTTATGACCCTGATCTTACGGTTAAAACTTGAATGATCTATGGAAAGCGCATTAACCGAATTTGGGCACGTTTTGGAGCCGAGTCATTGCACTTGGATTTCACCTCCACAACAACTGCTTGCGTTACGCACTCTCCGACTTTGACAAAAGCGAATGAAATGTAAAGATTCCTTTGAGTCATAATAATTTGTCCTCTTGACATTACAATGTGCAAATATCAATGTGATAAATTCGTGCGAGTGCGAGCCCACGCACCGAGGGTTCCGTACAAAATTAACTTTTATATTTTTCTTTACAATTTCTTTGTAGATTTACATGTAAAATTGATGACTATTGGTGTAATAAAAGAATACGTGTATTTATTTACTTAATATATTGTGAAGGGGTGAATACTAAATAACCTTGCCGACTGTAAATTTGATCACACAACCTTTTAAAACCTAAGGCCATGGCCACCCAGTTTACTTCACGACTCGTGTACGAATACATTAATAGTCAGTTTATTATATTTGGCTCGTACATATATTTTCAAAGAAAATAAAAACCGGCCAAGTGCGAGTCGGTTCGCGCACGGAGGGTTCCGCACCATAAACAAAAAATAGAGCAAAAAAATCGTGTTTGTTGTATGGGAGCCCCCCTTAAATATTTATTTTATATTATTTTTAGTATTTGTTGTTATAGCAGCAACAGAGATCTGGGGGCACGGTAGTGCCCCCGCCAAGACGAGCAAAGCGAAGCGCAAGGGCACTACCTACCTTTTCTCGAAGCGCTTCGTCGTTTTTTGAACCCTCATAACTTGGGTTTGAATTATACCAGATAAACAAAATTCTCGGGATATGATGTCAATAGCGGACTTATTAAACATAAAAAATTTCAATTGCATAGCTCTTATACTTAAGATTTTATTCATATCTAAAAAACCCCAATTTCGTCACTGACTCACTCACTGTTGATCATCAAACCCTCTAGGTTACTTCCTGAAGTCCTAGGAAGCTGAAATTTGGTATGTAAGATAGTATTAGTACACAAACAACAAAATAATTCAAAAACTTGAAATTTTTTGCCCCTAAGGGGGGGAAAAGGGGGGTGGAATTTTGTATGGGAAATCAATAACCGCTGAACCGATTTAGTTGAAATTTGGTATGTAGATAGTTTTTGTAATGGAGAATGGCATAGAATAGTTTTCAACCCCAAAATCACCCCGTAAGGGTGAAAAGCGGGTGGAAAAGGGCGTTAGAGGAAAAAGAGGGTTGAAGTTTGTATGGGGAATCAGTAAAAAGCAGATTGTATTAAAGATGCCCCGAGGTACGTATTTCAGGATTTTTAATAGAACCTTAAATCACACGCGCAACCCTTTAAATTAGGGGATGGAAGCAACTTACAAAAAGAAGTGAAATCCCACCAAAAACATTTTCATGTAAAATGTTGCCAAGACGAAACCATAAGGCTCGCACTGACAAAAAGTTATCAGATCTCTTGTAGAGCCAAGCTTCTAACTCTACAAGCCCTAACTTCACAAACTCTACACCTTAGTCAAAATATGTGGCTTGGCCGTTTCGTTACTCCAAGAACTATTGTATTATAAAAAATAATGAATAGCGAATACATTATTCACCTTACGTCCATGTGACAGTAGCGAAACGGTCAAGCCACATATTTTGACTAAGGTGTAGAGTTTGTGAAGTTAGGGCTTGTAGAGTTAGAAGCTTGGCTCTACAAGAGATCTGATAACTTTTTGTCAGTGCGAGCCTTATGGTTTCGTCTTGGCAACATTTTACATGAAAATGTTTTTGGTGGGATACATCATTTGTGAAAATTTCAACTGTCTAGCTATCGCGGTTCATGAGATACAGCCTGGTGACAGACGGACGGACGGACAGCGAAGTCTTAGTAATAGGGTCCCGTTTTTTACCCTTTGGGTACGGAACCCTAAAAATTATCACTCCTGTGGATAATGTAAATTGTAAATTGAAATAATAATTATATAAGTAATGATTTTATCACACAGGACAATATGATAGTACGAGTATTTTATGCAACCGTTGTTTAAGAGAGGTCAAAAAAGCGGCCAAGTGCGAGTCGGACTCGCCTATGAAGGGTTCCGTATTTATGCGATTTATGACGTATAAAAAAAAACTACTTACTAGATCTCGTTCAAACCAATTTTCGGTGGAAGTTTACATGGTAATGTTCATCATATATTTTTTTTCGTTTTATCATTCTCTTATTTTAGAAGTTACAGGGGGGGGGGGGACACATTTTACCACTTTGGAAGTGTCTCTCCCGCAAACTATTCAGTTTAGAAAAAAATGATATTAGAAACCTCAATATCATTTTTGAAGACCTATCCATAGATACCCCACACGTATGGCTTTGATCAAAAAAAATTTTTTGAGTTTCAGTTCGAAGTATGGGGAACCCCAAAAATTTATTGTTTTTTTTCTATTTTTGTGTGAAAATCTTAATGCGGTTTACAGAATACATCTACTTACCAAGTTTCAACAGTATAGTTCTTATAGTTTCGGAGAAAAGTGGCTGTGACATACGGACGGACAGACAGACGGACAGACGGACAGACAGACAGACATGACGAATCTATAAGGGTTCCGTTTTTTGCCATTTGGCTACGGAACCCTAAAAAGGCGAGTGGCGTGAGTAACAATTTGAGGCGAAGCCGAAATAGTATTTTATGTAAGTAACCTTTGTTTAGAGAGGTCAAAAAAGGCGAGTGGCGTGAGTATTTTTTGAACTTCTAATTTTGTAAAGACGCCACGAGTATTTTTGCTTGTTTTGCTCTATATTTTGTTGATGGTGCGGAACCCTCCGTGCGCGAGTCCGACTCGAACTTGGCCGGTTGTTTTTGACTCAGCAAAACAACGTTGCATACAATACTTTTTCTACGACCAAACACTTACTTTGAAAAAAAATTGTAAATTTAACAAATATTTTTCATGTTATCTATTGGACTTCTACCGGCGGTAACTAGGGCATGCAGTACCGGTCCCGGTACCAAGAATTTTATTTCCCGGTTCTGAACATGGCCGGAACCGGGATTCCCGGTTCTTCCCGGTTCTCAAGAATCTCAAGGCATCTTATGATTTTTTTTAAGAAAATGTTTGTGTTAGCGTACTATCTTTATGAATTACTTATTTTCATATGAACAATTTTATAAAGATTAATAAACGACTTATTTTATATAAAAAAGCACTTTTAGCGTTCCCACCTATTTTACGAAATTAACCGGCACACTTTGCCTCCGCCTGGGCTTAAAGGTGTACGAGCAACACGGCCGTAGTCGATGCACTCAGCCTCAGCACTATGACGGCACGGGTTACAGGAGTTAAAAATTCAACCCGAGAACGAAATATTTTCATATAAAACCAAACCTAGAAGAAGAATATTCGAATATAATAAATAAATAATATCCTACTTGTGATTTAAAAGTTGTTTAAAGATTATAGCTTAAGTCACCCTGGTCAAAATGTATAGATAGACACCTTATTCATCTAAATAGGTGTAATTTAGTAGCTTTAAGGCTCCATTGGGACATATGACACAAACATATTTACATAGATTGCTAATATTAGTAGTCCTTTATGTAACCGGCATAAAAATACTGAACGAGGTTTCAGATAAAAACAAAGTTGAAATAGAAAACTTGGTGAATTTTTACAAATTACCACTTTACTAGGTGTTTTGTCGGGTTATTTTTGGGTCCCCCTATTCATAGCACCATTATTAAAATGTTAGTTAATGTCCGGAGCTAAAGTACTAAGACAACTACCGCGGTATTCGGAAAGCAAGATCCGTTCTAGACTAGAGAATGATACGATATGTACTAGATACGTTGTAGTTTACATTTCAACTAGTTCTCTTTTGCAGCTCAATTCGGGCAAAAATGACACTTTTACTTTAAAATATCGTAATAATATCTTGTGGAAATCGTTAAAGAGTATCTTCAGAATCGCGGAAATGTTAAATTTGACAGGCTAGATCTTAAAATTATCGTTATCATATCTTGGTGATGTCTATTAGATGTCTAGTTCAAAATCCGAATCGGGCCCCTACTATTGAAATGGGAATAAATACGCATACTGATGAGAACCGAGAAGTACCGGTTCCGGGTCTTCAGTACCGGTTCTTTCGACACTATAAAATTCCCGGGAATTCCCGGGAATTTGAGAACCGGGAATTCTCGGGAGCATGCCCTAGCGGTAACTACCTGTTTTTAGTGATTCTTGTTCTATCACTGATATTTCTTTAGGCGTAGACACTAAGTTTTCGTCTTCCTCTATTTTAACTTGAAAGACTCACTGTTTTTTAACACAAAAGTTAAGTTTTTATTCAACAACTACAATAGTAGGTATTCATATTCAAAATTCACAATATTCAAGAAGTAGCAAAGAATGGAGGGTACGGGCGGGAAAAGTATGAATGAAATTAAAAAAAAAAAACATTTGTCTATGGTTCACTTATTTGATTATTTGTCAGATATGACATTCGCACCCATAAGCGAGAGCGAGAAAAATATATTTCTTTCTCGCTCTCACTTATGGGTGCGACACTGACAATCCAACCTCTAGACTGAGCTTAGGCCAATTCTTTCATGACACCGATGCTGCCAAAAATACGGGGGTGCGGGGGGACGACGTGAGCGAATCCCGTGCCGTGATTGGACCGTTCAAAGACACGGACCAATCACGGCACGGGATTGACTCGAAGATGGAGTAAAACTACCGTATAAGTGGCACAGGGGGTAGCGCGACTATGCTATGTCTAGAGGTTGGATTGTCTGTGGGGTGCGACGAACCAAGGTCGCGTTGCGGTGCGATAGTGTGTTACGTTACGACTATAATGGTTGGCAACAATGTATTTCATACAAAATTTTTTAAGTGATCATTACACGAAGTATCGTAAAAGTGCCAAAAAGATACTGCGTGTATGCACAAATGCTTTTTTAGTGAATAGACTAAACTAAAGACTTGTCTTGACAACTATAAGATAGGGTTTTAAAGATGTGTAAGTACCTTTAAATGACAAATAAAAGTACGGGAGTAGAAAAATTGTTAATAAAGACGCCACGACTATTTTTTGACTCAGTTTAACAAATATTTTTCATGTCATCTAGTGGACTTCTACCGGCGGTATCTACTTGTTTTTAGTGATTCTTGTTCTATCACTGATATTTCTTCAGGTGTAGACACTAAGTTTTCGTCTTCATCCATTTTAACTTGAAAGACACTTTTTTTTAACACAAAAGCTAAGTTTTTATTCGACAACCACAATAGTATTCACATTCAAGATTCACAATATTCAAGAAGTAGCAAAGAATGGCGGGTACGGGCGGGAAAAGAATGACTGAATTAAAAAAAAATGTCTATGGTTCACTTATTTGTCAGAGATGACATTCGCAGTTTCGCACCCATAAGCGAGAGCGAGAAAAATATATCTCTTTCTCGCTCTCACTTATGGGTGCGACGAACCAAGGTCGCGTTGCGGTGCGATAGTGTGTTACGACTATAAGGTTGGCAACAATGTATTTCATACAATATTTTTTAAGTGGTCATTACACGAAGTATCGGAAAAAGTGTCAAAAAGAAGTATCTTATAGTCGCAACCGCAGTAGCGTGTATGCACAAATGCTTTTTTGGAGAATAGACTAAAGACTTGTCTTGACAACTATAAGGTAGGGTTTTAAAGATGTGTGCATGATTCTTTAAATGACAAATAAAAGTACGGGAGTAGAAAACATGAAGAACCTTTTTATGCGGATCCTTGGAATTATCCTCGTGGCATTGCATTGCATTACATAACATTTTGTATCTACTCGTACACTCTGTTTCAATTTAATAAACCTTTTCATAAGTAACTATTCAATTAAAAAAAAAACCCTATGCAATTTAGGCATTTTGGAAAAGAGCTGATACTCTTCACTGCTGAATCGATTTTTATCTAACATAGGTAGGTAAGAAGTAAGAACGTCTGATATGCATTTTCTAACTAAACCATGATTCTACATTTATAATATTTAAGTAACTATTTAAGCGTATTATGATTGTTTGTAATTGTTGGATATTTTTTAATGAAATAAATGTTATCTTATCTTATTTCATCTTATTATAAAATGAATAACAGTTACAAATGTCAAAATATCAACATGCATTGAACATTAGCCTACAATATGTTTGTTTTTATATAGTGTGGCAAAACCTGACCAGTAATAATTATGATCACGCGCATCTTGAGGGCGTTCGCGGAGAGGTTTGACTGCCAGTACCTGAATCACTTTCATATGATTCACGTACTGGTGTCCAAGCCACTCTAAGGCTTTGTGTTAGAATAGGTTATATAGGTAATATAATTGTTAAATTTTGATTTTAATTTATGTTAATGTACTTAATTTAGTTATTTTATATTTAATTTTAATGTAATATGATCCTATGTTGGTCGAAATAAATGAATTATTATTATTATTATTTGTATCTCCTTTTTTGGGATCACGGGCCTATAAATCCCGGTCTTTTGATAGGCTTGCGTGGGGATATACATCCAACACGTAGAGGCCCCTTGGAGAGCTTTGATGTCATGTAGAACGCCTGCTGGAACCCGTTCACAGGTGCAACAATAGACACTCATGAACCGGTCGCAGCAGGCATTGGAACTATTATAGAAAAAGTAAACAGTATATCGGTCTATGGATTGAAGTTTGGGTGGACAATGATACTGGGCTATTGTAAAGAAGTCCGGACACCTGCCATAACAATGCTAACACACGTTATCGAGGCAGATGGTGACTCGCCGCTGACTAGATGGGCCCCTGAAACTGTCGTCGTAAAGACGACCAGGGGCAACATCGGTGTGAGCGGCTCAGGGGTGTCGAGAGGTGTACACCGCTTTCTACCCAGTGGCTGTAAACAGCCATTGTGCCAACTCGCGCTTACGCAAATTTCACTTCCACCCCTGGAGCATATAGCTCTATAACGACTCCTCTCTGGACGGCCAATGAAGGCAAGCCAGAGCCGAGAGTCCTGCGGGTCCCCTTGGGGTCCACTCCGACCGACGAAGACACGCCGGAGACGGAGACCCTGACCGACTCTCGGGAGCACTCGGGTCCGTGGGGTCGTTACTCCCCAACAGCTCGCCACAAGCTGCCCTGCAGGTTTATTATTATTATTATTATTGCGGAATTTCATTGGAACTAATTTTTTAATACTAAACTGAACTTCGACCAGATACATGAGAATAACAATTATCATATATTTCTGGTCGGGCTTTAAAAACAAACAACGTAGGTAGGTAGGTAAAAAAGCGCGATCCGCCTCCGTCGTGTTTTTCAGGCCTAACGTTTAAAGTAAGGTTGCATATCAAAGTAATAAAAGAGTAAATAAAACAAAATAAAATATATTGAATTGAATTGAATTGAATTGAATTGAATTGAATTGAATTGAATTGAATTGAATTGAATTGAATTGAATTGAATTGAATTGAATTGAATTGAATTGAATTGAATTGAATTGAATTGAATTGAATTGAATTGAATTGAATTGAATTGAATTGAATTGAATTGAATTGAATTGAATTGAATTGAATTGAATTGAATTGAATTGAATTGAATTGAATTGAATTGAATTGAATTGAATTGAATTGAATTGAATTGAATTGAATTGAATTGAATTGAATTGAATTGAATTGAATTGAATTGAATTGAATTGAATTGAATTGAATTGAATTGAATTGAATTGAATTGAATTGAATTGAATTGAATTGAATTGAATTGAATTGAATTGAATTGAATTGAATTGAATTGAATTGAATTGAATTGAATTGAATTGAATTGAATTGAATTGAATTGAATTGAATTGAATTGAATTGAATTGAATTGAATTGAATTGAATTGAATTGAATTGAATTGAATTGAAAGTAAGGTGCCTTTATAACTCTTACAGTACGTAGGTTTTTTCTACGTTCTTTAATTATTGTTTGGATGTAAGTACAGCATTTTTGACGTGAAAACTTCTTTAGCGGCGCTGTGCACTTTTTGTGATGGGGAAAAATGTAACAGGTGTCACGGTAACCGTTAAGGTGACAGTCCATTTCCAACCGCAGCTGCACTACTGTTCATTTTACTATGGAAATTGACAGTAACAGCGACGCGTTCAGTACCAGTAGTGCAACTGCGGTCAGAAATGGAATGTTACCCTAAGACGTAAGACGGTCACGTGACATGATCGAAAAACTGTTACTTTAATGTCATTGAGTTTTTCTTTATTGATTTAAATGCCATCTAGTGAGTTTCGATCTAACTGGTACAGTAACTGGTATTAATATAACTCGAGTACTAACAGTGATGTGCTTAGGGGTTTCAAGTAATGCGGCGAAATAACGCTAGATGACGTTAACCTCAATTATACATAGTGCTGCAGACATTTTGCAATAGTGATTGAGTTTTCACTTCTGCCGGCACTCCCTGAGTGCAACCCGTTGTTTTTTTTAACCTTAAATAGTTACTCAAGGAAAAAACACTGTTTAATGTCGCAATTATACACAGTGCATCATCATCTTCCTCGCGTTGTCCCGGCATTTTGCCACGGCTCATGGGAGCCTGGGGTCCGCTTGGCAACTAATCCCAGTAATTGGCGTGGGCACTAGTTTTTACGATAGCGACTGTCATCTGACCTTCCAACCAAGAGGGTAAACTAGGGCCGTGTTGGGATTAGTCCGGTTTCCTCACGATGTTTTCCTTCACCGAAAAGCGACTGGTAAATATCAAATGATATTTCGTACATAAGTTCCGAAAAACTCATTGGTACGAGCCGGGATTCGAACCTGCGACCTCCGGATTGCAAGTCGCACGCTCTTACCGCTAGGCCACCAGCGCTTTAAACACAATTATACACAGTGCAACTATTATAAATCTACATAGGTAAACTTACTTGATTTTTAAATTATGTTAAAAGGATCCGACATAAATAATACACAATTCGTCACTGCAACAGAACTGTAACTCTGCCACACACAACACACAATGCTAACCCATAATTATTAATACATCCACTTACTTCCTCTACTTGACTAGGATATATCCCATAAAAGGTCACAGCCACAGCATCGTCGACGCGCCTGGCCCTGACTCCGGTCACTACACAAATACTGCATTAATCGTATCAGCCTCCCCTCCACTCCACGCCATATCAAGCTAGGTTCGTCAATCAAGCCATACGACGCCAATATAAATGTAGCTGCGACTACGTATTGTTGTAACGGATCTTGGGATAGTTATTTTGTTTCGAAGATTGAGCGAAAGGGATTTGTGAATGAGGTAGTTCTTACAATTTCTGCACTTTCCGTTTCGTCGTACCTAAGTACCTACTTAATAGGTAATTGTGCCTACATGTTATGAATACTGTTTCTCATAAAACACAAAGTTCAAATGCAACGCAACGTGACTGATGCACTTAAAGTAATAGGATACCTATAGTCTACGTTTTACTTAAAAACGGTTTAACCGATCATGTTCGCTATAGTTTTCATTATAAGTCTTTATTAAACTTTACTTTTAATATTTTTTCATATGTTTTTTGAGTCCCGGATCGTGTGATTGATTTATACGAGTACCCATGCCAATTGCAGCGTTTAACACTAACGGTATGTGAGCTAAGCTAAGCCGTGGACGGACAGACGAACAGACGGACAGACATACAGACAGTCAGGCGGACATGGCCAAAATATAGGGGTTCCTACTCGAGTGCGGAACCCTAAAAAACGTCCATACTGAAAGATTAGTCCCCAGTTGTATTTTCTGCATATTTTATAGTTAATATATGTAAATAAGTATGTGAGTAGATAATATTATAGTCTTCGGTTGTGTTTTATTTAGTTTGATTTTATATTTGCGGCTTAGAAAGTTGTATTTTATAATTGTAGATGTGTTTTTTAGGGTTCCGTAGCCAAATGGCAAAAAACAGAACCCTTATAGATTCGTCATGTCTGTCTGTCTGTCCGTCTGTCTGTCCGTCTGTCTGTCCGTCCGTATGTCACAGCCACTTTTCTCCGAAACTATTAGAACTATACTGTTGAAACTTGGTAAGTAGATGTATTCTGTGAACCGCATTAAGATTTTCACACAAAAATAGAAAAAAAACAATAAATTTTTGGGGTTCCCCATACTTCGAACTGAAACTCAAAATTTTTTTTTTCATCAAACCCATACGTGTGGGGTATCTATGGATAGGTCTTCAAAAATGATATTGAGGTTTCTAATATCATTTTTTTCTAAACTGAATAGTTTGCGCGAGAGACACTTCCAAAGTGGTAAAATGTGTGTCCCCCCCCCCCTGTAACTTCTAAAATAAGAGAATGATAAAACTAAAAAAAATATATGATGTACATTACCATGTAAACTTCCACCGAAAATTGGTTTGAACGAGATCTAGTAAGTAGTTTTTTTTTAATACGTCATAAATCGCCTAAATAGGGAACCCTTCATGGGCGAGTCCGACTCGCACTTGGCCGCTTTTTTTTGCTGTATGTAAATTCCATGTTGACGTGTAAAAGTGCCCTTGTGGCCTATTTGCTGAATAAATGTTGATGTTGATGTTGATATTTTTTTATTCAGTAGACTGAAATGACATTTCATAGTATGAACATCATGTGTCATTTCATACTATGAAATGTCATTTTAGTCTACCGAATAAAAAAATAGACTTTAGGTTATTTACAGATTTCTTAATTTAGAAAAGCCTAGAACACCTAGGTCAACAAAGACGGATGTTTTTAGGGTTCCGTACCCAAAGGGTAAAAACGGGACCCTATTACTAAGACTCCGCTGTCCGTCCGTCCGTCCGTCCGTCCGTCCGTCCGTCCGTCCGTCCGTCCGTCCGTCCGTCCGTCCGTCCGTCCGTCCGTCTGTCACCAGGCTGTATCTCACGAACCGCGATAGCTAGACAGTTGAAATTTTCACAGATGATGTATTTCTGTTGCCGCTATAACAACAAATACTAAAAACAGAATAAAATAAAGATTTAAGTGGGGCTCCCATACAACAAACGTGATTTTTGACCAAAGTTAAGCAACGTCGGGCAGGGTCAGTACTTGGATGGGTGACCGTTTTTTGCTTTTTTTTTTTTGTTTTTTTGTTGATGGTGCGGAACCCTCCGTGCGCGAGTCCGACTCGTACTTGGCCGGTATTTTCAAGTTCTCATCATACCTAAAGTGTCATTTAATATAACTTGCTAACTATGTAAACAAAAGTTACTAGTGAATTGACATTCAGTGTCAATTTTAGTATGGCAGTTTGTTTACATAGTTAGCAAGTTCTATTGAATGACACTTTATGTAAATTGTCAAGGTTGTTAAAATTAACAAGAATAACAATACCTACTTAACGAAAATATTTAATGCAGTCTAAATATTTGTGTAACAATATCTGTTGTAACATGCCAGAATCTATCTACCATGTTATCATTATATGTAAACATAGTATTATTCTATTTTTAAATCGGCTAAATTTAATTCTTGTTTCTCACGGTAATTGGAGCAGCTATTTTTCGTCTCATATCTTAAATAAGCCGAAGTGACTGAAATTCTAGATAAAGTTTTGAAGGGCCTGGTGATTTATAGTAAACCAATTTATTAAGATACTTGTTTATAAAATAATTTGAACTTTATTTCAATGTCAAAGCTTTTGCATTATAAAACATTGCCTAAAAATTAGATTGGTTCTCTTAGCTCAAGTACTAGGTTCAAATTTCGACTAACACTTCGCACGTCATCATAAAAATGAATGAGATATGTTTGTTTTGGTTAAAATATTCTATGCAAAACTGAACCATATTATAAAGAATTAAGAAAGGGAGGAGCTCTACAATAAATGGCTCATATAGAAAAACAAAGACGATTAGAATAGAATGGCCATATGCGGGTCGGGCTTGCGTTCCGGGGTTCCGTACATTGCGCGGTTTTTGGCAATCTATTTCTTATATTAAACGTGAGTGAAATATCTAAGCTATTTATCCTAAAATTATAAAAAAAGGAATATATTTGAGATTCTTGCAATGAACTCTTTTGTTTGATATGCAATGTGATATAGTTTGAAGATATTTAATTTGAAATTTTCTTATTTACTCCCCAAAAACGGCATCTATATTTGGAATTCATTTGTTTACAATACATGTTTGACTTTGAGTCACAAACTTACATATGTAGTGTGCTAAATTTGAACATAAATAATCCAGTAATTTCGGAGAAGGTAGATTGTGACAGACAGATAGACGGACGTACGGGTGGTCCTGTGGGGTTTCCGTTTTTGCCTTTTGAGATACGAACCCTAAAACAAACTGAGGTGTCAACCCACAGCCGTCATAATAATATTTTAAACCACACCCATTAAGTAGGTCAAGTTGGACCTTATTTTAATTAGTAAATAAGGTTTAATTTGCATGCGATTATGAAGTTCAGCATTAGTTTGAGGTATACCAATGAGGGCAAAGGAACTGGGAATAGCGGGGAAGCGTCATGGCATGGTAGGGATGTTTATAAGGAATTGCACAAGCATTTTCTTGGCCTTCAGCAGTCCGTTGGAACTGGTTCAATAGTGTAGGTCGTTAGGTTAATCTAGGTTACCTATGTTGTGTCCTGGCCTGGACTTTGCTAGAATCTTATGATGCTGGTAGAGTTTGGGTTGGAGCATAATATAACGTAACTTGTTGTGGGGTTTTATTTGATAGTTTTTAGAGAAGTTCATTTAATTTGTGTTAATTTTGAGGGATTTATTGTTTATTGGTTTGTGGATTAGACAAGCGCTAGTATTTAAATTTGTACTAAGTGAAGTCTAAACTATTGATCAATAGACTTAATAAGATTATAAAGTTTGTTTTGTTCCTAGTGCCATTCATAGTGAATTTAAATTATTTTATTTGTTTATTGATTTGTGCTCAGACAAGCGCTAATGTATGTATTATATATTAGTGAGGTTTAGGTTACAAATCAATAGTGTTAAAGGTTTTAAAGTCATGTTTAGTTTTCAGTGCAATTTATTAATTTGTGATTTAATTGTGTTTAATATATTTAGTGTTTTGACTTGGATTATTTTAGTGATATTTAACACCGAAATGATCTTGGTTAGAGGACTCTATATATTAATTTAAAGTTAGTTTTGCGATTTATTTCTTAGCTATCGTATATAAATTTTGGGGTAGATAGAACAAGTTCCAATTCAGCACAGTGCTGGGTGGTTAGAGAGATAGGGCGGGTAACCAAACGGTGTCAACTACAGCCCTAGTTCACTAATTGCGGATTTTTGATAAATACCAGGTGGGACCTGGCAGTTCCTGCGTTTACTAAGACAGGTTTTACCCCTGGAATCTGGACGATTTGGGTTGTCAACTAGACTTCTTAAAAAAGCCAGGTTCTAGTCCAAATATCCCGTATCTATGTATTTATATATTCACTTTTATATTACCCTTTTCCGGCTATATATCCGCTGTCCCAACCCCCTGTGTGGATATATTGGCCAGCACACGAGGAATAGGATCTAGACTAAATCGAGCTTCCTCACTCGTCTTAGTTAGCTGTAGACTAGAGATTACTCATTGCACATCGAGTAATTACGCGAGTAAATTAAATGTGTATCCCGGGATACTAGTTTGCAAATATATCGGTAGATTAGTTGGTTAGTTTAGCTGTTAGGGCTAGGTTTTATATTTGTTTGGCTTATGGAATGTAGGATTAATCTAGGTTTATAATTTTAATTTAACAAAGCCATTAGATATTCTCAGTAGATAGCTAGGTTCCCTTTCGATTCGATACATATGGCTATTTTTATTGTATATTACGATGATAATTATGGGTTTATGGGTTAATTTCAAAAATAGCTATAGCTAGGATGTAGTGTGGGGTTAGGGAATATTAGGATTTATTACATATACTTATTTATGACTTGTTGACAAACTTGACATATTTACTTATGACTTTAAATATATTTTGGTCCTTTGCAACGCTACTGGTAGAAATATATTGTGGGAAAAACTAAAGTTAATAACCACAATATACTGTAGTATTGTAGAGTCACTTTACTTATGAAAGAAATATTTATTTTGCCTGTCCCTTGGCAGTCTGTATGACGATTTCATTCTGTTTTCTACAGATCTGTAATTTTCACACTTGGCCTTAAAAATACAAGGTCATATTATTATTGAAATATATCAATGAGTGGTTTGTCTGGGCTAGGTCGAGGCAGATGCAAGACCGTAGTTTATTTTGGTCCGAAAGTGTGATTCAGAATGACTACAACAACGGTCTGGATAATATCATTTCATTGTATACTAAAATATGTTTACTACAAAATTACAGTATTCTGGGGATTTAGAGTGGATCAAATACAGCTGCTCTACTACCAGTATTTTGTTATGTTAAATTGTCCCTTTGATGTCCTCTCAATGTTGACGAAAAATGTCACAAAATAATGACTTGGTCAAATGGTGAAGTAGGCCAGTCATTATAAAAGATGTCCCTTCTGGACCACAAAATAGTTCCTTCCGAACTGGGGCGGGGATTCTGACCTGCAACTGGATGATGATCACGGGTGTCGCGGAGGCGGAGCGACATCTATACCCCAAAAACAAAAATGTTTGTAATTGTGACATTTATTAGAATTCATTCTGACATTGACCAATTGACTATTACATTTGACAGACTTTACTACTTTGACATACTTTACTGACGATTTACTATGACATTTCTCGGACATACTTAATTATGACATTTTACTATTGACTTTTTGTTTACATCATATTACAGACTTAGTCAGACTAAGTCTAACATTACTAAAACTTGCAATAATCTTTCTTATATCTCGGACATGTTTTACTTTGATATAGTTCACGGGTTAATAATTATTTGACATTATTAGGATTCATAACTCTTTCCTTATATGCGAAAAGGATTTCGGTTACTATTAACGGTTACGACGAAGGGTACTACATAAACACTAGACGATCATTTGGCCAATTTACTGATCCAATTCAAGATATTAACTTATTTAATTAGCTTTTTAGGTTATTTACATTACTTTTATATTTATTAATAAAGGTATTTACGGATTGCGGTATTTTAAAGGTTTTTTAGAATTTTAGATTTTCTTATTGGAATTTTTAGTATTTTAGGCTAGTCTAGGTCTAGCTAGGTAGGGTAAAGTAGGGTTAGTTGAGGAGAGAGGTGGGAGAGTGTTACAATTGGTGCCGTGACCAGGATAAAGTTTATATCATTTGATTTTATTAATTTGTATGACCGCGGATAACTTAAACATATTTTTTATAGTTTATATTTTATAATAATTCGTTCATTTATAAAATTATTCCGTGACTGTTTTGTTTTGTATAATTTATATTGAGATTAAGTTTATTTAATTTGATTCTATTGTTTGATCAACGTTATTATTTTTATTTTTATTTTGGGTTACATGTCTTGTTTTGGATCAAAGTTGTTGTTATAGTTGATTTGTGTAAACGGTCGAATATAACAACACAATTGTTGTCGTGAAAACGGATAGCATATTATGGGATTGAGTTTATGTGTTAATTAGAAAACGTTTTTTATGATCATTCTGAAAATACATTTTAGGCGTATGTATTCTTTGCCAAGTTAGTCGTAGCTTTTAAATACTTTTACGCGATTAAATATTAGAACTTTAAAAAAAAATCTTATTAAAAGTAGTTGGCTAAAATTATTAAAGTTGTATAATTGGGGAGGCGTACATGTACATACTTATATAGTAATGTTCTAAATGTAATTTGATAGTTGATTGCTAAAATTATTAAAGTTGTATACATGGGGAGGCGTACATAGTAATGCTTAAAATCTAAAATTGCAGTTTTGTTGTTATTAGATTCTGATATGAATATTCCAGTCGTTGTAGAATTTAGAAATTAGAAATACGTGGCATTCTTAAAAGTTATCGTGAATAGTTAGACTAGTCACAAAAACAAGTCGCGACGGCCACTTTACCTGAAGTTGAGTCTATTATTGTTTAGAGTTAAAGTCATTCGTAGAAGTTACAAAAAAAACCGTCGCGCCAACCTCTTGACTGCAATATGTTGAGTGTTGTTTTCGTTATCGCTCGAGGTTAAAGTTTGAATGTGTTTAATTTTTTATCATGTAGGGCAGAACTTTTAGAGTGAAGTCAAATAAATATTAAGATTACTTACGTTTTTGTGCTGAAGTTATGCTTAGTGCTCAGTTGTGGATAACATTATTTTACTAGAATCACTAAAATTTAAAACATTAAAAATAATAAGTAAAAGATAGTAAGAAAAAAAAAATAGTTTAATTTTTCAAGGTATATTAGTAACTATTTAGGTATTTACATGTTTGAGCATTAACATCAAATTACTTATTTCATAAATATTGTAGATCTTTTATATTCAATTTTGTTAACACTGCGTTATTCAACAAATTTTTTGGGTGTTATATGAAAGGGTCTATCTTTATTTTTTGAATTGTTTGAGTAGTTATAGAAATGCGTTAGTTACTCGGTTGCAATTAAGCTATTGTTTTATTTTATCTAGTGGTTATTGAAGCGGTTTATAGTTTCTGGTTTTAGTGTTCTTATGTGTAAACAATGGTAGTTAAGAATATTAAAATTTCCGAGCTAGAATTGAAATATTGAATAATTAAAAATATGTCAATATTGAAGTTTAACATTTTACGGTATATACGAATCAGGTTACATTGTAGGATGAAAAATTATACAATTACACGTTCAGTTACTTTCAGATTTTATTTTTACATTTGTCACTTGTATATTTACATAAATGCTAGGAATATTTAGGAGTTATTTTAAATAATAAATAATACAGTAAAGCATTTTTCTATAAGCCACATTTTTGCGTTTGAATTAAATAATTTCAGATCCATGACTTTCAAATGATTAGGTAATTTGTTGTAACTTGTGTCATATACAATAAGGGCGTTTTTGCAGTGAGAGACAAGATTGGCTTAGCTAACCTATGTTGGTGTTTAAGTCTAATTGCGTGGGAACTTAAAAGAGTTGAGCTTAAATAAAATATGTATTTATAATTTCAATAAATAGTTAGTACGTTAGGTTTAAAAAAAAAATAGTAAATTTCAAATTACAAACAATTTATTTACGTTTGAATTTCTAGTAATATCCAATTCAATTAACAGATTTAATTTTATAGTTGATAATATAATTGATCGTCACATTAAATTGCTTCTTTTTATGTCAAAAACGTTTTAATTTTATTTGGTAATTTTTAGATATTTTCAAAGTTTAACATGTTTATTATATTTTGCTGGGCTCTCCATAGTTATATTTTATGTCAAGTAAAAGAATTAGTATTGTAGTTTTTTCTATCACAAGTTGGTATAGTATTTTGAATTTTGACTTTGTAGTATATTGCATTTTTGGTATTTTCAAATGGGTAATAGAGTCATAAAAACAATAGTAGTTTTTTATAATAGATGTATTGATCGTATGTTTGCTAACAGTAAATTTTCATAAAAAGATTACAGATCATTAAAACTTCCTTGATTTCAATTATTTTATTAGCGGAAGTTTTGTTAGATTTTCAGGGGTGTGTGAAAGTGAGCAAGGAGGTGCATAACTATGACGAATGTTTGATGAACAAAAAAAAAATATATGCAGGACCCTGGGGAGATAGCAAGACTAAAATCAAAACTCTTTTTTGACATTCTGACTGGAACATTACACTATACAAGGGAGGTAACACGGTAGTTTGGTGTTAGGTTAGGCTCGCTAAAAAAAAGAGCATATTTGCAGATTTATAAACTGCCGCCGTGTTATTTCTACACTACACACAACATCAGAATAGAAACCCACATACCCATCGTTAATGTGACGTCATAGTGCTTTCTTCATATGGAAAAGCATAATGCGAGATGAGCTTAAAAAATGTTTAAAGATGAAGTGTATTATTTAGCTCATTTCGAATCAGGTTAATGATTAGTTGTGCTTTTTTATTGGTTAGTACTATTTAGATGTTCAATTATATTCAAAATAATGTTTATAATTAATACATTTTGGCGCTTCATTGTAGAAGCTAAGGGTTAAGCAGAGCTTAATCTTTTATTTTAACGTCCCGTTAATGATGTACATGCTCCAGACTAGGAAAGGCTTTTTGGGGATATAAGTCATGAGTTACGGTGTTGGAATTAAATCTTTTAAAAAAGAAAAGCCCGTCGAGTGGCATCTCCATATGTTGCTTGGCAGAAGAGGGAAGCGACTCGTCGAGTGGCATTATATGCTGCTTGGCAGAAGGTTCAATCTTGTCTTACGAAGGGATACGTTCAGTTCCTTTCTTGGTCGTCAAAATGCAGACTTAAGTCGGAAACGTGCGTATGTATCATTCGGATCGATAGAAGGATCACAACTTCTATTCTCTTGTTGAGGCAGGATTAACTGGTTGCGCTTTTAATTGTTTATTTTTAACATGACTGAACTTGTTAACTTATACTCTCAGAAGTGTTCATTCCTCTGTTTGGTTTAAACACACACCACACACAGCCGCAACAAAAAAAAAAGGCACACACAGAAGGGAAGAATGTTAAAAAGGTTTCTTATTAGAGTTTAACTGCATTATTTTCGTTACGATTAATTTTCTTATTTTGTTTTCATTCGAAAATTTACTTTCGCAAATATATTATTAATATATTTAAGCTACAGCAAATTTTGGGAGGCGATTGTAACATGCCAGAATCTATCTACCATGTTATCATTATATGTAAACATAGTATTATTCTATTTTTAAATCGGCTAAATTTAATTCTTGTTTCTCACGGTAATTGGAGCAGCTATTTTTCGTCTCATATCTTAAATAAGCCGAAGTGACTGAAATTCTAGATAAAGTTTTGAAGGGCCTGGTGATTTATAGTAAACCAATTTATTAAGATACTTGTTTATAAAATAATTTGAACTTTATTTCAATGTCATAAAGCTTTTGCATTATAAAACATTGCCTAAAAATTAGATTGGTTCTCTTAGCTCAAGTACTAGGTTCAAATTTCGACTAACACTTCGCACGTCATCATAAAAATGAATGAGATATGTTTGTTTTGGTTAAAATATTCTATGCAAAACTGAACCATATTATAAAGAATTAAGAAAGGGAGGAGCTCTACAATAAATGGCTCATATAGAAAAACAAAGACGATTAGAATAGAATGGCCATATGCGGGTCGGGCTTGCGTTCCGGGGTTCCGTACATTGCGCGGTTTTTGGCAATCTATTTCTTATATTAAACGTGAGTGAAATATCTAAGCTATTTATCCTAAAATTATAAAAAAAGGAATATATTTGAGATTCTTGCAATGAACTCTTTTGTTTGATATGCAATGTGATATAGTTTGAAGATATTTAATTTGAAATTTTCTTATTTACTCCCCAAAAACGGCATCTATATTTGGAATTCATTTGTTTACAATACATGTTTGACTTTGAGTCACAAACTTACATATGTAGTGTGCTAAATTTGAACATAAATAATCCAGTAATTTCGGAGAAGGTAGATTGTGACAGACAGATAGACGGACGTACGGGTGGTCCTGTGGGGTTTCCGTTTTTGCCTTTTGAGATACGAACCCTAAAACAAACTGAGGTGTCAACCCACAGCCGTCATAATAATATTTTAAACCACACCCATTAAGTAGGTCAAGTTGGACCTTATTTTAATTAGTAAATAAGGTTTAATTTGCATGCGATTATGAAGTTCAGCATTAGTTTGAGGTATACCAATGAGGGCAAAGGAACTGGGAATAGCGGGGAAGCGTCATGGCATGGTAGGGATGTTTATAAGGAATTGCACAAGCATTTTCTTGGCCTTCAGCAGTCCGTTGGAACTGGTTCAATAGTGTAGGTCGTTAGGTTAATCTAGGTTACCTATGTTGTGTCCTGGCCTGGACTTTGCTAGAATCTTATGATGCTGGTAGAGTTTGGGTTGGAGCATAATATAACGTAACTTGTTGTGGGGTTTTATTTGATAGTTTTTAGAGAAGTTCATTTAATTTGTGTTAATTTTGAGGGATTTATTGTTTATTGGTTTGTGGATTAGACAAGCGCTAGTATTTAAATTTGTACTAAGTGAAGTCTAAACTATTGATCAATAGACTTAATAAGATTATAAAGTTTGTTTTGTTCCTAGTGCCATTCATAGTGAATTTAAATTATTTTATTTGTTTATTGATTTGTGCTCAGACAAGCGCTAATGTATGTATTATATATTAGTGAGGTTTAGGTTACAAATCAATAGTGTTAAAGGTTTTAAAGTCATGTTTAGTTTTCAGTGCAATTTATTAATTTGTGATTTAATTGTGTTTAATATATTTAGTGTTTTGACTTGGATTATTTTAGTGATATTTAACACCGAAATGATCTTGGTTAGAGGACTCTATATATTAATTTAAAGTTAGTTTTGCGATTTATTTCTTAGCTATCGTATATAAATTTTGGGGTAGATAGAACAAGTTCCAATTCAGCACAGTGCTGGGTGGTTAGAGAGATAGGGCGGGTAACCAAACGGTGTCAACTACAGCCCTAGTTCACTAATTGCGGATTTTTGATAAATACCAGGTGGGACCTGGCAGTTCCTGCGTTTACTAAGACAGGTTTTACCCCTGGAATCTGGACGATTTGGGTTGTCAACTAGACTTCTTAAAAAAGCCAGGTTCTAGTCCAAATATCCCGTATCTATGTATTTATATATTCACTTTTATATTACCCTTTTCCGGCTATATATCCGCTGTCCCAACCCCCTGTGTGGATATATTGGCCAGCACACGAGGAATAGGATCTAGACTAAATCGAGCTTCCTCACTCGTCTTAGTTAGCTGTAGACTAGAGATTACTCATTGCACATCGAGTAATTACGCGAGTAAATTAAATGTGTATCCCGGGATACTAGTTTGCAAATATATCGGTAGATTAGTTGGTTAGTTTAGCTGTTAGGGCTAGGTTTTATATTTGTTTGGCTTATGGAATGTAGGATTAATCTAGGTTTATAATTTTAATTTAACAAAGCCATTAGATATTCTCAGTAGATAGCTAGGTTCCCTTTCGATTCGATACATATGGCTATTTTTATTGTATATTACGATGATAATTATGGGTTTATGGGTTAATTTCAAAAATAGCTATAGCTAGGATGTAGTGTGGGGTTAGGGAATATTAGGATTTATTACATATACTTATTTATGACTTGTTGACAAACTTGACATATTTACTTATGACTTTAAATATATTTTGGTCCTTTGCAACGCTACTGGTAGAAATATATTGTGGGAAAAACTAAAGTTAATAACCACAATATACTGTAGTATTGTAGAGTCACTTTACTTATGAAAGAAATATTTATTTTGCCTGTCCCTTGGCAGTCTGTATGACGATTTCATTCTGTTTTCTACAGATCTGTAATTTTCACACTTGGCCTTAAAAATACAAGGTCATATTATTATTGAAATATATCAATGAGTGGTTTGTCTGGGCTAGGTCGAGGCAGATGCAAGACCGTAGTTTATTTTGGTCCGAAAGTGTGATTCAGAATGACTACAACAACGGTCTGGATAATATCATTTCATTGTATACTAAAATATGTTTACTACAAAATTACAGTATTCTGGGGATTTAGAGTGGATCAAATACAGCTGCTCTACTACCAGTATTTTGTTATGTTAAATTGTCCCTTTGATGTCCTCTCAATGTTGACGAAAAATGTCACAAAATAATGACTTGGTCAAATGGTGAAGTAGGCCAGTCATTATAAAAGATGTCCCTTCTGGACCACAAAATAGTTCCTTCCGAACTGGGGCGGGGATTCTGACCTGCAACTGGATGATGATCACGGGTGTCGCGGAGGCGGAGCGACATCTATACCCCAAAAACAAAAATGTTTGTAATTGTGACATTTATTAGAATTCATTCTGACATTGACCAATTGACTATTACATTTGACAGACTTTACTACTTTGACATACTTTACTGACGATTTACTATGACATTTCTCGGACATACTTAATTATGACATTTTACTATTGACTTTTTGTTTACATCATATTACAGACTTAGTCAGACTAAGTCTAACATTACTAAAACTTGCAATAATCTTTCTTATATCTCGGACATGTTTTACTTTGATATAGTTCACGGGTTAATAATTATTTGACATTATTAGGATTCATAACTCTTTCCTTATATGCGAAAAGGATTTCGGTTACTATTAACGGTTACGACGAAGGGTACTACATAAACACTAGACGATCATTTGGCCAATTTACTGATCCAATTCAAGATATTAACTTATTTAATTAGCTTTTTAGGTTATTTACATTACTTTTATATTTATTAATAAAGGTATTTACGGATTGCGGTATTTTAAAGGTTTTTTAGAATTTTAGATTTTCTTATTGGAATTTTTAGTATTTTAGGCTAGTCTAGGTCTAGCTAGGTAGGGTAAAGTAGGGTTAGTTGAGGAGAGAGGTGGGAGAGTGTTACACTGTAAACAAAATATTACAAAAAGTGTTTAGATTTTTTAAATTGTTCGTATTTTACGACATCTACACCGCTTTACTTCATTAAAAGTCATTAGTATTGCAATACATTTTTTAAAAAATAATATTACCTACTCAATTACTCATAATATCAGTAATAATAAAAAACCAATCAGCAAATAGGATGAACGTACAATTTGTCCGTTTACTTTTACTTTCGCTTAAATGTCATTAATTTGTGCTAAAAAATGAGTTGCATGCCTATTTACTTAAAAAAATTGTGTTCAGTCGGTATTAGTAACAATACCTACATAGAATAATATGAAAACAATAATCATCTGATCTGATCTGATCACTGTGATGAACTAAGCCAGTCGTCTTATTAGAGTACAATCGAAAATTGTGTAACAGATTTTATAACGCACGTAATATTCACAACCCGACCACTTCAAAACAACTAGTGTTAGCGTGGGCTCTGTTATCGTAGTGTTGTTAGGTGTTGCGAGGCCAGGTTACGCTGGTAGGTGTATGTGAGAGGTGTGGGCGCCGACCGAGGCGAGGCCTTGACCGATTCGACGACCAGTGGTTGGCTTATTCAAAAAGGTACGATTTAATACACATAATATATTTTTATATCAGTGTGTCCACATAGGAAACTGCCATGTCATAGGAAAACGATTTTTGAAGTGAAAACTTCTTTAGCGGCGCTGTGTGATGGGGAAAAAATGTTAAACTCGTAACAGTTGTCACGTGACCGTGAGACGTAAGACGGACACGTGACCTGATCGAAAAACTGTTACTTCAATGTCATTGAGTTTTTCTTTATTGATTTAAATGCCATCTAGTGATTTTCCCTCTAAACCTGTCGAATCCCACGATATGACGTCACCATAAGCGTTCTGGCTCATTTATGAGCCGTGGGAGCTGACAGATTAATATAACTCGAGTACTAACAGTGATGTGCTTAGGGGTTTCAAGTAATGCGACGAAATAACGCTAAATGGCGTTAACCTCAATTATACAATAGTGCTGCAGACATTTTGCACTAGTCATTGAGTTTTCACTTCTGGCGGCACTCCCGGAGCGCAACCCGTTGTTAGGGTTCCGTAGCCAAATGGCAAAAAACCCTTATGGATTCGTCATGTCTGTCTGTCTGTCTGTCCGTCCGTATGTCACAGCCACTTTTTTCCGAAACTATAGGCACTGTTGAAACTTGGTAAGTAGATGTATTCTGTGAACCGCATTAAGATTTTCACACAAAAATAGAAAAAAAAAAACAATAAATTTTGGGTGTTCCTCATACTTAGAACTGAAACTCAAATTTTTTTTTCATCAAACCTATACGTGTGGGGTCGGCATGGGGTCGATAGGTCTTCAAAAATGATATTGAGGTTTCTAATATCATTTTTTTCTAAACTGAGTAGTTTGCGCGAGAGACACTTCCAAAGTGGTAAAATGTGTCCCCCCCCCCCCTGGAACTTATAAAATAATGATAAAACTAAAAAAAAATATATGATGTACAATTACCATGCAAACTTCCACCGAAAATTGGTTTGAACGAGATCTAGTAAGTAGTTTTTAGGGTTCCGTACCCAAAGGGTAAAAACGGAACCCTATTACTAAGACTCCGCTGTCCGTCCGTCCGTCCGTCCGTCCGTCCGTCCGTCCGTCTGTCCGTCTGTCACCAGGCTGTATCTCACGAACCGTGATAGCTATTAGACAGTTGAAATTTTCACAGATGATGTATTTCTGTTGCCGCTATAACAACAAATACTAAAAACAGAATAAAATAAAGATTTAAGTGGGGCTCCCATACAACAAACGTGATTTTTGACCGAAGTTAAGCAACGTCGGGCGGGGTCAGTACATGGATGAGTGACCGTTTTTTGCTTGTTTTGCTCTATTTTTTGTTGATGGTGCGGAACCCTCCGTGCGCGAGTCCGACTCGCACTTAGCCGGTTTTTTTTTTAATACGTCATAAATCCCCTAAATACGGAACCCTTCATGGGCGAGTCCGACTCGCACGTGGCCGCTTTTTTTTTTACCGTATTCTCGCACAACTAATTCTTAATTCAAAGTCGTTTTTAATGGTTCTCTTTATGACTGTTGCTGCATGAATTTAACAACATTAATAAAGTGGAGTTCAAAAGAAATAGAAAATAATGTAAACAAACGAATTCACCATTTCTTCGTAATCTCGCATTTTTTGTGGATAACCGAGCTTATACTTAATTGATCCGGATGTTTTCCTATACAAGCCGCAATTCTCGCAATTTTTTATCGATTCCGATTATGGATTTTATTCAAAATGCGGAGCCATACATTTATTTAGTTTTAAGCTTACAGAGCCACTAGTAGGTATAAATATGAATATAGCGCGTGCGAGATGCGAAATGTACCTATTGTGAGTAATGTGAAACCAAAAATCAATATCAAATCAAGTTGTGTTAAGAGCCAACAGGAGTGGTCATTTCTCCATTCAAACGTACTCGACTGTTTCCTCCGTGGGTTTTGAAGCTAGAGCAATGATTTTTTTCAACACAGATTAATATTGTCAATATCTGTGTCGGACCGTTTTGCTTTTTTTGATATTTATGTTTTTTAAGGCGCTAGAGCCCTTCAAAAATGGCCAAAATGGCCTAATTGACTATGCCGTAATGAGAGGCGTGCTATTCAAAACTGATATCAATTAGTCAAAAAAGCAAAACGGTCCGACACAGATAATGTCATTATCATTTAGATTTCCAAATTTGGTTACGATTGGTTAAGTTTTGGGGGAGGAAACAGTCGAGTACGAAACCTCGATTTTTGAGATTTTTACGCAGGATTTTTCGCCTTGTCCTTATCGCACTAGTTTTAGGAGCCGCTTCCGTTAGCGAGACGGGTATATTTACCTAAAATATTTAAATCTTAGCTCCTGTTGGCTCTTAAATTTATATCCTCCTAAAGCCCAAGGTCCTACCCATAGTACTTATTAACTTCCTTATTCAGACCCAGCTCCTACAACAATTGTATAGTCATAGCGTACCACACGGTCCTACCAGTAGGACTTAATAGAAAACCCATCATTTTGTTTTCAAATTTCGAAATTGGCGTGTACGAACTTCTAAAGGACTGTTTTGTTTTATCTGTGAGCCCTTTAACAAGTTCGTAAAAAAGAAGTCTTTTAAGTACTTGGGTCTGAATGAGTATAAAACAATAGTACTACTGGAAGGACTATGGGCCGTACTGACTACATACTCAATTTTTCGTTGGGCCTTAGGAGGATATGATTTGAATACAGCTAGTCGTTGGCTTATGCAAAGCTCCGAGACACTTCTGTGCGATCAATTCCAATAGCTGTTACATTCCGACGGACTGTGCACTGACGCGGGTACTTCCCGCGAGAGATGACGGTCCCGGTCATTGACATTTGGGGTTGAGAAAAGATGGTTTTTGTTGACGACTTGCCCCAAATTTTATACAGTATGGTGGCTAACGGCAATCGATAAGGCATAAGTTCCGAAAAACTCATTGGTACGAGTCGGGGTTTGAACCCGCGACCTCCGGATTGCAAGTCGCGCGCTCTTACCGCTAGCTAGGCCATACCAGCGCTTATACAATTTATAAACAACCTTATAACGCAAAATGTGCATTGTAACGTAGGTAATATAATAACGTAACGAGATATGTATCCTCATTCAAATCAATATACCTAACCTCTTCGAAGCTCCGTCTAGACAATAAACCTCGATAGCATTGACCCCCGCCTGGGCTCAAACGAGACATCTCAATATTCTCAATAACAGATGCAACGTGCAGTGCAACGCGTACGTCAGCCTCAGCCCAGTTGTCCACACAACATACATAATAGAGATTAGAGATAGAGATTTAGGAGACGTGTTCAGGAACAAGACGCATGGGAAATAATGCGTCTTGTGGTTCCTGAATACATCTATTTATAAAGAAAAGGTTCTTGTTCGGTTATTTACATTTGTTATTGACTACGTAAAAGTTTTGGCCGAAAGGGTTTCTAGGTTTCGGTGTAAGTAGTTCCGGCGGTCCGGTCCCGGCCACCCTATGAAATGTCAGGGCTCTACACAATAGGTATATCACAGCCATAGGTTGTTTTAGTTTTACCTAATTCTAGTTTATAAGATTCTTTTTGGTCGTGGGTCGTGTATAAAATAAATGAATCGGCCGGTCGTGTCGGGTTCGAATCTGGCCAGACCACACCCCGTGGTTGTTGATGCAGTATCTTGTGGTTTTGATTGATTCTTTCAGTAAAGATGTGAAGATAGCTACAATAAAACTTAGCAACATATTAAGACATATTTCCACGTGTTAATGACTAAGTATTATGTTATTCATGTATTTTATGGCTAGTATTTTTAGCGTTAACCTAAATGACAGAAGGCCACTTAGTCAGCGGCAGGCATTATCGAGTGGCTAACCTTGCCATTCGAGTTCGATAGTTTAATTACTTGACTAGCTTGTTTTTGAGCTGAGTTTAGGCTGATTACTATGCACATACTACACTTGCGAAATATTGTAGTTTCATAATTAACTTTAAACCTGAGCACCAATATGGTAGTTATTACGAAAATTTGCTTTAATTTAAATTAGACGGAAACAACAAGATGCTGCAGCTATTACCTCAGGTTAACTAGAGGTGGGTTATATGTACAGTCGACTACAAAGAGATGTATCCACTTTTTCACTTTATTACAATGCTGTAAGGTGAAAAAGTGGATACTCTCTAATCTCTTCTCTAATCTCTAATCTCTTTGTAGTCGACTGTACTAATTAGGTTCAAGCCTCTTCTGTGGACATATATATACACAGTTAAGGTTAAAAAGCTTCTATAAGCCTAATATGCGTATAAGCTGTTGTTTAAGCAGTGTCCATTTGTTATAAAAACAAGATATTAAAGGTCATTTAAACGCTTAAAAAGATACAACCTTTTTTTCGCTGCGCATGTTCTTAGATATAATTTTAAAATCTCGAATCTAGGTACCTATGCACTGTCCTACTTAATTAATATCCCCAGAGAACGCCTATTTGAATATACCTACATGAAATAGCGTGACCCCACTGATAGGCTGATGTGTGCCTTTCCACTGGGGCGGAGATGAGCGGAGATGAGAAGAGACGTGCTGGAATCAACCAATAGCAATGGTTGTATTGTAATCCAGTGGAGCGATGTGATACAACCACTATATATAGTAGGTATACAGGGTGCTTCCTGTAACAGGAGCAATAAATTAAACTAAAGGCTGTACTCCTCAAACTGACCAACATTTGTTCAGCATCTTTTAAAAATTATGAATCCTTTAGACTTCCTCTTTTTCATACAAAATAAATATTGCCTTCAATGTACGCTGACATCAGTGTGTTTGACGTTGCTTGTCACGCTTTAAACATAACAAAATTTGCAATACATTGCGTCTTAGAATAAACTTTAAAGTGTAATAAAACTCAAAACGTGAGTTATTTTCAAAAGTTGCTGAACAAATGTTGGTCAGTTTGAGGAGTACAGCCTTTAGTTTAATTTATTGCTCCTGTTACAGGAAGCACCCTGTATATGGAGAGCTAGCTTGGTAACTGTTAGGCTACCTTTCCACTGGAATCATAGCATTGCTGGTTGTAAATGTTGTACCTAATCCACATCTCTTTAAGTAAGTAAACACCTTATTGTATACGAGAAAAAAGAAAAATTGATTACATCACATAAAAAACATAAATATTTAGTAAGTATATAGGCGAACTTATCCCTAAGAGAGATCTCTTCTATTTAACCTATTCCTTTTTAGGGTTCCGTACCCAAAGGGTAAAAACGGGAGCGGGACCCTATTACTAAGACTCCGCTGTCCGTCCGTCCGTCCGTCCGTCCGTCCGTCCGTCCGTCTGTCACCAGGCTGTATCTCACGAACCGTGATAGCTAGACAGTTGAAATTTTCACAGATGATGTATTTCTGTTGCCGCTATAACAACAAATACTAAAAACAGAATAAAATAAAGATTTCAGTGGGGCTCCCATACAACAAACGTGATTTTTGACCGAAGTTAAGCACGTCGGGCGGGGTCAGTACTTGAATGGGTGACCGTTTTTTTGCTTGTTTTTTTGCTTGTTTTGCTCTATTTTTTGTTGATGGTGCGGAACCCTCCGTGTGCGAGTCCGACTCGCACTTGGCCGGTTTTTTCTTCTCCGTTCCGCTGGATTACAATCAATGCTATTAGTACAGAAGAAAATATCACCGCCGTATTGACGTTTAATTTTAAAATCATATCCATTTCTGTATTCCTAGATGAAAACGCGATAGACAACGCCTTTTAAATGTATATAAACCCGATAAAAACATAGGATACAAATATTGCTCGTCTAACAGTGCCAGGAGAAACCAAGCTAATTCAGGAAAAAGTTTAATTTGTAGCTTATTTTATTTTATCTCAAACCACAATTATTGACTTTTATTATTAATCGCATTTCAAAGTAATAGGTGGGGGAATTAGTAATTTTTACTGTTTTCCATCTTTCCTCCGTAATCCACCCTGTATAAACATGCACCTACAGAAGAGAATATCACCGACGTATACATTTTTGATAATTAAACGTGATTGTGCTTTTTATTAGGTAGGGGACAACATGTACAGTCACTAGCAGAAGTTGCTAAACTTAACTACCAGGGGCCTATTGCATAACATTTTACAACTCATAATACAAGCGGAGTCTCTTTCTAATAAAAGGGATGAAAAGAGGCGTCCGCTTGTATTATGACTATTATGAGTTGTAAAATGTTATGCAATAGGCCCCAGTGCGTAAGTAGTTTTTGAATTTTCATCGAACCGCACTGTATTGGGTAGGTACCTACAATTATACTTTATCATTACCTGTGACAGTTGAATAAAACAAAGTGGGTAGTCATACAATACGTGTTGAATTGTTTTTTAAGGAAAAATGAAAGTCGTTAGTAAAACATGGAAGATCGTTCATTAAGGCCAATACTAATTATTTAAATATCGATCGTATCAAAAATACACACTGTCTATGCAAATCTTGACGATTATTGAGTAAATGCTTAGGTATACATTTCCTTGAATTTGCATCTGTGCCTATCATAGTTACAGCCTGCATTACAATGGGCAGGAAATTCAAGAAAGTCACTGGGAAGGAACTGGATTAGGGCGAGTTGAGACGTGTCAGCTGTCGTGTTCCAATTTGTGACGCGGCGGAGAAATGGCCTGACTATTCACTTCCGCCGGATATCCGAATATCAATCAAACTGTCCAAATGATGGCTACCGACAATTTCTTCTGTTTAGTGGTTTTGAATTCCGTCCCTAGAGGGGCGTTCGAATTTTTAAAATTACACATTAATTTATTTACTTACACCTATGTACCTACATGTGTAAATATTTTTGCCATACAATGTAATGTTTTATAATATGTAAGTAAGGAACACCAGTAAGTATTATTATAATACGATATTATAAAACATCTGCCCGGGTTCGCAATATAGTTTGAACTGTAGGAATACAGTATTTTTATTGAAAACTCTTATTAAAGCAATAGAAATCAATTTAATAAACGGCTTCAATACACATTTTGTCCTCATTATTTAATTATCTAATACGAGCAATTCTTGCATGTTTATTTATTTATTTATTATTTATTTATATAGGTACCTATATATTTCGGGGATCTCGGAAACGGCTCTAACGATTTCGATGAAATTTGGTATATGGGGGTTTTTGGGGGCGAAAAAGCGGTCTAGCTAGGTCTTATCTCTGGAAAAACGCTAATTTTTGAGATTTTATATGTTTTCCGAGCAAAGCTCGGTCTCCCAGATATTTAAACTTTAAGGGCGGTTTCGCACTACGTCCGATCCGAACCCGTGAAAATGTGGTCCGTTGTAGCCGTAGAACTATTTCTATGGTAAGTTACGCACTACATCCGATTTCTTTCCGTCATTCTAGAATCTCCATTCCGGAGAAGATTTTTGACGGACCGAAGTAGCCTTAGTATTATTTGTATGAACGCTCGCGCACTGCGTCCGAGTTAAAGCCGAGCTGCGTACGAGCAAGTGCGTAATAAGCGAATATCCGAATTAGACATATTTTCACGGGTTCGGATAGGACTAGTGCGTAAGCGAATATCCGAATTCGGTCCGAGTTTTCTAGACCCATATTTTCACGTGTTCGGATCGGATTCGGATTGGACATATAAATGTCATCATCGTCGTTGAGAAGCGAGCAACATTCAGATTTTAAAATCTTGATTTATTATTGACATGGCAGGAGCTTATTGACACGAGTGACACTACCGCATATTGGTGCGCGTGCGCTCCCAATACTCTATAAATGTCAAATGATATAAAAATGAAGTTGTTATTTTTAAAAATCTAAAAGTCCTCCGGGAGCCATATTTTGAATGTAATAACAGGTTATGAATTTGATCTAGATTTGTTATGGATATGACCTGTCAGTGTTAAACGTGACGTTTCTGGTTCAAGAAATGTTACTTTTGACCCTGATCACGTCCATAACAAATCCAGACCTAATTCATAACCTGTTATTACAATCAGAATACGCCTCTGGGAGCCCGGTACAGATTTACGGCGTTATTCATAAACGTCTGCTAAGTTAATCAGCTGATGATCGTCGTTTGCATGGTCTAATAAAACATGGTCTTCTCTTCCCAGAGTGTCACTTGCCTACGTCACAATAACATTGCCACTTTATTTCAACGTAACATGTTACATGGGTACATTATATCTATGGTTAATAAGTTAATTTATTTCTTTATAATTTAATAATTTTCATTTATATGTATTTTATCTTAAATTTTACAATAACACGTCATTTTTAGGGTTCCGTAGCCAAATGGCAAAAAACGGAACCCTTATGGATTCGTCATGTCTGTCTGTCTGTCTGTCCGTCTGTCTGTCCGTCCGTATGTCACAGCCACTTTTTTCCGAAACTATAAGAACTATACTGTTGAAACTTGGTAAGTAGATGTATTCTGTGAACCGCATTAAGATTTTCGCACAAAAATAGAAAAAAACAATAAATTTTTGGGGTTCCCCATACTTAGAACTGAAACTCAAAATTTTTTTTTTCATCAAACCCATACGTGTGGGGTATCTATGGATAGATCTTCAAAAATGATATTGAGGTTTCTAATATCATTTTTTTCTAAACTGAATAGTTTGCGCGAGAGACACTTCCAAAGTGGTAAAATGTGTGTCCCCCCCCCCGTAACTTCTAAAATAACAGAATGATAAAACTAAAAAAAATATATGATGTACATTACCATGTAAACTTCCACCGAAAATTGGTTTGAACGAGATCTAGTACGTAGTTTTTTTTTAATACGTCATAAATCGCCTAAATACGGAACCCTTCATGGGCGAGTCCGACTCGCACTTGGCCGCTTTTTATTAGGGTTCCGTAGCCAAATGGCAAAAAACGGAACCCTTATAGATTCGTCATGTCTGTCTGTCTGTCCGTCTGTCTGTCCGTCCGTATGTCACAGCCACTTTTCTCCGAAACTATAAGAGCTATACTGTTGAAACTTGGTAAGTAGATGTATTCTGTGAACCGCATTAAGATTTTCACACAAAAATAGAAAAAAAACAATAAATTTTTGGGGTTCCCCATACTTCGAACTGAAACTCAAAAATTTTTTTTTCATCAAACCCATACGTGTGGGGTATCTATGGATAGGTCTTCAAAAATGATATTGAGGTTTCTAATATCATTTTTTTCTAAACTGAATAGTTTGCGCGAGAGACACTTCCAAAGTGGTAAAATGTGTGTCCCCCCCCCTGTAACTTCTAAAATAAGAGAATGATAAAACTAAAAAAAATATATGATGTACATTACCATGTAAACTTCCACCGAAAATTGGTTTGAACGAGATCTAGTAAGTAGTTTTTTTTTATACGTCATAAATCGCCTAAATACGGAACCCTTCATGGGCGAGTCCGACTCGCACTTGGCCGCTTTTAATTATTCGTTAGCAATATCTTCCGATTCACGAAAGAAATTTCGGACGTACGGGTAATTCTGTTTACACTACTGGCAACACAGGATAGCGCTGTCACATTTGACAATCCGCCATTTTGTCCCTGACCGACCGTCCTTGTCGAACGCGTGTTAATTGTTATTTCCTTCTCGCTCAGTGTCAGCAGTCGCAGTGTTTTCCAAACTTTTCACGTCGTAAGCTTCGTAATTAATGTTTTGTTACGAAAATGGTTGGCTGCTCTATTCGGAACTGTAAGAGTAGGAGTGAAAAGTGCAGTATAGATTTGTTTTATTTTACTATGTTTCTACATGAATAACTTAAAATTAATGCCGTTAAAATAATTTTCACTGTTGGTTAAAATTCTCCCACATTTTAAAGTTTGAGAACCTGTAACCAGCATGATGACGTAGGCAAGTGCCAGTTAGGTCATTCGCGAATCTCGGAAGAGAGTACCAGGCGGAGTATATTATTATACCATGGTCGTTTGTTCCTCTCTATGGCATAACACACGACGATCATCAACTGATTAAGTTAGCAGCCGTTTATGAATAACGCCGTTAAAGCCAGACCGGGAATATATGATCATTGTCAAGAGGGCGCTGTTATTCTCATATTTGTTACTCTCCTATAGGGTGACAGTTCAGTGTATGAAAAAAAAAGTTCCAGAAAAATTCCGCAACATTGCGCTTGATCATTATATTCCAGGTCAGGCTTAAACAACTTGTTACGGTTTGGATTTTATTTTGATACGACCTTGACAGTCGCCTTGGTGGTGACAAGTTTTTAAATTAGAACCGACCTCCGACAGTCTGGAGCTACGCGCTACGACGCCACAGGTATCTCAGTCGCCCCCGGCCTACGGCGTAGCACGCACGCCGCGCCGCTCCCGCCGCGATCGGCTACGAACCTCGCTCCGAACTCGCTTCACTCGAATATGTAAGTTCTATTCGTTCAGTGACTTCGGTGAACTAGAATTGAATTGTCAACTATTAATTAATTTGAAAAGGTAAGTTTTTTTTACTTCTACTTAATTACTTACTACAAGCATAAAATTTTAGTAACAGATACCTATTTTAAATAAGGGAACAGCTATACCAGCCTGGCTAATTTAGTCGCAATTTTATTTACTATTTTGTAGTTTATATTCTATCAGTATTAATTAATGATATAAAATAAATAAAACATCTTGTTCAACACAAAAGTAATTTTAAAATGCTGTTTACTTAATTTAGTTTAAATAAGTAATTAAATTTTTTAAATAAGTACCTCATTTAACGCGTCGCCTAATTTAATTCTTGATTAAAGTATCCCGTATTTTTAAATTTAGAGCAAAATATATTAAATCAGTGAGAATATTAGCTTGAGTCTATTAATAAACCTAATAAGCTTATGAAATTTGTCTCCAGCAATATAATTTAGGTATCTAAGATACACACTAAAACGTAGCGAAATAGTTACATAGAAAGCTAATCTCACTATCACTATCACTACATAGTATAAGTAAAACAAAGTTTCTTTCCCTGTCTGTCTGTCTGTCTGTATGCTTAGATCTTTAAAAGTACGCAACGGATTTTGGATGTGGTTTTTAAGGTTCCGTAGCCAAATGGAAAAAAACGGAACCCTTATATGGATTCGTCATGTCTGTCTGTCTGTCTGTCTGTCTGTCCATCCGTATGTCACAGCCACTTTATTCCGAAACTATAAGAACTATACTGTTGAAACTTGGTAAGTAGATGTATTCTGTGAACCGAATTAAGATTTTCACACAAATATAGAAAAAAAAAAATTTTTTTTGGGGGTTCCTAATACTTAGAACTGAAACTAAAAAAATTTTTTTCATCAAACCCATACGTGTGGGGTATCTATGGATAAGTCTTTAAAAATGATATTGAGGTTTCTAATATTATTTTTTTCTAAACTGAATAGTTTGCGCGAGAGACACTTCCAAAGTGGTAAAATGTGTGTCCCCCCCCTGTAACTTCTAAAATAAGAGAATGATAAAACTAAAAAAAATATATGATGTACATTACCATGCAAACTTCCACCAAAAATTGGTTTGAACGAGATCTAGTAAGTAGTTTTTTTTTTGTAATACGTCATCAATCCCCTAAATATGGAACCCTTCATGGGCGAGTCTGACTCGTACTTGGCCGCTTTTTTTAATAGATAGAGTGATTCAAGAGGAAGGTTTATGTATAATTTGTTAACCCGTGCGAAGCCGGGGCGGGTCGCTAGTAATTATAATAAAAATCAGAATATTTAAAATGATAGTAAATTAGTTTTTAGTAACTTTTCGCACACAGTGTCTCGCACATTTTTCACAAAATGTACGATAAGACGAATACAAAAATAAACACTTTTACAACTTTATTTTTAGTTGTATTATATATATATATATATATATATATATATATATATACCTATATATCGTCGGTGCGAATAAAAAAATCGCTGTTTTTTTTCGATTTTTTGATTTTCGCATATTCTAATTCCTTTTTAGGGTTCCGTAGCCAAATGGCAAAAAACGGAACCCTTATAGATTCGTCATGTCTGTCTGTCTGTCTGTCCGTCTGTCCGTCTGTCCGTCTGTCTGTCCGTCCGTATGTCACAGCCACTTTTCTCCGAAACTATAAGAACTATACTGTTGAAACTTGGTAAGTAGATGTATTCTGTGAACCGCATTAAGATTTTCACACAAAAATAGAAAAAAAACAATAATTTTTTGGGGTTCCCCATACTTCGAACTGAAACTCATAAATTTTTTTTTCATCAAATCCATACGTGTGGGGTATCTATGGATAGGTCTTCAAAAATGATATTGAGGTTTCTAATATCATTTTTTTCTAAACTGAATAGTTTGCGCGAGAGACACTTCCAAAGTGGTAAAATGTGTGTCCCCCCCCTGTAACTTCTAAAATAAGAGAATGATAAAACTAAAAAAAATATATGATGTACATTACCATGTAAACTTCCACCGAAATTTGGTTTGAACGAGATCTAGTAAGTAGTTTTTTTTAATACGTCATAAATCGCCTAAATACGGAACCCTTCACGGGCGAGTCCGACTCGCACTTGGCCGCTTTTTAATTTCCTGTCGACCTATATCAATATTTTTTATATATCTATATTAGTTTTGAAAATAACTAACAAAATTTGTACAAAAAATTGCTATGTGATTTTTTTTGCACATAACGAAATTAAATGCCTTGTTTTCCGTCGAGGGTGATGGCGATAATGTTGCACATGGCGATTTATTTACCCTAAAATCCGCTATGTATCATTTCTCGTGCTAGTCGTGCTACGTTACTTTGGCAACAAATCGCTATGTGTAAACTTTACACATGACGATTTTAAATGAACCAAATTTAAGTCGCTATGTGGCAAAATTCTGGTTAAAATAATTTATATTGTAAAAAATTACGAAAAAAACTGTTTATTTTCTGCATGGGTATCATGTAAAAACCATTGATCTACCAGAAAAAAATACAGGTGCAACAAATATATTACAAATAGGAAATTTTTTTTGTCTCCTGTAAAGTAGCTAAAAAATACATGGCGATTTTTTTATTCGCACCGACGATATATACATATATTATATAAAAAGACTAAAAATAAAAACGAAAATTATGTAAAGTACTTTACACATTACTCAGCCGGTATCCGGGAGACCCGCCGGCCACCCGCTTTAGCTTGTTCAGAAATGACTCAATTAAAAGTTATGATACTCCTTCAGAAGCGGAGCACGTGTATAAGAGCGGTATTCCGGCTTTACAATCTGTTATGGTTTTATAGTATTTTATGCAACCGTTGTTTAATAGAGGTCAAAAAAGGCGAGTGGCGTTAAGTAACAATTTGAGGCGAAGCCGAAAATTGTTAATGAAGACGCCACGAGTATTTTTTGACTCAGTTCAACAACGTTGCATACAATAGGTACTTTTTCTACGACCAAGCACTTTTACTTTGAAATAAAATTGTAAATTCAACAAATATTTTTCATTCAAGAAGTAGCATAGAATGGAGGGTACGGGCGGGATGAGAATGAGAGAAATAAAAAAAAATATGTCTATGGTTGACTTGATTGTCAGAGATGTCATTTAAAATAAGGTTGGCAACAGTGTATTTCATACAATATTTTTTAAGTGGTCATTCATTACACGACGAAGTATCGAAAAAGTGCCAAAAAGCGTGTATGCACAAATCCTTTTTTGGGGAATAGACTAAAGACTTGTCTTGACAACTATAAGGTAGGGTTTTAAAGATGTGTGCACAACCCTTTAAATGATAAATAAAAGTACGGGAATAGAAAAATATTTATATAATACGAGCATCATGAAATGCACTGCGTGTCGAGTCACACTGGGAATCTCGCCGTCAGGGTGTAGGTACCATAAGACCATAGCAATATCAAAACTATAAATAAACCAATGACGGAACTTTAACTACTATTAGTAGACATATTCCATTCGCCATACTTATTATAATGTGTGTATGTTTTTTTATGATCTGCTTTCCAATTCAATGCGAGTACAATCATAGTTTTGAAAGATATTTAGTAAATGTTGGTATTTACGTGTATAAAATCCACAGTTTACAATTAGCTTATAACCTGTATCAGATAATAGAATACTGTGTATCCGGAATCATAAGGCAATATTTGCCGGAGGCAAAAGAAGAAAAGGTTTTTCCGAAAGCAATTACACGAAAGTGGCTAACGTCTTGTCACTTGCTTGGTACTGAAAGAACCGATCCGTTTCGTTTGCCAGCATTGGCTTTGAAATTCCCGAGAAATCCTGGAACTTCCCTACCTACAGGGATTCAGCCGAATTACCTAGGTAGGTTCTATAGGCAGCCAAATAATAATTGTAATACCTGACATTCCCTCACTGCTTCCTTCGCTGAATTTGACTCCCTGATTGTTGATGGCACCCAACGACGCGCATCATGCAGGATCGCTCTTGTCCCGAACTGACCGGAAGAAGCACTTTGCGTATTCAATGCGAAGCTGATGTTGCTGCGAATATATTCTTACCTTTCGAAGGTACCTCGCGCCCTACCTATCGTTTGCTATGGATATATTTGCCCAATGAGCAAATGTACCCTCCAGGGATAGTTGAAAAATTTATTACACTTCACTTTTGGTTAGTTTTTACTGTTTAGTCAGCCCATACTTTACGTTATTTTCTGCTTATCTTTGTTGACCCAAAAATACATGTAAAGACTGTTCTGTTACCATCATCCGGTGATTCGTCTGCTAAAACTAAACTCAAAATAAACTTGTTCCAGAAGGCTGTATGTAATTGTTAACTTAGTAATTTACCTTTTCCGTGCATGTATACGATAGGTAGGTACTCCTAGCTGAAGTGACACTAGCCACATTAACGCTAATCCTGCGGATACTGCTTCCAGTTAATGTGTCCGTTTCAAAGTGTAACTACTGACGCAATTAAGTTTCATTTAATAGGACTTTATTCCTTTTCTACGCAGTTTTGTTTGCCTTTACGACTTCGTCGGAAAGAGGGCGGGTCTAATGTACTAACGAACTTAACTGAACCATAAATGGACCTTAACTATTTGTAATAAGGTTTACGAATGTTCAACGTACTGGGTTAATGATGGTTCTCTCAGCAAGAGGTACTAAATTGCGCGCGAAAGGGACCCCTATTGTTCTTTAGAGGCTAATGGGGTATTAACAAACGAACCTTTTGTAAGTATATTTCCAGTGAAAGAAAATCCCGTGTTGTTCCCTTTCGCCGTCGGGCTCGGCTATGTGGTATTCGGAGGCTTTTCAGGATGACTCACGTTAGACCGGGCCGTGTCCGGGCCGGAGCTTTGGGCGCTTACTTTTCTATGACAGATGACAGGTGATCACGTGATGCTTTCAATATAAAACGAAGCTCCGGAAGCTCATGCCCGGACACGGCCCGGTCTTACGTGAGTCATCCAAAAGCACCAATATGAGCGCTCGACATATTTTGTATAAGTAGCGGCCAATTAGAGGCACCTACATTTAAAAAAATCATTTATTCACAGAAACAGCATATTCTTACATAGGTACAACCTCCGCCGAACTGTATTCAAGCACCTTTTTTACTGTTCATTTTTGCTAGATCACCTTTTCATCATCCTCCATACAATCAACAACCACTACTTCTGCATTTAACCGTTTTGGCAAGAACCCTTGTAAACCAGTACCTTTTTGGAAGAATACAATACATCGTTTACTACAAATCGAAACTTTTTATTTGAGTCGTCGAGATCCTGTCCTGTACGGTTACCATCAGTTTGTCACTGACATAAACGCCGTCGAGAACGTAATTTACTTTCTATACATCTCGCTCGCACTCGCATATTAGTGCAAACGGGATGTATAGAAAGTAAATTACGTTCTCGACGGCGTTTATGTCAGTGACAAACTGATGGTAACCGTAGGACGGCGCACGGCGGTTACAGTAGACATCATTTCAACTGCAGCCTAACAAAACATTCGGAAACCGGCATGTTGGTCAAACCGCAAAGTATTTAATTAACAGGAAATGGAGGCAGGAACCACATCAATAGGATTTTTGATTTCCGACTCCGACGGTATGTTGTCTGCGACAGACTGTTTGATTTTTTGTCTGTAGCTTGCGATATAATAATAGGCGATTCGGTGACAATATTGCAATAAAATTATCTAAACAGTGTGGCTCTACAGCCTTAATAGTTTAATTATTTAAAAACGTGTAGTCTAGTTGGAAATTTGAATTATATTTTAGTTCATAAAATTTTGAAACATAATTTAAGATAAATGCTACACGTACCTATACATTATTTTTCTTGAGAACACGGTGTGTGTCGAGAAGTTTAGTGTAGACGGATACGAAAGGGTTTCAAATTCGTTTATCATCCCCCCACCACACAACTATAGGTGCAATAACCAGACACGGCTGAAATCGATTGAAACAGTCTTTTAAAATATTCACCATCTCAGTGAATTCGTCGAGTTTGCACCACAATTAGCTATACGGCTACTATCAGTTTGGCACTGACATCTTGGAGGATATAATCAAACGGAGACGCCATGTCTGTAATTTTCTGTACAAAACAGTCTGCCGATTTCTGCGGGGGAGGGGAACGTCAAATGTATGCGTAACGTAAAAATAGCCATGTCAGATAAACGTCAGTCCATACATTGTGTATGACCGTTGGCCGCCTATTTTCGACAGAGGGGAAAGCCTGTTAATGGCTACTCCGTTTAGTTGTATCCTCCAAGACTGACATAAACGCCATCGAGAACGTAATTTACTTTCTATACATCTCGCTCGTACTCGCATATTAGTTCGAACGAGATGTATAGAAAGTAAATTATGTTCTCGATAGCGTAAATGTCAGTTTTGACACTGTCAGTAACTCATGGTACGGGCTCTGAGCGCTGAGAGCTGCGAGCACGGAAGCAACACAACCCATTATGAAATACCTACGAGTATATTTTCCAAAAGTTAAACCAGACTAACAAAGTAAGTTATTGTTATTAATTAAACTAATCATCATACAAATACTGATCATATCCATTACTAATCATAACTAGAAATTATTTCTGAATATACCTCCAGATTGAGACATTTTTTTAAATTCGAATAGAGCCCCAGGGGGCTATTCATAAATTACGTCATTTCAAATTGGGGGGGGGGGGGTCTGGACATCGGATCATGGTAGCATGACGTAGGAGGAAACGGGGTGTTTCGAAGCATGATTTTTGTATGATTTTAGGGGTTTTAAAACTAGATGACGTAATTTATGAACAGCCCCCAGGTAGTTTCAGTCGCCGGCAGCGCGGGGCGGGGAATTGCCCCATACTCCCCGAGGCCGAGGCCGCGAAACGAGCGCTTTGCGGCTCCTGCGGTGTCCTTTTGTCCAGTTCCAATGATCATTATAATTTTCAGGCGCGTGCTGCCATTATTTACGTAATTTGCACAGATTTGGAATGTACAGTGAACCAATTTCATTTCTAGCACCATGTCAGGTCATATAGTGGCCCGGCCAGCGAAAGAAAAGTCTTCTAGAAATCGATTTTCGCTCATGTCGTCTCGAATATGGGTGAATATGGTATCGATGCATTCAGTGTAATGCTCTGAACCCAAATATATGAGATGACAAGCGCGAAAGTGGTGGGGGTAGTTGCTGTGACGTCATAAATTCGGCAGTACAAACTTTTTTTTTATTTTCGTTTAAACATACCATGTGGGGTACCAAATGAAAGGGCTTTGTAAGTAGATCACAAATATTTTCAATACTTGGTCTAACAAATTATTAGAAAACGTTCAAAAATTTCACAATCCACAGTTGACTTCTAACTGCTCTAAATTGAAAATGGCTGAATGGATTAGTCCAAAATATATACCAAGTGACTGTGAATATCCTCTATGTAATATTAAAAAATAATTAACCAGATATATCAAAAAATAAGAAAAGTATATCAAGTTGAAAAAGTATAATTTTCTGTTAAACTGCAACTATTATTAAAACAAATAAAAAACCTTTGCGCGAGATGTACCTATTTCAATCTTGAGTCCATGTTAAGTGGCAAAATCAAAAGGCCGCCTCACGTCTGAGTCATACAATACAGTTGATACAGTTCATACAGAATTAATAAATACAGAACATTCGATGTCTGGGTTGGGTTGCTCCCGAAACAATCGTGATCTACATATTATTCTATTAACACTAGGTAATCTGTTATAATAGCTGGATTAACCTGTCGAATCCACCATAAGCGACGTCACCATAAGCGTTCTGGCTCATATATGAGCCGTGGGAGCTGATAGATTAACCAATACATTCACGCTTGTCATACAAATAAATTCTCTTGTTTGGGTCAATCAGAACAACCAATTTGGTTTACGTGGTACTTAAATAGAAACATAAATGAGACTTTCTTTTGGACAAGGGATGTTTTTGTAAAAAATATAAACGACATTTCATTGTAACCCTCTTACCTCCATCATGTCATGTTCTGAATCTGACGTACGTCTGTCAGGCTTTAATTTAGGTCAATATTACTCATCAAAGACTTTCATTTAAGCTGGATGTTTCGGCAAGGCCATTCTGTTGAGTCCCAATCCCAATAAGTCCAACAACATGATTTAGAATAACGTCACACTCATTTTACTTTACATCTCCTTCTGCGAAGTGATTTTCTTCAAAGTAGTCTAAGAAAATTAAAGAGAATAGGTACACAGCTAAGCTATTTTTAAGAAAGTCATCCTGCGGCCAGACCATTAAATTATGAACAAGTCTAACTTTACGTTCTGAAATTATATAAAAAGAAATAGGGTGTATAGTGTATATGAGTGTAAGGGCAAGACAGGACTAATGTATAAATAATATTTAGCGCCATCTACAAGTATGAGTAGTCCGTCTTATTTATATATTTACTAGACTCTGCTGCAGCGAAGGTCATATTTATTTTACATGTCAAATACTGAATAGATGTGATATCCAGCTTCAATAAAAGGTCCTTGTTAATTATTAAGTATCTTTCATCTGTGATCTGAATGCTCATTTAAATCCAACGATTACCAAGTTACTGCACTCGCTTCTTGATTAAAACCCGGCCAACTGTTAATACATTTTACAACTTTCCAATTCCAAAACGCTGTAAAAAGTTTTAAATTTCAAGCTTACTTTCAACCTTTTGGTACTAGAGTTTTCCCGCATCCCTTGGGAAGAGAACATGCGATATTCAACCGTGTCATAAACAATCAAGGTTCATTTTGGATGTATGGGGTAGTAAATAGTAACCTGTGTTTGCAGTGACGAAATGAAGTGAGCTCGATAAATCCTGCCGTGCTAAAATTGGAATGCAAAGCAAATGTGACGCCAACACAATCGAGCGAGTTTTCATTTTGTTATACCGGGAATTCCAGAATGGCCATCACGAGCCACGATGCATATGCTGGAGCAGTACAGCAGTAGTATGTTGACTATGAACATTCATAATGTTCTGATCCCGACCTTGTCGTTAGGTACTCACAGACCTCACAGTGCATTTGGAGCGAGCGATAATATCATATTATCAATATCAAAAATTTTACAGCTTTTAAAATCTGTATACCGCAGCAGTATCCAGTTTTTACAATTTCTCAAAGTTTTCATAGTATCTCAAATAATTCACGAATCGCCGAAGGCCCCGGAGGAATCCTAAAATTCGTATAAACTCGTACATATTACAAAAAAGCCGTCAATCAAATACCTAATGAGCATAATAACACGTTAGGGTTTTTTTACATTGTTGGTTATTAAGCTTAGAATAAATTTAAAGTGGAAAAATTACTGTCTTGGGTGAGACTTGAACTCACGGCCTCTGGATCGATACTCCAGCGCTCTGCCATCTGAGCCACCAAAACCTTACCATAGCCAAGAAATCTTTCCACCATACGGGTCAAGGGCAATAGCATCGTTCGCAGACGTTTTTGCTAGTTAAAAAATTAAAATTTGTTGGTTATTCTTTACATACTTTTTATGTGCACGGTTTTGTGAGTTATTAAGAAAGCGCAATAGCCACAGATGTGGCAATAACAGTATTAAATTCGCGTGTCGCCGTCGATACTAAAAATATGTTTTTACAACCCGAATGTCTTTCTAAGAAATCTAGGGGCATCCGCTAGCGGGCGCGGGTGCACGGAGCGGGCGCACACACGCGGATGCCATTATAGCTAATCCGTCGCACGCGTCCGTGCCATCAGTTGGCGTCTTGGAGGATATAATCAAACGGAGACGCCATGTCTGTAATTTTCTGTACAAAACAGTCTGCCGATTTTTGCGGGGGAGGGGAACGTCAAATGTATGCGTAACGTAAAAATAGCCATGTCAGATAAACGTCAGTCCATACATTGTGTATGACCGTTGGCCGCCTATTTTCGACAGAGGGGAAAGCCTGTTAATGGCTACTCCGTTTAGTTGTATCCTCCAAGGTTGGCGTTGATCAAACTATTTTTAACCGACGAATAAAACGGAGGAGGTTCTCAAGTCGACGCGTATTTTTTTTTATGTATAACTTTTTACAGAGTAGTTCGATTTTGATAATTATTTCTTTATTGGACCAATTTATATGGGACCAATTTCGATATACACCCTGTATATCGAAATTGGTCCCATATAAATTTGGAAAAAAAAATCCAACCTTAAGGGTAAGAAAATAGGAAACTAAAAATGGAAAAATAAAAACTTTTTCCAAAAAAAAAACCGACTTCAAAAAGGATGAAATAAAATATTATTGAAGTCTATGCGTTACCAACTGATATGTTTGAAGTCGGTGCCAAGCCAAGTAGTAACAATACCAGTCAAAAATTAATCACCTTTATGGCTATAAATCCCATTTTTGACTGGTATTGTTACTACTTGGCTTGGAACCGACTTCAAACATATCAGTTGGTAACGCATAGACTTCAATAATATTTTATTTCATCCTTTTTGAAGTCGGTTTTTTTTTTTGTAATTCGCATAACTTTTTCGCAAAAGTTATGGAACGCCGCCCGGGATTTCTCGCTAACTAGGATTTTTGCTACTATATTGTGCAGCGAGAGATCATCCACGTTCAGGGCCATTTCCAGCTCCCATCTCTCAGGAGCCCAGGTTGGGTATTCCACCATCGTGTGATGGGCAGTGTCATCTTCATACCCGCAATGGTGACAAACCGGCGAAGGTTCCCTCCTTATTGTGTACAGGTAATGACCGAAGCAGCCGTGTCCAGTCATTACCTGCATTTGTCTGTACGTAAGAGTACCTCTTTTTCGGTCTAGCCAGCTGTCAAAAGATGTGAGGAGCGCCCCTATGGTATACATACCATAGGGCTCGTCCTCCAGCTGGCTTTTCCAACGATCTCTTGCTCTCTTCTTTTCCGCATCAAGCCGAGCCTCCAACTCTCTGGGAGCCAGACGCTCATCGGCGATGCGTAACTCCGTCTGCTGATGGTACCTCTCGGCCAGGAGTCGGGCGTCAAGGTCCCACAGTATGGTGCCGGCGAGGGCGCAAGCGGCTGCATGCCCCATGGTTTTGTATCCTCTTATGATGCGTTGCGCAATCACTCTCTGCGGCCTTCCGAGGAGGGCCCTCGTTTTGCTGTTAAGCCTCCCGGCCCATATAGGTGCCCCGTATAGTGCCATGCTGCGAACCACGTTCGCATATAAGCGTCGACATGGAGCTTGGGGGGCCTCCTACATTGGGCAATAGTAGCTCAGCGCCGAAGCGGCACCAACGAGCCGAGGAACCAGGTTGGTAAAATGTTCCTCGAACTCCCACTTGCTATCCAAGACTAGGCCCAAGTATTTGATGTGGGCCCTCAGGGGGACCGCCTCACCCCCTACCGGGATCACATCGTTGGGCCGCAGTCTCCAGCCTCTCTTTTGAAGACCACGGCGTCAGTCTTATTGAGGGACACGGCAAGCCCAAGCAAGCAAGCGGCAAGGTGGGAGGTTGATACGTCCCACCGTGAGTTCGGTTGCGACAGCGGCTCTCCTCAAGGTCTCCTGGAACTGTTTTCCCCTCACGGCCACCATTGTGTCATCGGCATAACAAATGGTGACCATGCGGGGAAGCTGTTCTCCTCGTATTGCCCAGTCGAATCCGATGTTCCAGAGCAGGGGCCCCAGAACCGACCCCTGTGGAACACCACATTCCATCCGTCTTTCAAGGCGTCCGCCTCCCGATTCATAAAGCACAACCCTATCAGTGAGGTAGTGCTCTATGATCGTCCTCAGATAGAGAGAGACGCCGTGGTACCGGAGCGCCTCTTTTATAACTCCATAAGGGAGAGAGCCAAATGCATTGGCAATATCTAGAGACACTGCTATAGCTCCCTCCTTTTTCTCTGCTGCCAGATCGCTGAATTTCTTCAACGTGCCTATTGCATCTATTGTAGACCGCCCCTCGAGGAACCCAAATTGCCGGTCACTAATGTTTGGGCCCGTGTCCTCCAGATGCTTAGTGATACGCCTTGCTATGATGCGCTCCAACATCTTTCCAGTTTCATCTAGGAGGACGATGGGGCGGCATCCTGAAGGAGAGTCAGCTGGACGACCCTCCTTTCGCAGCAGGCACAGCCTACCCTCCTTCCAGCAACGAGGGAAAGTTCCCTCTTTGAGGCAGCCATCGAATAGCCCGCGAAGTCGGACTCCTAGGTGTTTCAATGCCAGGAAGAGGACTTTCCCTGACACATGATGATGTGATGGCAAAAAGGCTCCAGGAGCCTTTTTTCCGGATCTCATTCTGAAGTCCTGCTGCTCCCATGACTTTCACGTCCGAGATTAAAGGGACATCCGGAAGGCCCTCCGGTTCTTCCACTGGGAGAGCCATGACGGGAGGCGCAAAGTCCGGTGCCACCGGGAAGAGACCCTCTACAACCCTCCTTAGTAGTTCCGGCTCTAAGGAATCCATGGGTGGAGCATGTTTCATTTTGTTCCTCACAATTTTATAAGGTCGCCCCCATGGGTCCCTGTCCAAGGTTTTCAGGAATTCCTCTCGGGTCTCAAACCTAACTCAAAACCTAACCTAACTCCGAACCGCGCCTAACCACCGCTATTAGAAAATTTGCTAGGGTATTAGTGGAAAAATCTTAACAGCGCGTTCTATCTTCAGGATTTGTGTAAGAAGCTGCATCTACCGGATGTATACGACACTAGCGTACTTTTGTTTTGTTTTTTAACCGACGAAAAAAACGGAGGAGGTTCTCAAGTCGACGCGTATATATATCTTTTTTTTTTATGTATGACCACGCATAACTTTTTACAAAGTAGTTCGATTTTGATAATTATTTCTTTATTGGAAAGGGTATACCTCGAAGTTGGTCCCATATAAATTTGGAAAAAAAATCCAACCTTAAGGGTAAGTAAATAGGAAACTAAAAATGGAAAAATAAAAACTTTTTACATAAAAAATAAAACCGACTTCAAAAAGGATGAAATAAAATAGTATTGAAGTCTATGCGTTACCAACTGATATGTTTGAAGTCGGTGCCAAGCCAAGTAGTAACAATACCAGTCAAAAATAATCAGCTTTATGGCTATAAATCCCATTTTTGACTGGTATTGTTACTACTTGGCTTGGCACCGACTTCAAACATATCAGTTGGTAACGCATAGACTTCAATAATATTTTATTTCATCCTTTTTGAAGTCGGTTTTGTTTTCTCTCCTCGTCACCCGCTGCGTGCACCGGCGCGGCGCCAGCTAGCGGAAGCTCACATGATAGAGTATGATTAAACGGAGAGCAGATTTGATTGGTTGTATAAATCTTGCGCGTAGGGTGACCACATGACAGGGCCGCAGGGGTTTCTCTTACTTGATGAAAATTGATAGATAGATAGATAGATAACCCATTTATTAGCTTGCCACAATACACATATTGACAGAAAAAACAGAAACAATATATAACAATATCAAACTATAACTAAAATCAGGAACAAGATGTATCAATAAATGTGCTGTGTGCGTTGCAGCAAAACAAAAGGGTTCGGGCTCAGTAATACGCTCCACTCTTTCGGAATTCGGAATTGCCTCAATACTTGTACTAGGCATGGTGACGATTTGTCAGGAATATTGTAATACTCCTGTCAAATTTCACAAATACAAAAAGAAACAATGTTGGAAATTTCATAGATTAGATACAAATACAAATAATTTATTGAGAAAAGTATAGTACAGTGGTTGCTATTAAAGACTAAGAATTTATAAAGACAAGTGATTTACAAATGCCTGAACTAGGATTCCCTGTGTTTCAGGCAGCAAAGGACAATATTAATTATTTATTACTTATTCACTTAATTATAAACTATAGGTAGATTACACAATATTAGTCTTATTACCTAAACAAAAAGTGGGTTCTTAAGTCTTAAATATCAGAGTAGGTAATCATTTTACGACTATTAGTAAGTTCTCTGTATCATCGTACGTCATTAGGGTTCCGTAGCCAAATGGCAAAAAACGGAACCCTTATAGATTCGTCATGTCTGTCTGTCTGTCCGTCCGTATGTCACAGCCAGTTTTCTCCGAAACTATAAGAACTATACTGTTGAAACTTGGTAAGTAGATGTATTCTGTGAACCGCATTAAGATTTTCAGACAAAAATAGAAAAAAAACAATAAATTTTTGGGGTTCCCCATACTTCGAACTGAAACTCAAAAATTTTTTTTTCATCAAACCCATACGTGTGGGGTATCTATGGATAGGTCTTCCAAAATGATATTGAGGTTTCTAATATCATTTTTAGGGTTCCGTAGCCAAATGGCAAAAAACGGAACCCTTATAGATTCGTCATGTCTGTCTGTCTGTCCGTCTGTCTGTCCGTCCGTATGTCACAGCCACTTTTCTCCGAAACTATAAGAACTATACTGTTGAAACTTGGTAAGTAGATGTATTCTGTGAAGCGCATTAAGATTTTCATACAAAAATAGAAAAAAAACAATAAATTTTTGGGGTTCCCCATACTTCGAACTGAAACTCAAAAAATTTTTTTTCTTCAAACCCATACGTGTGGGGTATCTATGGATAGGTCTTCAAAAATGATATTGAGGTTTCTAATATCATTTTTTTCTAAACTGAATAGTTTGCGCGAGAGATACTTCCAAAGTGGTAAAATGTGTCGCCCCCCCCTGTAACTTCTAAAATAAGAGAATGATAAAACTAAAAAAAATATATGATGTACATTACCATGTAAACTTCCACCGAAAATTGGTTTGAACGAGATCTAGTAAGTAGTTTTTTTTTAATACCTCATAAATCGCCTAAATACGGAACCCTTCATGGGCGAGTCCGACTCGCACTTGGCCGCTTTTTTTTTGAAGGGCGTTGCAATTAAGACGTATCTTATTGGTGTTATAAGTAAAATTGCTTGCTGGACATTTTTGCTGGAGATGATGACGATTTAGCACGTCAGAGGTAAAATTGCAAAATATGTAGGTAGGTACTTACAGTACTGACCGTACCTACTGACAAACTGTTTCGGAGTTTCGGACTTGGACAAGAAGTAGTATTGAAAGTGCTATTACCGCAAAATGCGTGGTTGGAATTTCATCTAACTCTTCGATCTTGCATTAATCGAGTGACAAGGATGGAATTACGAAAAAGGTAGAGAGATTGTGGCCTAGCCAATAATACTGAATTGAGATTGAATCCTGCCTCAGACATTAAAGGTCTGAAGGCACTTCTTTCTTAGATTGAGTATTACCTAGAGCATTTGTTTATTCTTATGGGTGGACACAATTAGGACTGAAAAGCAAATACATTAATTTATCTATGTGGTCACATTATTATATTATCAACGCGACGGTAAACGAAAGTAATTTCGTCATTGAACATAAATTCCGGTTAACTTCGATTAAATTCCGGTTCTGGTCGTTTTTCGTTAAACAGAGCCCACTAAATCAGCCGGAACAATATTCATTCGTTATTCACACCTCGCGGATTCGCCGTTATGAAGGTTATATTTTTAACTTATTGCTGAATTCACTGGTCGCTCGTGAAGTTTCTCCATTTATTATTTACAGAAGTTTCATTCTACTTTTTGATTCTTTTTCTTTTGCAAAAAAATGATACGTTTTGAACAAACAATAAGTAGTAACTCTGCAAACATTAGGTATATTATACTGTGTTTATTTTTATTTTACTAGAGGCCCGCCGCGGCTTTGGACGGATTAACAAATTATACATAAACCTTTCCTCTTTAATCACTCTATAAATTAGGCACTTATTTACTTTTTGCTTTTTGTAGTCATATCCGACTTCCAATATCAGATGGGACAATGCGAAAACGCTCTTATTGTAGAATAAACTGCACTGTTTAGGGTCGTCTTGACCGACCGCAGACTTTAATATTAGAACAATGTTGTATCCTCCTAACAACGGACGCGTTCTGTAGTTAGCAAGAGATATTGTTATAATTTGAAAGGCTTTGTTTAATGTATAGTCCCCGGGCCCGAGATCCCGACTGCGAACAGCGCTCCTCATTAGCTACCCATTGATTCCAATATAAGATAATAAATTACCTACAACGGCCACTAATTGGTTACAAGCGAGAACGAGCCAAGATCTCTGAGCTACCAGTGCACAGTGTGATGTGATCTACAGATTTGGGTTTACTAATATTTCGATGAAATTAGCAAATTCTTAACTCCCCAAACTACGTATCCCATATTTTTATATGGGCTAATTTTTATTTCCCAACTCAACGTTTCGCACTGATATCGTTTCCCAACGAATGATTTGATAAATTATTGTTAGACAAATTATTACCTGGGATTTTTTAAGATGTCAATTATGTTTTCGTCAAATGTATTGCTTGGCATACCTTGAATATATACAGAGCCGGATCTAGGGTAGAGCGAGTGGAGCGGCCCCTCTAGGCGCCAAATGGTAGGGGGGCGCCAAAACGGCAAATAGGTACTGTCAAAACAAACATCTAGAAAAAACAGACTGGTAACTACGGAACCTAATACTGAGCATGGAGCGCCAAAACAATCTCACTCTACCCTGATCGAGTGTTCAGGCCGGCGCTGATTATATATAATATAATATAATATAATAATAATATTGGGGGACATCTTACACAGATCAACCTAGCCCCAAACTAAGCAAAGCTTGTACTATGGGTGCTAGGCGACGATATACATACTTATATAGATAAATACATACTTATATACATAGAAAACATCCATGACTTCGGAACAAATATTAGTGTTTATCACACAAATAAATGCCCTTACCGGGATTTGAACCCAGGACCATCGGCTTAGCAGGCAGGGTCACTACCCACTAGGCCAGACCGGTCGTCGATATATAACCATAACCTACCTATCTCTGGGAGCAGTTTCGTTTTTAGGGTCATAAAAAAAATAACCTTAACCTACCTATCTCTGGGATCAGTTTCGTTTTACGGGTCATAAAAAAATAACCATAACCTATATCTCTAGAAGCAGTTTCGTTTTACGGGTCATAAAATAATAACCCTAACCTACCTATCTCTGGGAGCAGATTCGTTTTTAGAGTCATAAAAAAAATTACCCTAACCTACCTATCTCTGGGATAGATATGAGCGCCGCGCCGGCGCGCCGCCGCCGCCGACAAAATTTTCGCGCCGCCGCCGCCGACGCTGCGCTATCGGCGTGGCATCGGCGTGACCTTGGTAGTTACTACTACTTTCGGAATCAGATAATATATTTTTAATCGAGTTTAGATCATTAACGGCGCCACTTCGAATAGTTTATAGGCATTCAAAAGGTATTTTAGGCCCATATAATTCAAAAATATCGAAGGCAAATGCAAACTTATCTGTCTAGTAACCGCGCTACTAGTCTTGGGGAAACGAAATTATTTAATATCAATTTTAACATCAATATGCTTGTAATAAACATACTGATTTCCTTCCATTTTTATTGTGGAACGTTCCACATTACAATTTATAGATTGTATATATGTATACACTAGACATATGTCAATCACAATGAAAAAATTAACTGTGATCAACTCTGGCTAACGTGAGACTCGAACCCACATCTTTGGATTACCGATCCAATGCATAACTAATTTTTCCAGCTATCTATCCGTCATTTACCGCGAATTTAACCATTGCAAGCATGGTTAAACGTCTTTAAAAGGTATTGTTAAATCCGGAAGGGATTCAACTAACTTTATCTATGGGAGAGCTGTAAACCTATTATGCCTAACTCCTACTGCCCTAGTCAACCTTAAACAACCCTAATTCCCTAGCCCTACCATAGATTCAGTTTACATATAAATAAATATAATAAATAGGTGTCTGCACCTTTGCGACCTACGGGTACAGACGGAAGGTTGGAAGGATATGGGTAAATGGGTTTTTGGATAGTCACTGCTAGTTACACAGACTCGTGCAAGGCGTGAAGGTGTCTTATGCCACAGTGACGGAGTAACCTGGTCGATGAAGTAAACACGGTGTCCAAATGAGAAAAAGAGAGTTTATTTACAATAATTATTCTATTTACACAAAAAATCTGCATATGAGTTATTTTATATAATGAAAGTTACGTTAGTGTGCGTTTCCGTAGTCGGCGGTTTTGTTGTCCCAATTTGCTCTGCTGCTAATGTAGTCGTATGTTCAACGCACGTGAACAGGTATAAAATGGGGTTAATTTTGAGATATTAAGCGTTTCCACGTCCAAATGTCCGGCCGTTGGCTTCGCACGGAAGGGCGTTGGAATCGGGTCTCAATTAAACTTGGCCACTGTTCAAATTCCAAGCTTTGCTCTCTCGCAGCTCAATCTTTGGCCTTGCATCGCTCGCATGGAATTAAGCCGCTATCTGAACCTGCAAGTTTTTGGCCCTGTTTGGAGCTCAACTTTCGGCCTGTTTTAAAACGCTTGAGCATTGGTCCTTATCCGATCTTAGCTCCATTGCAGCTCGGCCTTTGACGTCGCACGAATGCGCCCGCAGGAAAGCTCCAGATCTTTAACACTATGGCTTCAGTCTTTATCGGCCTGCGCTCTCGCTCTGCTCTCTTACAGCTCGGCCTCGTACAGAAGCGCGCCGCAATCGGCGCTCCAGGCGTTCGGCAGTCAGCCAAGCTTACACTTGGCGTTCGATTCTTAGTTGTATGTTTACCTGCAGCTCATTCTCTGGCCTCGCATTGGGAGGCGTCGAAATCAAGTCTTCGGTGTTACATGGAGCTCGGCGTTGGGCCTCACTTTTTGACATAAATCGGTTTTGTTGAATCGATATTGGTTAATGACGGAGCTCGATTTTCTTTGGACTGTCGACAAGACGTTTGCCTGATGCAGTCAATCCGCAATTTTTAACTTAGCACAAAAGATAAGGGCCTCGCTAAGATCTTCCGGCCAGAGCCTCGCCAAGATTAAGACCGCCTCTGATGCCGCGCGATACCGCTTATCCACAGTTTATACGATATCATTTTTTTTCGTACCATTATTCATAAAATTATCCTTGAAAATAAAAAATGCATTTATTTCATAACTTTCTTAGAGCAAAACCATGTTTTTTCGGTAAAATTTTGGTTTGAATTCTTTTTTCATTAATCGAAGGTGTTTCAAGGCCACGCCGCCGATTCGCCGCCGCCGCCGACCAGTTTTGACCGGCGCGCCGCCGCCGGCTAAATGCCTATCGGCGCTCATATCTACTCTGGGAGCAGTTTCGTTTTTTAGGTCATAAAAAAAAAACCTTAACCTACCTATCTCTGGGAGCAGTTTCGTTTTTAATCATTATTTACTCTCATCATTATTTCAATCAATCATCATTAATTAAATCAATCATTATTTAGTCTCTTCAACGATACATAATGTATTAGGACGTCCAGAAGGTCTTCGGCCATTTAGTACACTATAAAGTACACCCTCCAGATGCACGATCGTCACCCATCCGGACTACTTGCCTGAGCCATCGTAGTCTGGCGGCTTTCGTTTCTCCAATGATGTTAGGCTCCCTGGTCTTCAATTTCCTGGTTTTTACGGAACAGCTATGGGTAAATTGGGTAATCGTGATACGTGTAATCGTGTACGTGTATATGAATTATACATATGAAACTGAAATGTGCAAACATGTGCATTAATTACGTACCTATATTTACTTAATGCATTAACATTTTGTTTATCAATTTCATCAACTTAAATGTAATTATTAATGTAATTCTAATAATGTAACTATCTTGCCATAAATGCAATTGACAATAATAAATAGTATACACGGAGGTCAATAATCATTTTAAATAAGATCAAGACCTTAACAACTTGCTAAATCTGATTCGGGCTCAGCTACTTTGGTTTTGAAAGTAACCCTTCAACAATGAAAACCTGTACCTATAATTATACAAAGTGTCCCAAAACGTTTAGAATCGTATATGACCTGCAAACTGCTAGATCCACTGAAAGCCTAATCCCACAGACAATCCAACCTCTAGACATAGCATAGTCGCGCTACCCCCTCTGCCACACATACGGTAGCGGGTAGCGTTACTCCATCTTCGAGTCAATCCCGTGCCGTGATTGGTCCGTGTCTTTGAACGGACCAATCACGGCACGGGATTCGCTTACCTCGTCCCCCCGCACCCCCGTATTTTTGGCAGCATCGGTTTCATGAAATAATTGGCCTAAGCTCAGTCTAGAGGTTGGATAGTCAGTGCCTAATCCACTCTGAATGCCTAATCCACAGACAATACTCCACAAACTCTCCCTCTAGATACTTTTGTTCTCACTTTATTGTTCTTGCGATTGTTGAGAACAATCATCATATAAATTACTGACAGAGTTTCATAGTCGCCGGTACACGTGGACCACGTGGTTTGAATTTAAAAGGGTTTCGTTTAATTTTAGAATGAGACTGTTTGTTAATTCAATTCTTAAAGTTTGGTAAATTAGGAGCGGTATTTTAAGTTTAGAAATCTTTTAACCCCTTGCCGCATACCAAGCCATATTTGTTTACCAAAGTTAGATATTTTTTTTTAAGATATTAAATTTAATTATATATCGAAACTACAATACCATTTTTAAAAAGCTAGTTTTCGTGAATCGGAATTTGTTTTTTTTATTTCGGTGGGTAGTCAATTTATTGCAATAATGTTGTGGGTAAGTGACAGATGCTCGTTCAGTGCAGTGCGGAGTAAATAGATAAACTTTCCAGCTAAATAACAAGGATACAAAGGTAAGTAGTGACACCAAAAAAATATAAATACATAGTTTAAACATCCATTAATACAGGTGATATATGGATTTTGCGCTATACGTTGTTTTTGTAATAGTTTTTACCTTGTTCTTGTAAAGGCCAAATTTGGCTTCGTATGCATTCGAGTCATGCAACATGTCCTGTCATATTTGGCTTCCTATGCATTAGGTGTAATTTATGTTTTCAGATATGGATCCTTCGCGGTTTTATAGAACATCTAAATATGTAAATATTATACCTGGCGATGGTGACGTAAGTGACGATGACATTGCCTCTGAATCGGATAATGATTATGAACCGATATCTATGCGAACGAAAAAAAAAGACACGTAATTATACCGGATTCAGATTCAGATTTTTCTGATGAAGATGATATCCCTTTAAAAAACTTTCAGACCTCATCTACATCTAAAGTTAAGCAAGGCAAGTCCAAAAAAGAACAAATTGTCTGGAAAAATGAAAAAATGGAACCGTATGAGGAAAAAAAGTTTGAATTTAAAGGTAGCACTGAGTTACCAGCAATAATAGCAGAATTGGAAACACCAGCCCAAATTTTCAAGTTTTTGTTTACAGATGATCTAATTGACTTAATTGTTAACCAATCGAATCTAAAAGCTCTTCAAGATGATATTAACAAGCCAGCGAACATAACAAATGCTGAATTTAAAAAGTTCATAGACACAATCATATTTATGTCGTGTGTAAAGTTACCTGCAACCAGAATGTACTGGGCAAAATATGTTGGCCAAGCCCAGGTTTACGAGGCCATGACATGTAACAGATTTGAAGCTATCAAAAGGTTCTTACACTTTAACAATAATTGCGACTACATCCGTCTAGGAGCAGATGGTCATGATAAGCTTTTTAAAATCAGGCCTGTTCTTGAACACATTCGCCAACGTTTGTTATTGGTCCCTAAGGAAGAGTTTTTAGATACGATTAAACCTGGCTACATACGAAGCCAAATATGATTAACCAGTGAATTCACTATAATGCATATGAAGCCATATATGGCGTTGCCTTGTAATTTCTTTATTAATGAATAAAAAAAAATCAAAAACTATGTCAAAGTGTTATATATATCCAATAAAGTTATATTTTGCAGAAAAATATTTTTTTATTCAAACCTTTAATAATTCATGCGGTAAGGGGTTAAGGATGACTCACGTTAGACCGGGCCGTGTCCGGGCCGGAGCTTCCGGAGCTTCGTTTTCTATGGAAATCATTACGTGATCACCGGTCATCTGTCATAGAAAAATAAGTGCCGGAAGCTCCAGCCCGGACATGGCCCGGTCTAACGTGAGTCATCTTTTATTGATATGACATAAGCGAAAAAAATTAATTGGTTGTCGAATTCATTTTTTTGTCAGATATTGATAAAATTTGGTGGATAGATAGAGTTCCCAATTATATAATGAGCGCAATTTCACCTCATCTCCTAAAAGTACGGAGGCCCAAATCGGCATTTAGTATTTAGGGCTCATTTAGACGGCGCGCGAACTCGTATACGATTTTAGTTACATTGCGGACCATTGTGAGGTTACAACAATTCAGGCTACCGATTAAATGACGCAATGTAATGAAACTCGCATGCGAGTTCTCGCACCGTCTAAATGAGCCCTTAAATTCTTCCAAAATGAGGTGCTCTTCAATTTAAAAAAATGCAAATTCCTCACAGCGCATTTCGCTTGCACCAAGTAATAAATACGAGTAGGATACCCTGGTACATACATACAGATACACACGAAATATTTCAAGTTGTCAATCAAGTTGTGAGTTCGAAATATTCGAATCAACCTTTAGGTTTTGTGTGGGCTTCCATTCAATTGAACTATAGGTAATATGCCGCGCCCACGTCTCAGGCATTATAAAGGTGTCTTAGAATGGCCTATTTTTATTGAGGATCGATTTAATCAATAAAACGCTCTTGCCGCAGTTTAAAATAGGTACATAAGTACTCGTATGTATATTAAGTACTAGCTTTTGCCCGCGACTTAGTCTGCGTGGACTTAGTAATTTGGGTAGCTTATTTTTACCGAATATTTCCGTTCAGCGGTTTAAGCGTGAAGAGGTAACAGACAGACAGACACACTTTTGCATTTATAATAGTATGGATGTATTTATTTCTTCAAAATTCGCACGACGCATAATTTGGGAACTGTAAGTGCCATCAGGCGGTGGCCTTCATTGAAATTTGTATGGGAGTGCAATTAACGCTCAGTCAGTACATATTTAATAAAATAATTTAATTGATCTACAAATCTAGTTCACCATGCATCTCAGCCGTAACATACAAAATGGAAAACCAGTTGGAACTTCGATTTTATAGCGCGAGAACAAAGAGAGATTGATGATTGAGTATATGTATAGCGTGACAGATTTTAGACTCTGGTAACATTTTCACAGATAATAAAGTTGTAACAAAACAGTTTAGCATTATGCTGACCATCATTTGCGGTGTTTGAATGCATCAAAGAGGATTTGTGATATGAGTAGGTATAGATAAAAATTTTAATAAATTTTCGATTGTTACTTAAACATTTTATACGTCCTTAATACTTAGGTACCTCATCATTTAGCGAAAAGACGTAGACGTCCCTAGACTAATAAATAACTTGTGTATAATCAAGTCAAGTAGGTATGTACATACCTATATAACACCGAGGTTACAAAACTAAGTACAACACGGAGGAAGTTTGTTGGCAGTCGGCGCGCGTCAGACTACGATTTATTCCTCGGATAAATCACCATGATTTACTCCTCGCACCTGCGAGCGAGATCTTTGGAATAATGGGCCGTTCGAGTATAGGGTGTATTTTAAACCTTAAACAAAAAGAAAAAGAAAGAAAAGAACCTTCAAGAAAAGAGCTTACTCCCATCATTAATGCCGGCAACGTTCTTGCAACCATTCTGGTGTTGCAGGTTCCGTAGGCGACGCTAATTGCTAATGGCGTTTACTTATTATAGCATTAAAAAAAACTGCTTTCACTATACGACTAAATCCGAAATCGCAAAACGATTAACGAGAAATAATTATTTATCATTGCGCTGGTAATTGTGGAAGCGACTCCAGTGGTAATAGGCTACGTGACTAATTTTCATTTGTGGTATCAATCGATCGGGTTTGTTTTTAGGATCAAATGTCTATATGGGACCCATTGCATTAAAGTAACACAAAAGTCAGAAATTATAGTCAAAGGCCGACAGCCGCACTTCACTCGCGAAACGCCCTAAACAAAACGATAAGGGAACGTGACGTCAAGGTCTCTGGGAGCCCATCTTGTAGTATGGACAAAACAAGAAAATTGCGTTTTTGTCGGTGAAATATTGCGTTTTTATGTAGGTATACATTATAGTTGTTATACAATATTTTTTTGGATGAAATGTAAGGAATCGAATGGTATGTACCCTTACTTTTATCGTTTTTGGAAGTTAAAAAAAACTTAAATTTAGAAACTTTCAGGTCCTGTACTTTTGTAATTTCTCAATATTTTATTTTAATATCCACATTATTGTGATAAATTGCTCGTTTGCTCTCTATTTTACTAGATTTTGTTATAAAACAACGGTTATGTGTCATCATCCCTATTGTATCGGTAGAGAGTATTCCAAAATGTTGTAGATAGGTATACCTGCAAATTATGCGGTTGTTGCCAAATATTTTTTGTTCAGTTAAATTGCTGTCTGTATGAACCCTTTACCAAAAGATGATTTCAACGACGTTTATAGGTCTATACCTATAAACAGGCTATCCTGACCAGTAATATATGATAATTGTCAAGAGGGCGCTGTTATTCCCATGTATAGGGTGACAATTCAGCAGTGTAGTATGAAAAAATTTGTTCCAGTGAAATTCCGCAACATGGCGCACCCTCAATAGATCCTGGTTCACCTATAAGTTAGAGCTTGTTACTATGAGCAGAGCTCAACATGTTCTTGGCCGGTTTGAGAGAAGTCTTAGTGATAGAATTTTGCTCACTAATACGCTCGTGGTTCAATTTTGAAATCTTTCGAGCAAGCGAAAGCTATCAATATTAGCACGAGAGGTTAAACACCAATTACTTTGCCCCCTTGTAAAACAAATAACTATTATTACCAAATTATTTCTCCAATAACTATAACAATGTTTTTCTAGTAAATAGTAGTATTGTTTTGAATTATTTCAAAACATTAGTTTTGTTTTGAGAACACACAAACATTCTGTGTATGAATCCGACAATGTGACCAAGCGTTATCAGGGGGCCTAGTCAAGATCACAATCGTACATCAACAGACGTCAAACTAAAATCGAGATGACAAGTGCTACGAAAAGTCACTTGTCATTATTTAAGTTTTGATTGACGTTTTCAATCAACGATCTTGGTTTGGCTTCCAGAGCGGCAAAAGCGCTGTAAAACCTTGTGCCTTGTAGCTGTGTGTGTGTATTATGAAACCCTCAAAATTTCACTTTACTCCCTTGTGACATTTCATCCCTGAAAGACTCCCGGAAAGACTGAGAGATTTAACTCGTCCTTCGATCTCCCGTCCATGACTTGATTGATGAAGTGTCACGGGTGATGCGGGTCCAACAGGAAATGCTGCCGCTAGCTTTTGGAAAGGAAATACGAAAATGCTATTTAAATATTAATTATCTATTAGGACTTATTGCTTAGTTTACCGAAATAAATTATATTTACCTAAGCCTCCGCTCGCGACTTTGTTGTAGAAGTCATTAAAAACTTTCAATTCAACACGATTTTCACTCCCCTTGGGGTAGAATTGCCAAAAGCGATTGATATGTTGAATTAAAACCTGGTTAATGTGACATGTACGAGTACATAATTATATAATTTATTGTATGCAAAAGTGAATAATATTTTTCCGAGAGGCATAGGTATATGTATGTACCTACCTAATTCTCAAAAAATAACCAATGATCGAAACGAAATAAACCGAAATACATATTATACAGCCTACTTACTGAAGCCAATGTGGTCGTGTAGATTCGAAACAAGTAGGAGCGGGTCCTATTGTTGAAACTGAAAGGAACCTTTCAGGCCGCGCAGCCAACGTGCCAATCGCTAACGCTCCGCAGCGATCGAAACGCAACTGTCACTGTCGCACTAATATGGAAGAGTGATAGAGACACAACACAAAATTTTCGTCGTCGAAGCGATAGCGATTGTCAGCTTGGCTAGGCCGGCAGGATCGAATCCAATACTTTCGATGTTACCATAATATTGCCTTGTCACCCGACTGACATAATAATATGTAATGTATCTAAATGTACCTAAGTATGCAAATTTCCAGCTCAATCGGAAATCGAGAAGTGGGTCAAATTTAGCTTCCGAGATTAGATCCACACTAACTAACAAACCAACTAACATACTAACAAGGCAAGTTAAATAAAAGCTTGTAAAAACTGGAAATTGAAATATCGAAGTTATAACGCGTTGTAGTTCTACGGTTTAACTCAGGTGGATGGTGAGAAGTTACTGTGACCACAGTGTGAGTTGACCACAAAGCGGTTGAATGATTGGCGGTTGGGGTAAGATGATTTGTTTATGTTTTAAGTGAGTAGAGATTATTATTTGTAAACTAGTTTCAGTCCCAAGAATTCAGCCACCCTCTACCAGAAAATCACCACGCAAGTTCTTTACCAACCGAATGTGATAAGTGGTACATAATACTTATATTATATGTTCTTCAACGTAATTTGTGGAAATAATGATAATAATAAAATGCAGGAATGAGGAAAAAACGTAAGCGTATGGTATTCTGCAGGTACGAGTATATCTTTACATAGGAAATCTTTTTACACTAAGAATAAATAGCTTTTTTCAATCAATAGCTTCATCATTTTACTTCTCAAATTATTAACGTAGTGATGCTAAAAGTAGTTTTTTTATTACATCACTAGTTTTCTTACAAAATAGTTAACACAACTACAACAAATAAAATAAAATATAATTTTATCAAAAAGAACTATCTGTAATAACAGGTTTTTTCCCAGAAAAACGAAACGAATGTGGCTAGGATAACGCACGCGAATAATTAACTAAGTAAATACGGCGTGGTGATGCTGGTGTTTGCAAACGCTTTCCATGAAGCGAGATATTTCGTGGAAAATTGGTTACCTAGTCTTAGAATGACTCTTCTGCGTAATTTTACTCTAGAAGGAATTTTATTTAAAATAATAATTTTATAGCTGCGAGTTTTGTCCAAGCTTTTTATCGTAAATAAAAACCACAAAACGATGATTAAATTCAACCTGATATTAGGATTTTTATAGTTGTTCAATTAAATGTTTTTTATGAGCGAGACGTTAATTTCATGACAGTACATTTTTCTTTGTGTAAGTTACTTTAGCTTGGATCTTCACCGGCCGGAAGCGAAATCTTGAGAAAATTCCGTAGGTACCTACTTAATGTAAGCTGTTTTGTTTTCCACTTTATGTTTCGTGTTTTTTCGCGAGAATTCTTCCGCGTAGAACTCGTCTATACAAAGTTTCGAAATAGATAAGTAGCTTTATGCGATTTAAAACATAAAAAATAAATCATCCCCTAAAGCGGTGTATAAGTCATGGGAGTGTAAGAACCACAGACCAAAATCTGTGGTAAGAACCACGTAGTGATTTAATTCTCTTTGGTAAACCACATAAGAACTCATTGCAAACGAATTCTTGTGCCGAGGTAGGTACTTAGGTAAGTAAACAAGAAAATGTTAGAAATACGGAAATAGAAGGAAATATTCAATGACGAATAAGGCTTCGTGTAATTAGCCCACTTGTTGCTATAATTGCTTCCGATACCTATGATGCGATATCGATACCATACGCTGTATTAAGAAACATACTTACATCCAATACCAATTTAATATCAGTACAATATGAATGCGTCGCACTTTACATATAACACTCATGCGATTACGTCATTTTAGAATTTAGAGCAAGCGAGTCACACAAATAATGTTTTTAGGGTTCCGTAGCCAAATGGCAAAAAACGGAACCCTTATAGATTCGTCATGTCTGTCTGTCTGTCTGTCTGTCCGTCTGTCTGTCCGTCTGTCTGTCCGTCCGTATGTCACAGCCACTTTTCTCTGAAACTATAAGAACTATACTGTTGAAACTTGGTAAGTAGATGTATTCTGTGAACCGCATTAAGATTTTCACACAAAAATAGAAAAAAAACAATAAATTTTTGGGGTTCCCCATACTTCGAACTGAAACTCAAAAATTTTTTTTTCATCAAACCCATACGTGTGGGGTATCTATGGATAGGTCTTCAAAAATGATATTGAGGTTTCTAATATCATTTTTTTCTAAACTGAATAGTTTGCGCGAGAGACACTTCCAAAGCGGTAAAATGTGTGTCCCCCCCCCTGTAACTTCTAAAATAAGAGAATGATAAAACAAAAAAAAATATATGCTGTAGATTACCATGTAAACTTCCACCAAAAATTGGTTTGAACGAGATCTAGTAAGTAGTTTTTTTTTATACGTCATAAATCGCCTAAATACGGAACCCTTCATGGGCGAGTCCGACTCGCACTTGGCCGCTTTTTAAATTTCATTTTGATATATGAGATGCAGTGGGGTATTTTGAAAGCGGGATAATTTTGAATAATGACAAATATCTAGATATATACATAGGTAAAACCAGAGGCACTTATCATACTTTTGCAACACTTACTACTTACCTACCATGGCATCTTGCTTATAATTGTTGCCGTGTTGCTGTACACAATACCTGTATTTCATTTCATTTCATTTATTTATTTCAATATAAACTTAAGTACAGTGTAGCACCAAAACGTTTACATGAGACTTACGACTATTAGGTTACATTATGTGTTATACCTATATCTAAGAAATAAAATTAAATAAAGAACTACAACAATAATAAATATGTCAGGTCATTGCCATTAAATAATCAAAATTGAGACACTTAAATTAAATTAAATTAGACCAATCGAATTACAATAAGACAATAAAAAATAAAAAATAAAATAAATTTTTTAATCACATAAAATACTATTTAAGCTTTGGAGACTTTTTTGCAAAATTCATCAACATGATCAGCGAAAACATCAACATCATGACCCTCAATAGCCAACACATTAAAAAGGGCCAGTGCCCGGGGCGTAGGCGCGTTATCAGCCTGGCGGGTGCGCGCGCGCAGCCACGCGAACAGGCGGTAGCGGCGCCGCGGCGGCAGTGCGTTCACGGCGTCCGACACCGTCCGCTGTACTGGCACATGTAGGCCCATTCGTGCCAGTACGGAAGAATTGTTCACTCTGTTGTGTACAACTCCATGGTAATGTACCAGAGCGTTTTCAAAAAAAAGTGTACATTTCATTCATGTCTTCAAAATATTGACTTCTTGGGCTCATTTTACTCAGAATCATTTGTACATTCACGCCTCATACATAAAAAATGTGTCCAAAAAATTCCTTTCCAGATCGTCACATTCTTGTATGATTTTTTTTTTATTTGTATGAACGTGACGCACAGGAAAAAAATTTTTTCATACAAAATTTTGGGACACATTTTTTCATGTATGAGGCGTGAATGTACAAATGATTCTGAGTAAAATGAGCCCAAGAAGTCAATATTTTGAAGACATGAATGAAATGTACACTTTTTTTGGACAACGCTCACCAACAAAAGTAGTTTTCGTCTCAGTTCTAGAGAGTGGAGACCTACCATCCCTGAGACAAAACGAGAGGGATATAGATAGGGGTAATAGCCATAGGACCTGCTGTACAGATATCTTGCGAACTTTTTTTGTAGCTTTTCGATCATGACAATGTATTTGGACTCGCATTGATCCCACGCTATCGCACCGAATTCGAGTTTACTACGGACATATGCGTTGTACAATATTACCGCTATTCTCACATTTCTAAATTGAGAACTCATTCTAATAATAAAGCCTAGGGTTTTAGAAGCACTTTTACATGTGTCAATGATGTGCTGTCAGAAATTAAGATTTGTGTCCATGGTTAACCCCAGATCGCGAATTCCACCTATTCGTTCTAACTGAACGCCTTGGAGACGATAGGCGTAATGGATGGGTGACCTAGCCCTAGAGTACGTCATAACCTTGCACTTGTTTATATTAAAGTGCAAATTGTTAATGACGCTCCACTCAGCCACGGCATCAATATCACTCTGTAGCCTATCGCAATCGGTCCCACACCTCACTTCCAAGCAAAGCTTCAGGTCATCCGCGTACAAAAGGCAGACGGCATAACTAAGGACTTTAGGTAGATCATCAACCATTATCAGAAATTGAGTTGGCCCCAGTGTGCTACCTTGGCTCACGCTTGATAGCGTATAGTATGGCTTCGACTGACATCCTGCAACTACTGAATAATACTGAATAAAAAAATATATATAATAAAACTGGTCAAGTTTAAGACGTTTAAGTACAGCGGTTAAGACAGTGTTAGGAAATAATAAAAACATTACATTACAAAAGGCTCTTGGCAGTCAGACTCTAATTTTCGGGTTCTGATTATTTACATGAGACATAATTATTAAAGTAGTTTTTTTGGTAGAATCATATGTTCAACATTAATAGATGACATTAGCAACATTTTACGTGTAACAACAGAGAGTGGCTAATGTCAAAACGCTCTAAAACAACCCGAGGAAGGGGGTGCATTGATTATTTAAGCATTTAAAAATCATGGATTCCTATAACTAGGTATGTTGTTACAACCTACCTGATGATAATTAAAGGGATCATCGATACTAATTAAAGGGATGTTTACAAAAAGCGGCCAAGTGCGAGTCGGACTCGCCCATGAAGGGTTCCGTATTTAGGCGATTAATAACGTATTAAAAAAAAACTACTTACTAGATCTCGTTCAAACCAATTTTCGGTGGAAGTTTACATTGTAATGTACATCATATATTTTTTTTAGTTTTATCATTCTCTTATTTTAGAAGTTACAGGGGGGGGGGGGGGGACACACACACATTTTACCAATTTGGAAGTGTCTCTCGCGCAAACTATTCAGTTTAGAAAAAAATGATATTAGAAACCTCAATATCATTTTTAAAGACCTATCCATAGATACCCCACACGTATGGGTTTGATGAAAAAAAAATTTTTCAGTTTCAGTTCGAATTCGAAGTATGGGGAACCCCAAAATATTTTTTTTTTTCTATTTTTGTGTGAAAATCTTAATGCGGTTCACAGAATACATCTACTTACCAAGTTTCAACAGTATAGTTCTTATAGTTTCGGAGAAAAGTGGCTGTGACATACGGACGGACAGACGGACAGACAGACAGACATGACGAATCTATAAGGGTTCCGTTTTTTAGGGTTCCGTAGCCAAATGTCAAAAAACGGAACCCTTATAGATTCGTCATGTCTGTCTGTCTGTCTGTCCGTCTGTCCGTCTGTCTGTCCGTCCGTATGTCACAGCCACTTTTCTCCGAAACTATAAGAACTATACTGTTGAAACTTGGTAAGTAGATGTATTCTGTGAACCGCATTAAGATTTTTACACAAAAATAGAAAAAAAACAATAAATTTTTGGGGTTCCCCATACTTCGAACTGAAACTCAAAATTTTTTTTTTCATCAAACCCATACGTGTGGGTTATTTATGGATAGGTCTTCAAAAATGATATTGAGGTTCCTAATATCATTTTTTTCTAAACTGAATAGTTTGCGCGAGAGACACTTCCAAAGTGGTAAAATGTGTGTCCCCCCCCCCCCTGTAACTTCTAAAATAAGAGAATGATAAAACTAAAAAAAATATATGATGTACATTACCATGTAAACTTCCACCGAAAATTGGTTTGAACGAGATCTAGTAAGTAGTTTTTTTTTATACGTCATAAATCGCCTAAATACGGAACCCTTCATGGGCGAGTCCGACTCGCACTTGGCCGCTTTTTAAGAACATTGTTAATCGTTTTAGGTGTCAACCAGTGTAGTCAGTTATGTTGTTTTTGTAAACATCCCTTCAATTGAATATTAAGTATCATCGTCAATTTCGTATCAATTTTGCTGCGGCGTATTTGAATTAAAGGAATATGTAGATAAAATGGCATCTGCAATTCTACGTGTCGTGTCACGTAGAATTGCAGATGCCATTTTCTTGTACAAACTGATCTGAACAATGCATGTCAAGAGTTCTTTGCACTATTGATCGATGAGATAAGTAATAAATCATTCTGAAACGCTCTTTAATAGAGGAACGGACAGACCGCCCTGGCGAACCATCTAACGATTCTAACGTGTTGACAACGAATCCATAAAAACGACTACTTTAACGACTAGTCGTTCGCGACACGCGTCTGTCTCATATTAACAACCGATATTGTTATATTTTACGACTTTCCTTTGTACAGTCTACGGCTAAAATAGCGAGAAATGGGTAAGGTGTTCAAAATATATATCTATATTCTTTACTTAACTCCTACTGTCTCCTCCTTTATCTCCTTATTTACGTCGAAATAAATCATGTTCCCCACTCTACCAGAATAAAGATAAGATAAGATAAGATAAAAGATAGTTTATTCAAGTAGGCATAATTACAATGCGCTTATGAACGTCAAATAAAGCTAGGTAGACCGGCTCCAACCCTACACCTCTGCCCCGAGAAGATTTAAATCCCCCCTCAATTGGAGGAGGGTATCCCAATATGGGACCGGCAACAAACTCGGCGGGACACATCTTTTCAAAAATAATTACATCTTATAATTAACATGCATTACGAGAAAATAAGGGAAAAAATACAATTTAAATTACTATAGAATTCATGCAATTATACACATAAGGTGTAATAGAAATTTGATTTAGAAAATATACATATGTACATGGAATCATACAAAATCGTAGCTCTTTCAGAAAACATATCAAATTCTTACAAAAGGAAAAGAAAATAAAGTTATTAAAAGAAATGGGAAAACATATTATATAAATCTGATTGATTATTATTAATTACCAACATATAATATTTGATGTGCTTTCCTGCTTACCTGAGCTGTGTCACCTATAACTCTATACATAATACAATGTTTTTAATTGCTACTACTTTTTATTAGTTAGTTTCTGGTTTGGACCATGCATGTTTGTCTGTCAAGTAGTCCTCGACTCTGTAATAAGCTTTTAACATCAATGACTTTTTTAAGTAATTCTTAAGAGCTGGAAAGGGTAATCTTAAAGCATCCTCAGGTAACTTGTTATAAAAATGAATGCATTGCCCAACGAATGACTTTTGTACTTTACGGACACGAAACTTTCTGATAGCAAGCTTATTTCTATTTCTAGTGTTAAAGTTATGGACATCAGAATTCTTAGTGAAGGAGTCTAGATTCTTAATAACATAAATAATACTATCATATATGTATTGGGAAGCTACAGTTAAAATATTAATTTCTTTGAAAAGTTCTCTTAATGATTCACGCGCTCTTAAGTTATATATAGAACGAATGGCTCTCTTTTGTAAGACAAATATAGTCTGTATGTCAGCTGCTTTGCCCCAAACCAGAATACCATATGACATTACACTATGAAAATAACTATAATAAACAAGGCGAGCTGTTTCTACATTAGTCAGTTGTCTAATTCTCCTCACGGCGTAAGCGGCCGAACTTAATTTGTTAGCTAGTGTTCCGATATGAGGACTCCATTGTAGATTTTTGTCCAATGTTAAACCAAGAAACAGAGCTTTATCTACCATCTCTAAGCATTCATTATTCAAAAGTATTTTAGTATCGACTGGTTTAACATTCGGCAAAGAAAATCTAATACATTTGGTTTTCTTAGCATTAAGAAGCAAATTGTTCATAGTAAACCAGTTAAGTACATTAACGAGTGTGCTGTTAATTACACTATAATCGGTAGATTTCCAATCAACCTTAAAAAGTAATGATGTGTCATCAGCAAAAAGAACTATTTCACAAAGATTTTCTACTATACATGGCAAATCATTTATATAAACCAAAAACAGGAATGGACCCAAAATAGAACCTTGCGGCACTCCTAATTGGACTACAGCTCCGCTAGACTGGGTTTTGTTTACAACAACTGTTTGTGTTCTATTGCTAAGGTAAGAAGACATAAAGTTTAGGGCATTTTCTGACAGACCATAGTGTTCTAATTTCAAAATGAGCGTTCCATGATCCACACAATCAAATGCTTTAGAAAGATCACAAAATATGCCAATTGCATCACAAGAATTTTCCCAAATATTATAAATATGTTTAATGAGTACCGAAGCAGCATCGGTCGTGGAACGGCCCTTTGTGAAACCAAACTGATTGCTTGTAAGTAAAGTATGTCTGTTGAAGTGACCCAGTAGATCATTTAACATTAATTTTTCAAAAACTTTACTTAGTACAGGAAGTATTGATATTGGTCGGAAATTAGCCATATTACTCGAGTCACCAGATTTAAAAAGAGGAATGACTTTACTATATTTCATAAGATCTGGAAAGACGCCTTGTGAAATTGAAATATTATAAATTACGGCTAAGTAAGGCGCTATTACGTCTATGACATGACTAATGACTCGAACTGATGTTCCCCATAAATCTTCCGTTTTCTTTAAATTGAGTGACTTGAATGTTTTAACAATATTTGCTGAATCTACTTGACTAAACTCAAAGTTAATATTACATTTCTTAACATTAGCGCAAAGTAAGGAATGAGCTCGAGACGAAGATGAATGTAGACATTTCGTGGTATTAATAGCTATTTTAGAAAAATAATCTTCGAATGCCGAGGCAACATCGTTGTTTGACATGGTAAGTTGTTTATCCGAGACAATGTTGACTTGACAATCGCGTGATTTACATTTACCAGCTTCCCTATTTATAATATTCCATGTTGTCTTCACTTTGTTGTCCGACACTTTCAGTTTAGAACTTGTATAGTTTGTCTTGGCTGTTACACACACTCTCTTGAAGATTTTTGAGTAGTTCCTTACATAGTCCAGGAAATCAGAATTTTTGTTCAGCTCTCTCTCACCATAAAGTTCATAAAGCCTTTTTCTACTTTTATAAATGCCTGCAGTAGCCCATTCACTAAACTTTGCTCTAGTTTTTGTTTTTGACCCACTAATAGTTTTCTCCTTGAAATTTTGATTAAAATGATAAAGAATCACACTAAAAACATCTTCATACAGACTATTACAGTTATAATGTGAAAATGGTAACATACAGAGATTTTTTTGAATTTCATTTTTGAATGATTCCAAGCGACTACTAGTAATGGGTCTGTATGTTATTGTTTGTGGAGTATCATGAATATCGCTTAAGAAAACAGCCCTTTGACCGCTATGATCAGAATGAAAACAGTTAAATATTTGCTTATCTATACATTCACAATTACAAAATATATTATCCAGACATGTTGCACTAGTTACCCCTACCCGGGTAGGTTCAAGAAACAAGTTAAATAAATTGAATGATTTAAACAAACACAGCATTTTAAGAGTATTACTAGAGGACTCGAGCAAGTTAACATTAAAATCTCCACAGACTATAACATGTTTTTGGCCCTTACATACTAACTTCAGCACACTTTCCATTGTAGTTTCAAATGTGCTGAAGTCAGCTGATGGTGGTCTATAAACACAAACAATAATATATTTTTCTAATTCTACACAGGAAATTTCTATAATTCTTTCTATGGAATAATTTACAATATCTTTACGCACTTTAGATTTCATGCAATTTTTAACAATTATCAGGGAACCACCATGAACAGCAGACTTTCTAGCAAAAAAACTGACTAATTTAAAGTTAACAAAATCAAATAAAAACTGTCCATGTTTCAGCCAATGTTCAGTAATACACATAACTTCAACATTATTATTATCTAAAAATAAACCTATTTCTAATTCTTTGCTGGAAAAACCCTGAATATTCTGGTGAATAATGTTCATACTCAGGCGTTTTTCCGCTGTCTTACAACCTAGTTTAAATGTGGCACGGGGTCCTTGACTTTGTCAGCTGACTGAGAATTAGCTATAACACTACTAAATTTATTTGGCTCAATATTAAAGGCCAATAAATCCACTAGGTATACAAAATATTTCTTTGGCAAAAATACCTTCCTTGGAGCTAGCATGAAGCGCTCAATGAATTTATTTAAGTCAAAGAAATGGTACATTTTATTGACAGATATGGCATGGTACATCCAAGGACCGGAAAACCCCTCTTTACGCTTAATCCTATCCATTCGGTAACCCAATCAATTCGGTTACCGTATCATTCGGTAACCCTATCATACTGTTACCTGATTGTAACGGTAAGCTTATTGAAACGGTAACCTTAACCTTTAACCGAGTTAATCTCAAAACCCCATCGCGTTAGGGTTTTTGTTAGGGGTTTTTAACCGGTTTTTATTCAGTTATGGTAACCTTTATTATCGGTTGCTTATTGGTTTGCTACATTCGTATTTAGTGATGTGCCGTCAGTCAAATACCTACTAAAAGAAAAAGTTAATTTATTAATAGAACTAATAGTTTATTTTGTTATTTTTGTATTTTTTTTAATTTTGCTTATTTTAATGTTTTTGTTTATTTTAATGTTTTTGTTTATTTTACTTATTTTGTCTATTTTTTATTTTGTTTATTTTACTTATTTCATTTATTTTATTTGTCATTAATTTTGTTAATTTTATTTATATAATTTATTTTGATTATTTTTATTTTTTTTTTATTTTGTTTATTTTTTTTTATTTTTTATTTTATGTATTTGATTTACTTTATTTACTTTATTTACTTTATTTACTTTATTTACTTTATTTACTTTATTTACTTTATTTACTTTATTTACTTTATTTACTTTATTTACTTTATTTACTTTATTTACTTTATTTACTTTATTTACTTTATTTACTTTATTTACTTTATTTACTTTATTTACTTTAATTACTTTAATTACTTTATTTACTTTATTTACTTTATTTACTTTATTTACTTTATTTACTTTATTTACTTTATTTACTTTATTTACTTTATTTACTTTATTTACTTTATTTACTTTATTTACTTTATTTACTTTATTTACTTTATTTACTTTATTTACTTTATTTACTTTATTTACTTTATTTACTTTATTTACTTTATTTACTTTATTTACTTTATTTACGTTATTTACTTTATTTACTTTATTTACTTTATTTACTTTATTTACTTTATTTACTTTAATTACTTTAATTACTTTATTTACTTTATTTACTTTATTTACTTTATTTACTTTATTTACTTTATTTACTTTATTTACTTTATTTACTTTATTTACTTTATTTACTTTATTTACTTTATTTACTTTATTTACTTTATTTACTTTATTTACTTTATTTACTTTATTTACTTTATTTACTTTATTTACTTTATTTACTTTATTTACTTTATTTACTTTATTTACTTTATTTACTTTATTTACTTTATTTACTTTATTTACTTTATTTACTTTATTTACTTTATTTACTTTATTTACTTTATTTACTTTATTTACTTTATTTACTTTATTTACTTTATTTACTTTATTTACTTTATTTACTTTATTTACTTTATTTACTTTATTTACTTTATTTACTTTATTTACTTTTGTTTACTTTATTTACTTTATATACTTTATTTACTTTATTTACTTTATTTACCATATTAACTTTATTTACTTTATTTACTTTATTTACCATATTTACTTTATTTACTTTATTTACTTTATTTACTTTATTTACTTTATTTACTTTATTTACTTTATTTACTTTATTTACTTTATTTACTTTATTTACTTTATTTACTTTATTTACTTTATTTACTTTATTTACTTTATTTACTTTGTTTATTTTATTTATTTTATTGATTTTGTTTATTTTATATATTTTATTTATTTCGTTTATTTTATTTATCTTATTTATTTTATTAGGATAAAGTTCATTTATTTAACTTAAAAGGTAATAATAAAAAAACATTACAACTAACTATGAATAGTATGAATTAAAAATTTAAAACCTAAACTAAAATTAAAATAAACCTACTTAAAAATTAAACTAATACTTATAATATTATATAAAAACTAAAATGCAATACTAATAAAATAGATGTAAATAATATAATTTATTTGTTTTTATTTATTTATTTCATTTATTTCATTTGTTTTATCTATTTTATTTGTTTTATTTATTTTAGAAACTTACAAAATTAAAAGTAGTAGTATGTAACTACAAAAGTTAAATTAATTCAGAATAACATTCTAATTGAATAAAACGTTATTTAGTATAATCCTACATCTGGAATAAATATTCCGTTTTGTCTTTGTCATTTAAAATAAAAGTGTCATGATTTATTCACTTTCTATTTATTCTAAAATAACGAGTGCAAGAATTATTCTTATTCAAATCGATTGGAATAAGAATGAAATTTCTGTTTTTATTCTTATTCTTATTCAAGTTATTTTTTGCCCAACTCTGCTCTAGATTACTCTCGTGTTGTTGAAGGTAACTATTGAACAAAATCTGGAAAATATCTTTCATGTATGAAGTCAATTATTTGCACTTCCTAGTACCTAATAACATGAAGATAATAAATATACCTACACAGGCGAAGCAACATGCGTATTTAAATCGAAACGCTGCGCTCCGCTGGCACGCGCTACAACGCAAGTGCACCGAATGTTTAAAGGTCGTGGTATTTTCTATTGTATTAGGATATTTAGGATTAAGCAGAATGCGGTGAGAGTCATAGTGACAACAATAAAGCCTTATTATTGTACTACACTACAGTATTGTTATCAGTACTCTGCCGTGTCATGACTAATTGATGTAATTGTAGATACATGAGTTAGTGGTAACAAGGTTAAATGGCATTTATTTGGTCATATTATACGTCATATTATATGTAGTACAATGTATATAGATAGTAAAATGAATTTCACCCCTCTTTTCAATGGTCGGATTGATTTGAATTTTTTGAAGCCTTCGAAACGGTGATGATAATTTTATAATGAAGCTACATAGAAAGTAAACTGCGAAATTATAATTATGATGGTTCAATGTATATTTCTTTGCGTATTAAGTATGTATTTTGTTTATTATTCCTACCAGCCTTGAGGTCTTACGTATGCTATCTCTTTCACACCTACGGAAAGTGAATGAGATAGTAAATTACTGCAGGTAAGAAAAGAGTCCTACGCTTATCACTATAATTAAATAGATTTGCAGAAAGTTGCAGGCGTGTTTGCACTTGAGACCGTCATTTATTACTCATTGGCAATAACAATAGGATTAAGTCGTGGCGTGGTGAATTCTTTGTCAGCATTTGCTAAACACGTGCGGCAAGCGTTGTGTCAAACGATATACCTGTTAATTTCCGTCTAAATAATAAATGCAAATTTTAAATATCAGAAGAGCTTTTAAAAACACCATAAGTCTTGGTAGTAACTCGGATACTGAAACCACATACTATAGTTCGTTTTTTAGGGTTCCGTAGCCAAATGGCAAAAAACGGAACCCTTATAGATTCGTCATGTCTGTCTGTCTGTCCGTCTGTCCGTCTGTCCGTCTGTCCGTCTGTCTGTCCGTCCGTATGTCACAGTCACTTTTCTCCGAAACTATAAGAACTATACTGTTGAAACTTGGTAAGTAGATGTATTCTGTGAACCGCATTAAGATTTTCACACAAAAATAGAAAAAAAACAATAAATTTTTGGGGTTCCCCATACTTCGAACTGAAACTCAAAAATTTTTTTTTCATCAAACCCATACGTGTGGGGTATCTATGGATAGGTCTTCAAAAATGATATTGAGGTTTCTAATATCATTTTTTTCTAAACTGAATAGTTTGCGCGAGAGACACTTCCAAAGTGGTAAAATGTGTGTCCCCCCCCCCCCTAACTTCTAAAATAAGAGAATGATAAAACTAAAAAAAATATATGATGTATATACCATGTAAACTTCCACCGAAAATTGGTTTGAACGAGATCTAGCAAGTAGTTTTTTTTTTAATACGTCATAAATCGCCTAAATACGGAACCCTTCATGGGCGAGTCCGACTCGCACTTGGCCGCTTTTTTTAGCATTAGAAATAAGGTAAACAATCTTGATGTCTCTTTTAATTGAAAAGCACATTTTAAAAATAAGTTACGGTAAATATGTAACAATTATGAATCTAATACGATCTTTTATAGTCTTCTGCTTTCATAAGTAATAGTTATGGTTTTTAAAAAGTCGCTTACCTTCTTTCAAGTTCTTTCTAATGCTAAAAAAAAACGAATTATACTAAACATAATTCGAAAACAGAAAAAAATCATGAGTATTTTCCCCATTTGTTCCTGCCCAACGTGATCGCCGCGATACATGAGGCGGGGACATATGGGAATGATTTAAATGAAGCGTTTATTCCCATCTGTGCCCGGCGGGGAGAAATAGGAATACACCATATCAAGCCATTCCTTATCCTACCTTTAAAAACATCTTTTTTCAGGGTTCCGTACCCAAAGGGTATAAACGGGACCCTATTACTAAGACTCCTCTATCCGTCTGTCTGCCACCAGGCTGTATCTCATGAACCGTGATAGCTAGGCAGTTGAAATTTTCACAAATAATTAATTTATGTTGCTGCTATTACAACAAATACTAAAAACAGCATATAATAAATATCTAAGTGGGGCTCCCATACAACAAACGTGATTTATTTGCTGGTTTTTGCGTAATGGTGCGGAACCCTTCCTGCGCGAGTCAGACTCGCACTTGGCCGGTTTTTTATTTTTTACATTAATTTAGGCACAGCCATTGAAGAGTTTCGCTATCCACCATCCGTTCAGAGCAGCTGAATTGTACCTGATGATTTAGTTATCACATTAAAATAAATACGGGTATCGTCCAATACCAAGACTATGCGGCAGTAAATTAAATTTGTAAGATTTTATTGCATAAAATCAGGTATAAATTAGTCAAGAAACATAATAGTTTCTTGTCTAATTTACTTCCATCTATACGTAACGCCTATACGGCACCCATACTACATGTTTAATCCAGAAATATTATTTAGAATGTAAAATCATGATTATATTTATTTGATTAAGAATGAGATTATTCTTATTCAATTTTTTCACATACGAATTATTTCCGATCAAAATTATTTGAATAATTTTGACGGGAATAAAATCAACATGATTTTATTCTTAGGAATTCTTATTTAAATAATGATTTTATTCTTGAATGCCCAACACTGCTTACTAAGTATGTATGTAATTATGTATCTATTTAATTTAATCAAAACTATTTCACCTACCAATGTTATAGATACCCAATGAATATGTATAATGAATTCTGCCCTAGTAGCACGGTCGCATTTTTATCGTTTATCACCATGCCTGTCACGTTCTAACAAGTATGTAAGTGCGAAAGTGACGGGCATAGTGATAGTCGATAAAAATGGAACCGTGCTGAGCCCCCTGGTATTAATGAAAGATTTGTAGTATTAAAATAAGTTTATAACTGCTATAGATATTTTCTGATCGCTGCATTAAGCGGTACAAGGTAAATTACGACTTAGCTCATACAACTCACCGCATCTGAAAACATTTTAAACTAAAGTCTATTTTTTATTCGGTAGACTAAAATGACATTTCGTAGTATGAACATCATGTGTCATTTCATTTCATACTATGAAATGTCATTTTAGTCTACCGAATAAAAAAATAGACTTTAATTGCTTATTATAAAATAAGCTCATAATAACTAGTACATATGTCATTTGTTAACAATGGTAAAATATCTACCACAATCCGCTAGCGCATGTATCTTTATCACAAAGTGTTTTTTTTTTTAAATCACTTAAGATAAATTATACCTAACTAGGTACCAGTAAAATTACTAGTTAGGTGAAATTTTTCTTTAAATCAGTCTTTAATCTGTAGGTACATATCAAGTGTGAACCCGAAAATAAAAATAATAATCTAAGTAGCATAAAATATATCTAAATAATAGCAGATATTACTAGGATAGGATGTTGTTTACTTGCAACCCCTTTTCTAAAAATTTCTAAACTAGAATTGACAAAAACAATAGGAACACACAGGTATAAAGATAAACAAAGGAATGGCCGCGCTGCGCCGCGGCTGTCGCTCTAAAAATAATACTGTAATTGCTCACTTGTTTTCAATTTTAGCTTAAGGACTCAAAGTGCAATATTGTTTGAATTGTCAATAAGCGAAGTTACCGGCAAAAAAACTTGTTTGTGCTGGAGGCTTCATAGACCGCCCATGCCAACCACGGTTATTCAATAATAAGTTGAATTTAAGTCTGCGTAAAGTTTACAATCGTTTGAACTGGTTCAAAACCTTATTATGAGGTAACAGCATAGACGGGGTTTTTATTTCGGTTACCGGTAACAGGGGTTAACTCGATCTGATACGGTTACCGAATCAAAGTGTTACCTTATCAGACGGTTACCGTTATGGTAGGGGTTTTTATAACCACTTCTAAAATAACCCTATGAAAAACCCCGGTTAAGGTAACCGGTTCCGGTCCTTGGGTACATCAAAGAATTGTAGTGTGCTATTTTACTATTATAGTCATAAGACATATTCTCTGCATAAGGCAGTGCACATAGAATAGTAGTGATATCCTTCGAAGCAAAATAAAGTATCTTTTATTTATATTAACAGTAGGCGGTATAATAACAAGTACAACAGTAGGCGGCCGTCACGAACGACCAATCTCTGGGTTTGACAACTTTGAAAACGTATCAGAATGGTTGTCGTAATTTTTATTATTATACTCGGTAAAAGGTTTAACTTACCTACCTAACCACATTTCATGTTTACATGACTACTTTACATTGTACCGTAAAACGGGGAAAATAGGAATCGCGGGGTAAATTGGAATAAAAGTCTGCTTTTCTAAACTGGTCTGTTAGTTCCATTACAACCAGACAGGAGGTCAACTTATTAATTTCTGAACGAACATGGTATTTTTTGCTACTGGCTACACTGAGCATTTAAATCAGCCAATGGCGTTTCAGTAAGAAAAACACATTTAAAGTCAGGGTAGTCGTCAACACGTGTGCATGGTGCGTTTTAACTTCAAGTTTTAGGTAAGTAATATTGTGAAAAGTGTTGAAATTTGTGTAATATCGATCATAATAGTGTATTGTGGTTTATATAAATCAAAAAGTAAGTAAATAATTCTAATATTTCATTATAAATCTTAGTTTTTCGATAACCACTCGTTTTTAGGTTATTTTTGAGATAATAGGAACGGTGAAGGGGGAAAGTGGCACGTCAACAGGTCTAATTGGAACAACGTGGGGGTTATTTGGTTTGTTAATGGGGAAAATTGGCATTGCCTAATAGGGTTGTCAAAAATTAAAATCTTAGTAAATTTAAGGAAATTTTATTTAGGTACCTACTAGGTAGGTACCTACCTACTACTGTGCCCCTACCTAGAGACCTAGGTATTATATGTCTAATGCAATGTTAATTTAGTGCCTATTGTAAAGATTTTCCGAGACTAGTTTTGAAGGTATCTGATGATGATGATGATGATGGTAGGTACCTATCTAGCTTTGAATAGATTGAGTGACAACCCTAGTGAAAATTCCAATTAACCTCACTTTCGAACCTATTTACCCCGTCAGGGGTAAATTGGAATCCGATAGGGTTTTTGTAAAATATATCAAAATATGGCAATAAGTCGGGAATTTAAGGCTACTCAGCATCTAAAAGAGCTTACCATACATGTTTATGTAGTACTATAAAATACTCTATGACTTACGGAAGATGGTTAAAATTCCAGTTGAATGTGAATATTGGACCTATTTACCCCGTTTTACGGTACTTTATATCCAGTTAAGTTTAAATAAAACCAATTAATTAGAGAAATAATTTTGGGTATATTCTTACAATTTAAATACATTTCTCTGGGTGCCTTACCAAGGTGACAATCGCTTACGCTAAGACCACGAAATGCTTTGTGTCTCTCTATCACTCTTCCACAGAACTTAAAACTAAATATTATAATTAATAATTTATAATATAATAATTTGAGCCTATATGTATACGTCCCACAGCTGGGCACAGGCCTCCTCTCATGCTCGAGAGGGCTTGGGCTATAGTCCCCACGCTAGTTCAATGCGGATTGGGGACTTCACATACGCCTTTGAATTGCTTCGCAGATGTATGCAGGTTTCCTCACGATGTTTTCCTTCACCGAAAAGCTAGTGGTAAATATCAAATGATATTTCATACATAAGTTCTTAAAACTAAATATTATTTATTTTTATTCCCAAAAGTACAGTGATCCCCACTCTAGGCTCAGCCTGTAACGTTGCGTTCGCTACGGAGCGTAAACGATTGGCATGTTAGCTACGCACCCTGATCTACCTAGCCCTAAGCAAAGCTTGTACTATGGGTACTAAATGATAATATATCTACATGCATAGATAATTATAGCTGGTCAACCAAATCTTGTCAGTAAAAAAAGGCACGAAATTCAAATTTTCTATGGGACGATATCCCTTCGCGCCTACATTTTTCAAATTTGCCGCCTTTTTCTACTGTCAAGATCTGGTTGACCAAGTATATATTCAATAACATGCATTAAGTAGAAACAATATTGTAAGCCAAATACTGGCTGATTGTGACGCACTTTATGTAACAAACATCATTTCTATTGCTCACTTTCTAACAATAAATGATTTGTATTTGTAATAAATATACCTATACTATTACAAATACAAATCATTAATTGTTAGACTTACAAAACAACATTTATAACTTAAGTTAGGAACAAATATTCGCGATAAACACACAAATAAATACCCATACCGAGATTCAAACCCAGGACCTTCAGCTACGTAGGTAGGTATAAAGAGTCAGTACCTACCGACTGCGACTTGGCTAGGCTAGGCGGCCTTTAAGATTAAAAAAAAAATCACATGTTCAAGCAGACGCTCGCCATAATTACCTTACAATTTCTGCATGAATGTGAGCTAAGTAATGCAACAGACTCCACTTCAGCAACAGATATTAGCTATGTACTGGACATACTCGTACATGTTCATAGCTAGAACTATGCGTCACGTATATAATCTGGCCTAATTTCGCATTGACGACCGGCCGGCGCGGCGCCACGCCCCCAGCCCCACTCAGGCTAATGGCTCTTAGAAGCCTGTAAGATGATACGTCTCTGCTGATATCCTAGTAGGCACATTTTCCATTAAAAAGATGTTTATCGTCAATGAAAATCACATTTCGATATAATTAACATGTAATAGAACCCTGCAATAGCCATAGGATAATGATTGAAATTTCGAGCACAAACTTGAAATTTGGTAAATATGTTGTATGTTAATAAGAAAACTAAGAAGTCCCGCTTTCATTATTTAATTATTTAAGGCGGCGCCATCTTAGAAATTGTGTTTATCTTTTAGAATGTCGCCTTTTATTCAGAATGCGTCAAAACCGTTCGGTAAAATCGGCCTCTTACCGTGGAGATTACAGAAGTAAAGATTTGAATATATTTCATGATGCAGTAACGTCGCATAACCTTAACTTATAGCTAGGTATAAGGCACCTACTAAAAAGTTTTTGACCCGAATCTATAAACTTATAACTACATATTCTATTCTAAATTAAATGATTTTATTAAAAGTCCGGATAGCGGTGTTCTCCAAAATTTGGAATAAATATATGGCTCGCCGCAACAACGGGTGTGGTTTGGACAGATGTTGTGGCTGACCGCTGCCTATGATTTGTACAAATCCAATACCTACGCAGTTAAAGTTACTTAAATTCAAATCATCTGAGCATTTTCTCATTTCACCTTTACCTTATATCGTGAAAATTGTATCTAAATTGTGAACAAAAAGAACCGACCTCCAAACAGTTTAAAATATCTTCACTTTATATGTATAAGCTTCATATCAATAGTTAGTTCTTCAAATGGTAGGTACGTTCTTTCAGATCCTGACATGGTAACAATTTATACCAACTGGTCAAACAAACTTGACAACATCTTACTTCCAAATATTGAAGTCGGTTAAAATGTAAAAACTTATATAGGTATGTACCTAAGTACGAGCAATCTCCACAAAATACACTAATGGACGATATAAGTTAGACTGGAGTACAGTCAGCATCAATATAGTTGCGGATGAGACAACGCGCCAAGAGTATCTGCCACCCTGGAATACTTTTCCGACTAGAGTTTCAACAGTTTGGGTTCAAAACTATGTATGCGGAAAATGACATAGTGGAACCATAATCTTATAGGCAAAATTGGCAGAATCATTTTTAAGCTCAATATAAAATAGGTCGCCACAATAATGAGGCGTCCACACAAGCGTATTGATTACCCGACAGGCGGTATCATTATTAGCGTCATCACGGGGGAATTACGCTCATCCGATGCTATCTGCGTAATTGAAGCCTAATTGAAAATTTTTCGGCGGCTCTGACACACGCTATCTGTTTTTGTTTGCCGGTTTATGTTTATTGGTGTGGTATTTCTGTTTAGCACTTTCTGTAGGTATTGTTTGTACTATATAATATGTACATTGCAGTGTCCAGCACAGCGGTGCCCGATTTCCGATTTCAAATTCAATTATTTTCAACCGCAAAGTGCGAGCGATGCGCGGGGGTGTTTTAGTTTCGTGAGTGTGGCAGATTAATTAGAGACAATGGATCGGTGGCAGAACAGAACTAGCTATTGAAGCATATCGTACCAAAAGCTTTTCACTTAGTCACTAAGTCTTAGTAGGTACCTACCTACCACTAGTCGTAAGTTTTGCATTAATCGGAATATGCGGAAAGGTTAGGGGAGTGCGAACACAGGAAATGTAGACATTTAAAAACTGTGGTTTAAAAAAAAACTAATCGACTTTCGTCTTCTTTTCATTAAATTACTTACTTATTAGGGTTCCGTAGCCAAATGGCAAAAAACGGAACCCTTATAGATTCGTCATGTCTGTCTGTCTGTCTGTCTGTCTGTCCGTCTGTCCGTCCGTCCGTCCGTATGTCACAGCCACTTTTTTCCGAAACTATAAGACCTATACTGTTGAAACTTGGTAAGTAGATGTATTCTGTGAAGCACATTAAGATTTTCACACAAAAATAGAAGAAAAAAAATTTTTTTTGGGGGTTCCCCATACTTAGAACAGAAACTCAAACATTTTTTTTTTCATCAAACCCATACAATGTAATATGTGGGTTTCCCACTTGTAACTTCTAAAATAAGAGAATGATAAAACTAAAAAAAATATATGATGTACATTACCATGCAAACTTCCACCGAAAATTGGTTTGAACGAGATCTAGTAAGTAGTTTTTTTACGTCATAAATCCCCTAAATACGGAACCTTCATGGGCGAGTCCGACTCGCACTTGGCCGCTTTTTTTTATGGTTACTAAAGCTACTTAATCCAGTTTCACAAAATACGATATAGGTATTTTTTTTTGTTTATCCATCCTCTCGTAGGTTTAGTAAGATATAAGAACTTATTTTATTTTATTTTTGTAGCTATGATGCGTTTTTGGAAGGGTACGGAAGACATGCATCAAGGAATTCAAAATGTACCTCAACACCAAGCTGAGTGGAAACCTTTTCGGGGACGTTTTTTGTGAGATGTTTTAGTTAAATTTCCGTTGTTAAAACATCCTGAATAAATTGTAGGTACAACAATATCCAATTTACGAAACAAATTGCCATCGAAACGGATGTGGACATTTAATTACGATGAATAAACAAAGATAACATTGTGTCAGGCAACTAGCTCAACTTATGTAGGTGCCTGCCCTTTTAAAAATTAAAATAAACAAAAACAAAAAATTTGGCGCGATGGGTTATTGTCCCATAAAAAAATTGAATTTCGCGTCTTTTCCTACTGACAAAGTTGTTTGACACACTATGATGATTACAATAAAATGTCAATGATACAGTCAGCAGTCAGCACCAAAAATATCTAACACCCTCTAATTTTGTTTACAGATGGCCGAGGGGCGATCGCGCGTGCAGCAAAATGACCTGCTGCTGCACGAGGCCGTCATCAAGAACGAACCCGAGGCCGTGCGCGAGGCCCTGCGGAGGCCTACAGATGTCAACTGTAGGAACAACGTGAGTGTTGCATACAAACCTGCCGTACGGGACGGGGAGGCCGAGCGAGGCTTGCGAAGGACAACCTTAAATACTGTAAGGCACAAATATATTTATTTACCTACGTATAACATTAGTTTGAAAAAGTTTTCTGATCTCTTCATTATAATAACTAACTACAATTTGCTTTTGATATTAATCCTTAAACTATAAGCTTCGCCTCGCATTCCCTAGAGAAGTTTTGATCAAAGCTTGCTCTTTAACCATAATGAGGTCGAATAAACTTAAATTAAACCCTCTGAAATTTTAATAAGTTGCTCCCAGGCGAGTGATAAAAAGTGTTTCAATTTAATTCATGAACATTCATTTTAATAAGGGCAAAGATTTTTTTTGCTGAGTTGATTCTCCATACTTATAACAAATTCCTTAAGTACATGTCGTTAATGTTGTCATAGATGGCGTTACTTAGGTTTCCTTTGAGGCGGAGATTAGCGGAGATGAGAGAAGAGGTGTTAGTGTTAAAGTGTGCAGGTGTTAGTGTTTTAGAGGCGGGTTTATATATTTTTGGAACGTTGGTTTGTAAAGATGTTTGTGAACTCGACTGTATAGCGTGATTATTGCAAGGTAATGTCGGCTCTTCAATGCAAGCAATGTGCACGGTCCTTATATCGAAAATGCCTTTGACTTTCTTGATGAATAAGTACTTTGCTTAGCATTAAGGATGACTCACGTTAGACCGAGCCGTGTCCGGGCCGGAACTTCCGGAGCTTCGTTTTCTATGGAAAGCATCACGTGGTCACCTGTCATTTGTCATAGAAAAGTAACTGATCGGGCCGGTCTAACGTGAGTCATCCTTTAGTGCTGTCATTCTTTACAACGAAGCAATGCAGTTTATTAAGGAAACTGACAGTCACATCTCCCAAGTCCCAATTCCCACTGGTGTCGTCAATCGTCAACCGAATATCATATAATAATTTATTCGCAGTACGGGCGCGCGCCGGTGCACTGGGCGGCCAGCCGCGGCAACGTGGAAATCGTCAACTTGCTCATCGACGCGAAATGTGACATCGAAGCTGCTGACAAGGTAGGTTGCGAGATTTAACGGTTATTTCATTTGAATGTATCTCCTTACGTAAACGTTGAAATGGAATATCATTGATGCAATCAATTGATTGACAATTTGTAACGCGCCAAAAGTATCTGCAACCCTCTATGGATTGCCGGCTGTTGAGACGGAATGCACAAAGTTGTCAAAGGGTTAAAGCCCTGATTGAAGCGATTCTCATATCACAGTTACTTCTACTCGTGGCAGGTTAACTATATTCGTCTCCACAGTTCGGCATGCGACCCCTCCTCATGGCGGCGTGGCACGGACACTTGGCGGCAGTGAAGACACTGGTCGACGCCGGCGCATGTCTGGCTGCTACGAATAAAGTAAGTAACCACCACTCACATACACACAAATAATTCGCGAGTGTAGTTTGTGATTTCACTCAAATTTTCACTGTCTAACAAAGCCACTGCTTCACAGCAGAATGGCAGTAGGTAATCATTATCCACGGATATTACCTAATTAGTATTGTCCAAGCCTAAGGCCACGGACTGGACGCACAGGAATATTTTCATACTTACAACGAAACAGAAAAATATTTGCCACTAAAGTATAGTTGTGCCGGCAGCTTCGTCCACATAGAAATCGATTTGTGTCATTTTTTTTAACAATAGATTTTCTAAAATATAATGTCCTGTGTTCATCTCTAATGTAGGTAATTAAAAGTGTGCTAGTGTATCCTGTTATTATGTAGGTAATCTATCCTTACGCTCCCATTTCATTTCCCACACATAACACGGATCAGGCAAAAATAATCAGCTTTATGGTTATAAATCCCATTTTTGACTGGTATTGTTACTACTTGGCTTGGCACCGACTTCAAACATATCAGTTGGTAACGCGCACTTCAATAATATTTTATTTCATCCTTTTTGAACTCGGTTTTATTTTTTTTGTAAAAAGTTTTCTCGTAAGATGTTGTCATACGAACCCGCCGCCAAAGAGCCGCTCCCAATACAATCGATATTACGCTTTCTTTTAAGAACGACATGCTTACATGACATGAAACTTGGCATTTATGTAAGATAATAATTATAGGTAGGTATATCTATGTCTGGTAGTTAAAAATATACAAAGAAAATAGAGCAAGTAGAAATTTTGTATGTAATACTTCTAATCACTCTTATTTCTTTGTAATTCAATGTTAAGTACTTGAATGTTTATGATGTAATTTTTTTAGATTGTGCCTACTTTTAAAATGAGAGCGTAACTCCGATTGTATGAAGGGGTACATTTGTATGTTGTAACAATGTTCCTACATATAAGACTAATATTATTTTCTTTAGGTATCTGTATTACATGATCCTAAATACAAAATCCAGTTCGTTTTCAAATACGTCAGGAGCGTATTGCTTATACAGTGTATTACATACCTATAGGTATACATTATTAATAAAGTTTCAGCAAATATAATATTGTAGCGAAGCTACTCTGGATGTAAATCAGCGTTAACTCCAGGCTGTGAATAGTTTGATTGCATTTGCATCGCATGCACTCTGGGGTGCACTCGGGAACGCTTCGCTGGTAATTAGTATATAGTCTAGTCAGCATAAAGTAGGTATCTATCAATCGCAATAGCTATCCAAAAAGAAATATGTACTTTCACGGGTATAGGTACTAACTATTTATAAGTTACTAACTAAATATAAGTATGTAAAACAGGCCAGATGTCAAGTATTTATTAATATTATATATCAGTAGTACAGGGTTGTTTTGAGGTTATATGGCACCCAACAGAACCCATTGCATTAAAGCAACAAGTAAACAAATAAGAAATGATGTCAATGTCTGACAGTCAAATACTCTACGCGTGTAACGCCCGCTCTTCTTTATTTTAAAAGGATTTTTGTAACTTTCAGTCATCTTTTCCAAACTTTATCGACTCCAAAACAATACAGCCTACTTAGGTACACAAAATATATACTCACCTACAAACAAAGTTTGGGTCGATCACTAGTTAGTATTTCGGAAAATTATCGATAACAAAATTGAGTTGATCGTTATCCTACTTGTCATTATATTTGGTCCCCACAATTTTGATGTCTCTGTATAAGAAATGTAGTAACTGACTACTTTCGAAACTGACTATACTTGTACAGTGTTGTGTACACGGATCCGGCACAAATTAATCCAATATCGGCAACTAAGTTACGCCCGATATCTAGTCACACAATAAGTAATAGTATTATAGCAGCTACATAGTATAGGTAACCACTCCTAGTCATCTTACCTACTACGTGTAGTTCTACTGTTCGTAGTTCCGCAAATTTCAGCTGGAAGCCTAGCTATCAAGTTACTTTTAGTGTTCCTAAGTATGAAGAAGATCCAATTTTACCTAATTATAAATAAAGGAACCATCAGAGTGAATTTAGTTAAAAGATGATTTTACGTAATTTACTACGAGAATTAACATTTAAAATGTTAAGAGGGTATAAATACAACATAACAAGTTGTAACATCTGTTAAGAGGATGTTTTGTGCGTATCTTACCCACACAAGGATAGGTATTTTAATTCCTTAGTGCGGCCGCGCGGGGGCAAAGAATGCGGGGGTCAGATCCGGATCGCTTTGATCTCTGCAAATTAAGCGCCTCAAGCTATAAAATGGAGACCATTAGTGGGAATTATATAATCAATTTGTGTAAGAATGTCCCTATAAAATTGATTTATTTTATCCAGTTGTTATTTCTTCAGAAAAACAACGACGTTCTCCAGTGCGCGTGCAGCCGAGGAGCCACAGACGTGGCCGCGTACGCCATCTCCCTCGGAGCCAAGGTTCAGAACACCGATACTGCCGGAGACGCGCCGCTGGCGCTAGCGGCACGAGCGGGGCACACGGCGACAGTGGAGTTACTGCTGGACAGTGGGGCTGACATAGATGCCGTCAATAAGGTAAATAAAACTTCTGCCCTCCGGCCGGAAAGCATCAACTTTCCAGAAGCAGAGGATCCTGTCTCACCCACCCCTTCAGAGTAGGTAACTGAGCTCCCCCAGGAGCACTCGGCTACGTGAGGTCGCTACTCCCCACCACGTTTATTTAGTTCTAAATCCCCAAATGAAAAAAGCGTCTGTTTTCTATCTTCAATTAATCGCCTAAATACCTACGGCTCGTAAATAGAATATCGACATCAAATATTTGGACACTATTGTGTTTCTGATCCCCTATGACTTCAATCCATCAAACGTTAAAATATTTAAGCTATCACTGACATTGAACGACGTTAAACCAAATTAAATTAATTCTTTTGACCTTTTTTTGAAGTAAAGTTTTTAGAAGTCTTGGGAATTATCACTTTTTTTTTTATTCGTTTTGTTTCGTTTTTCTTTTCAAGCTCTACATATTTAAATAGTTCTCACTGATGATTTCTGTAGCAGAATTCAGTTCGCTTTCTTATGTACCTACTACTTACATAGTAGGTAGGTAATAATAATATTGTCATTCCTTCGTAAAAATGTAATATCATTACATTTTATTCTAATCACTGTCAATAGTAATGTCATCACTTTATTCTTACTGATAATCTTAAGAGTCACATCTTCTTAAAAAAATGTTAGATTTCATATTAAGTATTATTATGTATCGTTTAAAAATGAGAGCGTAACTTCGACCTATATAGGTCCGTGTGACTGTTTTGTCTTGTCCGCATAATATAAAGAACTTTCTGCAACAACTCTTGGCAAAACTCTGAGCTCGACACTTCCAACTCTTCCAAGCACTCGCCAGGTTCAAACGGAAGCGACAGGTCCAACTTCTTATACATCATGAAGATTTATTATTCAACAGCAAATTTTCATGACACTCCAATACCAAACCCTCAATTATTAACTCGCTCAAAAACACCTCAAACTCCATTACGATATTGTCAGGGACCGACAAATTACTCACTCGATTGACCTGATATTTAAAACATTACTGCCACGGTAAAACTAACTTTAACACAAAACTTTAAAAAACAATTTTAGTTTGACCTTATCTAAAGCGTAAAATTTCAATCTAAAAACAACGCTAACGCAATACAGATTGAATACATTGTTGTTTGTATAAATTTATTTCAAAAACGGGAAGCGGAACAATTCTGCTCGCTATAACGAAGTAGCAGTAGGGATAAGAGTACTCTGCGGGAACATAACTATTCTCAGATTATTATTATATTCCTGGAAAATAATACCTTAAACTCGAGAATAGTAATTTAAATGAACTATCATTATTTTTACTGACCTTACCCGACGTTTCAGCTGGGTTGTACCAGTTGTGGTCACGGATGACTTATGTCCCAGTAAAATATCAACGGAGATATGGGTAAACAACATTGAACTACCCGAAAATAGTCAAATTACTAAATATGCGTACAAAACGCGAGAGTATAAAGTGTTATTAAGTAGATATTTGTTTCTAAATAGCCCAAGTGGCTCTGTGTGTAAACTGTAGACTTCGCAAACCCCAACGGCTCCGCTATTTTGAAAATGTTCAAAAAATAACACTTAATTACCTACCCTGGTCACAAAATTTCACGAGAATCGGTTTGAATAATGTGAGTTCGGAAATTGCGGGCATCTTTCTCTGTCACTCTAATTACGCCTTTATTGGAGGAAAAGAGAAAGATCCACGCAATTTCCGAATTTCGGTTTTTGCGGAAGCCCCTAGCTCTGTTATGTAGAGAAGAATTTTTGCCCAAGTTGAAAGTGTTGAAACGGAGATCGACCGTCGGCGGCGGCGTCGTCGCTTTACGGTCAATACCTTTTCATGAGTCCGAATGCTATTCTTTTTAAACTTTCTTAAATTCTATTATTGACGTACGTGAGTTAAGGTGGAGTTAAGTGACTTAAGTCATTTCATTTGAAATTCCACCTAATATACAAGAACGCGGACTTAACACTAAATCACGAATACTTATTTTACTTGAAAAATTAATTTCCCCAATATTTTTTTTATTCAAAAATTCCCGAATCGCACATCACTATGCTCAGTATAACGAAGTAACTACAGGCCAGCATGCCTACCTCTACCTATACTTACCTCAACGAGCGACGGTCCAATTATTTACCCAAATCAGATCCTCCCGAACATTTCGTTCAAATTGCTTGATTTTAATTAATTGCTAAATTAGGATTTTGAACACTTGTTTGAATGTGCTCTTGCCGGTTGTTATTTACTGTCGGGTTACAGTTATTCAAACTTTCCACTTATGTTAGAAAGTGTCACGGCAAAGGCCTGTGGGCACCGTGCGTGCTGACAAGCAACACGATTTTGTAGGAGATGTGCTGTATATGATGGTGACCTGGAATATGTTTGCATACTGCCTAAAATGATATCATAATTGCACATATTACGATCACTATGACACAAAATTTCATCAACGAATAAGTATTTCATTTAGCTGAAGCGACTTCAATGTTAAAAGCCATGATTGAAATATGAAATACCCGACACAGTAGAAATTGCATTACCTACTAGGTATAGGAAAGGCGCGGAGAGCTCATAATGAATTCAATCTAGGCTGCGTACACGTGTACATGTATTATCCTACCTGATAGTGTCAGGCCAATTTGAACGTACACTGACATCAGAATCAGGCGAGACGCACGATAACTAAATGGGTCTTTCCGCGTAACTCGGACATGACAACGAAAAAATAAACTATTGAATTTAGAATGTGTTTGAATGTAGAATAATCAAATGAGGGTAGCAGAACAAATTTTATAACCTTAAGTCAATAATAAGTCAACGGTTGTCATAATTTCCGACATTGTAAGTGCTGCTTGCGGAATCAACTACGAACGTAAAATAAGTGATTATAAATATTACGACTTTAATTGATTTTTACGCAAAGAAGAGGTAAGTAACCTTTATTTATCTGTTGTCTATTAAATTATTCACGCGTTACTTTGATTACAATTATCATAAGTCGAAAGAAAAATATGTAAGAGGTGAATGAAAATTGTATGTCGTTGAGTAACGTGAGTAACGTAAAAAACAATATTTTTCATTTACTGTACTGAAACTTTGGACAAACGAACTTATATTGAACTATGTGTATGATTGGGCTTAGATGGTGTCATTCTCGCGGTTTATTTCTCCGCATAAGTGTTATTTTATAGAAATACGTGACTTGAGATACTTGTAACGTGAGTCACAGTGAATCGCGTTGTTGCAACTGTAAAGCGAGTAACTAAATATTTGAATGTATATTGTAGCTACAATGCCTCTATCAGCGGCAGAAAGGGCAAAAAGAAGAAGACAGAAGCTGAAAGACGACGGAAAGTACGAAGAGTATAAGAAAAAACATAGGCTTGCCGCCAAAAAAATCAGGCAAAAGAAGAAGTTGCTAGATAACATGACTCAAAAAAAGAAAAACCAATTTATAAAGGATGAAAGAGAAAAAAACAGAAAAAGAGTTGAAAAACATATAGATCAAAGAAAAAAGCTGAATAAGCAAGAGCCTTAGATAGTTCAATTGCATCCTCATCTTCGATGTTAATTAATCGCCAAGCTTTGGGTAGAGCTAAATAACGTATCAGAAAAGTTCTAATTCTAATAATAATAAGTAAAAAATATGCTATTTGTTTGCTAGAAATGATAAAAAATATCAAAATATTCTAGGTAGTCGCAAGTAACGTGATTCACGAAATCGCTGTAACGTGAGTTCGTAAGGTTTTATATTTTATTTAAATAAGGGTGTATCTTTGATTTCATTTGGTTAACTATTAAAGAAGCTTGCATATTTATGTCATTGTTTTGTTATTTTGTTAAAACTAATTCATTCAATAATCAAAGGGAAATCAATAAACACAAAAGGCGTAAAACTCCGTGTCCATTTCTTGTAACGTGAGTCATGGAGTTATTTTCCACTTTTCTCCAATTTTTATAATTTGATGGAGAAAAAGTACTTCGATAAATGATTCGCAGTAATGTACTCTGTGATATTATTATCAAGTTTTCGACGTAGAAAGCTCTTGATCTCAAATATACGACAAGATTGTTAGGAATAGTGACTACAAAGTAACGTGAGTCACCGTGGATTTACCCAAATGACATAATTCAAGCAATTATTTAGTTTATATTTTTTTTGCTGATCGTTTATATTAAATACCACGCAAAGAAATGTAATCGGATATATTCTTCCCCAGGCTGGCCGTACAGCATTGCACGTAGCTTGCGAAGGCGGCCACTCGCAAACCTGCGCTCTCCTGGTGACCCGCGGGGCCGACCGGGAGTTCAGGGAGCAGGCGGGGCGGACACCCCTACATCTAGCGGCGGTACACAGGCACACAGACTTAGTGAGGACCCTCTTAGATCACGGGTGCAACGTGGATGCTACTGACCAGGTGATCTAACATGTAGTGTGTCTAGTGATAGGAGCCGACTGTTCAGGGAGCAAGCGGGGCGGACACCCCTACATCTAGCGGCGGTACACAGGCACACAGACTTAGTGAGGACCCTCTTAGATCACGGGTGCAACGTGGATGCTACTGACCAGGTGATCTAACATGTAGTGTGTCTAGTGATAGGAGCCGACTGTTCAGGGAGCAAGCGGGGCGGACACCCCTACATCTAGCGGCGGTACACAGGCACACAGACTTAGTGAGGACCCTCTTAGATCACGGGTGCAACGTGGATGCTACTGACCAGGTGATCTAACATGTAGTGTGTCTAGTGATAGGAGCCGACTGTTCAGGGAGCAAGCGGGGCGGACACCCCTACATCTAGCGGCGGTACACAGGCACACAGACTTAGTGAGGACCCTCTTAGATCACGGGTGCAACGTGGATGCTACTGACCAGGTGATCTAACATGTAGTGTGTCTAGTGATAGGAGCCGACTGTTCAGGGAGCAAGCGGGGCGGACACCCCTACATCTAGCGGCGGTACACAGGCACACAGACTTAGTGAGGACCCTCTTAGATCACGGGTGCAACGTGGATGCTACTGACCAGGTGATCTAACATGTAGTGTGTCTAGTGATAGGAGCCGACTGTTCAGGGAGCAAGCGGGGCGGACACCCCTACATCTAGCGGCGGTACACAGGCACACAGACTTAGTGAGGACCCTCTTAGATCACGGGTGCAACGTGGATGCTACTGACCAGGTGATCTAACATGTAGTGTGTCTAGTGATAGGAGCCGACTGTTCAGGGAGCAAGCGGGGCGGACACCCCTACATCTAGCGGCGGTACACAGGCACACAGACTTAGTGAGGACCCTCTTAGATCACGGGTGCAACGTGGATGCTACTGACCAGCGGGCCTAGCCAAGCGGACAATCGCTATCGCTTCGACGACGAAACGCTTTGTGTCTCTCTATCACTCTTCCATATTAGTGCGACAGTGACAGTTGCGTTTCGATCGCTACGGAGCGTAAGCGATTTGCACTTTGGCTACGCGGCCAGGTGATCTGACGTTACTTTAAGGATGATTCACGCTAGATCGGTCCGGTCGGTTTTCTATGAGGAGTGATCGGTGATCACGTAACGCTTTTTAGAGAAAACTAAGTTGATAATACTATTACTTATTCTGTGACTAAGCGTCAGACGCCTCGGTCCAGATCTGGGTCATTCTAGCGTGTCACTCTTTAATTAGCAAGCATAGGCAATAAATTATATATTTATTGCTATGCATAATAAATAATTTAAATTTAAATGAAATCAGAAATGAATAGGCAGGTAGATCGTATTCCACTTAGGGAACGCAAACAATTATTACACGGCAGTAATACAAGAATTGAATCGTAGAGCTCGGCCCATTTATTACCTACTCATATATATACACGATATTATAATTATAAACATAGTAAACTAAGAGTTACGGAGCTTACAATAGGTACATTTTATAATCAGGAATATCTTTCACCCGCCGTCCGACCCTTGCGGCTGCGGCCCGCCATTCATCCCGGTAGTTGCGTCTGACACGGCTTTGAATTTATTGTGAGTATTGTGACAGCTATCCCAATCATGTGAAGTACCGTACTTGAGCAAATTCTTGAAGATACTAGACTATAATGAAAATTACTTCAGCGAATTCTTGATAATAAGTACCTCTAGTATTATCAAGATGATTTAAAAGGAAAATTTTAATTGTTAGAACGAGATATATTATGCCGTCGGAAAGTTTACAAGATTGCGAAATTTCCACATGAGTAAAATTCGAAATTTTCCATTGCCATAATGACAGTTTTCCTTGTTTCCTGTGAAATTTCATAAAACTTTTCCAACTTTTTGAAAACTTACCGCGACTTGCACATCATGTACCGGAGAACAGTGAAATATGACATGTTGACAACGTTAAATGGCTATTGGTAAACATTATAGCAATAAAATAAAAGGTCTTCAAATGATCAGTTGAGCTGTTAGTAGGTATGTAGGTACTCCATTACAAGTACGATCAAGATCTCCTATTCCACAAGTCATGCCACTTTTTTGTTATAGATTCGTCATGTCTGTCTGTCTGTCTGTCTGTCTGTCTGTCTGTCTGTCTGTCTGTCTGTCTGTCTGTCTGTCTGTCTGTCCGTCTGTCCGTCCGTATGTCACAGCCACTTTTCTCCGAAACTATAAGAACTATACTGTTGAAACTTGGTAAGTAGATGTATTCTGTGAACCGCATTAGGATTTTCACACAAAAATAGAAAAAAAACAATAAATTTTGGGGATTCCCCATACTTACAACTGAAACTAAAATTTTTTTTTTTTCATTAAACCCATACGTGTGGGGTATCTATGGATAGGTCTTCAAAAATGATATTGAGGTTTCTAATATCATTTTTTTCTAAACTGAATAGTTTGCGCGAGAGACACTTCCAAAGTGGAAAAATGTGTCCCCCCCCCCCCTGTAACTTCTAAAATAAGAGAATGATAAAACTAAAAAAAAATATATGATGTACATTACCATGTAAACTTCCACCGAAAATTGGTTTGAACGAGATCTAGTAAGTAGTTTTTTTTTCATACGTCATAAATCGCCTAAATACGGAACCCTTCATGGGCGAGTCCGACTCGCACTTGGCCGCTTTTTTAATCCATCATGGGCACCTATTTTATGCTTAGCATGTAGAATTTTCTTTACCTACATTAAAATTAATTAGTGGTGTTTTTAAATAAAATAACATGTCATGAGATTGACGATATCAAAAGTAAAAAAAAAAATTGTGGCCCAACTGTGTCACATGGTTGACATGGTATAAAATATTTTCAGTGTTTTATTTGTGTACCTATTGGAATTATCAAGCCGCATTTAACTTACTAGATCAATGTGTAATTTCCCGCCTTTCCTCTGTTTCTTCATTTCCCTTTGCTAAATTATTTAAAAATCAACACGAGTTTATTGGATGGAAGACGTTTGGTTACATTAAAATGCTTTTAGTAAAATTGACTTCGTCCTTGCCATTTCAAAAAAAAACTCGATCGTGTTACGTTAAAGTATGTTTTCTTTTGCAAAATGCAGTTATGGCGCTCCAGGTAGTCCAAATGGAATTCGTGCCATTTCAAAATGGACTTTCAAGTCTTGTGTTAAAGTATGTTTTATATTGCAGAACGGGGTGACGGCGCTTCAGATGGCTTGTGCGCAGGGCTGTCGCGGCATTGTGGAGCATTTGCTCGCCTTCAACGCCGACGTGCATTTGCAAAATAACGTGAGTATTCAGGCATGTCTAATATATTATGCTTACCTGCCTTTTCAATGCCTATCCATTTTTCTATGCTTGCTATTTTTCATTGAGGTACCTGAACAATAGATGTGGTAGCTGCAAAGTATGTGACATTGCCGATATATGTATATAGCTTTTGTATTGAAACCACACCACACACACCATCGCATCCACACGTAAGAGCAAATATAATGTATCGAAATTTGGGATTAAAGGCACGAATTTGTGGCGTAAATACGGGAGTGACAGAATTCTTGGTATCATCTTGGGTCGTCCCATTCGTTTTTCGTCAAGTTCTTAAATTAGTCCTATTCTGCTTTCGTCACTCATTCTACATTCGTCACAATCGTCGGTGGCTTTCAATGTAGAATGAGTGACGAAAGCAGATTATGACTAATTTAAGAACTTGACGAAAAACGAATGGGACGACCCAAGATAATACCGAATTCTTGACATGAATAGCACCTACATTATACATTAAGGTCGAGGTCCGAACCCCGGCTCGTACTAACTGGAAACTTAATATGTACGAAATAACATTCTATATTTACCTTGTTCCTCAGCGAAGGAAAACATAGTGAGGAAACCTGCTTAAATCTGCGAAGAAACACAAATGTGGGAAGTCCTATGTTCAGGGGCTACAATGGGATGCAAAAGGCACTTCCCACGTCTGGGCCTGTGTCCAAGTATGTATGTAGGCTAGTAGTAATAGTAGAAAATAAAGAATCTTCTGCTAGACTGCCAATGTTTGCTCCATGCCACTCAATAACTATATATAGTGTCACTACCTCAAACCTCAAGGCTCAAACTGCTTGTATAACAACTCGCCAAAAGCATGAAATGTGCACAAGTGCACATGCAATACTATTATGCCACACAGTAAAAAGGCACGACTCCATACGTTTTAGTATTTTATGAATTTGAATCTATATGTTAGCCAACCTTGACTTGTGGGAAAACTAAAATGAAGAGAGAGAGAGGTTAGTTACAATAACAGTATGTTTTCTGTGTCAGGTGGGATCGTCTGCACTCCACGCCGCGTGCGCGGCCGACGCCACCGACATCGTCGAGCTCCTGTTGGCTCACGGCGCTGATCCGGCCCTCACTGACCAGGTAGGTGCGACAGATTCCAATTAAACTGGTATCGACTTCGAGGTAATAACAGACTGAAGGTATTCCATACAAATTGCTACCAACTTAAAAGACATTTTGTATTAAAGGATTTATGCCTAGAGGCTAGAGGTATTCTCCACTACTTAGTAAACCATCAGGCCAAACAGAAACAGCTCCAAGCATTAAACTAAAAAAACAGAATAGGTAACTTCAAACAAATAATATATTATGTAGTAGAGGATGAAAATCAGCGTCGAAAGTAGAATCTGCCATCCTGGAATACTCTTCCGGATAGGTACATCCTTATGTATAGAGATATACATATCTTTACAGTTCGCATTCAATAAGCATCTTCCACGGTCTGATAAAGTATGATTGTTCTACATGCAGAGACATTATATCTCTTCTTGTTAAGTTGTTAGAGAATTGTAGATACATTTGACGCGTCGTCTGATATTAAATTTTACATTACGAGAGGTTCCCGTATCAGTTGCAAAGTCTCGCTGCTTTTATGTATCACTTCCTGAGAGAAACTTTCATGATAAAATGTTGCGTCTCAGCGGGGCGGGGATTTGAAACTTGCTCGCTTCTCGAGCTCGAGTCGCGGCACACTTCACACGAATAAAGAGCTAGGGTATTCAGTTTCGCATATTACATGGATCTTCCCCTTAATATTATGATTAAGTATAATAATTCTCGAGTATTTCATATTGTAATATAAAATAAAAAAAAATAAAAAAGCTTTTATCATTCCAAAGTCTTACATAGCATGCATTGGAATATTATTAGAATCAAATACTTAACAGATCTGACATCGTAGCATTTTTTCCGGATTTTCAGTTATTTGTATGATCAATTTTGAAACCTGTGAAATTTTCTGATTTGAATTTTAAGTAATATAATAGCAAGGATGACCGTAAGTAATAATTTGGACATAGCTGTTGAATATTACATACCTTTAACATTTTGGGCCCTCCTGGAGTTCCCATTTTCTCACACCTTGCATTGTGTTTATTGTTAGTTCCACCAAATCACTAAACTACACTTGGCACATAGCCAACAGCGAACATTTAGAAGCCGATAGATAGCTAACGGGGTGGACTGTATGATGAGATGATGGAAACACGTAGGTTTTGTTAGTAAATTAATTATTTTAATAAATAAAATACAGCACAATATTAAAAGTAAGGCGATGACAGGCAGACTGACATGGAAAGCCAAGAATTCAAACACGTAGAAAAGTATATGGTTTTAAAGGTTTAAAGGAGGTCGCACGCCAGCCAGTCGCCAACACCGATGCACGATGATGTGACAGGTTCAGGCAACATCCCTGAGAGCTGTCACCGTTCTATCTCCCGCATAGATTTATTATTTTTAAAGATGAAGCCTAAGCCACCTGTCACCGTAGCCTCACAAACACAGACACATTTTATGTACGATTTACAATGAGGAACCAAAGGCCTGTGGCCACGTCGATAAAGGGATATCGATAAACTATACGACCTTTTTACAATTTAAATTTTATTTGAAACGATTTAAACTACCTAAAATGAACAGATAACCATTATAACTTAACTCTATATTACAGTGTGTTAATTCAAAACGGGCGATAAATTAAACCAGATATAGAATTTATCCTTGTAAACATTAATTTAGAAGTTTTTTTAAAGTTATTCTTAATTATGACCCCGTTATAATTATTTGAATTATTGTCTAAAGGAGGTCACATATATAAAAGTTACATTAAAACCAAATAAAATATGTTTTTCGCAATAATTGAGTTTATTATTATTTTATAAAATATTAATTATCCATTAGCATTTCCAGGGTGTTTATTTTTAGTGAAGATATCGAAGCTTCAATTAATCGCTATTCCGTTCCGCTGTGTAGAGAGTATCGATATATTATAACATGATTAAAATCGATAAGTCTACATCCCTAAAAACGTGCAATAAACCCACACATACACATTTTAACGCACACATACAAAGCTTGCCCACCACCAAAATGGCTACGGTTTGACGGATAAATTTTGTACTGAGAAATGACAACGTTGGGGCCTTGATCTCCCGTCGCCTGTCACTACTCGCTGTGATCTATGACACTCGATACACTACCCCCGACGTCAGATTAGGTTAGTTAAGCGTGAAACTAAGGGATAACATGGTGACATAAATGTCTATTTATCATAAAGCGTGTGGCTTCCACGCCGATGGTCGTGGGTTCGAGCCCCGGCTCGTTTTAACGAGTTTCTGATATTTTATCAGTTCTTCTATATGAACATTTGGGCCACCGAAACTACCGAAAGTCACATTATGTATATAGACGTTGCTTTTGGTTTCCCTATTAGGTACGCACTTTACTTTTAATAGCCAATATAAAGATAAATAATTTAAACTGTTTTATCATAATTTCCCTAATTCTTCTTAGCACTTCTTCACTCACTTCTTCATAGCAACTTAGTTTTCAGGATCTGATAATATGCCTCTGCTCTTTGCTCTTAGGATATTATTGTCTTTCTTTCGTCAGCTCTCTAAGATAAGGATGCTATTCTACTAATCCGATAATCGAAGATCTTGGCCGTATTCTCAATAGCTACGCGAGTGTAAAAGCGAATCGTATTTTCTGTTGGACCGCAGGGCAGTACGAATATAACATTTATAATAGTAGTAAGCTTCAGATGTACTTTCACAGTTATCATAAATAGTTTTAGTAAATATACCGACACTTTTTATGTGAAGCATTGCAGTAGCGGGAAATGGGTGACGTCACTGTCAATCTCCTTGATAAAATAAGTTTTTGGCAAAAATTACATTTTTGGTACAAGCTTTTATCGCTGACTGTACTTTTTTTTTCCACAGACAACTAATACTCATCGAGACAATTCTAAACACCCCAAACACAATTAGGTTCCGTTGTTCTATCACAGAGTTCCTATGACTACCTCCTGTCTCCATCATCATATCAGCTCCATGGTACCATAATATTGCATTGTCACCCGACTTACACACGTATGCAAATTTTCAGCTTCATCGGAAACCGGAAAGTGGGTCAAAAACTTGCAAGATTTGATTACAGACAACGGGGCAGGTGAAAGTAAATGAAAGCTTGTAATAAAAAGACGGCTTGCTGCAATGCTTCAGCAGTAACGCTTCAACAGCAACACTGCTGCAGTGGTCATCTGGTTGTAACCTTAAGCCTGCTGTAACGACTTACACAGCGCTATTTCGATACTAGAGTTTTTAAAAGTAAGTTCGGCTTTGCCAGCCATATCAGAGCTCACGCTCGTAATTAGCTAGGGTCGCCGTTGCCGATTACAGCATGGATATTGGATAGCTATATTTCGACGACAGAATTGTGTGATGGGAATGATAATTGGTTACGTTTAGACGCTGGCACTCGGTAAGTGTTCTGAACGGCATTTGTTCCGGATCAACGGATATTCCAGTTCCAGTGGCAATCGCGGCTTTGTTCCACTCCAACAATGCTCCGGATCGGATACAATCTGGTTAACTCCGCCTATTAGCGGCCCATTAGTTCACGCTGTCTCCTAGCTACGGACGGATACGGTACGCGGGTAAATAAGTGATTGATCATATTGTATATACTGACGATGACGTTTAATTTAGTAACTAAAAGAAATTAATAACTAGCTTAAATCTAAAATAAGCCCTCTTCTTTTAGTAATCACTGTATACACACACACACACACACACATATATATATATATATATATATGTATACAGTGATACTATATCTTGTTTGTAAATAAATGACCATTGGAAAAATGTAGTAAGAAGTTTTTTTTTATATTTTATTGTTTTACTGAGCATTTTTTTATTATTTAATTTATTCAAATTCCCTACAAAAATAGTGTCTTTAAATATGTAGGTACAGCGAAATAAGCAAATTACTCACTTCTTTCAATTCCGGACCAAAGGCCATACAATCTACCCAGCCGTGGCCCCTGCAGGGTTCTAAAAGTTTGGGCACTAGCCGAAGTCCCTGTTACACATCAGAGTACCTACCATCTCGAAGAACCAACAAAACTTCAGACGAATACTTTAAAATAAGTTTAAAATAGCTCCACATTACCTGTCAATGAATGCCTAAAATAATGCTCGTTCAGAAACAAACCAACGAAACAACAATACATAGCGATCGGTTTTACTCGCTGTTAGTCATGCAAAATTGGTAACGTGCTCACGTTAATGCCGATCCAATAAACTATGTCAAGCTTCCGCCAAAACCACACTGTAATTCCGGAATCTCTGCGTACCTACGTAAACATTATTTACGTATACCAACAAACTTTAATTAGATAGGTGTTTTGTAGGTTAAAGTCTATAAATGACTTATCCTTGTAATAAATACGAGGTAGGTACTTAAAAAGAAAGGGGAAAAATGGGGACTACGTTAGTATGGTGAAGTGGTTGTCCACTATCCTCTTAAGCCAGTGTGTGTGGGGGGGGTACCAGCGGGCAGCGGAAAAGAAGGATATCTAACGACTATGCGGAGTTGCGGACTGAGTCGCGGGCAGAGTTTAGTACACTCATTCAGTACAATTTTGAGATAAAAGGCTAGTGTTACCGTCATCCACCTTGCCAACAACCAAACCAGCATAATAAGACCTACGAGAGCCAAACCATTGAAGACCTACTACGAAAGCGCCATCTACTGCGAGGTATCGGAACTACCAGCCTATTGCGTCACTACAGCGTCGTGTAGATGGCGCCACTGAGATTTCTGTCATATTAATTGTAATAATCCAATTATACCTTTTAGTTAATTTAATATTATAAAATTAAATGTTTTGATTGTTATTAAATATTACATGATATATGGAGCTTATACGTAATTGATTGTATTAGAATCTATTTTAAAAGTATGTATATTAGCTACCAGATTCAACTCGTGGAGGGGGTTTGTGAATGTTAATAAAAGGGGTCGTAACCGGGGACGAAGCTCTCTTTTTGCTTCTGATTTTTGTACCAACAACTTGGTGAATAATAAATCAGCGTCAATCTATACTAGTTTCATTTTATAGTGCAAGTGCTACGATTACCCATCCTGAGTACGTTAATACCTCAGAAGTGGGATACCTACGTAATGTCTGGCCCATATTTCAATGGTTTGGGGCGAAAAAAGAAGAGAAAAGCCTCAAGTATTGACGCCAACACCGAAAAAACAACGAAATTTTTTTCTTCAACACCACGTGGCGGCGATGAAGACGAGTTACACACACCTAAACGACGACGAATTACGCCCACGGAAGCTGAAGTTATCCCCAAATTCAACCCAGAAGACAGAAATAGCAACGTGAAAGGATGGCTACACAAAATAGACCAGTTGGGAGATGTATACGGTTGGCAGAACAAAGATCGTCAGTTCGTTATGCAAATAAGACTTCGTGGCTCAGCGCGTGACTGGTATGACGACCTAGAAGATTACAACCTCACATGGGACGAATGGAAACATACGCTACAAACGGCATTTCCGCGCTCAACGGATTTTGTCGACCGCTTGGAAGAAATGATGTTAAGAACCAAAATCGATACCGAAACTATGACGAAATATTTTCACGACAAGGTTTCATTGCTCAAGAAATGCAACATCTATAATGAGGACGCTATTTCATGCATCATCAAAGGCCTGCCATTCGAACTGCGCGCCAACGCCAAAGCATATCAATGCGAGACACCAGAACAACTTTACTATGGGTATCTATCTTCATTAGAGAACTTCAAGAGAATCGAAGCTGCTGCTAATGCGAGAAGAACAACGTGGAGGCGAGGAAATACGACTACAACATCACACACATTACCGAAGCTCTGCTACGCATGTCGACGGCCAGGTCACGAGGCGCGCGACTGCAGGACACAACTTCACTGCGACGTGTGCCAGCGCAACGGTCACAGCGCAGCTACATGCTGGTATGCTGCCGGGAGCTCAAGACAACAAATAATCAAGGTCGGTAACGTTATGTTTATCACGTATGATATTTTCCTTGATCTTTATAAAAAGAAAGTGTTTGTGAATGGCTACGAATTAATAGGTTACATTGATACGGGAAGTAAAATTAACATACTTACCATTGAACATGCTAACAAAATGAAACTTGTTATGACACCGTCTTCAGTTCTTATGCGCGGTTTTGGTGGTGCACATTCACAATCACTTGGTACCGTACATGTTGAAGTTCACATAGATAATATCACTTTGTCAGGCTCAGCGGAAATAACTAGCTATAAAATGACAGAAATTGACTTTATTATCGGGCAGAAATTAATAAATCAAGAAAATGTTAGCCTGATCACAACAAACAACTCTGTGACACTTGTTCATACGAGTGATTTAGAAAATACCCTACAGGAAATTAAATTAACTTCCTCCGATTTTGTTACGAAGTACCCGGTTTACTTAAACGCAGATGTTGTTTTGTTGAAAAACAGTTGTAGTTTAGTAGAAGTTCGTATTGACTGTGATGAAAATGGAGGTAAACACACGTTCTTGTTGCATCCGGTGTGCTTTGAATTAGGAAGTACATCCTATTTCATACCCAGAGCTGTTTTATCGTGTCAAAATCCACTCATAAAGGTAATTAATGTGGGCGATGAATCAATTCGATGGACGAAAGGAAAATTATTAGCACGTGTCGAAATTATCAATGCAAGTGAGATGGATGAATGTAATGTTATGACAGTTGGTAACTCATCTATGTGCGATAGGATAATTGAAACTAACATAAATCCTAGCGAGTTAGATGTAGGTGATCTTAATGAGGCAGTTTTGGCAAGGCTTTTGAATTTGTTAAATGAGTTTAGTACTTCATTTGCTAAAGATACTAAGGACTTAGGCTGTACAGATCTAATTAGTATGAAAATCAAAACGACAACTGATGAGCCTGTATTCTACAAACCGTATCGGTTGTCCCATAGTGAGAGCGCCATAGTTGACCAGAAGGTACAAGAGTTATTAGATGCTGGTATAATTAGGGAATCTATGTCTGACTACGCAAGTCCCGTCGTTTTAGTAAAAAAGAAGAATGGAGAATATAGGCTATGTGTAGACTACAGGGCTTTAAACTCGCGTACTGTGAAGGATAGGTACCCCTTACCCAATATAGACGATCAGTTAACTCGTTTATCCGGCAAGGCATTTTTTACGACACTAGACCTAGCACAGGGGTACATGCAGGTCCCTATAGACGAAGATTCCATACATAAGAGCTCGTTCGTGACCAGTTCAGGCCAGTGGGAGTTTTTGAAAATGCCTTTCGGACTGTGCAATGCACCTGCCGTGTTTTCTCGATTAATAAAACTAGCTCTAGGTAACGTTCACACCGAAGTAGCTCTATATCTTGATGACATCATGTTGCCTACTGTTACTATTGAGGAGGGCTTAGATCTCTTAAGACGCGTGTTACAATCTCTTAAAGATGCGAATTTAAAGCTGAACTTACGAAAGTGCTCATTCTTAAAACCAACTGCTACCTATTTGGGACACGAAATTACTCAAGGGACTATACAACCTGGAAAGGCTAAAATAGAGTGTGTTAGCAATTATAAACGACCTAGTAACGTTCATGAAATCCGCCAGTTTATCGGACTAACGTCATATTTTAGGAAGTTTGTGCGGGGTTTTGCCGAAATCGCTAGACCGCTTACAGAACTAACTCAAAAGGGTGTTGATTGGCACTGGGGCCAAGAACAAGAACATGCGTTTCTAACGTTAAAACAGAAGCTTGTAGAAAGACCCGTATTAGGTATATATGATAGGAACGCCGAAACTGAATTGCATACCGACGCGAGTAGCTTGGGCCTTAGTGGCATATTACTTCAGTACCAGCCTGACCGTAGTCTCAAACCGATAGCATATTTTAGTAGAGTCACAAGTAAGGAAGAGCGGTTTTACCACAGTTACGAACTCGAGACTTTAGCAGTTGTAGAGTCCCTAAAACGATTTAGAGTTTACTTGACTGGGATCCCTGTAAAAGTAATCACTGACTGCGCGGCTTTACGAACCACCCTTGTCAAAAAAGATTTAATTCCACGCATCGCCAGGTGGTGGCTTGCTATCCAAGATTTCGACCTAAAAATAGAATATCGCCCTGGTAACCGAATGCGTCACGCCGATGCCTTAAGCAGGAACCCTGTCATTAGCGAGGTACATATAGTAGAGGAATCCGACTGGTTGCTTACTCTCCAGATGCAAGATGACGCGATACAAAACATTATTACTCAACTTTCTCAAGGTACGAATAATGCAGACATAGTTTCTAATTACGTGCTAAAAGAAGGGATTTTATATAGGAAAACTTTGTCAGGAGAACGTTTTGTCATTCCAAAGTTAGCAAAGTACGGTTTATTACAAAAATATCACGACCAAATAGGTCATCCAGGCTTTGAGAAATGCGAGAAAACTATTAAGGCCCAGTTTTGGTTCCAAGGAATGACTCGTTTCATACGTAAATATATAAACTCGTGTTTACGTTGTGCCTACGGTAAGGGTAACTTTGGTAGAGTCGAAGGTGAACTACACCCCATAGATAAGGCAGCTGTTCCGATGCACACATTGCATATAGACCATCTCGGTCCTTTCGTAAAGACCCGCCTCGGAAATACATATCTACTTGTAGTAATTGATGCTTTTACTAAATATGTATTTGCGAAGCCTGCGAAAAATGCCAGCTCAATGGAGACTATTAAACTTTTTAAGGACGTAATTTACCAATTTGGAAATCCTTGTAAAGTAATAAGTGATAGAGGAAAAGCCTTCACGAGCCGGTATTTCAAACAGTTTGCAGAAGAGTGTCAGTTTAAACACGTCTTGAATGCCATAGCCAGTCCCCGTTCTAACGGACAGGTGGAGAGGGTAAACCGCACTCTTCTGAACGGTCTTAACACCATGGCTGATAGTGAATGTACTTGGGATACTAAAGTAGCCGATGTAGTCTGGGGAATTAACAACACGCCCAATTCAACAACGGGCTTCACCCCATTTAGTCTTATGTTTGGTCATAGCAACACACGCTACCCAGCATACCCCTCTGATACTCCTACAGACGTAACTAATCAGCAGATACAACTTGATTCTCGTAGAAACACGGCAAAGTTACGAATTGACCGAAACATGACCGTCATGAAAAGTAGGTTCGACAAAAAACGAAAACCCTATAGGAAGTACTCACGAGGTCAATTAGTTCTGTGGAAAGGTGGATCTGCGAGGGATACTCAGGCGAAGGTTACAAGAAAGCTTGACGGGTTATATACAGGGCCTTACAGAGTAATTAAATGTGACCATAGTATAGACCGTTATACAATTTCTAGCGTGAAAGGCATGAAAGGTTATAAAAGGTTCTGTGCCGTAGTACGAGCAGATGTTCTTAGGCCTTATAAAACAACCTTATCAGATGATGATAGCTCTGGTAGTGACCACGACATAGACAGGGATGATCTTATCGACCTTTTAGAGAGTTAATAAAATATTTGATTTGTCCAATCATATAATATTTGATTTGTCCAATTATAGTGTGTTTGCGCCCATAATAAAGTTAATCATCTTAGCATAAAAGGTAAACAATCAATAATAAAATCTTACGATTAGATCATTCATTTAATTATAAATATATTTAAAGTGTGCGTAATAATAATCTTATCTGTAAATATATTTCTTGAAGTATGTATTTCAATGAATAAAACAAAATTACATGATGTAACATACCTACGATTAAAAAGAAATAATAATTAAATCGGCGTAGGTACATTTTATTTTATATCAACTCTATAGACATCCTGTATACTTATTTACCGTCTTAATGCATTCATAATTTACAAGCGTAAACTGAGAGGGTACTTCTGCTATACAACATAAACAAATGATAAATCTATCTCACAAATACATTGACAACATTATTTTATTGTGACAAAAGGGTAGATATTATAAGCACGTGACAAGACAGTTCATAAAAATAAGGTAAGATACAATTAATGGCAGGATAGAAGCATACAAGTAACGGTCGTAATAAATCCGCTGTGTGGAAATTAAACGCAGTACCTATTTCCTCTAATCTGTGTGATACTTTGTTTACTATACCGAGAGGTACTGTGTGATAGCTAATTACTGTGTGATGCAATAAGGACTATGTGTCTAATACTAACTGTGTAGTAAAAACTGTGTGATATATCTGTGTGAAGCTCCTGTAAGTACCTATGGCACAACCTGTGTGTTTAATAGACGCTATTAGCATGCATATGGTACTAAATAAGGATTCAATAAACACATCGAATGCCTACTGTGTGATACTTAACTGTGTGACATGTCTCCAAAGCCCTGAAATGCGTTATTTTTTTAAACTTTTCCCCCTAATCTGTGTGTTAAACGCAATACCTAGTAGTTGTTTGAATTGGAGTCTAAGAAAAATATGTAAGATATCTGTGTACCAAGTAGATAGTGTAAATTAAAATAAAACTTGCTCATCATCATACAATTTAATGTACGTTTATCATCTGTGTGAAGCTGTCAATATAGGTATCTAACATCAGGTGATATAATATAACAATATACTTGGCTGGTTCTTTATATATTCCAGGTTCCTGAATCGACCGGCGGTCCAACCACATCTACCAACAACTCGAGGGCTCCACCAGCAGGCCGTGGTGGACCACGGCCATGGCAGGACGGCCGAGTGTTACCGTCATCCACCTTGCCAACAACCAAACCAGCATAATAAGACCTACGAGAGCCAAACCATTGAAGACCTACTACGAAAGCGCCATCTACTGCGAGGTATCGGAACTACCAGCCTATTGCGTCACTACAGCGTCGTGTAGATGGCGCCACTGAGATTTCTGTCATATTAATTGTAATAATCCAATTATACCTTTTAGTTAATTTAATATTATAAAATTAAATGTTTTGATTGTTATTAAATATTACATGATATATGGAGCTTATACGTAATTGATTGTATTAGAATCTATTTTAAAAGTATGTATATTAGCTACCAGATTCAACTCGTGGAGGGGGTTTGTGAATGTTAATAAAAGGGGTCGTAACCGGGGACGAAGCTCTCTTTTTGCTTCTGATTTTTGTACCAACAACTTGGTGAATAATAAATCAGCGTCAATCTATACTAGTTTCATTTTATAGTGCAAGTGCTACGATTACCCATCCTGAGTACGTTAATACCACTTACTGCCAGCAGCAGTCTCCCGGGATACCGGCCCTTGTTCAATATTTACATTGCGCTTAGCGAAGTGCTTTCAAACTCCCTTAAGCCACGTGTAAGAGTTCCTTTAAATAGGTACTTACGTCTTGTTTAAGGGTTTAAGGCCAGGTGCTCATTTTTGAGGCATTATTTTCTATCGAGAGAACTTAATGTAATTGCCCAGTCGTCGTATACTTGCCAAGACAAGATTAAGTCAAAATAAAGATTCAAAATATAATAAAATGGGAGTCCTTTTTATAGGTCTCTGGGCTAGAGGAAACAAAATTATTAGTCATCTCATTCATTAATATTTGCTTAGAAATATAATCCCAACGTTGGCGCAATGCGGATTGGGAACGACAGTAGGAAGTTTTAAAAACGTCCATCAGAATTACAGTTTAAGCAAAAATAATTCCAGGATAAGAAGCTCCTTTCCCTTGAGAGTAGGTATACCCTTGTACAATATTAACACTGCGCTTAGCTAAGCTCTCAACGAACGTCGCCTTACTTAAATTACCTACTTCAAGAGTGAGTAAATATTTTCCTAATGGTTCCTTTGCAGAAAACCACTAAGCATGGTAACACAACGTATATTATCTTTCACACCTCTTGTAAACACTCTGTTCAGTTTATTCTTGATAAACTGATGAGAAAACTAAGTAGCATTTTATCCACAATGCAAAATGTCAAGTGGTTACCTCAAGTTGGCTGGTACAATTGACCTTTAAATATTGATTTTGATCGAAAAATATTTATTACGTTAATTCAGGTTTGATCTGTAATGTGTTGGTATTGCGTTGGTGACTACTTGGTGTGTTGTGATTAAAGATTGGTCACCTGCAATAATAATATGTAGAAGACTGCAAAAATATGTGACACGCTCTACAAATAAGATCGTCTCAGATATTTTTGCCGCCTTCATTAATTGTGTAACATATATGTATTATCGACTGACACTTTTTTCTTATATTAGGATCGAAAGAACTCGTGATTCTGAATCAGAAAATTAGAATTAGAAAAGTTTGTAGGTATCCGAAAAAAGTGGAAAAATTTAAATAATATGCCCCAGGTAGCAGATAAGTAATGGAAACACGTAACCCAAGTCCATAAAACAACAATTTGCTGTCCGCTCTACAGCAAAACCTACTTTGTAGCTACGAGTAAGTGTAGCTTACAACACCACGGGCAGTAATAAAGAAAACCTCAGGGAAATTGTTCATTTTCACCACACCAGCTCGTAAAGGCTCTTATTCTGCAAAAAAACTGATTGGAAAGTAGCAGTTTATCCACAATAGTGGCGAAATAAGTTGATGCTAATTTTGAATTGTTTCCTCATGTTGACTAGTAGAATTGACGTTTAAATGATGATTTTGAACGATATATATCACTCAATAATCATCATCAACCCTCACAGACAAAGTTGCAAGAGCTAGTGTGAAAATAATGTAATATGTATGTAAGTGACCTGAATTAAGCAATATCCAGCAGGGTTTTTTTTAATTTGTGTATGATAAGGGGGTATTTTAGTGTTAAGTGTAAATAGTAGTCTTAATAATTAATTGTAAGTGTATTTCTGTGTAATTTTGTTGCTAATATGGACTTTGTCTGAAATAAAAGAATTCTATTTATTTATTTTATTTTTATACCACGTCAGTGGCAACATTTCCGAGTAGGTACTCGTTCGCTCTATTGTTACGAGTATTATGGTTGGACGCCATTTGTTTGTGTGCCTCCGGGCCGGACATGTTTGCCCCAAAATGTTATTCTCTCATTACTGTAGTAAAGCGAATTCTTTGCTCTTCGTACATATCTGCCTCCGGGCGTAGGCACCGCCACCTGCCCGAGTAATTATATTGTAATACATTTATTTTTTAATTCCAGCAAAAAGGGCTTAAACAAAATGTTTGAAGATAGTGTAGGTAGGTAGCTGTTATAAAGGTCATAAGAGATGACAAGCAGTTGACGTAACTACATAACAAGTAAGTATTGTAATAAATTTAATGATTGAAAAAATTTTATGTGAATTTACTCGTTCTGGAAAAAAAGGTTTATTGTGTCTAACATAATCATCAGGGGACACCCGGGTTTGAACCGGGGACCATTCGATCTGCAGTCGAATGCTCTACTACTCAAGCTATATCCCCTCTGCAACGGTGAACGAAAATGCATGTCGCAATCGCAAGTCGTAATCGTAACACAAATAAATCCAGTCAGACGGCTGTGTGACGTCACCTTGATGCACCCACGCAAACATACAAACAAAGGCTTCTCGTAAAATTCGAATACCATCAAAAACATAAATTTGGGATAGGTACCCACTTTTTAAAAATGAAAATCGCCATAAAGATAAAATAATTTGTGAGAGATATTTTATCTACGACTATATCATCGACTGCATACAAAATATAACACGATTTTCTACTCTATTAGTCCTGATCCTTATGTCATTTGCACTCGATCGTCCGATCCCTAGACGACTCATAAAAATTCAGTTCATAAATATGTATACAGACAGATCCATCATTGTCCCCATGTTGCTCAAATAAGTAACAAATAATGATCCAAGATTCGAATGGCAATAAATTATTATACGCGCCGTAAATATCTCGAGTGAAATATTTGGAATTAAATCGTGCTCCATCCCATTTATTTGGCCGAGATACATTGTTTCTGAACGCAACCATATTTAAGACTGAATGGTTTTAAACCTGTATCCATTCATCGACTCACTCACTCTCTTCTTTCTCAACAACTCCCACTGTTAACATCGCTCTGTAATAAATATAAGTTTTTATTGAAAATACACAGTTTTCTAATAATTAAATTGACTTTTCATCATCCACTAACATAAATGGTGCCGAAACAAGTGTAGTTCGTGCAAAAGTTACGATATTTCAAGAAAGTTGTCGCCTCGTGTGAAGTGCCGGTCGGACTTAAAATCTCTCATTGTGCAAAGATATCGCCGAAATATTAACGCCAAGTCGCGCCTCGCAGCAAACGAGAAGATTTTCAGTGATATTTCGAAGCCGCAGCATTAAATTGAGCAAAATCAAGTTTCGACGCGACCAAGCCCATTTCTCGGAATTCAACTTCCAACGTTAGCCATTTTGATGAATTCAAGGACAAACCGAAAAGACGCGGAATGACAATTTTGGAGCGAAGATCGGACCGTTCACTCAAACTTCGTGAAACGTCATTCGAATCTGACATCCGCTGTCAATGTCATAATTGACATTAGACTTCATTCTTCAACTTGTTTACAATTGAACATCAAAATGAAAAAATCCAACGAAATAAGGAAGCTGAATGCGCAAATCGCGTGGTGTAAAGGATTTACAACTAAAATAGAGAAACTTTTAAACGGACCGGACAATCCTTTGGATCAAGAATCAGCAATAATAAGATTAGAACAAACTGAAGCAAACTTTAAAAAATACAATGACTTGACGCTGGAACTAGCCATATTAACAGAAAAGGATTCATCTGAAGACTTTGAAGACGAAGATGAGCACGAGGAGCGTACCATAAAAGTCATCTCACGATTACGGAAAATAACCTCAAAAGCGCCCACAACCAATACGTCGTCGTCAACGTCGAAAACAATAGCGGAGGCCACGGACGTAACGAGTCATCATGGTGGAGTGCGGTTGCCGGAGATAGACATCCCTACGTACGACGGGAAGGATTACACGAAATATGTCGCCTTCATCGAGCTCTTCGACGCGATAATAGACTCCAGTGAAAAGTTAAAACAAGTGCAAAAACTATATTACTTGAAAAAATACCTGAAAGGTGAAGCATTAGCGTTAATTGAAGGTCTTCCATTAACCACTGAATCATATGTAAAAGCCAGAGAGCTAATTAAATTGCGGTATGACAATAAGTTTCTGGTAATAAACAATCATATCCAAGCTATAATAGATAGCACACCCATTGTGAAAGGTTCTGCAACCAACCTGCGGGACCTTGTAGCCAACACGCGTCAGCATCTAGGCGCCCTTAAAGCCCTAGGTCAGCCAATAGAGCAATGGGACTTAATTGTACTAACTATTGTCTTAAAAAAGGTGGATCAGTTTTCATGCAGAGCCTATCATCAGGAAAGGGACAGTGACAAGATGCCAAATCTCGAAGACTTCTTGTCATTCGTGGAGAGAAGAGCCAGCAGCTTTGAAGAAAGCCAACAAAGCGAAGGTAAGTCGCATACATATCAAACTAAAAGTGCTAAAGTGTGTAATGTGGCCAATATATCAGTACCTTCATGCTTATGTTGCAAAGCAACATCACACAAATTGTTTTGTTGCCCAATTTTTGCAGCACAATCACCCAATGAAAGACAGGAGCTTGCTACCAAACACAAATTGTGTAACATATGTTTAGGTATGCACAAAAATAAATGTAAATTTCATTTCAAATGCTCCACATGTCAAAGTAAAGCTCACAACACATTGTTGCATATTGAATCTGAGCCAAAAGTTACCAGTTGCCATGCAAACTCGACAAATGCTGACGTTACTGATCTATTGCCCACCGTTAAGGTCAAAGTACTAGGGCCAGATGGAAAGTCATATATTACAGCTAGAGGTTTGATTGATTGTGGCAGCCAAGTTTCTTTCATAACAAATAATCTTGCCAAAGCATTGAATTTGCAGCCAATAAATAAAAACCTCAACATTTCAGCTCTACAGTGTCAATCTAATCAAACATCAAAAGCTGTAAATGCCAAATTTGAGTCGCTGCATTCAGATTACAGCTTGCAAGTAACATGTTCACTGGTGGACAAAATCACCACACAATTGCCAGAAAACAAAATAGATACAAGTAAATTCACAATACCAAATTCTGTTGTACTAGCAGACAATGAATGGTCAATTCCAGGTGATATTTCATTCTTGTTTTCTGCCAGCATATTTTGCAAAATATTATTGCCCAGCAAAACCAAAATCTCAAATACTGAACTTTACCTCATCGGTACAGAATTTGGTACAGTAATATCTGGCGACACTCCATGTCATAATGGAGCAACAACCTGCCATCATGTTTCATTGCATGTGGCCACCCATGAGGCCAATAATAATATTGAGCACCTCCTAACAAAGTTTTGGGAAACAGAAATTGTTCCTGAAATGAAATCGGAGGTTACAGCAAAGCAGGACTCCTGTGAGGCCGAGTTTCAACGCTCGGTACAATTAATTGATAACAAGTTTCAGGTGTCTCTTCCCCTTGCTCAGCCCATGGATCTACTCAATCTTGGCAATACCTTTCCAATTGCAGTCAAAACCCTTAATTGTATAGAAAAACGATTCAAAAAGGACCAAACTTTGCACGAGAGGTACAAAGAATTTATAAATAAATACATAGAGCTTGGTCATGCTAAGGTGCTGCCCTTAACAAACTCTAATAAGCAACAATTATATTTCATGCAACATTTACCGGTCATTAGAGAGGACAGGAAAACAAATAAAGTTAGAGTAGTGTTCAACGGAAATACTAAGGCAGGCAAAGAATGCAACAGTCTTAATGATGTGTTACTAAATGGCCCTAAAGTTCAAAAAGACCTGTTTGATATATTGATATCATTCAGAGTTCACAAATATGTAATGATGGCTGACATCCAAAATATGTACAGAGCCATAAGAATAGACCCCAAGTTTCATCACTTGCAAAATATCTTATGGCGCAATAACAACAATGAACTAATTATCATTCAATTACAGACCGTGACCTACGGACAAAAAAGTTCGAGTTTCCTGGCGACAAGGTGCTTAGAGGAGCTGGCGGCAAGGTATGAGGCAGAGCTTCCTAAAGCAGCAGAGGTGGTCCGCACTGCAATGTACGTGGATGATGCCCTCTTCGGAGCAGACTCCATCAAGGATGCATTGGAGGTAAGAGATCAATTTACTAACTTGCTGGCTCATGCAGATTTCCATCTGCACAAGTGGGCAGCCAATGATCCCAAACTGCTAACTGGTATCTCTCCCGAAACTTGCTACGCTGATGATCACCAACTCTCTATGAAAACTGATCTAAAAGCCTTAGGCATGGTATTCAATCCCAATCAAGATGTTTTCAAAATTAGTTATCCCAACAAAGACATACAACATTGGGACAAACGCTCAATCCTTAGTTTCATTGGGTCCTTTTTTGATCCCTTAGGGCTGGCGGGGCCTATAGTTGTTAGGGCAAAACAATTTCTACAGGATCTTTGGAGGCAAAATTTAGACTCGACCTCTCCAATACCAGAGGCATCCTTAAATAAATGGATTAAATTTCACAAAGAAATATTGGAGATGCCAAATATACAAATACAAAGGCATGTAATGCCTACCAAGGATCAAGTAGAAATCATAGGGTTTTGTGATGCCTCGTTCAAATCTTATGGGGCATGCATATATGTACGAACCTTTCAAAATGGAAAGGCTACAATGAACCTGCTATGCAGCAAGTCAAAAATAGCCCCGATCAAAAATGAGCTTACAATTCCAAAATTAGAATTGAATGCAGCAGTGTTGCTAGCAAAATTATTTGATAAGGTAAAACAAATTTTAGCAAATGTAAAAATAACTGCTAAATACTTACTATCTGACTCAAAGGTTACTTTGTGCTGGATCAAGTCAAAAAAAGAATCGTTACCTGTTTATGTCAAAAACAGAATACAAATAATAAATAATGTAACTAGTGATTGTATTTGGAGCCATATTGGTGGCACAACCAACCCGGCTGATGTTTTGTCTAGAGGCTGTAGTGCGCTTGACCTCGAAAAAAATGACTTGTGGTGGCATGGCCCAAGTGACTTTCTGGATCCTAAGTACCATCCCCAGCCATTCACAGTCACCAACAGCTCAGAAAACACCAGTGAGACTGTCAGCAGCCATCTAGCCTGTTTGATTGCTACACCAAATGAACCAGAGTTATTTAAAAAATACTCATCATGGATAAAATTACAAAGAGTAGTTGCTTGGATTTTAAGATTCTATAATAATTGTAAAAATTCTAACAATAAAGTTAATGGTAATCTCACTGTAAATGAAATCCAGCAATCTAAATACAAAATTGTATCACTCTTGCAACATGAGTATTTTAAACAAGAAATACACTGTATAAAGAACAAGTTACCAATTAAGAGTAATTTAAAAAGTTTAGTTCCATTTTTAGATGCAAACAATGTATTAAGAGTGACAGGAAGATTGCAAAATGCAAATATCCCATATGCACAAAAGCATCCAATAATTTTGCCCAAAAAATGTTTTGTGACCAGTTTAATAATCCAATATGAGCACAAGTCATTATTACATGGTGGTTTAAAAGATACAATTAGCAGTCTAGCTCAGACATACTGGATTATTAACTGCAATAAAGAAGTTTCTAAAATAATAGGAAAATGTATCACTTGCTATAGATTTAAAGCTCAAGCTGCCTCACAGCTGATGGGGTCTTTGCCCTTTGATAGAGTAAATGAGGCCAAAGTATTTGATGTTATTGGTATAGATTACTGTGGGCCTTTCAGCATCAAACAGTCTTCACTGCGAAGAAGCATTGTCACAAAAGGTTATGTCTGTGTATTTGTGTGCTTTGCCACTAAAGCTATCCATTTAGAACTAGTCTCGGACATGACCACCCCAGCCTTCATTGCTGCACTAAAAAGGTTTACAGCCAGGCGTGGTTATCCATCCAAAATCTTTTGTGACAACGCTAAAACGTTTATAGGAGCTGACAATTCTCTTAAAGAGCTTTCAAATTTAAGCTCGAAAGAGCATCAAGATTCTGTCATAGACTATGCAGTGTCAAAAAATATAGATTTTAAATATATTCCCAGCTATTCACCTACATTTGGAGGCCTCTGGGAGGCAGCCGTGAAGAGCTCAAAAAAACATTTTAAGCGGGTCATAGGTAATAGTCTATTCAATTATGAGGAATTTAATACTATAATAGCAACCACAGAAGGGATTCTTAACTCAAGACCCATAACCCAAATATCTAGGGACCCCACAGATTTTACATACCTGACCCCGGGTCACTTTTTAATTCACAGGCAAATAAATGCCATCCCTGAGCCAGACATAACATCTATACCTCAAAACAGGTTGCGTTTGTGGCGCCGTTGCACCCAAACACATCAACACTTCTGGAGAGCTTGGCACAAGCAATATTTAAGTTTGTTAAACAACCGTCCTAAATGGCATCACATACAACCAAATGTTGAACTTAATAACTTAGTGCTTCTTAGAGACACTAGATGCAGTCCATTGCAGTGGCCGGTAGGAAGAATCATAAAGATTCATTATGGCGCTGACCAAAAAGCAAGGGTGGTGGACTTGAAAATGCCTAATGGCAACATATAGTAGGGCTATAAATAAAATAAGTGTTTTGCCCATTGAAATGTAAATCTATCAATGTTAATGATAGCTTAATAATGTTTCTATCTTTCTGTTAAATTTAAATGTATGTGTTAATTATTTGAAACTTTGTAATCTGCATTTTAAAAAAATGTACCTAGCTTGTAATGTTTAAGAAAATAGTCTTCAAAGTTTAATTTTGTTAGTCAAATGTAGTTATGCTTAAAACTTTAACAAATGTTATTTTTTAATGAATATCTAATAATTCAAAACCGGATCTCTATGTGAAATTTGATCTCATGTACTTATAAGGTAAATGTAACTAACTATAACCTACCAGGTAAATGATACTGTAACTTACCTTTTATTATTTTTATAAAAGCATTTTTTACTTTGTTTATCTGTAATTCAGCATTAGCATTAGTCCCAGGACTACTTAACTTAAGAAAAAAAATGTATAATGGTCAAACCATCCCCCGGGATTATGTTTCTGAACGCAACCATATTTAAGACTGAATGGTTTTAAACCTGTATCCATTCATCGACTCACTCACTCTCTTCTTTCTCAACAACTCCCACTGTTAACATCGCTCTGTAATAAATATAAGTTTTTATTGAAAATACACAGTTTTCTAATAATTAAATTGACTTTTCATCATCCACTAACATACATTAATGTTAATACGAGTTTCAATTATATCGTTATTTTGTTCTGGTTATTGTTAATGGAAACAATTTTTATTTTTATTTTTATATTCTTTTGTAGGTACCTAACTTGTACGTATAATATAGGTACAAATATTTAAAATCTAAAAACAGTTTAGGTACTATTTCAAATCGCGAGCTCCTCGATGGAAAAACACAAACACGTCGAGTTTAGGCTTAAGAAAGGTCTCGAGAAGTAAATACCTACCTACTTAATATATATGCAAATGAGAAGAAGTAGAGTTAGCAATAAAAGTGTTTGTCACAAAAAAAATACAGTAATTTGTTCATGATGCGTTCTGGATAGAGAGTATACGGATACATACAGTCAGGATACACATATATCAGGATATAGTATATAAAGTTGCCGTCATTAGAACTTGCGAACTATGTAAACAAACAATGTAACTTTGTTTTGTGACTGTATCTCCTTGAATTTTCACACTACCCCATCAAACACAATTCTATACACATATACACTATTGAAACGGTCCGTTCCGTAAAATACATAAATATATACCTAACTGTATCTTGGATATTTAATTAAAAGTTTAAAATGGTTTCATAAGTTAGGTTATTAGGACCTGATGGAATGACGTTTTTGTTTCTTTTAAATTCTACAATTGTCTATGATAGGTAGTGTTGTGACTAAAGTTTGTGATATAAACCCGTTACACACTACCCAACTCACGCTCTGTACCTACCGCCGCGGTTGTAAAATACATCAATACATCATTCTTAAGTACCAATTTGTCTTCTGATCGTGATTAAACAAATTAAAAATAAGTAACTACTTGTTTTTTAATTTTGGTATGTTATTACTCGATATGGTTTGACATTAGTAAAGTATTAAGTAAGAGTCTTGCCCATCACTATTAAATTCATCATTCAGAGACAATTTCAATATGGCGGTTTGTTTACATAGTTCGCAAGTTCTAATGACGGCGAGTTTATACATATGTGTTATTTTACATAGTTACTTATAACTAAAGAAAGGAATCCAGTAAATTTATACCCACCAAAAACATTTTCATGTAAAATGTTGCCAAGACGAAACCATAAGGCTCGCACTGACAAAAAGTTATCAGATCTCTTGTAGAGCCAAGCTTCTAACTCTACAAGCCCTAACTTCACAAACTCTACACCTTAGTCAAAATATGTGGCTTGACCGTTTGCTACTGTCACATGGACGTAAGGTGAAAAATGTATTCACTATTCATTATTTTTTATAATACAATAGTTCTTGGAGTAACGAAACGGCCAAGCCACATATTTTGACTAAGGTGTAGAGTTTGTGAAGTTAGGGCTTGTAGAGTTAGAAGCTTGGCTCTACAAGAGATCTGATAACTTTTTGTCAGTGCGAGCCTTATGGTTTCGTCTTGGCAACATTTTACATGAAAATGTTTTAGGTGGGATTTCACTTCTTTTTGTAAGTTGCTTCCATCCCCTAATTTAAAGGGTTGCGCGTGTGATTTAAGGTACTATTAAAAATCCTGAAATACGTACCTCGGGGCATCTTTTATACATCTGCTTTTTACTGATTCCCCATACAAACTTCAACCCTCTTTTTCTCCTAACGCCCTTTTCCACCCCCTTTTCACCCTTACGGGGTGATTTTGGGGTTGAAAACTATTCTATGCCATTCCCCATTACAAAAACTATCTACATACCAAATTTGAACTAAATCGGTTCAGCGGTTATTGATTTCCCATACAAAATTCCACCCCCCTTTTCCCCCCCTTAGGGGCAAAAAATTTCAAGTTTTTGAATTATTTTGTTGTTTGTTTACTAATACTTTCTTACATACCAAATTTCAGCTTCCTAGGACTTCAGGAAGTACCCTAGAGGTTTTGATGATCAACAGTGAGTGAGTCAGTGAAGAAATTGGGGTTTTTTAGATATGAAAAAAATCTTAAGTATAAGAGCTATGCAATTGAATTTTTTTATGTTTAATAAGTCCACTATTGACATCATATCCCGAGAATTTTGTTTATCTGGTATAACCCAAACCCAAGTTATGAGGGTTCAAAAAAACGACGAAGCGCTTCGAAAAAAGGTAGGTAGTGCCCTTGCGCTTCGCTTTGCTAGTCTTGGCGGGGGCACTACCGTGCCCCCAGATAAAGAACTGACAGCAATATCTGATTCAATACCGTAAAACGGGGTGAGTAGGTTTCGCGGGGAGAGGTGGGTTATGAATGGGGAGAGAAGGTTTGAGAAGGGATTTTAAGGATACTGCTACAAAAATAATGTATTCCAATTTAAAATGGAGCTATAGTAATACTTACTTACTGCTGTGGCGCAACGACCCGAAGTGGATCTTGATGGCCTCCGACACCAAAGACCGCCACGCTACTCTGTCCAAAGCCGTTTCTGTCCAGTCGACGGCGCCGAGTTCGCTAAGGTCTTTCTGCACTTCGTCTCTCCAGCGGTACCTAGGGCGTCCAGACGGCCTTCCGCCACTTGGTACTCCAGAGTACGCCCTCCAGACTGCGCGATCTTCCCCCATCCGTACTACGTGCCCGAGCCATCGGAGTCTAGCGGCTTTCGATTCTCCAATGATGTTCGGCTCGGACACCAGATCTTCAATCTCCTGGTTCTTACGGAGTCTCCAAGTTCCGTCCTCTCGACACGTGGGTCCCAATATCTGCGGTAGATCTTCCGCTCAGCTGCCAGCAGCGCGCGCTCCTCTTTTTGTGTTAGTGTCCAGGCTTCGCATCCGTACATAAGAATTGGCCTTATGACCGTTTTATATAGTCGAAGTTTCGTGTTCCTGGACATTAGCTTGGACACTAACACTTTATGCAGGGCAGCAGCACAGCGTAGAGCATTCTGGATCCGGATAGTAATACGCATAATAAAAAAAACACGATCCAACAATCTTCCAAAATCACCTTTGTATGAAAACCCCTCTCACCCCAAATACGAGGCACTACGGGGTGAGGTGGGTTTTCCTCTTTATCGTCAAAGTTATAAAATGGAACTACCCAAAATAAAATAAAAACTAAAATACAAACGTCCGGAACACTTATTATATACACCATTCAGTTTTCATATGTAAAACTAAAATATTATCGAGGTTTGAATTTCAGTTTTGACCCTACTCACCCCATTTTACGGTACCTACTTTAGACTTACCTGAGTGTGCGGTTTTGGAACACACGGTTATTCCAGCATCTTTTATGTGGAAAAGTTGGTAGATTTGGTATAAAGCAACCAACTGTCAGTTCTGCGAGTAAAATATTTACGAACTGTTGGGTGTCAGTTCTACAACGGCATATGGAATAGGTCCCTACAGGAATTTTCATGTACAGTCAAGACCACAAACATCTTTACACGACCGAAAATATATTTACACGACCTTATTGTCAGTGCCTTAGACGCGTGTAAATATATTTTAGGAACGTCGGCTTGTAAAGTTGTAAAGTGGCTTGTGAACTCGACTGTACCTCATGTTTACTAGTTCGGAAAGAAACTTGCTAGTTTTCTGGCTTCATACTTAAGCAATGCTCCATATTTTCTGTTTGCAACTTGCTAACTTTGCTACTTGTGAAGAAAATTGTTCAAACTTTTGATTTTACTGACTAACGTAATGGACCCTATAATGGACGTGGAACCGGTAATGGGACATAAAACCACAAATCCTCTAAAATAAGTATGTAAAAGTAGTTTATAAACACTGGCAATATTTTACCATAAATAAGAGTCATAGAGCTGTTTAAGTTTTACTTTTTATTAATTTCGGTTAATTTTTAAGAAATTGGCGCCAACCCAAAAGTTGTCGTGTCACTGGAAAAAATAACCAGTAAGAATTCTTAACAACTTCGCTAAGAGAGGTGAGTTCATATATTAAATTGTAATTAATTATTACTTGGTGTAAACTAGAATGTGTTTTGTTAATTGCATTTACCATGAGATAAGGTATACAACACATTATGTTGTGACTCTAGAGATGTATAAAAAATAGAGGTATTTTGCCCAATCCCATTATAGGAGCTGTAAAACTGCATACCTCCTATGATGGGATAATTTACATAATGATGCTTGCCATGGCGTAATTTCATGTTTAAACAATACAGAAGTATAATGTATAGTTACTCGTACGAACTATGTCAGGAGGTCTTCTCGGACTTCGGATAAATTAATATCGTTTTTACAAAATTTTATTTAACTTGCCCTGTTAGTTTGTATACAGGGTGGATTTTCTTTTTGGGTTAGTGAGGGCAGCTACCAGATCCCGTGCTGCGACGAGAAAACGGTCTTAGAAAACCTTCCCTCGATTTCAAATTAATGAAGATTGGCTTTTACAGATTTTGGAAAAAACATACAGGGTGCGAGAAAAAGGTAATTTTTGACAATTTTTTTTTGATGCCAATCGATCCTATTCCTATTGAGGATCAAAAGCTTGTATGGAACTAAAAAAAAATTCCGGCTAGAAAAGCCACAAATCGAGGAAAACTTTTCCCATACAATTTGTATGAAAATCAAAACTTTTATTTTTCACATGCTATTTTTCTATGCCAATTGATTCCATTCTTATCTAGTATCAATAGTTTCTTTGAGGTCAACTTACTCGGAATAATAAACCAATAGGAACCGCCATTAACAGGCGTTCCCCTCTGCCAATAGTCGGCGGCCGCCGGTCAAGGAGGTTATATAAAACTAGTTGCCATACGTCATACGCCATTCAGCAAACGTCAGTCTAAGCGGAATGTTAGGAGCAGAAAATGCCGAATTGTAGCGTTTTCTCCTGTAAAAACCGATCGGACACATCTAGCGTACTTAAAGAACACGTTTCTTTTCATATGTAAGTACTATTACATGTAAATATTATCAAATAGTGCACTAATTTAGGAAAAAACTAAAAAACATTGTCAATCTGAAAGTGATACCACTTTATGGTACTAGATCTAATTTAGGGTAATATTTAAAGAAGACTTTCTAAATATTCATTAGGTATACCTAACTTCTAATTTGCGTTGCTTATTATTATATAATTTATATAACACATTATTTTTATATAACACCTTATTTTTATATCAACATAATCCATTCAATGAAATAAATAGTATAAATCATAAATAACGTGATATTACCGATATAGGGTCATTGTGCTAGTTTCCGTCCATGCTCTAGTCTCTAGTTTTCGTCCACATGACAGATTAGCAAATAACATATTTGATATTTAATTTGCTACTTGCCAAATACATTTTTTATGTAGATAGATATATTGTCTCGACATTAAGGATTGCATTAAGTCCAAATTTGTGCAGCAATGTACATTTATATTCAATTTCGTCAAGTGGACGAAAACTAGAGCTGGTCGAAAACTAACGCACCTACCCTACTACTGTTTGAAAATTCATTTTTCTCTTAGTTTCTATCGTATATTTTTTATTTGACATGTCCAATATTTGTATTGTATTTTATTTATTTTAAGGTATTTACTGCCGTCATTTTCCATAAATAGGCATTTTTAATTTATTACTCTGGTATCACTCTACCATAGTTAGCGATGGGACACCATAAAAACCAATATCGATAAAATCTATATGAACATTATAAATATATTGTTATTTTGATTTATTTTTTTAGATTTCCAAAAGATGCAATAAATTTTAAACATAAGTAGTTTTCAGCTTATCAAGCCATCGAAAACCTAAAAATATTGCAATATCAGTCACGTTTTAAAGATCTAAGAACTGCATAAGTAAGTTTGTAATTCCATATAAATATATGCTATTACAAAGTTACTGTTGCAGTTCCTACAAATAGTAGGTAAAGGTAAGTACACCACGATGTATGTACGATGTGAGTATGAATAAAGATGTGTTTAGTTATGATATGTGTATACATAGTATGGGTATGAGTACCCGAAAAGAAGGACTGTCTACAAAAAGAGATGAGATCCCATCAAAAACATTACATGTAAAAAGGTGCAAGTCTCGCAACGCTTTTATTACAAAAAGTTCTGAGATGTAACGTGAAACCAAGTCGGTTATTTTAATCAGTGCCAGGGGGTGTTAAAACCGTATCAATAAGATATCTTTAATTTGTAATACATATAATGACTTGGCAATCGCACATAATGCTTTACTCGTACCGTACTCGTAAATATGTGTAATGCTCAAACTGCAACTAGTGCTAGCGTTATGTTCAATTAGAATTATTTTTAATAGGTGTCGATGATCCTTATGTCATTATGCGGCCGTGCGATGGCAAAGTCATTATACGTATTACAAATTAAAGATATCTTATTGATACGGTTTTAACACCCCCTAGCACTGATTAAAATAACCGACTTGTTTTCACATTAGCATTACATCTCAAAACTTTTTTGTAGTAGAAGCGTTGCGAGATTTGCACCTTTTTATTATTACATGTAATGTTTTTGATGGTTATAATTGACTAAAACAGACAGTTAAAATTCAGTCAATAAAATATCGACAATATTATCGACAAGGCCCTCGCACTTCTACGTTTACTTAGAACTGACATCATGTCGTTCACGGACAGGGTTGTCTGTGTTTGTTCTTGTATTTGTGTGAATATAGTTTATGCTAGTGTTTGATAATTTTGTTGTGTGCGTGTGTAGCGACGCATGCAAAAAATGCATTAGTGTTTACATTATTTGTGTGCGTTCCTCGCCCCCCGCGCCGAAAACGGCAGAATTTTTCACATAGAAATTAGTGCGTGTCACCACTCCATATGATTATTCCTCCGAGTCAACTTACGATAATGTACTAAAAAGCCACAAATTAATAAAAAAAAATTCCATAGGTACATTTACTATGGAGAAAATGTGAAATTTAATTTTGACCCCAAAAAAACTATTGATACTGGATAGGAATGGAATCGATTGGCATACAAAAATAGCATGTGAAAAATATAAGTTTTCATTTTCATACAAATTGTATGGGAAAAGTTTTCCTCGATTTGTGGCTTTTCTAGCCGGATTTTTTTTTAGTTCCATACAAGCTTTTGATCCTCAATAGGAATGGGATCGATTGGCATCAAAAAAAAAGTTTGTCAAAAATTACCTTTTCCTCGCACCCTGTATGTTTTTTCCAAAATCTGTAAAAGCCAATCTTCATTAATTTGAAATCGAGGGAAGGTCTTCTAAGACCGTTTTCTCGTAGCAGCACGGAATCTGGTAGCTGCCCTCACTGACCCAAAAAGAAAATCCACCCTGTATTAGTTAGTGTGGTTCAAATCTTGGAAATGGCATTTGAGTTGAAATTTTGGATACGTATGCAAATCGGATGACAATGCAATCGGGTGACAAAAATGACTAATAACTAGTTTTTTGCCAAAAACTTATTCCCTATTCCAATATCTTATACTGATAGGGTATGCCCATTATAGGGGGCCCATTACTGGATCCACGTCCATTACCGGGGTTCCATTACTGGAGCTTTGGTGTCCATGACTGGAGAAAAAAAACATACTTTTAATTTATTAATTATGTGGAAACTAACTGCAGTATCTTTGATACAACACGCCTGAAACATGAAAGAAGGATAGGATATTCATCTTTTAACAAGCTAAGCGGTAGAACTTTTACATGTATCAGGGAAATATCACAAATACTCCAAATTTCCTCTTAAATGTCCCATGACTGGTGCCGTTACTATATATGCTTCAGCTAAGATGGAGCATGCATTATTGAATATGTACAACAACGTACAATATGACAGATGTGTCAGGACACGACAGACGGTTGTCCTTATTTTGATTGATGATTTATATGTGGCAATTCCCTATTTCCCGGCCTCTGTACCCTTAACGTAGTGCTACGACTGTAGCTTAATAGCGAATGAATTAAGGTATGGGAGCGGTATTCTGCTTCTAAAATATGTTATAGTTTTCAAATTAATATGATACAATCGCATTTATTGTTACGTGAAAATTTTACTCCGATTCGTACTTATCATAAATCATAACATAAAGCACCAATGAGTGCGAGTCGTGTCAATAAAACTCGATTTTAAACAGAGAATCGGCCCCATATTCTATTACTCAGCCTTAAGGAAGAACTAGACAAGCTCTAAGACTGTTGTACGTCGAATATGTGGTTTAATTAATATTTATATTTTAATATGCTCGCGGTAGTTCCCAGGTAAATTATTACTATAACCGGCGCGTACAACAATAACATTATTTCACGCGAGGTAAATTGTTCACTCCCTGCGGCATCGCGTATTCGGGCGAGAGGGCGTAAATACATGATGAGTCGTAATAAATAGTTACACACATATTTCCAGGAACCGCGGAACCTACCAAATTGTTAATTCATCTCTGATGAGATGTGATGTGATACTCTCAGCTTTATTATTTTATTTTATTGCTCTCTAAGGTAATCTAAGCTTTACTTTAGTGGACAAATCTCCATAGGTAGTGACCAAAAGTAGCATTGTCCTCAACAGGGTGTCTCACGCAGCTTAGCCTGGCACATTGTGGGGACTGCTCAGGCAACAGTTGCATGTTACAAAGTTACACGAGACCAGAGTTTTTTGTATCCGTCCCGTTCACCCTATTTGTTCCATACGTAAGATTATTTATCATTATTTTAATATTTATATCATGACTCGCAGAAAAAACAATTTTGCTCGATTGTTTCACATAGCTATCTAACACACATTACGACCTAGATGTCGCTCTCGGCGTCACTCGCGTCGTCGCGTCATATTTCAGCATCGCCTATTGTTATGCAGTCTGTTTTTGTCCATATGACGTACGTGTCATGGTGGCGCCAACATCCCGTCACAATAATATATCATCCTACACACGTGATTAAAATTTCACGCCTCGCGGCTAGGGCGTATCGCGTATCCTCGGCGGATTGGGAGGCCTGCTCGAACTTTAAGAATACATCTGAGATTTATTTATATTTTATGATTTAGTACCTACCTGTGAACACAATTCTATGTATTCAATTATTGTATATGTAGGTACTAAGTTTAAGTTTATCACGAAATAAAGTTATTTATGATTTAAATCCAACATCATTATTATGTAATTATTCAATATATAGTTACCGAGCTGATTTCGTTTAATCGTGTATTTAATTGGTACCGTCTTTGATATACATATAATGAATAGGTAACATAAATAAAATTGCTCTGGCTTAACCAACTACTAATAAAAAGTGAAGAAACGGTCTAGTTTAAGTATGTAATTTAAATTTAAAGGCGATTGTGGTTATTGAGAAATTTTGTAAATTCGAATTGGCCTCCTTTTGCCTCCAATAAGCGTGACATAATAACGAAATGTTCTCGAGCGGAAAATAACTATGTAAATAGCAAACATCATTTATATTAAAATACCTTCATTTATGAATTCATTTCTGTGAATAAATTTGATTAAGTTTAACGATGAGAAATATTTATGTTGATGGCAGGCAATAATGTCTCGACGAAATAACTAAGATGTTTCTTAGTATTAGTCAATTTAGTCCAAAGAGTAGTATACAGTGTGTGGCCTATAACGCGGGCGAAAAATTAAAACGTAGATTCTACTCCTCAAACAATAAAACTTTTGTTCAACAACTTTTTGAAATTATGTAGTCTTAAAATTGTCCCTTTTTCAAACAAACTAAATAATATTTTCAATGTACTTTAAATTCCGTCTAATTGACATTGCCCGTCAGTCTTGTCACCGTAAAGGCATAATCAATTTCGTAATACATTGCGTCTTCGATTAAATTTTAAAGTGTTTTAAAATACAAATCACAAGTTATTTTTAAAAGTCGCTGAACAAACATTGTTTAGTTTGAGGAGTAGAATCTACGTTTTAATTTTTTGCCCGCGTTATAGGCCACACACTGTATAGTTATTTGTACAACAAGTGATCAAAGTTTGATATTTCTTCGAGTGCTTATTTTGAGTCCCGTGCAAGCGAAAGATTCTATAATAGATTCACGAGCGTAGCGAGTGAATCTAATTTAGAATCTTGAGCGTAGTAAGGGACTCAAAAGCGCACGAGATGTAAATAACTTTGATCTCGTGTAGTACACAACATTTTTCACCTCAGCACAGTGAGAACATACCTATTAGACAACTTGAAAAATGTAATCCTTGTTCATCACTTAATACCTGCACTCATGTTTTCTTAAGATATACAAACAATTAAGTTTAATTACCGCAATGGAACACAAAAACAAAACGTAATAATAAATTCCATTAAAATAATATAGAAATAACAAACATTAACTGACACTTCAAACTTTTTTTTGTAAAAAAAATCTTTGTAAGATACGGTCCGAATTGCGGATACGTACCATTTGTCAACTATGGTAGAAATTCTTAAAAGTAAAATAATTAATTTTGCGTGATGATCTGTGTATTTTTTGAGTTCGTTATTTTAATTGTACAATAAAATACCTAAAATATAGTATTTTATCAGTTTTTATCAAATCTTAAACTTTATTTTTATTTATTAATTATTAAGAATTCATACTCGTACGTGGTTTGGAACGATGCGGTCTGAAGTTTTTCGGGGGTCTATTATAAACCGTGAATATACTGTTGAATGTCGTTTTAACTTTTTTTTGTCTGTTTCTTTTTGCTAACAGTGTGAAAGGGACAGAGATAATAGAACCCAAGTATTTCGAAGTTTTATTAGACCCCGCATGTTGAAATGACATTTGACTATAAAGGTCACTTGAATGTCATTTTGTCTCACTCAGTGAGCAAAATCGCATTTTGCTCACTGTTTTTAAGAATCAAAGTACCCTTGTTCGAGCTGCTGAGGTGAAAATAATATTATACTACTCTTTGGACTAAATTGACTAATACTAAATTGTCCTATATATTATATAGCACAATTTAGTCATGCCTGCAGTGTTGCTGCTATTAAGTATTTACCTGTCTGCACATGATTGGCGCGACAGTATCTCGCGGCGAGATAAACTACCCGTCCCTCTTTAATTAACATAGTTAGAAAAAGACTCGCTTCGAAATACTGTCGCCAATCATATGCAGATACCTACCCTTTCTGTGTCTGAAATAGAAATGAACAGAAGTAAAATACCTACTATAAAAGATTCGTGTGACGGAAGAGGACTACCTTCGTGACAACTTTTGTCGATTTTCTTTATTTATTTACGTATTAACGTTCCATCAAATAATATGTAAAATTATATTAGAATTACATTTTATTAATATGGGAACTTTATACTTTATATATATTCTACAAAGGCAACCAAACAAAATAAAAACATAAAATTGTACTACATTTCCTTCAGAATAAATAAAAAAATAATCGTCTCGCTTAACCGTTTGACAAAATCACTATCACATTTTTTTCGAGTGTACTTAAATACAAGCAGATTTTTTTTTGTGCTTTTTTAGGGTTCCGTAGCCAAATGGCGAAAAACGGAACCCTTATAGATTCGTCATGTCTGTCTGTCTGTCTGTCTGTCCGTCTGTCCGTGTATGTCACAGTCACTTTTCTCCGAAACTATAAGAACTATACTGTTGAAACTTGGTAAGTAGATGTATTCTGTGAACCGCATTAAGATTTTCACACAAAAATAGAAAAAAAACAATAAATTTTTGGGGTTCCCTATACTTAGAACTGAAACTCAAAATTTTTTTTTTCATCAAACCTATACGTGTGGGGTATCTATGGATAGGTCTTCAAAAATGATATTGAGGTTTCTAATATCATTTTTTTCTAAACTGAATAGTTTGCGCGAGAGACACTTCCAAAGTGGTAAAATGTGTGCCCCCCCCCCCCCCCCCTGTAACTTCTAAAATAACAGAATGATAAAACTAAAAAAAATATATGATGTACATTACCGTGTAAACTTCCACCGAAAATTGGTTTGAACGAGATCTAGTAAGTAGTTTTTTTTTAATACGTCATAAATCGCCTAAATACGGAACCCTTCATGGGCGAGTCCGACTCGCACTTGGCCGCTTTTTTGTTGTTATCGCATTCTATTTCGAATATTTCGAGACAAAGCAGTAACATCCCTCGTATCAAAGACTCGCATGTATCAAGAATCTCAAAGACTCGCCTGTATCAAGGATAAACCTAATGTGAAAAAATTCCTTTGTGCCCGGAGCGATGAATGTTTCATCTGGCTGGATATTGAATCTCTAATCGATACTATCATACACGCTACAAATATCTGTCTCATGCACCTGCAGGAAAATAACGTTCAAACTAAAAGAAATGCCACGTGAATAAGAGAACAGCCGGATTTTCAAAGGCATTGTTGTTACCCAAGCTGGATCGGCGGCATTGGCTAGCTCCGTCAACACGTATTTCAACTCGAAAATTCCTCGACATGTTTACCCACATCACCTGACATGTAATTATGTGAGTAACCCGATGTAATACTTATATTTAATTAAGTCTCTCACAGAAGTTTTGTTACTAAAATAAACTACACAACCTCATTTTTAGGGTTCCGTACCCAAAGGGTAAAAACGGGACCCTATTACTAAGACTCCGCTGTCCGTCCGTCCGTCGGTCCGTCTGTCACCAGGCTGTATCTCACGAACCGTGATAGCTAGACAGTTGAAATTTTCACAGATGATGTATATCTGTTGCCGCTATAACAACAAATACTAATAATTTTTAAGAAAAAAAAACCGACTTCTATGCGGCCCGGTGAAAGATTATTGTAGATGGTGAGCTATGTAGAAAAGGAAGCATTTCGTTTCTGTAAGGCTCGCAGTTCTAACCTAACCTAACCCACTTTTGTTCGGTTCTGTGAGGATAGCAGTTCAAACCTAACCTAACCCACTTAACGGCGCATGCGGTGCGGTGTACGGGGGTTTGAGCGGAAGGGGTTTGGCCTCATCATACTTTATACCTACATTTTATGGTAAGTAATCATAGTGGTTTATTTGGTGCCCTATTGATATTCCGAGAAAAATTACGCCGATTTTTGTTTCGCCGACAACGATTCGCCGACGGGTTGTTTGGCAGAGTAACGATTGGCCGAATCTCATTACGCATAATAGTCGTTTGCGAGTGTAGTCAATAAGCAGAACATGGATACGCATATTTACTATTCGTAGAATAATCATTTAGTAACTGTCATAATTACCCGAGAAACCATTGGTCGAAACCATGAACCTATAATATTACGGACAGAGTTTCGCTTACAACACAGCTGTGATTCCAACATCCACCAGTTTCTAAGTATTTACGCGTGACACACACACATTGACAGCCCACATCCACCAGTTTGCCGTCAGACGAATCGAAACGTCATTGAAGTAAACATGTCGAAGAAAAATATAAAATATGCCGGCATACGTAGTTAAATCCTGCTAGAATTGTACCGATCGAAAGAAAAAAAGTCACGGAATAACTTTTCATACTTAAGTTTATCAATTAGTACGTAAAATCACGATAATTTGTTGTTTATAAATTATCAAACTGCAAAACAGGAGTGTGACCAGTAACATGAATAGGGTAATTTCCCGAAAGTAGGGTAATTGATACCCTTCTCATTAAATCATTATTTATTAAGAGATCATTTAGGTAAATGGTTAAATTATTGATTGTGCATTTCAAACTAGGTCGGTATGGTAATTTCCCGATACTAAGGAGCGATACTTAACGTTTGTTTGTTATGTATTATAATTTTTTTGTTGAAAACCAGATATGTTTCAAGTTAAATGTATAAATTAAAAAAACATGACGAACTGATTTCATTGCGATGCTAAATATCATTAGGTATTGAAAATAATGTTTGCACAAAGTAATTGTGCAATATTGCGCATTTTCAAGACCTATAAAATCAGATACGTACACACCTTTTTTATTGTCTAACGTAAAACTGTCCTAATTTTTTATTTTAAATTAAAAAAAAAAACTAGGACGATATTAAAAATAATTGTTTCACCATTAGGGGAGAATTTGTGTTACATGGTAACACTCGTCTACACGCACACATTCAAACCGGCCGCCATTGCAGTGTCACAGTTTGTCTTAGGTGACAGTCCGTCCGTAATATTCTAGGTCCATGGTCGAAACACAATAGGTCGAATGTTCATTTGGCATTAATATTGACTAGCTGAACTTCTCTATTATTTATGACTATACTAGGACATGACTAACCTTTACAACAACTTTTAGTTTGAGTCTGATAAACATGGTTTTAGATACATTTAATTATCTAGTTCCGTTCCGATTTGAGTAATTCTTTTTTTGTTTGAAAGAAGTTACCTTCGAGGTAATACCATAATAATTTTGGTTCTGATCTGATGTTGGAATCCATGAGGAAGTGACGGAACTCCTCAATTTTTAAAGGCATGTGTATTATGATTTCGGTATTTTATAAACTCTTATAATGATTTGTTTTATTAATATGTACATTAACGACCTTTAAACTTTAAATTTAAATTTAAAAGGATTACATATTTTTAAGTTTAAAAATGAAATTACTTTCCATAAGTTTCTCTCAAAGCTGAACTTCGCGACCCCCTTGGACAAGTGCCGCGACCCCCCTGGGGGTCGCGACGCACACTTTGAAAAACACTGTTCTAAAGTAACTCAAGCATTTCCTTCCAAATCCACCAATTTGATGTAGTGCAATTGTAGCCTTACCACGAGTCTGACACTACATATTCGCTAACTGCTTTGTAACTCAGGTATTTTGTAAACATATACTTAACGCATTTATTTTAAAACTGATAATATTTTATATCATCCTTTTGTTTTGAAAATAACGACTTATATGTAAAATGTGAAACGTTATTCGACTAAACATTGCTTAAACGAAACGATTACTCTGCGAAATGGAAATCGTCCAATAATAGTTCTGCTAATTTACACAGAAGCGAACTGAACTGTATGTGAACCAAGAGTCTACGTAACGTTGGTCGACCAAAAGTTACATTTACAAATAAATGACTCTGCGAAACGATGTTCGGCGAATCGTTGTCGGCGAATCGATAATCTGCTAAAAGTTTCTCGGAGAATCATTAGGTACCCGGTTTATTTAGTTTAGGTATCATAGTGGTTTTCCGGGTCAAGGTCCGGGTCTGTGTCCGAGTCCGGGTCCGAGTCCGGGTCTAGTCCAGGTCCGAGTCCGAATCCGAGTCCAAGTCCGGGTCCGGGTCCGAACCGGATCCGGGTACGAGTCCGGATCTGGATCCGAGTCCGGGTCCCAGTCCAAGTCAAAGTCGAAATTCAAAATCACCAAACATGTACTATGCGTCGTTGAAGAGTTCTGTTCTGATCATCATCAGCAGTTCCAGTTCATCAAATGCGACAGTTTTTAATGTTAATGCTTTATTTTATGATGAAAATACAGAAAATTCTATACGTGTGCCTTTAAGATTTGAGGAGTTCCCTCGATTTCTCATGGATCCCATGTTCAGAACTTGAGCTTGACATAAATATGGCTTAAAAACCTAACTTGCTTAACAAACATAACGAAAAGAAAAAATCGCCAAACGCGAGCTATGCGTCGTTAAAGAGTTTCGTTCTGGTCATCATCAGCAGTTACACTTCCTCAAATGTTACTTTTTAAATGTATATGCTTGATTTGTTGATTAAAACACAACAATCACTATATGTATGCCTTTAAGATTTGAGGAGTTCCCTCGATTCCTTATGGATCTCATCATCAGAACTCGAGCTTGGCAGAAATGTGCCTTAAAAACTAAACTTGCTTAACAAACATAACGAAGAGGACAAATCGCCAAACGTGAACTATGGGTCGTTGAAGAGTTCTGTTCTGATATCATCAGCAGTTCCACTTCATCAAATGCGACAGTTTTTAATAAAAATGCTTGATTTTCTGATGAAAATAAAAAAATCTCTATACGCACACCTTTAAGATTTGAGGAGTTCCCTCGATTCCTCATGGATCCCATCATCAGAACTCGAGCTTGACAAAAATGTGGCTTAAAAACTTAACTTGCTTAACAAACATAACGAAGAGGACAAATCGCCAAACGTGAACTATGCGTCGTTGAAGAGTTCTGTTCTGATCATCATCAGCAGTTCCACTTCATCAAATGTCACGTTTCTGAATGTATATGCTTGATTTGTTGATAAAAACACAAAAATCACTATATATATGCCTTTAAGATTTGAGGAGTTCCCTCGATTCCTCATGGATCCCATCATCAGAACTGGGTTTTGACAAAAACGGGACCAATCTGTATGCATATACATACAATCAAAAAAAGAATTTTCAAAATCGGTCCAGTAATGACGGAGATATGAAGTAACAAACATAAAAAAAATAAAAAAAATAAAAAAAAACATACAACCGAATTGATAACCTCCTCCTTTTAGATTTGGAAGTCGGTTAAAAACAGAATAAAATAAAGATTTAAGTGGGGCTCCCATACAACAAACGTGATTTTTGACCGAAGTTAAGCAACGTCGGGCGGGGTCAGTACTTGGATGGGTGACCGTTTTTTTGCTTGTTTTGCTCTATTTTTTGTTGATGGTGTGGAACCCTCCGTGCGCGAGTCCGACTTGCACTTGGCCGGTTTTATTAATTAGGTATTAAGCTACGCTATATTTCTTTAGTCAACATTATCCAGCATTATGCATCAGCAGCAGCATTAGCAGAATAAGCAACAACTTTTCAAAATTACACCTGTGGACACCAAAAATGTACTTATTGCCAAATAAAGCTATTCTATTCTATTATATTCTATATCTGAAAGGGCTCATCAAGCTGTTTCGCGCCAAAGATTAAACTGCAGCCAAGCGAGGGCAAAGTTCGCCGAGAGCTTCGCACGAGCAAAAGCGCAGCGCAGCTCAAAGCTCAAATAAAGCCAGCTTTTAATAGCTCGTCTGGTGTTGGGGCCATTTTATAGACTACTACTTTTTTATTCTGGCAATTTGTATGTTATTTCTACTCAGAATCGCAACCTCCAATCGGAGAAAAGTGCCTTAGGATTTGTTTTCCATTCCGCTACTGTTAAAGTTTTTAATTTATTATTTTATTATGATATCAACATTATCAACATACTTGTATTTCGTTATAACTAAAAAAAGGACACTTTTTCTGGTTTGGGAGCTCAAGATTCTGGGATTTCTGTGGGTAAAGAGTAGGTATCATAATGAATGAAATTAAAAAAACAGCGTTGATTCAATGAAACGGCTCGGTGAAAAATATAAGCGTAGGTAGCAATTACCTATTGTAGTAAAGTTTAAACTATGGGTTTCATCTGCAAAGCGCGCGCAAGTGTCGCCCCTGAGGCCGTACTGCAATAAACGAAAATCAGAAATTTCGATTATTTGCCTCTCTATCGCTCGAATATGCAATATTTAGCGTAAGAGAGACAGATAACCAAATTTCGACTTCACCGGTGCCATAATACAGCACTTTGTAGCCTGAGTTATCCTTTAAAACGTAAACAAGGCCGAGCAAAGCGAGCCACAACTGGGTCAACAAAACTAACTTATAAAGTTATTCAAATTAAACTCGTCGAGAGCCGAGTGCCTTTTACTTCCGCCGTACACAAAACAATCGTAAATGAGTTTTACTTCAATTGCTTGCAGTTGGAGCTTTTAGCGAGGCTACTAGTTTTAAACAACCAAACGAGGAGGTCGATTGTAATTTAACAATTTAGCAAGATAGCTTATTAATGGCTTTATTATTACTTACTTAATTTTACTACTTAATTTTACAGTGCATTGGTGTTAGCTGTAATGCTGTAAAATTTGTTTTCAATAAATATCAAATATCAATATCAAATATCTCGGATGCGTGAACGATCTGCAAGGTCGTATCAAAATAAAAACAAAACAAGTTGCGAAATCTAAATAGAGCTGAGAGTGAAAGTGTAGTTTTTATGCTGAATTTTTCAAAAAATAGCTAACTAATGTCATTAGAAAGCTCAAAATGAATGCCCTGTGTATTTTTAATACCTAAGTATATACTTACGTAATCTTATCTTGTACCTAAATCAAAATTAACTACGAGTAAATCTTATTAAACCCTTATTTTTTAAATTAGTAATAACTAGCATTGTTCGGATCATTAGTGTTCGGATTCTTCTTCTTCTTCATCTTTTATTTTATGGCGGTCTGGCCAAAAGTGTTCGGATTATTAGCCAGTAAATTCCAATCAGCCTTCAAACCGTTTAATGCCAACCTTGTAAAATAATGAGCGTAACCAATAAGTACCCTCCTTGTGCCTCGCCGTAGTCAGAGTAATAAAGGTGCACATGTGCCAGTTTCCATCCCTAATACCTACTTAGATAAACTTTTGTACAAACTTTTAAATCCATAAGCTTTTTAAAAGTTTCACAAGTCTTAAAAGTTGATAGGTACTTTGGCGGACTGCAGGACTTCGACACGTTAAGCCGCGTCTCTACCTTGGCCTGCAAAAAATAATGAATTAATATGTATTTTGGAATAATACCTTACGAAGATCCAAACAAAGAAAGCTTTAACTATGTGTCATAAATAGGCAACAAAGTTACGACACACATTTTATATTATAAATACCTCCTACCTCCTACTTCGAAGGCAGACTTACCGACTAGGTACATAATATTTTTATCACAAACTTGCAACTAGAGTACAGGCGAGCATGGCCTTGCGCAAGTCAACTGAAAATTTAATGCACAACGCGGGTGCCTGCGAAAACGGTGAATTATTGAAACGACCTACAGATTCATATGGCAGATATGACTTTTGCGAAAAAACGAAAGATCGCCCAATTTAAGGATAGACTGTGTACCTTAACTGAGTAAACTGGCATTTGGTGGTTTAGTTTCCTCTCCAGGTCAAAAAGGTCAGATGGCATTTGCGATTAATAACAGTTATTCACCAAAACTTAAAATTCTGTATCCGAGCGGATCCAAGCGTTTTAAGTTCCTATATATTCAGTCGTTCCGAAGCGGGTAAAAAATCAAGTAAACCGGTCTGTTTATTCAGTTTTTACACACTTTTATTTAGTAACAGGTGCATCGGAGTACCGGAGAGCTGGCCTTGCAGGGGTCGACTGAAAGTTTCATGCACAACGCGGGAGCCGGCGAAAATGAATTCAGCCGCCTGGACTCCCTGTTGAATTATTGAAACGACCTTGCATACTCATACGGCAGATATTACACATTCGAAAAAAACCGGCCAAGTGCGAGTCGGACTCGCGCACGGAGGGTTCCGCACCATCAACAAAAAATAGAGCATAACAAGCAAAAAAACGGTCACCCATCCAAGTACTGACCCCGCCCGACGTTGCTTAACTTCGATCAAAAATCACGTTTGTTGTATGGGCGCCCCACTTAAATCTTTATTTTATTCTGTTTTTAGTATTTGTTGTTATAGCGGCAACAGAAATACATCATCTGTGAAAATTTCAACTGTCTAGCTATCACGGTTCGTGAGATACAGCCTGGTGACAGACGGACGGACGGACGGACGGACGGACGGACGGACGGACGGACGGACGGACGGACGGACGGACGGACGGACGGACGGACGGACGGACGGATGGACGGACAGACGGACGGACGGACAGCGGAGTCTTAGTAATAGGGTCCCGTTTTGACCCTTTGGGTACGGAACCCTAAAAACAGTATTGTAATAGGTACGTACTGATACAAAATTGTGATTTTAGATTTCAACTTTTCGAGTAGCCCATCCCAAGTGTTTGTAGAAAACGCCAAACGAAACTTAAATGACGATCACGCGACTTTTCGTTGACACCTGTCATGCCGATTAATTTTTGCATGTCGATAAACGATCTTCATGTAGGTAGTTTAGAAGCATAACCCGGTCTTCGATCTCGCGTATCTGGTTCTCCCGGGAATCGAACGCTGGACTATTGAATACCAGTCCGAGGTCATCACCACTAGTTTCTTTTCCTTGCTAATGAATTTATTTAGATTTTTCATTTTGAGAAAAAAAAAGAAAAATGATTTATCTAGGCATCAAAAATGCATGCAAAAATTACATTTTTAGGTATTATTTTTTTTGCTTTGATCTTTTTAATTATTTTGATTATAGTATGCAAGTTAAAAGATTATGAATTAAAGAGAACAAATTGCAATATCCTTTTTTGTTTAACAACCACGTTTTAATCTTGGCTAAAGTAAAGAACTCAAAAGACTCACGAAATTTAAACCAATTGAATTGTTTTACTCACTGAACTAGCTTCTCACTAAAGCCAACAAATCTTTTGATACTTATAATATATGTCTTACCTACACATTTTAATTGAAATTTATGGCGTATGCAGCAGTGCACAGTGGGCTGACACAAACTGAGCTGTGGCATAGCTGATCAGTAAATGAATATGGTGTAATCTGCGGCGCTTACACGCCCATTTGCTCGGGGTAACATTATCGTGCATAATATAAGCAGAGGTCAAGCGAACAATGTCCGAGCGACGACGCCATGTGCTGAAAGTTTCCGGGCTCTATTTGAGATGAGGGTCGGGTTATTTTCTTATTCCCAAGGATGGCCCATTTAGGGATCAAACCTAATAAATATGGTTATTTTCTTTACGACATATCGCGTTCGGTTTATTTTGTCCACAATCTCTCGGTAAGTGCCGATGTAATCTATGTAAAATAAATTGTATGTATCAAACAAGAAGAAGGGTAATTTTAAGGTTAGTGTACCTATACTTTTTGACATTAAATCCCCGAGTATGTTCTTGTAGTTTAATGTACCTACCTCTCGTCATAAAGCATTTCCTACTCGAACTTATTATACATTGCTAATGCATGAGTGAAACAGACATACAACATGTGACGTAAAGAATGAGCTTAGCGAGTATCCCTTAAAAATATGCGAGCTGCAAAAATGAGTAGAGTATCTATACAAGCCTTTATTTCATCTGTGAAAATGGAAAACAGTGTCACAATAGCCAGTGCAACACAAAGTGCACGTGAATGAATAACGCAGCCTTTATTAGGTATCCTATGTACCTATACCTACAGCAGCATGACTGATGTTGGCAACTTTAATCCGGTAGAGCATGGGTAGAGCTTAGATCTTGAAAACAAAAAAAAAAGTGTTCTGTTAACAGCATAAAGAATGAAAGAGAAGAAGACTCTGGTTTTTGTATGGCTTTAATATAGGTCGCATATAGACATTGAATCCTCAAAAAAACCCTGATCGGTTGATGCCATTAATAAAAACTTGTCATTTATCTATATCCTATTATACTACTCCGAGCTTAGAGTGCGGAAAATTCGCTGCGCCTACAGTTTAGGTACTAGATTATCCTGTCAATTCCTCCCTCAGTGAACGGATCAGAACGGTAATCCATTTAGTATCGGTGCGGCAGGTGCCCACAACCACGTCAATCCCTGCGCGCTGAATATAGCCAATTAAAAGCACCCAATCAACCTACTAGAATTAGATGGTAATAAACCTACACCTACATAACTAAACTAAACTCGTAACAACAGTGGTGTAGCTAGCTAGGCTGTTGTTACCTTCGCCCACGCCTAGGCGTGGGCGAAGGTAACAACACCCATAAAACAATGAAGCAAGTTAACTTAAATTAAATAACTAACTTCTGTGAGTCACAGACGTCACAGGCATACTTACATATTAAATAAATTAAAACGGGTCACTCACGTAACTTAAGTCGAAGATTGCTCACATCACATGTTTCGCTCCATAACATCAAGCATCAGTCATGATTGTTGGATAGATTTATAGGTATCATCTCGTAAGATGTAATCTGTTGGTAATCCTAAATAAAGAAAATAAAATAAAATAACGAGCAGCTTCAATGGGAGCAATCTTCGTCTTAAAAATATGTAAGTGCCCCTTTTTAGAGTTCCGTAGCCAAATGGCAAAAAACGGAACCCTTATGGATTCGTCATGTCTGTCTGTCCGTCCGTATGTCACAGCTACTTTTTTCCGAAACTATGAGAACTATACTGTTGAAACTTGGTAAGTAGATGTATTCTGTGAACCGCATTAAGATTTTCACACAAAAATAGAAAAAACAAACAATACATTTTGGGGGTTCCCCATACTTAGAACTTAAACTCAATTTTTTTTTATCAAACCCATACGTGTGGGGTATCTATGGATACTATGGATAGGTCTTCAAAAATGATATTGAGGTTTCGAATATATTTTTTTTCTTAACTGAATAGTTTGCGCGAGAGACAGTTCCAAAGTGGTAAAATGTGTCCCCCCCCCCTGTAACTTCTAAAATAAGAGAATGATAAAAGTAAAAAATATATATATGATGTACATTACCATGCAAACTTCCACCGAAAATTGGTTTGAACGAGATCTAGTAAGTAGTTTTTTTTAATACGTCATAAATCCCCTAAATACGGAACCCTTCATGGGCGAGTCCGACTCGCACTTGGCCGCTTTTTTAATATATTTAAAATAAGAAAGTTAACCTTTGCCAAGTCAATATAAAACTTAAAATTTAATACTTACAAATATTTAAGACACGCCAGGTTTTTATTAATTTCAAAAAGCGGCCAAGTGCGAGTCGGACTCGCCCATGAAGGGTTCCGTATTTAGGCGATTTATGACGTATTAAAAAAAAACTACTTACTAGATCTCTTTCAAACCAATTTTCGGTGGAACTTTACATGGTAATGTACATCATATATTTTTTTTAGTTTTATCATTCTCTTATTTTAGAAGTTACAGGGGGGGGGGGACACACACATTTTACCACTTTGGAAGTGTCTCTCGCGCAAACTATTCAGTTTAGAAAAAAATGATATTAGAAACCTCAATATCATTTTTGAAGAGCTTTACCCCACACGTATGGGTTTGATGAAAAAAAAAATGTTTGAGTTTCAGTTCGAAGTATGGGGAACCCCAAAAATTTATTGTTTTTTTTCTATTTTTGTGTGAAAATCTTAATGCGGTTCACAGAATACATCTACTTACCAAGTTTCAACAGTATAGTTCTTATAGTTTCGGAGAAAAGTGGCTGTGACATACGGACGGACAGACAGACGGACAGACGGACAGACAGACAGACATACAGACATGACGAATCTATAAGGGTTCCGTTTTTTGCCATTTGGCTACGGAACCCTAAAAAGCGGCCAATTGCGAGTCGGAGTCGCCCATGAAGGGTTCCGTATTTAGGGGATTTATGACGTATAACAAAAAAACTATGTGTACATACATAAAGAAACACATCTTCATTCATACTCACATCGTACATCGTAGTGTACCTTTACTTTACCTACTATTTGTAGGAACTGCAACAGTAACTTTGTAATAGCATATATTTATATGGGATTACAAATTTACTTATGCAGTTCTTAGATCTTTAAAACGTGACTATGGCTTGATAAGCTGAAAACTACTTATGTTTAAAATTTGAAACTTGTGGGTATGCTAGAAGTATGAGATCGAGAATGATGATCGGTGAATGAGTGAGTGAGTGAGTGTGTCAGTGTCGAAACTAAGGAACTTTGACGTACAATAATTCTTAAACTACAAGTTCAAATTTAATGTTTTTGAGAATATATCTAAAGCATGTTAAGCCCTATATGTCACTGAAAATTCAGGGTTCTAGCTTCAGCCAGCACAAAATTACAGGACGTCGAAAATGGCCTGAATCGCTTCGAGAAAAGGATGGTACGGCCGTGCCTTTTTGTTTTGCTCGACTTGGCGGGGGCACTGCCGTGCCCCCAGATATTATATTAAAACATGGAACAAGTTTCTTAAGTAAAAGTTCAGCCCGGGGCGAAGTATATTTTCGTGAGACTTTGCGAGACTAACAGCTATCTTCTAACTTTAAGTTGTTAAACAAATTCATGAGTCTAGTGTAGCTTAAAGGCATATTAAAGGTAGCTTTTGATCTACTGCTTCGCTCATAGTCATAGATAACCTTCTCGAGTCTAATTAAAATGCGTAATATTACTTATTATTCGTGTTGGAGTAGTTACATTACAGCGTTAAACAGTTTGGACTTGCCTGTCAGATTTTTTTTACGAAAGTCGCTGTAAGTTTACAATAGTTATTTGTACAACAAGAGATCAAAGTTTGATATTTCTTCGAGTGCTTATTTTGAGTCCCGTGCAAGCGAAAGATTCTATACTAATACTATACTAATTTAGAATCTTGAGCGTAGTAAGGGACTCAAAAGCGCACGAGATGTAAATAACTTTGATCTCGTGTAGTTCACAAAACTTTTCACCTCAGCAGTGAGAACATATTAGAGAACCCAAAAAATGTATTCCTTCTTCATCACTTACCTCTATTCACTCATGTTTTCTTAAGATATACCAACAATAACATTTTCACCTCAACAGCTCGAACAAGGATACTTTGCTACTTAAAAACAGTGAGCAAAATCGCGTTTTGCTCACTGAGGGAGCAAAATCGCATTTTGCTCATTTTGTGTCACTCAGTGAGCAAAATGCGATTTTGCTCACTGTTTTTAAGTAGCAAAGTACCCTTGTTCGAGCTGCTGAGGTGAAAAGGTTTTTTAAGCACGTCTCACAAATAACCAATTGTTGTTTTCTATTGCAGTGGTCACGCTCTCCGGTGAGCATCGCCGGCGGCGCCTCCGACGGGCCTCCAGAGGGCTTCCGCAGGGCGGCGCGGGGCTCCTTCTCCGCCATCTTAGGGCTGCTCACTGCCACAGCCAACCTCGACCACCAGGTCAGTCTACAGGAGGCTAGCATCGCAGGCGGCGACGGGGCTCCGAGGGGCTCCCGCAGGGCGGCGCGGGGCTCCTTCTCCGCCATCTTAGGGCTGCTCACTGCCACAGCCAACCTCGACCACCAGGTCAGTCTACAGGAGGCTAGCATCGCAGGCGGCAACGGGGTTCCGAGGGGCTTCCGCAGGGCAGCGCGAGGCTTCTCCGCCATCTTAAGGCATTAGGGCTACTCACCTACAGCCAATCTGGACTACCATTACGAATGATCCACATGGAAATATTGCAACATCCCATTCTTTATGAGGAACAAAATTATTCTCTTCCAAAATTAAAACTCCACTATGTCATAATTTTCCGCAACTTGTATAGTGTGTCTGTAATCTAAACACAAGAAGAAGTACTTAGCTCATAATGCTCAAATTTTAAGACTGCTCTAGATGACCCATCTAGGCTAGGTGAGCTCAGATGGAAGTAGGAAGCAAGCGTCTGTTCATATCCGCCGTAATGTCCGCAGTTATCTTCTAGCTATGTACGGTGTGGACCGGTATCGAGGTGAAATAGACAATTCGCTATCAATGTGTTTCTTCTATTACTTATCTACATATCTGGTACTAGTCTGTACTTACATATATTATAGAGAGCTTTTTGATGTCACAATGTATTCCGTTCAAATTGGCATCCTATTAGTGTACGAGTATAAAAATCACTGTACTTACGAAGTAACTTTATTTAATTGCTTGTGTGTATGTAGTGAAACTACAGATCAAGATTATTCTAAAGCCTTACTGTAGGTAGGAGGTGTACACCAACAGCTATTTATTAACTTGTGGCCGATCAATAATTACACTTAAAACCCATCAAAGGTAAAGGAAATTAAGTATTCCTAAAAACAATATAAAAGAAACACGTGTAAGCCCGTAAAAGAAAGTAATTATAAATGCTCTCAAATGTTCGTTTTCCTTATTAGAGCAGATGGTGGACTTCGCAATTTTATCCGCGCGTCAAAGCGGTCAAAGGTAGGTAGGTACCTACTAATAAGTCTTTGAAAAAGAAACTGGTTATTTCTTACCACCATGCGTAGGTACTTTAGTTGCATTACAACGAACGAACGTTGAAACAGAAAAAAGAGAACTTGAACTACGCGTTACGTAACATTGTTTTTTAACCCTTCAGGTACTTTACGCCACATAATTGTGGCCTTTAGGTAAAAAAATGGTCACTTGGTGGTTACGTAACGTTTTACTAGGGGGAGGGGGGGTACAGAAAAACGTTACGGCGCGTTACATGGGGGAGGGTGGGTCAAAAATGTCCAAAAATTGCGTTACGTAATACTTGAACGCTCCCTTATATCAAAAACATAACACACTCTTCAATTGTATTATAATAACTGTAAGGGGCTGTTCATAAATTACGGCATCTATTTTTGACCCCCCCCCCCCCCCTTAAAATCATCGAAAAATCATGCTTCGAATTCATGTCGCGGCCAGTCGCGGGGCGAGGTAATGCGAGTCGGGGCGGGGCGGTGCGTGGCCGTTCTGTATGATAATACTATTACTTATTCTGTGCCTAAGTAGGTACCCAAACTATTTATCAGCAGTTTATAAATTACAAAACATCGACACCATTGAATTGAGCGCCGATTCATAACATTTAGTTGACATTTTGAGAGTCGAACGTTAATCCCTAGATGTGGGAGATGGATTACTGTAATTATTCCTTTTACTTTGCAACCTATACTCCCAAGATTGACAGGGCTTCGTATTTTTCTCCCTCGTTTTATGATATTTCTTCAGGCAACAAAAGAACGATCTTATCTGACTTAGTATACAAGCTCAAAATATACATCGCATAAAAATATTGCCTAGAAACTTACTTTGATAGTGGGTGCTCAGGAGATCCTCTTTTAAAAATACAGCGTGGAAAAATATTTGTGTCTCGTTTTCTTTGTGATATTTGTAGAATAACTAGGTTTCGTTAAGTGGTTTGTTATTTTTTATTTACTTTGCTTATAAAAAATATCCCAAATAGAAAAATAGAACATTTTATCAGACGCTGCCATTGTTAGATGAATTTGTAGATAGTCTCGGTAATTGGCCTTCTAATACTTGTTTAAGTTTACTACTTATGATTAAACTCGTTCACATGAACGGTCGACTCTTGCTTTGCCAGCACGTCTCACACTTATTAGCCGGTGGGTTCGAATTATTCAATTTGCCCGAAACCCCACAGCTTCCGAGTTCCGGCCCATCGACCGGTAGCGACTTAATCGTATTTACGAGTTGCCAATTTTCTCTTCCCATAACGCAGTTTCCATTCAATTTCATTTTCAAAACAAACTATACTCGTATTTGACGCAACGACCCTTGTGGGACGAAATGGTTTTCCTTAAATTGATGGGGTTATTTGTTTTTCTATAGAATTGTTATTTTGGTACTCTCGAGCTCGATCAAAAAACTGATCAATAATATAATTTAATCCAGTTAATAGATTGTTAACAGAACGTACAAAGTTTGAGGCTCAAACTTTGAGCCTAATTGAATGCTGAAAGGTTGGACGAAATTGGCTTGTACCATATTTACCCAAATACCCCATAAAAGCATCTCATGCGCACCAATAATTGAACGAACAAATTGTTAAATCAGAATTCAAAACTAAATAAAAACTAGGACTACTAGGAGGTATATTTCCCACCATGCGTGCTGAACTTAAAGAAAGGTATTGTAAATGTTGCAGGACCACTCGGACGGGTCGACCACGCCGCGCGACAAGTCCGGCGGACACTCACCCGCTGCCAGCGAAGGTAAGGCGACGATCTTCACATTGGATGGACAACCTCTCGCCGCTCCGGTGGGACATCGCTAAGTGCATAGTACTGCGGCGTGCGAATCCGCATTACGGCCCGGCCACGACTTCGTGGGAACGCGTGATGGGATCGCTGTGTCTCAAACCAACCTATTGCCACTGCTCGCCGCTGCACTGCCTCCGCGCGATCTCCTGCGCGACTGGCTTCGGCAAAGGCGACAACCATAGGTGGGAACGAAAGGTCCGATCGCTGTGTCTCGCTCCAACCTATGGTTGTCGCCTTAGCCGATGCAAGTCGCGCAGTGTCGTGGCCAGGCCGTTAGTCTGCTAAACTTGATGGCTTCTATAATAAGGCCCATTTAATAAATGACATTTATTCATTTATAGTTTGACAAATTCGTACGTGACACTCCCATGGTCCGCGGGCGACGGGGGACGAAAGCCAGCGGGGGCGGGTATGAAGTGTGCGGGCGGCGGGGCCTTCGGTCCGCGGACCATCGGAGTGTCACGTACGAATTTGTCAATATATAAGTACATAATGCGAGCCCCTCGTATGATTTTGACTGAATAATGCAGCGAGCACGATAAGTTTTCCGCGAGCATGTCACGAGAACATTCGGGAAATATGGACGCACTTTAAAGTCCGTTTCTAAATCCGCAGGTGTAGAAGGCGAGGGCGAGCGGTGATGGTCAGCGACGGTGCTGTTGGATCGCCTGGCGCAGCGCGGCTTCGCGGCCGACACGCGCCTCGCCCTGCCGCCCACAGGTGGGACACTAGGACGGACAGGCCCTTCTATAGTGAGCCATATGTAGAGCAGTCAGCGACGGTGCTGTTGGACCGCCTGGCGCAGCGCGGCGTCGCGGCCGACACGCGCCTCGCCCTGCCGCCCACAGGTGGGACACTAGGACGGACAGGCCCTTCTATAGTGAGCCATATGTAGAGCAGTCAGCGACGGTGCTGTTGGACCGCCTGGCGCAGCGCGGCTTCGCGGCCGACACGCGCCTCGCCCTGCCGCCCACAGGTGGGACACTAGGACGGACAGGCCCTTCTATAGTGAGCCATATGTAGAGCAGTCAGCGACGGTGCTGTTGGACCGCCTGGCGCAGCGCGGCTTCGCGGCCGACACGCGCCTCGCTCGCCCTGCCGCCCACAGGACAGGTGGGATGCTTCTCCCACGGTTTACTTTTTGAGCGCCTTTTTGGAAAACTAAATTAATAACAATCCGCTTTAAGGAGACATACTTATGAGTACCATATAACTCCATGCTCTGTCAATACCTTTAGGTACTTTTAAACACCCGACTTTTGAGTATACCCAGGGGTTTCTGAAAATCCCTATAAGCGGTGGTGTTTAAAAAATTATAAATTTTGTGATTAAAATTGTATGACAAGAGAATTATGACAATAAAGTTAGACATAACTAAAAGAGTACACATAGGCCTAGGTATATACCTACAAACTAAAATTAAAAATCTTAACATAGGTGCCTTATTTATAATTCAACTTCGTTTTCACTTAGAATGTATTGTTCAATAAACTCGTCAAGCACTTCCACTATCACTTTCTTGTAATCAACATCGTTTTCCATCATGTTCTTCATGAAAGTAGTTTTGTCATTCAACATGATGTCATCAAACAGCGCAGAATCCTTGGATATGTTCGTCATCATATCATCATCCAGCCAAAACGTTTGCATTAAGCACGCGTGCGTTACAAGACCCCAAAGATTCTGTTCTTTTGCTGAACTCATAAAGTTATCCTTAGGTAAAATTTCTTCAATATCGATGCTATGATTCCCAAGTACTAGTTTAAGTTCGTCGTAGTAATAGGACAGAAAGTAATCGAGGTTTTGTTTTCGATAACGAGGCGTCAAGTTACAGTGGAGAAGTTGCATAACATCGCCCGCCGGCGGCGCGCACCGCACAGCAGCAAAATCCACGAACACACAATTGTCAGGCACCACACTGCCGTCCTCTAGTCTCTTATAATGAAACAGCATATTATTATTCCACAAATCTCTATGGCATAACACGTTACGTTGCTCCTTAGATGGCTCGGCTAAAATCAATACGGAGTTAAACACGGTGTGCCACCGTTTTTCAATGATCTTCATGACATCCAAGTTCCCATATTTCGAGAAGGCTTTAACAGCTTCTAAAGCTCCGATCCTGCATTGGATAAACCACGAATCTGTTTCAATGAAGCCTCCTGTCCCCAATTTTTCATTATATTGTTCTTCAAGTGTGTAAGGTCGCTGTAATTCTTTAGTCCTTGTCTCCTCGAAGATGATGGAGCTTGCATGGAATCTGGCTAGAGCTTGGAGTGCTTGGTGCGTGTGTTGCTCGTCAAATTTGGCAAATCTACTCCTCATTTCGTATTGTAGAGCTGACAAATCTTCGAACACCACTGCGTTTTCGAGGCATGACACAAACTTTGCGCTCCATGGCTCCATACCTAAAATTAAATTGGAATAGGATTAAAATTTAATATAAGTATGAAGTACAGTCGAGTTCATAAATATGTATACTTACATTTATTTACCTAAATCCATTGGAATAACGTGAAAACATGTATTACAGAGGTTTATGAAGTCGACTGTACATAGTTAAACAGGGAGTGTACAGTACTCTTAGTGTAAATTTTAATGCCGCCTAGTGCCAGTAGGTACAAACTTTGCTTATTTTAAGAGTAGGGTTTGACTAAGATTGTTATTTGACAAACATTTTTTTGCCATAATCTCCCAATTAAGAGTTTTCTTTTAAGGATTAGGTAGGTATCCATAGAATATGATTTCCTCTGGACGCTAGTACATCTTAAGTATGGTACTTAACTTATAAGGGCAGTCGCGTAGTCGAGGCAACTTGCGCCATTGTCAACTTCCCCTACCTTAAATATTATACCTACACATACTACACAACCGTAAATAAAGGGTTAACCCTTTATTCCCTTCCACCTGTAGGTGCACTTGTCCCGACTAACATGTGTTATTTACCTACGGTAGGTAGGAAGGTATAATTTATCTTACCTGGTACTGCAATATTCCTTTGGATAACATCATGAAAGAATCGTTCATTGTCGAAGGTCCCCATCTCCTTATCCATATTCGCTTTAGCAGTATTCGTCAGAGACACCGCTTTGATGAAAAAGTAGTGCTGCTTTCTCTTGTTGTTTGATGTCACAGGTACTTGCAACTTCAAGTAGTCTGCTCCGAACCCAACCATTTTATCTCCAACATAGTGCACTGAGTAGTTTTCTATTATACTATCCCCAAATCCGTACTCGCTCATAACTAGTTTGATATCTTTTTCAGATATGTATTAATTGGACGTTACGAGAATCCCCTTGAAAATTCATTATTACATTTGATTTCACACAAAACGTTGTGGGACGAAATTTCGATGTAAACTGCGTTAGGCAGGAGATAATCTAAGTGCCGTTTGCCAAAAATAGACTGGAAAATCAAGATCAACTTTTTGTTCACCAAGCGTTCCTGTCTGACCTTTTAGTGACTAGTTTTTTTTCACCGTGGACTGTTTATACCTAACTTAATTTAAGATGCATTTCCATCGGCGGCAGCGAGACGAGAAGATATAAAGTTTAAAAGCTTATAAATTTTATCAAATAGCTAGTTTGAAAAATTACATAACTAATTTTTGCTATGTACAGATACATTTATCTAGGATTACGTTTTTGCCCGCGACTTCGTCTGCGTGAAATGATGGTGATAATTACTAGGTATCCTTCAACAGGTCTCAAACTATCTACATACCAAATTGCATCTATCGGTATGGTTAAAGCGTGAAGAAGTAACAAACGGAACAGAGTTACTTTCTCTTATAAAATAATAATATATTATTAAGTATATTACATTAAGTATCATATACCTACCTAGTAGGGACATCCCTACTGGCATTTAAATTTTTAGAGGACATGTAGGTAAAAGACTATGGTCGGTAGATCAGCGCTGGAAGTCGCCACCTTCATGCTGAGATAAGATCATTTCAAGTGAAGTATAAATTGCAAACTTCGGTGTTCGACGCGACATAAAAAATAAGGGTTCCTTTTGTACTTTTTTGGCACCGAACCCTAATAAACGAGGACGAAACTGCAATGTGAGACGCAATAAATTTAGATATCAAAACAACAACAACAATCAACTATATTTGTTTTATTTTCTTTACTTGCTTTATTTTTAGGGTTCCGTGTCTCAAAAGGAAAACGCGGAAACCTTATAGGATCACTTTAAGTAGGTATTATCCGTATCTCCGTCCGTCTGTCGAGAGTCGGTCGAGACCCTTTCTCGGGAACGCGTGGAGGTATCGAGTTGAAATTAAAATCATATACTCAGGTCAAGGGCGTGTCGACCTTTTGAAACTGCGATAAAAATCAAACAACCGTTTATGCCCCAAAAATTGTTATTTGTACAACAAGAGATCAAAGTTTGATATTTCTTTGAGAGCTTATTTTGAGTCCCGTGCAAGCGAAATGACATTTGAATGTAAAGGTCACTTGAATGTCATTTTGTCTCACTCAGTGAGCAAAATGCGATTTTGCTCACTGTTTTTTAAGTAGCAAAGTGCCCTTGTTGAACCGCTGTGGTGAAAACGTATATTTCGACACTCAAAGTGGATCAAAATTTATAGGATACTTCCTGTTGGCCTATTATAATTAGAACTATGAAATTTGGCAAATAATTATTCTCTTACACTACAAGTACAGGAAAAAAAGGTAAATTTGTACAGAGCCCTCGGCGGGCGAGTCCGACTCGCACTTGTCCGTCCGGTTTTAAGATATATTTTTCCTGTTAGGGTCACTTTATTCTACGCCTTATTTTTAAGGTATTTTCCCTTTGGCCCAACTTTATTTTAATTTGCTTGTTCATTGTTGTTTTCTGCTGGCCTTTGTATTATACCTAGTTTTAATTTTAATTCATGTTTTTTTTGTAAACTACAATTATATGCTACTATCAACTTTGTCAATAGTTTCCTTACCTAAATTAATATACCTGCCCCATAGACACGGGCAAGGGCAGCATCCGCTCGGTGTACCCCTTACATTTCATTAAAGTATCGAAAGGGCCCTCTACGTGTTGGCTACGACTCTGCGCACGCCTCTCAAAAGGTCCGGAACACCATTGTTCCTTGATGGGAAATACTTATTACAAAATAATAAATTATTTGTTTTTAGACTTATACATAATACTATCTTATACCTTTAAACGAGCAATTCTTGTTTATTTATATATTTATTTATTTATATATATATATATTTCGGGGATCTAACGATTATATATATATATACGGGGAAACGGCTTTAACGATTTCGATGAAATTTACTGTATGGGGGTTTTCGGGGGCGAGAAATCGATCTAGCTAGGTCTTATCTCTGGGGAAACGCGCATTTTCGAGTTTTTATGTTTTCCGAGCGAAGCTCGGTCACCCAGATATTGGTATTAATATGTATAAGTACACAATAAGGCACATGGTACATGTTTAGGTACCTATACTTATGAGAGTTATGAGTATAGGTACCTAAACATGTTCGAGCCGAAAAAATCACTTATCTGTACTACTACCTTATTACTTCTATTATGGTTGCCCTAACTATGTTATATTGTGGCAGGTTGCGCGCGCTACCGCGAGCTGTGCTATCGGGCGTCGCACGCGCATCTGCCCGACGAGGCCGCGCCGGCGCCGTGCGAGTGCATCAACTGCCGCCGTCGCCCGTGAGAGATCACTCATCCCGTCCCTGTCGCCGGACCCGTGCCGTCCGTCTTGTGGCGCGGAGGACACGATCAACGGTCGCCGTCGCTCGTGAGGTCACTGTTGCCGGACCCGTGTCGTTCGTCACGTAGCGCGAATGACACGATTAGAAACCCGCAAGGTCACCAACTGAACTGATGCAGTCGTCGCCCGTGAGATTCCACTCATCCCGTCCCTGTCGCCGGACCCGTGCCGTCCGTCTTGTGGTGCAGATGACACGATTAGACAGCATATGATACCTGCAAACCTTAAAACAGTAGCGCTGCCGTCATCGTGCCGGATTCGCACCGGACAAAGGATTAAAACGGACGAGGCGCCACCGTCACAAATGAGTGCTCAAATTATCCAGAAAATAAACGTTTACGATAGGCGCTGCTGATATAAAATATTGAATAGATGCGTCGTTACATTTTTAAAAATCAAGATCGTCGAAATAAATTAAAAGTGGAAAAATTCACTGTTTTGGGTGGGACTTGAACCCACGACCACTGGATCACAGTGCTCTGCCATCTGAGCTACCAAGACCGTACCCAATTCAGCGAATATTTCCACCATATATGAGCCCTAGGGAGGCTCATAGCAGACGCAGACGCAGACGTTTCTGCTTAATACAAAAATTAATCAAGACCGTCGGCCGACAGCACAGACAATCCAACCTCTAGACATAGCATAGTCGCGCTACCCCCTCTGCCACACATACGGTAGCGTTACTCCATCTTCGAGTCAATCCCGTGCCGTAATTGGTCCGTGTCTTTGAACGGACCAATCACGGCACGGGATTCGCTCACCTCGTCCCCCCGCACCCCCGTATTTTTGGCAGCATCGGTTTCATCAAAGAATTGGCCTAAGCTCAGTCTAGAGGTTGGATTGTCAGTGGCCGACAGGCACCATCGCCACCTCGACGGCAGGGTTGGAGCCATAGCCGTTCGCCCGCCGTCGCCCCTGCTCCTCGTCAGCGCTGTCGAGTGACACCCACCTGCTGCGGACCCTCGACCAGCCAGGGCAGTACCGGATCTAGGGTGTAGACGGGCCTTGACCACCCACGACCCTATTTTAAATTTTATTTTTAAATAAATAATTTATTTTTTATGATGATGATTGTTAAAAAACTCTTTTATGTCCTTTCCGGAACATCAAACTATACTATATCCATATATACCTACCATTTCATCTAAATCGGTACAGCGATTTAAGCGTGAAGAAGTAACAGAGTCGCATTTACATTTTAGGTATTTGAAGGATAAACTTCAGGTATTTATGGGTACCTATTCACTTACATGACATTGACAGCGTATTACTTGCATTCTGGCGTCCAAAGGGTTATCTCTAGTTTCAATGTGCCTAACGTCAAAGTAGTACTTATGAACAACATAATAAGTATTACCTTTTCAAGGTCCCGTTAATGTTGAGTTTGACTCCGAGGTCTCCGAGTCGTCCCCAACTCTGACCGGATACGGATACCGGATCTCAAGATATCCGGTTCGAAGGACCACTTAACTGACTGACGGCCCGTAGACACCCCTACCTGTAATACGGGATGCCAAAATCCCTGCCAAATGCGAAAGTAACTCTATTAACCCGCTGAACCAATTTAGATGAAATTTGGTATCGAAAGAACATAGGATAGTTTTTAGGAAAACGGAACCTTTATGGATTCGTCATGTCTGTCTGTCTGTCCGTCCGTCCGTATGGCAGTCACTTTTTTCCGAAACTATAAGAACTATACTGTTGAAACTTGGTAAGTAGATGTATTCTGTTAACCGCATTAAGATTTTCACACAAAAATATAAAAAAAAAAACAATACATTTTGGGGGTTCCCCATACTTAGAACTGAAACTCAAAAAAAAATTATTTCATCAAATCCATACGTGTCTATGGATAAATAGGTCTTCAAAAATGATATTGAGGTTTCTAATATCATTTTTTTCTAAACTGAATAGTTTGCGCGATAGACACTTCCAAAGTGGTAAAATGTGTGTCCCCCCCCCCCTGTAACTTCTAAAATAAGAGAATGATTAAATTAAAAAATATATATGATGTACATTACCATGCAAACTTCCACCGAAAATGGGTTTGAACGAGATCTAGTAAGTAGTTTTTTTTAATACGTCATAAATGCCCTAAATACGGAACCCTTCATGGGCTTCACTTGGCCGCTTTTTTAGGGTTCCGTAGCCAAATGGCAAAAAACGGAACCCTTATAGATTCGTCATGTCTGTCTGTCTGTCTGTCCGTCTGTCCGTCTGTCTGTCCGTCCGTATGTCACAGCCACTTTTCTCCGAAACTATAAGAACTATAATGTTGAAACTTGGTAAGTAGATGTATTCTGTGAACCGCATTAAGATTTTCACACAAAAATAGAAAAAAAACAATAAATTTTTGGGGTTCCCCATACTTCGAACTGAAACTCAAAAATTTTTTTTTCATCAAACCCATACGTGTGGGGTATCTATGGATAGGTCTTCAAAAATGATATTGAGGTTTCTAATATCATTTTTTTCTAAACTGAATAGTTTGCGCGAGAGACACTTCCAAAGTGGTAAAATTTGTGTCCCCCCCCCTGTAACTTCTAAAATAAGAGAATGATAATACAAAAAAAAATATATGATGTACATTACCATGTAAACTTCCACCGAAAATTGGTTTGAACGAGATCTAGTAAGTAGTTTTTTTTTATACGTCATAAATCGCCTAAATACGGAACCCTTCATGGGCGAGTCCGACTCGCACTTGGCCGCTTTTTTTTAATACGTCATAAATCGCCTAAATACGGAACCCTTCATGGGCGAGTCCGACTCGCTCTTGGCCGCTTTTTATTTGTATATGTGACGTTTACGAACCGTCAAGTAGAATTAATTAAACTAAACAGATGGCACGTTTTATAAATAATCTCACGTTTTGGATAATTATTAATCTTTGTTATCTAGATTATGTTTAATAGGTACATACTTAAATATTTTGCACATCCAAAATCGCTTTTATAATTAAGGAAGTAGCGCGCAATATTGTGTGTGGAATAAATGTAATGCCTTAGCTTAAAACTAAATGTCAAATTCAATTTGTCTGTCCATTATTGTAATACTAATAATTGATATTACCCTAGAGTAAGTTTACTGTAAACAAACAATGTAATTATTCTCTTTACATAATTTATTCAGATTTTACATAAGAATTTTCGTATTGTATTACCCTATTGCAAGAACATGTTTTTATCATTATAAATTCTAAGCCAAAATAGAATACTTAGAATTAAGAGTAAAATTAGTGTAGGCGGCTAACTACTCCATGGTCCAGAAGTGCTTATCTAACGTAACGTAATCCTGTGTGCTAACTGTTAAACCTTTTTATTTTAGTGCGTAATATTAAAGTATAATTATCTAATCTATATCATAAAATCTCAGCAATCTCTATGTCTGTTCACCCGTGTCCGAAGTCTATTAAATTAATTAAGAACTTTATGATAATGTACATTAAATCTATTTTATATTACATCGATATAAATATAAACATTAATTTTAATTACATGCTTACCGATGTTTTTAAAATTTATTCGTACAGTATTAAAATATATTCACAAGGCCTACCTACGCGCGTTGTATAATGTAGTTTAAAATGATTCAAAAATAAAAGGACTATTATAAAAAATATCGTTTAGTTATTTATACCCGTCGTCGAGGAATGCAGGCCCGAGCGCCCGCCAGTCTTCTGCCAGTGATTTTAAATAAAACTTATAATTACTTATTACTTTTATTGTAAATAAAAGAAATACACATGAGAACCCAGTGCTTCATCCATCACAGGACACACCTGATTTGATCACAAATGATCAATCGGAGGTACCATTTGATTGTGGTCCGTCATAAGTAGAGTTTGCTCCCGGTACTGAGTTTGTATGGCGAGAACCGGGAATTCCGGGTTCTCGCCATACAAACTCAGTACCGGGAGCAAACCCTAGTCATAAGACATCGAAAAACGGAATAATATATATTTCATGTCATTGGAACTTGGAACATTATTGATGATGATGATGTGTCTTTTTGTACCAATAAATGCATTCCCAGCTCGACCAGTCTATTGGACACGATTCTTAGGCGATTTACTTACGTTAGAACATACATTTCAGACAGATGCAACAATTACAAATAATTTGCAAACCATGGATATGGTTACTTTTAAATCTACAAGTAATATTGATAGAAAAAATACCGACTCATTCAACATTTCTTGGCAACATTAAACGCCCAAAACATTCAAACGTGATGTCACTAAATTATGAACTCGCACTCACTGCTTCAAACACATCGCAAAAATAGTGTCTGCTTACAGGAAATATCTTTAAGTAGGTAACAATTCTAAATTATACAAATATGTAGTTTCGGTATGTGTTTAAACATTCACTGGTTAGTCATCCCATCCACGCTTCACAAATGTATGTCCAAAAGAAAACTAAACTAACTTAAAAGTACGAGACAAGAAGTATATAAGATCAAGCTTCAATAGCGTTTGTTCTAAAAATTTTCACATCTCTACACAAGTTCATGAAGTATAGGTATATGGGTCGGCGCAGAATCAACATTAGGCACATTGTCATCAACAGACACACTCGTCAAACTAATTTAGTTTGTATTGAACCGTCTTATATACTCCCGCCCATTTAAACAACATTTACAAACAATGATTGCCTTCATTGAGATAAGGTACAATAATATTTTACAAGTTTAATCTATGGACTAAAGATGGGCAATATCCATGAAACAGATAAACATGACGTAGAAGACAACAAGTTGTCAAAAAAAAAAGATTTACAATTGATGCAAAATTTTACTTGAATTGTTCATAGCTTGATTCTGGAACGAATGATCTTAGTAGGGGTCTCCTAACTAGTCCGCGAAAAATAAGCGGAGGTCTGGCCATGGCTTTTGGGTACAAAGTGAAGAGACCCCTAATCTAAAGCGCTTAATTACTGGGCGGTTACGAAAGGGGGGCGGTCAACGGGTCCTACCACCCTAGTTAGCATCCTAACAGGAGTTTCCCGTTTCACGTAATATCAGGATACCGTTACCAATACCATAGAGAAAAAAATACATAGAGTGCTCACTCCATACATCAGTTTTAGTACCAAAAAGACTATTAGCATCTAGCATCGAGTAGCGGAACTATCAGTACTGCTACTTGACAATAGATGTAGCACCGACCGGAAAGTCTTATGCTGTTGAGATAAGACTTTCCGGTCGGTGTTACATCTATTGTCAAGTAGCAGTACTGATAGTTCCGCTACTCGATGCTAGATGTAGACACTGAAATTAATAGTCTGAACTGATGTATGGAGTGAGCACTCTTGTCTTACTTATTTCTCTATGCCAATACACTTAAAAATAAATATAAATCTACTTCCACAATCGACATTTCTAGTTGAGTTTAAGTGTTAATGTGTTTAAGGAAAGTATTTTTTTTACATTTTAATTAAGTACTGTTTACGTTCTGATATTTCGTGAAACGGAGAACACAGCCCGGTCATCGGAAATCCATGGATACCGCCCTTTCGCAAGTGCCCCGCGACCGTGTACAAATGCAATAAGCGCTAAGACGAAGAGTGGGACCGCGCGAAATCGTTTTCCATACAAACGTAGTCCTCATTTTCTTAAGAGTAAGGAAAATTTCAAAATTTGTATGGAAATTGCTTTTTGCTCCTAATTCTTATAATAATCAATAAATCTAAAAAAAGTCCAACGAAGGGGCATAGCTATGGTTAATACACATCAAATTATGTAACAATATTTTCTATAATGTCAATGTCTACAGAGGAAAATGGTGACTACGTTTGAATGGAGAAGGGGTCATCCCCTTTCCTCTTAAAGAATGAGAATGCTAAACACAGTTTTGTTTGCAAGCAGTTGTCAGTTGATTGTCACAGACAATCCAACCTCGACATAGCATAGTCGCACCCCCTCTGCCACACATACGGTAGCGTTACTCCAACTTCGAGTCAATCCCGTGCCGTGATCGGTCCGTGTCTTTGAACGGACCAATCACGGCACGGGATTCGCTCACCTCGTCCCCCCGCACCCCCGTATTTTTGGCAGCATCGGTTTCATGAAAGAATTGGCCTAAACTCAGTCTAGAGGTTGGATTGTCAGTGGTTGATTGTATACCGGCGCAGCACACGTCTCGGAGCCCCGGTCACTCGCTAACGCCGATAGGGATGGTAGGACGCGGCAGTTGAGCCCGAGCTCGAGCCGTGGTAGCCGCGCTTCGACGACCGCTGGTAGCCATCCCCTGAGCCCCCAGTATACTCGTAATCGTCACCTACACGAAACGCAAGGTTAGACTTTCGTCTAGGGCGTAAAAAAAGCAATTTCATAAAGCGATTGTAATGGGTTTAAAACCTTCACTTGCTACAGAGGGCGCCACTGGTATTAGACATTAAAATTCCCGTTCGTTTACCCACAGACTGCTTCCAACTGTCAAGAACAAAACATCTATACCTATAGTCTTGTTGTTTCTATGAATTTGGTATCCTTGTCCGCTGACATATTTTACACGATTGCGGCTTTTTTACTAACTTTTTCCTAGAATCATTGTTGAGCCGCCATTTTCAATGTCTAGACAATAAAACAATGCTCAGTGGTTCTAAAATCGGGCTGCATGACAAAACGCCAATTAAGACAAATTAGCAAAAGCGTTCACACAGGATAGATTGAAAAGATTTTTTGGTACATATGTGGGTAATGTTTATTAGAACCATTGTGTGGCTTCAGTAGCGCCCTCTGTAGCCGTTAGTTATTAACCCGATTAATAGTAGCGAAATAAAAGAAAAACTTACCGCACCACGCACCAATCCGAACATTCAGTTTAACCTTTTTTACGATACATAATTCTAAACATAGGTACCTACGCTACGGCTACAAACTACATGCCACCATATTTTACATACAATGCTGTTTCTAATGTAACTTGCAACATTGATTTCTCTTTATTTCTAGTATTAGATCAATTATTTTGACTTTTGCAGTTTAGTGAAACTATCATGTGGGTACAGTCAGCGTCAAATAGATAGTGACGGTCACACTGACCAATATATCGGAACACATCCTTATTTCTATGGTAACAAAGGTGTGTTACGATATATTCATCCACTTTGTCCGTCACTAATATCTATTTGATGCTGACTGTACCCACTTAGTCTGAATATCTAGCAGATCTAGCTAATACCTACTACAGAGTTAGGTATCGCTTAACTCAGTCAGTTTCCTAGGCAGGTTATTAGCGAGGGACAGATTACGTCACACTTCACGCTAACTAAAGTGTCATTCAATAGAACTTGCTAACTATGTAAACAAACCGCCATACTAAAATTGACACTGAATGTCAAATTACTAGTAACTTTTGCTTACATAGTTCGCAAGTTCTATTGAATGACACTTTAAGCGTTGATACGTCCAACTAAGGACGTCACCTAGAGAACCGGCTGAGTTAAGCGATCGACTTGTAAACTTAAATGGGATAGGAGAATGGGTCTCCCCAGATATATCGACGCGCATTCGGCAAAAGCCGATAGGAAATAGCTTTATGTCCGCGCAATAAGAGCGAAAAAGCCGTCGACGCGTCGGCAGGCGCCGGCCGATGCGAGCCGACCCGAACGACGACTTTTTCGCTCTTATTGCGCGGACATAAAGCTTTTTCCTATCGGCTTTTGCCGAATGCGCGTCGATATATCTGGGGAGACCCTAAGGATAGGGTATTAGGTAACCTGATGCGGACGCAGAGATGTCGGAGACGTTACAAAACGACTGTTGGGGGGACACCATGGCACCACAGTATATCATGGGCACCTGTTAACAGTTACAACAGTCAGCACCAGCTGTGGTTAAAAGGCAACTAAAATAGTAAGCGGTTGCGTTCCCATACTACATTTGTAGAGGGCGCTTATGTGCTGGTGAGTTCGATTGTCTGTGATTCGTCTAGTAGTTGAGATCTGTGGTTCAAAATGAAGATCATGTGGAAAGACCTCTGCTTAGTTAGGTACCTACTTCTGTTGCTGACTATGCAGAAAGCTTATTGTATTATTCATTTAGGGGGAACACTACCTAGTATCCAACATGGCATGGGATCTAAATACTACTAAACCGCCTAATTTCTCGTCAGTAATATGTATACCGTCGTGTTTGCTTTACCCAGAAATGTACAGAAGTAATTTTTCAGGGAAGAGATAGTCGGATTTCAATTGGCAAGCTGGTGAAATATGCGCCAGAAAAGCTGTCGAACTTTCCAACTGCTTTCCTGGTAAGGTAGCTCTCACAATTTATTCTGTCTATCCCTTGACAGACGCGACCAAGGCCCCGCCTCATAAAAGCATGTACCTTACTTGTGATACAAGCAAGTTTCTGAATGAGGGGACTAAAGTCCAAATCCTTTGCTAAAGGACACAGCGGGTCTTACCGTTGTCCACATTAGACTTGTACTTAAAAGTTATTGCAAGCTTTTACGAACGTCGCGTCAATGTAATGTACCATCGCTCACACTGTTGACTGACAATTCGTAACCCTTATTACAATGACATAAGGAGGCCAATTACAACCTACCTTACATTCCGATCCGATCCGATTGTTCGTACGTATCTGAGACGCACGAGCGAATGATAATAAAATGGTATCAATGCTTTGAAATAAAGGAAAAGTAGAAAAACTCACTGTATCGGGCGAGACTCGAACGCGACTACGGCATACCATGCCCGCTGCTGTACCAACTGAGCCGACTTGGAACTCCGATAGCCGTATTATATAAGTGTAAACTCTTACGGTAGATGTCGCCAGGCGCCTATTTAAGGCGCATATGAAGGATATGGTGAAAATATTCGTTGTCAACGGGTAAGTCTCGGTAGCTCAGTTAGTAGAGCGGAGGGCTGTACGGTTACCATCAGTTTGTCACTGACATAAACGCCGTCGAGAACGTAATTTACTTTCTATACATCTCGCTCGCACTCGCATATTCGTGCAAACGGGATGTATAGAAAGTAGATTACGTTCTCGACGGCGTTTATGTCAGTGACAAACTGATGGTAACCGTACTGGTATCCCGGTGAGTTCGAGTATCGTCCGAGACGGTGAGTTTTCCACTTTTCCATTTGTAAGCATTATGTTGTCTGTTGCGGACGTTTCTGCTCAACACAAAATTAATTGAAAATGACAGCATTTTGATATAGGAATCGCAAATTGTAATTGGCCTCAAGGTCCGATGGTCAGTCAAGTGTTGTTAGTACTCGTACATTGAAATACGAGTACGTGGCTATCCACCTGGGGCGGCGTGGCGTCGCTCATCTGCACGGCCATGAACTTGGGGCTGCCGGCCGGCCCGCCCGCGCCCGCGCCCTCTGTGCACATAGCTTGTAACTTAGTGTCATTCAATAGAACTTGCTAACTATGTAAACAAACCGCCATACTAAAATTGACACTGAATGTCAAATTACTAGTAACTTGTTTACATAGTTCGCAAGTTCTATTGAATGACACTATAATTATACTAGCTACTTTATTCAATGATTTCTACTATTATTATTTTTCATTATTTAGGATACTAGTTAAAGAAGACCGTTTGTACAAATAGCATTAGTCTGTCTAACTTTGCATTGACTTTAACAGAACAGAGGGTGTGTCATATTATCATAAACATTTGAGATTAATAATAACATTACCCCACTTTGTCCTTGCAAATGACTATGCCTGGCTTTTAAATGGTGTTCTGAGGGCTAAATGTGGAGCCTTTAACAATGTCGCTTACGAACGCTTCTATTTGATTTTGAAACTGTTAAAAACTAGTGGTATAAAAATGTATCAATCTCAAACCATAAATTTGCTTCCTAAGCATTCTCAGAAAAATAAATGTTTACGGTTGCTAAGCGACATTGTTGTTTAACCTTTTCGCCGCCATTGACTTGATTTAAAGTCAATACGTTTCGTGCCCCACACGCCACGTGTACGGGTTGTGTACGTGCAATATTATTTACTTCCGTGGCGGCGAAATGATTAAGATCATAAAATCATCAAAACGTATAATTTGAGCACATCAACTAGTTAAAATACTATTTACAGTACATATGGGGCTACTTTTCTGCACTAGTGCGTAAAATAGCACTTTTCGTGCGTATGTCGAAACTTTACAGTGCCATATGTACTGTAAAACGTTGTTCGATACACGTGCTAATAGGTAATTCGCAACTCGTGTCGATTTAAAACACTCCCTTCGGTCGTGTTTTAATTTATCGCCACTCGTTTCGAATTTCCTCTTTTTCGCACTTGTATCGAAAATAACTTTCATGGCACGAGTTTTCTCTTCAATACAGTACCTACTCTATAACAAGTAGGTGAAGTAGGTAGTATGAAGCCTTTCTACTATGCCGTTATGACGTGGATTAGTTCTTCACAGGGTGGAAAGTTAAAATACGCTATACTTTAAAATTCTTGATATTATGCGAAAATGTTCTGATTTTTTTTACGTAATAGGTAGGTACTAGGTACTCACCAAAAAAAAGTTTATTGTCACCAGTACCTCCTTGCTCTTAGTAAGTACCTACATAGTTTTCTTACAAAAATTAAGGAGTTATTAAAAACGAAATTTAACCCAACAGATCAGGCAGTACTTTTTTTAGCTTACACTTTCCACCCTTAAGATTTAATCAATTTTAATATGAAAATTAACATTCAACTAAACAATGAGGCTAACTTTCTCTGGATATACTGTTACTTTAGTGATTTTTACGAGATTTTACATTTTATGCGATGATGTGAAATTAGATGGCGATATTGTTACACTATGACATTGACAAAATAAATATACAATTCTACATATGAAGAAAGGGCGATAGTTGATGAGAATGGAATGTGTTAAGATATGACAAACCAATTCACAGCAGGAAATGCAAAAAAATATGTAAGTAAATAATGGTGGTTAAGTATAGATATAATAAAGTGTTGGAAGTGTTTCTGGTCAGTGGACACTACCTAGTGTTAAGTTATTGGTTTTAGTGGTGTAAGACTATTACGGGGTCGCGGGATAGGTACGTACTATATGCCCAAATATAAAAACAAAAATTATGATATCCGGGGTCAACTAACAACTAAGGGAGGGACTCAAACATTAAAAATGCCAGTTTTATTTTGAATTTTTTGATTTCTTTTAATTATCTACGTTTTATAATGTCCTTAAAGTAGATATATATTTCATCATAAGATATCTCAAATATTTGCAGTGGTAGATAATATTAATATTTTAATTAATCAACCAGTAGTATTATTTAATCCATTAAGATAGAAGAAGCTTAATAATAGGAAACTACGACAAAACTGTTTTTTTTTCATTACAATTACAAACTACGTACTTATATTTACCAGTTAAATCTAACACTAATATATACCCAAAATACCTAATATGAATAATGCATAATTTCTACTTCAAAAGACCAGTGTTATAATTATTCTGTGATAGCACTTTAACCATTACATCAAATACTTATTAGCTTACAAGCTTTTCGTCTTAATATTTTAGAGTTTCGGTTAAATTAATAATTAGAACCGTAATTAACTAATTATCATTAGGTAATGTAAAAAGAACAACAAGGACGTTCTCTCGAGTGAGTCTATCATAATTTTCCTTTTTATATAACGAACATAAAGTATATAACTTATGTAGGCCGGCTACGGCGCGGCTACTAGTAGGCTCACGCGATGCACGAGTGCAGCTAGGGCTAGCTATAGTATGTATGTAGTTACATTAACATTATAACACATCTAGATAATAGTCTTACAATCGTAACATGCTTACTTGTGGAGAGGTCGCCGGTCGGCAGGCGACGCTCTCATACATTTTAGGAAATTAATACAAGTCTGTATAAATACAGCCCGCGGAGGGCGGCGTTAAATAAACTTATATACTGCCGTAAGTAAATATTACTTTAAATATTGTACATCAGTCGATACTTCACCTAACAATTTTGTAATCTAATCAATCGAGAATTATGTACTTTAATTCACTATTAAGAAATCATAGTTTAAAAATAATCAACATCATTTTTTTAATTAAAACAGAAATAAATAACAACTTGCCCTAAGTTTTTTTTTATAATAATTAATGTTATAATTAACTGTAAAGCCCGTGCATATTATTTTACGATAAAATGGGTCTCATAATTACATTTATATTTTATTTCTAGTATAAATATGAGGTTGTATATTAATAATACCTGCATTTTAAAATAAGTTTAGAAAAGACCACAGTAAATCGACTTCGCGGGTACATTAAATGCAGAACTAAACAGTCGAGTAGAGGTGAACTTAGTGTCGAGTCGAGTAACCTAAAGTTAACACTAGGGGTCTCTTGTATAATTAGTCAATTACGATCATAAATATAGTATAATGAGTCGCGTCGAGCGAGTCGACGGCGAGATATCAAATACCAAAATACACTTTTACACAAACATGTTTCCTTTATATTATACTACAGAATAAACATACACATATAAAAACCGCGTACACTATAATATAAAGTAATACAAACAAGAGTCGAAAGGTTAACTACACAACAGTACTACAGTTAAGCCATGATTAAAATATTATTCCATAAACATTACAAGATACATGTATGTATATGTATAGCAGCCGCTCGGCTGTGGCGCCGGCGCCGACGCGGCGACATTTGACAGACGACCCACGAACGAGTCTTACCGTATTTGTATTTTGCTAACTATTTTTAATTAATAAATTCATCCAATATTTTATGCTCATCTCCTATAATATAATAATAATTAAAAACCCATATAAATAGTCTTCGATTGATTTCCACAATAATTTGCACTAAGTTTAATGTTGAGTAAATCTAAAATTTCTAATACATATTATACTTTATTTTAAATAAATTATACTCTTTATGTTAATTAGAAGATTGCCACGACGGTTAATTACAAACTAAGTTCTTAAATTGTTCCGAAGGTTTGTGAGGGTGGCCGAAGGCCGCTTACGCCTTAGTGCTAATCGTTATCACTGAAATCAACACAATATAAAACATCTCTATAATCACTTAACTTTTTGTAAGGCATCGTTTCCTAATATTAAACAGATGTGAACAATTTTATCGTATTATATCGGTGGTTGTACATTAGCCTACAGTATCGGTACAGAGTGCATCAGTACAGCGGTACAGTAGTACAGTAGGGCGCCCGCCCGCGCGCCGAGCGTCAACAAATGCGAGTAAAAGCTGAAGGTACGACCGAAACGAGAGACAGTCACAGGAATGGATAACACAAATTATAATCTAACTAACGTAGGAACAAGAGCAAACGAAACGATACCAAGCCGTACTATATACGTAACCTAGTGGGCAGTTTAGGCACCGACGTTTAGTTAACATTATTTCATTATTGTTATTAAGGTACGAGTCGATCGGCTACATACTGATCGCGTCAGTCGAGTATGTACTATATAGAGCTATAAGAATGTACCAATATGCGAGTTACCTATGAACATCACAGTGTAAGGCGTTTCACTATGTTTTACCGTTAATTTGGGACTACGCACCCCTCGTCGCGCCGCATTACTTATAATTTGCTTATACATCTCACAATACTTCTCATAGATAAATTATAATTTACTTACGGAGCGATCTTACATAACCCTATTCTAAACGATCAAATTATGCATTCATTGTAATCATCAACAATTCGTCTATTTAAAAGTTATAACAAATCCTATCGGGCTCCGCCGCCGCGTGGCGCGAGGACCGCCTGTGGTCGGGGCGGCCGAGGCGCGGTGTTAGGGTCTCCCAAACTTATCGACGCGGAATCGGCAATGCCAATAGAAATGAAACTTTATGTCCACGCAATAAGAGCGAAAAAGACGCCGACGCGTCGGCCGAACGGAGCCGAACCGAACCTTACCTGTTTATGCTGTTTACTATCGGCTTTCGCCGAATCCGCGTCGATAAGTATGGTTTGACCCTTAGTGCGGGAGCCGGCGCCCCAAGGTCGCGCTCCGCTCCGTATTACTTAGCTTACCACTAAAATTTTAATCAGTCGATCGGTCAAATGATTGAGCGATATAATACAGTAAAGGACTAACATTAAATTTAATCTAACAATGTTATTTTAAATTATAACTCACTTTGTGTGGAGCGGGGCGACCGCGCGGCCGACCGCGGGCCGCGGGCCGCGCGTTCCCGATACGGGCCGGGCCGAGCCGCGTGCAGCGAGCACCGAGCACCGAGCACCGAGCACCGAGCAGCGAGCACCGAGCACCGAGCACCGAGCACCGAGCATCCTGCAGGGCGGACCGTACCGCGAACGGACGCCGCGGACCTCGCGGCCGGCGGGGCCTCTATATACTTTTAAAAATATTTGGCAATCACATAAATTAAAACTTTAAAACTATGTGACGAGAGACTTGATTAAAATTATGCTTTACACACAAGTAAGTATATATATGTATATGTACAGGCGCGGGGACGAGAGGCGGGCCGCTATATCCTAGTGCTTGAGCGTCATCACTTAACAAATACGTCATATTATCATTTACTTTTGCTCATTTTTAACAATTTGGCAGGTAAATTTAATTCATTAAAGTATAAAATCCGTATTATCAACTTAAAGTGCGTTAAAAAACTAAAATGCGTACTAGAAAACGAATTAAAATTACGAATATTTATACAGAATTGATCCCTTTACAAAAAAACGGGAAAAATTAAATATTAAAATCACGTTCAGTCATACTATGTTTTGTTAAATATTAACACATAATTATTTCATTACATCCCTACCGTTTCCTAAGTCTAGTGGGTGGTAAATAACCAAAATTCTAATATTAAACATACATACCGATATATATATACCATATTTATACATAGTTATTAGCTTAAGTTAAGTTGTTTTAGGTCACTTCCCTAAATTGGCCTTGTATTAGAGCGTCTGTCAAACGTCACGCTAGCAGTCGGCGCGCGCGGCTGCGACCGATAGAGATCCTACCGAATCTACTCACAAATATTAAAAGAAATCATTTAACAACTACGAAAAAATAAACGACAATCTGAAAAAGTGTAAAGGGGGGTCCCCTTTACGAAAGCCCGCATCCAAAAGAATATAAGCAAAGTAAAAAAGTGTATAGTTATACACTGTCTGTCGGGTCTGCGAGGGAGGTCGCGTGTCGCGCGGATACTTGCAACGGCAATACTCTTACCAAATTAGTAGGTATACAAGCTTAAGCTTAACACCTAGTAGCCTGAGGTTCGTTAGACTATTTTAAATTTATTAAAATTAACGTCCTTACTTACGCGTGTGGGTTTGTGTCAATGCAGTCGATAGCGAACTATAACGATAATTAAGTCGCCGCGAGCGGCTCTACGAGTTCCGATGCGTCGCATCCGACAGTCGACGAGTTCCGATATCGATTACGTTGCATATGTAAACTTACTCTTTTAAATTTATTGATAATTCGCTCGTAAAATATTACCACTTAATTTAGTATCGGAAAAAATTGACTTTCACAAAAAACTTTTCGAGAGCTCGAGAGATGTATAAAAATTAATTCTATATCGAACAGTACTACAATATTTCATTTTACATCTAACGTGTCGCGGGCGTACTTGGTCGCATAGTTTTTAACTTTAAGAGCGGTATCGGAGGTGTCAGAGGGGCCGCGTTTTGTAACGTCGCCGAGGCGTGTGGTGCGTGGAGTGAGAGGTGTGGTGTGGTGGAGACAGCCTACGCGGCGGGCCACTCCTTGTTAAACTCTTGGTTGAAGTGTTTGGGCGCGTGGTGCGGATGGTGCACACCTGGCTGCTGCGCGGGCGGCGCGGGCGCGTGGTACTCGGCGCTGTAGGCGCGCGCCGAGCCGCCGTACGACGAGCCCTGCGGGGTACCGCAGCGTCACCGGGGCCCGCAGGGGCGTATTTACCCTAGGGCCAACCGGGCCATGGCCCGGGGCGCCAACCCTCATGCCGCCCCTAGCGGATTGCATTTTGTTTTTCTTCCTTGACATCTGGGGCGGCGAAACGTAATGGCCCGGGGCGCCAAATTTCAAAATACGCCCCTGGGGGCCCGGGTGCAGGTCCGCGCCCGCACCCGGACATGGGGGATCGAAATGAGGCCATCCGTTTATCGACTTCCCAAATTTTATTGACACAGATCGAGAGGCCGCATTCTGAGCGCCCCATGATGCTATTATGCTATTCTAATTTAACATCTCTTTACATACGGTACGGTCGAGTCATCTCTGAACACTTAAAGTACGGCTCTTAAAATTACGTTATATAGATTATATTAACTGTTAATGAACCTGTAACAATACGAGAAACATCCAAATTTTACTAGTTTGTACTTTAAATGCCAATTTACAGGTGTCGAGATGAAACGGAGCGGCGGGTCCGTCTCGCCCGGAACCGGACGCGGGGGTAACAATGTAACATAGTGCGATGCGATGCCTTTTTGATGAGCGTGTCGCAAGAACCGACCCGTCCTCGGGGGAGACCCCGGAGTTTCGCGACTTTCCCTCATCCGAGCCCCGCCCTTATTAATTGTCTTTCGGGATGAGCCAATCTTGGGGGCCCTGATCGACCAACTGGAAAAGAAGAACACTCTGTAAAGTCCCAGTCGCCAGTGTGCGAGGCGTTAGCATGTGAGTAGCGCAGCGTGACCATGGCCACAAGCGTGAACCCCGGGGAGGGAAGGGATGGTGATGAGAGACCTTCAGCGACACGACTAGTACTGCCGCCCGGCGCGACCCGCGGCGCCGCGCCGCCCGATCAAAAAGACATCGCACGTTAACCTTCTGAAAACATGCAAAGGCGCGTCGTCTGCAAGCACTCACACACACGGCACACGGATGCAGTGCAGGGGCAAACTAGTGGCTCTAGCATGCGCATACTGCCCGACTCTACATACTCTCCGGAAACTCCCATGTTCGCTGAATTTCACTCGCTCACCGACATTCTTACACCGTTCATTCGCAACACGGAAGTACAACCAAATGGAGCCACTCACACTCGCTCGTCGTTCACTTTCGGCCGGATGATATGAATGAAAGGAAAACTCATCACTCGTGCACTTCATACATACTAAAAATCACGCCAAATAAATGAGGTAGATGCGGGATAAATCAATGAGTAAGCGAGGGAAAAGTGGACACTATGGGAAAGGATGCAAGCCCCGAGGTACTCGGCAAATAATATCGTAACAAGTAAAGCTGTTCCAACTTGGCTGTACTTTCGTAAGATGCATATCACCGTGGCCATCGTAAACGTGTTACAGTGGAATTTTATCTTGAATATCGAATTGGCTATGCAATTTAATAATACACAATATTTTTTTTAAAGGAATTTAGCTAATGAATTTCACGAAACGTTATTAAATATTTGTTTACATCATTTGAGTAAGAAAATAGTACTATGCGTTTGCCATTCGGATATTCAAAATAAAAGGATTAACAGCATTCCCTCGTATAAATACTGTAATTAAATGGAAATTCATATAACACAAACGAAATAAAAGCAGAATTTCCAGTAATTTATTTCAAAACCAAAAGTGGAATATCTTCATGTTGACGTTACGCAAACAGGGAAAACACTACAGGAAGCAACTCAATCTAAATTCTCATTAAAATCTTCATTCCAAAAACTCAAGTGTTGTCCCTTGATGAATTGGCAAGTAATTTTATACGATGCAATGTCTCTCGAGTTGAGATATTCAGCAGATTGTCCTAGGGAAACCAACACCGGCAACTACTCGCCAAAGCACTGACCTGACTCAAGGAACTTGCTTGCTGTATGACGGTCCAAGGCTCGTCTCTTGCGTTAGATCAGGCCCACACATGCTTCATGGCAAATCCTTACATTATGCCCTCTTTTGGATACATTTGAAAGAGTACAACTCCAAGGCTAGTCGCTTGGCGTAAAAATATAGTTATATTGGTTTAATTTTCTCAGTTTTTCAATCTAATATATCCAAAAGATGAGAGCCGACGGCCAAAGCCAGTAAGTATTATGTTATTTGTATACCCCCTAGTACTACGACGTAAAAAGCACAATTCTTGAATCCTTTTCTTACGACCAAGAATATCTGTTAGTCACAGATGTTCTGGATCATATGTCATGACGACATTAAAGTCTCTCTTTCGAACTTTAACGTTGTCATGAGTGTTAAAATTCTTGTTTGTTCTGAAATATAATTATATTAGAAAGAAGCTTCAAGTCTTTACCAAAAATATATGTTTTGATAAAATCCAGGAAACAACGATTTATTGCATATTTTACCATGATATATTTATTGTAAGGTTTAGTAAAAACTTGAAGGAAGTTCATTAGTCAATATAATCTATATTTAAGTTTATTAGTGCTTCAGAATTTTCGTTTGTCGTTGTTGCGGATCCCAGGCTCCCACGAGTCGGGCCAAAAAGCCGGGACAAAAACGGGAAGATTATACTTCTTTTTTTTTTCACAGTCTTCAGAGTATACGCAAACGATAATTCGAAGGAACTTGCTGCGAGAAAATGCCGACGAAGTGGTAAATAATATTATAATAATGGGTGGTCTAATTTAATCCAAAAGTTTCTCTACTTCTAGGCTCCATTATAGACGAAATGTATTTATTATAGACTTTACATGAAGGAGGCGGGTAGATATTCTTTGAGTAAAAGTAAATCTTATTCAAACTAGGAAGATTTCTCGGCACTTTTCCCGCATCTATTCGATAGTGATACATATAAAATTTAAATTATTAAAAAAAGCGCTGGTGGCCTAGCGGTAAGAGCGTGCGACTTTCAATCCGGAGGTCGCGGGTTTAAACCCCGGCTCGTACCAATGAGTTTTTCGGAACTTATGTACGAAATATCATTTGATATTTACCAGTCGCTTTTTGGTGAAGGAAAACATTGTGAGGAAACCGGACTAATCCCAATAAGGCCTAGTTTCCCCTTTGGGTTGGAAAGTCAGATGGCAGTCGCTTTCGTAAAAACTAGTGCCTACGTCAAATCATGGGATTAGTTGTCAAGCGGACCCCAGGCTCCCATGAGCCGTGGCAAAATGCCGGGACAACGCGAGGAAGATGATGACATAAAATTCCCCGCGTTTGATCGTAAACATTGCTAAACCTGTCGCTCCACTCGCAGGCAGATCGCAGGATCGGTTTGAAACAAACCTAATATAATTTATAATTGTCTGCTATGGTCGGGGTGTCGGCATGTTCTCGCGCGGTGTAGGTAGGGTTGCCAGATGGTCGGGATTTGGCGGGATTTTCCCGATTCTTAGCACGCGTTCCCGATTCCCGACCAAGTGAAAATTGTCCCGAGAAACAGCTTCACGTTATAAAACAATAATTTTAAGTTCCGAACTGTCGTCAAGCGAGCGAGCGACCCGCGTCAAGCGCGTCAGCGTCATAAAAACGTCTATGGGCAGAGCAGTTGTAGTGCCAATAGTGTAAAATATCGTTGTTTTTAATACGATTACTTTGATTTGAATGTTTTTTTGTCCCGACTTCAGTCTCGAAATCCCGAAAAATTTATATTTTTTCCCGATAAGGGTCTCCCCATACTTATCGACGCGGATTCGGCGAAAGCCGATAGTAAACAGCATAAACAGGTAAGGTTCGGTTCGGCTCCGTTCGGCCGACGCGCCGGCGTCTTTTTCGCTCTTATTGCGTGGACATAAAGTTTCATTTCTATCGGCATTGCCGATTCCGCGTCGATAAGTTTGGGGAGAGCCTAATAGCGCCTTTCGATCTGGCAACCCTAGGTAGGTAGGGCGGGGTAGACACGGTCAAGAGCGGGCACAGACAATCCAACCTCTAGACATAGCATAGTCGCGCTACCCCCTCTGCCACACATACGGTAGCGTTACTCCATCTTCGAGTCAATCCCGTGCCGTGATTGGTCCGTGTCTTTGAACGGACCAATCACGGCAAGGAATTCGCTCACCTCGTCCCCCCGCACCCCCGTATTTTTGGCAGCATCGGTTTCATGAAAGAATTGGCCTAAGCTCAGTGTAGAGGTTGGATTGTCAGTGAGAGCGGGGCAGTACCTGGTCCTGCTGGTAGGCGGGCGGGTACTGCTGGTAGGAGGAGTAGTCCGCGGAGGAGGACTTGGACAGCGCGGCGGCGGACGACAGCGCGCCCGCCAGCGCCGGCGCGCCGCCGCCGCCCGAGCGCCCGTACATCTCGCCGCCTTCCGACAGCGGCACGTACGAACCTGCGCCAACACCATCACACATGTTTAAAAAAATATTAAATAGTACATTATTGTCGAGCAGGGATGTTGCGAATATCCGCATCCGCATCCGCAACCGCGGAACTTCCGCATGATTTTCAACATCCGCATCCGCATAAAATCGATGCGGATTTAATGCGGATGCGGATGTGGAACAAGTCGGTACAGGAACGCATTGGCGTAAGTGCTAGACTGCTAGGTAATTTAGTCATCAACCAACAAAACCTATTAGAAATGAGCAGTCAAGCGTGAGTGGGACTTAATGTACGGAACCCTTGGAACGCGAGTCCGACTCGCATTTGGCCGGTTTTTTGAAATAAAAATTACTAAAATGTAATATTTGACGTTTTTTATGTATCTATCTTGACATCCGCATCCGCATCCGCATCCGCGGATGTGAGCCTTTATAAATCCGCATCCGCATCCGCATCCGCGGATGTCAAAAAATCGGCATCCGCAACATCCCTGTTGTCGAGGTTCGGAAGTAGCTACTTGCAGGCTGAGGATTCGTTTTAAACGGACGACCTTGGGAGTCCGTTTAATTGAATCCGAAGCCGGCGAGTAGCCTTCCAGCCGAGTCATATATAGTGCTTTTCTCAAAAAGCGGCCAAGTGCGAGTCGGACTCGCCCATGAAGGGTTCCGTATTTAGGCGATTTATGACGTATAAAAAAAAACTACTTACTAGATTTTGTTCAAAACAATTTTCGGTGGAAGTTTACATGGTAATGTACATCATATATTTTTTTTAGTTTTATCATTCTCTCATTTTAGAAGTTACAGGGACACACACACACACACACACACACATTTTACCACACGCACCATCACAATCAGCACAATCAGACGAGAGAGACAATACGCTACATGACTAATTTTCATTTATGGTATTACTGAATCGCGATTAGAAAGGGATTGAGATAGCTGTCAATCCATATTGATTTTGACGTAAGTGTATAGAAATCTGTTATTTCTAATCCCTTTCTGATCGCGGCATGATAATATCAATCGATCAGGTTTGTTTTTTGGATCAAATGTCTATATGGGACCCGTTGCATTAAAGTAACACAAAATATTTAATTACACAAACGGGTCTAACGCGATATAATTTCATTGTATTTACCTTTAATTCCGACGTTTCAGCTGAATTGCACCAGCCGTGGTCACGGAAAGACTGACGTCTGGTGACCACAGCTGGTGCAACTCGGCTGAAACGTCGGAATTAAAGGTAAAAACGATGAAATTATATCGCGTTAGACCCGTTTGTGTAATTAAATATGTGTACAAAACGCGAGAGTTTAAAGTGTTATAGTAACACAAAAGTCAGAAATTGAAGTCAAAGGCAGTCACGCTTCACTCGCGAAACGCCCTAAACAAAAAGATAAGGGAACGTGACGTCAAGGTCTCTGGGAGCCCATCTTGTAGAATGGACAAAAGAAAATTGCATTTTTGTCAGTGAAATATTGCGTTTATGTATATAGTTGATATACAATATTTTTTTGGGTGAAATGTAAGGAATCGAATGGTACCCTTCCTGTTATCGGTTTTGGAAGCTAAAAAAAAACTTAAATATTGAAACTTTCAGGTCCTGTATTTTTGTAATTTTTCAATATTTTATTTTAATATCCACATTATTGTGATATATTGCTCGTTTGCTATCTATTTTACTAGATTTTGTTATAAAATTCAACATGTGTCATCATCCCTATTACACCTTTACAAAAACAGAGCGTCCGAATGCTATATTGATATCACAAAATAATCCAGCTAATCTGTAGGCTTGCGTTAGGCTTGCTAACTGCAGGGCGGACGTACATGACTTTTGAGTATAATTATACATATATCTTACAGTGTGCAAGCATTAGCGGCGTATCTGCATTCGGGGCACGAGTAAAATACTAGGAAAATTGCTAAACCATTAAATTTAAGCAAGTAAAGTTTTAAAATTAACATTCGGGTAGATCTACTTAGAAGTAAATAAATTGTTCAAGAGAATTAAGTTGGTTGGTACCTTTTACCGAGGTAAGGTAAGGGTAAACAAAACTAATTCATAATCATCATCAAATAAATCAAACACAACTTAATCCTCCTATACCAAAAAGCTCGGACAGATCATCTCATGGCAAAACAGTTGTAACTAGAAAATAGAACAAGGTGTTTAAAGTCGTGTTGATTGAGTTTTTTATTATTAATTTCTAAATTGTATTTATTGCCGCAACCCACAATTGACCAAAACTTTGCGCCTTTCAGAGCTCTGGTAATTTCAAACGATTTACAATTTCTATATTATAATTTAACATACCCTGAAAACAATAAATACATATTTGGGGACAATCTTACACAGACGGAACATCTCCTTAGCAACTATGTTGCGTCCATTTTAACTAGTCTGTTCACGTTAAAAAGTCACCAATGTTATGTTTTACCCTGAAGTATACGACGACAGAATCCTGACCTAGGGCCCTATAACCTGAACAGCTTCCTATGTATATTACGGCCCGCGTTGTAGCTACAACGCGGGCCGATTACGGCCCACAGGATACAGCTGCAGTAACACCGCCCGTTAGCCACGTCATAGAGAAAAAAATACATAGAGTGCTCACTCCATACATCAGTTTTAGTACCAAAAAGACTATTAGCATCTACCATCGAGTAGCGGAACTATCAGTACTGCTACTTGACAATAGATGTAGCACCGGCCGGAAAGTCTTATGCTGTTGAGATAAGACTTTCCGGTCGGTGCTACATCTATTGTCAAGTAGCAGTACTGATAGTTCCGCTACTCGATGCTAGATGTAGACACTGAAATTAATAGTCTGAACTGATGTATGGAGTGAGCACTCTTGTCTTATTATATTTCTCTATGGCCACGTCCACTACGCCTACCATGTCTTGACTTGTCAAGCGCGACTTGACGTATGGAGTCGCTTCAGTCGCGGCAAGACGTGCAACCGCCGTTGTTTTACGCAAGAGCAGATTCACATTGCAAGATTTTCAAGAAACTTGTTTTTTTTGTCTAGTTGTGGAGTTTACGTGAGATAACTTGATACACTCACGGGCTTTTAACTGTTTACCCATTTAGGGTTTATTGATCGACATTTTGACATTACCAAAACTTGTTTTTATTTTCCATACATTAAAATGACAATTCGAATGGCCCATTAACTACCCAGCCCTGGTTTTGTACAGAAAATAACAGATCGGGTAGACCGATTGGAAATCTACATCCCGCCGTTCACATCGCGTTAGATAAACGTGCACATGAGCGTCCAAGGAACTCGAAATAAACAGTCCCACGCACATTTTTCTCAAACATGTGGAGAGAAATTATGCACCTGCATCTCACGCACGGTTTGATTCCCATTCATTCTAGCTTTGCATTCACCCGTGTAAACATTCCATTGGAATAGTTCACTCATGAACATAATAGAAATAGCCCGCGGGTTCCACTTGTGCGTACAACTCCGGACTTAGCTTCCAACTACGCGTATTATTTTGTCGCAAACCTTTTAGACTTTCAGTTCAAGGGAACAAAAAGCATATGCGGATTTGCGTTGCTCTCCCACAAACATCTGAACGTACCGACGGCGAGTTACGACGCGGCACTGCCTGGATGTGGACTAATTATTGGTAACGTCTAACTACGGATTATTAGCAGTGATTGTTACTACTTTTAAATTAGAATTTGCAGCAGCTTGTTTATGTTTGGACGTGTTGTTTTGTATATAAGCATCCTAGCGGGCGGGCGGTCAGCTGATTGTTGTGCTATATCTTTTACAAACATCTATCAGTTTCGACATTGGCGAGCTTTAATACAACAGACTAAGAATCCGATATGGTTCACCTACTGCCAGTTTAACAAAAAATTCGTTCGGCGCTACGCTTATACCTAGGTACATTAGTCGTATGTGCTTAACTTGGTGGGGTGTGTTTTTCGGTGATCCTCGAGTTAAAGAATAAGCAAATCTATCGTGATTCTTGACCATTTGACGTGCTTCGGTAACCGTGATTGTGAAAGTGTGAATGTTAAAATAATGTAATGTGTGTAATGGTAGTCCATGCCGTTGATTGTTGTAAGTCTTGGAGGATACAACTAAACGGAGTAGCCATTAACAGGCTTTCCCCACTGTCGAAAATAGGCGGCCAACGGTCATACACAATGTTTATCTGACATGGCTATTTTTACGTTACGCATACATTTGACGTTCCCCTCCCCCGCAAAAATCGGTAGACTGTTTTGTACAGAAAATTACAGACATGGCGTCTCCGTTTTATTATATCCTCCAAGTTGTAAGTGGTATCAGCGGGGACGCTAAATGTTTGTGATGGTTGGCGGATACGTTGGCGTCGAGAGCTAGCCGCATGCATCTAGATCCGTCGAACGTCGCTAGCACGCCACTCGTTAATCGCTCTCACTCTCTCGTCGCTCATAATAGTCATAATACTACGTCACGCACTAGAGCAGCAACAGACCCGTCCGTCAGATCGGTTCTTCGGCTCCGTCTGACGCATTAGTTACGAGTACGACATGCAAGCGATATATTGTAATACGAAGAGAACCGGAGCCGTGCTACAACGCATGCCGGGTGTATCGGCTTTAAGAGCCAACAGGAGTGGTCATTTCTCCATACAAACGTACTCGACTGTTTCCTCCGTGGGTTTTAAAGCTAGAGCAATGATTTTTTCAACACAGATTAATATTGTCAATATCTGTGTCGGACCGTTTTTCTTTTTTTGATATATTTGTTTTTTAAGGCGCTAGAGCCCTTCAAAAATGGCCAAAATGGCCTAATTGACTATGCCGCAATGAGAGGCGTGCTATTCAAAACTGATATCAATTAGTCAAAAAAGGAAAACGGTCCGACACAGATAATGTCATAATCATTTAGATTTCCAAATTTGGTTACGATTGGTTAAGCTTTGGAGGAGGAAACAGTCGAGTACGAAACCTCGATTTTTGATATTTTTACGCAGGATTTTTCGCCTCGTCCTTATCGCACTAGTTTTAGGAGCCGCTTCCGTTAGCGAGACGGGTATATTTACCTAAAATATTTAAATCTTAGCTCCTGTTGGCTCTTAATCCTTCGAACGCCGGGCGGCCAGTGATCGAGAACCTCGTCGGGACGCACTTAGGTGTACACGTATACTGACCGTAGCTGCCGTAGCCCTGCTGCGGCGGCTGCTGGTGCTGCGAGTAGTTGTTGTTGGCGGGCCAGGCGGGCTGGTGCGGCGGCGCCTGCTGAGGCGGCGCGCCCCAGCCCTGGTACGAGCCCGGGCCCGCCGCGCCGCCCGCCGCGCCGTACCCCGCGTACGACGTCTGCCCCGGCGACGTGCCCCAGCCCTGGTACCTGCACACACACGGTACGTTACCCCCGGGCTTGGAGGATACAACTAAACGGAGTAGCCATTAACAGGCTTTCCCCTCTGTCGAAAATAGGCGGCCAACGGTCATACACAATGTATGGACTGACGTTTATCTGACATGGCTATTTTTACGTTACGCATACATTTGACGTTCCCCTCCCCCGCAAAAATCGGCAGACGGTTTTGTACAGAAAATTACAGACATGGCGTCTCCGTTTGATTATATCCTCCAAGCCCCCGGGCGACCACACGACACGACGTCGTGTAAGCTGAAAGCTTCGCCCCGCACCTGAACGAAGTCGCGGTGCGCGACGCATGCGCGCGAAATGTGTAGCAAACAATATTGGCCTTCAGGCACTGCCTGGATGTGGATAAAATGAAAAAAAAAAAAATCCAATAACTATATAAGTGACAATAGTTATTTGTACAACAAGAGATCAAAGTTTGATATTTCTTCGAGTGCTTATTTTGAGTCCCGTGCAAGCGAAAGATTCTATACTAGATTCACGAGCGTAGCGAGTGAATCTAATTTAGAATCTTGAGCGTAGTAAGGGACTCAAAAGCGCACGAGATGTAAATAACTTTGATCTCGTGTAGTTCACAAAACTTTTCACCTCGGCAGTGAGAACATATTAGAGAACCCGAAAAATGTATTCCTTCTTCATCACTTACCTCTATTCACTCATGTTTTCTTAAGATATACCAACAATTAAATTTTCACCTCAGCAGCTCGAACAAGAGTACTTTGCTACTTTGAGTGAGCAAAATCGTATTTTGCTCATTTTGTCTCACTCAGTGAGCAAAATGCGATTTTGCTCACTTTTTTTAAGTAGCAAAGTACCCTTGTTCGAGCTGCCGAGGTGAAAAAACAATAATAGGCGATTAAAATCTTTCAAAAGAATGAAAATTTTACAAATTTTTCCTATTTGAACATTGACAAATTTACGTGCAATATCACATTAAGTTTTCCGTTAAAACCTTCCAAGATTCCTTCGGACACAGTAAGGTGAGGAGAGGACAGTGTTACCCCTGCATGATGTTGGGCCCGGCCATGGGCATGTTGATGGGCGGGCCGGGCATCTGGCCGTTGTGGCCCTGGATCATGTTGAGCGGCGCGGCGGCGGGCGGGCCCCACTGGCCGGCGGCGGGCGCGTCGCCGGGCGCGCTCAGGCCGCCCGAGCCCAGCTTGCCGGACCCGTCGCGCGGCTCCGCGCGCTTGATCTCCACCTTCAACGATAACACGGTCACTGACAATCCAACCTCTACACTGAGCTTAGGCATAGAGAAAAAAGCGGCCAAGTGCGAGTCGGACTCGCCCATGAAGGGTTCCGTATTTAGGCGATTTATGACGTATAAAAAAAAACTACTTACTAGATCTCGTTCAAACCAATTTTCGGTGGAAGTTTACATGGTAATGTACATCATATATTTTTTTTAGTTTTATCATTCTCTTATTTTAGAAGTTACAGGGGGGGGGACACACATTTTACCACTTTGGAAGTGTCTCTCGCGCAAACTATTCAGTTTAGAAAAAAATTATATTAGGAACCTCAATATCATTTTTGAAGACCTATCCATAGATACCCCACACGTATGGGTTTGATGAAAAAAAATTTTTTGAGTTTCAGTTCGAAGTATGGGGAACCCCAAAAATTTATTGTTTTTTTTCTATTTTTGTGTGAAAATCTTAATGCGGTTCACAGAATACATCTACTTACCAAGTTTCAACAGTATAGTTCTTATAGTTTCGGAGAAAAGTGGCTGTGACATACGGACGGACAGACAGACGGACAGACGGACAGACAGACAGACATGACGAATCTATAAGGGTTCCGTTTTTTGCCATTTGGCTACGGAACCCTAAAAATACATAGAGTGCTCACTCCATACATCAGTTTTAGTACCAAAAAGACTATTAGCATCTAGCATCGAGTAGCGGAACTATCAGTACTGCTACTTGACAATAGATGTAGCACCGACCGGAAAGTCTTATGCTGTTGAGATAAGGCTTTCCGGTCGGTGCTACATCTATTGTCAAGTAGCAGTACTGATAGTTCCTCTACTCGATGCTAGATGTAGATACTGAAATTAATAGTCTGAACTGATGTATGGAGTGAGCACTCTATGTATTTTTTTCTCTATGGCTTAGGCCAATTCTTTCATGAAACCGATGCTGCCAAAGATACGGGGGTGCGGGGGGACGAGGTGAGCGAATCCCGTGCCGTGATTGGTCCGTTCAAAAACACGGACCGATCACGGCACGGGATTGACTCGAAGTTGGAGTAACGCTACCGTATGTGTGGCAGAGGGGGTAGTGCGACTATGCTATGTCTAGAGGTTGGTTTGTCTGTGTAACACGGTTTACATTCCCCCAGAGACACTTACGGCCCGTTACACCGATCGCGACTGACGGACTGATCGACGACAAAGGCGGATAACTTAAGGGAGCGTGCATCAACTGAAAGGCCCGAACAAAAGTGACTTGATTTATTGAGTCATTTTGTAGCAAACCTTGTAGACTTTCGAGTTCAAAGGAACACAAAGTATATGCTAATTTGCATTAATGTCCCACAAACATCTGAACGTACCGACGGCAATATTAGCCTTAAGGCACTGCCTGGATGTGGATATGACGAGCCAGATCTTGGAATTTATCATTTCGTGATGTGGCAACCGTTTTATGAAATGGTCGGTCGGACACATCATGAAAAAATTAAATCTTACCATATCATGAAGTGATCAATTCTAGAATGACATTTCATGAAATTATCATATTCAATGATCTGGCCACAGAACAAGGTAGAATGGCGATGCGAGCAGGGTACGTGTCGCCGCGGTTTTGAGCAAACGCTCGCATGCTACTCGCCCGCGCTGACCGAAAAACGAAGTAAACATGCCTTTTTGCGCCACAATAACGTTCAGATTAAGAAGCCAGACATCAAATCTGTCTAAAGGAGGCGTATCCATTCACCACGCACACAAGGCGCTAGCTACTTTTTACTACCGTTGCGCGAGTGTTAGTAAATGTGGAGAGGAACGAGCGGCGACACCGGTTCCGATACTAACTGCGCGCGATAGCCATTCTAACCTCTTTAATATGTTCTGTGGATATGGCTATGACAGATATATTATTACTAGCGACCCGCCCCGGCTTCGCAAGGGTTAATTAACAAATTATACACCTAAAACCTTCCTCAAGAATCACTCTATTGATAGGTGAAAGCCGCATGATAATCCGTTCAGTAGTTTTTGAGTTTATCGCGTACATACAAACACACAAACAGACCAACGCGGCGGGACATTTTGTTTTATAAGGTGTATTGATAAGTTGCAAAAGAGTGAAATACTTTTGGAAAAACGAACTACAAATAGGCTTCTGCTGTGAAATTCAAAAAAAATTTTTAGATTTCACCTTTCTCCTTTGGCCTACAATTACTGTAATTAGACAAATGTGGTTTCAATTAAACTTGCCATATCTTGCAAGTTATATTCTTCAAGTGTGAAAATTGTCAACCATTAACCATTAATTCGTAATCAATACCTAGAGACAGTAGAGACATATTTTTCAAATAATCAACATATAATTACTAGGTACTTACCACTTGCTTACTGCGCGTATCTATTTAACGATAGTTTCGGTATGTGATGTAAAAGCAATTAATAATACACTGTGATTAATAAGCGGTTCCGATTGGGTACACATGTCCGTTTGCTTATTCGACAAAAACATAATAGCTATAGCAAATTAACTCTAGGTATTAAATAAGGCCACAGTTGAAGAGGTATTCAGAGTAGAATGTAAATGTTTGAAAAGAAAAAGTGATTCAGAGGCACTTAGTTTTTTAATTAGTCGTAAAAAGTATTGAATCCTTGCAGTGGTCTCATTACTTACACGCGTGCAAACGTCAAATTACTCTTTCTTATTCAAAACATCTCATTTTCGACCTAAAAATGGTTCCTTTTTCATGTCAAATATCACAAATAACGGTAAAGACGCAAACTTAGTAAATGGTATTATGTATTTTGACATGAACACGAAGATTGTGCAAACACCATTAACTGAAGTAATTAAATTGTAATGTGAGAGAAAGCTAGCATATATTAGCGTCTAGACAATTTGGAGTCAGGTAACGAATCGCACGGCTAATACTGCAGTCATACAGATATTTCCTTATCGCTTGTTTCTACAATGGAAAATAACTATCAATGTTTATTTCTAGCTTATGCAAATAAACATTGGGTACCAATTATTTTACTTGACATCACAAGAAAACGGATTAAAACTCATAATAATCACCACACAAAATGACCGGTTTTCGTCACTCTTTAATTACTAAGATTTAGTCAGCCCAACTATAACATATCAATATGTGAAACAATGTTTAACAAGCACCTCATTTGATTTACCTATACCCATTTTAAACTCTAACAAGCTCGCACGCTTATAGTAATAACCGTTTGAAACTGCAGGCTTGGAAAATGAAAGGCACGGCAAGTCCTAAGCTAATAGCAAAAGTTTTAAGAGCGCCGAGATTATCGTGCGGCTATAGTTAGGGTCCCGTACCAAAAGGGTAAAAACGGGACCCTATTACTAAGACTCCTCTGTTCGTCGGTCTCACTGTCACCAGGGTGTATCTCATGAACCGTGATAGCTAGACAGTTAAAATTTTCAAAGATGTATTTCTGTTGCCGCTATAACAACAAATACTATAAAAGTAACGGGATCCTATTACTAAGACTCCTCTTTTCGTCGGTCTGTCTGTCACCAGGGTGTATCTCATGAACCGTGATAGCTAGACAGTTAAAATTTTCACAGTTGATGTATTTCTGTTGCCGCTATAACAACAAATACTAAAAAGTACGGAACCCTCGGTGGGCGAGTCCGACTCGCACTTGTCCGGTTTATTTTCATTGTCAATATTGTTTATTTTTTCTTATTTAACTTATTTTCATATGGCAACCTTCATTTAATCTCCACTCCATGTACCATAATTTAACATACCACCATCAGTCATCTAAATTACTTAGGTTAGGTATAATTGGAAATTACTAAAAACTAGTGCATGAAAAAATTGATTTAAAATAAATGACATTTTGTAATTGACGGCATTATCCCCGTGGTCTCGGAGAAAGACTAGCTAAAGTTAATTACACGTTTAAAAACTTAATCATACGCGATTAAGTCCCGTTTTTAGGGTTCCGTAGCCAAATGGCAAAAAACGGAACCCTTATAGATTCGTCATGTCTGTCTGTCTGTCCGTCTGTCCGTCCGTATGTCACAGTCACTTTTCTCCGAAACTATAAGAACTGTTCTGTGTGTCTGTTGAAACTTGGTAAGTAGATGTATTCTGTGAACCGCATTAAGATTTTCACACAAAAATAGAAAAAAAAACAATAAATTTTTGGGGTTCCCCATACTTCGAACTGAAACTCAAATTTTTTTTTTTCATCAAACCCATACGTGTGGGGTATCTATGGATAGGTCTTCAAAAATGATATTGAGGTTTCTAATATATTTTTTTTTCTAAACTGAATAGTTTGCGCGAGAGACACTTCCAAAGTGGTAAAATGTGTGTCCCCCCCCCCCCCTGTAACTTCTAAAATAAGAGAATGATAAAACTAAAAAAAATATATGATGTAAACTTCCACCGAAAATTGGTTTGAACGAGATCTAGTAAGTAGTTTTTTTTTAATACGTCATAAATCGCCTAAATACGGAACCCTTCATGGGCGAGTCCGACTCGCACTTGGCCGCTTTTTTTAAATATATTGAACTAAAAACATTGTAGTTAGTTACCTGTTTCCCGTTGAGGTTGATGAAGTGCTCCTGGGTGACCCTCTCAACGGACATCTCCTCCTCGAACGACAGGAATCCGAAGCCTGCAACAATTCAACATAGTAAACTATTGCCACTTTAACAACTATAGTTACACTAACAAATATTTAAACACCATGAAAGCAAGAAAACATTGTGCGGAAACCGTGCTTTATCCCAATGAGGCCTAGTTTCCCCTGTGATGGAAAGTCAGATGGCTGTCGTGTCGCAAAAACTAGACTGCAAATCCCTGAAATTAGGTTGCTTAGCGGGCCACATTTTTTTAAAGGAGCCGGGACGAAATGTAGGCATTTTTAGGGTTCCGTAGCCAAATGGCAAAAAACGGAACCCTTATAGATTCGTCATGTCTGTCTGTCTGTCTGTCCGTCTGTCTGTCCGTCCGTATGTCACAGCCACTTTTCTCCGAAACTATAAGAACTATACTGTTGAAACTTGGTAAGTAGATGTATTCTGTGAACCGCATTAAGATTTTCACACAAAAATAGAAAAAAAACAATAAATTTTTGGGGTTCCCCATACTTCGAACTGAAACTCAAATTTTTTTTTTCATCAAACCCATACGTGTGGGGTATCTATGGATAGGTCTTCAAAAATGATATTGAGGTTTCTAATATCATTTTTTTCTAAACTGAATAGTTTGCGCGAGAGACACTTCGAAAGTGGTAAAATGTGTCCCCCCCCCCCCCCCTGTAACTTGTTATGTTATGTAATGTAATGTATTAAATACCTTTATTCATTAAGATTTTTCACGAAGAATGACTTGCCATGCGAGAAGTTGGTAACAGATTATTTCTACTTTTCTTACCTGGTAGCGGCCGAAGAACACGCACACCTCGGTCTCCGTGACCACAGAATAACCTCCTAAGGCCCATCAGCCATACAAATAAAAAATCCAAAATTTGCCACTCAAATTTGAACCTATTATCTAGGAAATAGAGTTGATTTTGCATTATTTGAAAACTGAATGAATCAATGCAAAAGCGACTCTGTTCCAATTTAATATACTTAAATTCCATCGACCTGAAGAAGTACTATGTATAGGACATTGGGCCTTACGAGGATAAATAATAGTACTACCGTGCAGAAAGGAAATTCCCTACAAAACCGAAGTTTGCCAGCGGTTCAGGGTCGAACAGCACTATCCCTTTCGGCTAATTAGGGTTGTCAAAACTCAAGTAATTATCTTATCTGTAGTTGTGTACGCAAAGGGACGTGAAGTTGTGCCAACCCTAATAATTGCTCGGAGCATTGCTGAGTCGAACGGAGCCGAGTTTGCCCGAATCGAGGAGTTTAAGAGCCAACAGGAGTGGCCATTTCTCCATATAAACGTACTCGACTGTTTCCTCCGTGGGTTTTGAAGCTAGAGCAATGATTTTTTCAACACAGATGAATATTGTCAATATCTGTGTCGGACCGTTTCGCTTTTTTTGATATTTTTATTTTTTAAGGCGCTAGAGCGCTTCAAAAATGGCCAAAATGACCTAATTGACTATGCCGCAATGAGAGGCGTGGTATTCAAAACTGATATCAATTAGCCAAAAAAGCAAAACGGTCCGACACAGATAATTTCATAATTATTTAGATTTCCAAATTTGGTTACGATTGGTTAAGTTTTGGAGGAGGAAACAGTCAAGTACAAAACCTCGATTTTTGAGATTTTTACGCAGGATTTTTCGCCTTGTCCTTATCACACTAGTTTTAGGAGCCGCTTCCGTTAGCGAGACGGGTATATTCTTAGAGGATATAATCAAACGGAGACGCCATGTCTGTAATTTTCTGTACAAAACAGTCTGCCGATTTTTGCGGGGGAGGGGAACGTCAAATGTATGCGTAACGTAAAAATAGCCATGTCAGATAAACGTCAGTCCATACATTGTGTATGACCGTTGGCCGCCTATTTTCGACAGAGTCCCCTCTGCTTGTTAATGGCTACTCCGTTTAGTTGTATCCTCCAAGGGTATATTTACCTAAAATATTTAAATCTCAGCTCCTGTTTCGTCTTAACACCGCTACTGTGACCTTGGAGACCTCACTGGTGCACATACCTCTGGACTTCTTCTTCTCCTGGTCGTACATGATGACGACCTCCATGACCTTGCCGTAGCGGCCGAAGAACACGCGCAGGTCGGTCTCCGTGATGTTGGAGGGCAGCCCGCCGAGGAACACCTTGGGGTAGCCGCCGCCGCGCTTCGGCTTCTGCAGGGTGCGAGGGTTGCACGGCTTCGGGTCGATGGTCCTAGTGGAAAAAAACATTCACGTGTAAGTATTTGGTTATGTACGTTAAAGGACATATTATTAATTAAATTTATTAAAAATTAAAAGTTTTTATTAATTTGTGGCTTTTTAGTACATTATCGAAAGTTGACCCCTAGGAAACTATTGATACTGGATAGGAATATAATCGATTGGCATACAAAAATAGCATGTGAAAAATAAAAGTTTTCATTTTCATACAAATTGTATGGGAAAAGTTTTCCTCGATTTGTGGCTTTTCTAGCCGGAAAATTTTTTTTTGCTTCCATACAAGCTTTTGATCCTCAATAGGAATGGGATCGATTGGCATAAAAAAAAAAGTTTGTCAAAAATGACCTTTTTCTCGCACCCTGTATGTTTTTTCCAAAATCTGTAAAAGCCAATCTTCATTAATTTGAAATCGAGGGAAGGTCTTCTAAGACCGTTTTCTCGTAGCAGCACGGGATCTGGTAGCTGCCCTCACTGACCCAAAAAGAAAATCCACCCTGTATATACACAGAACTGGAAACCAAAAAAATATTGTATTTTATATTTTCTGCTAACTAAATATTCCTTTTTTGTTTTAATTGTAGTTTTAGGATTCTGAAGTCTTCTTCAGAATCCTAAAAACTACTACTTGCGTTTAGCGGCAAATGTATGCACTCGCATTAAACACTAATCAAATGTAAACATGCCCTGCTATGAAGGCCAGTTACACTTACCCCGCAGTCACAGGCAGTCACACTTACCCGTTTTGACGTTAACTTGAAGGAAATATTTTCGGAAACAATCGCTCCGAAGGGCCCAAAACATATTTATTGTGTATTGATATAAACTCATTGATATTCCTATGACCTCCATCAAGCCCGCAACGAGGCTTTCTTAATTGCATTGCATAAATGAATAGTTTAAGGCTATGCAGCGACTTCAGCGACGTCACACGCGGTCACAGGCTATAACTTAATTAACGCATTGTAATTATGCCTACTTGAATAAACTATCTTTTATCTTAACATTTCGGGAGTCAAATCAAAGATTATGTGGTTAAATCTTGTGAATAAATGAAATGTCGTGTCTGTGAAATCTTACCTCCAAAATGGATGATTTTAACTGTAGAATTTGTTCTGTGTGGAAGATAACTTGAATGACTATCATGCTTATAACTATGATCGTACTCTTATCTATACAGGGTGTAATCTAAAACGTGATACAAGATAATCAAACCTGAATCTTTTCATGATTTTGAACAACTTTTACTATGCGGTCAATTTTGTAATATTAAAAAAAAAATTGAGCTGTTCCATAGAAATGGTCAAGGAGAGGTAGACAAAAATATATGGCAAAGATTTTTATTGTTAATTTACAAAGTTGACCCCATAGTAAAAGTTGTTCAAAATCATGAAAAGATTCAGGTTTGATTATCTTGTATCACGTTTTAGATTACACCCTGTATAATAAAAGGAAATCGTATGATTTTGTTTAAAAATATTTGATTCCTAGTCTCTTTCATATTTGATATAACAAATATTTGATGCAACATTAGGTCAGGAAAATAACCAAATATCTGTGTCATTTCGATAACTAAAACGAAAAAAATCACTCAAGAATGTTTCCGCGTCAGAAATCCGTCCAAGCGTGGCCAAATAAAGTAGACACGACGCGAATTATCACCGGAAAGATAAGAAGCGATAACACTCCCACCGTTGAGAATCAATTGTCAGGCCTATACATGAAACTACTACATTGTACTTCGCAACACGCTCTTATGATATCATTTTGAAAACTTCTTCAGCTAAGCACTTTTGTCCGTATTTCTTTCACCAAAACCGCTAAAAACGCTTTGTAAATGCCAAGTTGTTTCTTCATGCTAGCTGATGAGGTGGACTTTAAAGCGATGTTATTGAATGATGCATATTTGATAGCATTCTTTCCACAAATTCCACTAGATCCCACTTTTTGAAATTGTAATTTTAGCACGAGTGGTAAAACAATCAACTTTGCTCCCTGGTTATACAAATCAAAATTATTCAATATTGAACATTACTCCTAATCATTACAAAAACATGTAGCAAATATTTTAGACTTAAATGTTCATAGGAACATAAAGCATATGCAATTTGCGTGACGCTGTCCCACAAACATCTGAACGTACCGACGGCGAATGTTACCGAGGGCACTGCCTGGATGTGGATGTTTAGTTCAGATGAAATTTGTCAATACAACGACCTAGCCTGAGGCTCTACCGTGAAAAACTCGAAATTACTTTATCTGCCTCTCAGTCCACCAGTCGCTTGAATATTATAACCGAATGTTTTTCGGTAGGCCCTCTGATACGGCCATAAGACATGACGCAAAAAAGGATCGGATAAGCTCGGCTGAGCGAAGATGCTCACTTGATGACAATAGGACACAGTGTATGTAGGTATGTATTAGGGATTGCAGAACCGGTACTGTTTAAAAGAACCGGGATTTTCGGTACCGGGCAAAAATGGAACCGGGATTTCCCAGTATTTTCGGTACTTTCGGGACCGCCTTCAAAAATCAGTTTTCTCATCAATTTTCAGTAAAAAAAAGCGTAAAACGACCACGAATCTTTCTTAAAACAATAAAAAAGTAGCACAGTGAAGGTACACACTTTTTTGTACCATAATATGTGTCTTTAAGTCACACAATCATTAATATAATTTGTTTTTTTTTTTCCTAAACTACATGATATTTTTACTATCTTTGTTGATTGGCAAAAACTGAATTGTGGCTCAGTAATATCATAATTTTTTTTAAATATGTAAGACGTTTTGTGAAAAAGGATAAAAAAAAATATAATTTTCGCATGCGTTCAAAATGGGCTGTGGACCTTCGAACATATAATAACAGAACTATCAATACGACAAATCAAGAAATTATTCAGCCAGAATTATTAATTCATTAAAATATCATTATCGTATGTGAGTTTCTTATACCGTGTTTGAATTTGAATTAAAAGTAGTATTTTATTAATTACAAAATTGTCTCTATTTTTGCTTCTAGTTAGTATACAAATATGAAATAACTAATTGTTCGTATAAATTTATTTATCGTACAAACATTTATGCCCTTAACTTAAAGTATCAAATTACGCAATTTTATATTGTCGGCATTGTCAAACCCACTGAATTTTTTTTTAATTTTTTTTAATGTAGTGGTCAGCCGTAAAAGTATTACCATCAGCCTTAGATTGATAAAATATATTTATTTTCTTTATAAAACATGATATTTCACGCTAAGTAACAGAAAGCAGTCAAATATTGTACCGGAAATTTTAGTCCCGAAAATCCCGGGAGTACCGGGATTTTAATTTTGAAATCCCGGTTCTTTGCTTGGCTCTAAATCCCGGGAATTCCCGGTACTTTCGGTACCGGTATTTCCCGGGAGCAAACCCTAGTATGTATACACCCTTAAAACAAAATAACAATTTCCCAAAACGGGCCGTTTCCGAGACATCGAGAATTATAAAAACTCCTCCGAAATATTGAATTCGGTTAAAACATGTTTATTTTAGCGCGCCTTTATCAGATTGCCTTGGTTTCCTCATTACACCTATACGTTGTGAACTGAAAAAAGCAACGCATAGACTTTCACCTTTCACCGTGATCTTTGCAAATACATATAAGTAGGTCGCGATCATGTTGTCTTTAAAGACATATCAGAGCGGCTAAGTGGCTGACAAATATCAAGTATCATAAACGTGTTTCAATTGTGAAGGCGTTAGTGAATTATTTCATAATTGTAACTAAATAACGAACTAACTAACCTACTTCTAAAAGCAGTATCGATAAATTTTGCAAATGCAATGCAGATAACAATATAATAATTTGATTATGATGAGCTAATCTGATGTCGGAGCCAGAGAATAGTGGAATGTATTTGGTAGCTCTAGCTAGATACTTACTAGTAAACTCGAGTTTGAGCTCATGATTCGTTTTAACGAGTCCATACTCCATAGTCCGCGCTTTGGGAATGTAGGTACAAATTGGCAATAGAAGCGTCTTTTTATAAATAATATTTTTGGCTGACTTTTTGACAACCCCGGCTGAGCGAGTTAAAGTTCTAGACTGACTTTATGATATCTTATAAAAAAATACACGGTTATTTTATTTTTCCGGAACTTGATAATCCGGGACACAGCACTGTCCCGAACTGGATTTCTCAAATTTCGAGACACAACCAAATTCAATAACTAAAAATCGGGAGTCACAAAAAAATTTGAACATCTGGGCACCCTACTTGAGGAGAGAGGCATCTTTTTATTCGACCCAAATTTAGCGTCGTTATTGATAACGGAACACTAAAAAGTAGGTATTTAACGCCTATTACGACATTAATGGCCGACTGGCAGGCGAAATTCATTGCGAGGAAGTGTAATAAATGGCCAAGTAAAATCTAAAAAAAAAAAAGTGATTTGCGTACCTTGAACATAACAACTAAAACCTTTCAAGGCTATGACCCTGAGTATGAATGCCCATACTTTTTTTAAAGAACCCCCTCTTTTGGTTGTCACGATCCATTGGGATATTTGGGATTGCCGTAGACAAGATAAATAGGTACATATGTCACCTACTTCAGCAGAATCAGAGACATTCCCCGGTGAATTTACTGCTTTAGTCATTGAGCCAGACAACCAACAATGGAACCATTTTAGAATAACAAGCTAATTATCTTTGCGCGACGTGAGTAGACAGTTTTTTGGTAATTCCCGTCCCAGTGGGTATACAACTCGTACAAGTGTGAAATTATCTCACGAAGTAACTGTATAAGTAAGGTGTAGCATTATAATACAATGCTTCGTATAGGTACCTATAAATCATAAAACTAGACATTTTCATTCATATTTCATAGTATCCCAGAAATGAACAAGAAATATATCAATAAATTAACTCATATGAGAAAATTTTATGAACTTCATAATTATGTAGTAGACACTAGACATAGACAGTAAGTGTGTTCAGGTCGCTTTGAACACATCGCCCGTTTAGCTACTTCTGTTGCCGAGTGGAGATCACAAACATTTTTACAAGCCAAAAAATATTTACACGCCTCTATGACAATATTATGGTCATGTAAATATATTTTTGGAACGTTAGCTTGTAAAGATGATTGTGAACTCGACTGCACGTGATGGTGCAGTCGATATCAATACATTTGGTTCGTATAATATAAGCTAAGCCTATAGTTTATTTTTACTCCGCCAGTTTTCGAATTAGGTCACATTTTACGTTGACACTGGAGTTATTTTGATCACTGAAGGTAAAAATAACAAGCTTTAGGTTCTAAATGTATTAAAATATTTTAGTGATGAACGATTTTAGTACCATAAAAAGTAAAAGTACGTGTCTATTTAAAATAAATAAAATTGAGCATATTTTGGTCATGTAAGGTTGATAATTTTGACGCTCGCTACTGAGCCATTGTAAAAAAGAATTTTAACAATAAACAGGAAGTATTTTGCAGTCACAAAAACGTGCTTTATTCATTAATAATTTGAAGTCGCTCTAGTTATGTTATAACAGCTGAGTCAATAAACATTTATAGGTTATCTCAACATCGCCATTTTGTTTAGTTTTTCTGTCGACCAATGGAATAATGCCATAAATTGTGAGTCAGACAGAATAAATTACCGCGGCATCAACTATTAAGTCTGACATACCTGTGACATATACCAACATAATATACCAAATTTTGAAAGAAAGAAACAATGAAGTGACTCAAAGAAGACAATTTAAAGTATTTTAGCATTTTATGGGCACATGAGCGAAGATCCTTTTATTTATGATAAATGATAATATTATTATGAACTTTCAAACCTTTACGACTTGGAAACCTAAAAAGCCTAACAGAGAAAGAAGTGATCTCTCACAACTCGCTTATTCGGCTCGAGAACGCGCGTATTAGCTAGCTCCGTAGCTGTGCGCACACCACTAGCTGTTGAGGACGGCCATTTTGGCGAAAGGGATGCCAACTTCCGATCGATGGAGTCACTTGATTTGCCTGTCAATTTTGTTGTAAGTTATCCGTACCTTCCATCCAGCTGGTGAGGCCCGTTCTGCAGCACCACGTTGACGAGCGAGGGCTCCGCGAAGGTGACGAAGCCGAAGCCCCTGGAGCGGCCCGACTCGCTGTTCTTCATCACCACGCAGTCGATCACGTCGCCGTAGCGCGAGAAGTAGCGCTGCAGGTTCTCCTGCGACGTTTCCCATGATAGCCCGCCCACGAACAGTTTTCTGAGGAGATAAGAGCTACGTCAGCAAGAGCTTAGGTCAGTGGTTCCTAACCTAATACCCCCGTGGGTACCCCCAAACTGGTATTTTACGGGGGTAATAAGCTAACCTAATATAACAATACAACAAACGTACAGTTTAATTTTTTATTATCATTGGGAGGAGGGGTAAAATCAGGTTCCGTAGTTGGTCATAGGGGTGACCGGATTGAAAAGGTTAGGAACCACTGGCTTAGGTCAATTAATTCATGATTATACCCCGGGGTTTTGGGAGCGGAAATTCGTGTATTTATAACATTAGTTATTGTAAAATAGTTTAAAAGTAAGAAGCTCCAAATGTGCTTAGAAATGTTAGACTACCTTAGCAGGGTATCATGTACCTACTTATAATGTTTTATACTATCCTCTGTAAAGATGAACATGATCGCAATAAAATATGTATATGAATAGTTCCCGTTTTACAGTTTTTACCAGAATTCTGCCAAGGGATTTCAAGCAATTCCGCACCCCCGGGAAAATATTCATGGCTCGGCTAACAAGTTGGCAGTATATTCTCAAGTTTTACGCATTTCATTGACTGCCATACAAGGCGGAAGCATTTCGTAAGCGACATTCTCGTGGAATACCCCACTGTTTTTACTAAAATCAACAAAATTTAAAACAAACTCTTTTATTATTCACGCGCCAACTATTAGCACGCCAGCCCCGTTTAAATTGCCCGAAAGAATACAATGGCCGGCTTTCAAAATATAGGCAGCTATCTTAAAAACGTCGGCTGTTTTACCTTATTCTGTCATTTTGTTGATTAAATTTAGCTGCCATAATGGGAATGAATATTTTACCTCGTCTTTTTACCTACTAAGCATTTACTTATAGCACCTACCTATTTGAAGCAGTAAATCGTTTATTAGAATTTTTATGTTTGAATATGAATGAACGATTTAATAATAGGTACATATATATATAGGTATTTTATTTATTAGTTCTTGGCGTGTACAATCTGTTAATTTCAAATCGGTATATTCGCGGTCACGCTATACATAACTATAACTTCTAAAGAAAGTATCATTTTAAGTATAGTTTAGTATAGGTAAAGAGTTAATCATTGTAAAAGAAGAGTGAAGTCTAAAAATCAAGCCCCCGATATGGACAGCTGAAATAGATGGCGCTACATTTTTGGTGGTAACGGAATTGTAAAATGGAAAGTTGATAGCCAGATATACCGCATAATGTATGGGGCCGTACAGCGACATCTACTTCAGCTGTCAAATTCGAAAGACGTGTTTTACACCCTACTAACTTTGGTATAATATAATAATAAATTCTTTATTTCAGGCCTGCATGCCCATAGTATGGGTAATTGGGTATTCATTTTCTTGCCGAATCCAACAAATTGTGACAAATTAAGAAAGTTAGGTTCAAAATGTTTCCGTTAGACTGAGATAATGTTGGAGGTCATCACTCATCACATTAGGGTTTCCCACTGGAGATTACCGGAATTGGATAACTTTGAATTCCCAGCACTGAGGTGCTGACACATCTGGCTAGAAATATTAGGACTGACCAGTATTACATTTAAAACATCACCCATCCCATATTTTCCACTTTTATGGTAATATTCTATGATGTCTAGAAAATAAATTGTAATTTTACTAGGTAAATGACAGATAACTTTTACTAAATAGTCTGCATTGTGTTGATATTTCAGCAAGTTTTGCTAGTCTTTAGTGTACGGCTCTGTGGACTGTGTAGTGGAGCCTGCAGATATTATGAAATACCTACTTACCCGTTTGTCGGGCGTGATAAAAATGGACCTATTTGTTTTTTTTTTACTGAAATGGCGATTCGCCAAGCTTGCCCAAACATCCTGCTTTTGTACTAAAATGGCAGATCGGCTTGATTTAACCCAGCCATACCTCAACCCTTTTTTTATGAGGCCTAAGAGATAATTTTACCTTGTAGCCCCGGGCCGCAAGACGAGTTTGCTCAAAGGTGTCGTACGGGTGACAAGGCTATGTACTTATCTATACCAGACCTAGTAGCACGGTCGCAGTTTTATCATTTATCACCATGCCTGTCACGTTCTAACAAGTATGTAAGTGCGAAAGTGACGGGCATAGTGATAGTCGATAAAAATGAAACCGTGCTGAGCCCGCAGGATCACCTGGCGGGCGGCCTAAACAAGCCCGGCGGACCGCATGGGGGTGCGGGCCCCTGAGTACCTATAGCTGATTTAACCAATCACAACTTTTTAATAGTGTGAATTTGCGTAATGGCTAATAGTCAAAGCTGGGACTGGGAGTGGAATAACTTTCAATGATATTTGTCAGATAAGCGTCAATAATATGGACCGGTTTTGGAAATTGATTCAATTTCGGTATTGAGAGCTTCGTCTATATTTATTCCATCGCTGGTGACGCTGGTCATATATTTTTGGGCGCTACATCGTCTAAAATTAGCAGCAGAGTTGGGCAAAAATTAACTTGAATAAGAATAAAAATAAAAACAGAAATTTTATTCTTATTCAAATCTATTTGAATTAAAATAATTCTTGCACTAGTTATTTTAGAATAAAATTAAGGTGAATAAATCATGTGACTTTTAAATGCGGAATAAAAAACAGACGAATTATTCTAGAAGTGGGACTATTTTAAATAAGGTTTTATTCAATTAAAATGTTATTTAGAATTAAGTTAATTTTTGTAGTACAATTGGTTATATTTTGTAAGTTGATTTTCACACTTCTATTTAAAAGTCGGATTGATTTGATATTTGTTACTTTAGTTTAGGTACAGTACCCATTAAAGAATTCCGCTATACACTGTCTATCTAGTTCTATCATCCGATCAGGGTGCTTAGCCAACATGCCAAACGTTAACGCTCCTGCGTAGTTGCGTAGTCTCTCTCTATCACTCTTATACATGTATATTAGTGCGATAGAGAGACAGAGATAGCGTTTCGTTGTCCTAGCTCAAACGATTGGCATGGCGATGACAATTTTTCTTTTTAATTTAATAACCAAATCATTAGGTACAATGTAGCTGTTCTGGGAGCCTAGCCAACATGCCAATCGTTTGCGCTACTACAACGAAACGGTATCTGTCTCTCTATCGCACTAATATGTAAGAGTGATAGAGACAGAAAGCGCTTCGTCGTCGGAGCGCAAACGCTTAGCATATTGGCTAAGCCCTCTAAACAGCTAAATTGTAGCCAAAGATTTGGTTATTAAATTAAAAACAAAAATTGACATTTACCTAATGATTTGGTTATTAAATTAAAAAACAAAAATTGGCATCTTAGCTAGGGACCTTGGGTGCGTAGCCAACATGCCAATCGTTTGGGCTACGACAACGAAACGCTATCTCTGTCACTCTATCGCACTAATATGTAAGAGTGATAGAGACAGAAAGCGTTCGTTGTTGGAGCGCAAGCGATTGGCATGTTGGGTAGGCCCCCAGAACAGTTAAATTTACCTAATGATTTAGCTATTAAATTAAAAACAAAAATTGGCATATTGGCTAGGCACCTTGAGTGCGTAGCCAACATGCCAATGGTTTGCGCTACGACAACGAAACGCTATCTTTGTCTCTCTATCGCACTAATATGTAAGAGTGATAGAGACAGAAAGCGCTTCGTTGTCGGAGCGCAAGCGATTGGCATCTTGGCTAGGCCCCTAGACCAGCTAAATTGAACCTAATGATTTGGTTATTAAATTAGAAATAATACGGTTACTGAAACTATGCGACAGTCAATTTGTAAGATTTTATTCCATAAAATAGGTACCTATAAATTAGACAAGAGACTAACTACTATATTATACGTGATTAGTACCTATACGGTACCCAGACTTCATTTTTATTCGTGGAATATTATTTCGAATAAAAATCATGATTATATTTATTTGATTAAGAATAAGTTATTCTCATTCCAACCAACCTGTTAGAGTGTGTGAGTGTGTGTATGTGAGTGTGTTGTGTGAGGTTTTTGTGGTAGAGCAACCACTGTACTATACTTTTCTCAATAAATTATTTGTATTTGTATTTTGTATTGGTATTCAATTTTTTCTCATACGAATTATTCCCGATCAAAATTATTTGAATATTTTTGACGGGAATAAAATCGAGATGATTTTATTCCTACGAATTCTTATTCAAATAATGATTTTATTCTTGAATGCCCAACACTGATTAGCAGGTGCCTACGTTATCAATATGCATGGTCTGTACAAAATAATTGGCATGTCAAATATTGAAGATAAACGATGATAACATTTTAAGACTAGTGATTGAGGTGGTAAATTAAACAACTTCCTCTAGCCTTGACTTTTGTGAAGCAGGTTAAGGTTCTCACTGCCTTAACTGTAAAAACAAGTGCCCTATGGAAGCGATCATTTCAATAATTCATGTTTTATTTATGTCAATGCATGTGAAAATTTTAGTATTTTTAATTGTTGTATGTCACTGGATTAGATAAGTACAAAAAGGAAAACTAAGTTAGAATTTAGCCCTTTTGAAGTAAACTATTTCTTCTTAAAAAAACTAAATTTAGGATTAACTATGTTTTAGATTCAATTGGTTAAACTGACAATGAAGTTGAACCAGTAGTTGACTTGCAGTAAAATTCAAATACCAATAAAAAAAAATACAAACACTAAACAAGTTATGTTAAAGGTATTTTGAAGAGCTGTAAGTTATAACTAAAGAACAGTAAGTAAGAGATTAAGGGGATGGTGGATGACCGCTTCCCCATACAAACATAGTCCCCATTTTCCTCTCTGGTAATTAACATTTTAACAGATGGTTATAATGGTTTGTCTTACACAGTATATGCCCATATTAAAATGCGAAAAAATCGTATAACTTATTTTGAAACTGCCGCCAAGCTGAAGTGGGACTGGGTAGGACACGTTTGCCGTATGCCAGATGACTTGTGGGCTAAATCAACCACCAATTGGGCCCCACAAAATCGAACTCGAGGTCGCGGCAAACCTCGATGGAGTTGGCGGGATGACCTCGAGGCCTTTGACAGGAACTAGTGGGAGACGGGTCAAGACCGGGATACGTGGAAAGGGAGGAGGGAGGCCTTTGCCCAGCAATGGGACACTCTAGGGTCTCTAGGCTCATATAAATAAATAAAAATAAAACTTATTTTAATCTAAGAACTAGTATTAGTTACAAAACTAATGTTGTAAATAAATAGCAGAATCCCTAAGTAATTAATGAGTAGCAATTACTAATGAATTTATTTCAAAGAATAATAATGATAAAAGGAACCACATGGCTAGGTAGGGAGTTGAGATGGCAATAACTCTTAAAGAGTGCTATTTTAAGAACAAATGCCTGAACATGTTGAAAAACAATGTGACATGTGTGCTGTTTGTTGTCGCTTTCAATTTCTTTATTACCTATATGTAGGTAATACACATGTTCTGAAATGGTTGTCCAAATGTCCATTATAACCCGCCTTACAAGCATTATATGAAATAACATTAACTTATTGAACATGTCACCGGTTGCGTACAGTCAAATCTAGAGTTCTTAATTCGCTGACATAAGAGCTATGGAACATATTTTTGAGTATGATGTGTGCACCCATATTTTTACACTTGACTGCACAATATGATTAGTTTGTTTAAGCTAAATTTGCACAGACTTGAATAGAACTAAAAGTAAATGAGTAACATTATATAAATATATTTTCATAGAAACTTGACAAGAATTATGACATTGCCACACTTTGTCTTTGCAAATGAAATGCAGAGTTGGCTTAGTCTGACTCTTAAGTAGTCTAAGTAGTAAAATATTAAATTTACAGCGAAGCATTTTTGCTTCACTAATAAAGGAATGAAGGAGATTAGGGCCTTTTGACACTGCATGTTTATGTTTAAAGATATGTCAAATAATCTGACCTTATTAACTTATCATGAAATTTATTATCAAGTAGTCAACACCAAATAACATTGACTAGTGATCTGATAATGTTAAAATTTAAATTATTATTAAAGTATGAAAAATGTTAAACTTGTTTTGATCTGTGGTGACTCAGAAACATCCATGCCAACACTTGTTTTTATAGGCATTGGGAATTCTAAGAACTGAGCAGACAGGAGCAGTTTACAATTTGGTCATATCTTATCTATGTAATTGTTCAATGGAAAATTAACCTGAGCAGAATAGATAGTTTGTGCTTTCCGTGGAACTAACTATGTAGTTAGTGAAAGTAACATTCACTTTAGTAACAGTTTGAAGTCATGACTCAGTACAGATCGTTATATTTTTTTTATCATGGATAATTTTGGTAGATTGGCAAGTAGGTTAATATTGGTAGATTTGTAGTTATTCGCGCATTATTTGCAATAAAAGATCTAAGAAAGTAGAACATTTTACCACTTGGTAAATTAACAAGCACGTGAATTGTTTCGGCGTCGGCAGTAAACAGCCGTGAACGTGCTAACAGCGCGTTCATGGGAAGGAAGTTTTCGAACGCGCGACGTCGTGTGTAACCATATGTAAATGAATCAGCACGTTTAACCGAGCGCTTGCTCCGAGCGAGCAACGCGGCACTTTGAACGGCCGAGCTCTAATAACCTCGATAACGTTCACTATGATCCGAATTATTCTTCGCAAAATAAAACGCTCCGAATACCCTGACGCGAAATAAGCGATAAGAGAAAGCTACCGATGCCCACATAAAGGTTAATTTCGTAAATTGCGACGTCCCCAAACCGGCTAACTTTTACACAGGGATCTATTATATAAACATCCGCAAGCAATCTTTGCACCGCATCAAGGTTGTAACATCTGAAATTTTGATATTGTGCTATGGGAAAGTAATAGCTGCCATGATCGCATACACGCAAGTCACACGGCGAGGCTTGGGGTCGGTGGCCGCGAGCCGGTAGAAGGCTAATTGACCAAACGTGAACTTTATCCAGATTTAAAAAAGGATTACAGCTATTTCCAAACTTCTTAGTATGGAATAAGTATTTCAAAAAACACAATAAAGTGGGTAACGCTACCTTACAAGCCTCGCTGGCTATTAGTGAAATGCGACATACGAACCAAGCCAACATGCAGTTTGACCTATTATTGTTTGCATACCTTAGATAGCCCTGATTATTAAGTAAAAATGTTGAATAATAACTTACCCCTTCTCATCATCGTCCATGTCTGGATTCATACGCATAACTTACTACTAATTAAAAATAATGGTTGGCACCGGCAAGACACCCCAACCACACAAGCACAGACCCACACGATTATGGCGGACCAACCATATCCGCTTTCTCAAAAAAGTCATGGAAAGCGGAAATAGTCGAATGACAAACGGAATATTCAAGTTAATCAATTTACTTCTTTATACCTCTTGTAATTTTTTACATATAAGTAATTAAATATCGAATATTATTTCTTCAATTTTAAAGTTTATATTTTATAGTAATTCAAATATGATAATTTTAAAAGCAGCTAAAATGTTGCTAGTTTTCTATATCCGGCAATAGGTGGCAGTATGAAGGCACTTTAGGGTTACCATATTAATAATTTAGTAGTGTAGCCAGTGGTAAACCCTGACAATCGTTACAGAAAACCGAGAAAATCCTAGTGAGTTTCTTTATGGTAATAAAGATACATGCCTTTAGAGTAATAAATATTATTTTTATAGGATTTTCAGTGACACAAACTCTGTTTTATAGGATAAAAACTTAATTCATCGATTTGGATTGGAATAATAAATAATAATTGGATCGTAGGTATAAGATAACAGAAATAATTAAAGTGATTGTTGCATAATCAAATAGATTTAATGACTTTCAACTACTTAAATAGTTCTACATGCATAACTGGTATAGTAGAAATTGTCACAGGTATATCCTTATGTACTGAAAAATGATATGGAAAATCCAGTGATACCTAAAACAAACAATTTATATTTTAACATGATGTTAATTATAATAACGTCCAAGTTAAGTACATATATACTTTACAAATTTACCGAGAATTTATATTCTATTTTAATCATAGAATAATCGCTTGATGGATTTGTCGGCGGTATCTTCATGCTCAAGTTGCAAACTTCTTTTTCTTCATTTTTAAATTGGTTGTATGTAACGTTCTCTACCTTTTGTTCTTCCTTTACATAACCCGAAGATACATTATACTCTATTTCCTGTAACGTTACAAAAATAGTGATTTTAATTGCTTGCTTTAGGTACTTGTATTAAGCTTAATTACAAATAATCACAATCTAGGTATCTAAGTACTTACTCGCACTAATGTGATATTCAGCTTCGACAATTTTACTCTGCTCTCATTACATATCATTACTTCAAATGATATTATTTGATTTGGTGCAAATCCAGTATGAGTCTGCAACTGCATTGACAGTTTACTCGAGTCCCAAAATATTTTGTGCATTTCCGTAAATGTGGGCACCTATAAATAAATTTACTTAGTACCTAGGTACTGTTAGTTATTAGGTGGCTAATACAAAAAGTATTAAAATATTATACAAAACAGAGGAAAGGAAACGAGGTTAACACGAACCAAAAATTCTTCTAAGTGGTTGAGATCTACATTTCTCGAAACATTAAATGTTACAAAAGTTTTCTTTTTGAATTTGTAAGCCGCTTTGCATTGCACTTTGATGAAATAAAATACTTTCGCTATGGAACTTTTGAATGATGCTGGTAGGTCTGGTGGCAATGAAAAATAAAATGGGTGTGTATATGTCCCAGGAGCAACAGTTTTTCCTGAAATTTCAATGCTTAATTATTTCATCAGCTTTATAAATAACATCTTATAAACTATGGAGAAAATCCGTAAGTAAGTATGCTTACCTTGCAATTCAGGAAATATATCAGTTTGAATATTAAGGACGACTCTTGTTTCTGAATATATTTTTATATACGGGATTGTTGGCATTGGTCTTGTCCACGATGCCTTACTAATTCCAGTAACATCAAGATCAAAATCTGAAATCAAAGTGATAATTACTTGAATACCTACATTTACTACTCTTACTAACCATGTAATGTTCATGACCAAGAGTAAAGTGTTTACGTTCTATTTTCTGTTTCTGCTTAAATTTCACTACAACAGTCCCCGTTATAATATCACCAGCATAAAAACAACCCTTTGAACCACTGTTCAAAATAATATCACAAGACTGCCAAGGCATTGTATTATTTGTTATCCTAAACTACTCGTAAGCTACGTTGGTAAATATTCAACACATCCAACGACACGAATAAATTATAGATTCTTTATTTTATCTTACGATTAAATTTATCAAGATAACCGATACTTACGTAAAGGCATTGAGGGAGATTCGATATCATTAAATTATTACTCAGACCTTGGTTGTTTTGATAATGATACCTATTGATGATCGTCGAAAAGTGTTGGATAAAAAATGCAAAGATGGGTAACGTACTCAAAATACATTTTTGTACTTAATAATATTTTCGCTGATTATACCAGCTATTTTATTTAGATAAACTGCTCCAGTCACAAGAATTGTTTGATAGAAACTGCAAATCTTAAAATGTTCATCATGTATTAATTACTACAATATATAATTCAATATTTTGTTGATGAAATTGATGAAAAAACGATTCCATTTTTTTGCTCGTACTTTTTGAACGCTAGAAAAGTAAATCTAAAAGTTCTAGAGGTTGAATAAAACTAGTATAGAGCTTGCAACACTAGCGGTGAAAAAAAAAACTTGACATTGACAACTCGCGGCTGGTTATTTCGCATACCTAGGTCCATTATCATTACAAAGAATTTCGGAAGCTTGTGTGGTTTTTACGATGAGTTACATCTTGAAATTACTTCAGTAACTTTCTAGGTAATCTGACTGTGGCATTTTTGCGTTTAAATTAGTCTGGGGGTTGCAGGTGTGATGTGTAAGATACGTAGGCCGAGCTAGGTTATGTTGTCCTTTACCTTTTTGCGGTGAAAAGCAAGTTTGTTTATGCGCATAATATGTTTCTTTACATAAATCTCCTAGTTTTCCTTTCTATCGTACCTTATTTACTATCGAAAGATTATTATTTGCACAGCAGTTTCGTCTTATGCTTAGTATAAACATTGATTTACATAGTGTTAAGTCTGCATAAGTAATAGATATGTGATGTTCGGCATTCGTATGACGTTACAGCGGTAATGATGGTATTGTAGTATTAATTACCTTGCTTTGCGTCGTACATTTAACCTTAGATGACCCTTAAGAGCAAGTAATCAATAAGTTGTTATGACACAGTTTTACTGTTTCAATATGGATTTAAAACCACTCAAGCTCAAAGATTCATTACAAATAGCTTATAAAATATAATACATTCCACAGGAAGGATAGTTGTTACCTATTAAAGTGTAATTATTTCTACATAGCAATAAATTTAAAACATATTTTCAATGTTCTACCACATGAAACTGAATTGTAATAGTGAAACAACTTGTTATTGCAATGTTTACAAATATACACTAGTAACATAACATTCCCTTTCCTCTGTCCAACCAGTCCACACTTTTAGCTAGTTTTTAGTTGTTAGCTACGGTTTCAAAAAAAAACCCTAAAGGGGCCCACTGATGATCAGTCCACCAGATGATATAGGCCTGTCAGTTAAACTCAACAGTTGACAGGCCGATATCTGATATGTCAGGGCAAATCCTGACTTATGGCAAGCCTACACCATTTGTCATACAAGGATTATACAATCAAAAGGATGACAAAGCTTAGTTATTGGCCAATTTTCTAGCAATCATCCTTCTTTTGTACCAGTATTGTCCTAAAATATAGATTGGTTGGACATTTTGGATGTTGGCTGTTGGATGCTGGTAATTTTTGTACCTGAAATATAAAAATAAGTTTCAGATATTTGAATTTATCTGTGTTATTAGTATATCACATACCTAGGGCAGCAAAGTCTCAGATTACATGTAATTATTGGCCGAGGCCAGAGCCAGAAAGCTGCAACTTCATTTTGTGCAGCGGGCCAAAAGTTTGCACTTGCCGGGCAGAGGGCAGAAAAAGAAATTTCAAACTTTTAGCACGTTAATGCAGTAGGGAAAAAAGAACAACATTTATGTTTAACATTTCTTAACTGAATGTTCTCCGTAGCTCACCATGGATCCAAACATCTATGCGCTGGTGCTAGACACCCTGAACCGGGCGACTAGTCAGGACGCAGAGGTGCTGAAGCCAGCCGAAAAGAAGCTGCAAGAATGGGAGATAGAACCCGGCTTCTACTCTGTCCTTCTGGTAAATATTATTATAGTTGGTCAAACCAAATTGTCAGTAAATAAGAACAAAAAAAACTCTACTCATCCTTTTTTGGGTGCTAGTACTAGTGTAAGACAAAGATAGTATGATTCTCTCTATCTATGTTTGAAATAAGACAGTCCTTTGACAAACTATATATTATATTGTTTAATGATTAATGTGCAGCACTTTTCTGTCTCCTATTATTAACGACAATTTTTGATAGTGGTCTTTGCCAGCACTCAAGTTTTTTTCCTTGAGCCTAGCTCTAGCTCAATGTGCTAGCCGCATGTCTTATGCAGTTTTTTTATTACATCACTAGTGAATTAACAGTCAGTAGAAATAAGTTTACTCAACAATAATATGAAATATACCTTTAATGTAATGGGGATGCCCCCAAAATAATTTTAATTTTACACAATACCTTTGCACTGATTTGGCAGTAACAGTGCATCGTCCATAACATAATGCATAACAATAGCATAGACGTGCCATCGGTACTTGACGTAGCAGTTGGCATTGGCACAGGCAGGAAATTTTAGTGTGGGCCAACTCTTACTTATTATATATTTCTGACAGGATGTCCTATCCAACCACACCATAAACGTGAACGTCCGCTGGCTCGCCGTCATGTGCTTCAAGAACGGCGTGGACCGCTACTGGCGCCGCAACGCGCCGCACGCCGTCTCCGACCAGGAGAAAGAGAAACTGCGGCTCGGGCTGCTCACTCCTAACGTTCTTAGTGAACCCGTGGCGCAGATAGCGACCCAGCAGGCAGTTCTCATCGCCAAGATCGCCAGGTAACTAACTATAACAGATCGATGATTATTTACAAGAATGGCATGGAGCGCTACTAGCGCCACTTGCCATCTCCGAACCGAAGAGAAGGAGAAACTACGGCTCGGGCTGTTTACGCTCAACGTGTTCACGTGACGCAGCAGGCCGTGCTCATCTTTGTAACTTATGCCCACTCGCACCATCCCACTAACCCGGGGTTAAGCGGTTAAACTGTTAACGCAGTATCAAATTGTACTGGCAACCTTGGTAACTCCAGGTTTTAACCGGTTAACCCCAGGGTAGTAGAATGGTGCAAGTGGACCTTATTGTTTGTCCAGCAATAGAAAGAGGGTTGATTTCTAGCGTAGTATAATAATTGGCGCCCTGAGATATAGGGTACTGGAGAAAGAGTCCAGAAGAAAACTTAATATCCTTTTATAATTAATTGTTGACATCGGGAAACTTATCTAAAGTTCATATATCTTCATCAGATTGGACTGCCCGATGCACTGGCCAAACCTAGTTCCTGACCTGCTCGGAGCGCTGAAAGCTCCTCAGCCGCTGGTCCAGCACCGCTCCCTGCTCATCTTCCACCACATCGTCAAGGCACTGGCTTCCAAGAGGCTAGCTGGGGATCGCAGGACATTCCAGGTTTTTTTTTTTTTTTATTTATTTAGAAACAAACAGTCTCGTATTGCTACATTGGATACAATAGCATTTAGTAATTTTGTAGACTTACAGTTTCCTTAATTGGATTATATAAACCTGAACATTAAAATATGAAAATACATAAGAATTATGAATTATCTATATAAATCAAACATACTTAAACGGTGTATTAATGAACAGTGCCAGAAAACTTGAAAGTTAACAATTATAATTATAGGTATGTGCTATTACAGTTAAAAATCTTTATAAGCGCTGATTTTCATTGATTTGAATGTATCTTTGTAGATTAAAAAGTACTGTTAAAAAATATTAAAACCGGCCAAGTGCGAGTCGGACTCGCCCACGGAGGGTTCCGCACCATCAACAAAAAATAGAGCAAAAAAATCGTGTTTGTTGTATGGGAGCTTGGGAGCCCCCCTTAAATATTTATTTTATTTTATTTTTAGTATTTGTTGTTATAGCGGCAACAGAGATACATCATTTGTGAAAATTTCAACTGTCTAGCTATCGCGGTTCATGAGATACAGCCTGGTGACAGACGGACGGACAGCGAAGTCTTAGTAATAGGGTCCCGTTTTTTACCCTTTGGGTACCCTAAAAAATTGCTGGACATATAATCCTTTTCGGGGGTTGTGACAGGACGACGTACCTGCGAGTTAGGATTTTTGAGGACTACACTTCGTTAAAGGATTACTTTGTCAGATATACTATTATGTACGTTCCTCAATTACTTAAAGAAGATAGCTGCATGGATCTACTGGAAAAGATATCCCTTATTCAAATCTTATTCTTATGAAATTTAACTTTAAATCTTTATCTATAGGTAATCTGTGATGTAATTATTTTTGAAAAGATGTGTCCCGCCGAGTTTGTTGCCGGTCCCATAATGGGATACCCTCCTCCAATTGAGGGGGGATTTAAATCTTCTCGGGGCAGAGGTGTAGGGTTGGAGCCGGTCTACCTAGCTTTATTTGACGTTCATAAGCGCATTGTAAATATGCCTACTTGAATAAACTATCTTTTATCTTTTTATCTTTTATCTTTTTATCTTTTATCTTTTATATTTTTTATCTTTTATCTTTTATCTTTTATCTTTTATCTTTATCTGTTATCTTTTATCTGTTATCTTTTATCTTTTATCTTTTATATTTTTATCTTTTTATCTTTTAGATTTTATCTTTTATCTTTTATCTTTTATCTTTTATCTTTTATCTTTTATCTTTTATCTTTTTATCTTTTATCTTTTATCTTTTATCTTTTATCTTTTTATCTTTTATCTTTTTATCTATAATATTCCCGCAGGAGCTCACAAACACCGTATACTCCTTCATCCTGAGCCTCTGGCACGAGAACACGGAGCTGTTCCTCCGCCACATCCGAGAGGGCGCCACCACCGAGCTGATCACCGAACACCTGGAGAAGGCCCTCCTCTGCCTCCGCGTCCTGAGGAAGCTGACGGTCTTCGGCTTCAGGAGGGCCCACGAGAGCCAGGATGCCGTGGCTTTCCTCAACGTGGTGTTCGACCGGGCTAAGACCAGTCTAGAATGTAGTAAGTACTAGAGATGCACCGGATATCCGGTTACTATCCGGTATCCGGCCGTTATTTTAGTATCCGGCCGGATACCGGATAGTAAAATTAACACATTTTGGGGTAAAAAATGGAATCTAAAAAACAGTCACGGTCATAATGTAACGACACAGTAGATAGAAATGAATACGTAACCAATGTCACACAATACTTGACAATACACTTATTTGTTTACACAAAAATACGCGCGCGCACTTGTAACTATAAACGAACTTACTACGTAATGACATGATAAAACTCGTTACGATCCTAGAAATGTGTCCGCGCGAACGTTCACTACGAAACAGGTCGAAACCTGCACGACGCGCACCTGCAAAACTCAAAATATAGGTATAGTTCCGCCGGCCGAATATCCGGCGGCCGGATACCGGATATTCGGCCAGTGTCCAGGACGGATATCCGGTATCCGGCCAAACAACTATCCGTTGCATCTCTAGTAAGTACCATCGCCCACACTGTTAACTGTACATCGGTGTATCTTATGCCTTTTGTAATAAGGTCCACCCATGTGCAGTTAGGAGTGTTGCTGTTTGTACAGTCAGCAGCAATATTTGCTAAGCGGGCGAGGTGTTCAAAATGATCTTGACGCGACTTTATTGTTAAGATAAAAACAGCGCGTCAAGGTAATTTTGAACACCTCGCCCGCTTAGCAAATATTGCTGCCGACTGTACAATAAAAAGCAGATAAACAACCTTAGCACAACTTCCAAGAGATGCCTAAGACCTATGCCCTGTTTATCAAAGGCTTGTAACTTGTAATACAAGTGGAAGTCCCTTTCTAATAAAAGCTGTGAAAAAGGGACTTCCACTTGTATTATAATTTATAATCATAATCATAATATATTTATTGTGACTATAGGTATACAAAAAAGGTGTTACATTTTATAAGTACTAAAACCATAGCCTACCATCTTAATGGTGTACAATATTTGTTACTTAAAGCTAAAAAATAATATTTAATGTCATTCTTATAGCATAATTGCATTTGGCTAAGCATAATAAATTATAATTTATAACTAAGACTACTTAATTGACAATCAATAAAGTAAACAAATTTGTTTTGTATAATAATAATTATATTAATTATATACAGCCTTTATTATTTAAAAAGTCAGTAACTGTGTAAAATAATCTATGCAGTAACCATTCATTTATTTTCTTATATAAGTTACAAGCTTTTGATAAACAGGGCACTAGTCACTGAAATCTTGCTGAATTTAGCGTCTTAAAGAAGCGTCGACGCGTCTTTCAGTAATGATTACAAGCGTCATTCAAAACCTCACACCAAACTCTAAACAACGAAATGTTCACATTTCAATAGACTACATGACTAAGTAATTTTTTTTTATGGTATCAATCGATCGAGTTTGTTTTTAGGATCAAATGTCTATATGGGACCCATTGCATTAAAGTAACACAAAAGTCAGATATTGTAGTCAAAGGCCGACAGTCGCACTTCACTCGCGAAACGCCCTATACAAAACGGCCAGAGGCCGTGACGTCAAGGTCTTTGGGAGCCCATCTTGTAGTATGGACCAAACAAGAAAATTGCGTTTTTGTCGGTGAAATATTGCGTTTATGTATATAGTTGCTATACAATATTTTTTTGGATGAAATGTAAGGAATCGAATGGTACCCTTACTTTTATCGTTTTTGGAAGTTAAAAAAAAACTTAAATTTTGAAACTTTCGGGTCCTGTATTTTTGTAATTTTTCAATATTTTATTTTAATATCCACATTATTGTGATAAATTGCTCGTTTGCTATCTATTTTACTAGATTTTGTTATAAAATTCAACATGTGTCATCATCCCAATTGTCTCAAAACCCCTTTTTTCCCAGGAAAACTCCTCAAAGGCCGCGGCATATACCCCCTGGAACTCTGCGAGAAATTCATCATCCACCTAACCAAAGTTGCGTTAGGGGTCCTAGGGGTCCACCCCTTGTCCTACGTGCCCCTAATCAGACCCTCCCTGGAGTTCGCCATGTACTACTGCTTCACGGAACAGGGCATGAGCTTCGTGTACGAGCGGTTCAACATACAGTGCCTGAACATTGTGAAGGGAATTCTGCAATGCGTGGAATTTAAGCCGCCGAAGGGGGATCAAGTCAAGGAACCATGTAAGTTATTTAATCATTTTAAATTATGACGACCGGTCTGGCCTAGTGGGTAGTGACCCTGCCTGTGAAGCCGCGGGTCTGGGTTCGAATCCCAGTAAGGGCATTTATTTGTGCGATGAGCACAGATATTTGTTTTCTATGTATTTAAGTATTTGTATATTATATATATCGTTGTCTGAGTACCCACAACACAAGCTTTCTTGAGCTTACCGTGGGGCTTAGTCAATTTGTGTAATAATGTCCTATAATATTTATTTATTAAAAAAAAAAATGTTAGTTTCTTTCATCACTTCACTTCACTACATAGTATAAAACAAAGTCGCTTCCCGCTGTCTCTCTGTCCCTATGAATGTTAGATCTTTAAAAGTACGCAACGGATTTTGATGCGGTTTTTTTAATAGATAGAGCTATTAAAGAGGAAGGTTTATGTATAATTGGTTAACCCGTGCGAAGCCGGGGCGAGTCGCTAGTTTTAAATATAGGCCCAACCGGTAGAAATGGATTAAAATAGACACTAGAAGTATGCGAAAAATGTATGGGGGAATCAACTTTTTTTATCACTCGTTATCATGGTTTTACGGTCGCCTGCGTCACTTAGTTTCTTTCATATTAAATACGGTCTAATACAAATTTGTTAAAAATAGCTAGTGATATAGACGGGCGACGTTGCGAGTAAAATTTAAACAGGAAATTTTCCGGAGTAGGTGAGGTAAATTATTTCAGATTACGTCATATCCTTATCTCCATCGGAAATAGATCCCGTCTTTACACTCAATACGAAATTAACATGTATAATAGGCTACATGACTAATTTTTTTTATGGTATCAATAGATCGGGTTTGTTTTTAGGATCAAATGTCTATATGGGACCCATTGCATTAAAGTAACACAAAAGTCAGAAATTGTAGTCAAAGTCCGACAGTCGCACTTCACTCGCGAAACGCCCTATACAAAACGGCCAGAGGCCGTCACGTCATCGCCCATCTTGTAGTATGGACAAAACAAGAAAATTGCGTTTTTGTTAGTGTCCGACCGAAACATGTTTTTTTGCCGAAACCGAAACCGAAACCGAATGTTCGGCTTTGGCTCTAGTTTCGGCCGAAACCGAAACCGAAACCGAAACTTTTGAAGACTTGTAAAAATCGTTGAAAAAATGTCATAAAACCGCTTTTAAACTCATATTAAGGAGCTGTCAACACCCAATGTCCTTGAAATGTATGTTACTTAAGGGGCTCCGCCACGCCAATGACCTTCGATCTGAATCCCTTAGTTTTCTTATGTTTTTTGTAGCTTATCATATTAACAGCAACGGCTTTAAGCAATGTAGTAGTCCATATTTACTTCAAAGTTCATTGTCTTCGAGATATTTGGCATCAAAGTTGAACAATTTAAGGCCAAAGAAACTGATATTCCGGCCATAACTTTTGTGTTAATTCGTTTAAAATTAAAACCTAGACACGTTTTACGACACGTCATAGACGAACCCAAATATGTAGATTTCGTATAAGTAAGTAATATCCTTCACAGCAATCTGAGATACGAACAAAGTGTTCTTTTAGACAATGTTTAAAAAAATCATAAAATAGTATCAATTTCTTTCAAAATCCGGTTGACAATAATGGAGATAAAGATCGAAGAACCGATAGCCGTTTGTCTTATAAAAATCTATCTGTAGTGCAAAAGTAGGAGATACGATTCAAAACTTGTCAAAAATCGATGAAAACCGCAGGACCTTTTAAGAAAAACAATTTTTGATTTAGTAAAGAAAAAAATTATTTATACCTATGTTAATATTTAATATATTTTAAGACCGTGGCCGCACTCGATACATGATTGAACGACATCGGCTCGATGATAATAATTGCAAAGATTGGTTTTAAAATCACCATTAAACGGTTCTAATGTCTTTATTTCTTGACCTATGGGTCTGAAATTAAAATCAATTTGTCAAAACATTTACTTATACCTAAACCGCTAACGAGTAATATTACACAAAATAATCCACATTTATTTTTATTTCAATACTTTTCTTATTAATCCCTTGAGCGCTGGTGGCCTAGCGGTGAGTAAGAGCGTGCGACTTTCAATCCAAAGGTCGCAGGTACATACAAACACTACAAACCCCGGCTCGTACCAATGAGTTTTTCGGAACTTATGTACGAAATATCATTTGATATTTACCATTGAGGAAGCCGGACTAGCCCGATAAAGCCTAGTTTACCCTCTGGATTGGAAGGTCAGTCTAATGGCAGTCGCTTTCGTAAAAACTAGTGCCAACGCCAATTCTTGGGATTAGTTATCAAGTGGACCCCATGCTCCCATGAGCCGTGGCCAAAATGCTGGGATAACGCGAGGAAGATGATGAGTTTTCTTTTTATTCCCTTGCCCAGGCCCATCCAATAACATGCGACAGTGCTATCTCATTTACTACGATACAATTAGACAGTGTGCGCGTTTTAGGTATTGACAGCCTCTTAAGACTGCGTCGACCGTTCAGTGGCCCCATCATTAGTGGAATTGTGTTTAATAATATAATAAACCTATTAATTTCTGTATACATAAATCAGTATATGTATTAAATTAATATTGTTGTCCTACTTGTTCCACAACTTTTGGTCTTTGTCACATAGTTTAGTTTCATAGAACGAAATACCATTGCGTATGTTTCGGCCCGGCCGAAAGGTTCGGCCGTTTTTTGGCCGAAACCGAAACTACGGCCGAAACATGATTTTTTGGCCGAAACTGGCCGAAACCGAAACCGAAACCGAACCTTCGGTCGGACACTAGTTTTTGTCGGTGAAATATTGTGTTTATGTATATAGTTGCTATGCAATATTTTTTTGGTGAAATGTAAGGAATCGAATGGTACCCTTACTTTTATCGTTTTTGGAAGTTAAAAAAAACTTAAATTTTGAAACTTTCAGGTCCTGTATTTTTGTAATTTTTCAATATTTTATTTTAATATCCAGATTATTGTGATAAATTGCTCGTTTGCTATCTATTTTACTAGATTTTGTTATAAAATTCAACATGTGCCAACATCCCTATTGTTCCAGTGACCCTGCAAGCCCACCAGATCAAGATGGAGGTCCTGGACACGGGCGCCGTGTGCCACATGTGCCGGGTGCTGGTGGCGCGCTACTTCCTGCTGGCGGCCGACGACCTCGCGCTGTGGGACGCCGAGCCCGAGAGCTTCGCCACCGACGAGGCCGGCGAGAGTTGGAAGTACAGCCTCAGGGTACGTGTGCCACATGTGCCGGGTGCTGGTGGCGCGCTACTTCCTGCTGGCGGCCGACGACCTCGCGCTGTGGGACGCCGAGCCCGAGAGCTTCGCCACCGACGAGGCCGGCGAGAGTTGGAAGTACAGCCTCAGGGTACGTGTGCCACATGTGCCGGGTGCTGGTGGCGCGCTACTTCCTGCTGGCGGCCGACGACCTCGCGCTGTGGGACGCCGAGCCCGAGAGCTTCGCCACCGACGAGGCCGGCGAGAGTTGGAAGTACAGCCTCAGGGTACGTGTGCCACATGTGCCGGGTGCTGGTGGCGCGCTACTTCCTGCTGGCGGCCGACGACCTCGCGCTGTGGGACGCCGAGCCCGAGAGCTTCGCCACCGACGAGGCCGGCGAGAGTTGGAAGTACAGCCTCAGGGTACGTGTGCCACATGTGCCGGGTGCTGGTGGCGCGCTACTTCCTGCTGGCGGCCGACGACCTCGCGCTGTGGGACGCCGAGCCCGAGAGCTTCGCCACCGACGAGGCCGGCGAGAGTTGGAAGTACAGCCTCAGGGTACGTGTGCCACATGTGCCGGGTGCTGGTGGCGCGCTACTTCCTGCTGGCGGCCGACGACCTCGCGCTGTGGGACGCCGAGCCCGAGAGCTTCGCCACCGACGAGGCCGGCGAGAGTTGGAAGTACAGCCTCAGGGTACGTGTGCCACATGTGCCGGGTGCTGGTGGCGCGCTACTTCCTGCTGGCGGCCGACGACCTCGCGCTGTGGGACGCCGAGCCCGAGAGCTTCGCCACCGACGAGGCCGGCGAGAGTTGGAAGTACAGCCTCAGGGTACGTGTGCCACATGTGCCGGGTGCTGGTGGCGCGCTACTTCCTGCTGGCGGCCGACGACCTCGCGCTGTGGGACGCCGAGCCCGAGAGCTTCGCCACCGACGAGGCCGGCGAGAGTTGGAAGTACAGCCTCAGGGTACGTGTGCCACATGTGCCGGGTGCTGGTGGCGCGCTACTTCCTGCTGGCGGCCGACGACCTCGCGCTGTGGGACGCCGAGCCCGAGAGCTTCGCCACCGACGAGGCCGGCGAGAGTTGGAAGTACAGCCTCAGGGTACGTGTGCCACATGTGCCGGGTGCTGGTGGCGCGCTACTTCCTGCTGGCGGCCGACGACCTCGCGCTGTGGGACGCCGAGCCCGAGAGCTTCGCCACCGACGAGGCCGGCGAGAGTTGGAAGTACAGCCTCAGGGTACGTGTGCCACATGTGCCGGGTGCTGGTGGCGCGCTACTTCCTGCTGGCGGCCGACGACCTCGCGCTGTGGGACGCCGAGCCCGAGAGCTTCGCCACCGACGAGGCCGGCGAGAGTTGGAAGTACAGCCTCAGGGTACGTGTGCCACATGTGCCGGGTGCTGGTGGCGCGCTACTTCCTGCTGGCGGCCGACGACCTCGCGCTGTGGGACGCCGAGCCCGAGAGCTTCGCCACCGACGAGGCCGGCGAGAGTTGGAAGTACAGCCTCAGGGTACGTGTGCCACATGTGCCGGGTGCTGGTGGCGCGCTACTTCCTGCTGGCGGCCGACGACCTCGCGCTGTGGGACGCCGAGCCCGAGAGCTTCGCCACCGACGAGGCCGGCGAGAGTTGGAAGTACAGCCTCAGGGTACGTGTGCCACATGTGCCGGGTGCTGGTGGCGCGCTACTTCCTGCTGGCGGCCGACGACCTCGCGCTGTGGGACGCCGAGCCCGAGAGCTTCGCCACCGACGAGGCCGGCGAGAGTTGGAAGTACAGCCTCAGGGTACGTGTGCCACATGTGCCGGGTGCTGGTGGCGCGCTACTTCCTGCTGGCGGCCGACGACCTCGCGCTGTGGGACGCCGAGCCCGAGAGCTTCGCCACCGACGAGGCCGGCGAGAGTTGGAAGTACAGCCTCAGGGTACGTGTGCCACATGTGCCGGGTGCTGGTGGCGCGCTACTTCCTGCTGGCGGCCGACGACCTCGCGCTGTGGGACGCCGAGCCCGAGAGCTTCGCCACCGACGAGGCCGGCGAGAGTTGGAAGTACAGCCTCAGGGTACGTGTGCCACATGTGCCGGGTGCTGGTGGCGCGCTACTTCCTGCTGGCGGCCGACGACCTCGCGCTGTGGGACGCCGAGCCCGAGAGCTTCGCCACCGACGAGGCCGGCGAGAGTTGGAAGTACAGCCTCAGGGTACGTTGTACTTTCTTGGTGCCATGCTCAAGTTGTCCTGTACCAGGCGTGTCTCACTCCGCGATTTCGTCGCTTTGCTACAGGCAGTGCCGGATTAAGATATTTTGGTGCCCTAAACATTTCTAGACCACGGTGCCCCCTGTCCCTAGGGTCATCAAGATTAGGACCGCAAGATTTTTTGGCCATGAGCTTGAGGGCCTCCGGTGTATGGACAAATCAAATGCCTACGATGAAGACGTTCTTACCTGCTCTCACTCTCTCACTCCTACGACCCTTCGTTATTAAACGGGTACTTTTACACGTACAAAAAGTTTCATATTGTAGGTACATACATACTCCACTAAGACTGCAATGCTAATGCAGCCTGTGCGTTTTTTTGCCTACGTTTTTGGTGCCCCCCTAGACGTGGTGCCCTAAGCACGTGCTTGTTTTGCTTATGGGTTAATCCGGCACTGGCTACAGGTAGCTAAAAGTACATCCGTTCGGCCCCAATTTTGGGGAAAGCCATAAGCCGCGCGTGGCACTGTCGCCACCTAGCGGCCATATCTGTGCTGATCGTAACAGACGCGTTTTGTTAGAGAGTGAGTCTTCTGTACTTAGTACTATTATTTATTCTGTGCCTGTACCGTGACGCTACTTGCACAGTCGCCACACAGGATTGTTACGCTATTTAGGGTCCTAGCTAAATTGGTTTTTCCATACTTACGCTATGGAATGTCTAATTTAGCTATATCCATAAATGGCGTAACAATCACGGAGCGTGACTGTACGTATTTATATTAATACTTTGATCAGTCAACTCGTCTACATTCCACTCCCGGGTGAATCAACTTTTTCTTGTCACTCGTTGCCATGGTTACGTTCCCCTGGGCCACTCTTTAAAACCTGATTTTTAGGCATTTAAATTCTCCAAACACGCTTTTTTGTGAAACTTATAAACCCATAGAGGGTCCTCTACCAAGCGTGTCAGAAGAAGGTTGTGGACAATATCTTCTAACAAACTATCCTACTATTGTCTCTTGGCTGACCAGTGACCGGACAGAATGACAACCAGAAATATACTTGGTCAACCAGATCTTGACAGTAGAAAAAGGCGGCAAATTTGAAAAATGTAGGTGCGAAGGGATATCGTCCCATAGAAAATTTGAATTTCGCGCCTTTTTTACTGTCAAGATTTGGTTGACCAGCTATATTGATTGATCCACCCTCTCCCAATTAATTCACATGCCACTCCCCACTGCCTACATTCCTAACGGGTTAAAATGATTCTCCTAAACCAACTTTTTCTTGACAGCCATGCACAGAAGCGGTGTTCATGGAGCTATTCCACGAGTTCCGCGACACGCTGGCCCCGGAGCTGGTGCGTCTACTCGCCGAGCTCCAACACACGCCATCTGACGCCAGCGACCTTGACGCCATCCTGAAGAAGGACGCCATCTACAACGCTGTCGGACTCGCCGCCTTCGACTTGTACGACGAGGTATGATTATACTGATTATAGACCTTGTGTCATTGCGATAAGGCTTACATTAGCCCTGGAGCTCGTGCGCCTACCCGCCGGGCTCCAACATACGCCATCTGACGCCAGCGACCTTGACGCCATCCTGAAGAAGGACGCCATCTACAACGCCGTCGGACTCGCCGCCTTCGACTTGTACGACGAGGTATGATTATATTGATTATGTACCTTATGTCATTGCGATAAGACTTATATTCGCCCTGGAGCTCGTGCGCCTACTGACCGAGCTCCAACATACGCCATCTGACGCCAGCGACCTTGACGCCATCCTGAAGAAGGACGCCATCTACAACGCCGTCGGACTTGCCGCCTTCGACTTGTACGATGAGGTATGATTTTGATTATAGACCTTGTGTCATTGCGATAAGGCTTATATTAGCCGTGTGCTTACTCACCAAAACGCCATCTGACGCCAACGATGTAGACGCCAAGACGCCATATTGAAGAAGGACGCCACCTATAACGCCGTTAACGGCCACGGACGTGTGAATGGGGAAGAGGGAAGCTTGTTGGGTAAAATATTTGTTGTAAATTTGATTGTAATTTCTATCACCAATATTAAATTTGAAACGTAATTTAATGTAACAATAATATGTTTGTTGACAGGTGGACTTCGACGAATGGTTCACGAACGTGTTGAGCCAAGAGCTGAAAATAAAAGATGACAACTACAGAATAATCAGGAGGAGAGTTTGTCAATTGATAGGTATGTGCTTGTTTAGGGTTTATATGTCACCGTGTGACGTTATAGTGATACGTTGTTTTCATCGATTTTGTTTTCTCGGCGAAAAACCCGTAAACCAGAATCTACCATATACTAACAAACACCCTGTATACATATGTGCGTAAAACTATTTAGTAAATTCGCATCTTTTAACTACAATATAGGAGTATTTTTTAAATAATGGGCCTTATTATTCGCTGGGCGTTGTTGTTGGGCCTTTAGTAACTTATAATCTATATTTGACTACGATTCGACGGCAAGTAGCTAAATCAAGAGAAATAAATCAATTTGACTTTATAAAATTGTCCTTTTCATCGTTCGTGATCATAGGTTTTAAGTTTATAAACTGCATATATATTATGTTAGTCTGTAAGGTATTTGTAATATGGGCCTTGTTGCCTGATTAAAATTTCTAAATAAATAGGAAATGAATTATACCACGTACCTTATCCATCGCAGGCCAATGGTGCGGCGTCCGCGCCTCCCCCTCCCTCCGCCCCGCCATATACAGCGCTCTCCTCCAGCCGCTCGCGCGACCGCAGGAAGACGCGGCAGTCAAGCTAGCGGCCGCCGAGTCCCTCCGGGCCACTATAGATGACTTCAACTTCGACGTGGACCAGTTCGCCCCGTTCGCACCTCACATCCTAGCCGCACTCTACGAACTGCTGGTATGTGACATGGCTCGTATAAAGCGCTGTATTACAACCGCCGAGTCTCTCCGGGCCACTATAGACGACTTCAACTTCGACGTGGACCAGTTCGCCCCGTTCGCCCCTCACATCCTCGCCGCACTCTACGAACTGCTGGTATGTGACATGGCTCGTATAAAGCGCTGTATTACAACCGCCGAGTCTCTCCGGGCCACTATAGACGACTTCAACTTCGACGTGGACCAGTTCGCCCCGTTCGCCCCTCACATCCTCGCCGCACTCTACGAACTGCTGGTATGTGACATGGCTCGTATAAAGCGCTGTATTACAACCGCCGAGTCTCTCCGGGCCACTATAGACGACTTCAACTTCGACGTGGACCAGTTCGCCCCGTTCGCCCCTCACATCCTCGCCGCACTCTACGAACTGCTGGTATGTGACATGGCTCGTATAAAGCGCTGTATTACAACCGCCGAGTCTCTCCGGGCCACTATAGACGACTTCAACTTCGACGTGGACCAGTTCGCCCCGTTCGCCCCTCACATCCTCGCCGCACTCTACGAACTGCTGGTATGTGACATGGCTCGTATAAAGCGCTGTATTACAACCGCCGAGTCTCTCCGGCCACTATTGACGACTTCAATTTCGACATGGACCAGTTCGCCCCGTTCGTCCGTCATACCCTCGCGGCACTCTACGAACTGCTGGTATGTGATGTGGCCCGTATAAAGGGCTGAATTACAACACAGTCAAGCTAATAGCGGCTGCCTAAGTGCCGAGTCTCTCCGGGCCTGATATTTCATTAAATTTTTTCATTTCTTTATTGCCAATTGTCAGAAACTTCGCAAGAGAAATATCTGTTTTTTCCGATATAATAAAGTTTTTTTAAATAATACAATGATGGTGGCAAACAGGAATACGGCCCGCCCGATGGTAAGCGGTAACCGTAGCCCATGGATGCCTGTGACGTCAACAACAGTGATGTTTTACAATTGTCGCACCTGTCGCCGATGTGAAATTGGGGCCAGGAGAAATCGATAAACTTTTCAGAGAAGAGGAGAATTTTATTATTAATCAACGGAATTCCGTAATATGTTTTCTTGCATAAACTGTTTGTGAAGTCTTTTTTTTGCCGGTCGGGCCTTATTATCATCCAATGGGCCTTATTCGGTCTTCAGAATCGTACAAGCGATGTTACTTCGATTCTAGTTTAGCCAAGGGCCTACATCTAAACGTGAACATGCAAACTCGGTAACCTTTCCTTCAATCAATTCAATTTATTAATGAATATTTTGACTTCCACACTAGCTAATGACATTTTCATTTTATTATTATTATTTTATCATTTTATTTGTCATCACAGTTGTTGACTGATTAAAAGATTGCATGAAATGTAAATAGATTTAATTAAGATGTATTTGTACATATTTTTGCATGCTATATACGGCTAAATGTGTGACACTTATAATTACAATAAGACCTACTGTTAACCACATTTAATGCGAATAAAGAATTTACTTTACTTTACTTTACTTTTCAAGGTGGAGTCGGAGGAGTGCGACACGAAGATGCACGTGCTGCACGTGGTGTCGTACGTGATGGAGCGGTGCGGCGCGGCGGTGGCGCGCGGCGGCGGCGCGGACGCGCTGTACGCGTGCCTGCCGCAGCTGTGGAGCCACGCGCACAACCACGACATGCTGCGGGCGGCCGCGCTAGCCGCCTCCGTCAACTTGCTCAAGGTAAGATGCACGTGCTGCACGTGGTGTCGTACGTGATGGAGCGGTGCGGCGCGGCGGTGGCGCGCGGCGGCGGCGCGGACGCGCTGTACGCGTGCCTGCCGCAGCTGTGGAGCCACGCGCACAACCACGACATGCTGCGGGCGGCCGCGCTAGCCGCCTCCGTCAACTTGCTCAAGGTAAGATGCACGTGCTGCACGTGGTGTCGTACGTGATGGAGCGGTGCGGCGCGGCGGTGGCGCGCGGCGGCGGCGCGGACGCGCTGTACGCGTGCCTGCCGCAGCTGTGGAGCCACGCGCACAACCACGACATGCTGCGGGCGGCCGCGCTAGCCGCCTCCGTCAACTTGCTCAAGGTAAGATGCACGTGCTGCACGTGGTGTCGTACGTGATGGAGCGGTGCGGCGCGGCGGTGGCGCGCGGCGGCGGCGCGGACGCGCTGTACGCGTGCCTGCCGCAGCTGTGGAGCCACGCGCACAACCACGACATGCTGCGGGCGGCCGCGCTAGCCGCCTCCGTCAACTTGCTCAAGGTAAGATGCACGTGCTGCACGTGGTGTCGTACGTGATGGAGCGGTGCGGCGCGGCGGTGGCGCGCGGCGGCGGCGCGGACGCGCTGTACGCGTGCCTGCCGCAGCTGTGGAGCCACGCGCACAACCACGACATGCTGCGGGCGGCCGCGCTAGCCGCCTCCGTCAACTTGCTCAAGGTAAGATGCACGTGCTGCACGTGGTGTCGTACGTGATGGAGCGGTGCGGCGCGGCGGTGGCGCGCGGCGGCGGCGCGGACGCGCTGTACGCGTGCCTGCCGCAGCTGTGGAGCCACGCGCACAACCACGACATGCTGCGGGCGGCCGCGCTAGCCGCCTCCGTCAACTTGCTCAAGGTAAGATGCACGTGCTGCACGTGGTGTCGTACGTGATGGAGCGGTGCGGCGCGGCGGTGGCGCGCGGCGGCGGCGCGGACGCGCTGTACGCGTGCCTGCCGCAGCTGTGGAGCCACGCGCACAACCACGACATGCTGCGGGCGGCCGCGCTAGCCGCCTCCGTCAACTTGCTCAAGGTAAGATGCACGTGCTGCACGTGGTGTCGTACGTGATGGAGCGGTGCGGCGCGGCGGTGGCGCGCGGCGGCGGCGCGGACGCGCTGTACGCGTGCCTGCCGCAGCTGTGGAGCCACGCGCACAACCACGACATGCTGCGGGCGGCCGCGCTAGCCGCCTCCGTCAACTTGCTCAAGGTAAGATGCACGTGCTGCACGTGGTGTCGTACGTGATGGAGCGGTGCGGCGCGGCGGTGGCGCGCGGCGGCGGCGCGGACGCGCTGTACGCGTGCCTGCCGCAGCTGTGGAGCCACGCGCACAACCACGACATGCTGCGGGCGGCCGCGCTAGCCGCCTCCGTCAACTTGCTCAAGGTAAGATGCACGTGCTGCACGTGGTGTCGTACGTGATGGAGCGGTGCGGCGCGGCGGTGGCGCGCGGCGGCGGCGCGGACGCGCTGTACGCGTGCCTGCCGCAGCTGTGGAGCCACGCGCACAACCACGACATGCTGCGGGCGGCCGCGCTAGCCGCCTCCGTCAACTTGCTCAAGGTAAGATGCACGTGCTGCACGTGGTGTCGTACGTGATGGAGCGGTGCGGCGCGGCGGTGGCGCGCGGCGGCGGCGCGGACGCGCTGTACGCGTGCCTGCCGCAGCTGTGGAGCCACGCGCACAACCACGACATGCTGCGGGCGGCCGCGCTAGCCGCCTCCGTCAACTTGCTCAAGGTAAGATGCACGTGCTGCACGTGGTGTCGTACGTGATGGAGCGGTGCGGCGCGGCGGTGGCGCGCGGCGGCGGCGCGGACGCGCTGTACGCGTGCCTGCCGCAGCTGTGGAGCCACGCGCACAACCACGACATGCTGCGGGCGGCCGCGCTAGCCGCCTCCGTCAACTTGCTCAAGGTAAGATGCACGTGCTGCACGTGGTGTCGTACGTGATGGAGCGGTGCGGCGCGGCGGTGGCGCGCGGCGGCGGCGCGGACGCGCTGTACGCGTGCCTGCCGCAGCTGTGGAGCCACGCGCACAACCACGACATGCTGCGGGCGGCCGCGCTAGCCGCCTCCGTCAACTTGCTCAAGGTAAGATGCACGTGCTGCACGTGGTGTCGTACGTGATGGAGCGGTGCGGCGCGGCGGTGGCGCGCGGCGGCGGCGCGGACGCGCTGTACGCGTGCCTGCCGCAGCTGTGGAGCCACGCGCACAACCACGACATGCTGCGGGCGGCCGCGCTAGCCGCCTCCGTCAACTTGCTCAAGGTAAGATGCACGTGCTGCACGTGGTGTCGTACGTGATGGAGCGGTGCGGCGCGGCGGTGGCGCGCGGCGGCGGCGCGGACGCGCTGTACGCGTGCCTGCCGCAGCTGTGGAGCCACGCGCACAACCACGACATGCTGCGGGCGGCCGCGCTAGCCGCCTCCGTCAACTTGCTCAAGGTAAGATGCACGTGCTGCACGTGGTGTCGTACGTGATGGAGCGGTGCGGCGCGGCGGTGGCGCGCGGCGGCGGCGCGGACGCGCTGTACGCGTGCCTGCCGCAGCTGTGGAGCCACGCGCACAACCACGACATGCTGCGGGCGGCCGCGCTAGCCGCCTCCGTCAACTTGCTCAAGGTAAGATGCACGTGCTGCACGTGGTGTCGTACGTGATGGAGCGGTGCGGCGCGGCGGTGGCGCGCGGCGGCGGCGCGGACGCGCTGTACGCGTGCCTGCCGCAGCTGTGGAGCCACGCGCACAACCACGACATGCTGCGGGCGGCCGCGCTAGCCGCCTCCGTCAACTTGCTCAAGGTAAGATGCACGTGCTGCACGTGGTGTCGTACGTGATGGAGCGGTGCGGCGCGGCGGTGGCGCGCGGCGGCGGCGCGGACGCGCTGTACGCGTGCCTGCCGCAGCTGTGGAGCCACGCGCACAACCACGACATGCTGCGGGCGGCCGCGCTAGCCGCCTCCGTCAACTTGCTCAAGGTAAGATGCACGTGCTGCACGTGGTGTCGTACGTGATGGAGCGGTGCGGCGCGGCGGTGGCGCGCGGCGGCGGCGCGGACGCGCTGTACGCGTGCCTGCCGCAGCTGTGGAGCCACGCGCACAACCACGACATGCTGCGGGCGGCCGCGCTAGCCGCCTCCGTCAACTTGCTCAAGGTAAGATGCACGTGCTGCACGTGGTGTCGTACGTGATGGAGCGGTGCGGCGCGGCGGTGGCGCGCGGCGGCGGCGCGGACGCGCTGTACGCGTGCCTGCCGCAGCTGTGGAGCCACGCGCACAACCACGACATGCTGCGGGCGGCCGCGCTAGCCGCCTCCGTCAACTTGCTCAAGGTAAGATGCACGTGCTGCACGTGGTGTCGTACGTGATGGAGCGGTGCGGCGCGGCGGTGGCGCGCGGCGGCGGCGCGGACGCGCTGTACGCGTGCCTGCCGCAGCTGTGGAGCCACGCGCACAACCACGACATGCTGCGGGCGGCCGCGCTAGCCGCCTCCGTCAACTTGCTCAAGGTAAGATGCACGTGCTGCACGTGGTGTCGTACGTGATGGAGCGGTGCGGCGCGGCGGTGGCGCGCGGCGGCGGCGCGGACGCGCTGTACGCGTGCCTGCCGCAGCTGTGGAGCCACGCGCACAACCACGACATGCTGCGGGCGGCCGCGCTAGCCGCCTCCGTCAACTTGCTCAAGGTAAGATGCACGTGCTGCACGTGGTGTCGTACGTGATGGAGCGGTGCGGCGCGGCGGTGGCGCGCGGCGGCGGCGCGGACGCGCTGTACGCGTGCCTGCCGCAGCTGTGGAGCCACGCGCACAACCACGACATGCTGCGGGCGGCCGCGCTAGCCGCCTCCGTCAACTTGCTCAAGGTAAGATGCACGTGCTGCACGTGGTGTCGTACGTGATGGAGCGGTGCGGCGCGGCGGTGGCGCGCGGCGGCGGCGCGGACGCGCTGTACGCGTGCCTGCCGCAGCTGTGGAGCCACGCGCACAACCACGACATGCTGCGGGCGGCCGCGCTAGCCGCCTCCGTCAACTTGCTCAAGGTAAGATGCACGTGCTGCACGTGGTGTCGTACGTGATGGAGCGGTGCGGCGCGGCGGTGGCGCGCGGCGGCGGCGCGGACGCGCTGTACGCGTGCCTGCCGCAGCTGTGGAGCCACGCGCACAACCACGACATGCTGCGGGCGGCCGCGCTAGCCGCCTCCGTCAACTTGCTCAAGGTAAGATGCACGTGCTGCACGTGGTGTCGTACGTGATGGAGCGGTGCGGCGCGGCGGTGGCGCGCGGCGGCGGCGCGGACGCGCTGTACGCGTGCCTGCCGCAGCTGTGGAGCCACGCGCACAACCACGACATGCTGCGGGCGGCCGCGCTAGCCGCCTCCGTCAACTTGCTCAAGGTAAGATGCACGTGCTGCACGTGGTGTCGTACGTGATGGAGCGGTGCGGCGCGGCGGTGGCGCGCGGCGGCGGCGCGGACGCGCTGTACGCGTGCCTGCCGCAGCTGTGGAGCCACGCGCACAACCACGACATGCTGCGGGCGGCCGCGCTAGCCGCCTCCGTCAACTTGCTCAAGGTAAGATGCACGTGCTGCACGTGGTGTCGTACGTGATGGAGCGGTGCGGCGCGGCGGTGGCGCGCGGCGGCGGCGCGGACGCGCTGTACGCGTGCCTGCCGCAGCTGTGGAGCCACGCGCACAACCACGACATGCTGCGGGCGGCCGCGCTAGCCGCCTCCGTCAACTTGCTCAAGGTAAGATGCACGTGCTGCACGTGGTGTCGTACGTGATGGAGCGGTGCGGCGCGGCGGTGGCGCGCGGCGGCGGCGCGGACGCGCTGTACGCGTGCCTGCCGCAGCTGTGGAGCCACGCGCACAACCACGACATGCTGCGGGCGGCCGCGCTAGCCGCCTCCGTCAACTTGCTCAAGGTAAGATGCACGTGCTGCACGTGGTGTCGTACGTGATGGAGCGGTGCGGCGCGGCGGTGGCGCGCGGCGGCGGCGCGGACGCGCTGTACGCGTGCCTGCCGCAGCTGTGGAGCCACGCGCACAACCACGACATGCTGCGGGCGGCCGCGCTAGCCGCCTCCGTCAACTTGCTCAAGGTAAGATGCACGTGCTGCACGTGGTGTCGTACGTGATGGAGCGGTGCGGCGCGGCGGTGGCGCGCGGCGGCGGCGCGGACGCGCTGTACGCGTGCCTGCCGCAGCTGTGGAGCCACGCGCACAACCACGACATGCTGCGGGCGGCCGCGCTAGCCGCCTCCGTCAACTTGCTCAAGGTAAGATGCACGTGCTGCACGTGGTGTCGTACGTGATGGAGCGGTGCGGCGCGGCGGTGGCGCGCGGCGGCGGCGCGGACGCGCTGTACGCGTGCCTGCCGCAGCTGTGGAGCCACGCGCACAACCACGACATGCTGCGGGCGGCCGCGCTAGCCGCCTCCGTCAACTTGCTCAAGGTAAGATGCACGTGCTGCACGTGGTGTCGTACGTGATGGAGCGGTGCGGCGCGGCGGTGGCGCGCGGCGGCGGCGCGGACGCGCTGTACGCGTGCCTGCCGCAGCTGTGGAGCCACGCGCACAACCACGACATGCTGCGGGCGGCCGCGCTAGCCGCCTCCGTCAACTTGCTCAAGGTAAGATGCACGTGCTGCACGTGGTGTCGTACGTGATGGAGCGGTGCGGCGCGGCGGTGGCGCGCGGCGGCGGCGCGGACGCGCTGTACGCGTGCCTGCCGCAGCTGTGGAGCCACGCGCACAACCACGACATGCTGCGGGCGGCCGCGCTAGCCGCCTCCGTCAACTTGCTCAAGGTAAGATGCACGTGCTGCACGTGGTGTCGTACGTGATGGAGCGGTGCGGCGCGGCGGTGGCGCGCGGCGGCGGCGCGGACGCGCTGTACGCGTGCCTGCCGCAGCTGTGGAGCCACGCGCACAACCACGACATGCTGCGGGCGGCCGCGCTAGCCGCCTCCGTCAACTTGCTCAAGGTAAGATGCACGTGCTGCACGTGGTGTCGTACGTGATGGAGCGGTGCGGCGCGGCGGTGGCGCGCGGCGGCGGCGCGGACGCGCTGTACGCGTGCCTGCCGCAGCTGTGGAGCCACGCGCACAACCACGACATGCTGCGGGCGGCCGCGCTAGCCGCCTCCGTCAACTTGCTCAAGGTAAGATGCACGTGCTGCACGTGGTGTCGTACGTGATGGAGCGGTGCGGCGCGGCGGTGGCGCGCGGCGGCGGCGCGGACGCGCTGTACGCGTGCCTGCCGCAGCTGTGGAGCCACGCGCACAACCACGACATGCTGCGGGCGGCCGCGCTAGCCGCCTCCGTCAACTTGCTCAAGGTAAGATGCACGTGCTGCACGTGGTGTCGTACGTGATGGAGCGGTGCGGCGCGGCGGTGGCGCGCGGCGGCGGCGCGGACGCGCTGTACGCGTGCCTGCCGCAGCTGTGGAGCCACGCGCACAACCACGACATGCTGCGGGCGGCCGCGCTAGCCGCCTCCGTCAACTTGCTCAAGGTAAGATGCACGTGCTGCACGTGGTGTCGTACGTGATGGAGCGGTGCGGCGCGGCGGTGGCGCGCGGCGGCGGCGCGGACGCGCTGTACGCGTGCCTGCCGCAGCTGTGGAGCCACGCGCACAACCACGACATGCTGCGGGCGGCCGCGCTAGCCGCCTCCGTCAACTTGCTCAAGGTAAGATGCACGTGCTGCACGTGGTGTCGTACGTGATGGAGCGGTGCGGCGCGGCGGTGGCGCGCGGCGGCGGCGCGGACGCGCTGTACGCGTGCCTGCCGCAGCTGTGGAGCCACGCGCACAACCACGACATGCTGCGGGCGGCCGCGCTAGCCGCCTCCGTCAACTTGCTCAAGGTAAGATGCACGTGCTGCACGTGGTGTCGTACGTGATGGAGCGGTGCGGCGCGGCGGTGGCGCGCGGCGGCGGCGCGGACGCGCTGTACGCGTGCCTGCCGCAGCTGTGGAGCCACGCGCACAACCACGACATGCTGCGGGCGGCCGCGCTAGCCGCCTCCGTCAACTTGCTCAAGGTAAGATGCACGTGCTGCACGTGGTGTCGTACGTGATGGAGCGGTGCGGCGCGGCGGTGGCGCGCGGCGGCGGCGCGGACGCGCTGTACGCGTGCCTGCCGCAGCTGTGGAGCCACGCGCACAACCACGACATGCTGCGGGCGGCCGCGCTAGCCGCCTCCGTCAACTTGCTCAAGGTAAGATGCACGTGCTGCACGTGGTGTCGTACGTGATGGAGCGGTGCGGCGCGGCGGTGGCGCGCGGCGGCGGCGCGGACGCGCTGTACGCGTGCCTGCCGCAGCTGTGGAGCCACGCGCACAACCACGACATGCTGCGGGCGGCCGCGCTAGCCGCCTCCGTCAACTTGCTCAAGGTAAGATGCACGTGCTGCACGTGGTGTCGTACGTGATGGAGCGGTGCGGCGCGGCGGTGGCGCGCGGCGGCGGCGCGGACGCGCTGTACGCGTGCCTGCCGCAGCTGTGGAGCCACGCGCACAACCACGACATGCTGCGGGCGGCCGCGCTAGCCGCCTCCGTCAACTTGCTCAAGGTAAGATGCACGTGCTGCACGTGGTGTCGTACGTGATGGAGCGGTGCGGCGCGGCGGTGGCGCGCGGCGGCGGCGCGGACGCGCTGTACGCGTGCCTGCCGCAGCTGTGGAGCCACGCGCACAACCACGACATGCTGCGGGCGGCCGCGCTAGCCGCCTCCGTCAACTTGCTCAAGGTAAGATGCACGTGCTGCACGTGGTGTCGTACGTGATGGAGCGGTGCGGCGCGGCGGTGGCGCGCGGCGGCGGCGCGGACGCGCTGTACGCGTGCCTGCCGCAGCTGTGGAGCCACGCGCACAACCACGACATGCTGCGGGCGGCCGCGCTAGCCGCCTCCGTCAACTTGCTCAAGGTAAGATGCACGTGCTGCACGTGGTGTCGTACGTGATGGAGCGGTGCGGCGCGGCGGTGGCGCGCGGCGGCGGCGCGGACGCGCTGTACGCGTGCCTGCCGCAGCTGTGGAGCCACGCGCACAACCACGACATGCTGCGGGCGGCCGCGCTAGCCGCCTCCGTCAACTTGCTCAAGGTAAGATGCACGTGCTGCACGTGGTGTCGTACGTGATGGAGCGGTGCGGCGCGGCGGTGGCGCGCGGCGGCGGCGCGGACGCGCTGTACGCGTGCCTGCCGCAGCTGTGGAGCCACGCGCACAACCACGACATGCTGCGGGCGGCCGCGCTAGCCGCCTCCGTCAACTTGCTCAAGGTAAGATGCACGTGCTGCACGTGGTGTCGTACGTGATGGAGCGGTGCGGCGCGGCGGTGGCGCGCGGCGGCGGCGCGGACGCGCTGTACGCGTGCCTGCCGCAGCTGTGGAGCCACGCGCACAACCACGACATGCTGCGGGCGGCCGCGCTAGCCGCCTCCGTCAACTTGCTCAAGGTAAGATGCACGTGCTGCACGTGGTGTCGTACGTGATGGAGCGGTGCGGCGCGGCGGTGGCGCGCGGCGGCGGCGCGGACGCGCTGTACGCGTGCCTGCCGCAGCTGTGGAGCCACGCGCACAACCACGACATGCTGCGGGCGGCCGCGCTAGCCGCCTCCGTCAACTTGCTCAAGGTAAGATGCACGTGCTGCACGTGGTGTCGTACGTGATGGAGCGGTGCGGCGCGGCGGTGGCGCGCGGCGGCGGCGCGGACGCGCTGTACGCGTGCCTGCCGCAGCTGTGGAGCCACGCGCACAACCACGACATGCTGCGGGCGGCCGCGCTAGCCGCCTCCGTCAACTTGCTCAAGGTAAGATGCACGTGCTGCACGTGGTGTCGTACGTGATGGAGCGGTGCGGCGCGGCGGTGGCGCGCGGCGGCGGCGCGCCGTAATCCCATCGAAATGAACGATGTCAAAGCGAACGTTTTGTTGAATTCTGGAAATTTCAAACACGTTTTTGTAGGTCCTTAAACTTATCAAAATATGACCTAAATTAGTTTGCATAGTTCAAATCTAACTTTTTAGACACAAAACATTAGTCATTCTGTGACAAAACGCAGCCAGTATAATAACAACGAAAATAATCATGCTAGGTCCAAACAACTTTATTAAAACTTTATGCAATAGAACCCATTAACCGAATTAACTCATCTTTGCAATTTGCATTGCATCCATATATATCCATATCTACAGTATCTACTTCTCGTTCTCGCGGAATAGCGAATAACGCGTCCGAATCCGTCCGAACGACCGCTGTCGCTCGTTCGTGTTACTTCGGTCGAAGCGCGAGCGAGACTTCGCTTATCGCTTTCATAAATCGTTGCCGAGGGAGTGAGACGTACGGATATACTGATACATTCGGATTCGTAAAGACAAGAAGAGTGATTCATGAAACGAGAAAGATATTATATCTTTTTATCTATCACTCCGGAGTTACCCATGTCTACCTGCCGCAGCTGTGGACTCACGCGTATGATCTCGACGTTGACACGCCGCGAGCGACCGTATAATCTTCTCACTCGGGTCTATAAATTGCCTTTGTGATATAAACTAGAGATGCCCCGAATAGTGGTTTTGGCCGAATACCGAATATTCGGCCAAACTCTCGGACGAATACCGAATATTCGGCACGAAATGCGAACATTGTGAGTCACAATTATTATGAAAACTGTTCGCCAACAAAGCACAACGTTTACTAAGACATATTTTTGTAAAACAGAACTAATGAATGTAGTTAGAGTCAATCAAATCAGACCCATGATAAAAATACTTAAAATATTTCATAATCAACAAATGCTTAAAAAAGGGTCTTCTTATTTAACAACTTTCCAATAATACATTTTAAATATTCAATGTACCTAATTTTTAAACTACCAAAAATTGTGTAATTTTTCTTATTAGGTAGGGGCAACAGATATTCGGTATTCGGCCGAATAGTAGGCAACATTCGGCCGAATACCGAATATTCGGCAAAGTGGCCGAATAGCGAATAGTTGCCTAATATTCGTGGCATCTCTAATATAAACCATCAAAAAGGCAATCTATAAAATTTAACTTTATTCTTTCGATTCAAACACAGACATCTTCTAGACTGAGCATAGTAACGCTACCCCCTCTGCCACACATACGGTAGCGTTACTCCATCTTCGAGTCAATCCCGTGCCGTGATTGGTCCGTGTCTTTGAACGGACCAATCACGGCACGGGATTCGCTCACCTCGTCCCCCCGCACCCCCGTATTTTTGGCAGCATCGGTTTCATGAAATAATTGCTTTAAACTCAGTCTAGAGGATTCCTAGTCTATGGATTCAAAGTAACAACTTTATCTTCTCAAATCTAACCCCTTTTCCCAGGCCATAGGGGAATGCCCCCCCAACATTCGTCCCTGGATCCTAAACGTGGTGAATGAGTCCACCAAACTGTCGGAGCCCGCGCACGTCTACCTTCTAGAAGATGCTCTGGACCTCTGGCTCGCCGTGCTGGAGACTTCTCACGTGGCTGACGCGGCCACGCTTCAGCTGGCTGAAAACCTGTGTCCTATACTTGGTAAGAGAAAAGTACATAAAACCGTTATTAACAGCGTGTAAGCAGGCCTCCGTCACTCGCTCACGGCCGCGCGCTATATGCCTACCGCTCGGCGTATCGTCGACGATACAACCGACAGAGGGCCGGCGAACGCCCGCCTGAGCGCTCGCACCGCACTGCGCCGCACGTTTCCCGCGCTTACGCTTCCAAATGCCGAAAACACGTAATTATTGTAAACCACCACCACCAAACCACGTAATTTTTAAATAATTTTGACAACGTCATAATGAATCGGCCTGGTAGCACCGTATTACAACTTTTAAAAAACTTCGCTTTGCTCCTGTTTTCCGTATGAGTATTTATTAAAATTATTTACGCGATTTAGGATATTTTCAACTATAAAATTTAATAACAGAGAATTCCGAGAAGGGAAAAATATTATAAATCATTATATAAAAGTAAAACATATTTCACTGACTAATAAAAAATATGGTTGATTCGCAACATTCGTTTTATTACAATAATCATCGTATTAGGTACAATAGGTACCTACAACCCTAGCGCATTCTTACGATGACGCGTTGGCACGTGACTCGCACGGCGGGCGACACAGTCTCGACTCTTTGTGCGCGTACTTATGGTACATTTCTTCTCGTCCTGAGCAGCAGGTATTATTATTAAGATTTTGTAGGCTATTATAGCGTAGGTATTTTCGCTTTTGTATGGGAATGATGCATCTGTTACGTAGTAACTATTTATTAATCTGTGGTGTAAGTAAGTATGTTTTGAAAGATGCGCTGGACCAACGGAGCGGTAGATGACAATCGCGAGGTTGCATTTGATCTAAAGACTAAGTGTCATATTGGCATGAATAAGTATCACAACGATACGTTTTCAGTGGTAAAATGAAATTTGGTTTGACCAATTGGTACCTTTTCTCTTTCTCAATTTAATTTATTTGGAATTTATTTGAGAAGTAATTTGTTTTTATTGCAGAACAAACTTCAGAGCACCTCCGCATAATAGTGTACATAATGCAAGCCTACACCCTGCTCTGTCCTGAAGAGTTCCTACTGGGCGCTGGCGGCAAGTGCATGATGCTGTTAGAGGACATGCTCGGCGACATGCGCACTGAAGGTGGGTCAGCTCACCCCGTCCTGACTAGTCATACACAAACTACATCATAGTGTACATAATGCGAGCCTACACCCTGCTCTGCCCTGAAGAGTTCCTACTGGGCGCCGGAGGCACGTGCATGATGCTGTTAGAGGACATGCTCGGCGACATGCGCACTGAAGGTGGGTCAGCTCACCCCGTCCTGACTAGTCATACACAAACCACATCATAGTGTACATAATGCGAGCCTACACCCTGCTCTGCCCCGAGGAGTTCCTACTGGGCGCCGGAGGCACGTGCATGATGCTGTTAGAGGACATGCTCGGCGACATGCGCACTGAAGGTGGGTCAGCTCACCCCGTCCTGACTAGTCATACACAAACCACATCATAGTGTACATAATGCGAGCCTACACCCTGCTCTGTCCTGAAGAGTTCCTACTGAGCGCCGGAGGCACGTGCATGATGCTGTTAGAGGACATGCTCGGCGACATGCGCACTGAAGGTGGGTCAGCTCACCCCGTCCTGACTAGTCATACACAAACTACATAATAGTGTACATAATGCGAGCCTACACCCTGCTCTGCCCTGAAGAGTTCCTACTGGGCGCCGGAGGCACGTGCATGATGCTGTTAGAGGACATGCTCGGCGACATGCGCACTGAAGGTGGGTCAGCTCACCCCGTCCTGACTAGTCATACACAAACCACATCATAGTGTACATAATGCGAGCCTACACCCTGCTCTGCCCCGAGGAGTTCCTACTGGGCGCCGGAGGCACGTGCATGATGCTGTTAGAGGACATGCTCGGCGACATGCGCACTGAAGGTGGGTCAGCTCACCCCGTCCTGACTAGTCATACACAAACCACATCATAGTGTACATAATGCGAGCCTACACCCTGCTCTGTCCTGAAGAGTTCCTACTGAGCGCCGGAGGCACGTGCATGATGCTGTTAGAGGACATGCTCGGCGACATGCGCACTGAAGGTGGGTCAGCTCACCCCGTCCTGACTAGTCATACACAAACTACATAATAGTGTACATAATGCGAGCCTACACCCTGCTCTGCCCTGAAGAGTTCCTACTGGGCGCCGGAGGCACGTGCATGATGCTGTTAGAGGACATGCTCGGCGACATGCGCACTGAAGGTGGGTCAGCTCACCCCGTCCTGACTAGTCATACACAAACCACATCATAGTGTACATAATGCGAGCCTACACCCTGCTCTGCCCCGAGGAGTTCCTACTGGGCGCCGGAGGCACGTGCATGATGCTGTTAGAGGACATGCTCGGCGACATGCGCACTGAAGGTGGGTCAGCTCACCCCGTCCTGACTAGTCATACACAAACCACATCATAGTGTACATAATGCGAGCCTACACCCTGCTCTGCCCCGAGGAGTTCCTACTGGGCGCCGGAGGCACGTGCATGATGCTGTTAGAGGACATGCTCGGCGACATGCGCACTGAAGGTGGGTCAGCTCACCCCGTCCTGACTAGTCATACACAAACTACATAATAGTGTACATAATGCGAGCCTACACCCTGCTCTGCCCTGAAGAGTTCCTACTGGGCGCCGGAGGCACGTGCATGATGCTGTTAGAGGACATGCTCGGCGACATGCGCACTGAAGGTGGGTCAGCTCACCCCGTCCTGACTAGTCATACACAAACCACATCATAGTGTACATAATGCGAGCCTACACCCTGCTCTGTCCTGAAGAGTTCCTACTGAGCGCCGGAGGCACGTGCATGATGCTGTTAGAGGACATGCTCGGCGACATGCGCACTGAAGGTGGGTCAGCTCACCCCGTCCTGACTAGTCATACACAAACTACATAATAGTGTACATAATGCGAGCCTACACCCTGCTCTGCCCTGAAGAGTTCCTACTGGGCGCCGGAGGCACGTGCATGATGCTGTTAGAGGACATGCTCGACGACATGCGCACTGAAGGTGGGTCAGCTCACCCCGTCCTGACTAGTCATACACAAACCACATCATAGTGTACATAATGCGAGCCTACACCCTGCTCTGCCCCGAGGAGTTCCTACTGGGCGCCGGAGGCACGTGCATGATGCTGTTAGAGGACATGCTCGGCGACATGCGCACTGAAGGTGGGTCAGCTCACCCCGTCCTGACTAGTCATACACAAACCACATCATAGTGTACATAATGCGAGCCTACACCCTGCTCTGCCCCGAGGAGTTCCTACTGGGCGCCGGAGGCATGTGCATGATGCTGTTAGAGGACATGCTCGGCGACATGCGCACTGAAGGTGGGTCAGCTCACCCCGTCCTGACTAGTCATACACAAACTATATAATAGTGTACATAATGCGAGCCTACACCCTGCTCTGCCCTGAAGAGTTCCTACTGGGCGCCGGAGGCACGTGCATGATGCTGTTAGAGGACATGCTCGGCGACATGCGCACTGAAGGTGGGTCAGCTCACCCCGTCCTGACTAGTCATACACAAACCACATCATAGTGTACATAATGCGAGCCTACACCCTGCTCTGCCCCGAGGAGTTCCTACTGGGCGCCGGAGGCACGTGCATGATGCTGTTAGAGGACATGCTCGGCGACATGCGCACTGAAGGTGGGTCAGCTCACCCCGTCCTGACTAGTCATACACAAACTACATAATAGTGTACATAATGCGAGCCTACACCCTGCTCTGCCCTGAAGAGTTCCTACTGGGCGCCGGAGGCACGTGCATGATGCTGTTAGAGGACATGCTCGGCGACATGCGCACTGAAGGTGGGTCAGCTCACCCCGTCCTGACTAGTCATACACAAACCACATCATAGTGTACATAATGCGAGCCTACACCCTGCTCTGTCCTGAAGAGTTCCTACTCAGCGCCGGAGGCACGTGCATGATGCTGTTAGAGGACATGCTCGGCGACATGCGCACTGAAGGTGGGTCAGCTCACCCCGTCCTGACTAGTCATACACAAACTACATAATAGTGTACATAATGCGAGCCTACACCCTGCTCTGCCCTGAAGAGTTCCTACTGGGCGCCGGAGGCACGTGCATGATGCTGTTAGAGGACATGCTCGGCGACATGCGCACTGAAGGTGGGTCAGCTCACCCCGTCCTGACTAGTCATACACAAACCACATCATAGTGTACATAATGCGAGCCTACACCCTGCTCTGCCCCGAGGAGTTCCTACTGGGCGCCGGAGGCACGTGCATGATGCTGTTAGAGGACATGCTCGGCGACATGCGCACTGAAGGTGGGTCAGCTCACCCCGTCCTGACTAGTCATACACAAACCACATCATAGTGTACATAATGCGAGCCTACACCCTGCTCTGCCCCGAGGAGTTCCTACTGGGCGCCGGAGGCATGTGCATGATGCTGTTAGAGGACATGCTCGGCGACATGCGCACTGAAGGTGGGTCAGCTCACCCCGTCCTGACTAGTCATACACAAACTATATAATAGTGTACATAATGCGAGCCTACACCCTGCTCTGCCCTGAAGAGTTCCTACTGGGCGCCGGAGGCACGTGCATGATGCTGTTAGAGGACATGCTCGGCGACATGCGCACTGAAGGTGGGTCAGCTCACCCCGTCCTGACTAGTCATACACAAACCACATCATAGTGTACATAATGCGAGCCTACACCCTGCTCTGCCCCGAGGAGTTCCTACTGGGCGCCGGAGGCACGTGCATGATGCTGTTAGAGGACATGCTCGGCGACATGCGCACTGAAGGTGGGTCAGCTCACCCCGTCCTGACTAGTCATACACAAACTACATAATAGTGTACATAATGCGAGCCTACACCCTGCTCTGCCCTGAAGAGTTCCTACTGGGCGCCGGAGGCACGTGCATGATGCTGTTAGAGGACATGCTCGGCGACATGCGCACTGAAGGTGGGTCAGCTCACCCCGTCCTGACTAGTCATACACAAACCACATCATAGTGTACATAATGCGAGCCTACACCCTGCTCTGTCCTGAAGAGTTCCTACTGAGCGCCGGAGGCACGTGCATGATGCTGTTAGAGGACATGCTCGGCGACATGCGCACTGAAGGTGGGTCAGCTCACCCCGTCCTGACTAGTCATACACAAACTACATAATAGTGTACATAATGCGAGCCTACACCCTGCTCTGCCCTGAAGAGTTCCTACTGGGCGCCGGAGGCACGTGCATGATGCTGTTAGAGGACATGCTCGGCGACATGCGCACTGAAGGTGGGTCAGCTCACCCCGTCCTGACTAGTCATACACAAACCACATCATAGTGTACATAATGCGAGCCTACACCCTGCTCTGTCCTGAAGAGTTCCTACTGAGCGCCGGAGGCACGTGCATGATGCTGTTAGAGGACATGCTCGGCGACATGCGCACTGAAGGTGGGTCAGCTCACCCCGTCCTGACTAGTCATACACAAACTACATCATAGTGTACATAATGCGAGCCTACACCCTGCTCTGCCCTGAAGAGTTCCTACTGGGCGCCGGAGGCACGTGCATGATGCTGTTAGAGGACATGCTCGGCGACATGCGCACTGAAGGTGGGTCAGCTCACCCCGTCCTGACTAGTCATACACAAACTACATCATAGTGTACATAATGCGAGCCTACTGCTTTGCCCTAAATAGTCCTTATTGGGCGCCGGCGGCACGTGAATGTAGGATTAGCAGTGGAGTCATCTTGAAATTAACTATTATTATTATTATTATTTTAGTTATTTATTACACAAAAGTTACAACTTTTTTGTTAAGGACAAAGCTCCACAAAACTACATTTGTTTGACTGTGGAGTCGCATTATTCTATACTTAAATAAATTTATGTTATATGTGTGTGTATTTGTGTTATGGCTTACATTGGGAGTTATAATACTAGGTAATGTCATGAATACACTATAGGGCAACACATTCCCCTATAGTGTATTCAAGAGATACATTTTAAGACTCTTTTTTAATCTACTTTTTTTGGGCTGTTTTACTATGTCCGCGGGCAAAGTATTCAGTAAATAGGGTAACCGCTTCTTAAGTGTCCTATCGCCATAATAATTATACACCCTAGGTACTTCATATTTGCCCGCCGTTAATGCTCTGGTGTTATGACTATGTTTGACTAGATCCCTGTGCTCTTGGCTGCCATGACTGTTTATAGCTAACATATATTTAAGTTTTAATCCCACTGGTAAAATTTTACATCATTTAAATAATTGTCTGTAGTCAGTTTTGCAACTAACTAACTAATATGTAGGTACAGTCGCCATCAGACATATCGGAGCGGCCAAGGCGCTCACAAATATCTGAACACGCCTCTATTGTCATGGCGATAGAGTGCGCGTTCAGATATTGTGAACACCTTGGCCGCTCCGATATATCTGATGGCGACTGTACCTAGTCACAAAGTTTATATTTGAACGTCATAAATAAATATTTTTATTTCCTAGGTATCCTGACGGTGTTAAAAATGGCGGAGGTGTGCATCAGCGTGTCGTTCCCTGAAAGAAACACGTTCCTGGGAGTCAAGGTCATATGGCCCATCCTGCTCAGGGTTATACAGTAAGCATTCAAGCATAATTATTATGTACGAGGTGTTTTGCGACCTTTACAATATGTGGGGCACAGGGGCATACTGAACATATTTTGCCATGAGATCAACACCAAAGTTTTTGCGTAGGGCGTTTTTATTCTCTCGCGTTTTTGTTCTCGCGACCAAATGCTGGAATGATATCCCTCCGCCTTTAAGACAGCTTAAATCCAAAAAAACATTTAAAAATCACTTTAAAAAAAATCTTCTTGAGAAACAAACCGCTGGGATTCCATTCGGCTATTTGGTTGCAGATTTTAGGATATAACATGGTGGGGCTGGTGTCACACAACTAGGAGGCTTACACACAGTACACACGGGTCAATTTTTACCAATTTTTACCTATTATCTAAGTATTTTATCAAAAATTATCACACGATATGCACAAATACTCACACTTACACTGTACGATTGTTTCCGACGTACGTAAATACTTCTCCGTAAATATATTCTTTGTTGTGACCTGGGTCCCGGCAGAAAATCAGTGCTTTGCTCGAAAGAGCGAAGCGTATCACTGAGCCGTGACCCTTTTGTCCTGCTGCAACGCACACAGTTTGTACCTACCTACCTACTTTTATTAAATTTTACTTTTGTACCTACTCATTTCTATGTTATTATGTGTTCCGTTCCACGTCTGAGATCTTCATTGAGAGCGTAACGCCTCCGTTGACCGATAGATGCCGCTAGCGTCTATGTAGTCGCTCCGCCGCCTCGCCGTGACGTAGTTCCGCTTCCCTTTCCTGCAAACAGACGCCCGCCCCCCGCCACTCGCCGCCGCTATGTCATTGTTTCGTCGACCGTCCTGACCGATGGTCCGCAAATTTTTTTTTGCGAACATTTTTGCAGCATGGCGCTTTAAAAAATTTCCGATCCAAATTTTGTTCGATTAAATAGCGAGATATAGCCAGAGATCGCCACTACTAGTCTTTTGGCGGTCTCGGGATCGATCTTCCAACGGTGCTTTTCGATTCTACCCACTTTTTTCTTGCTAAATTATCTTTTACATGCCATGCTGCTAAAATCGTTACCGTTAACTCGCATTTTCGAGAGTGAAGTAGGAAGTGCGTCAACAAGTCGTTTCAAGTGTCGTTTGTTACAACGCGTGGTAACGTAAGTCGACGCCTCTCGCGTCACGCGCCGGCGCCTCTGCCGCCACGATGGCGCATCTCGCGTCACGCGCCGGCGCCTCCCGAGATGTCGGTGGCTGCCGCCACGATGGCGCCTCTCGCGTCACGCGCCGGCGCCTCCTGAGCTGGCGGTGGCTACCGCCACGATGGCGCTTCTCGCGTCACGCGCCGGCGCCTCCCGAGCTGTTGGTGGCTGCCGCCACGATGGCGCCACCCGAGCTGGCGGTGGCTGCCGCCACGATGGCGCCTCTCGCGTCACGCGCCGGCGCCTCCCGAGCTGGCGATGGCTGCCGCCACGATGGCGCCTCTCGCGTTACGCGCCGGCGCCTCCCGAGCTGGCGATGGCTGCCGCCACGATGGCGCCTCTCGCGTTACGCGCCGGCGCCTCCCGAGCTGGCGGTGGCTGCCGCCACGATGGCGCCGCCCACCTCACGCACCGGCACCGAGCGGCGGCGGTTGCCATGATAGCGCCGGCAATTACGTCGATGCTGCAAGTACGACGCTGTCGTCCTTTGCAATGGCACCCATGTTCTGTTCGTAAGAAAACTTACCTGCTGCCGTTCCCAATGATATCGCCAGCGGCCGTGTCGATGCAGCCCGCCAAGCCGACGCCGGCCGGGCGCCACGCCGCCTCCGTCCGGCGCCACGTGTACCACGGTACCAGTTTTCCCTGTCCACATGGCCCCATTGAGGTACGCAGGCGCTTATAGCTATGGTGCAACAGCACGAGCAGACCGCTAAACTCTTGCTTTCGGTTAAGGATCCCTCCGTCGCCAAGGCGACGGCAGACAAGGTCCCGTGTGCTCCGCTCAAAACCGAGGTTGAAGGCATTGAAAAGGTTTGCAGTGTTCACATAATTATCTCTCTCCTTGCCCGCGCTCTCCAGCTTAAGTTCCGTCTTACAAAGACAAACTCGTTCGCCAAGCCCCTAATAAACAAAATGGGACAAATAAACCCGCTGCGCCTGAACGAGCTTGTGTTTCCGGTGCCAAGAGAAAGGGGCCAGGAGGACTCCAGCAGTTTCCATCTGTCTGTCTTCGACTTTATCGAAACAGTTTTGTTAAGCAAAGCGCCAAAATCGATTTTAGACTTGATTTCATCAGTGCGATTTCCTTAAAAGCATGCTACCATGCTCCTATACAAGTTTGACTGAAGGTTTTTCGTTTTCTCAACATACAGACCTGCCTTGCTGCCGAGTTTCTCACAGAAACTATACTCGATGCCTCCTGTTCAGTCTCAAATTCGCGAACGTTAGTTTATGGAGATTGCACCGTCGTAGTCCTCACCTTATACCTGTAGTCCGTTAATAATGGTAGACAATGTACGAAGTGAGGCCCTTCAAGTGGAGAGTAATCGTTAACGGGCCGCACCTGCAGCGCTGACGACAGGAGTGTACTACAAACATACAACCGTTACTACGGTTGTCGAAAAAACTGCTGATGCCAGCAGATCGTCTATAGTTCGCGCTGGTTCCTTGCTACTTACCAGGTCGGTATAACCCCCAAAGGCGACGGTTTATCAAAAAGTCACTGCGTCCCCCGAGTGGCAGCTGCGCCCAGAAGCCGCCGAGACTATCTTCGCCTGATAGGCGCCTTGTTGGCCGGCCTCTCCGCTTTCGAGAGCCCTCGCACTGTACCACGGTATGTCTTAATCGACTCTTTGAAGTGCTACCACGACGCGTTTGGCAGCTGCCGGTGATACGACTTGGCATGGATATCTCCACCTCCCAGGCTAGTCTGTTTACTGTGACGGCGTGATGAGGAGAGCTTTCTCGCAGCTGTGGTAAGCTTGCAATTTACTGGCGGTCCTAGTGAACACAACGTCAGACCACCATCCCTTACAAGTCAACGACCTTAAGAATCGAGGCGTAGCTCCTGTCAGATAGGACTCTCCAACACCGAGCCGGCGATAACCGGGTATTTCCGGTTCCGGTACTGGTTGTCTAGAAAACCAGTACCGGGGAGCACTCCCTAGATCGTCCCCTTGTCGAGGTCGCTGTACGCCCACAATGTAGAAATGATCTTCATGGTGCATCAAAAATGAGATCGACTGCCAGGTACCTCTAATACCCAGTGAAGTAGCAAGCTATCTCAGACATCTATTTCTATTCTCCATGTTAGCTTTCAGAATGATACTTGTTCAGAAGCCTGTAACAAGTGCTGTATGTGAACCACTATCGGACACTATGCCTTCTTCCATCGTCATTAATAGCGAGACCAGCGCCTCCCAAACCACCAGCTTGGGACGCGAGAAATCTTATTCAAATTACTTGCCCTAACTTGAATAATCCTACAACGTACCTATATAGAAGAGCTGCCGCACCTTTACTGTTAGCATCAGGCCGCAGGGTCAATGACCTTACCCTACTACACTGTAGCCCAGGCAATTACACAGATAACTTTGACGCTATTATTTTGTGTCCGAAATTCGGTTCTAAACCAGATAACGTGTCTCACCGACTGGACTCTCTAGAAGCTTCGGAATAAAGTATAGACCCAGTAGGTAGTCTGGGTACGTCAACTTGTGAGAATTACACAAAATGTTAGGGACACTGCGCTTATTTCCTTCAGACACAGTAGTCTCATCCAATCCGGCCTCGCCTACGATTGCTTTCGATCCATGATGTACTTAATCACTAAATTAGCTGGAAAACTATCCAATTACTTAGCGATATTTTGGCTTAAGTTAATTGGGAACATGACTCTTTCTTTAGACGATCCTATCGCCGAGATTCTGCGGATCGGATGCGATTTCGAATGAGAAATCTCTCAAACCAGTTTAACGTCAGATTCGAACCTGGGATTACAGTTTAAATTCTCAATTTCCTGTAATGCATCATTATAACGAGTTATTGATTTCATGGGTTGCAGTAAGGCGTATATATATTTATTCTTTCTCTGAGTTATATGACAGTAGGTGTAGCCCTAACGCTTGCGCGCCCGCTGACTCGCCACCAGGAGATAATAAACAGGTCTCAATGAAGATCTCAGACGTGGAACGGAACACATAATATAAAAATTTTACCTTCCAATAAAATTATTATTATGTTTCCTTCCACGTCTGAGATCTGAGTAATGCCTTCCTGGCAGGCTACTAGGCTACTTTTATACCGACGGTACTTCTCCTCAACAATGACATAGCGGCGGCGAGTGGCGGGGGGCGGGCGTCTGTTTGCAGGAAAGGGAAGCGGAACTACGTCACGGCGAGGCGGCGGAGCGACTACATAGACGCTAGCGGCATCTATCGGTCACCGGAGGCGTTACGCTCTCAATGAAGATCTCAGACGTGGAAGGAAACATAATAATAATTTTATTGGAAGGTAAAATTTTTATATTGTGTGTCATTGCAGCTGTGAAATAAATGATTTATCTATCTATCTATCTTATTTTTTTTTAATTTTTATCTGAAATCTAAGATACTGAGAATACGACCTATATACATACTGAGAATACGACAGGAATTATTGATATGCTGATGTGTTTGTGAAGTAATAAAAGGAAATATTTCAGCTGGCTAGACCTGGATGACCTGCCGCTCGTGCTGTCAGTGGAGCTGTGCCTGATGTCGCGCGTCATTCTGCTCTCCACCGATCTCTTTTACAAGGTAACACAATCCAATTGACATCCTTTTCTGGAATTATACTTTTACTAACTGTTTTAACAATTAAAATTTGATTAATATATGAGTTATGTTTTTTCCTCGCAAAACGTCGTATGAGGGCGTGTTTTTTTTTGTTGTCCCCTACACTTTTTTTTCAAATTTGGGATTTTTTATGTTATTTCTACTCAGAATCACGAGCTCTTTCTATCCTAATAGGAGAAAAAAAGTGTCCTAAGGTTTTTATTTCCATTACGTCACCATTTCTCATAGACTTTGTATGGCGGTCGCGCAAGGGAAAGATCGAAAAATGTATGGAAATTTTGGGACACTTTTTTTCTCCTATTAGGATAGACGGAGCTCGTGATTCTGAGTAGAAGTAACATAAAAAATCCCAAGTTTGAAAAAAAGTGTAGGGGACAACAAAAAAAAAAAACGCTCATGAAACACGTGTGCTTTGGTCATTACACACATAGACTTTCTTATTGCACAATATCGCATCGAGTGTAATGACCAACGAAGCACACTTGCATCATAATCAGAGATCGGACAAATTTGCGACATTGCTCGCAATAATGTGGACATGACTCCAAAATTGATTAAATAATTAATCATTTAATTAATTTCTGTTTAATTTTGATTCCTAATCAATAAAAAACACAAAGATTTCTTATAATGTAAATTTATTAAAGAAATTAATCAGTATGTTTTCCAAATTTTCTGTAGGTACTCATTTTTTATATCAATAATATATTTAAGTGCTATTTATTGACGAGGGAACAAAATTAAATCTCAAGTAAAAAATTTATTAAAATAATTAAATGATTAATTATTTAATCAATTTTGGAGTCATGTCCACATTATTAAATAAATAAATAAATAAATAAATATTGGGGGACATCTTACACAGATCAACCTAGCCCCAAACTAAGCAAAGCTTGTACTATGGGTACTAGGCGACGATATACATACTTATATAGATAAATACATACTTATATACATAGAAAACATCCATGACTCCGGAACAAATATTATTGCGAGTAATGTCGCAAATTTGTCCGATCTCTGATCATAATGTTGTGATTTACCAGGCGATAGAAGACGCAGCGGCCACCATGCCCGAGTACGAGTCGGACCCCACGAAGGTTCTGGATAAGATAGTCCACGTGTGGACCGAGAAGATGAACCTGGTCACGCAGGTGGAACGGTGGAAGGTCGCTGGTAGGTGCAGGCCACAGACAATCCAACCTCTAGACATAGCATAGTCGCGCTACCCCCTCTGCCACACATACGGTAGCGTTACTCCATCTTCGAGTCAATCCCGTGCCGTAATTGGTCCGTGTCTTTGAACGGACCAATCACGGCACGGGATTCGCTCACCTCGTCCCCCCGCACCCCCGTATTTTTGGCAGCATCGGTTTCATGAAAGAATTGGCCTAAGCTCAGTCTAGAGGTTGGATTGTCAGTGGTTCAGGCTAACTACAGATTTATGTTTTAGTGGATGGCATGTTTTTAGGGTTCCGTACCCAAAGGGTAAAAACGGGACCCTATTACTAAGACTCCGCTGTCCGTCCGTCCGTCCGTCTGTCACCAGGCTGTATCTCACGAACCGTGATAGCTAGACAGTTGAAAATTTCACAGATGATGTATTTCTGTTGCCGCTATAACAACAAATACTAAAAACAGAATAAAATAAAGATTTAAGTGGGGCTCCCATACAGCAAACGTGATTTTTGACCGAAGTTAAGCAACGTCGGGCGGGGTCAGTACTTGGATGGGTGACCGTTTTTTTGCTGTTTTTTTTTGCTTGTTTTGCTCTATTTTTTGTTGATGGTGCGGAACCCTCCGTGCGCGAGTCCGACTCGCACTTGGCCGGTTTTTTTTTAAACAACTCCATCATTTCTCGACCGATTCTGAATATTATTTTTTTGATTGAATGTATACAGATACAGATTGGTCTCATTTTTGTCAAAACCTAGTTCAGATGAAGGGATCCGTGAGGAATCGAGGGAACTCCTCAAATCTTAAAGGTATACGTATACTGATTTTTGTATTTTCATCAACAAATCATCAGCATTTCTATTTCAAAAAAAGCGGCCAAGTGCGAATCGGACTCGCCCATGAAGGGTTCCGTATTTAGGCGATTTATGACGTATAAAAAAAAAACTACTTACTAGATCTCGTTCAAACCAATTTTCGGTGGAAGTTTACATGGTAATGTACATCATATATATTTTTTAGTTTTATCATTCTCTTATTTTAGAAGTTACAGGGGGGGGGGGGGGACACATTTTGCCATTTTGGAAGTGTCTCTCGCGCAAACTATTCAGTTTAGAAATAATGATATTAGAAACCTCAATATCATTTTTGAAGACCTATCCATAGATACCCCACACGTATGGGTTTGATGAAAAAAAAATATTTGAGTTTCAGTTCGAAGTATGGGGAACCCCAAAAATTTATTGTTTTTTTTCTATTTTTGTGTGAAAATCTTAATGCGGTTTACAGAATACATCTACTTACCAAGTTTCAACAGTATAGTTCTTATAGTTTCGGAGAAAAGTGGCTGTGACATACGGACGGACAGACAGACGGACAGACGGACAGACAGACAGACATGACGAATCTATAAGGGTTCCGTTTTTTGCCATTTGGCTACGGAACCCTAAAAATGGAACTCTTCAACGACGCATAGGTTACGTTTGGCAATTTGTTTTCTTCGCTATGTTTGCTAAGCGAGTTAGATTTTTAAGCCACATTTTTGTCAAGCTCGAGTTTGATGATGGTTTCTATGAGGACTCAATTCCTGAACTCCTGAACTCTTATTGGAACTCCTTTACGACAATAGTACATTACGATACAAGTGCGGAAAGTAGGAAATTCGCAACTCGCGTCGATTTAAAACACTATCCGGTCGCGTTTTAATTTATCACCACTCGTTGCGGATTTCCTATTCGCACGTGTATCGTTCAACGTTTTACAGTACGTATGTCCCTTTAAATCTTCGACATAGGTACAGGTGAACCAGGATCTATTGAGGGTGCGCCATGTTGCGGAATTTCACTGGAACTAATTTATTCATACTACACTGAATTGTCACCCTATACATGAGAATAACAGCGCCCTCTTGACAATTATCATATATTACTGGTCAGGCTATACGGATATGTACTGTAAAAGATATTTAAAAATTTTGATGCATACTATAATAGGGATGTTGACAATTTTTTGGAACTGGTTTCATTTTGTAGATAGACACGTAATAATTACAGAAAAAAATATTAAAAAAATATATTCATTAATTTTGAATAAGAAAACATGTATAATAAGTTTCGTGTTTAAATTTCGCGCCTAAACGCTCCAAACTGTCACGTGACCTTGATGACGTAACGGCGTTTTAAACAAACTGCTGTCAGTAATTTTTTTAAATTCTTTATATGGCAACTGACAATTTTTTTTAAAGCCTTAACACACTACCGCATCGGACAGCGACCTTCTTTCTCGCTCTAACTTATAGCTGCGTCCCTAACGCACCACCTTACACACTATCGATTCGTGCGCCGCACCGCACCAAGATCGCGTTTCGGTACGATAATCTGTAGACACTTAGGCAGGTTTTATAACTTGTCTTTGGTGATTCCACTGTGATTACGTCACGCGCTCCGATTGGCGTTTGCAGTCACGTGATACTGGGCATTATTTTAAATACTTTGATTATTTTTAATTAATTTATTACAGATATTTACACTTGCAAAATATGATTTTCCGCGTTCTAATATTCCCTGCTATGGTAAAAACATAACATATTATATATTCGCGATTCATGTCAACATCCCTATTGTTATTTGATGTGCTTGTGCAGTATTTTTCTAAGATGATGTTGTTGTTAGGTCTCGGTTTGGCGGCCCTGTTGACAACCCAAAACGCAGTGGTGTTGGGCCGCGCGCCGGCGCTGTTGCTCAACCTCGCCGAGGTGTTGAACGACGTCATGAAGACGGACGAGGCGGGCGTGCATCAAGAGTGAGTGCTTACCGTTGTTAATAATAGCAGGGATGTTGCGAACATCCGCATCCGCATCCGCATCCGCAACCGCGGAACTTCCGCATTATTTTCAACATCCGCATCTGCATCCGCATCCGCATGAAATCGATGCGGAGCTTATGCGGATGCGGATGTCAAACAAATCGGTACAGGAACGTCTTAGCGGCGGCGTAAGTGCTAGGTAATTTCGTCATTACCTATAACGAAATCGTCTAGATCCAGAAAAGTCGGCCAAGTTACTGTTTATTAAAATATAACGCACCTATATTCTTGCTCAAATACTAAACGTTTCGTTTTTTTTAAAATGATACTAAAAATGTAATATTTGACGTTTTATAAGTACCTAATCTTGACATCCGCATCCGCGGATGTGAGCCTTTAAATATCTGCATCCGCATCCGCATCCGCGGATGTCAAAAAATCTGCATCCGCAACATCCCTGATTAATAGTACAATATTGTCGAGGTTCGGAAGTAGCTACTTGCAGGCTGAGGATTCGTTTTAAACGGACGACCTTGGGAGTCCGTTTAATTGAATCCGAAGCCGGCAAGTAGCCTTCCAGCCGAGTCATATATAGTGCTTTTCTCAAAAATGGTGCAAGAAATAGAAGTATTTTACAGAACTTACAGAAGCAACGTTCTAATTTTCCATTAATTTTCACAGAAAAAAATACAACCATTAAAAAAATTAGCTTGCCGCCTTAAAAAAAAAAAGAAGTGTATTTTTCTGCTGAAAATACGCCAATCTATTTGAGACACCTAAATAGTCGCGGTACCAACATTAAGCCTGTAACAGACTATCGCACCGCACCGCGACCTTGGAGCGTCGCACCCATAAGTGAGAGCGAGAAAGAGATATCTGTTTCTCGCTCTCACTTAGGGGTGCGACGGTAGGCTTTATAATAATAAGTCCTGATCATCTGTTTGGCTGTTTAAGGGACCTATGCCTTCATTTGATATGGCCATTTAAAGTTTTAAAAAGTTTGGAACTCGTTAAATAATGGAATTTGTATGTGACATTGCAGTCCCGAAATCGAGACTGCAATGTTTTTAACTTTTTAATTTTTCGAATGACCATAAACTACGCACTTCGCGACCTATTTTGTAACCGGCAACGTCGACTTTGCCGTCCATTTTTGAGAAAAGATTCATTGACGGCAAAGTGCGTATAGTTTAGGAAACAAGTGACCGTCAAAAATATTTTTTGATATACTTTTATTGATGACTTTATCACCTTTACATGTCTAAAACTGCTTCTCGAGATCTTTCTAATGAGCTTAAATTCAATGTGTCTATGTTATTCCATTGAAGAGTTCCTTTGGCTATATTCCGACTGCATCATCAGATCAGCTCCATGTTAGCATAATGTGGCATTGTCATCGGAAATATGGAAGTATACCAAATTTCAGCTCAATCAGACACTGGGAAGTGGTTTAAGTTTAAGTTACAAGATTTGAAGCACATATATGTAGATATATACAGAGAATATACGCGGTGAAGCTAAATAAAAGTATGGTAAAAAACGTTTTTGTGTTTGATAGCTGAAAAAGATGGCATTGTACGGTGCTATATGAGCGAATCAAGTTTTTGATTAGCCCAAACAGTGGCGTAACTAGGGGGGTGCTGGGGGGGGCACGTGCCCCGGGCGCCGTCCAAGGGGGGGCGCCAAAATGGGCAAAAGACCTCCCATAGAAAATGGACCAGCCAAAATATAGGAAACAGTCAAATTTTTTTTTCGCGACTTAGGGGTTGGTCTCATAGTAAAAATTGCTCAGTATAATCCCAAAACCTCCCTAGCAACGGAAATGCAGTTATTTTTTAGCCACCCTGTATACAGGTTGGTCCAAACCTTGACGTCCAAAAAATTTTTTTAGAATCCTCGTCGTTGGTTATCAGAATATATGTATACCCCATGTATTTATGCCTTCTAATAATTGTTCGTGGTATTTGCACTGATGACATGAAATAGCGATGCGGAAGTGACCCCATAAAATAATAGTAGAAATAACAAAAGAGAATTTTTGTAATGAATTACTAATTTGGAAGCTTTCCACCTCAGTTCCTTTGACCGGCGACTCTGACAAATGATGACTATTAAGTATCACTTTTTTGACCTTTTAAAAAAACGTAGGGTCTAGCAGTTCGGTTTAAAGATCTTTATTTTCTCAAAAGAATAACAATAATTCACTTACTTGAGAAAATTCAGTTTCTAAAATAACCAAAAGTCCTTGAAATCGCTTGTATTTTTTAATTATTTAGGTAAGGGTAACATCTAAGCTTGACATGCTTGAACGTAAAAGTTTGTCTTTTTTTCCCAACTCAGCCAAGTGAGGATGCTGATTTCTTTTAGCAACTGCACCGTTTGTGAAGGATCATGTTACAAAAAGAAATATTCAAAAGCGGCCAAGTGCGAGTCGGACTCGCCCATGAAGGGTTCCGTATTTAGGCGATTTATGACGTATTAAATATATATTTTTTTTAGTTTTATCATTCTGTTATTTTAGAAGTTACAGGGGGGGGGGGGTACACACACATTTTACCACTTTGGAAGTGTCTCTCGCGCAAACTATTCAGTTTAGAAAAAAATGATATTAGAAACCTCAATATCATTTTTGAAGACCTATCCATAGATACCCCACACGTATAGGTTTGATGAAAAAAAAAATTTGAGTTTCAGTTCTAAGTATAGGGAACCCCAAAAATGTATTGTTTTTTTTTCTATTTTTGTGTGAAAATCTTAATGCGGTTCACAGAATACATCTACTTACCAAGTTTCAACAGTATAGTTCTTATAGTTTCGGAGAAAAGTGACTGTGACATACACGGACAGACAGACAGACAGACATGACGAATCTATAAGGGTTCCGTTTTTTGCCATTTGGCTACGGAACCCTAAAAAAGTTCAATAGTTTTTTTAAATAAATAATTGCTTCACCCCGAAATTTCTCAACAAAAGTTAAAAGTAATAAAAATAAAAATCATAATTCGAAAACTACGAAAAGTCGGCTAACATACATATTCTGGTAGCCCACAGCGTGAGGAATCTAAAAAAAATTTTTGGGCGGCAAGGTTTGGACCAATCTGTACCTATAACACATGCCGTGCCAACATCGCTCGTTCTGTGATACTAGAATGCCGTGAAAAACCTGTGTCAGGTATTGAGAGCATTCTATCCAGTTTCGGTGTGGGATCGGGAGAATTTAGTCCAATTCAATCCCACCAAGGCTCAATTTTGCGCGTTTATCGCTAAGAAAACCCCATTTTTCAAGGCACAACCCTTCCCATCAGGGAGTATTGGGAGCCTCGGTGTTGACATCTTCATCAGTGACGTCTAATAATTTCGTAGCCACCTTGCTGGGTAGGCTGCGCTCGTATCCAAAAAACTTGGTGTGCTCAATAAAGGGAGGCGATACTTTACTCTGGGGTAGACAGATCCATAGGCGTACCCACGGTGGGGTAAGGTGGGGCAGTTGTCCCACCCTGGTCTCTGACCATAAGCTAAGAATCTCTGTTTCAACCGTACCCTGTTACAACGTCCCCAGCCTCCCCTACTTCTGCCCCACCCCTTAAAAAATGCTGCGTACGACCATGGACAGATCCCATAATTATAATGAGTACTGCTGTCACCTTTGGGCAGGAGCACCTAGATGCCACCTTGGTTCCTTCAAATCATTCCAAAGGCGCGCTATGAATAGTCTACGATCCCAAACTTACAAGCGATATTGAATCTTCAAGTCTAAGGAGATCTCCAAAAAAGAAGTGTATAAGTTTTAAAATGGTCGGAAACGCGCATGTAACGCCCCTGGAGTGTAGACGTCCATAGGATGCGGTGACCGCTTACCATCAGGTAAGTCGTAAGCTTGTTAGCCACCGATGGACTAAAGAAACACTTATTTGTCTAAATCAAAAATAAACTTTAATAAGTAAAACGTAGGTAAACCTTTCGTTAGTTCATTTCGTTTGGGGGGGGGGGGGGGGGCGCAAATTTGGTGCCTGCCCCGGGCGCCATATCCTCTGGCTACGCCACTGAGCCCAAATCTCAAAATTGGTCCGCAACTTTTAAACTTTGTTGTAAAATGTCACTTTTAAATAATGGTTTTTCTATGTTTTAGTTTATGGGGCGTGATAAACATTAAGGTCCCAAGGGCCCTAACTATTTAACCTAATAAACAGAAATTATGTATATTAGGAGTCCGATTATCGGGAATTCCAGAGATATTCGAGTCGCGTTAGAAAACTGTCGGTTAAAAAGTTGATTCGGTCGTAATTCGTGAATCGTAATTTTTTGGCGATTATGGAGTCGTTTCACAACGTACTTCATTGAACTTAATATATATTCAGGAGGTATATTTTCGTCGGGACGAACGTCGTAATGTAGGCTTTATACTTCGTTTTTTTTAGTATTAGAAAAAAGGTAAACAATCTTTATGTGTTGTAGTCACAGACAATCCAACCTCTAGACATAGCATAGTCGCGCTACCCCCTCTGCCACACATACGGTAGCGTTACTCCATCTTCGAGTCAATCCCGTGCCGTGATCGGTCCGTGTGTTTGAACGGACCAATCACGGCACGGGATTCGCTCACCTCGTCCCCCCGCATCCCCGTATTTTTGACAGCATCGGTTTCATGAAATAATTGGCCTAAGCTCAGTCTAGAGCAGGGATGTTGCGGATGCCGATTTTTCGACATCCGCGGATGCGGATGCGGATTTTTAAAGGCTCACATCCGCGGATGCGGATGCGGATGTCAAGATAGTATCATAAAAAACGTCAAATATTACATTTTAGTAATTTTTATTTCGAAAAACCGGCCAAGTGCGAGTCGGAGTCGCGTTCCAAGGGTTCCGTAAATTAAGTCCCACTCACGCTTGACTGCTCATTTCTAATAGGTTTTTTGGTTAATGACTAAATTACCTAGCAGTCTAGCACTTACGCCGATGCTAAGACGTTCCTGTACCGACCTGTTGCACATCCGCATCGATTTTATGCGGATGCGGATGTTGAAAATAATGCGGAAGTTCCGCGGTTGCGGATGCGGATGCGGATATTCGCAACATCCCTGGTCTAGAGGTTGGATTGTCAGTGAGTTGTAGTCCACTTGTATTCGTAGACGGCTAGTGACTGCTATATGTGTCCCCGCAGTAGCCTGGTGTGCGCGGCGGGGTCGCGGCCCGCGTCGCCCCTGGAGGGGCGGGGGGGCGCGGCGCGGTGGGGGGCGGGGGCGGGCGCGGGGGCGGGGGGCGCCGACACGCCGCACGAGCTGCGGCGCCGCGCGCTCGCCGCCACGCATCCCGCGCACGCGCTGGATCTGCGCGCCGTCACACATCATCAGGTACCGAGCCCCGAGAGGTATCCACCCGTATCTATACTCTATCCACGTTAACGAACTAGTATAGCGTTCTCTCTTTTGCACTTTTGTATGCAGATGAAAGGGACAAAAAAGGGCAGGGGGCGTAAACAATGGCACCTCGCTGTCCGGCACGGCTTACATGCCGTCGCTTTGATTATTTATTTTTATAAATTTCTTATGCTTATAATATTTATTTTATACTCTATTTAGTTAAATTTTATTAACCAACTGCATGTTTATGATCAATTCCTTTGCCTGCAAAAAAAAAACGAAATACTATAAATGATTCAAAGTTATTGTTATCATAACAATTAGTGAGCATTTGTGACCAGGTAGAGAAAATACCATGCAAAGGTTGGCTGTTTTGCAATTTGGAGTTTCATTGTCTTAATGAATCTTAGAAAAAATACCATGGAACAGTTGATAGCGGAGGCTATGGATTACGGGAGACAATACAAAGGAGATCAATTAGACACGTCCGCACCGTACAATAGACAGAGTTGACTATCATGTAAACTCACCCGTTGCACATGCATCGCCCTTATCGCTGACCAATCACGTGCAGTCTGAGTTTTCTGGTACTAGCTCGTTAACGTGGATAGAGTATCTAGTACTACTCTAGTGGTCTGCGCACCCTCTCCTCCCCGCCCGACCCTCTGGAGAGTCGCGGGGTGTGAGGTAGACCCGTGCGGTAAACCTTTCCGCGCATTATTAGCCGGCGGCGACAACCCGGGGTTAAGCGGTTAAACCGTTAACCCAGTGTCAAATTGTACTGGCAACCATGGTAACTCCAGGTTTAACAGGTTAACCCCGGGTTAGTGGAATGGTGCAAGTGGCGCTTATATTCCTAAGTCCCGTCGGGGCCGCTGGCGGAAAAAAGGAGTACAGTGAAACTTGGTTAATTGACACCTGGATAAATGCAAAACCTCAATAATTGCTACCAAAGGTCCGGTCCCGGTCCCTTGAGACCAGAAGGCCTCTATAATTGAAATTTTGGAACCTCTATAATTGCAATTTAGATTTAATTGCTTTTCGGAATTTTGCCTCTGTAATTGACCACATTGCAACTAAGACCTCTATAACTACTCTATTTACTGTGCTAAAAAAAATCCATTTTTTTAGCTCTTCTCATTACCTCTATTATTGAAACGAGTCTTACTTATTACCTCTGTAACTGAAAGAATAGAACTTGTAGAGAGCAGAAACAATATTTTAATAGCAATGATAATTTTATTTTAAATCTTCATCCGGAAATTAATTTATTTATTGGCTATCTATTACAGAGTGTAGTAGATGAAATAATTTTGATTAAATCAAAAACATAGTATGCTTTTTACATTATATTTGTAGAGAGCAGAAACAATATTTTAATAGCAATGATAATTTTATTTTAAATCTTCATCCAGAAATTAATTTATTTATTGGCTATCTATTACAGAGTGTAGTAGATGAAATAATTTTGATTAAATCAAAAACATAGTATGCTTTTTACATTCCAATTAAACTTTCTTCTACAATTCGAGAGATTTTTTTTAAATCCCAAATGACTATAAGAAAATAAAGTAGTGATTAATGTAGTGTAAAAGTGCAAATTACATAATATATAGACCAGAAACTCAGAATGTAAGCTTGTAAATCTTTCAATTGTTATTTGCACCTCCATAAAAGCAATTTGTCAGAACGCAACCTCTATTAATGAGAACCTCTATAATTGACACAACGATTTTTTGAACCTCGTTAATATTAGCACGACCTGCTTAATTGAAAAACCTGGTTAATTGACAAAAAAATGCCGGTCCCTTGAGATTGCAATTATCCAGGTTTCACTGTATAAACTTTTTCGAGCAGACTCACAATGATGACATGTTATATTTATGTACCATACGAGACACACGCCATAAACTCCAATATTGACCTACAACATGTATCATGTGAACTTAACCTTTTTTTTTAGGAAACAAACAGTCACATACAAATATGTTTAAACTTGTAGATATACAATAAGACCTATAGTATATAAGGTATTAAGTATAAAATAATGATATAAGTAATAAGTAGAAAGAAACAGGGCAAGTTCGGTTACGCCTATTAATAGGAAGATACACACAAGTAACAATTGGACATCTTATATTTATATACCATACGAAACACATGCCATAAGCTCCAATATTTACCTCCGGCATGTATCATGTGAACTTAACCTGACCAACTATCATTCCCAGTTGGAGACCCTCAAAGCCCAAGTGGGTCCGGAGACCTTCGACCGAATCCTGCAGTCCACCGACAAGGAGACCCTGCAACAGATCAGGGAATACATACCTATTTGAATATATCTCATCTAAGAAAAGGTAAGGCCTTTAAATCACCGCTCGAGTTATAGTCAAAAATTCAAAATCGTTCATTAACCGCAACCGATAACATTTCTACTAGGTCCTACATATTTATTTATTACGTACGTCTATTTTTGACCTCCGCCTCCCTTTAAAATGTCTTACGTAATAAATCGATGGTACCTTACCTAGAGTGGAACAATCTGTTTAAAGTAATCTTTGGCTGATAAATATTTGTGGACGGAATTCCACGACATAATAATATGTATGTTATCTGACTGTTAACATAACACAACATCAAGTTTTGCAGTTTTTTTCTATTTGACGTGAAATTGTCTTCCTATGATAAAAACTTATGTTATCACTTGTCAGTGTATAAGTATCGCTTAATTTAGGAGAATTTTTGTAATAATTTGTCTCATGAAAGTCACGAACTTTGCAGAATGCGAACGGTGATTGAAAAGTGCCTAAACAAGTCATTTACGTTGAGTCTTATATTATTTCATTAAATTTAAAAGTTATTATAATTCTAGCATGTTCGATCGAAAGTACGTACTGTTATTATGCCAGGTATGTATTTTATAAGATGCGACACAATATTATTTCATTATTTGAAACCGATTATCGTTTTTAAGATGTACATTTTGTATAACTATATTTGTTATTTGTTTCGTTATTTTTAAAGAAACAAGTATTTTCTATACAGATATAGACTGACGATAAAACATGTTTTTTGTTAAAAACTACCCTACATTATTTGTTATTTTTAAAATTACGTTATAATAAATAATACTGAACATGTATATGATTGTGATATACTTACAATTTCCTATAATAGCTTTAAAAATATAGGAGGAATGGCATTCTGTACAAGTCATTTGTAAGGACCGCTGATTTAATAGTTAATATAAGTATAGTAAAAATTACGAGTTGTGTATTCAAATGGTGTACAGAATGCCAAGCTAGTTGTAGAAAAATATGAATAATGCACATGACTAATAAAACTGAAATGCAGCTATAATCGAAGTAAATTATCTTTAAAAGTTCGTGTAAAGGAAGGTTTTTAATAAGAGCCTATTTTGCTCTTATCTGCTCCTATCTATCTTAAGAGTTTGTTTATATTCAACAATGAGCCTGGTTGGATATTCGAGCATTTGAAACGTAATTATCCTTAAAAAAATATACTTATCAAATATCATATATGAGTGTTATAATTGACACCCTCTATTAAAAATATGTTAAAACGGGTCACTCAAATAATTTATGTCAAATATCGCTTGACACGTTTCGTTTCATTTCGAGAGACACCTACCCTCGTAAGGTTCTATATACATATTCATTTCAATATGAATAGAACCTTTCTTGAACGAAATTCATCCCAATTTACTGAAGTACAAGGTTCAAATTAAAAATAGGAGAATGTTGTATGGTCAGTGTTGGCCGAAAGTTAATGCAAATTGAAAATGCTGGCCATTAACCATTATAAATTGAATCGTAAACTATAATCGTCCGATACGGTTTAAGGTTCAATTTATAATGGTTAATGGCCAACATTTTCAATTCGCATTAACTTTCGGCCAACACTGTGTATGGTGGGCCTTACGAGGCTACACGAGCGACACGAAATATCGAAATATGTCGAGCGATATTCAACCAAAATTGCTTGAGTGATGCGATTTTAAACATATTCGAGTCTCATAGATGTCTTCTAGATAAAATTGTCATTTTTAAGAATCCTATTTGCTAGTTTTCGAAAATTGTGGTTCTAATCATAAACTGTCATTTTATCATAAAATATAGAAAACTGTTACTATACTATCGATGACTCGCATGCTTACGAGTATATTATAACATTTTCATCATTGTTAAATCATTTTACATAGTTGAAATTGGCAAATTCTAACGAATATCGACTTATAGCAATATGACTTGTAACTGTAGTTCTGCTGTGCCTCTTTTTTACGCCGTGTATGTGTTTTGTACTACATCAGTACGTTTTTATAATTCTTGTATTTTTTCAATCACTATAGCGCATAGAAATCGCCATGAGCCGATTTTATTGCGTTTGAGTGTACAAATGTGTAAAATGGAAAATCCAAGATTAGGATAAAAACGGACTGTTGTGGATATAAGTTTAAATCTTCCTTGAAAGCACGTAGTTTGCTTTAACTAAACAATTAGTGTCACCACATTTGGCGAAGTCGAATCAGCCTGAGCCTGTCAGAAAAAAATTCATGAAAAATACCAATTTAAACGATATTAATTTTTTTAAATTAAAATACATCCCGGTTTCCCGGTGATTCAGACTTAACTTGGTTCCACTATCATATGTTTTGTTTTAAGTTAACGAGCGGTAAAAAATGATTTAATCATTGGCTAAAGCCGATTGAGCGTCAAGTGTTGTGACACCTTTAGACGTCAGCATGCATATACATTTAAGGAGACTTTATAATTACTACGATTTCATTGTACTATAATATGTAAATTAAATAAATTGGTCGTAAATTTTACTCAAGTGCCATTGATCTGTGTTTTAATTGAACCACCTTATGTAAAGTGCGACGTATTTTTTGGATATTAGGCTGCGTTTCAACCAGAGATGAGCGAGTAGTGTGCGTAGCGAGGGTTTTTTTGTAAGAACCAATAGAATCACTGCACGCCGAGCGAGGAAAACAAATGAAGTTAAGTATTATATTATTTATTTATTATATTTATTTATTTATTATTATTTATATTGGTTATTAACAAACATCCCTCGCTACGCATCCTCTACAGTTGGACAGGAAAGAGTAGAAGTTATAGAAGAACTAATATAGTCCGTTTAAGCTAACTTTGCACCCACTTGAATAGGTAGTACAAAGTGAGTGTCATTATTAACGTCGTGTTTTCAAAGGGTGTTACTGATGACATCTCCACACTTTGTCATTGCAATAGTTATGCAGAATTAGCTTGGTCCTACTCTAGTTATTTGTATTACAAAGGGGGCAAAGTTGTTGTTTAACTCCTCATGCTAATATAGGTAATATTAATACACGAGCAAGCGAAAAATTCCCGAATTGGAATCTTGAGCGTCGCAAGGGCTTCAAGGCACGAGGGTTACCTAAACCAAATAGGTAGGTAGGTATGTTTCCTCAGTTGCTACCACCACTGGTAACAACTTGGTGGTAACTAATATTGATAATCTAGTAGACACTAAGAAATAAATTTTGATCATACAGTTGCATAATTTTCACCATAATAGTCACCTACATTGACTGTAGGTAACTAAAAATGGCAACTTATTCCACTTCCATCCAGTGTAGTTGAGAAAACCACACGTTATTTAACAAAATTACTGTCCAGCCGGCTGCATTAGCTAATACGCTCACGTATACAGGATGGTTTTCGTTTCTTTTCTGGGGTTTTTCCTTTGTGGCTCTACTGTGTAGTCAACATTGCGGTATAAGTAAGCAATAAAAGTTTACGAGTATAATTATAAGATGAGTCCATGTTCTGTCCTTTGAAGTCAGATTTCACCAAAGTCCAAAGGCGCTTTCAGCGATGATTTCTTTCTGTGTAGGTGTGCAGGCTGATTGACTGTGCCATGGATAAAAAAGTTTTATCGCTCCATAGTCCGATTCGGACTTATATCAAATTAAAATAATCATTGAGTACCTACGTTGCCATTACAAGCTTAGAGATTTTGTATTAATTTAATTTAACAAACTTACAAAGTTACCGTAATCCAAAGCACCCTGTGTAAACTAGGCTAGTTTATGCCTTTGCCCGCCTGGAGATTTCTCGGGAGGCCGCACCAAACCTAATGGGGATGCATTTTAAAGGTACCGACATCGATATGTGTACATTTTAAACCTTATGCCAACGGAATAAGAAGCAGAATTGTAAGGTGAAAGAGCAGGTTGGCGACGGGCCAGGAGACGGGATCGATTTGGGTTTTGCGGACTTAAAACGCCGCCGTATTAAAGATGGATACGGGGCCGTTAAGTATGCATGTCTGTTGGTTTTGGATTACGCGAGCGCGAGATAAGGGGTTGAGCGACCGACGGTTTATAGCGTATTTCTGATATTGTCGCGATTTTTGAGTGTTTCAGCGAGAATACGTTAAGAAATAACTGTGTACACGGAAAAGCTGAAAAGTTACAGCCCGCACTCATTTCAAAAGCGATTTTATATATGTACCTACCTGTACCTAACGATATATTAATTTACAGTAAAATAGTTATTTGTACAACAAGAGATCAGTTTGATATTTCTTCGAGTGCTTATTTTGAGTCCCGTGCAAGCGAAAGATTAATTTAGAATCTTGAGCGTAGTAAGGGACTCAAAAGCGCACGAGATGTAAATAACTTTGATCTCGTGTAATTCACAAAACTTTTCACCTCAGCAGTGAGAACATATTGGAGAACCCGAAAAATGTATTCCTTCTTCAGTCATTACCTCTATTCACTCATGTTTTCTTAAGATATACCAACAATTAAGTTTTCACCTCAGCAGCTCGAACAAGGGTACTTTGCTACTTAAAAACAGTGAGCAAAATCGCAATTTGCTCATTTTGTCTCACTCAGTAAGCAAAATGCGATTTTGCTCACTGTTTTTAAGTAGCAAAGTACCCTTGTTCGAGCTGCTGAGGTGAAAAAAAAATTGCAGTACCATTTCGTAAGATTTCGTACCATGTCACAGTGACAATCCATGAAAGTCGCTAGGGACCTCATGATATTGTCAATTTGTCACTGTGACAAGGTACGAAACGGTACTGAAATTAAATTCCTTGAACGTACCATCTAGTCAAAACATTATTCAAAATTTGTGTAGTTTGATTTCACCAGCATCATCACATATGAGATTATTCGGATTATCTCTTTCCAAAACTTACATGTTGTCAATACTCAATACTGATCCCCAGTGACACGGTCGTATGTGTTTATCAGCGCAGAGATTTGATTAGTGGCAAACTCCTTCAACTCCCATTTGGAAGCCAATTCAAACATACACCTGAAATCAAGACGATTCTACATGATGTCAATTCTCACTCGCCCTACCTACCTAAGGAACCCTTTAGTTCGACGTGCAAATGACTAAATAAGACATCGTTCAAAACTTAATGATTATTATAATAACTAAATGACATCATTTTGATGTAAAGCGCACGTCCGTAAAGGCCTCTAGGTCCCCGAGGAGCCCGAGTCGACCCTCGTCACATCCATCACACCGGATATTGTTGCAATTAAATATTGCCACGGGATGTTACTTGTCTTTATTGAGCAACTTGGTTTGAATTATAATACTTTAGCCATATTATTGTGGCAAAGCTTGCACATTTTCAAAATACTTCATCCCCAGTGCCAGTCGTTTGTTTCCCAGCGCTGAGATTCGATTGTGGAAACTCCTTCAACTCCCATTTTGATACCGGCGGGGCCTGAGTCGGCCGGACCCTGGTCATGTCACACCGGACATTGTTGCAATTAAATACTGCCACGGGATGTTAGTTGTCATTATTGTGTAACCTGTGCCCTGTTTATCAAAAGCTTGTAACTTGTAATACAAGCGGAAGTCCCTTTTTGATAGTTTTTGTTAGAAAGGGACTTCCACTTGTTTTACACATTACAAGCTTTTGATAAACAGTAGGGCACTGGTCAGACTTACTCGTAATTATAAATATTATATTATGTACCTACTTTAAACAATTTAAACATGGAAAAACGCTGTCGGTGTCTTGAGTTATATTAATTTGCGCCAACATCAATATACTTAATCGAGTTTCTCGGCCCCTGGGTAATCTAGGTATCTTTATAATAGGTACCTACTAACAGCTAATCATTTTCTACCAATAACATCGAAAAACGTCACTGGACTTATTGTAACTCCTTAAAGCTTTAATTTTGTGTCATTTTGACTATCTATTTAAACACTGTATTTTAGAACATTTTGGCCGCTCCGATATATCTGATCGCGACTTCAAATTCCTTGAACTTAATGTATCATGTTATAATATGTCATGCGCGATAAATGTGACAGAAATGCGCCTGTAGCATACAAACACTGTGGATACAATACAAGTCCAGCAAAGTAAATCGATGTTTAAACTTATAGTTCAGCGTTAACATCGTTAGCGCTCGCCGTGCATACATACAGAGCTCAACTCCCCAAAATTGCTCCCACTTCCCCTACTTTTAAATTCTATTTCACATCATTCCTTGGATATCTGGGGCATAGCCTGCAACGTCTTGCAACAGATGAAACTAACGGCTGCACCACGAAGTTTTAAAATAGGTAATTTTTATATGATACTAGCGACCCGCCCCGGCTTCGCACGGGATAACAAATTATACATAAACCTTCCTCTTGAATCACTCTATCTTTTAAAAAAACCGCATCAAAATCCGTTGCATAGTTTTAAAAATCTAAGCATACATACAGACAGACAGCGGGAAGCGACTTTGTTTTATACTATCTAGTGATCCTATGAAATAAAACTAATAAAACGGATTATGGCGTCACCCGTTGACCACGAACGCTGTAAAGGGTTCGAAAAGTCGGGATGTGGTATAAATTTTATACTTTTCGAACCCTTTACAGCGATAAATTGAATATACGCGATATAATCCGTTTTAATAGTTTTATTTCATGAGTAACTATTATCGCGGTAACCGAAGGTATTAGAGCAATATTATTACATCCGTGTTACATCCTAACCAATTTTTCGCAAAACGTTTAATATGAAGCAAAATTATAAACAGTATTTCGCGGTATAAGTAGGTACATTGTTGTTTTTATTGGATTTCTTTCGATTGATATTATGAGTGGGGCTAAAATTATAATTTTAAACGTGTGAGCCATCTCTTGTGCGGAAAATTGAATTTTGGGCGAGACTTGAACTCGCGACTCCGCATCACATTCTGTTATCGTTCTCATTTTGGCTGGGAGAATTGTCTTTTTTAGGGTTCCGTACCCAAAGGGTAAAAACGGGACCCTATTACTAAGACTCCGCTGTTTGTCCGTCCGTCCGTCCGTCCGTCCGTCCGTCCGTCTGTCACCAGGCTGTATCTCACGAACCGTGATAGCTAGACAGTTTCACAGATGATGTATTTCTGTTGCCGCTATAACAGCAAATACTAAAATAAGAATAAAATAAAGATTTAAGTGGGGCTCCCATACAACAAACGTGATTTTTGACCGAAGTTAAGCAACGTCGGGCGGGGTCAGTACTTGGATGGGTGACCGTTTTTTTGCTTGTTTTGCTCTATTTTTTATTGATGGTGCGGAACCCTCCGTGCGCGAGTCCGACTCGCACTTGGCCGGTTTTTTTGTGATGATTTTGAATGATAAATATTGGATAACGTTCAATTGGATTTGATTTGTAATGTTTTACAGTTAGTATTTTCCTCGCGTTTGAGTGGTGATTTTTTTTTAGTGTGAGGCATCTGTTTATTTGGGACTGTGTATTGGCTTTCTCCCAACTCGTGATAAGGTTAGTTAAGTCCCGGCGTAAACTCCCGCGATATGGGAACGAGGTTCTGATTGCCGGCTCTGTCGTGCCAAGGTGCTCAAAAATATCTGAACTGGCACTTTAATAGTGCTGACCGTACCAACGTGGTCGCACATGTCTATTTTCGATTTTTGCCTCTTGACTTAATCAATTTCAAAACTATTTTCTAAATCTATTTACAAAACTATTAAACGTCAATTTACTCAGCAAAATCTTAAATATCTTCAGCCTTATGTGGACTCCAGTATAATAATTATCATCATATTATCAGGCCACATTAATCTCGAAATGCTATTTATTTACAAGCCTTCGTTAATCCTGCTGATTGACGCGCCACACAGGTCCAGAGTTACGGATACGGAGCAAATTGGCTGTGATAGATGGACATAACTAACTTATTAGGGTTCTCTAATTTCCTTTTGAGTTACCGAGCCCTAAAAAGCTATTTTTCTACGCAGTCTCAAATAACTTCAGCCTTCTGCGGACTCGGGTGTAATAATGATCAGCATATTATCCGGCGACATTAATCTGGAAATGATATTTATTTCAAGCCTTCGTTAAGCCAGCTAATTGCCGCGTCACCGTGGCAGCGGTGGACCATAAATTACAAGCGGCGCGAGCGATGAGCGGAGAGCGGATAGACAAAAATCAATCTGTAGTATAAGATTACATTTCGGTCGCAAAAACATTACCGCTCAGCATTGCATTAATACGCGAGATGTTAGTGTCAATCTCCTTAGCAGCGCATTGTTGAGAGCAAATCAATGTCAATTTATTTATTTAATCGTATGGCAAAATATTATAAAAATAGAAACCAACAACAACAAGTATTAAAATTAAAAAGCAACTAGCAATATCAACAAAGACCAGCCAGTTAGCCATTATTATGGCTTCGTGGCTCAGGTTGATCTTCAGGAGGACCTGAGGACCGGCGATATAGCGCGATATAGGGCAGTCTCAGCCTCTAAAATCTGCATACACGTACAAGAATAATTCGCTATCACCAGACTAGGACCTACGGCCTACGGCCACTTCGTAGATACATAGCACGTTAGCGAAACTACCTATCTTGAAAATATACAAAACCAGCGGGCTCAGCACGGTTCCATTTTTTATCCACTATCACTAAGCCCGTCACTTTCGCACTTACATACTTGTTAGAACGTGACAGGCATGGTGATAAATGATAAAAATGCGACCGTGCTACTAGGGCTGTATACAAAACTGCGTGATAATTTTTGCTTACTCGCCATACTTGCTTTGCTCGAGTTTGATATCCCAGTTAAAACTAGCTTTCAGTGAGATACTTTGCGAACACTAGTTTTAGGTTCTTTTCTTTATTTTTTAACTTGCTCAACCTGTTCATCCATTCATACTATTCATAGGTTTACTAACACATGACTAATAGGCGTATTCAAATTTTAGTTATTCGATCTGTGTCTGATATGATACTGATCTGTCAGTGTCAAGTGACATTTCTTCAATCAAAAACGTCACTTTTGACAATCCTATCGGTGTTTCCTATCGAATAAATAAATTTAGAATACGCCTGTAAATGAACCGTGAAGTAAAACTATTAAAAAGGATTATATCGCGTATATTGAATTTATATCTACTACATCCCGACGACCTTTCGAACCCTTTACGAAACGTCGGGATGTAGTATAAATTCAATATGCGCGATATAATCCGTTTTAATAGTTTTATTTCATAAGTAAGTATCGCGGTAACCGAAGACAATATTATGAACCGTGAAGGTTTTGTCTAAACCCCCTTGACTCGGTCCACGGCCTTGTTCTCATGTAGCCGCCGCCATTAGTTTTGTTCCCGCCGGATAGCCGGGACTTTCTCAAGAATTAGTTAATGAACCGCGGGATATTAGTTTACTGGGCGCCGCCGCTGGTTGGTTATTCCAGATATCTGAGGCCAATTCAATCTTACATTTTGACATTAAAATTATGCCATTTAGTTATGAAACCTCTCAGATGTTGCCAAAAAATATGATAACTAGTCAACATGAACATTTTGAAATTGAGTAGGTATCTACTTATATACTCGAAATGTACTATAATTTCTGTAAGTATGTAAATGCAAAGTGTAGCTAACCTTTTATGAAATTATGAGCAAATCCCATTTATATTTGAGCATAATCGTATTTTCTGAGCACTATACAAAATTCATTTAAAATTTCATAATTAGCTCTTTAAAGCAAAGAAATTTCCCAAAAGGACCCAGAGCTCGGAAAACTATCTTTTCACCGCAAAGTCGTTGCCGTTTTGGCATCGCAAGCTCCCTCTCGACACGACGTTTAAAAAATAATGAGTCCCAAGATGGTGGTTGAGCTCTATTTAGATATCAACAGAATTGCTTTATCTTTAGTAATTACCAGTTTTCTTTGGTTAGAATAAAATGGGTATAAACTGTCTTTTCTCTGGTCTTTTGTTGCGTTTTGAATTGGGCATTTTAAAGATATACATTAAACAACACAGAAAATGTAGGTACTAGGAAAATGATTGAATTTATTTGTATTGATGGCTATCGGTTTTCTATACCGGTATGGAGAACCATGCGATATTAAATGCCCTATAGGTGTATATTCCCTTTTAATTCGTGGATTTAACGGATGTCTTTTTATTTTAATATTCGCTCAATGTGCAAGACGAAGGCCTGTGATATTTTACAAAGTAGGTAGCATTTATTGCATGTGATAACTATCGAATTTACCAGGAAAATGACACAGAAGAGGCGAGGAAAGTGCATATGCAGCACTCTAAACTAAATGCAACCTCATGCTCGCTCGTATGGCCAATAATAGCGACATTTGTCAACCGCCCCCGAAATTGCTTTCATAAATTATTTCTAACTCGAATTTACTTTACGAGAATATTTGGGAATATTTTCTGGTTAAATAGATTTATGTTTTTCGCGCGCTAACGCAAAATTTTCGAGTCAAAATGGTTTCACAGACAAACGATTTAAACAAAACCCTAGAGCATCGTAACATTTTTATTTTATGAGTACCTATTTCCAATACTCTCGACTATCTTTATGTAGTTTTTGGCTAACACAATCTGTACAAATTATTAAACGAGTATTAATTTTATTCGTAGTTCCGTTACGTTACTTAATTTCGGCAAAAACAAAAAAAAAATCATCAAATAAGTTAAAATAATTATGGCAAGGAATAATAAACAAATAAAAACCAAAATTCTGACATGTAGGGAACAGTGTAATTTGTGTGTGTGGATTATATTCCCGGAAATATGCAAATGGAAATTATTCCAGCAACCAAAATATTCCCTCGTACACCTGCAATAAATGTTACACAACAAAGGCCGCAAAAATATCTGACACGATCTTATACGTAGAGCCATAAGAGCGTGTCAAATTATTTTGCGGCCTTCTAAGAGTAACATTATTGTAGGTGACTGTACCGGCTACCAGTTCCAGTTTCCGTCATCCTAGTCACAACCTGCCGTAAAGGAGTTTCTCAAATATTTGCGCTCCCACAACTCGCACAAACTTACACGCAAGATAATGGAAAGCTTTCAAATTACGTAAGGCACTCAGATTGAAGTAAATTTATTGTATATGCGTATTTATAATAGCGAAAACTTTGGTCTTTGCGTTTGGTTAAAATTCCCGGAAACAAAAGAAAATTGCTAAAACATGCCAATGGGAAATATTTCCTCGAACTAAAATATTTCCACGTGACATGACTAGCTACATGGCTACCTGTTTTAATCTTTGTCATCCTAGTAACAACGTACGGTAAAGGAGTTCCACAAATATTTGCGCTCCTACAAACTTAAACACAAGATTAATGGAAAGCGTGCATTTAAATTAGGTAAGTTATGTAGATTAAAGTAAGCGCTTATTTATTGTGTGTTTTATGAGCATTATCTCCGTTAGATTTTTGCTGACTCGTCCATCCTGAACATTAATGCCAGTCAGCGAGAAGAAATTAACAGGCTATATGGTATGAATCGTAACACTTTAACTCAGGGTAGAAAATATTAAATTATATTAAAACCATTTGTCATCTTCTTCGTCGTTCCCTCATTGTTGAGGATCGCTACCATAAATGCAATTAAGTCCCCATTTTGTGCGGTCATAAGCCATGTGAACTGCATGGGGCAGGCTGCCGCCAGCAGACTTTTTTATAGCGTTTCACCGCACCATCATCCCATACACCCATCCAATAATCTGCCATAAAAACAATAGCATTGTAAGTGTTCTTCAGGATTGTGTTTCCTTAGTTTGGCTAACACGTACAAATAAGTTTAGCGACCCGGAAAATTCAGTTTGCTAGCACACTTGAAGCTCCGAAATTCGTAGTGAAATCACAATTGGAGTCGTATTGCGGAGTCCCCGTGTCGCGGGCGAGGATCTACCGTCGATCCTAGATGTGCCAAGTGCTAATATAGTGACGCCGCAGGTATCATATCGCAACTTCGACAATTGAAAACTGGCATAAAATTTTTTGAAATAGACATATTTTAGACGCCGTTGGGTTAGTTTAACTTTGAGTAGTGACCCTTCTATAAATACAACTGTTTTTGAAAAAAAAAAAACGAACCGAAAGTCGACCGACCATAATGATAATTTGGCAAATGAAATTACAGGCAAACTATGTTATGAAGGTGCAATAGGTAACGCAACATCCAGCTTAACGTTACAAAGTAAGGTTTTTATTTTAAGCTTCAAATGTAAAGGGGAAACAAGCCAAAGATATTCTGCGTGCACTTGCACAAAACAAATGTAGAGGTACTACCAGATTACTTATTTTTTCTACTCCCGTACTTTTATTTGTCATTTAAAGGGTCGTGCACACACCTTTAAAACCCTACTTTATAGTTGTCAAGAGAAGTCTCTAGTCTTTTCCCCAAAAAAGAATTTGTGCATACACGCAGTATCTTTTTGGCGATTTTACGATACTTCGTGTAATGACCACTTAAAAAATATTGAATGAAATACAGTGTTGCCAACCTTATTTTAAATGTCATCTCTGACAAATAAGTGAACCATAGACATATTTTTTTTAATTTCATTCATTCATTCATTCTTTTCCCGCCAGTACCCTCCATTTTTGCTACTTCTTGAATTAAAAATATTTGTTAAATTTACAATTTTATTTCAAAGTAAGTGCTTGGTCGTAGAAAAAGTATTGTATGCAACGTTGTTTAACTGAGTCAAAAAATACTCGTGGCGTCTTTATTAACAATTTTCGGCTTCGCCTCAAATTGTTACCCACGCCACTCGCCTTTTTTGACCCCTCTTAAACAACGGTTGCATAAAATACTATAGTAACACATACTAAAAATACTCACAGTAAAAATACCATACTATTATTGGAGGTTATTGGAGACTGATAGGCTATTAATACAGGTTATTGGAGACTGATAGGCTAACATTATTCAGACATTGGGAATGATATCAGGCTGGTGAACAACTGAACCTGTCCCAGCCATATCTAGTAAGTTGAAGCTTGTGTTTGGTGCAGCGGAGTCATGTAATTGTGGGCATGCGGGCTGCTAGGCGTTTGTCGACAGAAAGGCGTCTGACGTTAGAAATTAACGCATCTTGGATACCTTAGGTTTGTACGAGTACGTTAGGTTTGTATAGTAGCGGTCGGGACTAAACAATTGAAGACTGAAGAGCAATGAAAGCGGGTTACTTTCTCTCTATTAAAAGCGACCAGATTTCATTGTTCTCAATATAAGTATTTTGCACTAAAAACGCGCATGAATTATCTGACACAATCTTATTTTTAAAGCGTGTCTTAAATATCATTGTGCAAGTTAATATTGCAAGAGCACCATCTTTGACAAATTGACATTCGTAAACCTTATTGCAACGAAATACGGTTTATCGAAGGTCCGGTGGGTGGTAGTTCGGTAACCCTTCGTGATTTAGGATCGAAATAACGAGAAATAAGCGGTGGATCCACTGACGAGTGGTTTTATTGATTCGCTCGCAGTGCTCGTCTACATTTCGCACGAAAAGTTTGAGGAAATATGATACTGATAATACTCATGTCTCGCGCTTAGCTGACCTTTTTTAGAATTCATACTTATCGCTTGTAAATTCGAAAATACGTACACCACTTTGGGAACAAATGAAATTATTTAATTAAATATTTTGATTTGTGTTTTTTAAGGAGTCACACTACTATATATAAATTATAAACTGAAATAGATGTCATAAGCATATTAAAGAATAAGTTTTTGGCAAAAATTTCATTTTTGGTACAAGCTTTTATCGCTGACTGTACTCTTCTTACGACAGAAAAGTAATATTCATCGAGACAATTCTAAAAACCCCTAACACAATTAGGTTGCGTTGTTTCATCACAGAGTTCCTATGGCCACCTCCTGTCTCCATCATCAGATCCGCTCGATGGTACCATAATATTGCATTGTCACCCGACTTACATGTGTATGCAAAATTTCAGCTCAATCGGAAACCGGGAAGTGGATCAAATTTAACTTGCAAGATTCCATTACATAGTTACATTACAGGTCGACCTAATAAAAGCTTGTTAAAAAGTGACGAAGCCCTCCTCATCCGGCCGTCACCACTGGAGGGCTTCGTCACTTTTTCTTTAATATGCTTATGACATCTATTTCAGTTTAGAAAATACGTGTTTGTTTTTAGGGTTCCGTAGCCAAATGGCAAAAAACGGAACCCTTATAGATTCGTCATGTCTGTCTGTCTGTCTGTCCGTCTGTCCGTCTGTCTGTCCGTCCGTATGTCACAGCCACTTTTCTCCGAAACTATAAGAACTATACTGTTGAAACTTGGTAAGTAGATGTATTCTGTGAACCGCATTAAGATTTTCACACAAAAATAGAAAAAAAACAATAAATTTTTGGGGTTCCCCATACTTCGAACTGAAACTCAAAAAAATTTTTTTCATCAAACCCATACGTGTGGGGTATCTATGGATAGGTCTTCAAAAATGATATTGAGGTTTCTAATATCATTTTTTTCTAAACTGAATAGTTTGCGCGAGAGACACTTCCAAAGTGGTAAAATGTGTGTCCCCCCCCCTGTAACTTCTAAAATAAGAGAATGATAAAACTAAAAAAAATATATGATGTACATTACCATGTAAACTTCCACCGAAAATTGGTTTGAACGAGATCTAGTAAGTAGTTTTTTTTTTAATACGTCATAAATCGCCTAAATACGGAACCCTTCATGGGCGAGTCCGACTCGCACTTGGCCGCTTTTTTTTTTTTTTGCTTTTTTCATTATGAAATTTTTTCGTTTCCTTAAATTATTTCATTTATAGGTACCTACTACTTTAAGCTAGTTATTAAGCATACTTGTGCGTTGGCGTTTTCCGGTCAGAATATCGAAGCAAGTTTCCAGCGGGATCAGCATGGTTCCATTTTTATCGACTATCACTATGCCCGTCACTTTCGCACTTACATACTTGTTAGAACGTGACATGCATGGTGACAAACGATAAAAATGTGACCGTGCTACTAAAGTCTATTTTTTTATTCGGTAGACTGAAATGACAGTTCATAGTATGAACATAAAATGTCATTTCATACTATGAAATGTCATTTTAGTCTACCGAATAAAAAAATAGACTTTAGGGCAGCATTCAGTGCAATGAAAAGAAATAGTAATTCCTTTCACAATCAGCCCTGGGCCTGAGCCAACACCGTATGGAAATATATAGAATGTACTGGATATTTTAAATTTCTTGCCCATTCGAATACTAAAAAATTAAAATGGCTTGTCCTGATTTACTTGGTTGAGTAACTTGCTTCACAATGTTATACTTACAGAGATGTCAGAGATACTAGTAAAACCTTTATAGACCGTAACCCGTACTGATTTTCGTACTTAACCAATCTGACATCATACTATCATGACTGAAACTCGCATGGCAGTGTTGGCCGTAATGTGTAATTCTAATTAACAATTAATCATTTCCATTAACCATTAAATCCGCAATTAGTCAATTGCATTACGCATCAATTTAAATTAAGTTAATTAGAATTGAATTTTGAGACGTTTAATTACATTGATTGTCAATCTAAATTAACGTTTAATGCAATTAAATCAATTTTTTCATAAACTAAGATTTAATGTTACTATTGCTTAGAAACTTGGAGCTAGGTATTAAAATTAAAAATAAGCATATGAATACAAGCTTCAGTGAATTATCAGGTCGTGATATTTTAAAATGAGACTACAAAATGACCCTAAAACCTGGCAGTAGGTACCTACTGGAACTCAGGTTTGGTGCAACATAGACACACGCCGTTTAGGCTATTCGACTCGTCACAATGAGCACTTGGGAGAGCAGTACCCAAGATAGAGCTGATGCTGAACCCTGGCAGTACCTAATGGACCACAGGTTTGGTGCAACATAGACAAACGCCGTTTTGGTCATCCGACTCGTCTTGATGAGCACTTGGGAGAGCAGTATCCAAGATAGAGCTGATGCTGAACCCTGGCAGTACCTAATGGAACTCAGGTTTGGTGCAACATAGACAAACGCCGGTTTGGTCATCCGACTCGTCTTGATGAGCACTTGGGAGAGCAGTACCCAAGATAGAGCTGATGCTGAACCCTGGCAGTACCTAATGGACCACAGGTTTGGTGCAACATAGACAAACGCCGTTTTGGTCATCCGACTCGTCTTGATGAGCACTTGGGAGAGCAGTATCCAAGATAGAGCTGATGCTGAACCCTGGCAGTACCTAATGGAACTCAGGTTTGGTGCAACATAGACAAACGCCGGTTTGGTCATCCGACTCGTCTTGATGAGCATTTGGGAGAGCAGTACCCAAGATAGAGCTGATGCTGAACTCTGGCAGTACCTAATGGAACTCAGGTTTGATGCAACATAGACAAACGCCGTTTTGGTCATCCGACTCGTCTTGATGAGCACTCGGGAGAGCAGTACCCAAGATAGAGCTGATGCTGAACCCTGGCAGTACCTAGTGGAACTCAGGTTTGGTGCAACATAGACACACGCCGTTTTGGTCATCCGACTCGTCTTGATGAGCACTTGGGAGAGCAGTACCCAAGATTGAGCTGATGCTGAACCCTGGCAGTACCTAATGGAACTCAGGTTTGGTGCAACATAGACAAACGCCGTTTTGGTCATCCGACTCGTCTTGATGAGCACTTGGGAGAGCAGTGCCCAAAATAGAGCTGATGCTAAACACTGGCAGTACCTTATGGAACTCAGGTCTGGTGCAACATAAACAAACGCCGTTTTGGTCATCCGACTCGTCTTGATGAGCACTTGGGAGAGCAGTACCCAAGATGAAGCTGATGCTGAACCTTGGCTGTACCTAGTGGAACTCAGGTTTGGTGCAACATAGACACACGCCGTTTTGGTCATCCGACTCATCTTGATGAGCACTTGGGAGAGCAGTACCCACGATAGAGCTGATGCTGAACCCTGGCAGTACCTAATGGACCACAGGTTTGGTGCAACATAGACAAACGCCGTTTTGGTCATCCGACTCGTCTTGATGAGCACTTGGGAGAGCAGTATCCAAGATAGAGCTGATGCTGAACCCTGGCAGTACCTAATGGAACTCAGGTTTGGTGCAACATAGACACACGCCGTTTTGGTCATCCGACTCATCTTGATGAGCACTTGGGAGAGCAGTACCCAAGATAGAGCTGATGCTGAACCCTGGCAGTACCTAATGGACCACAGGTTTGGTGCAACATAGACAAACGCCGTTTTGGTCATCCGACTCGTCTTGATGAGCACTTGGGAGAGCAGTATCCAAGATAGAGCTGATGCTGAACCCTGGCAGTACCTAATGGAACTCAGGTTTGGTGCAACATAGACAAACGCCGGTTTGGTCATCCGACTCGTCTTGATGAGCACTTGGGAGAGCAGTACCCAAGATAGAGCTGATGCTGAACTCTGGCAGTACCTAATGGAACTCAGGTTTGGTGCAACATAGACAAACGCCGTTTTGGTCATCCGACTCGTCTTGATGAGCACTCGGGAGAGCAGTACCCAAGATAGAGCTGATGCTGAACCCTGGCAGTACCTAGTGGAACTCAGGTTTGGTGCAACATAGACACACGCCGTTTTGGTCATCCGACTCGTCTTGATGAGCACTTGGGAGAGCAGTACCCAAGATTGAGCTGATGCTGAACCCTGGCAGTACCTAATGGAACTCAGGTTTGGTGCAACATAGACAAACGCCGTTTTGGTCATCCGACTCGTCTTGATGAGCACTTGGGAGAGCAGTGCCCAAGATAGAGCTGATGCTAAACCCTGGCAGTACCTAATGGAACTCAGGTCTGGTGCAACATAGACAAACGCCGTTTTGGTCATCCGACTCGTCTTGATGAGCACTTGGGAGAGCAGTACCCAAGATAGAGCTGATGCTGAACCCTGGCAGTACCTAGTGGAACTCAGGTTTGGTGCAACATAGACAAACGCCGTTTTAGTCATCCGACTCGTCTTGATGAGCACTTGGGAGAGCAGTACCCAAGATAGAGCTGATGCTGAACCCTGGCAGTACCTAATGGAACTCAGGTTTGGTGCAACATAGACAAACGCCGTTTTGGTCATCCGACTCGTCTTGATGAGCACTTGGGAGAGCAGTACCCAAGATAGAGCTGATGCTGAACCCTGGCAGTACCTAATGGACCTCAGGTTTGGTGCAACATAGACAAACGCCGTTTTGGTCATCCGACTCGTCTTGATGAGCACTTGGGAGAGCAGTATCCAAGATAGAGCTGATGCTGAACCCTGGCAGTACCTAATGGAACTCAGGTTTGGTGCAACATAAACAAACGCCGGTTTGGTCATCCGACTCGTCTTGATGAGCACTTGGGAGAGCAGTACCCAAGATAGAGCTGATGCTGAACCCTGGCAGTACCTAATGGAACTCAGGTTTGGTGCAACATAGACAAACGCCGTTTTGGTCATCCGACTCGTCTTGATGAGCACTTGGGAGAGCAGTACCCAAGATAGAGCTGATGCTGAACCCTGGCAGTACCTAGTGGAACTCAGGTTTGGTGCAACATAGACACACGCCGTTTTGGTCATCCGACTCGTTTTGATGAGCACTTGGGAGAGCAGTACCCAAGATTGAGCTGATGCTGAACCCTGGCAGTACCTAATGGAACTCAGGTTTGGTGCAACATAGACAAACGCCGTTTTGGTCATCCGACTCGTCTTGATGAGCACTTGGGAGAGCAGTACCCAAGATAGAGCTGATGCTGAACCCTGGCAGTACCTAATGGAACTCAGGTTTGGTGCAACATAGACAAACGCCGTTTTGGTCATCCGACTCGTCTTGATGAGCACTTGGGAGAGCAGTACCCAAGATAGAGCTGATGCTGAACCCTGGCAGTACTTAATGGACCTCAGGTTTGGTGCAACATAGACAAACGCCGTTTTGGTCATCCGACTCGTCTTGATGAGCACTTGGGAGAGCAGTACCCAAGATAGAGCTGATGCTGAACCCTGGCAGTACCTAGTGGAACTCAGGTTTGGTGCAACATAGACACACGCCGTTTTGGTCATCCGACTCGTCTTGATGAGCACTTGGGAGAGCAGTACCCAAGATTGAGCTGATGCTGAACCCTGGCAGTACCTAATGGAACTCAGGTTTGGTGCAACATAGACAAACGCCGTTTTGGTCATCCGACTCGTCTTGATGAGCACTTGGGAGAGCAGTGCCCAAAATAGAGCTGATGCTAAACACTGGCAGTACCTAATGGAACTCAGGTCTGGTGCAACATAAACAAACGCCGTTTTGGTCATCCGACTCGTCTTGATGAGCACTTGGGAGAGCAGTACCCAAGATAGAGCTGATGCTGAACCCTGGCAGTACCTAGTAGAACTCAGGTTTGATGCAACATAGACACATGCCGTTTTGGTCATCCTACTCGTCTTGATGAGCACTTGGGAGAGCAGTACCCAAGATAGAGCTGATGCTGAACCCTGGCAGTACCTAATGGAACTCAGGTTTGGTGCAACATAGACAAACGCCGTTTTGGTCATCCGTCGCATCTTGACGAGCACTTGGGAGAGCAGTACCCAAGATAGAGCTGATGCTGAACCCTAGCAGTACCCGCAGGTTCAAGATGTCACGGATGACCTAAATAGCGTGGGCCTATGTTGCACCAAACCTGAGTTCCACTAGGTATAGCCAGGGTTCAGCATCAGCTCTATCTTGGGTACTGCTCTCCCAAGTGCTCATCAAGACGAGTCGGATGACCAAAACGGCGTTTGTCTATGTTGCACCAAACCTGAGGTCCATTAGGTACTGCCAGGGTTCAGCATCAGCTCTATCTTGGGTACTGCTCTCCCAAGTGCTCATCAAGACAAGTCGGATGAACAAAACGACGTGTGTCTATGTTGCACCAAACCTGAGTTCCACTAGGTACTGCCAGGGTTCAGCATCAGCTCTATCTTGGGTACTGCTCTCCCAAGTGCTCATCAAGACGAGTCGGATGACCAAAACGGCGTGTTTCTATGTTGCACCAAACCTGAGTTCCACTAGGTACAGCCAGCTGTTCAGCATCAGCTCTATCTTGGGTACTGCTCTCCCAAGTGCTCATCAAGACAAGTCGGATGACCAAAACGGCGTGTGTCTATGTTGCACCAAACCTGAGTTCCACTAGGTACAGCCAGGGTTCAGCATTAGCTCTATCTTGGGTACTGCTCTCCCAAGTGCTCATTAAGACGAGTCGGATGACCAAAACGGCGTTTGTCTATGTTGCACCAAACCTGAGTTCCACTAAGTACAGCCAGGGTTCAGCATCAACTCTATCTTGGGTACTGCTCTCCCAAGTGCTCATCAAGACGAGTCGGATGACCAAAACGGCATGTGTCTATGTTGCACCAAACCTGAGTTCCACTAGGTACAGCCAGGGTTCAGCATCAGCTCTATCTTGGGTACTGGTCTCCCAAGTGCTCATCAAGACGAGTCGGATGACCAAAACGGCGTTTGTCTATGTTGCACCGAACCTGTGTTCCATTAGGTACTGCCAGGGTTCAGCATCAGCTCTATCTTGGGTACTGCTCTCCCAAGTGCTCATCAAGTCGAGTCGGATGATCAAAACGGCGTTTGTCTATGTTGCACCAAACCTGAGTTCCACTAGGTACTGCCAGGGTCCAGCATCAGCTCTATCTTGGGTACTGCTCTCCCAAGTGCTCATCAAGACGAGTCGGATGACCAAAACGGCGTGTGTGTATGTTGCACCAAACCTGAATTCCACTAGGTACACCCAGGGTTCAGCATCAGCTCTATCTTGGGTACTTGTCTCCCAAGTGCTCATCAAGACAAGTCGGATGACCAAAACGGCGGGTGTCTATGTTGCACCAAACCTGAGTTCCACTAGGTACAGCCAGGGTTCAGCATCAGCTCTATCTTGGGTACTGCTCTCCCAAGTGCTCATCAAGACGAGTCGGATGACCAAAACGGCGTTTGTCTATGTTGCACCAAATCTGAGTTCCATAGGTACTGCCAGGGTTCAGCATCAGCTCTATCTTGGGTACTGCTCTCCCAAGTGCTCACCAAGACGAGTCGGATGACCAAAACGGCGTTTGTCTATGTTGCACCAAACCTGAGTTCCACTAGGTACAGCCAAGGTTCAGCATCAGCTCCATCTTGGGTACTGCTCTCCCAGGTGCTCATTGTGACGAGTCGAATAGCCTAAACGGCGTGTGTCTATGTTGCACCAAACCTGAGTTCCACTAGGTACAGCCAGGGTTCAGCATCAGCTCTATCTTGGGTACTGCTCTCCTAAGTGCTCATCAAGACAAGTCGGATGACCAAAACGGCGGGTGTCTATGTTGCACCAAACCTGAGTTCCACTAGGTACAGCCAGGGTTCAGCATCAGCTCTATCTTGGGTACTGCTCTCCCAAGTGCTCATCAAGACGAGTCGGATGACCAAAACGGCGTTTGTCTATGTTGCACCAAATCTGAGTTCCATTAGGTACTGCCAGGGTTCAGCATCAGCTCTATCTTGGGTACTGCTCTCCCAAGTGCTCACCAAGACGAGTCGGATGACCAAAACGGCGTTTGTCTATGTTGCACCAAACCTGAGTTCCACTAGGTACAGCCAAGGTTCAGCATCAGCTCCATCTTGGGTACTGCTCTCCCAGGTGCTCATTGTGACGAGTCGAATAGCCTAAACGGCGTGTGTCTATGTTGCACCAAACCTGAGTTCCACTAGGTACAGCCAGGGTTCAGCATCAGCTCTATCTTGGGTACTGCTCTCCTAAGTGCTCATCAAGACAAGTCGGATGACCAAAACGGCGGGTGTCTATGTTGCACCAAACCTGAGTTCCACTAGGTACAGCCAGGGTTCAGCATCAGCTCTATCTTGGGTACTGCTCTCCCAAGTGCTCATCAAGACGAGTCGGATGACCAAAACGGCGTTTGTCTATGTTGCACCAAATCTGAGTTCCATTAGGTACTGCCAGGGTTCAGCATCAGCTCTATCTTGGGTACTGCTCTCCTAAGTGCTCATCAAGACAAGTCGGATGACCAAAACGGCGTTTGTCTATGTTGCACCAAACCTGAGTTCCACTAGGTACAGCCAAGGTTCAGCATCAGCTCCATCTTGGGTACTGCTCTCCCAAGTGCTCATTGTGACGAGTCGAATAGCCTAAACGGCGTGTGTCTATGTTGCACCAAACCTGAGTTCCACTAGGTACAGCCAGGGTTCAGCATCAGCTCTATCTTGGGTACTGCTCTCCTAAGTGCTCACCAAGACGAGTCGGATGACCAAAACGGCGTTTGTCTATGTTGCACCAAACCTGAGTTCCATTAGGTACTGCCAGGGTTCAGCATCAGCTCTACCTTGGGTACTGCTCTCCAAGTGCTCATCAAGACGAGTCGGATGACCAAAACGGCGTTTGTCTATGTTGCACCAAACCTGAATTCCATTAGGTACTGCCAGGGTTCAGCATGAGCTCTATCTTGGGTACTGCTCTCCCAAGTGCTCACCAAGACGAGTCGGATGACCAAAACGGCGTTTGTCTATGTTGCACCAAACCTGAGTTCCACTAGGTACAGCCAAGGTTCAGCATCAGCTCCATCTTGGGTACTGCTCTCCCAAGTGCTCATTGTGACGAGTCGAATAGCCTAAACGGCGTGTGTCTATGTTGCACCAAACCTGAGTTCCACTAGGTACAGCCAGGGTTCAGCATCAGCTCCATCTTGGGTACTGCTCTCCCAAGTGCTCATTGTGACGAATCGAATAGCCTAAACGGCGTGTGTGTATGTTGCACCAAACCTGAATTCCACTAGGTACACCCAGGGTTCAGCATCAGCTCTATCTTGGGTACTGGTCTCCCAAGTGCTCATCAAGACGAGTCGGATGACCAAACGGCGTGTTTCTATGTTGCACCAAACCTGAGGTCCACTAGCTAGATAAAAATTACGGGCGCCTTTATAAAATTACGATATATTTTTGTTAATTGATAATTATCAATAATATTTTTAATTGTCATTAAAAATTGATTTAATTTTTAATGGTTTGTGAAGCATTAACCATTAATTCTTTTTAATTTTTAATGGTTCGAAATAAATTAATATTAATGCAAATTGATGTTAATGCGAATTGACAATTAATTTTCCTTCAATGGTTAATGGTTAATTCGAATTAACCTTTTCAATGATTAATTTTTAATGGTAATTGGGATTAACGTTCGGCCAACACTGTCGCATGGCACCACGGGCACAGGGTCGCCCGTGTCAATAGCGGGGGCCCAGTCTCTCCAATAGACACTCTATACATTAAAAAAAAACCTTTTCGATATAATGAGTAACGATATCAACATTTAAGAGCCACACGAACCTAGCGGCTAGCCGCCGCCATACAATCGATGGTACACTCGTATTTTAAAACTGCCGTCTGATATAACACGGACATGAACATTCAATTACGTACGGAAGACTAGCTCTAACTTTTGTGAACGGAATACTACTTTTGTTTTCTGGGCGTTTTCTAAAATAAATATCGAAAATCTGATTCTCACAGATCCTGGTGTTTTTGGGTTCTTTCAACTCAGAATCACTAGCATATTCAATTCTGATGATAAGATAAATTGTCCCAAAAATTTGTATGAAAATTGTACGTTCCACTACGTCACGCATAGGGTTTGCAATCCGAATCCGGAATGTATGAAATTATCCGCATCTGGATCCGGATCCGCGGATCTTCCCACACATTTCGGATCCGTCGTGCAAACCCTAGTCACGCAAATACAAGTGAAAAAAAATTTCACACTAAAACGTGACGTAATGGAATGGACATTTTGGGACATCTTTTTTTAATGGCGGGTTGGAGAATGCTGTCGATTCTGAGTAGTATGAGCCCAAGAACGTTCAGATTTGAAAGAATCAGGTTTTTAATATTTATTTTAGAAAACGCCCTTCTACATTTGTAAATTGTGTAATGTGTACCGGAGAAAGAGGTTTTTACCCACATATATACATCCTTTGCGGAACCGCGCTTGCCAGGGAGGTCGACTCCAATTTAACAACTTGTTATGGCTTTGAACTTTGAACTGGTTTTGATACGACCTTGGCGACTATTTTGATGATTGGCGCGCGTTTCACGCACGACTCACTTCATTTCGCATGAACCAATCACTGTGTCCAGACAACCAGTCACATGTCACATCGATCTTCAAGTTCGTATCTAAACCGTAACAAATTAGTTAAAACTGAATGGGCCTCAGGCCAGGGTCGCTTTATCTCCGCCATATTTCACTCGCGCAAAAAGCGTAATACGCCGCCGAAATATCGCGCGGCCGTTTGATTGATCGTAAAGTGTGACGGATGTTTATTGCCAGTTCAAATTCAAATTGTATCGCGCGGGAAAGTTCCAAATTTGAAATATTCGGAGTTAGGGAAGTATGTACATCCAAGCGGACGCTGTGAAGCTCAAAAATGGTCACGTTTTTTTTTCATTTAAATAATCTGCTTCTTTTGCACTCATGAAATGTTCATTAATAATGTGATGACTTTCCTTTTGCACACATCAATAGGGATGTTGCCTGTATTTGAAATAAATTATTTCGCACCATGGACGAAATCCAGCATCAGAAAATATTAAGCTTCTTACCGTTATTCGAAGCATATTAATTATATATTTGAGAGTGGCAACATTGATTGCTATGACGTTACGGCTGCTGAATAGTTGCAATTCCCACTCCTTTTACCCCCTCCCTAAATTTCCGTTTTTACCTGCTTGCCACCAGGGGCTCTGGCTTGCCTTCATTGGCATCTTGAATGCGAAACGGTACGGTCGTGCTTACAAATTGAAGACATTTGTAAGTCAAGCTGATTTATTTAAATTTAAAAATAACTAACGGTTTTACCGTTCGAAAAAGTGGTGTTTTTAAATACAAGTGTATAATACTAATTTATTTTGCAGAACGATGTCGGACTCTAGTACGTCTAGTACTAGCTCATCTTCCGACTCTGACGAGGTTGCACCCACTCCGGGGCAGTCATTGGAGCCGATTCCGGGGCCATCATCTCAACAGCCGCTTCCTTTAGGACCATCACGTCCTTCTCGTCGGGCTTATAAAAGGAAAGCAAAGAAAACCAAATCAGGACCGAAACGTAAGCGACAGCGAAGTAACGTTGTCATACAGCAATTGGCAAACCAGGTCAGTGACATCCAAAATTGCATCAGCAATATGCTGCAATTTCAATCACCGGGTCCCGCAGACCCATCTTTTATTGAAGGTGATGAAATTGAGGGTAACGTGAGCGGCGAATTATATGAAGCGGAAGAAACCGAAGCCCCGGTTCCTAATAAGGATGTAGCTGCATTAAAGTTAGCATTCAATACGGTTTTAAAAGAACCGCCTGTACCAAAGTCTTTGCCCGCTCACGTTGACCTCTTAACGGCTGTTCAACACTTTGATTCAGAAAACTGGTCAAGCGTTAGATATTCTGAGGTACAGAAACTTTATTGCTCTCAACCAGCCTTTACAGAATTAGAAACAAATGATGAATTGAAGCCTTTTGATAAGTTTTCGAACTTGAGCGTCCTTGAGCGTGGTTTTGCGGCCATCACGCAAGCCTTGATAAAACAAGGCGAAACTGCCGAATCTTGCTTTGATTCCTTAGTTACGTGGGCTAGAACCACTACAGAACTTAATCCCGAGTCTTTGCAAAATAAAATTAAAGAACTGTTTATAGAGGGCTCTTTCCAAAAGATTTCAAACGATGTTTTGCAATTAGCGTGTGGTCACCGTGCTGACCTTATACAGCAAAGACGGGACAGTATTCTCCGATCTGTAAAAGATAAATTTTTCAAAGAATCCTTAAGAAAGATCCCCCCAAGCCCTCAATTCATTTTTCAAAAAGAACCGCTCTCTTCAGCTATTGAAAAACAAGGTGGAGTAGCTAAATGTTTCTGGCCGGTCCGACCGCCAACCCAAAACAAACCTGCTGCGCAAGCAGGCTTAAATCAGGCTAATAACACTCAAAAAGCACCCGCGCAGGGCGCTTACGACCCTTCAGGCTTGCTCATGACCATGCCTAGACCTTTCTTACCTGTGCCTGCGCAAGGCAACTATAATTTTGCACCTATGGTTTGGCGCGGCCCTTTTCGCCAACCAAGACCAGGCACATTTGTGGGAAGTCAAGGGAAGGCCCCGCGCCCGCGCACAGGGCCCGTATGCATACCAGCAAGGTGCCCGAAACCAAAAACAAGGGGGCCAGTACGTCCCGCGCAGGGACTATAATTCAAAACGGAAATTCTGACTCGATAAGTTTTCGGGCGGGGCAGTTAAAGGAATTTGTGGAAAACTGGAAGCTATTAAACGCCCCTTCAAAATTAATAAAATTAATACAAGGGTTTCAAATCCCCTTTTACATACCGCCCCCGCTGGCAATGCCCAACCTAAAATTTCAAACCCCTTACTCGCCCCAAATGCAAGAAGCTATACAAAAGCTACTAAAGATGGGAGTGCTAGAACATGCGAGCTCAGGTCTCAGTTTCGTCTCCCCTATGTTCTTGACCCCCAAAAGCGATGGCACATTCCGGCCAATTTTCAATTTAAAAAGGCTGAATCAGTACTTACCACAGCTGAAATTCAAGTTACCAAACATGCATGCAATCCCGGCATTCCTACAGCCTTCAGATTGGCTGATAAAAATAGACCTCTCGGATGCCTATTTCCACCTGCCAGTCGCAACGAACCAAAAACGGTTTCTAAGATTGATTTTCAAAGGTCAATTAATGCAAATGACCTGCCTGCCGTTCGGCATCGCTTGCGCTCCAAAAATGTTTGCCTCCCTGACCAACTGGGTTGCCCAAATCCTACGGGAAAGAGGATTTCGGATTTTAGTCTACTTAGACGATTTCCTTCTTGCGAACCAAAACCCCCGGGTCTTAGCAAATCAGGCTTTAGAAGCGACACAGACCTTAGAACAGTTAGGGTGGAAAATAAATCGAGCCAAATCCATATTAACCCCTCAAAGGGTTTTAGAATATCTCGGAATATGCTGGGACCCACATTCGAACATGAAATTCCTTCCGGCGAAGAAATGCACTGCTCTGAGGCAAAAAGTACTAAAACTACTAAAGCACAGCTCAGCCTGCCTAGAACAGGTTCAAAGTATAGTAGGCTCCCTCAACTTTGCAAGCTTCCCTGTACCACGAGGCCGCTTGAACCACAGAGCCCTATTAAAGTTTTGTCAAAGCCTTCTTTACCAGCCCTCTTACCGCCGGCTTCCGATTCCTCAAGAAGCCCAGGACGAACTGTATTGGTGGCTAAGCGAGGTCGAAAACAAATCTATGATCCATTATCCCCCGGTTCGTCATTACTTGGTGACAGACGCATCATCGCTAGCATGGGGAGCTCAACTGAACAATATAAAGTTATGGGGTCATTGGACCAGAGCCGAAGCCAGTCTCCATTCAAACCAGAGGGAAATGCTGGCAGTGCTTTACGCGCTAAAACGTTGCGGTTATTACCTAGCAAATTCATCAGTGATGATTCAGAGCGACAACCGATCAGTGGTCGCCTTCCTCAAACACGAAGGAGGAACCCGATCATTACCCCTGATGAATATATGCTACCAGATTTTTCACCTTCTAGACCTATACAATATTCACGTTCAAATTCATTATCTCCCCGGGAAGTACAATTGCGAAGCAGATCGCCTGTCTCGCCTGTCGCTCATTCCAGAGTGGCATCTCCTGCCCATGAAAACGAAGAAGATATTTTCAAAGTGGGGCACCCCGACTATAGACTTATTCGCCTCCGCGACAGCGCATGTGGTCCCCAGCTACGTCTCGATCGACGCGACAGATCTTCTAGCCAAATTCCACAATGCATTCAGCCGAACGTGGTGCTACCAACTAGCATGGGTGTTCCCACCACCACTTCTAATACCCCAGGTGCTAGCCCACCTGAACACGGCCAGAGGAATATACTTAATTGTAGCCCCACGGTGGCCGAAAACATTTTGGAGACCAGATCTCAAAAACCGAGCCCTAGCCCCGCCGTTTACAATACTCGCTCTCGATCAAGTATTAGTAGACACGACCACGGGCCGACCACCGCCCCAGGTCCATTCGATGACCCTGGAAGTATGGAAATGTGGGGGTGGGCGAAAAGTGTGAATAATTGGTCCCAAGAACAAAAGGATTTGTTGCTATCTAGCTGGCGGGAATCCTCCCGAAAAACATATCAACCAGCTTGGAAAAGGTGGTGTTCATGGACCCAGGACAATAAAGTCGATACATTAAAACCATCGGCAGCAGACTTTGCCAGATTCTTGATAGATTTGCATCAAAAAGTCGGTTTATCTTACTCTACGATCTTAGTGCATAAATCAGCAATTGCCACCTTGACTGACCCTGATAACCAGGTAAATTTAAGTTCTCATGCCCTGGTAAGACATGCACTAAAAGCTATTTCCATTAAAGCTCCAAAGGCGGACAAAGTCCCTATTTGGGATACAGAAATTCTTATAAATTGGCTGAAAAACAGTACAATAGATGAAAATAGCTTTTATGAATGTACGAAGCGAGCTGCGATTTTGCTCTTATTGTGCTCAGGACGCAGAGTACATGACCTCACATTATTATCTATAAATAGCGATAATTGTATCGTATCTGAGAATTTAATAACATTTTGGCCGATTTTTGGATCAAAGACAGACTCCGTTTCAAATAGACAATCAGGCTGGCGCTTATTTCAAAACAGTGAATGTAAGAACCTAGACCCAGTGTTTTGGATCAAAAAAGTAATTTCATTGTCAGCCGACAGACGTAACAAATGTAAATCTAATAATCTGTTTATTACAGTTTCTGGGACTCCTAAGTCTGCTTCGCGTACAGTTATCGCGAACTGGATTAAAAAAGTACTGCTAGACGCAGGCATCCAGGCAAGCCCCGGCAGCGTGCGCCCCGCAGTGGCTTCTAAAAATTGGGTACAGGACTTTCCTTTAGACGATATCTTAGCTCGCGGTAACTGGCGCTCACAGAACACATTCCTTAACTTTTACCGTAGAGAGATTAGACCTCTAGCAGCTGCATCGTCGATAACAAATTGTTTTGCCCCTATTTGATAATTAAGAATTAAGAAATTTGCTATATACTTAGTGATTGGTGATATTTACCTTATGTACTTGCCTTTGAGATACACGAGAAGTAAATAAAACAAATAAATGTAGGTGTTATTAAATTTTATTTTATTTAAATTACTCATTTGTCACTTGCAGCTGATTACAATACTTACCTGCTAGTAAGAATCAATTATAAGTAAACGTTATGACTAATGTGTTATGTTATTTGTAGTTAAACACTACTACAGTATGTACTATTACAGATGTATTACAGTGTGTCACTTGCAGCTGATTATAACCTAAAATGTTTCATAGGTACTTACCTGCTAGTAAGGATCATTTACAAGTATACTTTATGATGTGTTATGTTAATTGTAGTTGAACACTACTAACAAGGAAATTAGAATAAACCAGTGTAGCATATAGTTAATGAAATGTATGATTTACTTTAGCATCTATAGATTAAGTGAAACTATTATGGTTAAATAAACAATTGTTTATGACGATCGGTATCTTTGTGTTTTCTCACATCACACTATCCAACCCTTTTTCCCATTGGAAATCCTGTTTATAATGTTCACGATTATAGCTGAGGGCACTTTCCCACGAATCGTACACATTATATTACTTATCTGATTCACATTGGCATCTGGCCACCAGGCGGTCACAGACAGATCTCAAATATATAATTAATATGCTTCGAAGAACGGTAAGAAGCTTAATAGCAGTGTTTTACCTACCAATAAAACACTTATTAAGCGAAATACCTTATTCGAAGCATATACTTTTAGGCCGGCCTGGCGGTAGATTGCAATGATCCACTGACATCTTAAAATCTTATTTTTATAGTTGAAACACCATTCTATTTTCACTTTCACTTCACTGCAGTCCATAATATAAAAAAACATCAGTAAACCTACACAATTACCCGAATTGCTGTTTATGTGGAACATTGCAATAAATAAATTAATCATAATATTAATAAATAATTAAATTTGAGATTCAATGAAGGCAAGCCAGAGCCCCTGGTGGCAAGCAGGTAAAAACGGAAATTTAGGGAGGGGGTAAAAGGAGTGGGAATTGCAACTATTCAGCAGCCGTAACGTCATAGCAATCAATGTTGCCACTCTCAAATATATAATTAATATGCTTCGAATAAGGTATTTCGCTTAATAAGTGTTTTATTGGTAGGTAAAACACTGCTATTAGAAAAATCTAGACCGCAGTTATTTTCAGACTCAATTTCTATTTAACAAATCCGAAAGAAATGTAAAGAGTAGGTAACTTGAACGTGACATTTTTGTTCTGTTTTTCATATAGATTCCTTAAAGTGGCTAATCCTTTTGACAGTTCGAAAAAAGAAACTGTGATTTGACTAGTCTGACAGCTACCCTATTATATTTAAGCGTTAGCATCATTCTAGATCTCTGGCCCGCTGACTGTTTACCGTCACGTACCTAATAGCTACTTGTTTTGTCACTATCGTCCTATAAAAAAACTTGTTACGTTTGGGGTTTAGCTCGAACCCGCCGTGGATGTCGAGTAGCCATAAGGATAACCTTTATCGAGAAGCTATGGAGGTTCGCGGCAGGTCGTGATCCTTTTGCGATGTGCGATTATTCTCCGTAAGCGGGGTAATGTAATGTTGAAGGGCACCTGCCCTTCAACATTACATTAGTAATGTAATAGTTTTACGATCTACGATTACCACCTGGTAATCGTAGATCGTAAAACTATAAAAAAGGATATATTTTTTTAAATAAATAAAAAAAAAACACCGTCTCGGATTCGAACTCACCTCATGGACACTGCAGGTTAGCCGTGGCAGAGGCCCAAAAAAGAGATGTCGGGACCACATCGACGCATTTTGCAGCGACTGGCGGGAGCATGTACCAAACAATGTTGAGTAGAAAGTGGAGGCCTTTACCCAGCAGTGGGACACAAAATAATCTATTGAAAAAATAATATTACTAAAAAAAAACTCGTTAAGTAAGCACTACTAAAGTTAGACCAAAGAAAGTCTGCAGCGCTAGATTAAAAGTAGTTTTTAAAAATCAGTATGTGACAACACCACAGAAAATGGATTAAATAGTCTTGATACTTGTTAAATTTCTACCATATTTACTGTCTATGAAAAAATTAAGCTGTGCATTATGGTAGAATAAAATTAATTCCAACAATAGATGTCACTATTAACATGTATACATATACTAATATTGATAAATAATATTGGGAGAATGTGACATTTGGACGGCCTAGTGGTAAATAGGTACAGAGGGTTTACCGCAAACACCGAAGTTCGCAATATGCGGGCATCTTTCTCTTTTACTCCCATTAAGGCGTAATTAGATTGTCAGAGAAATTGCCCGCAATTTGCGAACTACGGATTTCGGAAAAACGAAATAAACCATTAAAACAATACATATATATTAAAAATAAATTAGGCTAGTACCAATGAGTTTTTCGAAATGTTAGAGGAAGTTCATACGGTAAGTACGCCTATACCTATTAGGTGTGTTCAATTTGCTGTGAAACCTTAGTCTAAACCAATATTATATTATCTAAGTACATATGGTGCAAGTATTAAGATGTTTCATTCCACTTACCCGTCATCAACTCCAAATTTTGTAAACATTGTCGTATTTGAGCTTGAATCGCCTCGTGCTGATTTTTTACTAGCGTAAAATTATTCGTCACGCGGAAAAGTAACTCCCGCACGCCGGTTTTGTAAGGTTTCACCATGTTTTTTCGGTTCATCACAAAACACAACGAATATTTAAACGATTTTGACAAATACATACCATAGTGAATGACGTTTACTGACTGCTAAAAAACATTGCCATATATAGTTTTTTAATTCGCTGTCAAATTATTGCGCTGCAGACTTTCTTTGGTCTTACTCTATCGTTTACGTACGGGGCACGCCGGGTCAGGGCATGGTCAGGGTGGCCGAGTCGCGCTAAATAATAAATGCCTTGCGACTTCACAAATCTAAGTTTCCGTCGTTAGGGGTCCGTCCGAGGGTCCTGCTCGTGACGCGTCTATAAGTAATGTGGTGCAAACATAAAATACGAAATGACTTTGGGAACTTAAACATTTACGGGGCTTATTGGGACCCGGACAATAGCGTGTTTACGGTTTTCTGCGTGATAACCTTTTCCCTCACCATGAGTTTTACGCGGCCTAAACGCAGCGTATCTCGCTTGCACCAATGTCAGCACGAGGGTACATACGCATTGTGAGTTAGTTTACGCGGTCGCTAGCGAATATGTCAGTGTCAAACTTGTGGTAAGGACGTAAAACCACCCAAATATAGTCGTAATGCCCCCAACTGTGGTCCAAAACGAACTCTTATAGTATATTCGTTGGTGTAAATATTATTTTAATATCGCAGTTTTAAGAAAAAACTTTTTCGCAATTTCAATTTATTAATAATATTTAATTATTTATTAAATAGACTTTAGGTACTATAGTGTTATTTTAGATTGATTTTTAGTGTGATTTTTTGGCCCCCGCTCCGAGTCGATCCTTGTACATTGTGCAAAGGCTGTCCTTGGTAATCCAGCGTGGAAATGCTACTAGCATCATGGGCACCTTTACACCGGTAGTTTAAAAATGATGACTGGGCTTAAATTTGGTGCACTAATCGCGGCAAAATATTGCAAACCATTTTTATCCGATCAAAAGCTCATCATCTTATAGCCGCGGACATCTCAACAACGAAAACACCCCACTTGACCGTTATGAAAATGAAACACCCATTTACATATTTATTTCTGGTTCTGTAGCAATAATTCTTCGGCAGTTTATAGTCTCTTTATGGTAGATTAAGAGCTAGCCCCGGAATGTATACAGTTTTGAGAGCAACGTTACTGTTGCGTTGTTGACGTCTCACAGATCTTTGCTATTAATATAGTATGTCAAGCCATTTCCGTGAATAGCAAGACGCGGTCTTATTCTCTTAAAGTCGTGTCAAGATCATTCTGAACACCTCGCCCGCTTAGCAACTATTGCTGCTGAATGTACGGGCTTTTTTGAAACTGAGTAAGTACCAAATCATGTTACCGTCACTCGCTGGCCAGAGGCTACATACATTTTCCGGGGTCAGCCTTCGGTCTACGGTGACTGAGGGCCTACCGCGAACCACCTTCGACGTGTTGCTTCTCTGTCGCACTTCTAAATTCGTACGCAAGTGTGTAAGGGAGGCAACTCGTCGAACGTGGTTGGGCGTTTTCTAAAATAAATATTGAAAATCCGATTCTCACAGATCCTGGTGTTTTTGGGTTCTTTCAACTCAGAATCACTAGCATATTCAATCCTGATGATAAAAAAACTTGTCCCAAAAATCTGTATGAAAATTGTAGGTACATTCCACTACGTCACGTCCATACAAGTGAAAAATTTTCTCATAATAAAACGTGACGTAATGGAACTGGACATTTTGGGATATCTTTTTTTAATGGAAGGATGGAGAATGCTGTCGATTCTGAGTAGAATGAGCCCAAGAATGTCCAGATTTGAAAGAATCAGGTTTTCGATATTTACTTTAGAAAACGCCCGGTTCGCGGTAGGCCTCAGCGCGTTTGGGCTGCAAATCAACCGGCGACTTGCGGTGGATAAAATTGTTTTTTTTTTTGGAAATTTCTCCATTTGTCGGCAACAAGTTACGAATGGCTCTGTGATTCTTGTAAGTGTGTAATTTATTAAGTTGTTGCGAGTTGTTAATTATCTATAATCTGACAAACCAAATTGTCAGTAGAAAGAGGCGCGAAAATATTTTTTCACCTCAGCAGCTCGAACAAGGGTACTTTGCTACTTAAAAACAGTGAGCAAAATCGCATTTTGCTGAGTGAGTCAAAATGAGCAAAATGCGATTTTGCTCACTCAGTGAGCAAAATGTGATTTTGCTCACTGTTTTTAAGTAGCAAAGTACTCTTGTTCGAGCTGCTGAGGTGAAAACTTAATTGTTGGTATATCTTAAGAAAACATGAGTGAATAGGTAAGTGATGAAGAAGGAATACATTTTTCGGGTTCTCTAATATGTTCTCACTGCTGAGGTGAAAAGTTTTGTGAACTACACGAGATCAAAGTTATTTACATCTCGTGCGCTTTTGAGTCCCTTACTACGCTCAAGATTCTAAATTAGTATAGTATAGAATCTTTCGCTTGCACGGGACTCAAAATAAGCACTCGAAGAAATATCAAACTTTGATCTCTTGTTGTACAAATAACTATTTCTGCCCTCCGGCCGGAAAGCGTCAAGTTTTTTTCGGTTCCGTCGAACTTTTATTCTAAGTCTAACTTTTATTCTAAATAAAATTAATAAATAATAAATTAATAATTTGATTTAATTATTAAAGTTAGAATAACTAAATAAAGCATTACCTATTATTGTTTTACAGTTTGGCGATATTTTAGTTATAGGTACATTACATTGTGTTTTGTTACTAACCTAAATAAATAAAAAATAACGATTCCATATTTTCGCCTGCCTACTTGAAAAAAATTGTTAGATCAAATAGGCACAACAATAACAATATTTGTATCATGTTCGTTAGGCATGTCGGTGTATACGGCCATAATCCATGAAGCAGCATCCTAAATAACGGCACCATTTATATAAGTAAATAGATGTTGTAAACTAAAATACCGACCGGAAGTGGCGAACGAGGCCGTTTTCCGGTGCATCCTTTACACTCTACGCCAAACCTATTCGCAACTTACACAAGCTCCTATCTCACTACCACAACCCACACAAATCTACACTCTATATGCACAGTATTAGGTTCATTTCCCAATAATGTTTTACAGTGAATAGCGAGAAGGTAAGAGTAGTGGTACAGTTGAAATGTAATTACTAAGGCTCTTTCACTCGCTTGTAAAAATGTGCGGCTTTTTCCTCTTTTTATTTTTAACGAGCAAACTGTATAATGTCTTTAGTTCATTGTCTGGAATAGAGGGTTTGGTTGTGCACTGGCGGTACAGTCGGCATCAATAGTAGAAATATAGGTCGGTTACACCAAACCGTCTGTCACCGTGCCCTTGCTAGATTGTATTGTATGGGTAGTTTCATAGTTATTTGCTGAGTAATGTTGATCAGTCCGATAAGTGTCACCCCTGACTGAACTGAATTGCTAAGGGACGGAGCTATGCGACTTATATAGCTCCGTCCTTTATCAATTCAGTTTAGGTCCTAAACAGAAACGCAATAGGGACATCATGGTAAGGCCCCAGTTTTTTGCCGCACATCAAAAGCCGCAAACCCCCTACACATTCGTGCGACAATTGGGTATCTACGTACTCAATATGTGTAGCAGGTTGCGCAGTGCGTGGTCTTGGATATACATGTCAGTTGTTAACTCTCATGAGACGACATTTTCATACCTACTGTGCTGTGTGACAATTGTCAGACAACTAACTTGTCTTAAGATTTTGATGGCCAACTGAAATAAGTGTAGGAATAACTTCAATTTGCTGCTGTCTGTACCTTGCATGTGTCGCGTTTTATGCATGTCAGAATTATTTCTATCTTATTTGCATACAATTAATGTGGTAAAGGACGGAATTCGGCTTTTTACAATGGAAAATTGTGGCGTGGCGATATGACCAGAAGCAGTATTCGACTGGTTTCAATCACACCTCGTGACTTGTCTACTTTTGTTACAATCTTTTACTCGTAACTTGCAATGTTTATGTACCTACACATAAACATATTATTGCAAGTTAATAATAATAAACAATACATTGTGTAAGCATAGGTAGGTATGTTCGGGTCAAAACTTTTAAGCTAAATTAGACCCACTTACCCATTATTCGATTGAGCTGAAACTTTACTTAGGTACCTACATAAGTATGTAAGTTGGATGACAATGCAATATTAAGGTACCATTGAGCTGATCTGATGATGGACAAGGCTATAGGAACTCTGTGATAAAACAAAAGTCAATGTAATTGTGTTCTCTCGATGACTATTATTAGTTGCCTGTGAAAAAAATAGTCAGCGATAAAATGAAATTTATGACAGAAAACTTATTTATTTACGCATACCAACCATACCAACTACAAAATGTCTACGTAAAAAATTTGGCAAACTTGGGAATCGAAATTTATGGACGCTCTTCTACCAAAGGATGCTAGACCGGGCCGAGGCCGGGCCGGTCGGAGCTTCCGGCACTTCGCTTTCTATGGAAATCACCACGTGATCACCTATTATCAGCCGTCATAGCAAATGACATGTCGGACGCCTCGGCCCGGGCCCGGCCCGGTCTATCGTGAGTCATCCTTAATACCTACAGACTTATAGCGCATCAGCTAAATCGAAAAGGAATTATATTTCACTGGCAATGTTTTTAAATGCTTACGAACGCCGATAATAAAAACAATAACAACGTTTAATCCCTCAAAGCGCTGCAATTTCCATCAAATCATAAAAAGTTGGAAGGTGCACTCGCTGATCACTTATGTATCCACTAGATATAGCATAAAGGAAGATACCTAAATATAACGATTCGCGCTCAAAACGCGTTTGCGCTCTTATATACATTTTGACCGCTTTATACTCTGCAAGAGATAATTTTTTGACATAGTTTATATTTTGACATACATAGGTAATTTTTTGACATTGTGTTTAGTATGTTTATTATGCTCTGACATTCTCTGACATTTTATTTTACTGTATTTAACTTTTACTTTTAATTTTTATTATGATTATTTGATTGTTTTATATTTTTTACTTAATTCGTAATTATTTTAATGTATTATTGTTTACAATCTGACGATCTTTTTGTGAATTCATGTTATTTGGAAACATTGTGACATTGTTAAATACCATGGAATTTCCAATAAGAAATAAATAAATCCATCTATCTATCTATCTATAGCTGAGTAATTTATTGAAAGTATTACTTTTTTTATACCACGTCTGTGGCAAACAAGCATATGCCCAGCCTGATGGTAAGCGTTCTCCTTAATCAATAGACGCCGGCAACTCCAGGGATGTTCTATGCGCGTTGCCGACTCTTTAAAAACTTGTACTATTGCTTCGTGTTTGATCACTCAACAACCTCCCGTAGCTGGTCGAAGGCCTCACATCACGTTTAACCGCTTCCCTTGATGCTTCGGTTCTTCGGCTCTGTTGCAGTTATTTATTATGTATTCAAAACTCTAAGGCTGCGTTACCACCAGAGATGTGCGAGGATTCGTAGCGAGGGATGTGTTTCTTAAGAACCAATATAATATCGTCCACCAGAGCAGCGCTGAGCACGTAATGCATCCTATATCATAAAAAACAGATACCTGAGATACCTCGCTACGCATCCTCGCACATCTATGGTGGAAACGCAGCCCAAAGTTTAATAATTTCTAGTAAAATTTATATTATAATGCAGTATCTATGCGACGTAATCTGCGGCAGCAGTTGATCGCAATCCGCGTAATGCATCGGAGCCATATTGGAAATGTTTCGACAGTTCACTCGGAAACTTGGAGATACACTCTTCAATATTATCAACGCAATCATAAACAGACAGTTACAATAAAACATTCTACACAAATAAGTGTGTATTTCCGCTACCCAAAGGTTGTCTGGAAGAGATCGCTTTTTAGCGATAAGACCACCTGTTGTTTACCTCTGTTTGTATTTCTGTTTTATTTGTATTGTCTTCTTTTATTGAGGTGTGCAATAAAGATTATTTGTATTTGTATTTGTATGTAGCGAGAATAATGTACGCTAATATTAATCAAGGTCAGAGTGGTCGGACAGGAATTAAAATTCTTTGGCGTCCGATATGTCGGACAAGACTGCCGGACCAGCCGGCCAGAGGGGTCTTTCCCAAATTCCCACATTGTCCTTTCCTATATAGATCTACCATCGTCACCTGTCTCAGGTAAATGATATAGAAGTGAAGTGATTAGGCTGGCAACGCACTTACAACCCCCTCTGGTGTTCCTGGTGTCTATGGGCGACGTTAATCGCTTACCATCAGGTGATTCCTCTGCTCCTTTGCCACTTATAATAAAAAACCCAGTCATAAATATATATTTCACGAGAAATGTCTAAATCTGTACGTCTTGTCATTATATGTATTACAAATTAAAGATATCTTATTGATACGGTTTTAACACCCCCTGGCACTGATTAAAATAACCGACTTGGTTTCACATTACATCTCAAAACTTTTTTGTAGTAGAAGCGTTGCGAGACTTGCACCTTTTTACATGTAATGTTTTTGATGGGATGGTTTATTTAGTAACTGTAACAGAAAAAAATATCCTTATTTTAGCCTACTGTAATGCATCCCGGTCGTTGTCCAGCCGCCAAGCCAGCCAGCCACGTCATCGCCCCACTACCACCAGCCCCGCCATGCTGCCTAGCCGAGCCTCGGAGTGGGGGATGATAAGCCAGCCTATAAAAGCCAACGCACCCTCATTTTTAGTGTTCATTCTGATTGAGAAACTACTAAGTGGAAACTCTGTCCGATTAATCATAAATTAATTCTGCCTAATTATAAAATAAATAAATCATCGATCAACAGTATTTAACTTCTCGCCTTCCCATTTCACCTGCTAATTTACATTCAGAAATTGGGATACGAGTACCTACAGTTTAATGATGACGCGAGCGGCAATAAAAAAACGACCACGACCACCTGACTGGAACACCGAACACGTGGCCGCTTCCGCCATTGACGAAGACATCGAAATTACTTCTGTGGACGCTACTTTCGATCAAAATGAAAACGACGGTACGTCTACGCCACCAGCAAGAAAAATTCTTAAAAGTCTTTTGACCCAAGAAGTGCATAAAGCCTTTGAAGCCTTGGAAGACGACATGCCGGTGCTAGCACGTACAAAACACCATCGTGCTGCATCCCTGATCCCTGAATTCGACCCTGATAATGAGGACTGCACCGTTCAGACGTGGCTGAAGAAAATCGACCAGTTAGGAGACATCCACGGTTGGGATGACAAAACAAAATCATTCCATCTCCAAGACAAATTGCGTGGCCAAGCTCGTAAGTGGTATAATCGCCTTGAAGAGTACGATCATTCATGGGAAGACTGGAAGGAAATGATTCTTCGTGCTTTTCCGAAACATCGAGATTATTCAAATATACTCGAAGAAATGCTTAACAGGAAGAAAATGCCGAACGAAAGCATGACAAAGTACTACCAAGAAAAAATCGCCATGTGTCATCGGTGCAAGCTGTCCAACGCCGCTACAGTATCCTGCATCATCCGCGGCCTCCCGCCTACCCTGCAATCAAATGCGAGAGCATTCCAATGCGACCAACCGACGGAGCTGTACGAGCGCTTCCTGTCTGCGTTGGACGACTACCGTGCGCCTTTTCATGGCGTCGATGTAACTCGTGCCGGTTCTAAGGACGGTACACGTCAGTCTACAGAAAAGAAAGCGCCGGTAAATATTGAGGCAGATCCGTGCCCACGCTGTAAGAAAACAGGGCATTTGGTACGGAATTGCCCTTTACCTGACCAGCGTACCTGTTTCAAGTGTGGCGCAAAGGGTCACATTGCACCACGTTGCCCAGATAACCTAAAAACTAGAGACGAGGCGACTACAGTGGTAAAGGAAGTCAAGATGATTCAAAAATATAACAACATCTACAAGAAGACCGCGCAAATCAACGATGTCTACGTGAAGGCCTATTTGGACACCGGATCCGAGGTCAACGTCCTCAATTCAGAAATCGCAGACCTCCTCAACTTAGAAGTGAGGCCATCTCATGTCGCATTTAAAGGATTTTATGGCGACCAGGTTCAGAGCAAAGGTGAAGTCGAGTTTAAACTACAAATTGACAGCCTGGACGTAAATTGCCAAGCATATCTGACTGACGTCGAGATGACCGATATTGACTTGTTAGTTGGCCAGCCTATTATTAATAAAGACGGCGTGACCCTGATAGTCAACAAAGGTACAGCCACTTTAAGTATCACAGAAGAAGATTTTATGGCAAACATAGATGTGGACAACGAAAACCAGCGCTTCAAGGTTGTTACCGCGGCTAAGGAATGCTTGCCGCCAGGAACATCTATCATCAAGGTTCGCATACTGGGAAACCGACCGGATAATGATGTCGTCACACCTGCGCGACACCACGACTTACACGGAGTTACCTACTCGCTGCCTGCTACACTTCTTCGCGGCGAAGCTGGCTACCTGAAAGTCGTCAACACGGGCAGCAAGGACGTGGAATGGAGCGAGGGCACCGTTCTGCTGCGTGCCGAGAGCTGCATGGAAGCCCAGGTTAGTCAAAATTCTGATTCATTGCCATCTTCCTCAGCCCAAAATGTTTTATGTATCAGCTCAGCCGAATCAGCTAGTAAACAACATATAGGGGGTGTTAAAATAGTAGATTTGAAGATAGGTCCGTTAATTGTTTTGCCAATGACACAAAAAATTTAGGCTGTTCCAATTTAGTTCAAATGCAAATCAATTTGAAAAATGATAATCCTATTTACTATCGTCCTTATAGACTCTCTCTCAGCGAGCAAGCGGTCCTAAAGTCTAAAATAGCCGATTTATTGGGCGCAGGCATTATCAAAGAGTCAGAGTCAAGCTACGCTTTTCCAGTTATCCTCGTTAAGAAGAAAAATGGCGATTATCGTCTCTGTGTCGATTATCGATCACTTAATGCCATTACTATACGCGATAGATATCCTTTGCCTAACATAGATGATCAGCTGTCTAGATTGGCCGGTAAAAATTATTTCACTAGCTTGGATCTGGCTCAAGGTTACCACCAAGTCAATATAAGGCCTGAGGATACACATAAGACAGGATTTATTACACCTCAAGGGCATTTTGAGTATACGCGTGTCCCGTATGGTTTGGCCAATTCGCCGTCTGTTTTTATGCGCTTGATTAATAAGGTAGTAGAATCCGTAGGCGATCACGAAATTCTAGCTTTCCTAGACGATATATTGCTACCATCAATTGACATTGAGTCCGGTATTGAACTATTAAAGAAAGTCTTGATGCGTTTGAAAGCTGAAAATCTGAAATTAAATATGAGTAAATGTTCATTCCTGCAAGAAGAGGTTACCTATCTAGGTCACCGAATTTCTCCTAATAGCATACAACCTAGTGAATTAAAGCTGGCAGCCGTATCTCAATTCCCAGTCCCACGTAATGTGCATGAAATCAGGCAATTTATAGGCCTCTGTAGTTATTTTCGAAAGTTCATATATAATTTCGCAACTATAGCTCGCCCACTTACGACACTAACACAAAAAAACACTCCATGGGTTTGGGGCGAAAAACAAGCACATAGTTTCGATGAACTTAAACGTAAGCTATGCGAGAAGCCCGTGCTAGCAATATACGATCCCTTACTGCAAACAGAGATTCATACTGACGCGAGTAAACTAGGCATCGCAGGTATTTTATTGCAAAAACAATCCGATGGCACCTTACGTCCCGTTATGTATTTTAGCCGCGTCACTAGTAGGGAAGAAAGTGTTTACCATAGCTACGAATTAGAAACATTGGCGGTAGTTGAATCGTTGCGTAGATTTCGTGTTTATGTATTCGGAAAAAGAGTAAGGATAGTCACAGATTGCACGGCTGTCACCGCCACGTTAACAAAACGCGACCTTATTCCCCGAATCGCGCGATGGTGGCTGTTGATACAAGATTTTGACATTGACATTGATTATAGACCGGGCGAGAGAATGAAGCATGTAGACGCACTTAGCCGAAATCCCGTGGATTTAAATTCGTTGATAACAAAAAGTAAATCGGAGCGTGTATCGGAACGTTCCTCGTCGGCCATAGATAGTGTCAATGTCAATCGTCTCCAAGTGACAGATTGGTTTCTTACGGTTCAACAACAAGACGCTAAACTTAAAACTGTGATTGACTTAATAAATAGTGGGTGTACGGACTTGGATATAGTAAATAATTATGCCCTAATTGATGATAGACTTTATCGTAAAACGCTTAACGGTAATCGGTTAATAGTCCCCAGTTTCGCGCGTTGGAAGATCTTGCAAATGCATCACGACGACATCGGCCATGTAGGTCTAAAAAGATGTACCGAGTTAATCAAATCAGTGTACTGGTTTCCTAAGATGTCGCGGTTTATTAGGAAATACGTCTCGAGCTGTCTTCACTGTGCATATGGCAAGGGCGATTACGGAAAGAAAGCAGGTAAATTACATCCTATACCGAAACCCTCGGAGCCTATGAAAATGATACATATAGATCACCTGGGACCCTTTTGCAAAACAAAAAAAGGGTACCAGTATATGTTGGTAGTGACAGATTCCTTCTCCAAGTTTGTTATTGCGGAACCTACGCGCACTGTTAACTCTGTCGAAACTATACGCGTTCTTAGGAAGATATTCAGTTTGTTCGACGTTCCTGAACGGATCGTATCCGATCATGGGAAAGCTTTTACCAGTAGGTATTTTAAAAGATTTGCAACAGAAAAACAGTTTCGTCATACTCTATGTACTATTGCTTGCCCAAGGGCGAATGGCCAAGTCGAGAGGTCAAACCGTACGATTCTTGATGCGTTAAGAGCTACCGACCCTAGTAGTGCTAGCAACAATTGGGTAAATAGTTTACCTAACATAATTTGGGGTATCAATAACACTCTGAATGCCTCCACTGGGTACAAACCATTTGATTTGATGTTTGCTAGGGTCAGTAGGTCTGTGTGTGACCTTGCGGTTCCAGATCAGGTTACGGAACCAGTACAAGCTAGGCGTAAAAAGGCAGTCGCTCGAAACAAGGTTGCTAGTGCTAGAATGAAACGACAATATGACAAAAAGCGTAAAAACAGTGTTCTATATAAAACGGGAGACCTAGTTCTCTGGAACCAGGCCCCTGTAAGTAGTGCTAGCAAGGTAAATTCCAAACTAGATGATTTATACTCTGGTCCTTATATAGTGGTTAAAGTGTTAGGTAACGACCGGTACAAAATTAGGAGCATAAAAGGGGTAAGAGGGTACAAAAAGTTCACGGGGCTTGTCTCTGCAGATGCCATAAGACCATATAAAAGTGTAGCCTGTATGTCAGATAGTGAGAGTAGTACTGATGAGCAATTAGAAACTGAGGACCTTATTGATCTCTTGGAAAGTTAGAATGTTCATGTCGCATATGTCTAATTATCTGATTATTAATGTTATATTCTCTGCCCATTGCGGGAGCAATTGTTTCAGGTTGGCCGAGTGTAATGCATCCCGGTCGTTGTCCAGCCGCCAAGCCAGCCAGCCACGTCATCGCCCCACTACCACCAGCCCCGCCATGCTGCCTAGCCGAGCCTCGGAGTGGGGGATGATAAGCCAGCCTATAAAAGCCAACGCACCCTCATTTTTAGTGTTCATTCTGATTGAGAAACTACTAAGTGGAAACTCTGTCCGATTAATCATAAATTAATTCTGCCTAATTATAAAATAAATAAATCATCGATCAACAGTATTTAACTTCTCGCCTTCCCATTTCACCTGCTAATTTACACTACATTGCTATTTTTATTGCAGCCTAAATAAATGTAGGTACGTTCGAGGGTTCGAGGTTTGACAAATTGACAGGCCGACAGACAGACACTTCATCTCGCTGTGTTCCCAGGATTAACCGGCAAATCAGACAGATTCCTACAGAAAATATTATTTAAAAAAATAGGTAGAGTTAGAGAAGTCTGAGGGCCTACCGCGAACCACGTTCGACGTGTTGCCTCCCTGTCACACTTACGTACGAATTTACAAGTGCGACAGAGATGCAACACGTCGAACGTGGTTCGCGGTAGGCCATCTGCAACGATTTTGATCGCACACGCAGTACAAGTGTTATTTATACGTCATAATTATATGAAATTATGACGTTTAAAATAACACTAGCACTGCGTGTGCATGTAAAATCGTTGCAGACTCGTCTTGGTCTGACTCTAACTACTAATAGGTCCACTGAGGCGGTTGGTGGGAAGGTATTTTGGTCAGCTACGGACTAGTTGAAGTCTTGGCTGCATGAAGTTGATTCGTATTATGTTAAGTAAGTTAAAATGTTTTTTTTTTTTAGTACATGTTACCTTCTTCTAATCAACGCGTAACTTCATTACCAACCGCCTGAGAAAAGCGGAAGGCCTATTAATATAATAATTATTGATTAGCAAAAGCAAATGGAGATAATTAAAGCAATCGCAGTGCATGCCGTAACAATGTCTGTGACATGTGGGACATAAAACTGTGAAAAAAAAAAACAATTCACCATAGGTCAATATCCAGAGTAAATAGGGACTGTTTGTCTGAAGAAGTGTTTGTCTACTTTCCTCTTAACCGGCATCTGCGACACGCCGCGCTAACGCCGCGTACATCGGGAATCGATCGTTACGGCGGCGGGAACTCACCCAACATGTGCTGCTAATGCACAACCTTACATTTTACACTTATTAACCCTAGGTTTCCTATTATTATCTCGTTATCGTAAATTCTTTGAAAGAACGTTCTAAAATAATTTTTAACAAAAGTACTGACTTTTCTGAGACTTTTCTGAGGACAGAAATTCGCAAATTGCGGGAATCTTTCTCTTTTACTTCAAATAGAAGGCTTAATTAAAGTGACAGAGAGAAATGCCCTCAATTTGCGTACTTCGATTTTCGCGGTATATAGCCCAGTACCTACCATTTCAACAAATGTCGGTTTTCGTAAGCATATTACCTATGCATGAGTTGCTAAAAGAAAATCACAATATAATACACTGTAGGTACTTGTTGAAGAGTGTGATCATCAGATCGTGACGTGGCAATGAAAACCGTGAAATATCCTTTAAAACAAGATTCATATCTTCTAAAACGGTCCAGTCGTAGTAGAGGAAAAAAGTCGAACAGCCTTCCATACAAAAGCATTTTTGTCCAACAAGAAATGGAGACTATCACTTTCCTTCGGTTAAAAAGCGAGAAATTTCCTTTTACTTGACGTTGGCTATGGGCAACACCGCCCTCAAGTCCATACAAAGAAAAGAAAAAAGAGCGAATCAAATCCGAGATCTTTTCCGAAGGTAAAAATCGTCTTGGTACCAGGGTCGCATAGCCACGGAGTATAAACAGAAGTAGCAATATCGGGCGGCGCGGCGCGTGACCGGCGACATGCGTCGACCCTTGTCCCGCTGCTGTTCATTTCGCTTGTCGACCAAACAGTGTGGGCCGGGGCCCGGGGCATTGGAGACGGCGGGATGTATACCATGTATACATTTTATGCACTTGGATTAGTACAATATCTCTTTGAATAATTTTTTGAAGACTAGAATTCACAAGGAAAGGAATATGAAAAATAACTCTTTATTAGGTTTTTTTAGTGAACCGTGGGGCACTACTGGACTGTGAAGGTGTTATTATGCTGTTTATATGTATTATGCTGAAAAAGTAATTTGTTTCACAAAGGGGCAAAGTTATTGGTAAACCTTTCGTGCTAATATTGATACCGAGCGAAAAAACGGAACCTTGCGTCGCGAGGGTTTCAAGGCACGGGCGATAAACAAAATTTTTTACCGAGTGAAACACAAAATGTTGAAAATACTAACATTACTCGTACTAACTGTTAAACATTACAAATTAAGCTCAAATGAACGTTATTATTTAATTAATATTTATCATTCAAAATCATCAACGTTTTACCAGCCAACCCGAGAAAACAACTCTAAATTTGCATCACATTCCTTTGTCACTCTTAAGAATAAGAATCTTTTATTTGCGATAAACATTACCAGGTACATCGGTGTTCATGCGATAAAATGCAACTTTCTCATCAGTTTTTGAAGAATAAAATTTGGGAGCTAGAGTGCAGTGGTGAAAAAAAATTAATACGCCTTCCGCTTATGCCCTGCGCCGAAGGAGTGAAACGCGAAAAATCCTGTTGCTTTTGTAGTGAATTTTCGCCATGAGCATTATTTTAAATTCCCCGCCCCGTCAGGCCCGTATTCCCCGAACAAGCCATGACCTATTTCTGTTCTCATTACGAATTTTCACAAATTATCACAACAAATATTAATTTACTTGCACTTTGGAGTATTGTTAACTGCCCAATAGTCTCTTCGACGTTGGTACGATTTAAAGGCAGGTATGTACTACCATTCTGAGGGCCTACCGCTAACAACGTTGGACGTATTGCCTCACTATCACACTTACGTACGAATTTACAAGTGCGACAGAGAGGCAACACGTCGAACGTGGTTCGCGGTAGGGTCTCTGATTCAGGTTACACCATCAGCATTTACTTTTGCAGTAATTCGGCGTGACATTATTATTTTTTCAACTAAAAAGTGATTAATGCATGTTAGAATTAGCCGTTAGGTTTAGCCGTTAGTGCTGATTGATTGAAATAAATAAATGAAATTGCTGCTTTTAACAAAACAAATTATTAACATTTTTGGGGAGGGTCGAAGAACTCGTGATTCTGAGTGAAAAATATACAAATTCCAAAATGCAAAATGGGTGTAACTTTATATAGAAATGCCCTGGTAACTATATGTACGAGTATAAGGTGCATGCAACTATACGTACATTATATAAAATCCGCAATACCTAATACAAAAACCCCGAGCCAGCTGTTCGGTGCTAATAATAATTCACAGATATAATAATTAGGAGAGGGCGGTCATGCGCTCCACATTACCCCCCAACCCCCACTTATTACTATATCCATAATTTACTTTCACAACCTCACATCTTAACCCAGCTCGACGTTTTAAATTCAACTTTAACTCAAACGGTTATGCTTGAAAGTTGAATGACGAGCTTGTTTGTAATAGTCGCTTGGGATTTTTTATTGATATCCTTTTATGGACATTATCAATTATCATAATTGGCACAACTTTTTTCGTTTATTGCGACGGGAGCTGTAAAAGACGCAGGTGTTTTGGTGAATTATCTCATTGTTTCCATTTTTCGGGAATGTTCTGAGGCGGAAAGGAACATTCTGAAAATGACTAAAGTGATGAGGAAACGTATAGAGACATGTTGCATTTATTTACGAAAATAGCGAGGACAACATTAATGGCGTTTATGAAACGTTTGGTATTTGTGTATCATATGTGTTTGCTTTTCCAATGTGTTAATGTTATTATTTTGATTTAATGATTTAATTTTATTATTATGAGTAGGTATATATTAAGAGTACACACGTACTACTGCTTTGTCTAAAAATGAAGACAGATTTGAGATTTAAAACTTCATAAACTCCTTTAAAGTTAATCGGGCGATTTTCGGTAAAAGTTCCGTTACACAAAAGGAATATTTTTTTATATTTTAACGCACTCGTCTTTTTCGTCGTTTTCACTCTTTACAGAGTGGTCGTGGTCATCATTTTAGGTGCAAATAGCAAGTTTTACAAGACGTCCTCCATTCCTCTCTGTGAGCCGTCTTCCTTACGCTTGCGTGTAGAGGTTCATCTATCGTAGCATTTGTAGCTTTAATGACGAAGACGTCTAAGTGGTCGCCACGGCCGAAATACGCCGGAAGAATCATCATCATGTATTTGATTTTGTTTGAAAAATCTTACACACGTTACATTTTCCTATAACTTTTAATTTTTTAAATCGAAAGCGAACATTACAAGGATTTAGAATTGAAACCCCTTAAATGATACAAGCTCACCTTAATCACCTGCGGCCCTGACAAACACAAATTAAAGCAATAATAACTCGGCCGATTCGAAAACGATCCCGCACTTTATGCGACTACGGGGAACTTCCTTAAATTATCGTCCAACTTTCCAAAACTTTGGAGAATGAATTAAGTTGAAGTTCAAAAATATGGAGCCCTTGGTCTAAGAAGTCTAAGAGCCAGCCCCGGTGTAATACGAACTATAGAGCAACGAACCCTGAGACAGAGGGATCCATAATAACAGTTATATCCATTCACACGGGCACCAGACAGCTGTTCATCGGTGGAAGGTCAGAGTGCCAGGCGAAGACTTGAAGAATCTATGCCGGTCAGCAGAACATTATCAGTGCGTGATGATAACTCTTAGACAGTAGTTAGCGCACGATCCAGTTAAGATAAACGTAGATTAGGAATGTGGTATTACGATAGTACCACTGTGTTCGGAATAAATTATTCTAAGTCTACCATCAGTCAACGGTGACTTTACTCGCCAGCCGCTTCCCCTAAAGTGGTGACCCCGACGTGAAGCGACCTTCCACTTTCACATTCCTTACCAGCATACAATCATATACACATACACATATACATACATATGCATATACTTGGAAAAATTTCGACCTATGCCGCTGTGGCCCAGTGGCCGAGTGGCAACAGGCACCTGCCGCGATAGCAGAGGACGCTGGTTCGATTCCAATCTGGGGTACTGGAGGCCTGGGTCAGTTTTTCTTAGTATATGACATTTATTTCAGTTTATAAGTTATAATATAGTACATAGTGTTTCTACTTGAAATAAAAACAAATTAAAATGTTTTCTGAAAATAATTTAATTTGTTCTAATATGTAGCATAAAATCAGTTGAAGGGATGTAATGCAATAGAGCTCAAGGCTTTGTATAATAGGTTTTATCACTTATCTCAGGCGAGGCAAACAAGTTAGCGCAGTGATAGTTTGTTTCTTGTTTTCCACCGTAGCGTCACCAGCGCCGTTATCACATCAAATTAGTATTAAAATGTTTTTAATAACACCCGCACACTTTATCACGTCAAAATCAGTACAGAGTTAGCTTACACGGACTCTAGGTACCGTTTTTCGGGGCCAGCTCTCCGTAGTGCTTGCGTTCACTTATTTATTTACAGACACCATTTGGGGTTCCAGTTTGGGGTCGTAAACCCACTTCCGTATTACTGTTTTATTTCCCAGGTGCGATGCTTGGTGTAACTTCAAGTTGCGTTTGATACTTCGACATCCATGGACTTGGACAATGATGTCCATTATAACATTTAAAACTTTCGCGTTTTGAACACTGTATAGGTATTAAAAACATAATATTTATAACCGGAGGTTTTGGATTGAGCTTCATAAACTGAAAATTGTCTCCACTGAACGCCATTATTATCCTCGACTTGTGCGAGAAGCGATTGAAATCAGGAAAACCACATAAATTTTAACAGGGAAGTTGGTTTTAAGTTATCGCCGATTTGGGAACCAGTGATCCAAAGTTTAAGCCAAGGAATTTATCTTCGGATGTGTGCGCGGATATTGTGAGTATTGCGTGTCGGACTATTGACAATAAATAACATAATTATGTGCGGTGGGTGGTTTGAAATTGTGATATCTATTCAAAACTTTTTTATAGACTTTTCGTCGGGTAGTCACACAATGTTTTAACATTTTGCTGGGACATATGTAAAAAAAGTAAATTCTCGATAGGGTTATAAAGGGTTTTTAATAACTATGTCCATTTTCTTCACCATTTAGTTCATAACAAACTGGTGTGACGATGATGTAAATACTCACTCAATCTCATCCAACGATTCCTAATGGTAATGGCCGTTATTTGCCACAAGAACCCTTCAACTCTATCAACACTAAGGATACTCTTAATTATACGAAACAAAACCAAAAACGACACACAGAAAAGACTGTCAATCTTCGTACAAAGGCTCGTCATTATTTCTTGCTGCCGCGAGTCTGTTCGACAACTAAACCCAATAATTTGTGTAGACAATAAACAGTTTTTATGAAAGTCACTGCCATCTAGCTCACCTTTCAATCAAGAAGCGAAACTAGGCCTCTGGGATTAGTCAGGTTTCCTCTCTATAGTTTTCTAGTTATTGCTGTAGGTTTTTTCCACGTGGCGGCTTGGAGATCCTGGGTGAAATCACAAAAATAAACGATTTGGCTACATTTATTCACTACTTTTGTCCCACAAATTTCAAGATGTAGAACGTATTAACATGCTTATTAAGATAAAGTACGAACATTCGTCTTTAAAGTACGTTTATTTTATGATGTTCACAGAAAAGTTGCATTACCTTAATTCATACCGAAAAAGTTGTTGGCCTGTAAAAGCGAAAGGAAAAAAAATTGAAATGCAGGCACGAAGATTCGATTTCCTATTATTCTGAACATAGCGCTTTTATCTATTTTGTAAAACGGTTAATTTGCACAAACATGAAATAGGGGCAAACAAGGTAATTAAAAGTCACTGGAGTGTGTTGCTTCCTTTTTTACACCCCTCGGTATTACACGTAGTCTAAAGTCTTTATTTGTACTGGTCTCCGATCCTAGTCATACGAAACTAACATCCCCATTGATCACAAGCTCTTGATGGCTCCACCAATCACAGGCCAGTACCGCGTTAAGTGCCACTTTAGTTGCTGACCAATATTAATCCTTATTGCTACGGCATAAGGTCTACCGATGAGCAGTGTTGCTGTTGCTGTTTTAGTACAGCCATAATTTATATTTTTTTCTCTCGTTAATTCTTAGCCTATTAGGATATTCAGGTCTGTTAGATGATCATCATTATCTTGGGTAGCGGTTACATTTAGACGGCGGTCCCAGCAGAGCAGTTTTAAGTTACTGCTGGGAATTTGACGAGGGCGACGTACCTGACAATTATCTTGGCAACGTCGGTGTCGGATTGAGGGTTCTGATTGCAACAGCAACGCGGCAACGTTAGCAATTTATTATGGATATTAATAGTGCATCGCCCGCGTGAACGCTCATGCAGCTGCAGTAGCAATGCTGCGACAGCAACGCTGCTGCAGACGTTATTATTACGAATTAAACTTTAAGGTAAAAGTAAAACATGAAAATTCTATTCATAAGAATTCTATTCTAACCTAACCTAACCCTTTTTTAACCATTTTTATGAATGTGCTGTAAAACTGAGCTCATTTTGGTTACATCTGAATCTTTAAAGATGTTTTAGTAACACTTCCAAAACTTGAAGTAATAAACGAATAAGGCACCATTTCAATGAAATTTTCTATTTTAAATTACGTATCGATAATTTTATTTTTCATTACGTGCGAGTTGGCCAAAACTACACTATAAATTGACTACAATTTCTGAATCTACTCCTGATCCCTGTTTTACTTTACGCCCCTTAAATATTTCATCAAAATTCCAATATTCTCATGAACACCTCTCGAACCTCCCTTCCATTTTTCACTGTTCGAAACACACCCTAAGAAATTACCTGTTATTAAGCACCGTTACGTTACAAAATACGGCGAAAGGTCAAAGTTATCCAGTTACAAATTAACGACGCTGAATTGTGACGTCACCTGTCTGCCCGTCCAATCGCAGCCGTGAAAAATGGCGGACTTCTGAGCTATGATGGATGACGCAGATAAGAAACGAATTAAAAGAGAAACGGGATGGTAATTTAGAATGCAAATAAAACATGGTTTCATTTAGAAAACATGGAAATGCTTTTGTTGCTTTAATTTATGAAAGATTCAAGACCGTTCTATTTAATATTTAGTGTTACATTTTTTATTTAAAGACGAATTAATTTTTAAAAATATAATTATGTTAACATCGGAGGAGCCACTTATGCGTTGTTTACGCTAGAGAACCCTGAATACCCGCTTTTTGAACAAAATCCAAAGTGTATTTAGTGTAACCCTATGTCGTAACGCAAAGGACCCCAGGCGTACATTAGAGCACATTAGAGGTGACATTGAATCGCAATGGTATCTGTTTTTGTAAACCGTCACCGTCCCTTTCAGGAACGTCCATCAAAAGGAAATGGCCGTAATCCAATAGTCTGCCCTGCGTCTATCGCGCGAAATAATCTTGTTTCTTTTCAGATAGGCCCTTTGTACGAAACCTTTACTTCTCTAAGTGCATTTTATACCGATTCGACCCTTTGACGAACAACCATTAAGTTTGACCCTTTCGCGAGTGACTGCTCTTAAGAAAAACTTGATTTCTCTATGCGGGGTAAGGGCGTAGTAAGGCTGGTCAGGCTGTATACAATTGAGCACGAGAATTGCTTGAAATTCGATTATTTGCCGCTATTATTCGAGTGCTGGAAACTTGGAGTTGGGTTTAAAAGCATTTGGGACGCCTAGATTGTGTTCAGATAACTTTCATATCCATGTTCTGGGTTTAGTTCGGCGGTAGTTTGTGTCTATTTTATTGCAAACATTCTCTTATTGGAAAAACGAAAAAGTAAAAGTTGTGCAATGAGCATCTAGTTAAGGTCTTCCACGTCAACATAGCTCAGAGAGCTGCCAAGGGTAAGTGGCAAAAGACAAAACACATATTTAACCAGAGGCTGCTATTATTTATTTATTTTAAAATACATGCTCGGCTCGGCTTACAGTGCAGCTGCAGGCCAAAAGCCAGGAAAAATATGTCAATAGGTACATAAGAAAAAGTACTTTACGATTTTACAATGCAAGAAAAAAACATCGTAATAATTAAATTAAATTTGAAAATTTTATACCCAGACATATCTCCCAACTACCCTAGAGGACGTCTGACAAAAACACCTTAGCCTAGGCACGTCTGACAAAAACATTTCAATATTGGGATTCGTGCACAAAAACCCTACTAAGGAGTCGCTGATGATACCTACCATATTACATACGAGTACCTACGCTATTCTGTCGACTGCACTTCCGCAGACGGTATTCGGTCCCTTTGCGGGAGCGAGCGGTGCGGGCGCCGCGCCGGGCCCGGGCCGGGCGACCCGCAGGTTGCTCTTTGTGAATGTGCATGTGCATCAAAAGCCGTAAATCAACGGTGTCGCCCGCAGGCTGCATTCGCCAAACGAAATGCGAATTTAGATTGTCCTCTATAAGTGGTTCTTTTTAAGAAAGTTTGAGCGTGATTATCAATTTTTACTCGTTATTTCATAAGCGTACACGTCGCACTACTGGCCACAGGCTTCGGATTGGAGAGTATTCTCCACATAATGTAGATTTGGTAATGTATTAAGATTTAAGACGCATAACAACTATTTAAAAACAAAGATGAAGTAAAGATAAAATAGTAGGTACCTAGCTAGTAGGTACATTTTGATTGTCAATATTTAGTCTTCTTCCAGTTTTCAACTTTTCCCTACATGTGATGAAGTTTGCTCTTATTTTCTCGTATTTCCTACAATGTGAGGAGCTACAAGGAAATAATACTCCCTGAAGGATATTTTACATGTCAATAATCCGAAACCTCACTTCTCATTTCAAGGTTTTACTAGCGAAGTTTGTAAGTTTGCGTCGTCTCTTCCGTACGTCGAACCGACGCAAGTATAATACAATACACTAAAGTGCTTCTCATCCTGTGTAAGAGCTTGGGTAGGTAAATTATGTGCTTCTCGTTTTAACAAGCTTAATAAGTTCACCATATAAGAAGAGTGTCCCACTGCTGGGCAAAGGCCTGTCTTTCTCGCCATTTGGTTTCTCAAAAGCACACTCCCGCCACTCTTAAAAAATTTATCAAGATCGTCCCGCCATCTCCGTTTTATTCTCCCTCTGTCTCGAGATCTATCCTGTAAAATTCATTAAAAAAAAACGAACATATAAAACCATTATTTTCACTGTATAATTTTGTAGTATGACTGTACCTGCACTAGAATACAACGAAGCACACAATAATATCTGACACTGATCACAGTATTGAGGCCGATTCAGATTGAATAATTGGTAACGGATTTGATACGACCTTGGCGATCAACGTTAGGCATGTCACACGCAACATAGTGCGAGGGATATGCCAAATGGCGTGTCATGTAATGTGAAATGCAATGAAAGTCGTGATTTTGTTGTATAACGTTGTACATTGCGTGTTGATTTCCTTGTAAAATTTACATTATATTGTAAGTACTGAATGCATTGATAGCATATATCAAAGAATAAATAATAGTACTAGGTACAGAACATTCACTCTCTAACAAAATGTGTCTATTACACAGATATGACCGCTAGGTGGCGCAAGCGCGAGCACACACGCGTTCCTTAGCGGTGTGCGGCAACTACTATGGTTGGACACCAAAATTGGTGTGGGTAGCATGTACCTGTAGGTACTTGTAGCGACGCGACGAAATCGCTGAGTGAGCTACGCCTGCCCATATCCGAGATGACATGAACGGAAAGTAACCTAAAACCGGGTTTGCCAACCTACTACTACGAAATATCTTGAATTTCAAATTTTTCTTTAAAATTAAATACATTACAACAGATTACCGTAACCAAGTAATTAGCGTCGGAAAGTCTCAACTGCAGCTGACTGCAGTGACTACTGTAAGATCCTCGGCGCGTTGAGTCAAAACTTGCGTCTTTTGTGTGAGTTGCGGCGCGAGTTGCTAGTTAGCGTCGCTCGCGAACGGTTAAGTAACGGCTAAGTACCTACGTCGCAGGCAGATCAGATCTTACATAGCTTTAGGGATATTTTGTTGTTACATAAATCTCCATATTATTCGTTTGAGAAAGACTGGAGAGTCTTAGGCAGAAAAGACTCCGCACTGCCATACAACCTAATCCGAATTCTCATCATATTTTTGTTTGCTATGGCAGAAGATGACGCTCTCTAATAGTACCTATAGAACTTTACAGTAAATACAGATCCCAAACCTTCTCTGCAACAATCAACTGCAATAGATAATGTGACCAATGATGATGATGATAATTACGAGAAAAACATTAGATAAAACTCAACTCGAATCGATTGCCTGCCTCGTATTACTATACGACCTTGCTAGCCCTCGCCCATTTATGTTTGTATATAATTCTTGCCCGCCACTATTTCTTAATTTATTATATCCATTTATAACTAATACTGTCCTAAGTATAGAATACATCAAAATTTTCACACTTGCCAATATTTTCGACTAATGAATGATCCAAACATTTAAATATATCATCATCTCATTTTTGATTTTAAAGGCCTTCTAGCCTAGTCGGTAGTGACTCTGCCTACGAAGCTCTAATTCTGACTGAGTTCTAATCCTGGTAAGGGCATTTATTTGTGTGCTTATCACACATAATATTAGTAGGATAAGAATAGTCTAAGAATAACCAAGACGTCCAAATCCCATCGAGTCACCAATCCGCTCCATTCTCATTTATCGCACTTATTTATCAAACACTCGACGAGCTAAAAGCAAAATAAAATCGCTGCACTTTGATATATCTGAAGGGTTGACAGACCAGATACTTACAACAACTTAACTAACCTTTACCAGACCTTAATACCCTGGCAATAGGGTTCACGGACAGAACACAAGACAGTTAACTGTGTCGACGATGATACTTACGTGGCGATTCCATTACTGGGCATTGCGAGATATTTGTTGACAAGCCCCAATAACTCTCGCACTTTAGCCGCTACGTTTTCCAATTTTTCATTTAAAAGGTCTTATATGAGCGTCTGGTAGATGGGGCTGTCGTATTTGCTCTGGTTTGATATCCTGTCGATAATGATAAGTTGCTTTAAGCTTGACTATAAATAGTTTTAGAGGTTTTAGAGCACGTCTAGTGTGTTTACGATCTTATGTAACGTGGCACGTGGACTGACGCGAGCAAAATCAATTTGCTTTTCCGGAAACTACGCTTCATAAGAAGATAGAGAGATATTTTGTACTGCGTCTATACATAAATAGGTACCTTTACAATGCATACATATTTTGTACTGCATTTATACATGGGTACCTTTATAATGCATAGATATTTTATGTACTGCGTCTCTACATAGGTACCTTTAAAATGCATATATATTTTGTACTGCGTAAACGTATACTGCATGTAAACGTAATTAAACTTACAGAGATGGCGTGATCATGCAGGAAGCGTGTTCTGATTGTAATAATAGGTTACGAATTTGATCTGGATTTGGTATAAATGAAAGGTCCACGGAAAGAACATGTCTAGTCACACTAGTGACATTTTGAGTAATCGCGGTTTTAAAATTTGGAACAATGTCAAAACGTATGGTAATTCCGTGACCAGGTATTATTTAACTAAAAATAAAGTTGTGTTACATTTATTATACAGTGGTAGCAAAAGATATAACTAATAGTTCATTAAGAGCTCTTCATTTTGAGATAAAAATCTCATTTTCCGAAAAATGTGACTAGACTAGACATGTTCTTTCCGTGGACCCTTCAAATATATTCTCTGGGTGTCAAAAATGACATTTTTGGTAGACGATATGGTAAGTAAACGTAATTTTTAGGGTTCCGTACCTCAAAAGGAAAAACCGGAACCCGTATAGGATCACTCGTGCGTCTGTCTGTCAGTCTGTCCGTCTGTCACAGCCTATTTTCTCCGATATACATACTTATCATCAAATTTTCCCACTTAGCAAATGCCATGTCACTAATCAAACAATCAATAATCATTTATTTCAAATAACAAGGATTCATAATACATGGTTAGTAACATAATATTCACATTATAATTAATATTATTAAACCCAAAAAGCATGACATGAATTCGATAGAGTGGGTATACAGAGGTTGAAAATGCAGTCAGTCTTAAGTAGTTCTAAGAACCACGTTTAACCGCATAAGAGCCTTACGAAGCAAATATATTTCCAAACTTACACGTTGTCGCTGGCAGCACTGCCCGGAGCGGCCCCGAGAGAATTATTTCTCAATCGCGGCCCTACATGAATATCTAAAGCAAGTGCCAGGGGTCATCAAAAATGGATCTCGTATTTTTCGGGTGCCGCCTCGTCCGATATATCGATTTAACGACTGCCTTTTTTGACTGCGGAATGAGATGAGTTCCGCTGGGAATTATAAAGCATTTTTAGTATAATACGTAGGTTTTAATAACAATACATACTATAGGTATATTTAATAATACGTAAGTATCTAAGTAGGTAAGACACTATTTCTTTAAACTTTACAATATTTTAATGAGATTATATATTTAAGTACCTATATTTATTTTAAAATGTAAATGTGTTCTTTTTAAGAAAATAGGTAACAAATTTGCTAACAAAACAAATTAACAAGATGAGGCTGTCACGCCAGGGGACGCACTCTTCAGTTGAAATCTTTGACCTTAATAATTATTTCAGCTTAATCTTTTAACCGCCGTAGACTGATATAATTATAAGACAGACCTTAATAATTATACTTCAGCTTTACCTTTTAATCACCGCAGACTGATATATAAGTAGGGTTGCCAACCGTACTATATTATATAGTATTGTACTATATTATGGCTGTCTGTACTATATAATTTTGGAAAAATATATAGTACGCTAAAATACTATATTTCCGATTAAACGTATGTTACACTTATGCTTAGTATTTTATCTAAAAGTACTATATTTTTTTGAAATTACTATATTTTTGGTGCCTTATTCTGTAAAATACTATATTCCACCAAAAAATAATTGGCAACCCTATATATAAGACATACAAAATCGGGCTCATTTCGCCGCGGTCTGGTAAACAAGACAAAACTTCGTGTAACTTCGTACCGCCGGCGACACGCTCGGTGAAAAATTCTATGGCGGTTTAAAGGTTAAATAACTCATATTAAATCTTAGCAAACGTGCTAAGTTAAAATACTGACCGCTAGATTTGACAATAAACTACCATTACAGTCCTTGCAGCCTCTAAACTCGGTTTTAAAATACAGTAAGTAAACGTTATTTCGGTTGCAACGCGGTTACAGCCAAAAGCGAGTTGGTAGAGACAATATCGCCTCTCTGTTACAGGCGTGTATGAAAACAAACGAGTGCTACGTGCGCCGCTTACTACCAGGATTACGAAGGGAACTATTGGAGCGGCATTGCAACGCTATACTTGATCTCATTGTGGCATCTGGCTCACACTACTATAAAACTACGAGCTAAATGCACTCTAATGCATTGTGAGTGATGTCAAATTAAGTTGAAAATAATGTTCGAATGTCGCATCTATAGGTTTAGCTACCACTTATGGCTTATGGCACAGCTACCACGGTGGAGTATGTGCCAGTTTTCGCGGTCCTCGGCTAGGTTCTTCGGGTCCCTGTAAGACACGACATTTGCCTTTGTTTTTAGTTGTTGTGTATAGCTTGCTCGTGGTCTTCCTCTTCTTCTTCTAGCTATTGGCTTGCTATTTGGCGACCTGTTTCGGGCCCTTGGGGGGTCCTTCCTCAGGCTCGAGTGCTCGCGGCGGCTGCCCTTCGTGCACTGATGACCCCATTCAATATTCAACATGTTGCCAATAGCGACTAAACATCTAAGTGAGTGCTAAAACCGTTTGTCGTCTAAACAGTTTAAAGTATTATGTCTGACGTAATTTCGATTAAAATTATAATATTTAATGCCGTATCCATACTTTCTTGTATCCTCGTAGCGAGACAATCCGCGAGTGGAGTTGATCTGAAGTTAGTTCAGCGGAGCTATTGCACCAGCTCCGCCCGGTCTGGTCTGAGAACGGAATACTAACCGCCAAGGGTCTCTCAACAACAACTGGAGACGGACCTACACAGACAATAGAAGCTCAACAACTTAGGTATATGTGTGCTTCTACTAGTAATCATTATAAATCCGCGAGTGGAGTTGATCTGAAGTTAGTTCAGCAGAGCTATTGCACCAGCACCGGTCTGAGGACGGCTAGTATTCCGCCCAGGGTCTCTCAACAACAACTGGAGACGGACCTACACAGACAATAGAAGCTCAACAACTTAGGTATATGTAAGTGCTTCTACTAGTAATCATTATAAATCCGCGAGTGGAGTTGATCTGAAGTTAGTTCAGCGGAGCTATTGCACCAGTACCGGTCTGAGGACGGCTAGTATTCCGCCAAGGGTCTCTCAACAATAACTGGGGACTGAGCTAGACAGACAAGAGAAGAAGTTGATGAACTTAGGTATATGTATGAAATAAAACTATTACAACGGATTATATCGCGTTTTAATAGTTTTATTTGATGAGTAACTATCGCGGTAACCGAAGACAATATTAGGTATGTGTAAGTGCTTGTACTAGTAATAATTATAAATTAATTTTGCAGCCGCGGGGTAACACGTGACCCCCGCAGGGTAACACGTGCGACGTGGGGGTTTGATACGAATTGCTCTTCGTTTAAGGAAAATTCCGTGAGATGTGATAAGTAGAATTTAATTTTCGCACAATTTCGTACAGTGACAATCAATATGAGAGTCAAATTACACAACGGGACTTAATCGCGTATCTAAGTTTTAAGATTTACCTCCGACGTTTTGAGGACGGCGTTGTCCCCGTGGTCTCGGAGAAGACTGGCTTAAGTTAATAATGTGTAAAAATCGTGAAAGTTTAAATCAGTAATATGAGAGTCTCTAGGAGACCTCATACTATTGTCACTACAAGGTATGAAATGGTACTGAAATTAAATTCCTTGACAGTACATACATCTTAAAAGAAATTCTAAGGTGTGTACAGTGTACCTACAGTCCAACCCACATTGGGTTGGCGGGGTAACTGATATTTTTATTTTTATTTTTTTTGTTTTAAATAAATAAGCTCACACTAGTAGTATTTTTTTATTTCACTTGAAATACAATACAATAGAAACCATATTTAAAAATTCCAGAGTTATTTTTTTTAAATCGATTAAAATTTCGCTTTAAACTTTCAAAGGCTTATTAAATATTAAGCAAATATAATTTATTTTCAGGCAACTAAAGCCCATGAAGATACGTACCTATCTTACAGGCTTAGATACTTATAATTTTAATGATATAGGCAAAAAGACTTACGAGAACGTTTCTAAAGGCAAATTAATTAGGTATCTAAAATTGAAGCTGAATTCCAATCGCGACTGGAAGACCTCTAATTAGTTTCCAAGCTTCAAACAGCCATGGAAGGCATTGACGGCTTGTTCTTTGGTTTAATTTGAAAAAAAGTTATTCCGAACTTCTGGAGTCATTGTTACTTTCCCATTGTGAATCTATCAATTGAACCGCTAATTACTTTTCGATCGTGTGTTTGGTTAAGCATAATTTTACTGATGACAAAAAATCTTTGGTTTATTTAAGTTCCCTCTTTTTAGGGTTCCGTAGCCAAATGGCAAAAAACGGAACCCTTATAAATTCGTCATGTCTGTCTGTCTGTCCGTCTGTCTGTCCGTCCGTATGTCACAGCCACTTTTCTCCGAAACTATAAGAACTATACTGTTGAAACTTGGTAAGTAGATGTATTCTGTGAACCGCATTAAGATTTTCACACAAAAATAGAAAAAAAAAACAATAAATTTTTGGGGTTCCCCATACTTCGAAATGAAACTCAAAATTTTTTTTTTCATCAAACCCATACGTGTGGGGTATCTATGGATAGGTCTTCAAAAATGATATTGAGGTTTCTAATATCATTTTTTTCTAAACTGAATAGTTTGCGCGAGAGACACTTCCAAAGTGGTAAAATGTGTGCCCCCCCCCCCCCTGTAACTTCTAAAATAAGAGAATGATAAAACTAAAAAAAATATATGATGTACATTACCATGTAAACTTCCACCGAAAATTGGTTTGAACGAGATCTAGTAAGTAGTTTTTTTTTTATACGCCATAAATCGCCTAAATACGGAACCCTTCATGGGCGAGTCCGACTCGCATTTGGCCGCTTTTTTGGTTATCGGTACGTTATATTGAAATACTCGAAACAGTTTTAAATTCCGTGAGGCACCTACTTATTTTAATTTTTTGTAATTGTTTTAACTGGACGAACATTAGGAGAGCCGACCCCACCTAACGTGGGAATGAGCAAAGAAGAAGATAATTCTAAACAAAGGAATTTCGATCAAAACAAAAAGGATACAAAATATGTAGCCAACAAACACGGTCCAATAACCCAGCAAACTTCGCTAAAGCAAGTCAGCTTCGGGTCGAAGCGGAATTCTTACGGCGGCCATTTTGTGTGCCTAATTACTGAACTGTCATGGCGGCGACACGGGATCGCATTCCGCACGCCAAGATTTACGCGCCACAGATTATGTAATTTAATAGACTAACATGAAGGCGACTGTCAAAATGACATTCCTAATTATGGTTGAATTCAGATTATATAGTTAGTCAAACCAATTTGTCAGTCAGTAAGAACCAGGAAAACTATAGGTACTCTGTCTATGTTTGAAATGAGACAGTCCTTTGACAAAATACTTATATCAACGCTACTGCAGCAGTATGGCGTGGCGGTAAGGTAAAAAAAATCCAGGTTCCTATCATTAAAGTAGGATTTTGAGGCAAGTTACAAAATATGTCATTATGTCCAAGTCGCAAAGAGAAAACAAGTACCTACACCTACATTAAACGACGTGTTTTAATACATTTGCGAGAAAATCTCATAATTATGAGCAACTGTATTAAAAAAATCAATTAAAGTGAATAAAGAAGAGCAGGTGTTTTTCTTTACTTATTTATTCTGTGGCGCCATACCGCCCGCCGTATCTCAACTTTAACGCACTAGCAGGAAACGTAGTTTTATAAAATAAGTAAGCTGAGCTGTTGCTGGGGTGGAACTGCGAGACTGAGATTGCAATGTAGCTTGGTTTTGGCTTCTACACTTTATTATTCTGTGTTTGTAGCTTGGTTTTGCTACTAGGAGCACATGAAAGCACAATTTTGCGGATTGTTTGCTTCATAATAAAAAAATGCTAAAAAAATGTTTAGCCATTAACAATTTAGCGATTTTCACTTCATAATGAGTCGTGGCAAAAAGCCGAAATGATTTTAGCGATGTAAATTGATTATGATGAAAATTCTAAAAGTAATAAAACAAATAATAAAAAGCCTTAAAATAAAAATTACAAACTAAAATTAAAGAACTAAAATTAAAGACTAAGCTAAAAACTAAGCATAGAAATAAACTATAGTTAAAAAATTTGGCCCAAATCGCCGTCCATTGGTTATGATTATATTCGATTTCAAAAATTTAAACAAAAAACTAAATTATTTTTATTAAACGAAGATGAATGCGGATTCCATTTTTACGAATGTTCTAAATGCCGACCTTCGCTGTATATGCATTTATGTATTCCTCCAACCTTTTCCTCGTATTCCGACATTAATGCAAAACGTACGCCTAATTGCGGTACAACATACTAAGTGAAATCCTTTATACGATATGCCTGAATAGCACATGCATGATACTGTGCTGGACAGCGATTGTCATTTGTCACTTTGTCACTCTAATCAATCCGCAAAACTCACAAAACTAAAACACCCCCTGCGAGTTGCGTCTCCCTCACACTTCGCGTCCGAAAATTATTTGAAATCAGAAATATCCCGCTGTATTTAGATAGATTGGCTAACGCCACTTGCACCATTCCGCTAACCCGGGTTAACCGGGTTAACCTGGAGTTACCATGGTTACTAGTACAATTTGACACTGGGTTAACGGTTTAACTGCTTAACCCCGGGTTAGTGGGATGGTGCAAGTGGCCTTAGAAGGCTAGGAGTAATACTTTTATATCCTCGGTGAGAAACATAATGTATCATTGACGTGATAGCCGCAAAGTATTTGCAAACAAATCGAGGTGGGCTTTTACCGTATTTGAATTAGGGGGCCGATTCTGTTTTAACAAATTTGACCATCATCTTCCTGGCGTTGTCCCGGCTTTTCGCCACGGCTCATGAGAGCCTGGGGTCCGCTTGGCAACTAATCCCAAGAATTGGCATAGCCACTAGATTTACTAAATCGGTTGCCATCTGACCTTACAACCCAGATGGGATACTAAGCCTTATTGGGATTAGTCTGGTTTACTGATGATATTTTCCTTCACCTAAAAGATACTAGTAAATGTAATATGATATAAGTATCGTCGCATTGGTAACAGCGGGGTTTGAACCCGCAACCTCCGGATTGAAAATCGCCTTTTGTAGCTAAAATCATATTAAAAGGTTTCAACGATTTGATATGATATGGTTTTCAACATTTAATTTTATTTTGATATGACTGATTGGTCCTCACGAAATGCAATCAGGAATCGTCTCATAAGGCATCTCGCTCGCACTTATACGTACGTGTATGAGTCCTGATGACGACTCAAGGTCGTATCAACATAAAATCAAAACCTTATCAAATGATTATAACAGAATTGGCCTCAAGACCTCTGTAAGAATATATGACTCTTTTTGGGCTGTTATCTGGCCCAGTGACACTAATGGTTGCCCGCGGCTTTTAATGGGACTAGTAAATAACGGTTATGTTCCTATCTCTGATATAGGTATGATAAACTGACTTATTCATGAAACTTGAAAAATGATAATGTGAGTTGTGTTTTCGTAACAAAATAGGTACGTAACAAAACAAATTGAAAAAAATATATATATAAATAAAATAAAATATTATATTCAAGATTAAATTAATTATTAAACAGTGTTATTGAGCGTTTACATTAGTTCACATTGCAGTCGATAGAAAACACAATGTAGGCAAAATCCACGTTGAATTAAGCAATAACATCTGAAAACAGTAGGTACCACAAACCACGATGCAATGCTTAGAAATAAAGGAAAAGTGGAAAAATAAAAACAAGTGTTCGCCATTAAGTTTCAGTTTAAAAAAAATAGAAAAATACACTATACCCATCGGTTGATCGGTATGAGGAGAAAAACGAAAAATAAAAATTGGCCCTTATTACTAAGAACAATGAACGCAATAGGTACAAATGAACCTACAATTTTAGATCACGCATGGCGGCCGCGCCCAAATATTTGCATGCGAACACTGTAAACTGTAAACAGATTAGTAGGTTACGTGTTATTGTTAGTGTTTCCAATGCAACAGATCCGGTGTAGGGTGTCCATGATACACCATAGAGTGTGGTATAAAGTTCTAGTCTAATATTATTAATGAAATAAATAAATACTATAGGACATTTTTACACAAATTGACTAAACCCCACGGTACTAATTTACTGGTTAAACTGCCTGCAACGATTTCCAGCTAACAAATTCACAAATTAAGTATACTTACAATGCATACATGTAAAAGTATCTTGCTTTCTGTAGGATGAAACCACATTTGAACCTAGTACCTGAGGGCCTACATCAAATTGATACTATCAGCAAGAATTACATGAATAATATTGTAATTCCTTCGTTACTAATTCAAATTTAAATCTAATCACTGCACTGCCCATGTCATTATCTATAACAGTTTAGGATATTAGCACACGCATATACCAGTTAATATCTGTTCTGCAGTTTGGCAGATAAGTTTTTTTATGGATAAAATATAAAAAAAAGTTAATATCTCGTTTAGCAAAGTTCCACTTAAAGTAAAATAAAATAGTGGAAGTTTGCTAAACGAGTCTCGCTCGGAAAAAATCGCTGGCAATCACTAGTTAGAAGGGAAGAAAGAAAGAAAAAGGGAAAAACAAAATAAAACGTATTCAGTACAATGAATGAACAAAGAATATCTAGTTACAGTAAACATACTGTAGGTACCTTGCAACTGAAAGTTATCTTCTTTTTCTTCCTCGTTTCCAAGTGGGTGAGGGTCGCGACCACATGAGGTCGTTATTTTGTGTACCATTCTGCCCAATTTTTCGCCTTCCTAATAATATAGGCGCCTGTGTACAATGTGTACCCAGTCAGTGAATGTCTACTACCCCGTCCTCCATCCACCATTCCAAATACTACTAATAATTAAGGTACAAGTTATAAACGCCATCAAAAACCTGCTCCGTTTAAATAAAAGCTAACGAATAATTTAAAACTTCTCAGCGTGGCCACACTGGCCGCCGATTTGCATGAAACTCGCTCGCTGCCACAACTGTCCGGAATTGCACCAAATTTATGGACACTGCACGCACTTTTGCAAGCTTTATGTGTCGAAACAACGGCGGTGGATGTGCTTGTTTTTATACATAGAAATCGTGTCAAAACCTACTGAAGTGATAACGATATGGTTAAAAAACTGTAAGGTAAACGTACTAGTGCTCGACATGCTAAGGCCCAAAAGATGGCACCCTCCTGTCACCTCTATTGATAATGACTTAAGTTTTAAGATGACATGTACTGGGACCGCGTCGAGCACCAGTACGTTTACCTTATTAAAATAAAAGTTTTTGTTCGGTAATGTTAATTCACCTTACTATGCTAGAGCTGCTCCATAATAAGATTTATGGGCATTTAAGATTATAAGTTTTCGTGACTTTTAATTGTACAGTCGCCAGCATATATATCGGAGTCGTCAAGGCGCTCACAAATATCTAAACACGCCTTTATTGTTAAGGCGTTAGAGTCGTGTTCAGATATTTATGAGCACGTCGGCCGCTCCGATATATATAATGGCGACTGTATAGGTACCTACTTATTATTGAGGTGAAAGATAACTACGCTGGCTAAAAACGTTAAGTACCTACACCGTGGCTAAAGTTATCGTGTAAAACACAGCAGCTGGTTTTAGCATGTCCTTAGCACTGCTATATCATAGACTACCTCCAATAGATCCTACAATTTAAAGCACTATACTTGCCGTAAAACGAAGTGGCGAGACAGGTCGTAAATCATTACAATTTCTTTCGCACTTGCATGGCCTTATGAAACAGGACTTGCAACTTGCAACAGTAGGGCAGGTAGTAACGCATAAAAGGTACGGTACCTAGCGGCCTAGCCAGGCAGGGGTCGATCGCTTGCTTCGCTATCGAATCGCTTTGTGTCTCTCTATCACTCTTCCATATTAGTGTGACAGTGACAGTTGCGTTTCGTTCGCTACGGAGCGTTAGCGATTGGCATGTTGTCTACGGAGCCTGGGCTTTTATTGCCCGATTCGCCACTTGATGCTGCGGCAAGTATGGCTGTCTGCGATTTCCTCCGCATGAAACTTATAGGTAATGAGTTATGCTCTATCCAGGGGGAAGCGATCAAAGGGTAATGCTGCTTTTACGATGGCCTAATTAGTGTGAAAATATGAGGGTAGCTGTGGAATAGCGCTTGGCTCTAGTGGCAAGCTGACTACAATGTTGTAACTAAATATAAATTTTAAATAAAAAGCAAACGAAGGGGACACTTTGCCATTTATAGCAAAAAATCATTGATGGTATAGGATGCGTCAAGTCTAAGATAAATCGTGCTGAGTTTGACAGCTAAAGAAGATGGCGCTGTACGCTGATATGTTTTGTAGAATAATAAAATTGTCAACAGTTTATACGCAGTCGCTAACGTAAATGTTAAGTGTCAACGCGTGGTATGATTACAGATCTTGATTTAAGACCATATTCTAGAGCGTTATTACTCGTAGTGCATTAATATACCTACAAGTACGAGCGAGATACACTGCTAGTGATATCAAATTTAGATCATATTTTTAAAGTTCCAATCTTCCAATTTTCAATGACGCTCCTGATGGAGACGTAGTCTGATTGTGATAAGAGGATATGAATTTGATTTGGATTTGTAATGCATTATACGTTTCTGGTTGAAGAAATGCCACTTTTGACACTTACAGATCATATCCATAACAAATCTAGATCAAATTCATAACCTGTTATACGTATCAGAATACGCTTCCTGTTATGATAATACACGAACAGTTTTGAGAAGGGTAGCGCTGACAAAATCTTGTTGTTAATTCAGCGCGTGAACGCTACAAGAGATAACCGGTTTACAATTTTGCAGCAATTTTCAACGTTATTTCATTATTGACCGATACGAAGCGAAGTTCTCCGTTTCAGCTTGGTTTCGTATGTCTGGATGTTCTTTTCAACATTTAGAATTAACGAGTTGTTATGGTTTTGATCTCATTTTGATACGATCTTGAAGATCGCTCACGCTGATTGGTGCACGCGAAACCGTAACCAGTTGTTAAATCTGCACCGTAACCAGTTGTTAAATCTGAATCGAGCTCTTATGTTATAAAATACGCAAAGAGTTTTGAGAAGGGTAGCGCTGACAGCACATTGTTGGTAATTCAGCGCGTGAACGCTATACAAGAGATAACCGGTTTACAATTTTACAGCTATTTTAAACGTTATTTCATTGTGCAAATTGTCAACGGGTGACAAATAATGACGTGCTTTAAATTAATGAATACTTTTTGTATAGCTATTCGGATTCGGATTTTGACTACTTACTGATGCAGTGGTGTTGTTGATTATGAACGATGTTGCTGCCCGGCATAGACTAGGAATCCTCTAGACGGAGTTTAGAGCAATTATTTCATGAAACCGATGCTGCCAAAAATACTGGGGTACGGGGGACGAGGTGAGCGAGTCCCGCGCCGTGATTGGTCCGTTCAAAGACACGGACGTCACACAAAGACACTTTGACTCGAAGATGGAGTAAAACTACCGTATATTTGTGGCAGAGGGGGTAGCGTTATACTCAGTCTAGAGGATGTCTTGTCTGTGCTGCCCGGATTTATGACATTTTCACTAACACAACAAATACTTATACCTAAATGATATACAAATAAATATATTTTACTTAATATGTTGCAATTTTGCAAATCAGCATTAAGGATGACTCACGTTAGGCCGGGCCGTGTCCGGGCCGGAGCTGCCAAAGCTTTTCTACGACAGATGACGTGATGCTTTCCATAGAAAACGAAGCGCCGGAAGCTCCGGCCCGGACACAGCCCGGTGTATTGTGAATCATCCTTTATGCATGAGCTAAGCCCTCAAGCTGACTCAACTTTTTAAAACTCAATGAAACGAACCTACATATAATAAATTAAACTTTCTATACTATTCTTTATTTTAAGCCTTGGAGGATACAACTAAACGGAGTAGCCATTAACAGGCTTTCCCCTCTGTCGAAAATAGGCGGCCAACGGTCATACACAATGTATGGACTGACGTTTATCTGACATGGCTATTTTTACGTTACGCATACATTTGACGTTCCCCTCCCCCGCAAAAATCGGCAGACTGTTTTGTACAGAAAATTACAGACATGGGGTCTCCGTTTGATTATATCCTCCAAGTTTTAAGCAATGCACTTGGCCACACACATCTAAAAATTTGAACTGTCAGACGCAGCTTAATCTAGTCCTTCCACACCATTAGGGTGGGATCGGGAAGTGTGGTTAACACCGACCACTTATCAAGACCTCTCCTGCTTAACAAACAGTCTAGTAAGACGGCTCAGGTAACGGTGGTCGAGTAGGCCCCACACGTAATAAGTCGATGGTATCGGGGTGATTCATGATTTTCTTATCTTAAGGCTATTATTTTCTTAACTAAGTCTAGGAAGTGGGAAATGTAATAGTGAGATCTAATTTGTAGTAATATTTGTGTTGCGCTGTAAGTATATTAATTTTCATTATTTTCTGTAGCATTCTTAAGGAAAAATGTTGTTTTCAGAGTGATATCTCACATAGTTCTGATGTTCTGTGTGTGAGTCTTTTCGTGCTGTTCGGCTGTGGAATGCTTTACCGTCAGATGTGCTAAAACCCTAGGTACCCATTTTTGGAAATCCTTTGAATCCACATTACCTATCGCTCAAAGTTCAAAGTATCGCTGACATATTAACTTGCCTTTATTTATGAGTGCAGTATATGTATTTACGTATGTATGTAAGGAAGTAAAAGTAAATATTCTTTATTGTACCACAAAGAGAACAAATGCAAAAACAGATTTAGGTACAATGTTATTTAATTTATTATTTAAAGCATATAAATGTTTGTGCCTTTATGAGTTTGTTGAATTACTTAGTTTAAGTAAGTAGTTTGTTGTATATGCCGATGAAACCCGTTCAATATTGTACAAGTCGACTGATACCCAAAAGTTATCGGGATGAGATCGCTTTTTAGGGTTCCGTACCTCAAAATGTCTGTCTGTCTGTCCGTCCGTCTGTCACAGCCTATTTTCTCCGAAACTACTGGACCAATTAAGTTGAAATTTGGCACACATATGTAAGTTTGTGACCCAAAGATGGATGTGTAACGTAAATAAATAAATTTTAAATATGGAGGCCATTTTTGGGGGGTAAATGAGAAAATTAAAAAATAAAGTTTTTCAAACTATATCGTGTTACATATCAAATGAAAGAGCTCATTATAAGAATCTGATTTTTTTTTTTATAATTTTAGGGTAACTATAGTTTAGCAGTTATTCAAGAAAATAGGCAAAAAATGACCATTCCCCCCTTATCGCCAAAACTACTGGGTCTAAAATTTTGAAAAAAATACACAAAATAGTTCTTTTTATAGATGACAGGAAAACCTATAAGAAATGTACAGTCAAGCGTGAGTCGGACTTAATGTACGGAACCCTTGGAACGCGAGTCCGACTCGCACTTGGCCGGTTTTTATCGATTAGACCGCCCGTTGTTACCTAGTTTTTAAGTCTATTTCATTTTCTGTGTATGGTGTGCAATAAAGAATATTTACTTAGGTACTTACTTACAGCGTTATTCATAAACGTCTGCTAAGTTAATCAGCTGATGATCGTCGTTTGTCCCTCTCTATGGCATAACGACAGATAGGGACAACCGACGATCATCAACTGATTAAGTTAGCAGCCGTTTATGAATAACGCCATTAGTATTTTTTCTATTTCGTATCGTTGTGTCGAAATAATTGTGCTTATGTCCTCTTTTTCACCCAAAACGACTCACTCAGAACAGAACCACAAAAACTAAAGACAATTATTTTCCCATCCCTTAAACGGCTAGTCAAGCGCCACTTCCGGTTGTCCAAGTGACGGAAATGGCCTAATGACTTCCGGTCGCTTTGTGCGTACACTGTTTATGTTTAATGTTTTGCTTTTAGAAAGGTGGCAGTTTTTTTAAAAACATCAGGAAGATGTAGAAATGGTAGCTATACAATAAGGTACCTACTTAATTCAATTTACAAGTTAACACGTTAACACTTTAACGTTATACTATCATACTTGGATACGAGTTGATCCCATTATTTTAGGAATAAAATTAATTAGCTAATCTATGCAGACAAAGTCACGGGCAAAAACTTTACTAAGTACTATGAAGTAAGTATTACAATACGCAATACGCACTTTATATATTGAATGACGTGTTATTTTCGCGCGCGCAAACGGCAACCATAAAATGAAATCGTGTAAGAATGTAATATCGCGTTAACCGACGTGTCAAAAGGTGGGTCATGATTTACGACCTCAGATGAGATCGTTCCGGATTCGGGGTCAAAGATCAAATTAAGTTCAGGAAATGATCAAATACGTACAAGATCAAGATTTATATAAAATTCCGCAGTTATATTTTTTCCAATATGAGATTAAATAAGATCTGGTATTATACAGTACATGTAAACTAACGAAAAACATTTACTCAAACCCGTTAATGTGTAGGTCACACTGAGCAACTTTTACTATGGCACCGATCCCGACTCCGCGAAAAAAAATTTGGTTGTTTCATACATTTTGCTGGTCTAGCATTGAAATTTTCTATGGGAGAGTCAATTTTTTTTCACCTCAGCAGCTCGAACAAGGGTACTTTGCTACTTAAAAACAGTGATAATTGTTGGTATATCTTAAGAAAACATGAGTGAATACCTAGAGGTAAGAGATGAAGAAGGAATACATTTTTCGGGTTCTCTAATATGTTCTCACTGCTGAGGTGAAAAGTTTTGTGAACTACACAAGATCAAGGTTATTTACATCTCGTGCGCTTTTGAGTCCCTTACTAAGCTCAAGATTCTAAATTAGATTCACGAACGTAGCGAGTAGTATAGAATCTTTCGCTTGCACGGGACTCAAAATGAGAACTCGAAGAAATATCAAACTTTGATCTCTTATTTAATTACACAAACGGGTCTAACGCGATATAATTTCATTGTTTTTACCTTTAATTCCGACGTTTCAGCTGAGTTGCACCAGCTGTGGACCAGGTGTGGTCAGCTGTGGTGTGGTTTGATCTCTTGTTGTACAAATAACTATTTCGCGATTTCGGGGTTGGTGTCATAGTAAAAGTTCCTCAGTGTGACCCATTCATTAACGGGCTTGAGTAAATGTTTTTCGTTAATTTACATACTGTATAATAATAATAATAATAACCTTGTTTCAGCGAACGGTCTAATAGCGAAGAGTCTCGACCAACATCTTGAGAGACTCTCGCTAGATGGTTGGATCAAGGGCCAGATGCAGAAGGCGGTGATCTTGGACACGGCGCGGATAGTCCGCCGGTTCCTCTCTCTGCGGCCCTGACCACCGGCAGCTTGGGCCTTGCCCCGCTGCTGGCGGCACCCTAGGTTAGGTTTTTTATAATATGTTTATAAGTATTTTGTATTGTTTTTGTAAGTGTTTTTGTATTTTATTTTTATATCCATATTATAAATAACCTAATCTGAGAAATTAAATGAATAAAGGAAATAATAATAATAAGCCCGCAGGGCAGCTTGTGGCGAGCTGTTGGGGAGTAACGACCCCACGGACCCGAGTGCTCCAGAGAGTCGATCAGGGTCTCCGTCTCCGGCGTGTCTTCGTCGGTCGGAGTGGAACCCCAAGGGGACCCGCAGGACTCTCGGCTCTGGCTTGCCTTCATTGGCCGGCCAGAGAGGAGTCGTTAGAGCTATATGCTCCAGGGGTGGAAGTGAAATTTGCGTAAGCGCGAGTTGGCACAGTGGCTGTTTACAGCCACTGGGTAGAAAGCGGTGTACACCTCTCGACACCCCTGAGCCGCTCACACCGATGTTGCCCCTGGTCGTCTTTATGGCGACAGTTTCAGGGGCCCATCTAGTCAGCGGCGAGTCACCACCTGCCTCGATAACTTGTGTAAACCATGTTATGGCAGGTGTCCGTACGTCTTTGCAATAGCCCAATCTCATAGTCCACCCAAACTTCAATCCATAGACCGGTATTCTGTTCACTTTTTTTCTACAATAATCCCAATGCCTGCTGAGACCGGTTCATGGGTGTCTATTGTTGCACCTGTAAACGGGTCCCAGCAGGCGTTCTACATGACATTAAAGCTCTCCAAAGGGCCTCTACGTGTTGGATCTATATCCCCACGCAAGCCTATCAAAAGACCGGGATTTATAGGCCCGTGATCCCAAAAAAGGAGATACAAATAATAATAATAATAATTCCTATATTTAGATCAGTAGGATCCAAAAAAATCCATTCACGTTTGGCCAAAAGCCCGCGGTTATGGAAGTAAAATCACCTTCACTTAGGAGAGAAAAACAAAATAAAAACATAAATAATAATAATAATATTCTTTATTGTGCACAATGAAAACATGATTAAATACAGAAAATTAACATAAAACTAAGCAACAACAGGCGGTCTTAGGCGGTATATGTAGGTACTGCGAAGAAAAATAAAAAGGGCTTCTTTTTTTTCAAATTTCACAAGTGCGACCTTCATAGACGTATTGAGGGTCTATTAACTTAGTGATAACTTATATAAAAACACCAAACGAAATTTAAATAATGTATGGAAATGGTCATGTTGCTTTTGTTACACCTGACAGTTTTAGATTTTAACTTTTCGATTGACGTTTGTCGATAAACGATTGTATTCTTGGCTACGGCCCTAGGAATACGTGGTTAATTTATTTCAGGTGGCTCGCATCCAACCTGCTTAAGATTCTTGCGTAGAACACTTATACAGGATGTCCCAGAACTACCACGTCACAGTGACACCACAGTAATGACCATATCGGTCCACCTTAATATATCTTTGCTATAATAATTTGAGCCTATATATACGTCCCACTGCTGGGAACAGGCCTCCTCTCATGCGCGAGAGGGCTTGGGCTATAGTCCCCACGCTAGCCCAATGCGGATTGGGGACTTCACATACACCTTTGAATTTGAAAGAAGAAAGAAAGAAAGTAAATACATTTATTTATGACAAACACAGATGACACAAACTTGTTGACAAATATACAATGTATATATAACATTACGTGCATTTTGCCAGAAAAGGGTCACAACTCAGCATGTAGCTGGCAAAGCCAGCGCTGTTCTTCCGTTGTAACCCAGGCGTACGAGGCGGCTATGCTTTATCTAAACTTTTTAGAACTAGAACTATAACTATAGGTACCTAAAACAAAAAAATTAAACTAAACTATTTAACATTGATTGCGGCAATTGCCGTATCTAGAATTTCTTCGCAGATGTATGCAGGTTTCCTCACGATGTTTTCCTTCACCGAAATGCTAGTGGTAAATATCAAATGATATTTCGTACATAAGTTCCGAAAAACTCATTGGTACGAGCCAGGATTTGATCCCGCGACCTCCCAATTGAAAGTCGGACGTCATATCCACTCGGCCACCACCGCTGTGTATATCTTTGCTATAAGGTCAGTTAACCTTGACGGTATACACTTACCAGTTTGTTTATCATACTATTCTCGTCCCGTGAGACCTCTCTGTCACGTTGGCTTCGGCCGTCATCCATCACTCTTCTCATTTCACTTGTTGCGGCGTCTATTCGCCCATCTGGGCCGCCTTGATACTCAACGTATCAAGGCGGCAATGTGTCAAGAAATATGAAACTAGTAGGCTGGGCAGTAGTTTCAATACAGGGCATGCTACTTTGTAGCCATAGCCTTGGAGGATACAACTAAACGGAGTAGCCATTAACAGGCTTTCCCCTCTGTCGAAAATAGGCGGCCAACGGTCATACACAATGTATCGACTGACGTTTATCTGACATGGCTATTTTTACGTTACGCATACATTTGACGTTCCCCTCCCCCGCAAAAATCGGCAGACTGTTTTGTACAGAAAATTACAGACATGGCGTCTCCGTTTGATTATATCCTCCAAGTTTGTAGCTATGACTAAACCACAAAGGACAATGATTTTTGCTACAATTGTAAAAAGGTTTTATACTGGCACTTAAGATGATGTGACAATAGGTAAACGTCAGTCAGCAATAACCCGGCTTTCAATTACTACATCCAAAAAATTAAGATAGGGATAGAGTCTCTAAGATGAAACTGTGATCTCATAAAGGATGGCTTACGCATTACGCAAGAACGGTCCGGGTCTAGACCGAGGCGAGACACGTTGTTTTTTAGGGTTCCGTACCCAAAGGGTAAAAACGGGACCCTATTACTAAGACTCCGCTGTCCGTCCGTCCGTCCGTCCGTCCGTCCGTCCGTCCGTCCGTCTGTCACCAGGCTGTATCTCACGAACCGTGATAGCTAGACAGTTGAAATTTTCACAGATGATGTATTTCTGTTGCCGCTATAACAACAAATACTAAAAACAGAATAAAATAAAGATTTATGTGGGGCTCCCATACAACAAACGTGATTTTTGACCGAAGTTAAGCAACGTCGGGCGGGGTCAGTACTTGGATGGGTGACCGTTTTTTTGCATGTTTTTTTTGATGGTGCGGAACCCTCCGTGCGCGAGTCCGACTCACACTTGGCCGGTTTTTTTTATAGACAGCCACTTCCGAGCCTCAGTGGTCACGTGGTGCTTTCTATAGAAACTAAGTGTTAGACGTCTCGGCCCTGACCCGGACCGTTCTGTCTTCCTTAACAAACGGATTAACTCGTATTTACACGCAAAATACACATTCACAACTAAAGTGCTGAGCAGTGAATGTCTCAAAATATGTGGGAATGTGTGCAGCCAAAATCGGCATGTCATGAAGTCATAGTTTCGACTTTGCAGCATTAATGTGCCCATCTGTCAACTTTGTAATTGTGTTTTTGGTTTCATTGCATGACATTTTGATATAAAATTAATTACGTCACCTTCTGTTAGTATCTCGACTCGAATCGGGCCCTAGTTATTAAGCTCGAAATTTTGAAGGTAAACAGGAAAACATCCCGAATTACATAAACAATCCGAGTAACTTTGAACTTTCCAACTTTAGCGACCTTTGAAATAATATTATACAATCAAATACTTGTAATTGGACGAGAAGTCAAAGAATGTAACGGACTAATTAACTTAGGGATCTTATAATACAAGATTATAATGTTTTGATGAAACAGTTAATGAGGCAAACTTTAGCTGGGCTCACTAAGAGTTAAATATTTGTATTAATTTAAACTTTAATGAATAGGTACATTTTTAACGAAACAGGATATTATCGCGTAGAGTGAGCACAAGGGAGACTCGTCATAGTTTGGAGATCGTTTTACAGGCTATATGTGCACGTACGTCCGTATATCAATGAGGGTCTATCTTTAGGCACAGAATAAATAATAGTACTAGGTACGGAATATTCACTCTCTAAAAACAAAACGCGTCCATTACGTCAGAAATTACCGCTAGGTGGCGCAATCGCGAGCAGGCGTCCGTTTCGCAGCGGTGCGCGGCAACTACTATGGCTAGACACCAAAATTGGTGTGGGCCGCATGTACTTGTAGCGACGCGACGAAATCGCGGAGTGAACCACGCCTGCTTTAGGAAAGTCAGTTCACAATATGTTGGTATTACAATGGCAAAGTGGTACCTATACTTACTAGAAAAAGTTGTTATTTCTGAAATTGGCAAATACTTCGGCTGATCTTGAATCCTCACGCCAGTACTCGGGAAGTGTTTGGAATCATTTTGTTTTCCTCGTAAAAGTTTACGAGCTGCGAAAACAAACTTTTAAAACCTCGTATTACGGCTCTGTTTTGATACCGATTGTGGCTTTATGTCTATGACCTAAATGTCGAAATTGGAATGACGTAGTCGGATGATAAAAATGTGTGATGGATTATTCATGCACCTACATCGGTTACTTAGTTAATTATCTGGCATAGATAGAAATAATTAGTATTCGGATCGGAAATAACATGTTTGTTTTATATAAATTTGCACATTTATACTTATTTCAGCTGTGGTTTCAATTTCAATTGATACCTTATATACCAGCGGTCGGCAACCTTTTAGCAGCCAAGAGCCACATAGTAGTTAACGAAGTTGACGCGGGCCGCACTTTGTTAATATTTATGACTTTATCAGACATTGTTTGTCAATATTACATACAAAATAGCCAGGGAGGCTCGCGGGCCGCAAGTGACAGGTTCACGGGCCGCAAGTGACAGGTTCACGGGCCGCGGGTTGCCGACCGCTGCCTTATACCAATCAATGGTGCCAAACAAGTATATACTCGTATTAAAGTCGTGTACCTACAGTAAGCTGCAGAGATAACTAACCCCACCTGCATAGAAACTTTGCAGGGGCGGTCAGTTATTTATCTATCCCTATCCCTAGAGTCGGATCAAAATTTAGCTAGCGGCAGAGTATGGATGGACCACTAGAGACGTCAAATTACTATGATAATATGGCTCCTCCACTTTATCGATGCAAGCTGCAAAGTCTACAGGAGCGACCTTAAAAATGGGAAACAAGTATCGTAATTGTCCTGAAATCTTCTAAATGTTGATTTCTGAATTATGGATTTGCTCTGTCAGCTGACAAAAGTGACCATAAATCAAATCTATAAAAGTATCAGAATAAGAAACGAAGGTCTGAATCGGGCTCCAAGTCTTTGCTCGCGATTAAATCAGAAGTGAAAAATGCGTGTAACCTCAGCTCTCGACGTCCGATTTAAATCACGAAGTCGTCGCACTTGGTCACACAATGCATGTCAAACAACAAAAGAGATTAAAACGATCCGAATTGTATGGCGCGGCCTACAGCTACATAAACTCGAGTTCGGGTCACATTTTAGAAATAGTCGTCTTTTCAATAAAAAGTTAGCTTTTTATTAAATAAAACTTGTAGACTTTGGTGTAACTATCAGTAACCTGATTTGGTGTTTTAAGCGATAAGACCGCCTCGCCAATTGTTTACCTCTGCTTGTGTTTCCGTTTTCTTTTTGTATTGTTTTCTTTTATATACAACAAACAAATAAGAATATCTTTTTAATATAGAACTTTTGCGTCGAAATTTTCTCTGATATTCCCTCCGGCTACAAAACCACGGGGTCACCGCACTCAATAAAAAGCGTACAAAATGATACGTTTATTCTGTTAAAATAAAGGCAGTAATAAAGTAGGGGACACGTCCGTGACCACGCTCTTCCATTTGGACGGGGGCGGGCGCCGACGTGACGGACGCTTGCCGCGTGCTGTGAGCGCTTTTCCCGTCGCTCATCGCGTCGCGTTGACCGACCAGCACTAATTGTGAACTTTGATCCACTCTTCTCTTCTTCAACCCTGTTTTACCAACTATCACTGGGATTGGTCTCTTCTTCCTTGACGGGGACGGTCGCTGACGTGACGGACGCTTGCCGCGTGCTGTGAGCGCTTCCCGTCGCGTTGACCAACCAGAACTAATTGAGATCTTTGATCCCCTCTTCTCTTCTTCAACCCTGTTTAATCAACTATCACTGGGATTGGTCTCTTCTTCCATTTGGACCGGGCGTGCGCCGACGTGACGGCCGCTTGCCGCGTGCTGCTTATCAAGCGCATACTGATCAACCAGTACAAATTGTAATAATTTGATTCATTTGACCCATTAAAAGATGAGTCACGTTAGACCGGGCCGTGTCCGGGCTGGAGCTTCCGGGGATTCGTTTTCCACGGAAAGCATCACGTGATCACCTGTCATCTGTCATAGGAAAGTAAGCGCCGGAAGCTCCGTCCCGGACACGGCCCGGTCGGCCCGGTTTAACGTGAGTCATCCTTGGTAACACGAACGATTGAAGTTGCGCTCTCATTTTAAAATGACATTCTGAAATAACATTAAATTTTACATGAGCATAGCATTTATCTCATACCTGTCTGGTACAAATTTTCGTTGCTAGAAATTGTAATACAAGGAGCGAGTATAAGTAACTGGTTTAGAGTAAACAGTTATACTGGTTCATTTAAGGCTTGAGTTTCGAAAGCAGTGGGAACAATAGTTTCTTGGGGTTGGCAACAATGTGTTGAGGTGAGCTGTGGTTCTGCGGTGAATTCTCAGCTATTTTCGTAAACGTGTAAGCGAGACGTGAGCGTTAAATTGAGAAAATATATATATTAGGCACCTATGTAAATGAATCTTACACGGCTCTTTCAGCCGTTGATAAAGTGATGATGAAGCACAAAAATACATTTCTGCCGGTAAGTGACTTCAAATTCAATATGAAAATTTTTACTCGTCCCTCAAAAAATAAAATGTCCTTAAAAAAATCTGATTTGCACAGCAATGCTGTTTTTCCGTGCATTTTGTTTATTTGTGTGCAGTTAGTTTTTATAAATCTTCACAATAGATCCACGAATACAACTTACATAATCAAACCATGTCCATATAATACAATAAACACCTTAATATTCTCCGGTCGCTCCCGATACGTCAATCCCAAACATTCGCGTCCCGCGGGCACCTGTTGCGAGCCTCGCGACCCTTTGACGAAGGCCCTCCGAGAGGCTCAAGGCAAAACACTCTTGCAAACAGCTAGTTCACTTCATTGAGAATGCCTGTGAAGGTGATGTACACCCCATCTTCAAAAAAGATTGTGTGGGTACAATTTTTATTATTCAAATAAATAAATAAATATTATAGGATATTCTTACACAGATTGACTAAGTCCCACAGTAAGCCAAGAAGGCTTGTGTTGTGGGTACTCAGACAACCATATATATAATATACAAATACATAAATACATAGAAAACACGCAAGACAGGAACAAATATCTGTGCTCATCACACAAATAAATGTAAAATAACGAAAATATTTCTGATAATAAGGTTTTTATATTGATATTATTACGATCGCATCGGAAACTGTACTGGAGGGTGACAGATGCTTTTGGCACGTTCAGTTACTTTTGAGGTCACTTATTGATAATTCTTAATTTATAAGTTCATGTAATCCATACTGTTATTCTGCCTTATGGTGTATTTTAAAGATAATTATTATTGGCTCCTACTCAGACCATGGCGACCCGTCACACCGAAAGCAATGAAAGAATACAAATTCTCTGTATTCATCACCTTCAGGTTCCTCCCAGCAATCTAATCTCAAGTATAGGCACAGAAACGTAAATTTGACGAAAACGACAGCCACCCTAGAGAAAATACAGAAATCCCGCTTCCTCACGTTTTCATGTTCGGAAAGTTTACATTTTATATAAAAGTAGTAATCCAGTGAAATTGTAGAATTTTGTAACGTGGCTCTTCTGCGTCAAATCCGGTAGTTCTGATTTTTTGCAGACTTATTTATGATGTTGGCCCAATTAATAATCCAGGTTTGTGACCTCGAGCGCAGAACGCAACTTTGTCAAAAAACGAAAAAACCGCGAAATTTTCGGTTTTGTTTTAGATTTGGGCGATTATAACCCTAAAGGACTAGTTTTTGATACTACCTTCCTTAAACGTTTTTAAAGAAGACTAAATTTTCTATAATCCGAGATTAGAACTGTCTCTGTAGATTGAACAGTTTCCGAGATGAAGGCTTTCAAAATTTAGATTTTTTTGAAATTGAGCTCGTAAGCTAAGTGAGTGCAGTGAGTATGCACTTTTGACTCAGGCGATGCCGCTTGGCACGCTTGTTCCTAAGGTCAAACAAAGCTGATTTGGCCCAGTAGCTACGAGATCGTACCGTGCCTACCCCCCCAAAAAGGGACGGGAAAGGTCGGATCCCCAGGTCCAATCTTTGCTATATTTCTTCCTGCTCTTAGCAACTAGAGCAAGTTATATATGATTTTCATATAATTTAGGGCTTCCTTATTCTATAAAGTATCACTTCAAAGCAGGCATTCATACATTTTTTTGTAAAAATATGAAGCGGATTGAGTGACGATTTCCATAGAAATGTAATTATGGCCAAAGTCAAAAGTTAAAAATCTTAAAAAAAACACTTAACTTGGCGTTTTAAAAGTATGAATATAATGTTTTCATCCCTAAATTGTATGAAAATGATATATAACTTGCCCTAGTTGCTAAGAGTAGAAAGAAATATAGCAAAGATTGGACCTGGGGATCCGAACTTTCCCCTCCCTTTTTGGGGGGGTAGGCACGGTACGATCTCGTAGCTACTGGGCCAAATCAGCTTTGTTTGACCTTAGGAACAATCGTGCCAAGCGGCATCGCCTGAGTCAAAAGTGCATACTCACTGCACTCACGAGCTCTATTTCAAAAAAATCTAAATTTTGAAAGCTTTATCTCGGAAACTCTTCAATCTACAGAGACAGTTCTAATCTTGTATTGGAGCAAATGTAGTCTTCTTTAAAAACATCTCAGGAAGGTACTATCAAACCCTAGTCCTTTAGGGTTAGAATCGCCCAAAACTAAAAAAAAACCGAAATTTTCGCGGTTTTTTCGATTTTTGACAAAGTTGCGTTCGGCGCTCGAGGTCACAAACTTGGATTATTCATTGGGCCAACATCATAAACAAGTCTGCAAAAAATCAGAACTACCAGATTTGACGCAAACGCAAAATGTATAAAATTACTGGATTATAGATAGCCGGGCTGAAAATGGCCTTACCCACCCTAGTGACGCACAACACAACACAACACAAGCCTTCTTGAGCTTACTATGGGACTTTGTCAATTTGTGTAATCATGTTTTAGAGTTCATCAAAATTGCATAGAAATCTGACGTTTAAAATAACACTTTCACAATCTGTGCTAACAAAATCTCTGCCAATTTAGCTTGGTCTAGCTCTATTATGTGAGACAAAAGGTGAGACAAAATGAGCAAAATGCGATTTTGCTCACTGTTTTTAAGTAGCAAAGTACCCTTGTTCGAGCTGCTGAGGTGAAAACTTAATTGTTGGTATATCTTAAGAAAACATGACTGAATAGAGGTAAGTGATGAAGAAGGAATACATTTTTCGGGTTCTCTAATATGTTCTCACTGCTGAGGTGAAAAGTTTTGTGAACTACACGAGATCAAAGTTATTTACATCTCGTGCGCTTTTGAGTCCCTTACTACGCTCAAGATTCTAAATTAGATTCACTCGCTACGTTCGTGAATCTAGTATAGAATCTTTCGCTTGCACGGGACTCAAAATAAGCACTCGAAGAAATATCAAACTCTGATCTCTTGTTGTACAAATAACTATTGTTAGTTCAACTCTCCAAATATGTAGTTATATGTCCTATATAATTATTTTATGTATGTGTTTTAATTGTGACGATAAGCAACGGAAGTTCGGTTCAAAAAAGAGCGCCGGAATATCCCGGGTGCAATTGGTTATTTCCATTATTTCCAACTTCTGGTTGAAAATGTATTAAAGGCCTAATGTTGGTATCTTTACCTCTCTAATCGGTGTGACAGGCTTACAACCCACGCAAACGTGCTCGTGCATACATTAGACGCACCTCGGATCAACCCCGCTTAGCTTTAATAAGGGCTACGTAGGTATTAGGCAATGCATATTGTTTGCTCATTTCTGGCTAGTTTGTTTTGCTATGAAGATTGTGGATAGGGCCGGATGGAACTCCATCCGTTTACTAACTTTCGACCCTCGGACCGTGATGGGTTCTCGGCATAAGGCCTGTATAGTCGCCATCAGATATATCGGAGCGGCTAAGGCGCTCACAAATATCTGAACACGCCTCTATTCTCAGGGCGTTAGAGTGCGTGTTCAGATATTGTGAACACCTTGGCCGCTCCGATATATCTGATGGCGACTGTACACCAATTTGGCAACAGTTGATTGATGTCGGTGACAAAAAGCTGTCAGCTTGGTCACCGTTATTAAGTTCAGTTTATATGGTTTACTCGTATTTATTTGTATCAAATATCAGCACAATTCAAAACCGAGCATTTAAGGATAACAAGGCATGTCGCGAGCTGATGAAACATTCTATACATCTCTATCGCTCTTGCATACTCAAGCGATAGAGGCAGATAACAAAATTCGATATTCGATGTCCACGATAAACCCTGCTTATATAGGCTTGATCGTATTTTGATTAGAAACAGGTGCAAGTCCCGGGAAAATTACAAGCCATGTTGCAAAATAGAGGGTTCTGTTTTTGAATATTTATGAGATATTAAAGGTTTATTGACTTGGAGCGTTCAAGGCATTTTAATGATAGTTTGGGACTTTAACTTGCGGGTTATCTAAATATTTGTCATTTTTTGGCGTTTCAGGCGCCCCGTTTCCAGTACAAAATGAATATACATACCTACGTGTTCTTGGCAATGTGTTACTTCCTGTATGTTCTATTTCCTCTAAGAAACTGCAACATATTTACGTAAAAGCCATTAGGAAATCCATTGCTATTTGGTCCCATGCTGGTTGGACAGTGTTTCTGACAGCTCAGGCCCACGGCAGCTTGCACACGGGGCTTGAGTACCAGACCGTTCCATTTGCGGTACTAAGGCGATTACAGCGACAACTCGAATGTCTGCTCCTACGGACTGAGGCGTAATTACAGTCGCCTTCGACAGTCGACAGGACGGTGCTTTTAGCATTGAGAATATCGACAAATGGCCGGTAAACGCGGCCTAATGGTTGATGTCATACTGTGGTGCAGCGACAGAATATAGGTACCTATATATACGTATAGTAAAAATCTTTTGAACTGAACTTGTTCACTTACCTGCCCTAATAATGGCATTGTATTATAACAATCATATTATCTGCTTTTATTTTCGTATTAGCCGCCAACCAGTTACCTACTTACAAAATAAGTTAGAAGTACATTTCATGTATATTGTATATTATACCTAATAGGCGGAAATCAATAATGTTATATTTGAATTGCGCTTCAGGTTATTTAATTGCGCGCAATGAGAAAACACACTTTTGCTGGTTTAATATGCTGAATATCTAGGAGACCGAGCTTTGCATATAAAATGTTTTGCGAGCAAAGCTCGGTCTTTCGGTCAACTCGAAAATGCGCGTTTTCCCAGATATAAGACAGATAAATTCGTGTTCGACAATCCGCGCCCAGGATGTGAGCTGCGTACCTCCCGCATTCTCAAACTGACCATACCTTCTCACCGTACTGGTTTCATGACTCATTCTTTCGCCGTCCAGGCTACCCGTCTTTGGAATTCACTCCCTCTAAATATTAGACAAGCTACTAGTAAGTTTCCTTTCAAGCGGATGTTACGTAAGCATTTGCTAAAGCAAGAGTTCGAATAATATCCATCATTATTATATTTATAGTATGTATTTTATAAATATGTGGTAGTTTATATATATTTTATTTATTTATGTAATTTATAAGTATAGTTTGCTTTTTTTTAACTCACTCAATATATTTTCTCTCTTTGCACCAATTGAAGGTATCTCTGTTTGGCCCTATGGTTGACTGGTAGAGAATGCCATTTGTCATTAAGTCCGCCATTTGTACATTGCTGTATATATTTTGTGCAATAAAGTTTAAATAAATAAATAAATAAGACCTAGCTAGATCGATTTTTCGCCCCCGAAAACCCCATTATAGCAAATTTCATCGAAATCGTTACAGCCGTTTCTGAGATCCCCGAAATATATATGACCCCCGAAATAGCCCTCGGGTGAGCTATCCACAAACAAAATCAACAAATACCTACTTCCTTCATTTCCAGATATCTTGAGAAGTCCGAGTGTGACTGTGAGTGAAGTTTTAGACGCCCTACTTACAGTTAAGCCCTGGGTTCGATTTCCGGTCCAGACAACTTGGGAACTTTCTTAATTTGGCTCGGTCGGCCATGTTGTTCGTGATCTACTATTTTTACGGGCTTAGGATTTAGTCGCTGTTTGCCAGAGTCACAGTACCTACCTACCTAAACCATAATGCGTTATGTGTAGTGTGTGTGTGTGTTGTACTGTGTAGTGCGTGTGTGATGCTTTGCGTTCGAAGTGCCAGTAGGCAAAGTGATTTAAAAGAAATTGATGTCGATCAAAGGTTATACATATGATTATTATGATTCTAATACCTTTAAACGAGCAATTCTTGCATATTTATTTATTTATATATTTATTTATTTATATGTATATATATTTCGGGGATCTCGGCAATGGCTCTAACGATTTCGATGAAATTTGCTATATGGAGGTTTTTGGGGGCGAAAAATCGATCTAGCTAGGTCTTATATCTGGGAAGACGCGCATTTTCGAGTTTTTATATGTTTTCCGAGCAAAGCTCGGCCTCCCAGATATTATGATTAATAAATAACAGTAGTCCTCGAAATTTGCTACAAAAAACCCCTAACAAATGATATACTTATAGCATTTACTCTTACGTACGAGAAGGTAATAGCTATAGCTACCTAGGTACCCAACTTTAAAGTAAATCGTACAAAAAACGTAAATATAAATTCGTCACTTATACTGTATGAACACAAATGTTAAATTCACACCAATTCACTGAAAACAAAGGCCATTTTAACATTTGTCGGTATTGTTATTTGCGAAGTACAAATACTGTAGATAGGATGGTTTTAATAAAGCCTTGCAAAGTACAAGTATCGGATACGGTCGTAAATCAAATATTAATTTCAACTGCAGGCAGCAACTATGTAAGGCGAGCGGTTACGGGGGTCCAATGCACAGGAGACCGAGTTTTATTATAATTTACTTTAAGTACCCTAAATACTTCTTCGTGTTATCTCCATCTTGGAGGACGGCGACCTTATGGCCGTACCTACGTCACTATCTGGGGCACGTTTCTCAAAAGCTTGTAACTTGTAATACAAGTGGAAGTCCCTTTCTAACAAAAGCTGTCAAAAAGTGACATCAGGGGCCGATTGCATAACAACTTGCAACTAATAATATTAGCGAAAGTCTCTTTCTAATCAAAGGAAAAGAGACTTCTGCTAATATTATTACTTACAAGTTGTTATGCAATCGGCCCCAGCTTGTATTACAAATTACAAGCTCTTGAGAAACGGGCCCTGAATTTTATATTTCACGTCCATGAAAATCTTCTCCTGCCGCGGCTAAAATATGCTGCTTTTCTTTTTTATGGTTACAACTATTTCCATATCTTTATTCATTAATCTTGAGACTCTTATTACTTAGGTATCTTGTCAGTCCATTTTGTTTTAAGCGTTGTACCTTTTTTGGCAAAAACACTTTCCCCCTCTGCCTTGATTCACGCCAACACAAATAAAATGTCGCCCGCCTTTACGTCGCTCTACAATAAAACGCCTTTCTGTTAATGGCGGGAACACTGCGTTTTGACGTTGACAGGTAATCATTGACTAACCACAAATATAGAAAACAACTATAACTATTTGTAGGTACGTCAGTACTTACGCAGAGTACATGTGTTTAGAGTAGTCTATCTTTGATAAGAAAACACCTCCCGCGGGTCCGAAAAAAAAGTGTTCCATACTTTCATATAATTCCTACTGATTCCCCGCTTTACTACTTTATTTTTATTATTTACTACTAGCTTCTGCCCGCGACTTCGCCTGCGTAAAATAATGATGAAGATTAATGAAAACTATCGTATGTCCTTTCCTGGGCTTAAACTATCTCCATGCTAGATTTCATATAAATCTGTTAAGCAGTTTAACGCAGCGTACTATTACGTAGTACGTAGGCGAACAACACGCGAACGCAAAGTGAAGCGATGTGGCGCGGGGTGAATCAATCCTTTGGTACCTACAGAAGTGTCCTACGTAGGCGATCTAATCTCGTTGCGCCGCTTCGCTTCGCGCTCGCGAGTTGTTCGCTTACGTAAAAACGCAGCGTAAGCGTGAAGAGGTACCTAACAGACAGTCAAACAGACAGAGTTACTATCGCATTTTAAAATATTAGTAGGAATTAGAGCGAATTGATATATAATTATATATTTACAATTATCTACCTATTACCACGTGGTCCGTCGGAAGTAAGTTATGAGAAGTCATTGCGTACACGAACTTCTTCATCGGAGATAATTTACTGTCTTGTTCTTTAAACTGTGATGAATTTTTTTGGTATCCTCTGTGAAATTTCTTTTTTGTTCCCAATTTTAAAATGTAAAACGCCTAGTTGTTATTGGCTGTTCTTTGACGCTGACAGCCAATCAATGGGCGGAACAATCCACAACAAACATGGCGGATTCCATGAGAGTATTTTTGAAAGTGGAACGAGATTGTTTGAGCGCGGTTGGGGGTTTTGAAGCCTTGATGGAATTTTTGCATTTGAAACATTCACTTTGTCAACAACACAGACCTGTCATTTTCGTTCATCTTATTAACGTAAGTTGCTCAACTTTGCTTAGCGCCACTTGCACCATTCCACTACCCTGGGTTAACAGGTTAATCCTGGAGTTACCTACCATGGTTACCAGTATAATTTGACACTGAGTTAACGGTTTAACCGGTTAACCCCGGTTTAGTAGGATGATGGATTGCTTGAGTCACACGGACCCGTCGTCAAAAAGCCCATTATTAGATCAAACTTGGCATGCACATTTTCGTAACTTTAACATCTATATCCGGAACTAGTTTTCGTGTCTAGAAATAATAATTTCAATTTGGCAATGTACAAATAACTTTAGTGAAACCTAGGTATCACCTAGAATCTGCAAGTACAAAAGCAGCTTCCATACAATAGAAGTTACGCTCTCATTTTAAAACGATATGCGCGAATTACATGAAATTTGCCATGAACATAAATCTATGTCTGGTACTTGTTTTTGTTCCTAAAATTAATAAGTAGGTATACAAAAAAAAATTGAGCCTATATACGTCCCACTGCTGGGCACAGGCCTTCTCTCATGCGCGAGAGGGCTCGGGCTATAGTCCCCAGGCTAGCCCAATGCGGATTGGGGACTTCACATACACCTTTGAATTTCTTCGCAGATGTATGCAGGTTTCCTCACGATGTTTTTCTTCACCAAAAAGCTAGTGGTATATATCAAATGACATTTCGTACATAAGTTCCTAAAAACTCATTGGTACGAGCCAGGATTTGAAAAAAAAAAATAGGGCGAGTAAAAGTCTTATGTAAAACTTCTTACGCTTTAATTTCTTAAAGCTGTAAAGGTTTCATAACGGAATTTGTTTTTGAAATCATTAATACACTATTATTATAATCCGTTGAAATAATTTTATTCCATAATGTATAACTTGTATAATTTATGATAACAGTTTTGAATGATTCACGGTTAGTCTCACTAGACTTATATCGACCGGGATATGGAACCGTGATTACCTTCTGTAGGTATTGTTTTCGAGCTCGAAATTTTATTTTTATACAAAAGGTTTGTTCTTTTCTTTTGTATCTTTTTACTGAGGTGTGCCAATAAAGAGTGTTCTATCTATCTATCACGGTTCATATCCCGGTCGATGTAAGTCTTGTATAATTTATGCTTTAAAAAGTTAAGTCTATACCTATATGATGTGGTCTACCTATGGTATGAGCGTTATGAATTTACATTGATGCACGTAGGTTGCTATTTTTAGAGTTATAATATATTTTCGGAGAAAATGAATTTGTATTCTGACATGATGTAGAAGGTAGAAAATCATTGTTTATGTCTGAAAAGTTTTAGTGTATGCACCCTACGTTGTTTGTTTTTAAACTATCTTAATTCAGATATAAAGTACGAGTAGCGACCGTCTGGGGATTTATTTTTATTTTTTATAATAAACTGATCGGAGATTGCGATTGGCTCTAGTCACACGATGGAAAGATAAAAAAATATTTCGATGTTTCTGCCATTCGTTGCCATCTGGAGATGATCTGTCAGTGCCAAAAGTGACATTTCTTTAAGCTAAAACTTATCCATAACAAATCCAGATCAAAATCCTAACCTATAATTACAATCAGAATACGCCTCCTGGAACATAATTAAAAAATTAAATTCTGATATGGATTTGTTATTGAACTAATATGATAAATGCACTGCGAGTCGTGCTCTTATGTAGCTGTAAGGCATCTCGCTTGCACTTGCATGAGATTCAGTGCGGTTCAATTCAAGGTCGTATCGTAATTACAATACCTAACAAAGCACGTTCAGATTTTAAACGCAGATTCAGCCTCGCGTATTCTCTATTATATGATTTTTTTTAACCGACTTCCAAATCTCAAAGAAGGAGGTTATCAATTCGGTTGTATGTTTTTTTTTATTTTTTTATTTTTTTTTTATGTTTGTTACTCTATATCTCCGTCATTACTGGACCGATTTTGAAAATTCTTTTTTTGATTGTATGTATATGCATACAGATTGGTCCCGTTTTTGTCAAAACCCAGTTCTGATGATGGGATCCATGAGGAATTGAGGGAACTCCTCAAATCTTAAAGGCATGCATATAGAGATTTTTGTATTTTCATCAGAAAATCAAGCATTTTTATTAAAAACTGTCGCATTTGATGAAGTGGAACTGCTGATGATGATCAGAACAGAACTCTTCAACGACCCATAGTTCACGTTTGGCGATTTGTCCTCTTCGTTATGTTGGTTAAGCAAGCTTAGTTTTTAAGCCACATTTCTGTCAAGCTCGAGTTCTGATGATGGGATCCATAAGGAATCGAGGGAACTCCTCAAATTTTAAAGGCATACATATAGTAATTGTTGTGTTTTTATCAACAAATCAAGCATATACATTCAAAAAAGTAACATTTGAGGAAGTGTAACTGCTGATGATGACCAGAACGAAACTCTTTAACGACGCATAGCTCGCGTTTGGCGATTTTTCCTCTTCGTTATGTTTGTTAAGCAAGTTAGGTTTTTAAGCCATATTTATGACAAGCTCAAGTTCTGAACATGGGATCCATGAGGAATCGAGGGAACTCCTCAAATCTTAAAGGCACACGTATAGAATTTTCTGTATTTTCATCATAAAATAAAGCATTAACATTAAAAACTGTCGCATTTGATGAACTGGAACTGCTGATGATGTTCAGAACAGAACTCTTCAACGACGCATAGTACACGTTTGGTGATTTCGAATTTCGACTTTGACTTGGACTGGGACTCGGACTCGGATCCAGATCCGGACTCGTATCCGGATCCGGTTCGGACCCGGACCCGGACCTGGACTCGGACTCGGACTCGGACCTGGACTAGACCCTGACTCGCACACAGACCCGGACCTTGACCCGGAAAACCACTATGATACCTAAACTAAATAAACCACTATGATTACCTACCATAAAATGTAGGTATAAAGTATGATGACGCCAAACCCCTCCCGCTCAAACCCCTGTACACCGCACCGCATATGCGCTGTTAAGTGGGTTAGGTTAGGTTAGAACTCCTATCCTCACAGAACCGAACAAAAGTGGGTTAGGTTAGGTTAGAACTGCGAGCCTTACAGAAACGAAATGCTACTAGAAAAGTGGGTGGTTTTACCTCCTTTTCTACATAGCGCACCATCTACAATAATCTTTCACCGGGCCGCATAGAAGTCGGTTTTTTTTTCTTAAAAATTATTTATATTAAAATCATTTATTTCCGTGGCATTACTAAAATAAATTAAAAACTAGCTTAAATCTAAAATAGGCCCTTGAAGAATTGTACCAAGGATGCTGGCGACATTTCCTCGCTGTATCGCAATGCTGATACGTTGTGCGAGGTAGCCGCCAGCTCTTCGGTCATATGACATTATATAACTCCCAGCGTGTCTCAATTATTCTTTTTTTATGATGCATACATTTCGGCAATACTGTAACCGGACTGCGTTGAACTAAATCTGCATAATATTTACATATTTAGAACGTTTTTATAGCGAAGTTTAAAAACAGAGGTTTTTGGGCGGCTTGTATGAAGCGCTTGTTATTTTCGCTTAATTACTTTCGTGTTCACTACTTCAACGTTTTTCGTTTGTGTGAGAAATAATTGCTTTTGGTTTAAGGAATTGTATTCACAGAATTGTATTCTTTTATTCCTGATAATATGTTTTTCTTATGGTTTTCTTACTTCTGTGGCGCAACGACCCGAAGTGGATCTTGGCCTTTGACACCAAAGACCGCCAACAATGCTACTCTGTCCAAAGCAGTTTCTGTCCAGTCGACGGCGCCGAGTTCGCTAAGGTCTTTCTGCACTTCGTCCATCCAGCAGCGGTACCTAGGGCGTTCAGACGGTCTTCAGCCACTTGGTATGGTTTTCTAAAAATATGAAATTATGCGATTTCACCTGGCCCGATTTTTTTAAAATTATAAATGGGCTTATTCATGGCCACATACTAGCCGAGGCGAAGACGTGGCCTACGATGGAGCGAGCCTGCCCAGAAGGTGCCTGTTCACCCTTGATTTGAAGGTTGTATTTATTTCAAAAACATACACATTTTTTTACAGAGAATTATTTTTTAAGTGAAGTAATATGTTGTTAAAGCCAGTGCTCGTGAAACAGCAGCAATAGGCGATCTCGGCGGATCAGGCAGAGCGCGCCATCCGTCTGCTAGACAAATCGCTGCCTCAAATGGAAGATTACTGTAAACCTGGCACACAGTCACACCTAAACCTATTATAATTATCTGTAATCGAAGGTTTCTTTTCTAAGTGAACCGACGAAAACATCGCGCAACGCCGTTGCGATTTGACGCCGTTTTTTGTTGTCACTTGACAAGCGGGTTCACTTGACGGGAGACCGTTTTAAGTAATTGAGTCCCACCACTTTGGTAAGAAGTTATTGGGATCAGCTACGTTCTACGCACTCTGTTTGAAGGCTGTGGGCTGTATGAAGCTAGTTTGTGTTATGTTACGCTAGTGAAAATGTAACATAAGATATAAACGAGTTTAATAAGATTTGTAAGAAAATCTCCCTTTTTACCATCCGCTTGGGATAAATGGTGAGACTCTTTCGAAACATCAAAATGATTTCTTAATCCTAAAGTTAGTCTGAGATAAGAAGAATTCACCTCATTTTAATTTGTTTCTATTAATTTGAAATTAAATGAAAGCCCAAAAATGTCTATCATCTGCAATCGTAAATTTTATATTAGGGCTGTTTTGAAACAGTTTCATTTTATTCATAGGAAACAACCCTATTTTCAATCGGGTGACAATAACTCTATTTGAATGAAAGGGTGTCAACCTGCATATGAGCCTAAAGAGATGCCCAAAATTTTTCAGTTCCTAAAATGAAATATATATACCACCTACGTGTGATTTTGTCATTTTTTCACCCTTCATGTATAGTCTGTGTAAGCGGCGGCCATTCGCGTCCTCAGTTATCCTCTGAGAAGATAGTTTTATTGCCGGTTTTTATTTCGTAAACAATTCACTTTGTTCCCTACTTAGAGTTAAACCTGCCCATTTTGCTTCCCTGGTTAACCAAACATAGTTTAGTTCTTACGGGACAAACAATGTACAGTCTCCCGCTGTTTACTTGTACTAATGATGAGAAAAGGAAATAAGCCCACCAATGTTGTTACTGCGTAAGAGGGGTAAATTTGGCAAAATATCTACTAAACTAAATAGACAAACTTTCTACTGTAGCAACAGGAAGCATGATGCCATGGCATTGCAGTAGTGTACCTAAATGTCGCTAAAGTATGAAGAGCTTTATAAATATTTTTCATTTTGAACATTACCCCGCTTTCTAAGTTAACCTAATGCACCTTATTAAATTGTACAACGGGACTTAATCGCGTATCTAAGTTTTTAAGATTTACCTCCGACGTTTCGAGGACGGCGTTGTCCCCGTGGTTGTGGTCGATTAAGTCCCGTTGTACAATTTCATAATGTGTAAAAATCGTGAAAGTTTAAATCAGTCTAATGCACCTCTTAGTCTGAATACGAAGGATTTATAAATTTATGATGAAAATGGTTTTAATTTCTTTTAGGTCGCAAACCTATAAACATATCTACAGTATATTACAGAAGCTAAAAAGAAAGAGAAAAAAACCTTTGCCCAACAAAGCTCTAGGCTCTTAAATAAAATTTAAAGTGAAGTTCGGATGGCTACTGCAGCAGCATTACTGTGTGACATCACTGCTGCGACCTTAACGCGGGCGCTGTATCTGTCAATTTGCTTCATAAAAAGAAGTGACGGAGTGATCGTCATAATCGGGGCAGAGATCGCTTACAGCGATAAGACCACCTGTTGCTACCCTCATTTATATTGTAAATCTGTTTTGTATTTATTTTGTATGTGGTGCAATAAAAAACATTTACTTAGGTACTTACTTGCCTACTTATTTAATGTAGCGGCGGTGAACACCACAAATTTTATTTTATTAGACATAGACATAGATTTTTTTTATTTAACATCACAACCACAACCAATACAACCAATGCTGGTTTATTCCCACACTTCTTCTCTCATCCTCGCCTCTGTGGAAAGGCAGCCTCAGCAGTCTTTATTACTGACTGGTCGCTCCTCATACTAAGTGTTCCAACGTGAAGTTTGTTTCTACTTTTAACGAGACACTTCTGAACTGTCATTGTCTGGGTAGTTGGATCGTTTTTCATAGTGATGGCAGTTCAACCTAATGTCCTCCTTTGTACGAATTGTACGCTAACTCTATGGGTTACCTAATTCTATGAATTCTAATATCTTTTCTATGAAGAAATCCAAAGAAGAAAAGCCCTAAGCCTTAGGTCGAGGTCAGCGGAAAGGAAACAAGAGAGCAAAAGGCCATTTACCATATTAATTGGTCTGCTCTATCGAATATTGGCTATGTCCGAAGTTGGTAGTGAGGGTACAAGCGACGCCAACACATGACGTGTTGAAAATAGGAATTATCGTGGGACCATATCTTCATAATTATGATACTATTTGGAAGCTGCCAATTGTCAAATAAACAATATGTCCCATCACACCCCATAGGGCGCCACAGTCATGGACGGAGCGAATAAAGTGGCAGAGCCGAAGGTCTAGTCTTGACCCTCTGGCTAAAAGGTTAGGAGTTATCTATGCTGGTATATCAATACCATCCTTATTATTCTGCGTCATAGGAATCGAAAAACAATAATGGGGAGACCGAAATATAAAATTTTGCAAGAAACGTTACCAAAAAAACAAGTCAGTCGTGATATGAACAGCTATGTCACCTTCAGTACATTTTACGATTCAAATAGGTCCCCAGCTTAAATAACCGCCCAGGTTCAACCGCCCAGCATCAGTCAGGACGCATATTAAGCAGGGGTGATTAATGTGGGGCCGCTCGTTCTCGCCGTACCTGCCCGTGACTGATCTACCCTGTGATTCTTGTTCAATATGGACAGGTTAGTAGGGTGGAATGTAGTTACCTAAATGGTTCCATGTTAGTAATACTTTGATGTACAGTCAGTCGAGCTCACAAAGTTCGAGTCGATTCTTGTAAGCTGACTTAGACCCCTTCCCATTTTCGATTGAGCTGAAACTTCACATACATACTCGTATGTAAGTTGGGTGACAATGCAATATTATCGAGCCATCGAGCTGATCTGAAGATGGACACAGGAGATGGCCATGGCTCCGTGATAAAACAACTCAACCTAATTTTAAGTGTTGTTACAATTGTCTCGATAAGTATTTAGTTGCCTGTTGAAAGAAAAGTGAAATCAGCGATAAAAGCTTATATTGAAATGAAATTTTTGACAAAAAACTTTTCAAATAAATCCTAAACGTCAAACACAAATTACCCAAGTGTCTCAAAGTTGTTTTTTCCGAAGCAATCGCTGGAGCGTTTCAAAGTGGAGCGATTTCCGCGATTCCATTTAGTCGGATCTGAAGCGGCTTTGTCCTAATCTGCCTTCAGTGGCCTGATCCGTCTGCGTACTGTGGCATTCTAGCCACTTACAGAGCACCTTGTGTACTGATAGTATACACACTACATCTACACCCTGTAGATTAAATAGATCTGCAAGGGCCACTAAGCGATTTTAAAACTATTAGGTACCTTTAAGCTAATAATACGTTTTAAGTCACGTGTTTTTAGTCACTCGCGCGACATGTTTCGGAGAGCCTATAGGTCTCCATTCAGCACTCATATTAGTGCATGTGCAGCATTCACGACAGCCGCGCCCACCTCACGTTACACGGTACTTAAATGGAAATATCACTTCGAGAAATGAGAAAGTAATAAATAATCGTGATAAAATAAGCAAATTCTTTGAAAATTTTCCCTCTCAACCCTGAAAATCGTCAGTGTGATAAGACTCTTACTTTATTCAAAACGGCCGCACACAAACGAATGAAACATACAAAGCCAGGCACTTCATAAACCGTCATAAAAATGTCCCATGTAGAGTATCGCCGTACAAATGTCCTCTGTGTAGTGTAGGACAAATGGCACAGCTTACATGCAAACTAGGGTTATTATTATTACTACTGCCAGGACAACTTGAGCAGAGACGCTGGCGTTCGGTCAACGGGCCGTGGAAGTTACATCATCATCATAACTTAAGAGCTTTGCTCTTGTCGGTGGAGTAATCGCCGATCATTTCTTTCTTGTGTCAGTCTTTCTTCCTCATACGACGCATTTTTTAATTGGCTGAAATAAGTAATTCTAGGTTTCCCTTCTTCTCTTGTCTTTTCAATCCTGCCTTCCAGGATGTTTAGGAAAAAGTTGTATGTCGTATCAGGTGTCCTACATTCACAAACCATGTAATAATACATTTTGATACTGATATTGTACTCGTAAGTCGTGACATAAGGCAACACAGTAAAAAAAAATGAAACACAAATGCAATTTTCGCAGTATTTTATCTCCACACAATCCCTTCAATCCAGTCAATGTACTGCGACACCCTGGCATAAATGCCTGGTTTATTGGAGCGGGCGCAGCCGATGCCGAACGAAGTCACGCCAATCACGTAGTGCAGCGTGCCTTGTCCTGGGACGTTTACACCGGGGATTCTAACTTGGAGAGGGCCGCCGGAATCACCCTGGGGAATGAATGAAAGAAATTACTATTAATTTTGCTATACCCTTGTGGCGGCACCATACAAAATCTGCTTGTTTGCCTCTTCATAAAAGAAAAAAAATTACCTGACACGCGTCGACTCCACCCGCAAGCTTTCCAGCGCAGATCTGTCCCTCCTGCAGACCGCACCATAATCTGCTGCAAAACGGCTTCAGAAGCGTGTCGCAGACGCCAGAGTCGATGATGTCCACTTCTGCTGCCTGCAGCTCTGGAGAGGATTGGAGACCAGCTGCAAAACACCTTGTTACTTTAGAAGTGGGTAAAGTGAATTTTCATCTCTATTTATGAGGTAGTCCAATTGGGAAATTACCTTATTCTTAGATCGCAATATTCTCAACCAACTAAAGTCATTCTCTGTATATGTTCCTATTGGTGATGAGTTTGTTCCTGGTAGCGAGTAATATCATAATAGGTTAGGAGCAGTTATGATGCACATCCTTAGGGGATGCATTATGATAATAACCTGTTACGTAAACTTGAGACGACCTTTTACATTTTAAACTTTTAACACATTAAATACCAACCCACACTCGCTGACTACATAAATTAATACACGTGAATATGAATGCCCTTTTGCGACTTCTTAAATATTAAAGAGCTAAACTCTTACTCGTTCTTCTCAATCATCAAGTAAGGTTAGCTTAAAGTTGCAAAAGATCAAGGTATCGTGCTAAAACACTATTAGCTATACTTTTCACAAATTCGAGGGTCAAGGTACGTTCAAAGCCCTTTATATTTTACTTACTCGTCTCAACCACCCCCCACCCAGTGAGGTTAGCTTTATAACCAAGACTGCTGGTGTCAAAGCTGCCCCAAAGACAAGCAGGCTGGATCAGCTCAGTAAAGTCCGTGATACCATCCACCAGCTCGATGATCGCTATGTCGTGGTACTTCTTCGGTGCGGCGTATTCTGGATGCTTCGTTATTTTTAAGATGGTCATGTCGGTGGGGAGTTGTTGGTTGGAGAACTGTAAGTTGAGAAAGGCTTAAGTAATATCACGGGAATGAAGACGATTTAATTTTTAAATTAATAAAGCTAGACAGGGGTATAGTATTCTCACCACGTCAGCTATGTTCTTGTCTCTAAGGCGTACTATTTTCGGTACCGGGTCTTCGACGGAGGGATCCCTTCCTGAGGTGCGGGAACAGTGTGCTGCAGTCAGTAGGTACTCAATAAATACGAAAATGACAATTTAACATCAAGGAAATAAGTTTAGTCCTTCGACCCCCTTGTAAGGTCTGTTTAAGAGACTCCGAGACTCTTTAGGAGACCAAAGTCTCAATTAAAGGATAACTCACGTTAGACCGGGCCGTGTCCGGGCCGGAGCTTCCGGCGCTTACTTTTTAGGGTTCCGTAGCCAAATGGCAAAAAACGGAACCCTTATAGATTCGTCATGTCTGTCTGTCTGTCTGTCTGTCCGTCTGTCTGTCCGTCTGTCTGTCCGTCCGTATGTCACAGCCACTTTTCTCCGAAACTATAAGAACTATACTGTTGAAACTTGGTAAGTAGATGTATTCTGTGAACCGCATTAAGATTTTCACACAAAAATAGAAAAAAAACAATAAATTTTTGGGGTTCCCCATACTTCGAACTGAAACTCAAAATTTTTTTTTTCATCAAACCCATACGTGTGGGGTATCTATGGATAGGTCTTCAAAAATGATATTGAGGTTTCTAATATCATTTTTTTCTTAACTGAATATTTTGCGCGAGAGACACTTCCAAAGTGGTAAAATGTGTGTCCCCCCCCTGTAACTTCTAAAATAAGAGAATGATAAAACTAAAAAAAATATATGATGTACATTACCATGTAAACTTCCACCGAAAATTAGTTTGAACGAGATCTAGTAAGTAGTTTTTTTTTTATACGTCATAAATCGCCTAAATACGGAACCCTTCATGGGCGAGTCCGACTCGCACTTGGCCGCTTTTTTATAACAGAGGACCGGTGATCACGTGATGCCTTTCATAGAAAACGAAGCTCCGGAAGCTCCGGCCCGGACACGGCCCGGTCTAACGTGAGTCATCCTTAATGCGTCTAATTTTATGCGTTTAACCGTGCAGAGGGCATTGTAAGATTTAATTTAGTTTTGTTTTGGTTCTATTTTAAAATTTAGTTATTGTACTTTAAATACATCTAGTTATTAATAAATGGTATAAATACTTACCTTATGACTGATGAGAGAGCTGCCACATTTGAATATCCATGTTCCACCAGCAGCCGCTTTCCAACCCACTGCTCCCTGAAATATAATAATTTGTTTAACCGGTTAACCCCGGGTTTGTGAATGGTGCAAGTGGCCCTAAGTGTTTACATCACGTCAGCAAGTTGTGTTCGGATGAATTCCATATTTGAATATTATGACGTAAGTTTGCAGTTTGAATTATAATATGTATTCCTTCCACCTTCAATTTAAAATAGTCATGTAGTCAAAATACCTAATTTACTAGCTAACCTAACCTAAAATAGACGCAAGTGTGAGACTTAAATGAGTGTCAACTAGGCAAAGCCGGAGGTTTGTAAACTCACCATGTGTGGATATTCCCCTGGTGTCGTAATATGGCCGCCGATAGCCGCGACAATAGGCGTTTTATTTGGTCGGCTCAGCAGATACTGTGTGCCTGTTGAAAATGTCATAAAATTAAGTTTAATCACGCGCTAGTTATAAACAAAAATAAATAAATTAATAAGTACACAAATTATAGTATATGAATGCACAAACGTATTAAAATGTGGAATCAAAATAATGTGTGGGTAAAAACGGGACCCTATTATTACTACGACTCCACTGTCCGTCTGTCTGTCTGTCTGTCTGTATCATGAATCGTATTTTCACAGATGATGTATTTCTGTTGCCGCTATAAATAACAACAAATACTAAAAAGTACGGAACCCTCGGTGGGCGAGTTCGACTCGCACTTGTTCGGTTTTTTATTTAAATTATTCTAGTGTAAATACTTACACAGGTTATTCCTCTTCTGTATCTCATCTCTAGTTTTCATGTGCCAAATATATTCCTCGCATTCTGAAATGGAATAATTTAACTTATATGTAAGTAATAGTGTTGTGTATCTTGTCCTTCTGTTATAGAAGTTATAATTATATTAACCAATAGGAAATACTGCCTGTCTTAGTTGGGTATATTTAGGAAGCTATTGGATATTGGAATTCACAGTGCAATTATTATTTTTCTTTTCGGTTTTAGGCTAAGTAGGAGTTGTTAAACTTCCATATTTGTATGTTATTCTGAGTCTGTGTTGTTAACCTTAACAAATGTATTTTCTTTCTGTCTTGGATTTGGCTGACTATTCCACTCCGTACAATATTGCCATATTTCTCAAATCGGCCCATCTCTAAATACCTAGTTGCAAATGGCTAAAAAGCAGATGCAACGGCAGATGCCACTGCATTGGCTTTATCAAAAACTTTGCAATTTAAATTACATTTTATTTGCTGGATTAAAAGTTGAGTCTACATATTTTACGTAGCTGCAAAGTTTATAAATATGCAAATATTTTCCATAATGGAAATAACTCATTTGCCATTTTATTCACAAGTTAAATAGAAATATTTGCCGTATCGTACTATTCGTACTACATACTTGTAGGTATCAGTGGCGGGGCCGGGTTGCTCAAACATATTCGTTGGGCAACCCGGAGCGAATTGGGCTTATTTAATCTTCGAGTTTTTAAAAAGTTGGATTACTTTTCTAAATAGAGATAAATCTCTACAGTTTGCGTTCAAACGTATCTGTTACAGCCTTATAATATTATTCTACATAAAGAGTTATATCGCTTTTTGAGATTGATAGATAAGTACCATTACTTTTGCGTAGTCTGACCCGTTAATACTTTTGACTTTAACTATACCTACATATAATACTGTATCTAAGTAGCAGTGTTATTTTGGTTGTGGTTTTCTATTTGTTTTGTATCTCTCTCATGTACGTACAAAACCTTTCTCGTGCCATTTGTAGGAAATCCTTTGATACAATAAAAATAAAACATATTTGAACTTTAAGCTCTAACAAAAGCTTCGAGTATGTAATTTTGTTAGATGCGGGTAGAATCGATAACGCGACATGTCCATAAGGTCGAATGTGCGCTGGTTTCAGGGGCACGTTCGACATTTTGGTGACAAGGCTGTCCTCCCACGGTGCTGGTGAAATAAACCTCAGTTTAAAAAGAAGTTATCTTTGATGACACGGGTTACAATTCGGTAATAGTTACATTCTTGTAAGGTGATGTTTTCTGCAAAATAAACTTGCTGGGGTTTGATGCCAAAAAATAAGTATCGTGTGTGTACATTTTTTAAACCTTTACTTACAAAGTAAATTATATTTTAAAATTGATTAATGATAGAGGTAGATAACATGTGGTTTTATCGCTGAAGAGTGATCTCTCCCAGACAAACTTTTGGGTAGCGGAAACAAATCACCTATCTACTTTACCTTATTTTAGTTTTGAGCAAAATAACTATGAAATACGGACAGGCAGACGGATGGATGGACGGACAGACTGAAATGAAACTATAAGGGTTCCGTTTTTGCCATTTTGGCTACGGAATTATAAAAAAGCTCTAACCTGTGATTGAGAAAGTTCTCATAAAACTTAGCAACAACAACAATGACCTCATTCCACGACTGCCCAAACAAAAACAGTGTATTGTTTTCAGCGTTCATGTTTGTATGTATATATTTTTTTGCAATACCTATTCAGAAGATTAATATCATTTTTCCTAATTCACAATCGAATTGGAAAACCCATTTAACAAACTTTAGCATTCAAATGATTGCGTTTGTCACAAACTCCCACCGAACTCACAACTCACCTTTTTTTTTAATCAACAGCCATTACGCAGCGGCCATAATTTCAATTCAAATTCCTGGACTGTAATATTATTACGACATTAAAAGTTACGGAGCAACAGGTAGAGGTGAGATTTAAATGAATGGGGTCAGGTTATTCCATCTCTAAAGTTTCACGAAATCTGATAGTTTATCTAGAATGCTCTGAGAGTTACAAGTTTCCATTCGCAAGTCGCCATTTAAGTGGGTCATTCGGGTCTTGTAGTCAGAAGAGATCCTTATATAGTTCGTTTGCGTTGGGAATTCAGTAGAATCATCATTTTCCGTAGGTCTAGCAATGCTCATAAACAATCAAATCGTTCTTAACTAGAAAGTATGCCTTCAACTGGTCACTGTAAACTAGACTTTCTAATGAGGAAAGATTTCATTGGTTACGGGCGTGGCTAGGCCGGCGGACTATGGTTTTACCGCATTATTATCACGAGCGAACTAAGTTCTATCTGTGTAAGTAAGTAGACGGTAGATACAAATTAATTATATCATCATCATCGTGTGATTTTAGGCAAAGCTGCCGTTAAATATTATTCCTAATTATGGCTATTAAAAAGCAGTAAGTAATTTTCTACGCTTCTGTTTCTTATGCTTGATTTGATGTGTTTTTTATCAATAATTTTATTAGTCCCACTTACTCGCTTGGCTGATCCTTTTCCCAGGCGCACTGAAGTCCGGAGTGGGTGGATTGTATGGTTGACAAACTTCTGGTTCTGTGGGTTCTGGGTCCGGTTCTGGACTGGAGCTTACGAATGGCTCGTGGCTTATCTGTAAAAAAAAAATCGTAAATAAATTATACAAGCTTTGATGGGTTGTTTTGAATCATTAATTCGAAACAAAATGTGTGTAAGGTTGGAAATAACTTTTCTTATAATTTACATACCTAAGTAAAGTAGGTGCTTACTTATATTATAGAAACGAATCGCAAAAATCGCAAATTCGTATAGGGATGCCTCGCCTTAAACAACACTCACTACACATTTGTTTACTATAAAATACTCACTGCTTTTGTGGTCGTCTCATTTTCGTCAACGAATCCCCACGACCACCTGTAGTCGCCGTCTTGCTGAAAACGATTATTTGTCATTTTTAAATCCACATTCAAATAGCGTAAACCATGATACGTTTTTTTCCTATTTCATTTTTTGATTCAGTTGATTAATTATTATCGGGCGCAACCGAAAATCACATAAACCAACTAAGGCAATTTAATTACCTAAGTTTACTTATCATATTTAACTTACCCTTTTATTTCTTATTATTCTGTCAAAACCCTTATTTGATCTCACCGTTTGCACGTACCACAACACTGCCGAAACAACAAATCATTACAAATAAGTAAAGACAAATGAACACAAAACTCTGAGCATCTTATTACCTGAGCAAATTAAAATAAACTTGAGCATCTTCCTCATCATAACAAATTAAAGGCAATATAATACAAGATAATAACTTTGTTTACGTAAATGTAAGACGTCTTCTCTCAGTTTGTTTTCGCGGTCATCTGGTCAAAAACGTGGACATATCTAGATATTGACACATTTAACTGATTTATTATCAACCTTATTTGATTAGCTTTAAGGTACATCAATGGTCAGTTATTTGTGTTGCTATTAGTACGAGGCTGGCTTGGATACAATTTGCTGACTAATGATAGGCCTTATTGTAAAGAGATATGGTTTAAGAACGATCGGTCTTGTAACCTTACCTTGGCATTTGGTTTTAATGAATGGTACGGTAATGCCCCTAGAACAGATCGCGTGCCGACTAGATGGCACATACCACGAGTTTCAGTTGCGTCACAAGAACTGACGCACTCACTAGTATTTAAAGATATGTCTGCCATTTATATTTACCTAGCCTGTCAATCCGGAACGGAAACTAAGCTTTGTTCAAATTATTACTTCACCGAAAAGCGGTAAATGGTAATATAAATTATTTATTTATTTCTTAGGTACAAATGTGGCTACCTAAATAATAAAAACCAACATAAATAGAGTTTTAGGGATAAACATGAATTATTCTGGTACCTATACAATTATAAGGATATAGCTGAGTAGAGCGGCTTGCTCTGTAATAGGTACAGTTGCCATCAGATATATCGGAACGGCAGAGGTGCTCAAAAATATCTGAACACAATCTCTAACGGCTTGAAAATAGAGGTGTGTTCAGATATTTGCGACCACCTTTGTCGCTTGTTAAAATCAGTATCAATTGTAGCCACTGACTTAATATAAAAGAAATAGACACACAAAGCAGAACAAAAACGTCAAGAAATGTGGATCCCAATGACGTTTCGCACCATTTGCATTGATGATAAAAACGCTTACGTAAATTTTGAGTCAAGATAAATGTTTCGTACAGAAAAGAGCTTAATGTCGTAAGCATTAAGTGTCAAATTTGCAAACATAAGTACCAACACTGTTAAAAAATTTAGTCCGATGGCACTAAACGTAACGTATTTACGTCAAACAACGTCAAACGAGAATAATGAACGAATGGAGTCACTTTGGTACACTTTAATATGTATTACTGTACAGGAAAATATTAAAATTGAAGTAATAAATAAAACAAATTTAATTTAATCGGGAGCTCAAATAAAATTAATTCGTGGTTCAAATTCAAACAAATAAAATTTTTAATTCGTAAGTATACGTCTTTAAATACTAATTTCCTTGAAATAAATTCTACTTATTAAATAACTGTGTATTTAAGATCTACATTTACTCATAGCACGGGTGCACGGGGACATTTAGATACTGATTGGATTTTTTTTATAAAGTCTACCTATACTTTATAAAAAAAAAATCCTGTGGTTGTCACTGTGTTCCGACAGGTTTAGCATTTACAGTTAGTCGATATAAGCCCTTATTGGTGGTGTATATGTCGGAAACAGGGAAATGGGCCAAACACACAAGTGCCGTTTTGCCTTGTTTAAAACTGCATCACCCCTATCTCTTGCTATAATTAAATAGCAGTCCACTTTGCACGTTGCATAGGTTTTCTTGGAAATCTTCAATTTAAACATAATATTATTTCTTATGAATTCCATATAAAAATATAAAAAAATATTGACCTCACATCGACTCAATAGAATTTTGTTCCTTGACATCCCTTCTTTGGTACTAACAAATTAATTTATTCAAAACCATAAAATTACCACCAGATTACATAAATTATGTAATGCTATCCAAAGAACTAACCGAAAGAAATACATTCCATCCTTTTTCCTTGTTTTATCATTGTTATTTTTACATATTTTAACGGCACATTTCGTAATTGTTGACAACTTCACATTTGAGCGTTTCAAACAAGACTAAACGAAAAAGTAATGCATGATCTGTTTTGACATCACTTTTGTGGGGCCATTTTTGGCGGCTGATTGGGTATCCAGTTCTTTATACTATATCAATGATTGTAGCGAATAAAATAACGCGCCAAATGCATCTGCCATCTAGAAACTTATCGCTTCATGATGCGTTGCCGTTGTCTGTTGGAGGCAGTCTGTCAAGTAGTAACTTTATGTATACTTTGTTGTGTTTTTGTGACGTTGACGTTGATACACGTCTTGAGAGGATTTTATCGGCCAAGTGTAGTAAATGTAATGATAACTATTATCATCTTACGTGTACATTTTGTACGTAACGGATATGATTTATTATCATATATTATTCATCATATCATATTATGATGATCGCGATACCCTATGAGACAGCGTTAGAAGTATATCCTCTGTTCCCCGAAATTATGGGTTTGGGTATTCACTGGTAACAGTAATGTCTGAACGGACGATTAAATGGTTGACTTGAATTAAAAGGAATAATATTCGAATGATTTATTTATAACATTTAACCCTAATGCCCCGCATTGACACTGCTGGGATCCCCAGATTTATTTTTTATGCAGCACTGCCTAACTCTACCGCTAGGGTTGGCAAACTCTATCCCCACACGTGGCGTTCGATCCAGTCGCTGTACGCAGCAACCCTAGTATAAACGCCGGGAGCTCCCGCGCGCGCGCACCCGAAGCCGAATGACGTCACTCCGACCACCGAGGTCAATGACCCGACACGCACTTGCAGCGGACCGCCGGAATCCCCCTGGAAAATGGAAATATAGCCTGTTTACGATACAAGTGGGGGAAAGTAGGAAATTCGCACGTGTATTGTACAACAACGTTTTACAAAATATATGGCCCTTTAAACTTTCGACATAGGCACGGAAAGTGCGGGAATGAGCACTTTCCGTACCTATGTCGAAAGTAGCAGTGCAGGAACAGGAACACATCATGGTAACGTATAAAAGCACTAAGAGCAACTATAGAAGGTCAATGTGGCTAATTCCGTCATAGGGACTATTCCGTCTATAAGCGTTTTTCTCTAACAACGAACCAAATTAATAAAATCGACAAAGCAGCGATTGGTTTTAGTTTCAGCATACAAAAGCATGGTTTTTTTCTACGATTGAAAATCAAAGAAATATACGCTCGTGGACGGAATAGTCCCCATGGCGGAATTAGCCACATTGACCTTAGCAAAAAAACCGGCCAAGTGCGAGTCAGACTCGCGCACGGAGGGTTCCGCACCATCAACAAAAAATAGAGCAAAACAAGCAAAAAAACGGTCACCCATCCAAGTACTGACCCCGCCCGACGTTGCTTAACTTCGGTCAAAAATCACGTTTGTTGTATGGGAGCCCCACTTAAATCTTTATTTTATTCTGTTTTTAGTATTTGTTGTTATAGCGGCAACAGAAATACATCATCTGTGAAAATTTCAACTGTCTAGCTATCACGGTTCGTGAGATACAGCCTGGTGACAGACGGACGGACGGACGGACAGCGGAGTCTTAGTAATAGGGTCCCGTTTTTACCCTTTGGGTACGGAACCCTAAAAAATCGAGGCAACTAGGATAGATGCCCTTTTATTTTTTACAAACAAAACACATAACAGAGATAATTGACACTTAGGTGATATTTTGGTTACTATGTACGAGTATACCTATTATGGTCGTTTGACATTAATTAGATAGCATAAGATACAGCGCATGTGGGAATTATCGAGCGTTATAATTTATGCAACTGCTACTCCATTAAGGACACAATTTGCTGACCAGTCGAACCTAAACCTTATTGCAAAGGATTAAGGTATATACTATATACATAATTAATTATAGGTATAGATACCGTAGATAATTGTACCTATCAAAGACTACATATTTGATTGATTGATAATTAATTCCTGATGTGCTTTAATGGCGGCTCATATCTATCAAATTTTGCTAATTGCACTGAATTTGAGAACCAGATTATTCAAACTGTGGTTTTTACATTGTGGTTAGATACATTGTGGTTATTCCGACAAATTGTGGTTATTACAAAATTAGGTAATTATGTTTTTTTTTGTGTGAATATTTTGTGTAGAATAATTTTACGGTTTAGACTTACTTGTTTTAAGTCACTCGCGCGACATGTTTCGGAGAGCCTAGGCGTCGTTGCGCTTTCCTAAACATACATGTGCGTTGTCATGACTTTTCAGTAGACGAAAAAAACTGTTTTAACTCAAAACCATTCGCTGAAATTCTAAATAAATATGAAGAAAATTTGTAAAAAAAATAGGTAGTTTCAATGAATAAGAAATCACTTTAGAAAACCGCAAATTTTAGTATATTTTTAATTTTTTTCACTTTTTGTGCACATGTCAGATTTGTTTAGAGTCAAAAAAGTTATACATGTGCAAGCTAAGCACATATAAGAACATTATTTTAACCAATTTTTAACATTTTGGTTTCATATGTGCTTCAAGTAGTTAAAACAGAATGAATATATATAGATATGAAGTGAAATAAAACAGTGATATAATCGAATAAGCGATATATACATAAAATATTGTCAGAAATAAATCTTCTTATAGTCAAACAAAAAAAAATAACAATTTTGTCAGGTAAATAAATCATATTACCTATGTTTTATAAGTGCGTACATAACTATCATATTCCCCATTAGGAGTTCCATATTCTATAATATAAAATAGTATAGCCTGGAAAACCAGTTTTGCTTAAAATAACTATTTTATTTATTTACTACTTAGAGTATTAGATTGATGTAATCGCTAGGAGCATATATGGGAGGTTTGAAGAGGTTTTCTAATGTAGAGTGAACACTGTCAACCTGCATCATAGTATGGCCTTTTTCAAGAAGCCGCTGCTCTATTTCAATATGTTTGTCAGTTGTAAAACTAAGAAGAGTTGAAGACAAAACTTTGTTCCTGTTTTGATAGCAATATAGCCGTCTGAAATTAGAATAACTTGTTTGAAACCTTGATCAACTTTCGAATTCATAAAATCTATGATACGTCTCGTAAACTGATTAGCCGTTACACCACCATATCGTCAGTCGTAAATATCAACCTGGGGTTCCTCGGCAGTCTCTTTTAAGAAAATGATTTCTCCAGTCTGATCGTCTAGCATACAATTGTCGTCTTGGATCCTTGAATCATTTTGGCTAACTTTAAATATCCCAGTCGTTTCATCTAGCTCCATAGAAGTAAAATTGTTCAAATCACTTAATTGTTGATTTGGTGCAGGAGTTGAAGCAGGGATATTTTCAGTAGTTGTTGCTATCTCGCTTTGGTAACCCAGTAATGATCATAAGAAGATTCTCTGGGCAGAGGTGCGGAGGCAATTGACTGATCTGCGCCAATGAAATAGGAGTCTAATGAAATATCACCAGTTTCCATAAAGGTTATAGAGGGAAGAGATGAATTTGGAATCAAAGAATTGTTTCCTAATGAGAGGCTTATATTTTGGTTAGCCATCCTATCATGAGAGCTGATGGGATTATACACATTTGTCGGAAATATATTGGAAGAAAAATGTGATTCTTGTACTCTATTTATTTTCCCTGTACTCAATCCACAAGAAGTTTTCCTCGCCGTCCTTTATATCTTGAACTCATATTTAGACTATTCCGGTGAGCCTTCTACTTAAAATTACCTACAACCAATACACGAGCTATTAAAGTACCTACGTAGTAAAACTCGAATAATATGCCAGGAAACAGGTGCCAGGAATAGGTATCAAATATAGGTACCTAAATAAGTTAATAAATTACGTATCAGAGGGTTTTCTTAAATTGGAAATCTAACTATAATACGTATTTCCAATTTACGGTGAACCCCACGACAAAATAAACCTCTCATTAAATTAAACACGTACGAAGTTCATACTTCTAGCTATAGCTAGCCGTTATTTTTATTTTCTACAGCGATTTACCTATTTATAACATACCTACAATAAATCAACGCTAATAAATTAATCGATCGATCAATTAATCCAATAAAATAAAGTATCTTCCTACCCACAAAATATAACAGACATCCAACCAGTTGTAAACATAGTTAATCATTGAATAAGACATAAGACCCACGAAATAACGTATCTTCATTAACACGAGTTTATTATAGTGTTTTATTAATGAAAGTAGGAAATTTTACCTGTAACTTCACAATTTTCCGTAATTTTGCACTTATTTTACACAACACAACCTTAATTGAACTCAACGTACCGACAGAATGCATAAAGGAAAAAAAAGTGACATGTGCAGACCAGACCTGATATGTGTGATTTACCTGATTTAATAAAAACGGATATGCGTCTCGTAGACACTTATACGGTTTTTAAATGAACCTAAATCACATATAATCATTGTAATCTCCGTTTCTATTACGATTTTCCACATGTTTGTTTTTGCAACAGACGCGGCTTTCGAAATTATTAACGAATCGCAAATAAAAAAAAAATCGAAAAAATGCACATATATGTTTTGGAAAGCGCAACGACGCTAGGTCTCCTTTCTCAAGCACTAACAGTGCGAGCAGCGTTCACGACGGCGGTGTAATGTATGTATGTCTCACAACAGTTTAAATTCGATAATATTTTTTGTTGTTACGAATTTTCCTTCATTGCAATGAAAAGATCTTTGAATGAAACTGAGTTGATCCCAATATAATTTAAGGAACAAATCACACATGAGCTACGTTATTGTTACAGTTACAAAAAATTGATAAATATTTCCACCGTGTTCCATATTTTATTATATTTTCTATTTTGGTGTCTCACTTAAATTACACATACTTACACTATTATATTGATACTACTTATACCTACACGGATTAATAAGAATGATTAGATGCTATTTTTCATTTCAAACTTCGAAAGCATACGGTCCGTATTCGTCGATCATTGGATAAAATAATAAACCTCACAATCCACGATTTGCATGATCGCCAGGATTTATCGTAATATTTTTATCGCAAAAATTTACATCAAAACAAACGGACGGCATTAAATAAAATGAAATCCAGGTGGAGAGATAAACGTTTAATGCTTTCCTTTAAAAAACAACATAAGTCCAATATATTTTACAAGTTTAAAATACCTTTTAGTACGTTAAATCGTTCACATGCCTCGAAATGGCGAGACTTTCAATGCTTTTTAATCGGTTTCAGCCCTGTGGAAACGTTTAACCTAATTAAATGGTTTCCATTCGTAGCCTCATTTAAACACACTCCGAAGTTTGGGGTTTGTGTAAGCCAGCATTGGTTTTAATAGAGTGCGATGTGGAACAGAAAATAAACATTTAGCATACGGCGGCCATTCCACTGGGGCGGAGATGAGAGGAGACGAGCGTTGGTTGTAAACCAATGCTATGGGTGATTTCCGCACGTCACCCCTCATCTCCGCCTCAGTGGAAATGCAGCCTAACATTACGTCTACGCCAAGTACCTATTACGTACGCCAACATCGCCAAGTATGAGCATGTCTACGATAAGTTAGCACCGACTTGGCACGAATGACAGTGACTCTTTATTATCCCCATAAAAATGAGTAAAATATGTATAGACATATTTTACTACGCTTACGATAGCGTAAGCGTATCTAAAGCGTAAGTATGAACATGATGGGGCGATGATATCCGGAAGGCAGCAGGCAGCGACTGGAGGAGGAGAGCGGATGAAAGAGCTTATAGTGGCGTGCCATGGGAGAGGTTAAGTACATATATCCATCAGTGGACGGACATAGGCTGATGATGCATGCATATGATAATGATACCTGGCAAGTGTCAACTCCTCCTCCGAGTTTTCCAGCGCAGACCTGGGTTTGGTCTAATCCACACCAATTTCGGTTGCAATAGCGGCGGAGCAGCCCGTCGCAGGTGGTGGACTCTATGATGTCCACCTCAGCCGTTTGTAGGTTCGGGGATGAATCGCGACCACCTAAACATATAAAGCTGGACATATTCTAACGATGTATTTGATGTTTGCTAGCCATATTTCGGTGAATAATAACATATTGCAAAACAGGCTAGTAACTATAATAAGGCCTTACTTCTCTGGATTAAAAAATCAGATGACAGTCTCTTACCTAACATAATTTTCTGATATATTGCTAACAAAACATGCTGGATAATTGTTTCTGTCGACGATCCAATTTCTGGATAGGGAGGGATTTGCTATCATTTAAAATGTTGAATTTTTATTTAGTAGCCAATTCTTCGTTAAGCAGACAGATCTACAAGCAAGCTGAGAACTTGAGTTCTTTGAACAACTGAAGTAGGGCAATGTCATTATACTTGCGAGAATGAGGCAGGGTACACAGTGACTCATAAAGTACCTGACACCACAACTCCCCAGCCAGTAACAGTGGCACCGACAATGGCGCTTGTATTGAACGAGGTCCACAAGCAAGTTGGCTGTGTGTGTCTGGAGAACTGGACCTCTCTGGACAACTGCAGTAGAGCTATGTCGTTGTACTTGCGAGGGGGAGAGTAGGAGGGGTGGACGATGATTCTAGTGATTAGCGCATCGTGGGGTTCATGCTGAAAGTAAAATATTTACTCATTGATCAGAAGGACTTAAATAAAGTTGAGTATGATCAGTATGATGAGCTGTCTGTCTGTGTTTGTTGATATTGGTTAAGTTGTTGCAAATTACCTGCTTACATCTTTTTTCGTATTATATATATATATTATAATGCCGCTTAATATTGGCGTAATTAGTTTAACATTACTTAACTGCTCTCAGGCTCTAACTCTGGCTCAGAAACTGTTTTCTATGCACAACTTTTATTATAAACATACAACAACTTTTATTATTATAGGTACTAAGTGATCTAGCCATCAGAACAAATGAATTTTAATTACAGCATCCAGTAGATTCCTGGCTCCCAACCTCACGATCTTCGGAGCCGCCTCAGCCACAGTAGGATCTCGCGATGACTTGGTGCAATGTGCAGCTGACAGCACAAATCGGGGGCTGATCAGAGCCCCTCCGCATTTGAAGATCCAAGTACCTTCGACAGCTCTCCAGCCTAGGGCTCCCTGAAAAATAGGCGGGCTAACTTTCGAGTGCTATGTTAAATATCATTATAACTGTTAGTTCTCCGAATAAATAATAAAACTGCGATCGATGTAAATAAAAGCATTGTCCATTGGTCTCTATTGGAAACCTGGGATGGCAAACTAATTCTTCTCAAATGACAGTAACACGCATAATTAACGAACTAATGAACTTTAAATATGGCGGCGGCAGGCTTCATATTATAGAGAAACTTTTCATACAAACAACTTTTAAGGAGCAGTGATGAAGTTTACAGACTACAAGAAGATATACGGTCAGGGAAACTAGCCAAGATGACAATGATTGATAGAAAACTCCAATCGAAACTTGACCAATGTATATCAGAAATAGTCACGTAACTTTTCGTAGGATCTGTCGTCCCGGTACATTTTTTCTATTCGTCTGTGGTGTTTGTCGATGTACGATTGTTATCTTGGCTAGGCCCCCAGTACAGGAAGATTAGATAGATTCACCATGTGAGGGTATTCCCCAGCAAGAGCTCGGCGGCCACCGACGACTAGGTTCCGAAACGAGCGTAAACCAGCCCTTCTTCTCCTGTAGGCCAAACCTGAAACCATAAAACCCCTTTTTATAACATAACCTATTTAACGATAGATTTATTTGAGTTACGGAAGTATATATTAAAGTTGCTAAACGTAAAAAACACCTTTAGTTTTGCTAGAGAGCCGAATGACAAGGAAAAAAACTTACATGCCTTTTCCCTTTGATCTCTCTCATCTTGGTCTTGCATTTGCCAAGCATATTCGTAGCATTCTGAAATTATGACAAACTAACCATTATTACTCGAAATAAGTTATTTTTTACAGTTTAATATTAGCTGTAGAAGTGTCTTAGGTATAAAATAAATCGTGAAGAAATAGTCGTCAAATACTCTTGGGGCCCGATTCGGATTTTAAACTAGATATCTATTAGACATCACCAAGATACGACAATGATATTTTTAAGATCTAGCCTGTCAAATTTGACATTTCCGCGATTCGGGAGATACTTGTTATATATGTAATATAGGGTAGACTTAAGTTTACATGCGCCGATTAGAGGGTGGTTAAACATATTGGTATGTCAGTTCCGAAATACACGCGATTGAGCTAGCTCGGTGTTTCATTGCTGCTCCTGGACATACCTTCCTGAAGGACCCTTCCAGTACCTAGTTACCTACATAATAATCTGGCGACGAGTCGTGATCGAATCAGCGAGTGCGCGAACGTGGTTGAGTGATATCTTGTGCGAACAGAATGGCAAAAATGCCGGTGGGCAAGATGGACGCGTTTGATCGGCACAAGGATAATTGGGCGTCGTATATAGACAGGCTGGAGCAGTATTTTATAGTAAACGATGTGCAAGATGACCGCAAAGTACCATTATTAATTACCGCGATGGGAGCAGATAGCTACGATTTATTAGTGACCTTGTGTACCCCAACTAAGCCATCAGAAAAAACCTACAATGAACTTGTCAAACTTATGTCAAATCATCTGCAGCCGCGGCCGAGTGTTTTAGCGGAAAGATATAAGTTTCGTCAACGCAAGCAGTCGAAAAATGAATCTATAGCGGATTTTATAGCGGACTTGCAAAAGTTAACTAAATATTGCGATTTTGGTACGTGGTTGGATGACAGCTTGCGAGATCAATTTGTATGCGGATTGTATAGTGAGACTATTCGTCTGCGATTATTTACGGAAAAAGACCTGAAGTTTGCTAAGGCTAAGGGATTGGCGATAGCGATGGAGGCAGCGGAGGTTAATGCGGCAGCGGTAGAAAGTCGAGGTCGGTCATCAGCAAATGACGCCACGGCGCCATGTTTTTCTATAAGCAACGACAAACATTCCAGTTTCAAGACGCCATTACGGAACAACCGAAGTTATCCGAAACGCGACGAGCAAACCAAAGTAGTTAGCAACGAAGTTAACCGATGGAGGCCGAACGGACAGCGGCCGAACAATAGTTACCGGGGACCGGTGACGTCGAGATCAGCTGACGGTAACCGCGCGCAATTAGGACAAGGACACGGGACGTGCTCAGCGTGTGGAGGTGCGCATGCGGCTCAGACGTGCAAATTTCGACTTTATGTATGCCGTGTTTGTAATCAAGACGGACACTTGAAAAAAATGTGCCCCAGGTTGACAAAGGTTAACTACGTGGAGGATGAGTATTCGGAAGACGAAACATATGACTTAGAGGTAAATCTTTCATTTGTTAAAGAAGATAATTTCAGTAAATATAAACCGTATTATGTGACCCTCAATGTAAACAATCACGATATTAAGATGGAGATTGACACGGGTAGTGCTATAAGTTGTATTAGTCCAAACGTTTATGAAAAATATTTTTCTAATTGTGAGCTAAAACCGGGTCATCTAATATTGAGATATTATTCGGGGGAGAAAGTTCGTCCGTTAGGTAGATTGAAGCCACTAATTAAGTATAAGGATCGCTCAATGCCGCTCGATTTGTTTGTTATAGAGGATGGTAAAACTAATTTACTAGGCAGGCAATGGTTAGTTGAGTTAGGAATTATTAGGGGTTTGTTCGAGTCAGACTCGATTAATTATGTAAAAACATCGAAAGACTTTAATCTGTCAAATTTCAGTTCCAGGTTTAAGAATGTGTTCTCGGAGGGCCTGGGGAGGTACAACGGCGGGCTAGTGTCACTGCGAGTGCGGCCGGACGCGCATCCCGTGTTCCTGCGCGCGCGCCCCCTGGCGTACGCGCTGCGCGAGCCGGTGGAGCGCGAGCTGGAGCGGCTGGAGCGCGACGGCGTCATCACGCCCGTCGAGACCTCCGAGTGGGCGACACCTATCGTACCGGTGGTCAAGTCTGACGGAACTATACGCATCTGCGGAGATTACAAGATAAGTCTTAATAAACATTTAGATGTGGACCGTTTTCCTTTGCCTAGGGTCGAGGATTTGTTTACAAAGTTGCATGGAGGTGTAAAATTTAGCAAAATTGACCTCTCTCAAGCATATGCGCAATTGGTGCTAGACGATACGGCCAAATACACTGTGATTAATACGCACAAAGGTTTATTTAAATACAACCGGTTGATTTACGGTTTATCCTCGAGTCCAGGCATTTTCCAAAGGATTCTAGAACAGATGTTTGCAGATTTGCCGAAAGTGGGTGTGTTCCTAGATGATGTAGTCATCACGGGCGTAAATGACAAGGAACACATAGAAAACCTATATAAGGTGTTTGAGAGGCTGGAAAAATACGGGTTAAAGATTAAAAAAGATAAATGTTCTTTCCTGGCCAATTCAATTACCTATTTAGGTTATGTAGTTGATAAAGAAGGACTCCACACCTGTCCCAAGAAGGTTAGGGATATTTTGAATGTAACAACGCCTAGTAACGTGTCCGAGTTACGTTCTTTTCTTGAAATGGCGATGTACTATGCGAAATTTGTGAGAAATATTAGCACAATACTGACACCCCTATATGAGTTGCTAAAGAAAAATGTTAAATTTGAATGGGTTCAATCTTGTCAGGAGGCTTTTAATAAGGTCAAACGATTGTTGGCTTCCAGTGAGGTGCTGGCCCACTACTCGCCAGACCTCCCGCTGATTCTGACGACAGATGCGAGCAGCGTGGGCGTGGCCGCCGTGATATCACATGCATGGCCGGATGGTACGGAGCGCCCCATAGCCTACGCTTCGAGAGTATTGAACAGCGCGGAGAAGGCATACTCACAGATAGAAAAAGAGGGCCTTGCCATTATTTATGGAGTAAAGAAATTCCACCAATATTTGTACGGCCGCAAATTCGTTTTGAGGACCGACCACAAGCCTTTGGTGACGATATTCGGAGACAAAGCCGGGATACCGGTGATGGCGGCCAGTCGCATGCAAAGATGGGCAATTATTTTAGGAGGCTATCAATATGATATTGAGTATGTGCACACTACTAAAAATGGAGCTGACGCCCTCTCCCGACTACCGCCGCACAGACCCGATAGTAATCAGACCAGTGAGGAAATAACGTATCTGAATTTCGTACAAAACTTTTTGCCCATTACTAGCCAGGACGTCCAGAAAGCGACGGAGAAAAATTTAATTTTAAGGCAAGTACTTACATACATTAGAGGAGGGTGGCCAGCATCTTGTACTAGCGAGGAATCAAACCATTTTTCTCCAGAAGGCAGGAACTGTATGTCGAAGGTGGCTGTGTAATGTGGGGTTATCGCATGGTCATTCCAGAAGACGTAAGAGCCTATATTTTAAAGGAATTACACAGCAGTCACCAAGGTATGGTCAAGATGAAGAGTGTGGCTCGTAGTTTCGTTTGGTGGCCAAATATTGATCGTGATATAGAAGCGATGAGTCGAAACTGCGCTATATGCGCTGTGGAGGCTTCTGCACCACCCCGAGTTAAATCTCAACCCTGGCCGTACTATTCGGAGCCCTGGAGCAGGCTTCATGTGGACTTTCTGGGACCTTATGAAGGTAGAACTTTTTTTATTTTGATCGACTCAACCACCAAATGGATTGAGGCTTTCCTAATGACCAGGACAACGGCAAAGGCAGTAATTAAGGTGTTACGGGAGACTTTCGCGAGGTTCGGACTGCCAAAGGAGGTCGTGTCAGATAACGGGCCGCCGTTCACAAGTCAAGAGATGGATGAATTTATGAGATTAAATGGAATAACACATACATTTACAGCGCCATACCACCCAGCATCCAATGGGGCCGCAGAAGGTGCAGTTAAATTGTGTAAAAGAGCTATAAAAAAAGCTATAAGAGAAAATCAAGACGTAGAGGAAACATTACAAACTTACTTACTGAATTACCGTAACTGTGAGCAAGGTACCACGGGAGAAACTCCGGCTATGTTACTACAGAAACGACCGCTTCGTTCTAGATTGGACCAATTAAAGCCTACCAGTGCAGTAGAAAAGAGAGTACATCGCGCTCAACAGAAACAGATCGAATCAGCAGGAGGTATTCTACCTAAACAAATGAGCGAAGGGGACCCAGTATGGATTCAAGAATTTAACGCGAGGGATAAGTGGGTACCGGGAACAGTATCAAAAGTAACGGGTTCTCGTAATTTCGTAGTGACAAAGGAAAACGGTACCACATGTAGTAGACACTTAGATCAATTAAAGTCGCGAATAGTGTATTGTTGGCCAAGCTCGATTCCGTCAGATAGCACCCCGCAGGTGTCACCCGACGTCGCGTCGGTGCCGCCGCCGCGCTCCCCGGCCGCACCCGCGCCCGCCCCCGCGGGGCCCGCGCCGCCGCCGGCGCCCGCGCCCGCGCCCGCGCCGCTAGCGCCGCCTGCCGAGCCCGCATTGACACTAGCCCCGGCCCCAGACTTGAAACGCATTAGGAAACCACCTGTACGTTTTGGTTTCGAAATAGATTAAATTAAATATCCTGGTTAATATTTCATAATTATTGTTTACTTTGTTTTTCTTTATATACCTAATAGATACCTATTTAGTTAGTAGTACATACGTAAGTAAATGAGACAAACTTATTACATGTGTTGTTAAAATGTAATTCTTTGCTCTTAAGTAGTTACCACTCTTAACTATATTGTTTTCATAGGTTAATTGTTATGTTACCTCTAATAGTTAAGATTGTTAGTATAAATTAAGAAGGGGGGTGTTATATATGTAATATAGGGTAGACTTAAGTTTACATGCGCCGATTAGAGGGTGGTTAAACATATTGTATGTCAGTTCCGAAATACACGCGATTGAGCTAGCTCGGTGTTTCATTGCTGCTCCTGGACATACCTTCCTGAAGGACCCTTCCAGTACCTAGTTACCTACATAATAATACTCTTGAACGATTTCCACAATGTCTAAAACGCCTCGTTATGTAAGTATTTTTAGATCTCAAAACGATGTTGAAACGATCTTACTACGATAATTTAACGTAAAAGTGACATTGGTTGCCCGAATTGAGCTGCAAAAGATATCTAGTTGAAATCTAAACTACTGGGTATCTAGTACATATCGTATCGTTCTCTTCTCTAGACCGGATCTTGTTTTCCGAATACCGCGGTTGGAAAATCTCAGTGCTACAAAACTAGCTTCTCAAACGTACTAACAGTATTCAGTTAGCGTTGTCCATTCCGTCTTTGCATCTTTTTAAATTGACAACGCTTTGAAAACGTTACGTATTGAAAGTGTTATTTTGCTAGTGAAATATACTTTTAGGGTTTCTAGATCTAACTAAATCCAACTAGATTGATGAGTTAAATTACCTACAGTTAAAACATGCTTCTATAAACTACATTTTAGTAGAAACTTATGTAATGTAAATTCAACTCTATTTTATTAAAGATATGTGAAAAAATTAAGAAGAATTTGCTCTAAGAACGATTTAAATATGTACTCACTAGTTTCGCTGATCCGTCGTCCCGGCTGGTAGAAATCAGGCATAGCCGAGATGTACGGTAGGCATGCGGCCGCTTCATCGTCGGCTGGCGTGGTCGTGGTGGACACCAGCTGACTCTGAAACATCGGATCCCTTTGTTTGACATAATGATTGAAAGTCATAATGTAATGATTGTCAGATTATCATTAGTCACAATTCTGAAACTGTTTTCAGGAATTTCCTAAAGTCATCCTATACATAGGTTAGGTTAGGTCTGTTATATGGCAGTTCTGAAAAGTTACGCGGTTCTGAGAAAAATCAAATTATGACTAACGAAAATGCGGACAAACCAATACATTATGACTTAAAACTTTATGGGAAACAATAGAGACCCTCTGAAACATACATAGATCCGCTAGCTGACGCGGGTGCACGGAGCGGGTGAGCGGGTTAACGAGAACTGCGTCACTCAAATAATAGGATATGCCTATACGAAGACACGAGTTAGTTTTTCACCATAGTCGGGAGATTTTTTTTTATGATATAGGAGGCAAACGAGCAGACGGATCACCTGATGGTAAGCGATTACCGCCGCCCATGGACACCCGCAACACCAGAAGGGTTGCAAGCGCGTTGCCGCCCTTTAAGATGGGAGTACGCTCTTTTCTTGAAGGTTTGAAGGTCGTATCGGTCCGGAAATACCGCAGGCGACAGTTCATTCTACATTAGATTTTGATCTACATTAATTTATTGTTTGACATACACACTGCCTGTAATTTTAAATTTAAATTTAGTGCATGGTGCATGCTAATTGCTGTTAGCAATCAAACTAAATTTCGTATGCCCTTGGGTACGACATAGTGGAACAATTTTTGTTTTTTACCAACATATGCAATATCATGTTTTGTACACCTATGATCGACGAATAAAGAATTTGTATTTGTACAGTTAGGTGGTTTTACCGTACTTCAAAATATAGTAAAACTTACATTTTTTGGCACATTATCCTCGACCAGTCCCCAACTCCAGTAATCTTGCTGCAAGACAAACACAAAATTATACCAATATAAAGTCCAAATGATAATAAAACGATTTAAATACAATTAAATCATAATTTACCCGTTTATTCCTGTTTCCAAATGATATATTCGCCGCGCTCGATATCGCTGCAATAATTATTTCCATTAATTATACGTTTCCGATAGAAACAAATGCATAGCGACTGCAAACGGTACAGTCGGTGTCGAAAGTGCTTTATTGCCCCAACCAGTGACATTAAGCCCTCATAAAGGTGACATTATTAGAATGGCGATTGCTGTTGCATCGTAAAAATATGTACCGTTCGGATTCAGGCTAGACCAGCATTACTGCTAATAGTAATGCGGCGCGACTTTGCTGCCGACTGCTTAAAAATCTAAATCCTATAAATCCGAGCAGCAGTATTGCAGCTATCATTACTGCCGATTGCGTTAGTAGCGCATTATTGAATACCTACCAAATAATATGGATTTCCACAAAGTAACGTCTGATTCTATTCATTAGCATTATTATTTAAGTACACGTCAAAATCGATGTTACTGCCCGGGTGTATGCAATGCAGTCAGCAGTAATGTCGCGCCGCGATATTGCTGCAATAATGCGGTAGTCCGAATCCAGCCAGTATTGAATATCTGGGCACAATATATCATAAACTATCCAGTAATTTGAAACTCGACTGTACATACCTGGGAGCACAAACAAAACACAAACGTTCCACATTCCAAGTTAAATGTTTAAAAATGGAACTAGTTAGTTATTGCTTAATAAATAGAATGCGTTGAACCGGTTTGAATGCGAAATAATTAATAATGTTGATTGGACTTTAATGTTGTTATTCTTCGCTTTATACCTGTTGTATACTGGGAATTGATAAAGGGCTTGCGGCACAGATTTTGTTTTATCATAGCAGACACGCCACTCTCCAATATAGAACTTTCGATAAGCTTGATTTGTTTCTCTAATAATAATTATAGTTTATAATACAGTGCCTTTTTAAAAAAAAAGCACTGTATTATAAACTATGTATAATTATTATTAGTACAAAATTACGTCAAATCTTTGAGAAACCAATTCACTGCTAACTTTTAGGTTGTCTAGAAGAGATTGCTTGCTATAAGGCCACCCTGTTGTTTACCTCTGGCGTTATGTATTAATGTAAAACTTGTGTTTATGGTAAAATTATTTTGAGGTTGTCCGATAAAGAGGATTTGTAATGTTTTTGTATTGTATAAGTAGTAAGTATTGTATTGTATTGTAAAACCTTGGGGAGTAGGTAATGTTTCATATGTGTTGGTATTAGAAATAAGACATTTGAAAGTGAACGATTATTCTATGACATATTTTTGAGAGATTTAATAATAGTCAAATGTGGTCGTTCCCATATTATCTTTCTACCGGTTTGTTTTGTCGCTAGTAAAAAATAAACATCCAGAACCGAAAATCTTAGGATTAAGGTCATGAAGAGCATTGGAAGAGGTAAAAGTAAAGTTGCATTGTGAAGGAATAATTTAAAAGTTTAATTTTTGAGAGTGGTGTGTCTGTTGTAAGTTTAGTTACTTATTTAATCTGTGCATGTGAGGTTGATAACTGTCACTAATAATAATAGTTGTTTATTTCTTGCTAATATTTAAGTTGTATGAAGTCATGTTAACGCTAAAATTATAGGGAAAAGATTCATTTAATAATTATTGACTTAAATATTTGGCTTTTGTTATTTTGTCTCCTTCGATGCTATTATTTGTAGGAATCAAAAGTAGAGTAGTTCGTGTAATTAAAGAAGTTTGTATTATTATTTATTTATTTACTAGCGACCCGCCCCGGCTTCGCACGGGTTAACAAATTATACATAAACCTTTCTCTTGAATCACTCTATATATTAAAGAAAACCGCATCAAAATCCGTTGCGTAGTTTTAAAGATCTAAGCATACATAGGGGCAGACAGACAGCGGGAAGCGACTTTGTTTTATACGAGTACTATGTTGTGATTGGGCATAAATCCTCAATAAAGGAAAACCGAACTCATTAAAACAATAAACGAACCAGGACAGCATACAAGGCCAGAGACACCGGCACGGCAGGTGTGTTCAATTATAAAAGGCACTTGTTGCGCGCCATGAATAAGGGAGTGGACCCGGTTAAGTGTGGAACTTGGCTTGTAAAGGCTCCATAATGCAGGCAATATACCAGTTAACTCCAAGAGAATATGCCGAGCCTGATTCTGTATACATTATTACGGTTTTGATATTTTTTGATACGACGTTGAGCGCTCACTCTGATTGTTGCATGTGCATGTGAGTCGCACGTGATTTGAACCAATCACAAATACCATCATCAAAATTGTATTAGAATTAGTCCAAAATCACACATTGTTAAATTAGAATCGACGTCCTGTTTGGATATGATGGTCGTTCTTGTCTACATGACAGCGTGATAAAACGGTATGTCACTTTCTATCCCGTGGTGTTAAAAAGTGACAGTTATTTCATCACGTGGATAAATCCATCCATAATAATTCGTCTGGAGACGGATTATGCATTAATATTTTGATATGATTCTCATCTCATTTTGATACGATCTTGAGTCCTGTCCTGTTGTCAATCTTACGCGCATCTTACCTACTTAGATGGTTGGCAATCCTCAAAAGTGTGCGTTTCTCCAGAAGCTTCCTGCATCGCACTGTTAAACGGTGGAATGAACTTTACTGTTTTTAGGCGAATCGTCTGATCATTTGCCTCCTATATCTTTAAAAAAATGAGGTGAGGTGAGGAAAATGACTTATTTCACCCCTGATTGCATTTCGTCAGCGTGAGTCGCAAACGCCCATGGTCGTTACGGTCAAGGTCGTTTCAAAACAATATGAAAACCATATCAATTTGTTAATACAGAATCTGCCTTCAGGTACCTGAAAGATTAAATGAGAGCCTTTCTTCAACTCGCTAACTATTGGAGCTTGGAGCTGGGGAATTTAAGTTCGAGAACGGTGTTCAGCTAAAAGTTATAGTGCCTAGTTAGTTATAAGACGGTTTGGAAATTAGCTGTTTCAATAAACCGGATATCTTAAATTCTTAAGACGAAAATTGACGACCGCTCGAAACCGACTTTTACAAATGTATTCCCCATTAATAATAATATAAAAATATTTTTACACGACTTGGTGGCTAGAAGGTAAGTAACTAAGTTATGATGTTGATGATGGATATGTGCTGTTCAAAGAAACTCCCGACCATCCGCTGCTTGTATCCTGTACAGGTTGTTTTTTCTTTTTACTAAGGGTTTGCGAGTTCCCGCAACCCCTGTATAGAGGCTTCGCAACCCCCCGGGGGTCGCGACCCACAGGTGGAAAACGCAAAGGTAAAGTAACGATAAGATGTAGGTAATATCAATATAGCATTTCGCAGAATACAAGCTTGGGCATGGATGTATCTATACTTATCTGAAATGTTTTCTTTTCATTACGCTAAGGGTATTCATTTTGTTAAAATTAAGTAGGTAGGTATCTTATATCTCATAATTATAGGTATACATTGATGATGATTGCGGAAGTATGTATTTCTTTATAGGCGAATTTTATAGGAATGTTTACACAACTGTAGTTCAATTTTTATATTTTGTATGGATCGTCACAGAGCAATAATTTCAAACGGGCACTCGTTGTAAAACGCGCGAATCGGCATTCGAACTATAAAAACCCAACTCAATTTGATATTTCTCGCATTTCATTTCACTCCTAATAATATTGACATGCGAGAGATACACTTCGATATCAAACCAAGTTAAGATTTCCATTAAGAACGCGGCTGCAGAACTAACGTAGTAAGTTTGCGCCTAACACTCCGTCATTAGCGCGCCCATTAATTAACAGCTGACTGTACCGGTAGACTGAGGAACTTCCTAATGCTTGCATTAGCTAGCATACTGTTACCATCCATTAGGAATAACATTGCAAGTACCAAGTTTTGCTAATAAAAGGTGAGAGATGGAACTTATTTAGCTTCTATAAACTGTTAAGTAGGTACGAGTACAAGGTGAGGTTTATAAATGGACTTTAGGAACAAAACAAGAGATTTATTTTTTCAAACAAAACTTCTCTTTATATAAAAGTTTTTAGCAACAAAAAGTAGCAGAGGTTCGACCATTCACGTAAAATAATAAACGTTTCGTGAATTTTTACGCCAAATTTCCATGTTGTTTTAAAATAAGCGCATAAATTATATGAGAGCACCTTTTTGAAGGCGTCTTCGTGCGACTCTTAAGAAAAGAAAGTGAGACATAAGATTGACATACTTTTTCTCTGATTCGGTGCAAATATGCGTTACTGACATTATTTATTCACTGATTGAACATCGACACTACATAAACAGGGCACTTAACTAATATCACAGAGGTCCCAACACACGAGCAACAATTACCCACCGATTTGTACAGTGACGTCACAATTCCGCCATATTGTAAACAGAGCAACTTGTAATCGACGTGTTCCCTTCAAATATCCGAAACTTAACGTTCTAGCGATGGGATGAGAGAATTATTTGGAGGAGGTATATAACAGAGATGTAGTCTCTAGCTCAGCTTCTAGATCTGACTCTAAAATACACACTGGAAGTTTATGCAGCGTATACCTACCCAGTGACGTGTGTATATAAGGTACAACAACAATAATAATAATGTACCTACCGTAAATGCCGCAAATGCCAAAAAACTGGGCAGCAACATCGATTTTATTTGAGGCAGTAATGTCGCGCTGAATTACTGCAGCAGTAATTTTGATGTAGTCTGAATTCCAACGGTACCTTTATAATGCGTTGCGATTTTTTCATAAATATAGGTAACTGTAAACGGTGCGTCATTATTATGTATTTTGAGCAGTGATTTGGCCAGTTTTTAATCCTATGTTTGTGAGTGTGATTAAATAATTATATTATTCTGTCGTACATAGTAGAAAAAGGCGTGAAATACATAATCATAATCATAATCATAAATTTATTTCATAGAATATGGTATGTACAATTTTGGTGTCGTTGTTTTTTGGTGTAGAACAGCATATTCTGCCATCACTGGCGTAGAAATATATAAATAAATAGGTGATGCAATACATTAACTACAAATACTTTGTATACCATTACCATAACATTAACAAGCAATAACAAAATGTACATTATTCAATAAGACGTGTCAACAATAAAATGCAAAATTACTACGCAAAATTCCAAATTAATGAATGTCAGACTTAATTACAATCTAAAAATTCATGTACTTTATAAAAACATTGCTCCAGGAGCCAATCGGTTAATTTTCTTTTAAATTTTGACAAAGGCATTTCCTTAAACCGAGTCGGCAACTTATTATATATTACTATACACATGTAAAACACATTTCTCTTACAACAATCTAAGCGAAATAATGGGGAGAAAAGTTTGTATTTGTATCTGGTGGGCTGTTGTGAGATCTCTGTCTGCAATCTAAACAGTAGTGGATTATGTCTTACAAACAAATCTCTTTTATATACATACATGCTAGTGGTAATATCTTTAGCGAGTAAAATAGTGGTTTGCAGGTTTCCCAGTAGGGTACCCCGCAAATTGCTCTAATGCATTTTTTCTGTGCCTTAAAAATATCATAAATGTCAACTGAATTGCCCCATATAATCAGTCCATAGCTGAGAATGGATTGAATGTATCCATAATAGGCAGTAATAGCTGCTTTTTGGGAAATAACTTGTCTCAATCGCCTTAGGGCAAATACGAAACGATCTATCTTATCGCATACATAACTAATGTGAGATTTCCAATACCATGTCTTATACAAATTTATTATGTATTATACAAATTTGGGGATAACATTTTTAACTACATTTTTTAAATTTGCCGCTTGCCACTGAGGAAAATGGCTTGACAGACTATAAGAACCCTAATTACCAGGTAAAAAGAGTTATGAATAATCATTTTATTATGCTATGCGATATAAGCGATTTCATTAATTAATTCACTCATTCATTCCCAAATAGGAAAAGCATCTATCAGCACAAACTGCAAACGCATGTTAAAAATACATGCCCCCAAATCTTTTAACAACATCTAAAAATAATTCAGTCCCATTTTCTCAACCCTTATACTTTGAAATGATCACTAACGACCGATTGAAAATATGGCAAAGCCATTTGAATACATTCGGCGTAAGCCTGACAAAGGAAGGGTCCTGAATTCGATTTCCGTCCCGGCAACAACTTTGTACTTATGCAATAAACAAGTGTGGTAGGGGACTTAGTGTTCTGTGTGAACTGAACGTCAAAGCGTTGTTATTGCTTACAGTTTTTACGGCGGTTTTTATAGAGGTCATCTATGTTCCCCACCCCACTCTTCTGGTCTATTTTATCTTTGCAGAAAGAATTAATTTGCACTAAAATAGTCCAGGTTAATAAACATTAATCTGACTGAAGCTCATTAAGTCGGGAAGCCAGAGCAGCAGTCAAAAATATGTATACGACTTTGCACCTTATTTCAACGTAGTAAGGGGTGTTTATGACGTTGAGGGTACAAGTTACGTCTAAGTAATTGTTTTCCACATAACAATAAAGTTTAATACAGAGTGACCTTATCGGGGAGGTTGGAGCTACTCGGGCCTAGTGTTTTAAGTGTGATCTACGAGTATGGCAGCATCTTACCTCGTTTAAGGTATCGTTCTTATTCATACTATTCCAGCATTACTGCCGACATTACTTTAGTTGGCTTTATTAGAACACTGCGGACCATTTCGATACCTCTTGTTATCTGTTAAACATTTTTTTTATGACATAATTGAAATTTTACTAAAAAAAATCCTCGAAAAGCGAACACATTAAAACACACTTATATGCTTATACTTTATAAAGTAAACGTACTATTTAGTGCTCAACATGCAAATGCCCAATAGATGGCACCTCTATTGACAATGACTTAAGTTTCAACATAGAGAAAAAAATACATAGTGTGCTCACTCCATACATCAGTTCAGACTATTAATTTCAGTGTCTACATCTAGCATCGAGTAGCGGAACTATCAGTACTGCTACTTGACAATAGATGTAGCACCGACCGGAAAGTCTTATCTCAACAGCATAAGACTTTCCGGTCGGTGGCTACATCTATTGTCAAGTAGCAGTACTGATAGTTCCGCTACTCGATGCTAGATGCTAATAGTCTTTTTGGTACTAAAACTGATGTATGGAGTGAGCACTCTATGTATTTTTAGGGTTCCGTAGCCAAATGGCAAAAAACGGAACCCTTATAGATTCGTCATGTCTGTCTGTCTGTCTGTCTGTCCGTCTGTCCGTCTGTCCGTCTGTCCGTCTGTCCGTCTGTCCGTCTGTCCGTCTGTCTGTCCGTCCGTATGTCACAGCCACTTTTCTCCGAAACTATAAGAACTATACTGTTGAAACTTGGTAAGTAGATGTATTCTATGAACCGCATTAAGATTTTCATACAAAAATAGAAAAAAAACAATAAATTTTTGGGGTTCCCCATACTTCGAACTGAAACTCAAAAATTTTTTTTTCATCAAATCCATACGTGTGGGGTATCTATGGATAGGTCTTCAAAAATGATATTAAGGTTTCTAATATCATTTTTTTCTAAACTGAATAGTTTGCGCGAGAGACACTTCCAAAGTGGTAAAATGTGTGTGTCCCCCCCCTGTAACTTCTAAAATAAGAGAATGATAAAACTAAAAAAAATATATGATGTACATTACCATGTAAACTTCCACCGAAAATTGGTTTGAACGAGATCTAGTAAGTAGTTTTTTTTTATATGTCTTAAATCGCCTAAATACGGAACCCTTCATGGGCGAGTCCGACTCGCACTTGGCCGCTTTTTTTTCTCTATGGTTTCAAGATGACATGTACTGGGACCGCGTCGAGCACCAGTACGTTTACCTTACCGTGCACTTGCTGACGGTTGCTCCTGTAGAAAATCCTCGAAACGGATTGAAACTTCCCGAGCGAAAATAAGACTAAGCTAGGTACTTCAGTTTTCCGCTTAATCAAATAGTCTTCATTGACAGATCGTAAAATTAACTTGTTTTTCTAGTGGGCGTTGCCGGGATGACCTCGGCGCCTTTGACAGAAACTGACGGGAGACGGGTCAAGACCGGGATACGTGGAAAGGGAGGAGGGAGGCCTTTGCCCAGCACACTCTACACTGGGACACTCTAGGCTCATATAAATATAAATAAATAAAATTTAAATTCTGGTGGGCAATATAATAAATTGTCGTATCCACTTCGTCATCCCTCCGTCTCTAAAGACGCCCGGGCCCGCAATAGTTTACATGTTATCGCACCGCATTGTGACACTAGTTTCAGTTTAGTTGGCTTTATTAGAACACTGCGGAGCTCTCAGGAACGAGGAATTCATAGCAAGAGTTCGCGTCAATAGAGTTTTGGGGGAGTTCAAAGTGCGCTTAAGTTGGTGGGGATGCGGGGACTTCCTCAGCAGCGCAACAATGTATGTTTGATAAATCCTACTGAGAATGTTATAAGTTAGGTAGGTAGATGGATGTGTAGATGTATGGTATAATATATTTAGATGCGAGGTCTGCAAGGTAACTTTACAATTAACACGAAGCTGTGTTTTATTGTATAAACTTAAGTACCTATACAATACAATACAAATCCTCTTTATTGCACAACCTCAGAATAAATGTACATGGAAACACAAATAATACATGAAGACAGAGGTAAACAACGGTCTTATCGCTAAATAGCGATCTCTTCCAGACAACCTTTAGGTAGTGGAGAAATGAAAAATGATATAATTAGGAGGTGCAAAAAAGACTATAAGTATCAATACAAACTAAAAATATAAAAAATAACTACTTACTAAAACCCGTAGATGTATGGTTGTTTTTCTTTAATGTTAAAATGCGTGGGTCGTGGATGTGGACGAAAACAGTTTGACATTTACGATTTGATCACCAACATAGAATTAACAAAACTTCCGTGAGACACGGCATATTAAATATATTAAAAACGGGTCACTCACGTATTTTAAGTAGAAAACGCTCGACATGTTTCACTCCGTACTGAGAAGTGTCATCAGGAGCTTGCGTTAGGACACGTGACATGTGATACGTGAGTGACCCGTGGAATTAGGAATATGAATAGGGTGTTAAGGTAGAAGTGAGTTATGTCCCAGACTGGCTGCTAAATAACGTCATATAACATTTTGTGACAGGGTCAACATAATTACACTATCACTAAACACTATCAATACAATGTACAGTCACCTGCAATAATATGTTACTCAACGAGGGCTGTAATATTTTGCAGGTGACTGTACCTGTCACACGATGTTAGTTATATAACGTTATACAACAGCCAGTGTGAGAGCACTATTCAACCTAGTTTATAACAAGTCTCTAATATTGTATTTAATTGTATAAGTACCTATTATTTTAGCGTATACTATTTTACCTATGTTGTACAAGTAAACGACATTGGATTTGACTTTTCTAGCGTTCACAATTCACATACACAGTAGTACAAAGAGCAGCACGAGAAATATTTTCAATATTGTGCAACGCAAAATCTACATGCGGTAATGACGCCACAAGCCACGCGAATATGCGCGTGAAAAAATCCCGGTAATCACCATAATCGCATGCATATGCGCGAAACATGCGTGCGGCATCGGCATCCCGTTATTGCCAGTAATGGGAACTCACTGATTTTGCCATTGTAGTTCGCCGTAAATTCGATCATTGCTGAACGGAATTTCGATATTGATTTGAAATTCGAACTGAGCTGAAATTGAATGTTACTGGTTTTTACAAAATTTTTTGGTCAATTTAATTTGAGAGCTACACTTTTGTTACCTTTCGGACTTTGTAAAGATACTTTAACCTTTTTTACCTGGCTACGGGAAAATTGATACGTATGATTTAAACAGTCGCGTATCTTGGTATGTTTCTGATATGTGTTCCATTATGATTTAAGCGTCATTAGAGGTGAGTCCAATTTAGTGATTGTCATTAGATAAGTTTTTATGATGCAAGTGAGATCTACATTTTTAACTGGAAAAAGGATTTTGTTTAAAAAGCCGTAGTCTGGTCGTCTAGTTAAAGTTTTATAGGTAACTACTCGATTTATGTATATTTCCATCTCTAAAATACATTTTACCTACATAAATGCTCGTGTTGTATCGAAATGCCAACCATTTTCCTTCGTTTCGGAGTAAAAGGGTCAATCATTATTTTGTTGGCGTAAAACGGTTGGACTTTCTCGTGTATTCCAGTCTTTTACAAAACCTCCCATCATACTAGGTACGCTACGCTAAAGAGCAATCGCATATGGTTAAGTTTATATAAGAAATGAACATAGTGAGTAGCTGCATTTAAAGGTATTTCCAACAACAGAATCATCCTACACGTTTGGATGGAACTGGCCCTAATAAGCCTTCCAAAACATCAGCCCTTCATCCCCACAAAGCACTTATCTCTCGTAAGAAATATCATTAAAAAGGCGAAACGAATCTATTGTACGCCACAAAGGGACCCTGCGCGAGACAATCCGAGGGATAAGAAGGTTTTTTAGGGATTCAAGGTTTTAACTTGGATAAGGGCCGTTAACTGTTGTTTTACGTAATTAAAAAATTTTATTGTGCAGATTAAATATGGTTTGGGTGGAATTTAATGTGTTGGGGTTTTGCACTGTTGATAAGTAAATATAAACGTTAAATTACTGAGTCCTTTTAAAGTGATTAACTAGAAAGAAAGAAACGTGATTACTTGATTAGGTATAATAATGCGACCCATGCTAACTTATAGGTATAGTAATACCAGTTAGCATGGAGCAAAAAGCATATTTTGAAAATGTACGCCTGTCACAAAATGTTAAAAATGTATGACAAGGTTCAAGAATGAACCCTTTTATTTATAGAGCGTTTTAAGAAAAAAATTTAGGCATATATGTACGTTTTTTACGAAGGCCCCCGCTCCGAGTCGTTCCTCGTGCAAAGGCTGTCTGTGGTGATCCAGCGTGGCAATGCTGCGAGCATCATGGGCACCTTTGCGCCGAGAACGACTTGAAGCGTTATGTCTTTTTTTAATTTATAATTTAAATTTTAATTTGTAATTTTAGATATAACTATTATATTTCTAAATATATTTAAATGTTGTCTTTGGAAAAACTTAAAGCTAGTGACTAGGGAGTGCTCCCGGTACTGGTTTTCTCTACAAATACATTATCGGAACCGGGAATCCCCGGTTCTCGCCATACAAACTCAGTACCGGGAGCATGAAATAGTAATAGCTACGTAAACGAAATATTTTTTAGTACAAAAATAAACAATTAAATGTGTATTGTATAATCTATTCCAATATCCCGTCTCCGTTTTATTTTGACTATTATATTGGCAAGCATAGCAAGAAGCCACAATTTAATTATTTCCCGTGGCCTTACGTAAATAATACTCAAGTAAATAAATAAACACCAATGTATTTCAATAACAAAATCAAATAACAATTTCCACACGAACAAATCTTTTCAGCGGTAAAGACTTATGGCTCGAAACTTCGACCCAAGCCAAGTAAAATACAATACAAGTTGAACAAGTTCCTCCTTAATAAAGCATTGATTTATAACCGAAACAACCCAAGTCATTAGGCCAGTTGGCAAGTGAAATCTGTTTAAATTAAGGCCCGTTCATATTGTCAAGATCTCTGATAGCCGGTATTGACATTTAAAATAATACAAATCTTCCGAAATTAAACTAATTTTACGGTTTAAGTCACGCATTGCAAAAATACGCAAGTATCACGGGTTATCACTGATTGTCTTGCTCGTTATGATTTTGCGGATTAGCAAAGTAATTTTTTTTCGTTAAGAGCCAACAGGAGCTAAGATTTAAATATTTTAGGTAAATATACCCGTCTCGCTAACGGAAGCGGCTCCTAAAACTAGTGCGATAAGGACAAGGCGAAAAATCCTGCGTAAAAATATCAAAAATCGAGGTTTCGTACTCGACTGTTTCCTCCTCCAAAACTTAACCAATCATAACCAAATTTGGAAATCTAAATGATTATGACATTATCTGTGTCGGACCGTTTTGATTTTTTGACTAATTGATGTCAGTTTTGAATAGCACGCCTCTCATTGCAGCATAGTCAATTAGGCCATTTTGGCCATTTTTGAAGGGCTCTAGCGCCTTAAAAACCAAAAATATTAAAAAAAGCGGCCAAGTGCGAGTCGGACTCGCCCATGAAGGGTTCCGTATTTAGGCGATTTATGACGTATAAAAAAAAACTACTTACTAGATCTCGTTCAAACCAATTTTCGGTGGAAGTTTACATGGTAATGTACATCATATATTTTTTTTAGTTTTATCATTCTCTTATTTTAGAAGTTACAGGGGGGGGGGACACACATTTTACCACTTTGGAAGTGTCTCTCGCGCAAACTATTCAGTTTAGAAAAAAATTATATTAGAAACCTCAATATCATTTTTGAAGACCTATCCATAGATACCCCACACGTATGGGTTTGATGTAAAAAAAAAATTTTGAGTTTCAGTTCGAATTCGAAGTATGGGGAACCCCAAAAATTTATTGTTTTTTTTTCTATTTTTGTGTGAAAATCTTAATGCGGTTCACAGAATACATCTACTTACCAAGTTTCAACAGTATAGTTCTTATAGTTTCGGAGAAAAGTGGCTGTGACATACGGACGGACAGACAGACGGACAGACGGACAGACAGACAGACAGACAGACATGACGAATCTATAAGGGTTCCGTTTTTTGCCATTTGGCTACGGAACCCTAAAAAAGCAAAACGGTCCGACACAGATATTGACAATATTAATCTGTGTTGAAAAAATCATTGCTCTAGCTTCAAAACCCACGGAGGAAACAGTCGAGTACGTTTGTATGGAGAAATTGACCACTCCTGTTGGCTCTTAATATGGATTTCCGCAAAGTAATGCCTGATTCTATTAATGTTTCGATGAGCCTATAGTGGACGTTTTGTATATGTGAAGTATTTACTAGCTCTATTTACTTTATATGTATTACAATTTCTATCAACGAAAATTAATACCAGACATAGTTAGGTATATACCTAGGTATTATACTTGAATGTCCATACCCAGTTTTATGTCATTTTTATGCATGTTCGATTACAATATGGCGGCGTCTAGGTAAGGTTCGTCTGACTCTTTAGTTTCGTTAAAAATGTATTGAATTGGAATTGTTATCATTATCTATGATTCTTTTAAAGAATAGTAATAGGATGTACTAGCCTAGCATCTTTAACTTAGCTGGTTCAAGAAAACTGAAGGTTTAATTATCCATAACTGTTCTGGTCTAATTGACGCGACCCATACAAAACGTACGTAAAGAATCGTAGGTATTCTCAGAGAGACCGTTTAATAATAATGAATTTAGTTAATGAATTTTCTTGTGCACTTTTTCTTTTATATCTGTTTCTTTCTTACCATTTGCCCTATCTCATCTTTTATTTCGTAGATTAAGCTTACGTCGGTTATCCGTCCGATATGTCGGTCAGTGTAAACCTCCTCTAACACTATCCAAATCCACTTGGTGGCTTGTCACCGTCCAATACGAGCAAGTTCACGCCGCGAATAAGCTTTTGTACCAAGTTCTACAAGTAATTAACATTGTTGGTATTAAATGGGTTCCGGGGTTGTGGCATGCAGAAGTAACTCTACTTGTACGGGGTGTAATGACAGGAATGGCTGTTGGTTCAGTGAGTTGGTGTGAGGAATCGACCGTAATACCACTATTACAAATGTCAATTATGACCCCCCATAATTGACATTTGAAATCGGATCAGCCTGATTTGTGGTCTCATAATTGTAACTAATAGCAGGTTAGCAAATCGCTATCCCTCAAGTTCCATGATGCCTTAGAAGTCGCAAGGGATCGGAATGCCTGGAAATATGCCATCCGGAATCATGTGCATCAGTCAGAGGTCACGATCCTCAGCACTGAGGAGAACGAAGCAAGGAGGAGAACGCGGGAATCGTAACTAATACGTACCTAAGTTAAATGAAACTTTATATGGAATCTGTCATGAGACTGAATTTCAATGCATCAACGTCATCGGACAGGATATGATACGTTAGTATGCTGCTAGGCACAAGCTTTAGATACCACACTTGTCCGGCCCATAACTAACAAAACAACAAATCCTGTAACAAAATGAAATTTCAAACTTCAAACTTCAACATTTCATTTCATTTATTTTAATCATAACAATAAAATTATTGTGTTGAACATAAACTTAAAATTAAAAATTAACACTACATTAAATTAAATTACATGCAATTAAAGCTCAATGAAGTGATCCCAAGCTGATGATATTAATGAAAGTAAGGTCAGGGTGGCCAAATCCGTCAGCGGGGCAAATCCGTCCAACAACATTTGTGGCTATTCTAACAACAGTATGCACGTGCTGACTCCATTGATAAAGCAGAGAGCATATTTAATACCAGTAGTCAAAAACAGATAGCGCTTAGTCGCCAGTAAATGGAAAAAAAAACGCAATTAAAAGTTCAGGTGCGCTCCGAACTCGATATCGAGCTGAGTATGCTGCTCTGTTTTGTGAAGTCGGGATGAGACGATGTAAGTTAGGTCTTAATGAGTATGTTTATTATATTGTTCGATATGCATATTTATCGGTCTCTTTATCCATTTTACGTTATAATCAATTGGTGAGAAACTATGGGTGGTTAAAATTTGTGTTTACAAAATTAGCGAGTGGACAAATCCGTCAATTACGAAAAGGGAAAAATCGTCATGTGCCGGAATTTCTCTATTTCATATATTGCCAACCTTTTTTGATTTGACTCACTTAAGTGTAACTCATATTCATGAGAGGTGATGCGATATTCTTACAGAATTGTAAAATTGATCATATAAATTCGTCGTAGCTTTCGTAGATCAACCTATATCTGTGCTGTATTATTTAAAATTAAAAAGTAGATATTATTTTTAAAGTTTTTAAAAATGTTTATTATCCCTGAATTTAAAAATAGGACGGAATTGCCCCAAAAAAATATATTTGGCAATAAAATCTAAAATGAACTTTAAATTGAGTTCGCTAAGGTTTAGTTTCGATTAAGAGTAGTATTTGTTCACTTGACGTATATGTTTGTAATACGTCACGATCCAAGAAAAATCGTTGGTTGACGGAAATGCCCCAAACCCTAGGGAAAATCCGTCAACTGAGATGTCTTTAAAAAAAATCATATTTAAATAACCAGCAGTACTAGCACTTTAATATGAGTACCTTTATATAGCTAAATAAATGCTTAATCTATTACAGTCATCAGGTTTATTAAAAATTAAAAATCATCGTAGTTATGACCAGCCAAAGTGAACTTATAAAAAAGTATGACGGAAATGCCCTCATTGACCTTATAAGTACCTATATAATTATATATATATTATAATTCAAATTGTAATTGTTATAATTAAAATGTCCAGGAATGAAATGTAAATAAAAATAAATAAGTAAGTATATTATAAGCATTTATTCAGCAAATAGGCCACAAGGGCATTTTTACACGTCAACATTGAATTTACATACAAGCAAAAAAAATAAATAATACATCAACAATTATAAGATACGACTGCAACTACCAAATCAAACTAACGTAATACAATTACTTAGAGATGTATAGGGTCTCCAAAAGTCAGAATCCCGTATGATTAACACATTCATTAATAGAAAAGAAACATACGAGAACCGAATGAGGCGTCTCACTGCAATTAAATTAAAAAATAAAGTTACTAAATATATTCGTGTTAGCTTAAACAGACCCGTCTCCAGAAATTTGGCTCAAGTAGGTAGTAAATACTCGAAAATATTTTTTATTATTATGGCAAAGAAGCTTCAGCTTACATAATAACTTACTCAAATGCGGACAAGACAAGTGCTAACAAAATAATGGCGCATAAAGTTATACAGCCGACAAACAGCAACGCACTTAACTCAGCCGATATCAATAAGTCAATAACCCAACATGTTGGCAGCCGTAAAATGGGTTTTACTGTCCCAGCTCAGTCTATTCACAAAACGTCTTGTTTATTCTGTAAGTCAACGGGTGAGACTCTGTAGCTCATCTGTTAGAGCGTCTGGCTGGTATTCGGCTTTGCTCAGCAGTGGAACATAAAATAGGCTACTAAACAAGTCTCTAGTACCTATAGTACTAGAGTCTAAAAACTGAGTTGATTCAAAATGATAAAGGTTCAAAAGACACGGAAAAGACTCGATAAACTCGAGTATTCTCATCATTACGGTCAAGTCGACGAGTCAGCTTACACCAAGTATCATATTAAACTGTTCGGTCATATCTTTGGATATTTCCGCTTTTGTGACGGCATTAAAGCAATTATGGTTATGGTATGAAACATTTCTTGAGAATATTTCGTCGTAAATTGGTAGTATTGGTTTCAATTTCAATTACAATTCACCTATAAGCAATTCCCTTTAAGTAGGTAGAAAAATTGGCCTACTTATCATTACCTACCTCTCCTTAGTAACTCTGTCTGTCTGTTAATTCTTCACGATTATATCGCTGAACCGATTTAAATGAACATTGGTATGAAGATAGTATATAAGGCGACGACCCAACGAAGGACTGAATAATTTTTATCAATCATCATAATTCCACACAGCAGACGAAGTTGCCGGCAGAACTAGTACAAAATAAATAAATAAGCAATAATAATACATATGTAGTAATTATTTCGATCCGCTTCTGCAGTTGGTAACAAGCACCTACGCCACGCCACGTGTACTGTCTTAACTATTTGTGTAATATGAAATAACTACCTAAGTCACAAGATACATTTCGTTTTCCCGAAGCTGAAAATCGCACACCGTCAATGTAGGTATCCCCTCGAGTTACGGCACTTTATCAAAGAGCTAATGAACTCAGCGTTAGAGGAAAACACGCGTCAGCGGGCGGAGAACTACTCGCATTGATCTGAAGCCCGGAGCTGTACTAGATAACTGAGTCAATCAGTCAATCAACAGAGAAATGAAAACGTCGTCTCTTTTATCCGTGCCTGCTTGAAATTATCGGTTGTTTGTCGTGTTGTAAACCTGCTCCATACCTATATACCTACCTGTTCCCTTAACTTGTAACCTACCTACTTATTTATTATCGTCGATGGAACGATCTATCGATGCATTAGGAGCATCATGCTTATACGTAATTCTACTTCATTCAATTATTTAAAATTATAGTCTTTAGCCAAAACAGGCTACAGTTAGAACTACACCATCGAAAAATTTAAATTTTCTTGTTTTCTAACATTGTGTCGTTATCTCACACTTTTCATGAAAATTCGCATCCTTTTTTAACACCCCTAAAAAGATAACGCTGTAATTCTTTACTTGTATTTCAAGTTGCTAGCTTAAAACAAAACTTATCTCACCTCAGTATGATCAGAATCATCTTAAATAATAAGAGCCCACAGGGGTTGCCTTCCAATACAGCATAAAATACAGTCTAATCACACACATTACAACAGCACTAACTGCTAATGGTACGGTTCTGTCACCAGAAACCTCTCCAAATAGTGGTGATCACGTATTTTTCGCAGACGAGGGAATAGCCGTTATCCAAATCTAATGGAAGACCCCTGATTTGGGATGCAAGTCGCGTTGGGCCGCAGTAAACTGTGTTTAGGGTATTATTTTGGGGTGACGTTCTGATTGCTAGCGTGCGCAAGTTTTCTGAACAGCGACGGAATATCTAATATCTTAGACGAATAATAATATAATAATAATATGGCCACTGCATCCCTGACGGATGATTGTTGCAACGCTGTGTCAAGAGCGGTTGAGACGGCCAATGCAATCTTAGAACGAAGCTTTTAGTGAATTGTTCTCCTACAAAAAACTGTCCACATAACTGACTCTTATGTGACACATGATACTTCTCCATAAAATAATTGGCCAAGAGCATGTCGGGCCATGCTTAGGGTTCCGTAGTTACCATGCTGTTAGAATAGGCTAAACGGGGGCTATTATATAGTATAGGTACGTATAATGTACATTACAAGCAAAAGAGAGTATTTACTTTCGCAGCTTTATACCTACGTATTTTTACTAAGAAGAGAAGACTTTTTGTAACAACTCAAAGACGGTTGGACCGATAATGCCTACACTCGCGGATCAAGGAGAATAGGTATCCAACCGGATCATATTCGCCCGCAAACAAGCCCTATCTGGGCAATTTGGGGGATCACTCGAGACATTTGTTTGTGACGGCCGCGATTTTTCAATGTCCGCAATTGATGGCTTTGTTACTTTTAATAACAGTGTTCACAGCTCTTGTTTGTGTAGTTAATTGGCCCTGAAATGTTTGGTTCGGTTCAATTATAAATTATTATCCCACCAAAAACATAAATGTAAAAAAGGAGAGCCAAGTTCAATACAAAAATTATGCTTGGCTGTGGGATCCCCGCAAAAAGAATGGAGATCTAAATGAGTGCCAAGTTCTATGCAAAATCCAAATATGTATTTATAGGAAAAAAATAACATTATGAACAAGTATTAAACTCTATTTCTTTGCTTTATTGGATACCTAAGATAACAATTGCTGTTATTTAAAAAAAAATGTGAGATCTTAAAGTAGGTTAGATTTGACTTGGCCAGTTTCCATTACATCAGTCATTTTATAAAGTTATTCAACATCTATATATTTTTTTAATTCTGATAAAAACTGGCCAAGTCAAATCTAATCTACTTTAAGATCTCATATTTTTTTTAAATAACAGCAATTGTTATAGGTATCCAATAAAGCAAAGAAATAGAGTTTAATACTTGTTAATAATGTTATTATTTTCCTATAAATACATATTTGGATTTTGCATAGAACTTGGCACTCATTTAGATCTCCATTCTTTTTGCGGCGAAGCCCACAGCCAAGCATAATTTTTGTATTGAACTTGGCTCTCCTTTTTTACATTTATGTTTTTGGTGGGATATCATTACTTTTTGTAAAGAAAACTAGGCAGGTATTGAGATTTAATCGTTGGCTGGTTGTTTAGCGCGTATTACAAGTTTTTTGTATGGGGACACCACTTATTTTTTCACTTCACTTTATTTTTATATTTCTGTTATATAGAAAATATAATAATACATATACTGGGATAGTTTCAAACATATGTTTGTAACGGTTCCAACGCTACAATAAAATAAAATAAATTGTATGGGGACCCCCCCTATTTTTTAACTTTTTTTTATTTTTAGATTTTTTCCTACGCTTACACACAATTACCGAGCTGGATTCCAAATTTCATCCTTCTAGGTCATCTGGAAGTAGGTTAGGTTTAGGTTAGGTTAGGTTAGGAAGGTCAAAAAGTCGTGAATTTTAGCACTGACTTTATGACTGACATATTACTATATGTCAGTCATAAAGTCAGTGCTAAAATTCACGACTTTTTGACCTTCATATCTTTATAACCGTTTGAGCTAGCTTCATTAAATTTGGGCTTCTAGATGTCCTTATGGATATAATTAAACACACGTAGTTTTATGTGTTTACGTTAAAGAGGTTTTGAGTTATAGAAGGGTCAAAAGTGGCACCAAGTGGTTCGTGTAATATTACACTCGGCGCTGGCTAGCCAGTTCCTTTGCTTGAACTTGGCTTGACACGCTGCCGCGTGTCTAGAACTAGCTGAATTATATAAATCTGTACGGATATGATGGTCGTTCTTGTCTACGTGACAGCGTGATAAAACGGTGTCCGTCACTTTCTTTCCCACGGTGTTAAACAGTGACAGTTATTTTATCACGTGGATAAAGATGGATAAAGCTATCCATAATAGGCTGGCTGTACGGATATGATGGTCGTTCTTGTCTACGTGACAGCGTGATAAAACGGTATCCGTCACTTTCTTTCCCACGGTGTTAAACAGTGACAGTTATTTTATCACGTGGATAAAGATGGATAAAGCTATCCATAATAGGCTGGCTGGGCTTTTTCTGTTCATTGTAGTACAGGCTGGCCCAAAAATACCTTGACAAAGTTTTTTCTAATTATTTTATTAAGTACTTACGTAACTAGTAGAAAATAAGTTAAAAATTAAAACTAGCTTACTGTCTTTTTATGCAAGAAAAAATATTTGTCTCGGTCCTATCTTAAAGGCCAGCGTGCAACCCCCTTGGTATTGCAGGTGTCCATGGGCGGCGGTAATCGCTTATCATCAGGCGATTAGTCTGCTCGTTTGCCTCTTTTACCATAAAAAATATTGTAATGGACGTTGGACCTCAAGCCTTAAAGATTAAGCGTATTTTTTTCCTAATTTTTAGTTATTTTATTATACATAAATTTAAACTAGATCAGTGACTCAAGCCATAAACCTTGTCAAGCTCCTGGCATTCCAGCACCTCGAGCGACGACGCGCCAGGGTTCTCCCGAGAGTCACCGTGATTTTCGCGAGACATTTTGCGAGAATCTCCGCGCGTGCAGACGCGATAAATTACTTAACGCGGTAGTTAGCTGGATGTTTTCTTAAATCTGGGGGCACGGTAGTGCCCCCGCCAAGTCGAGCAAAACAAAGAGGCACGGCCGTACCATCCTTTTCTCGAAGCGATTCAGGCCATTTTCGACGTCCTGTAATTTTGTGCTGGCTGAAGCTAGAACCGTGAATTTTCAGTAATTAGGGCTTAACATGCGTAAGATATATTCTCAAAAACATTCAATTTGAACTTGTAGTTTAAGAATTATTGTAGGTCAAAGTTCCTTATTTTCGACACTGACACACTCACTCACTCACTCACTCACTCACTCACCTACGATCATCACAATTCTAAGGTACTTCTAGTATACCCACAAGCTTCAAATTTTAAACATAAGTAGTTTTCAGCTTATCCAGCCATAAAAAACCTAAAAATATTGCAATATCAGTCACGTTTTAAAGATCTAAGAACTGCATAAGTAAGTTTGTAATCCCATATAAATATATGCTATTACAAAGTTACTGTTGCAGTTCCTACAAATAGTAGGTAAAGTAAAGGTACACTACGATTACGATGTGAGTATGAATGATGACGTGTTTAGTTATGATATGTGTATACATAGTATGGGTATGAGTACCCGAAAAGAAGGACTGCCTACAAAAAGAGATGAGATCCCATCAAAAACATTACATGTAAAAAGGTGCAAGTCTCGCAACGCTTCTAATACAAAAAAGTTTTGAGATGTAATGTGAAACCAAGTCGGTTATTTTAATCAGTGCCAGGGGGCGTTAAAACTGTATCAGATATATATCTTTAATTTCTAATACATATAATGACTTGGCAATCGCACATAATGCTTTACACGTACCGTACTCGTAAATACATATGTGTAATACTCAAACTGCAATTAGCGCTAGCGTTATGTTTAATTAGAAATATTTTTAATAACTGACGATGACCCTTATGTCATTATGCAGCCGTGCGATGGCCAAGTCATTATACGTATTACAAATTAAAGATATATATTTGATACAGTATTAACGCCCCCTGGCACTGATTAAAATAACCGACTTGGTTTCACATTACATCTCAAAACTTTTTTGTAGTAGAAGCGTTGCGAGACTTGCACCTTTTTACATGTAATGTTTTTGATGGGATATTGTTTAACTGCACGAACTGCTTTAACCGCTCACGTACTTGTAAATCTGATAACAAAAGCTATCAAAGGTAGGTACTACTTACAAATTGTACGAGGTTTAAATTTTGTCGTTGAAGAGATTAGTTATTAACGGATTGCGTAGTAACCTCGATAAGGCGTCTAGGGGTAAAAAGACGACGATATTAAATACTCAAAAATCGTAGGATACCCAGTCACAAATTTTTCAATAACTACATGGGAAACATCTATAATTCAGGAACACCATAATAATTCTGTCGCCGGGCATAAAACTAAAAGTCTATTGATTTGTATTTATTTGCTGTTGTATAACTTTTAATGCTTTAATACGTAATAACGTACGTAACGTACGTATCTAAATAATTATAGAACGCTCTTTAGCAACAAGACCGCCGATTTTGTTACTTTTACTTTTAAGATTTTGATTTGTATATAAGTAGTTTCCTTTATTGAGGTATACAATAAAAAGTATTGTATTGTATTGTATTGTAATGAACGCATTCATATCTACTCGTTAACTATTCTGTAACACATAACAAGCCACAAACAAACAGAAGAAACTAAAATTACGACGAAAAACATTGTTTCATAAATAAACAACCAGGCGCCCTGAATTTTGAGGCGTTGCAAACTTTTTGTATAATTCTCTCCGTGTCAAGTCGTGTTAGTGAACTTTTCCCATCCATGCTGATAGATATACCTTTTCTTTCTAGCTAGATGTGGTTGGGGTGATTTAACCTTTATGGAGTGGTAATAAGGATCTAAAACATTTTTGATGAGTCAGCGATCTTAGGAAAGTTAGTAAAAAACTTTTCTATATGGGGAGATAAGTTTTTGTTATGCGGTAATGAGCCAGTTTTGCTGAGAGATTTTCGAAGATTTCTTCATTAGTTTGGAAGTACCTAAGTAAATTACATGTACTTTGTTAAACATGAAGTCACAAATATTTCTGTTAACTTGTGTGGGATAATATTGTATTTCTTTTTTTTACCAAACATGGTAGCTCTACTATCCAGGCTCATCATACAAAAAATTGCCAGTTAAATTGTAATCAAATGAAACAAAAGAATTACATGTTACAAGTTGTGTGGTGTGATGAAAGTTTTAAGAAAATGTATCCAAATCGCAATTTTTTTTGTTATGCCCGCAGAAAAGACATCGGTTTTCCCGAACGTTTTGACCCATTTGAGTATGAAATTAACTTTGGCACAAGAGTAATGTTTTCAAAGACCGGCAGCCGACTTAGAATGTATTTGATCAACTAAATTACAAAACCTTTGTCTAATTGAGTCGGCCTCGTTTCCGAAAGCAATCAAAAGCACTTCTGATCCATCAGCGCCCGCGACACCTCCTGTTTACAAGAGGCAAGGAAAGCCCCAGCCTAATAAACATTCCAATGATTGCCATCCAATTCGGCCAGCGCCAAATCTTTCCGATGGGAGTTGTGCATTAGCATACAGCTCGATAACTTTATTTTGCTGCCCGTTTCGTACATACAATTGAATCTCAACCTTATCTTTAATGTGTTAAGGAGATGTTTTGAATTTTGGATTGTAGTGATAAGTTGGTTTAGGTTATTTCTAACGCTCAGTGAGAACAATCCTTCAAAAGAGCGCACCTCTTTGAATAGAGCTTGAGACCCGAAGTTTGAAACGCCTTAATTTATGCGTTTCTCTTTAATTTTGTTCAGAGATTTCAATGCGATAGATTTGATTTAAGAGAGAAGACAATGCAACCTTGAAGAGATGAACTAAAACAAATGAATGAATAATTCAAAGCAGCTTGGAGAGAGTGGACGTAATTGCTACATTTTAAATGATGTTCATTTTGTTTCTTCCGTAGATAATTAAATGTTGGTAGTTAGCAGCAGTTTTCGCAGGTTTCTACGGTTTTCTGTTCATTTTCATTGGGTTTGCAGCTACTTTATCTAGTTACAAGTAGTAACAGTGCAGCTTAAACATTTAATTATAAGGGGCTTAGAGTTATTTTGTTTGTCCGTAGGTACTGTGTTCTGCCACCGTACTTAAATAATTGTAAGGAATACTTAATTAGTGTGTGTGTGAATTCGTTAGTGTACATTTGACATATAAATATAAAACATATAATTATATCTGGTAAGTTACCTTTAAACTTAAGTGCGAAAATTTAATGTAGTGTAATGTAATGTATTTAATTTAGTTAGGAAGAAATTGACATAATACATTATAAAAAATACATGAAATCATTGCCTAACTATTAATTATTTGTTCAAGGCTCATCATCTTCCTCGCGTTGTTCCGGCATTTTGCCACGGCTCATGGGAGCCTGGGGTCCGCTTGGCAACTAATCCCAGTAATTGGCGTGGGAACTAGTTTTTACGAAAGCGACTGCCATCTGACCTTCCAACCCAGAGGGTAAACTAGGCCCGTATTGGGATTAGTCCGGTTTCCTCACGATGTTTTCCTTCACCGAAAAGCGACTGGTAAATATCAAATGATATTTCGTACATAAGTTCCGAAAAACTCATTGGTACGAGCCGGGGTTCGAACCCGCGACCTCCGGATTGCAAGTCGCATGCTCTTACCGCTAGGCCACCAGCGCTTCCTCGCTTATTATTGCTTATTTGTTCAAGGCTAAAAAACTAAATTGAAATATGTTCTATAATGTTAACATCCAGGGAGGAAAATGGGGACTATGTTTGTATGGAGAAGCGTTCATCCCCTTTCCCCTTAATGCCTTCAAGTAATCTGAAGCACATGTGTAGGAAGCCGGTTAGCGAGTTAGTGAGTTGTGGCGCATTCATAAATTTCAAGTAGTGTCAGAGCGTGTCCAATATTTCTCGACCCATATACTACTTAGTAGGTACATATACTGCATTATAAACAAACAACGTAAGATAAGATAACAAATTTGCCTTATTATACTTTAGTAAAGACTTAGACAACTTTGCCTCTTATATACTAAAACAGACTGTTTTAGGCTTGATGTTATACTGGTCCAAGAGTTGCTGAAATTATTGGTGAATGTCAGCCTACCGCGGCTATTCGCGGGTTAAGACTTAGACAACTTTGCCTTTTTATACTAAAACAGCCTGTTTAAGGCGTGATGTTATACTGGTCAGAAGTTACTGAAGTGATTGGTGAATATCAACCTGCCGCCTTTGCCTTTTTATACTAAATCAGGCTGTTTTAGGCTTGATGTTATACTGGTCCAAGAGTTACTAAAATGATTGGTAAATGCCAGCCTTACGCGGCTATCTGCCAGTTAAGACACAACATAGCCTTTTTATACTAAAACAGCCTGTTTTAGGCTTGGTTGTCCTCGCAAGCGATAGCAAATTAAGGTCTCCGTTTCATCTCGGGTAAAAATTCTTTTGTATGTCCGAATGTTCTCGTCTACAGGTCGTATTTTCAACCAATCTGGTAGATTAGATGATTATACAATTTTATTTGGTAGGTCCACAGAGTCAACTCACAGAGTCACTATTGTAATACTGGTCCAAGAGTTAGAAGTGGTTGGTGAACATCAATCTGCTGCGGCTATCCGCGAGTTAAGACTTGAACAACTTTGCCTTACAGAATAATCTGCTAATACAGTTTGCACCTGGAATATTCAGGTTAGAGTATTTGTTTAATAGAAAAGTACTTTAAAACGTATTAACATTTGGATTTTGGTACGACTTACGTCGGTTTCGACATTTCAAAATAGATGTTGATTGTTGCTGCTCGTATTCTTGACATTTGCGCCAGGAACGCAGTCAGCAATAATGTCGGGCTGCAATACTGGTGGCAGTAATGCTGGTATCTTAAGCCACGTATTCACTATAAACAATTATCTTTATAAACAATAAACATGCAGTATTCGTAAACATAATTTCCCAGAAAATTTACTCATAAAGAAACATTGTTTATATTATAAACTAAAATGTTTATAATGAATACGTGGCTTTAGCCTCCTAGGCCCGGCAACGTCATCTTTTTCAGACAAATTTTATCTTTGGCACTGTACGTATGCAGAAAGTCCAAACTCTATGTAATATATTTTATATATTTAATGACACGGGGCCTCAGGAGGTGTAAGTGTTAAATTCGGAGCACATTTGTTTCTTAGACTTAGACTTTACACATCTAATACGACCAACGAATCCTTGCTACAAACATTCACTAAACATTAATATTGCATCCGGACAAGATCGACTGCAAATGACACTACCACAAGCACTAAATCTCAGATATTTATGCATAAATAAATCTGCCGTTAGTTAGTTTATTGGCCGTTAATAACAGCTGGCAAATATTCTGGCGCGACCTAGAAGCAATTTAACTTGGAGCCAATTGAATTGTAGATTCGCAGACTAACCAACCTGCTTAATCAGTTTTGGGGATGCTGCCACTACTAAAACTAGATTGCTAAACTTAACATGTAAGTAGGTATTAGAAAATTGTTACTAAACTACGTAAAAAACAGAAATACATAACGCAGGAAAATATATTACTGATCTCGTACATTATATTGTCTTCGGTTTTTTTCGGTTTTTAATAGTTTTATTACATTACCTACTGATGATAGTTATTATATTTGATTGATGAAAGGACCTAAAAATATTTCCCGATTTTGTACACCCAAGTAGCTTGACCATAAATAATATTATAAGGTGATTTATTGCATTTTTTCAATAAAATCGCCACCATTTTCTCAATAATAGCCATGTTTTTGTTTTAATTATTTTCTTAGCTAAAAATATAAAATGTTCATGACTTATTTAAGTCTAGATATAATTATGGACCTGTATAATATTATCCTAAGATGTTGTAAATACTATATCTATATATATTTACAATATTTACACAAGTATTACATACATTTTAGACGAATCCTAATGTCACCTGGGGCATAGTCCCCAGGACACTGGCCGCATTTCCCCGCTGTATTGTTAAACTCAGCTTTTGGGCAAAATATGACCCTGCTCGTAGGTCGATTATATCTATTGCAAATAAAGATTTATGATTATGATTTATTATATCTAATTCATTGAATTTGATATAGCTACCCGAGAACAGTGAAAAGGACAAGGCTTTCATAGGCGGAGAGTTGTGGTGGACTGTAGATTGTAAATTAAATGTCTTCAGAGGGAAAAATCCGGTTTTATTTAGGAAACCACAAAACATACATCTTTGTAGGAAAGAAAATTAATGAAGCGCCGCTATGGCAACGAAATAACAATATTCTTATTATTTTAAACATAGAACTTAAAAGTTATGTTTCAATGTTGCTAATATTATTGCGCCACGAGAATGGAATTAAATCAATTTAAATGCGTATGTTAACATGAGCAACATTGAACATCGAGTCATTACAATTAAATTATATATTACTTACTTTTAAAGAAACATGTTTACTTAAGTATAACAGCGATACAATTATTATCTTTTAATTGTTAACATTCAATAAAATAAAATTAATAGCACTAAGACCGAGCGCATATAAATTCAAAACAAATCTTAGCAAATGTAAACAAAAGCTCTTTGTTTACACTAAAATAAATACATAAATGTATGCCTTTATAATAGGCACTTGAGACACTTATAAATCTGAAAATAAGGCTAAGTTATATATCTATAGGCAGTACACATATTTTTTGTATTGGACCCATTGTGAGTATGACCGTACCTATACAGTGTGTAAGTCTAATACGGGCAATAAATTAAACCAGATATAGAATTTACCCGTCTTATCATTAATTAAAACGTTTTTTTAAGTTACACTTAATTATGACCCCGTGATTAATTTTTTCCACATGTACCGAGCAGCAATGTACTGCAAACATTAAGAAACAGAAGATGACATGACATTACTAGATACGAGCTTTTTATAGTAACTGCCAACAAGCGTTGACAGTTACTTTAAAAAGCTCGTATCCCGTAACTTGTGTGGTGTATTACATTGCGGGCCGAATTATTTTGTATGGTTAAAATTTTCAATGCATTTCTAAGTAAAATCTATCTCAATATACTTTTTAGGTCCTATGCTAACCACCGTTTAAATATTCGCCCGTATTGGATTTACATACTGTATACTGCGCGTACTGTAGCGTCCTTCCCAGGAACAAGTTAGTTACCCTCGCCATGGGCCACTCGAGAGGAGGTGAATTGTCACTACGCAGTATGACTATAAACTACGAATACCGAACTCGCACGAAGCAATGAAGCGTGGGGCAGGCATGAAACCCATCAGCTAAGTATTGCAACCGCGTTCAGTCTGAAACACATTACACATTTATGTATTATCTTTTTTACAGTGGTTAAACTTTCTATTATACAGAACCTTTGTCATGAATAGCATAAGATTAAATTTTGTCCTGTATCTAGTGAACATATTTGCTCATTTCTTATAATCAAGTTCCTAATAGCATGATGCTGTGCAGTATAAAGGCCTGTGCACACCGGCTGCGTGTGCGTGACGTGCACGTGCGCGTGCAGCGTTGTAGTATACAGATCCTTATGAGGGACGGCACACCGCTTGCGTGACGTGTGCGTGTGCGGCTCCAACATTTTAGCGCACGCGCACGTGCACGTCACGCACACGCAAGCCGGTGTGCACAGGCCTTAAGGAAGCGACGCGTTTTGCAGTCGACCACCAGCTTGTATGCCTTCGCTATCGAGGAAGGGAGTCGGCAGTTTTAAGTTACCTTTAACTTGCTTGTGAGATTGCAGCATCTTTAAGTCATCTGAAAATAATTGAGCTAGCCCATGTTTGAATACATGAGGCCCTTGTTGAGTTCGGCTATAGTTAAAAAACCCTTGAGTTTCTGGGAAATCAATTTGACATTATTGCAAAACCTAAGGATATATGCAAGAACACGAGTCATTTTTGAACTTTTTTAATATTTCAAAGAGATCAGGGTTGTGCGCTGTGGTTGTAAGGCACAGAACACTGGTATGATCAGCTTTCACTTCAGGCAACTCGGTGGGCACAGGTGAATATTCTGAAAGGACACAATTTTCATTATGCAGAATTAATTGCCCATGCCCTTCATGACTATTTGTGAAAAGAGTTTCATTCTTTGGGACATGCAACCTCTTTTCTAGATTAGGTGTCAAGTGAGAAGATTTTCCTAACTCAGAGTTGATTTTCTCTAAAGGGACCTTAGTGCACCGCAGTGAGACCTCATATTTAGTATCTACTAGCTTTGTAGGTTCCCTAAAAAGGTTATCGCAATAGTCCTGCTCTGGTAATTTATCTAGGAAAATTCCAGGCACCTTTTTGGTTTCCTCAAATTCTCTTGACAGGTTGCTTGATTCATTGCATTCTCTACAAAGCAAAGATATTACCTGTTTAGATTTGTTTCTTGCAGGTTAGCGCAAATGCAAATTTCATTTTCGGTGTAAGGTGTGCAAGCTACAGCACAATAGCTTATTCCATCAAGACGAGTCTCGTACTCCTTCTGTAACCTTGTCTGCAACAAGGAATAGAGCCCATAATATAGTCTTGCCTTCTGCTCACTAGTGCAGACATCATTTGGTAAACAGTACAAACAGTACTGTAAAAACTAACAAGTGGATTACAATTAGTTAACAAGGTTAATGTTGGTGGTGTTTTTATAAGTGATTTCATCTTGGGGGGTAGAAAATATAAAGTATTATATATGTATTTATTTATGTATGTATATATAAGTATGTGTATGTATTGTATATGTATTTTTATTTTGTTTATTTTTATTTGCATGGTAATTTGTCTGTTTTCGATGTATTTAGTGATAGGTTTCTTTCATTGCATTTGCAACACCTACTGACATATGTAAATTTATTAATTTCCGCTACCCAAAGGTTGTCTGGAAGAGATCGCTTTTTAGCGATAAGACCGCCTGTTGTTTACCTCTGTTTGTATTTCTGTTTTATTTGTATTGTCTTCTTTTATTGAGGTGTGCAATAAAGAGTATTTGTATTGTATTGTATTGTATTGTATGTGTAATAATTAACTCAGCTCCGGTCGGTAATTGCTTGGTGGGAATGTAATATGGTACGATGTTAACATATAATCAAAGCCTTGTTTTTAGCCTGGCCGTTGCGAGCGAGCTGCCTCACACAAACGATAAAAATGTATGGCTTATTCTTATGTTGTCCTCATTGTTTTAGTTAGATTACATTTTAAAATTAAATCTAGATCTTGATATTCATCCTCTAAGGCGATGCAACGAGGGTTGCAATAGAGTTTAAGAGTACTTAATGTTGGAGAACATACGCCGGACATACGTTGTTTTACTAAAAATGTAGTAGTTATTTGTTTTACACGGGTGCAAAGTTCGTGTGGTGAAAAAACATTGACAGTACATAATTACGGTGCTATTTTCCCGCACTAGAGCGGAAATAAGCACTTTCCGCGTCTTTGTCGAAAATGTAAAGGCCCATAATTACGAGTATGTACTGTAAAACGTTGGACGATACCAGTGAAAATAGGCAATTCGCAACTCGTGTCTTAATTTCGGTCGTGTTTTAATTTATCGCCACTCGTTTCGAATTTCCTCTTTATCGCACTTGTATCGTAAATAACTACACATAGAATTATCTTAAACACGGCGGCGTGTTCGTGCCTCTCGTTACGCGCCGCCCCGGGCCCGGGCCCCGCCCCACCGCGCCGCGTGCTTAATGAAACGGGAGAATCAGACATGTCAATATTAAATTCACGGAGAAAAATATATTACGTGCCGACAACTTGTTATATTATATACCTATATTTATTATGGTCTGAAACAGGAGCGAAAATTATAATCATTTTGACTGTTTATATTTTTGCTCCTTGCTTGTCTCTGTTTACAATCACGTAAGTTTTTCCTGGGTGATTTGTCATTAGGTTGGTTTCTATTCTATCGATTTTGATGACGGCGCCCTCAGTTACTATGGATTACGCCTATTATGGGCCCGGATGTGACTGACCAAGCCGAACTTGGTCTTAAAGACTCTTTTGCAGGCGTTACAATAGAGTTAGTAGTTACGTTGGTTTATATCATTATTATTGAAGTAATTCAGTTTGAAACAAATATGTTTAATTCTGTTAAGTATAATTATTTTTAAAAGTTTACAAAGTTTGAAATTGTGCTACAAAATTAACCCAATTGGCACCTCGCAGACCTGGTTCCTAGCAACGTTGATTACACCAGCCCATAGCTAACTCTATATTCATTAGGGGAGCGTGAGGCTTGTAGTCACAAAATTCAAACTACTGCACATATCTTTTTAAGTTATGAACTTATAGTGTGCATATTTAAGCATCAGCTACTTGACGGTTTTTTTATTATTTTGCTCGGTTTCACAGAACGAAGCACTTAGAAACAACGTCAGCGGTTAATACTTACCCCGTGTTGGGGTAAATATTAACAATGAAGGGGTAAGAATTAACATAGTTTTCGGTTTAAAATAATGATTTTAACTATGACACAAGAGTCACTCTGCCCTATTCTGCGCGACTTCACGCCAGTTGGGTACCTACTCCGAGGGCGGACAGTGGTACCTTGATGTGTAGGTATAGTTTTCTAGCTGAGGCTTGTTAATACCTACCCCCGTTAAAACAAGCCCCACGCTCCCCTACTTGTTATTAAATTTGTCAGTCCGAGCGCGAATTAGCAGACATCTTGACGCTAATAGACAGAGGAGACTAACCAGAGATCCCTGACCTGTGAACTTACCTACAACGACCTCTGTGTAATCTCTCGATTGAACCGTTTAAAAGGGGGTTGTAGGTCTGGTATTGCTGGTCACGTTTGCTAGTTCCAAGATCTCTGTGATGATCTTGAAAGTTTTATTTCCGCAATACGAAGTTGTCGGTGACGTTAAGTTGAACCATTGACTTGGAATAAATTTAACTGAGAATTTAAACTTTTTACAATGGTTTAAAACCATCTAGAGAGAGTATATTTACTATACTAGTTGTAAATACTTACTGCCACCGTTCTTAAACAGTAGAAGCTATGTTAGTTTATGTATAAATTCGTTACTGATGTTAGGCGTGGCTCACTCGAGGATTTCGTCGTGTCGCTACAAGTACCTACAAGTACATGCACCCTACACCAATTTTGGTGTCTAGCCATAGTAGTTGCCGCTCACCGCTACAGATCGGACGCCTGCTCTGGCTTGCGCCACTTAGCGGTCATATCTGTCGTAATAGACGCGTTTTGTTAGGGAGTGAATCTTCTGTACCTAGTACTATTATTGATTCTGTGCTGATGTTAAAGAAATGTTTCTGGTACCTACTTACTTAAATCAATATCATGGACATACTCGTAAATGTTGGAATAATTCTTTCTGACTGAGAATTTCTGTCATTAAGACAATATTGTAAGTAAGTAATAAAATAGAATTAAGTTGTCAGAGTTACTTAAGTACCTAATGAGTAAAATCCTCTCTTTCGGACGTCCCGATGCCGACTCAGGGCTACTTTAAACTTAAAGCATATTGGAGGATGATCCTAAAATATACATATTTTCAATATAAAAACACTGGCTTTCCAAAACGAAATAGCAACAAATACACAAAAATATCTACCACTGTATTAAATTCACATAAATGTATTCCCCACTCGTGGCATAAGGCGGTCCTCAAGGAGCCCCGAGAGCAAATAGTGGTCCATTAATAGTGTTTAATATTAGTCGTTCGTGTGCTGAATCAGAAAACGGGATCAGGTCGGAGTGCAGCGAGTGCAAGGATTGATGCGATGGAAAAACGTTGCGGAGGAAACTTCTATTAGATTTGGAGGTCTGAACAATTTAGTGAGGATAACACAAATCAGTCTGTATTTGGCGCAAAGTTGGTGTTTAAGTCGCGTGTGAACAGTTTAAAGTTGTTTTTTTTTTATTAAAAATAAAACCATCTATTATGACCCTTATTTATTTAGTTTAGAATAAATACTTGAAATATTTGGTATTTTTGCCTAACATAAAATAGGTATAATGTACTATTTATTTTTTAGTATTATTGGTCATAATACTTTTAAGTAGAAGCTGTTGAGACCCCTCGTGAGTGACATGGTATCGCTGGCAATACGAGTAATATACCATGAAGCGTCACATAGTTTTTTCTGCTCAAATCGATTTCCAATATGTCATCTTACATTCGAGAGACAAGTTTGATATTCAATAAAATGTAAGTTCCTGTAAGAAGGAATAAAATAAGAAACTATTTTCTTCATAAAATTATTGCTTAAAGTTAGGTTTGAGCAGTAAAACTGTTTGTGAAGCGCAAAAATATAAGATAAAACAACGATGTTTGAATTAGGTATAATATAAAGAACTTTCACGTCAGAGTAAAATATTAAATTTATTCATAAAACATCGAATTTAGTCGAAAAAGTTCAGTCCTAAAGTGTTTTGCATTTCCTACTTCCTACTCACCTATAGATGAGGGTGGTAAGAAATTGTAAGATAAGCCTTAAGAGGGAGCTAACGCGAAATTTAAATTTTATTCAATATTTTCATTTTTTCAATCAAGTGCAAATGCCCTGAAAAAACAACAGGAATTTTTTGCAGGAAGTTTTTTAAAGGGATGAATAAAAATATATCGTTTCCTGGCTTTTCACCCCCTCTTAAACTATAAATAATTATGTAATAATTCAACTCAACGACTATTCACACGTCCCACAGGTCGAAATAGAATCCATCTTCCCTAGACTGCCGCTGGCAGCCTGTGATTAGCCTGCCGTACCATCCACACAACTTACTATATTTCAACTTTAACACCAAGACATAAGGTTCAATAATAGTCAGTGACAAGTGTCGCTGTTGGTACACGGCACTGGCGTCGGTCCAAATCGTTTGTCCGCAACTGTTCGCGTTTTTACTGCCCTATGCCCGTTTTTAATTCGGGAATAGTCGCATTGCGTTTTTTGTAGCGACGGCGGCTGCGATTGCGGGAGTGTGTTATTGAACGGAGTCTAGCGCTATTCAATTTTGTTTACTTTAGTAGACAAATGTTAAAAGTGTTAAAACATCATGTCCGGGAGCTCCGCTTTGTCAACCTTACCTACTCGCCATAGGAAACATTAACATTCATATCTATAGAAGAGAGAAGTATTTTATCAAGTGAGGAGGTACGGAGTGTAAGTACCTAGACCTACTACCGGAATCCGGTTGCTAAAACTGTGATTATTCGAATTGCAAGTATTTTACCCTCACAAGCCTGCCTGCCTACCGCCCTGTGACGGGCCGAGGTACATAGAACTGGCGTTGGTTCAAATACTTTAAATCGTTTGTCCGCAATTGTTCGCATTTTTACTGCCCTGTGCCCGTTTTTAATTCGGGAATAGTCGCATTGCGTTTTTTGTGGCGACAGCGATTGTGGAAGTATTTAGTGAGTTTCTGTAACGTTTAGACATTTTCTACGCGGTGAATGTAGATTATAAGGTAGGTGTAATGTATACATAAATAAATGTGCACATGCGGCCCGCTCTTTTCCGTCAGTCGGTGGGTAGACCACGGCGGGAGTGGACGTACCGTGAGTGATCGTAAACAATCTGGGGCCCCTCTCACGGTAACAGTGGAAGTTACAGTAGGTACTACTACGAATACTAATACTTGAATACTAAGACGGGTGGTCGATGATCACGTGATACTTTCTGTAGAAAAAGAAGTGTTGGACGCCTCGGCCCGGACCCGGACCATCCTAGCACAAGTCATGTTTAACTTTTCCTATGGGACCAAATTGAAATTAGGTTTTTAAGCCTCGTTAAACTGAACTAAGTAGTTGTTCAAGTCTTATTCAAATCTGCTTTAACCGCCGCTTTCATACTGTCTATAAATACCTAATACCTTATTAAATATATTAAACGTCTAAACCCATGTTATTAAATAAATAAAATTTGTTTATATCAGATTTTTTTAAATCCATATTTGTCTACTTATATCTAAATTTAAATACCCTATTCGTCACAATACTGGCCCAATATTTTAATATTGGACAGACGAGGCGTCCAGCCACCATCCTCAGGATGTTGTTATTACTAAATTAATTTTGTATTAAGTAGAACCGTCTGCGAACGATGGGTTCAAGTCCCACCCAAGACAGGGAATTTTTCCACTTTTAATTTGTTGTTATTACTGTCTCTCACTTTTTGAGATTGCTTTTCGAGAGTGAAAAGTCCCCAATAAACAAGAAAATATAATTGTCCACTCTGATATTGAATAGTGGAAGCAGAAATATATTTTATCACGAATCAAGTGGAAATTCGTTTCTCATTCAGCGTCTGTAATTCGAACTGGCATTGTTGTGTTTTCAATATTTATAGGTATTACAATTGAGCAATTGAAGTGAAGTGTTGCTAGAGTATAAATTAATTTTTATTTTGTGTTGAACTGTGGAAAATGTATAAATTACTTTTAATTAATATTTAACAGAACCTGTTGGTTACACATGCAGATACTCATTAAATTTATAAATTGCCTTATACCAATGTTTTACTTATGAAATTATTGTTTGTACTTTTTTACTCGCAAACAAACACATATCCCGTGAGACTGTTAGCATTTTATATTGTAATGAACACCTTCAACAACAACTAGTATTTATATAAAATAATTAAAATTCCAAAGACTTAACAAGCAGAATTGTGAGTTCCTTTAAAATACCCGTATGAATGCCTGAGTAGGTAAAAATATATATGATAAATACTCTTCTCTCTCATCACCATCTAAGACTTAACACATACGTCACGTAAAATTAATAATGTGTGCACCATTGAAGATTTTTACTAATTTTAGTAAAATTATTGCTTTTCACACAGCAGTTACCGTTATGTTCACCTTTTCCCTCACCGTAATGTTCACCTAACCTTTCAAGACTACTTACCGTTAAAATAACTTACCGTTTTCTTTGTTCAAGAATCCAGATCAGGAAAGTTTCCATCCCGAGCCGAACTAATTTTGAAGTCAATACCGCGAATTAAACTACCATCGGTCGCCGATGAATAATTCACAAGATCACTTTGATGATGTGTTTGTGTTGTGTTTTAGTTTCACAACGGCACTATAATATTAAGGGCTTTTAATTTGTAATAATTATGGCTGTAAGGCGGGTTTTACTGTGTTTGTATTGTTTTAATCTACGCGCATAAAATTGAATACAAATTGAACTTGCAATGAAATATATTTTCCTACGAATCAGAAATACTCTTGTATTCATTATAAATTATAAAAATATTAAAAAAAAGAAAAAAGCACACTTTATAAAGGTATTGGTCACTATGTCTGATATGAGATCTTTTTTAGTTGCAAGTTTTCTTTTCTGGCTTAATTAGGTAGTTAAAATTAAAATGTGTGCCTAAGGAGACAAATTTATGACAGGTAAACTCTTATTTAAGAGCACTTATTATCAAATCATTGACGAAGCTCTAAAATTAAACAAGCCATAGATATTTGCTACGTTGACTTTCCCTAAGCATTCAACTTCGTGAAATGACCTAAGATATTGTCAAATGTAAAAATAAAAAAAACATAAGAGCAATATCAAGCACTTAATTAATTTTCAAAAGCTATTTAATAACAAAGCTGCTTTGGTACCAAATAACGATAATTTTATGTTGTCGGCTATTTTTTAATTAATTGCAAGCGTCCCTCAAGGGTGCAATCGATAACCGCTCATATTTAATGTAAGTACGTATAATCAAATTATTACTATGTAGAAATTATAACTTACATTCAGTGCGAGATTGTTGTCAGCAGCGGATATTGAACCAACCAATTGATTTATCTAGATGATACGGACATAATATATAATAGATATATTATATATTTTGTATTAGTCTAACTAATATGAAAATACTACTCAGATAGAAATTATAAATTTATAATTAAAGTTGTACCGATGGCAAGGTAGTAATTGAAACAATCAATTAATGCTTTCAATGCAGAAGAAAGGTTCGTAGGCAAAAAAATAAACTCATTAAATTTTATTACACCTTTTATTTGCGGCATTACAACGTTAAAATACTACATATTTACCTGTTATAACTAGGTATTCGGTTAAATAACCATCGATTATAAAACGATCACTTACAAATATGTACTTATCATATAATTACTACCAATATGTACGGTTGTGAATAACTTGTAATAAAGTCTTAGAGGAATTTAATTTGTGCCAGGTTGATATAACATTGAATCCAGAATCCAGACTTGTGTTCTGCACGGATTTTATTTCTCTTTATTTTGTAGAAAAAAATATAGCTTAAGAATTACATTTTATTAAATAATAAAGTACCAGCTGTACTAGCTGTCTATCGCTGAAAAAAATGTCACTTGGTTTGTCAAAAATCTACTTGAAATAATAATGAAATATTTTAGTATTTATTACTGGTATTAAATGCAAATAACGTGAACTGTGAACAAAGTACATCATTCTTTTAGTGCGCACTATACTCGTACATCTTATTACATGTGTCAAAATAATTTTATGTTACCAAGAGTACTACTTAAATGCATTTTTGCGTAGAAAAATTGCAAATAAATTTATAAAAGACTGATACACAAGTCAGGTATAGGCATAAAGTTCTATAGAAGTGAAATATAGAAACGCTTTATCAAGTACCAGAAAAAGGAATAGTTAATACTTAATTGTCCCTTATTCTATTAAATTCAGTAACGTTATAAGCGATCCTACGAACATTAAATCTAACACAGCCATATTATGGAATAAAGACGCTTATTTTATAACCGATTAAACGAAAACATATAAAAAAAATTCATAATAATATTACTTAACATAATCCACTCCTCAATCAAAGTAAATTATTTGAATTATTTGTACGTCCTAAATAGGTAAAGTTATAGACAAGTAAGACATTTTCAATTAATTGTAGAGATTAATTTATATAATTAGTTAAAAAAAAGGAAAAAAAAGTACGACATTAACTTTAATATATCTATAATATTAAATAACAAAGTAAGAAGAAAGTCAGTAAGAGTAAACTATCTAATTTGTTAATAAAAATCTACTTAGACAGCTGTTATTCTGCAGCTTATTACAGCACAGATTGGCAGTGCTTATTTATTTTGTGTTTACAGCACAGATTTTAGGAAGTTAGATCAATATTGGCCTTAATACATCTCAATATTTAAAATACTTACATTGATAAATGCGTGTTATACCTACATACTAAAAACTAATATTATCTTCCTAGGTCTAGCCGTCTATGCGTTAAGCTACAACTTCTCCAACTTCCACGATTTCAAACGGAGTTTATACTTACTAGCATTTGCTCCTGTCATTTCTTTATCAAAATGAATTGCATTACGAGTAACAACATACCCCATCCAAAGAACCATTTCGAAACGCTTAAAAGTCTTAAAACTTATATTGACTTGAACATGTTAGCTACATTTTAAATAACAAGTCACAGCCTGGAGAACTTTGGCTTCAATTAACACTAACACTACACATGCACGTTATTCTAAAATTATTTGTCGATCATTTGAATAAGTAATTCAATTTTGACACAAAGTTATCCTTTGAGCTAATAAACATCACGAGCCTCATCAAAGTCATTATTTATTAATGCAAATTAGCTTTATACCTCCTCACAATGTTGTTTCAATACAGTGTACACACTTAAATAGATACTTTTCTACTGTAATTTGCTAGCAAAATGTCCTGTTCTATTGCCTTGTAATTTTTTTTGATGCGGTCAATTTATTTTGTTTGTGTTCTAAAACAATTGAAAGCTACTGTTTGCTTATATAGGTGCTCAATATTTTACTCACGGTAGTCACGGTACGTCGTACCGACGCGTACGGAAATGTAATAAAAATTGAAATAACATTTTTATTGTAAAAAAATTGGGAAAGTACTTGGTCAGAGCGAAGATTTGAAACCACGGCATTTTTATTGGGGCCAGTCTCTCTCATCATCAGAGATTTTTGGCTTCCGGCAAATCAATGAATCTTTCAACAAGAAAAATAAGTATAATAATTTTATGGTTTTACTCAAGTAATTTTAATAGTGTCCGACCGAAACATGTTTTTTTGCCGAAACCGAAACCGAAACCGAATGTTCGGCTTTGGCTCTAGTTTCGGCCGAAACCGAAACCGAAACCGAAACTTTTGAAGACTTGGTAAAATCGTTGTAAAAATGTCATAAAACCGCTTTTAAACTCATATTAAGGGGCTGTCAACACCCAATGTAATGTCCTTGAAATTGATGTTACTTAAGGGGCTCCGCCACGCCAATGACCTTCGATCTAAATCCCTTAGTTTTCTTATGTTTTTTGTAGCTTATCATATTAACAGCAACGGCTTTAAGCAATATAGTATTCCATATTTACTTCAAAGTTCATTGTCGTCGAGATATTTGGCATCAAAGTTGAACAATGTAAGGCCAAAAAACTGGTTTCCTGGCCATAACTTTTGTGTTAATTCGTTTAAAATAAAAACGTTTTACGACACGTCAAAGACGAACCCAAATATGTAGATTTCGTATAAGTAATATCCTTCACAGCAATCTAGATAGGAAAAAAGTGTTCTTTTAGACTATGTTTAAAAAAATCATAAAATAGTATCAATTTCTTTCAAAATCCGGTAGACAATAATGGAGATAAAGATTGAAGAACCGATAGCCGTTTGTCTTATAAAAATCTATCTGTAGTGCAAAAGTAGGAGATACGATTTCAAACTTGTCAAAAATCGATAAAAACCGCAGGTAGCCCCTTTTAAGAAAAACTATTTGATTTAGTAAGGAAAACAAAATTATACATAAAATATGTTAATATAAATAAGACCGTGGCCGCACTCGATACATGATTGGACGACATCGGCTCGATAGAAAATAATTGCAAAGATTGGTCTTAAAATCACCATTAAACGGTTCTAAGTTCTAATGTCTTTATTTCTTGACTTATGTGTCTGAAATTAAAATCAATTTGTCAAAATATTTACTTTTACCAAAACCGTTAACGAGTAATATTACTTATATTACACAAACAATCCACATTTATTTTTATTTGAATAGTTTTCTTATTATTCCCTTGAGCGCTGGTTGCCTAGCGGTGAGTAAGAGCATGAGACTTTCAAATTTTCAATCCAAAGGTCGCAGGTACAAACACGGATTTAGAGTTAATAAACTGGATCGAGTACATTGACCAAAAAGTGTGTCGACATGAGAAGTCAAACTAGAGCCCTGCATCTCGTTCTAATTAGGGTGACCATAAGACATCTGTATGTGGGATATTAGGATAACATGGAATATATCAGTAGGGTGTGTCATTTTCTAAATAAAGTGAAATTTTAAGTGGTCAGGTTTTTTTTTTCATTTGTAGTCGGCCTCTTTCGCACTCACTCATGGTATGTTCATAAGGGTAGGCTTCCCTTTTGTCCACTTCAGCTTTTTTTAAGTGTAAGCGTCATTGAAGATCTGTTTAGCAAATATGACGTTTTTTTAAAGTTGGTGCCTTTTTTCTATTGACGGAAATGTGTCCTACCTATAAAGAATCGATGTCATATATCAGTTTGACACACCTAACAAAATATTATGTATAAATGAGAGTCTGTAATGTTTAAGGAGTTAAGCACTTTGGTTTTAAATTTTGGCAATTGAAGGGATGTTTACAAAACAACATACCTGACTACACTGGTTGACATCTGAAACGATTAACAATGTTCTTAAAAAAGTGTCAACCGGTCTAAGCAGTTATGTTGTTTTTGTAAACATCCCTTCAATTATTCTACAACAAATCTTAAATTAAACATGCCAAAATAAAGACATAAGGTACCTATTATGTTAAACTTACTTTTACATTACCTACGTTAATAATAAGAATTCTGTGAGACCGATTCAAAACGTGCCGACATCATAGTCACCCTAATGAGTTTGACAATGTTGTCTTGTATTTTTATAGTAAAATGTAATAATTGTGGCTTTCTTGTGAAACAATATTCCACAATTAGCAATTATTTCACTCCAACAACCTTTAACACAACATTTCTTCACAATTTTTAAGAAATTTCGCATTCACGTGTTTTGAAGAAATGTCATCAAGTTGGGGATACCAATTAATATTTAAAGTTACTACAAATTCTACCATACTAACATTTAGTTTTTTTTTGCTGTGTATGCGCTTGGTTTAATTAGTTAATAATATTGGCAATGGCATCATAATTATTTACAAATTACTTAAAAGATATCGGAACTGTATTTATTATTTTTATTATTTATTTGTTATTATTAATACATGAATACTTATAATCTAGTAGTCTGAATATAGCACTAAAATTGTATAAGAAGGTAATTAAATTCAGTAGTTTATTGATATAATTTCTACCACAATGGTATCTTTTTAACATTGGCAACATGTGCGAGTGAGACACAGGGCTCGGGTTTTTCTATCTCAAGTGGACCATTTTCTCTAGTCTGGTACGAACAACTTTCTGTCTCGGTGATAAGGTTCAAATTAGTATGGCAAAAAAAGTGACAACTCGCTCCAGTTTAAAAAATATAACTTCATGGGTACAAACACTACAAACCCACCCGGGGTACAGGGTACCAATGAGTTTTTCGGAAGTTATGTACGAAATATCATTTGATATTTACCATTGAGGAAGCCGGACTAGCCCGATAAAGCCTAGTTTACCCTCTGGATTGGAAGGTCAGTCTGATGGCAGTCGCTTTCGTAAAAACTAGTGCCGACGCCAATTCTTGGGATTAGTTGTCAAGTGGACCCCATGCTCCCGTGAGCCGTGGCCAAAATGCTGGGATAACGCGAGGAAGATGATGAGTTTTTAAGAAAACTAAGTTAAGTTAATAATAAGTTATTCCCTTGCCCAGGCCCATCAGTAACATGCGACAGTGCTATCTCATTTACTACGATACAATTAGACAGTGTGCGCGTTTTAGGTATCAATGACAGCCTCTTAAGACTGCGTCGACCGTTCAGTGGCCCCATCATTAGTGGAATTGTGTTTAATAATAAACCGATTAATTACTGTATACATAAATCAGTATATGTATTGTTGGCCTACTTGTTCCACAACTTTTGGTCTTTGTCACATAGGTAGTTTAGTTTCATAGAAAGAAGTACCATTGCGTATGTTTCGGCCCGGCCGAAAGGTTCGGCCGTTTTTTGGCCGAAACCGAAACTACGGCCGAAACATGATTTTTTGGCCGAAACTGGCCGAAACCGAAACCGAAACCGAACCTTCGGTCGGACACTAAATTTTAATAGCTACGAGTGATATGTTTCGAAAAGCTTAGGTCTTTATTTTCAAGCACTAAGAGTGCTGAGGTTAGTCCACATGAAAACAAGACTACAGCATGCTTGACAATAGAGACCTGGGCTCTCCGAAAATATAACAAAAATACTTCAGTAAAACTGTGTTATTATTAGAATTGAGTCACGAAAGGATTAACTTATCATCTGAAATATCGTGTTTAAGAATCACCACTATCCACCGGCAGGAACTGCTGCTGGGCGACCGACGAAAGAATCATGTCGATGGGTTTGGTGTCGTCGTAGAGCGAAGGGGCCTCGCAGAGAATGGCGAAGGTGCCGACGATGGAGGCGATGGTGAAGATCCAGAGGAACAGACGGTCGAGGACCATGGCCACGAAGCCCCAGTCCTGGTCTTCCTGTAGGCGAAAGTATACATGAACAATGTTGAACCAAGATACTTATAGGATACTTTGATACTATTTTAGAAATTCACTGTTAAAATTTCGGAGGAATTAATATTACTTAGAAGGGGACTTGGAAGGAGTTCCACGTTTGATCTTCGTGTTGTCTAGGCTTGATACACATTTGGTGCATTCATGAAAATATAAGCAGTATTTATATTTTCTGCCAATCAACAAAAAGGTCAGATATAAGTACTAACGAGAATAGAGATTAGAGACAGAAAATATTGCAGATACAATTATGCCAAAGAACGTCAACAGCTTGAATGTTCTCCAAAATTATTGGTAGTCAAACACCACATAAACTTGAAAAAAGTTTAATATTATATTATTAAGCACCTTGGTATGAGAAAATCTTTTCTTTGTAAAAAATATCGAGGCTTGGCATAACGCAGAGGATGGCGAACACCTTAGAATGTAATACTCGTAATTCACAGGGTTTGGTAAACTATAATAAACTAACCGCATTAAACTCATCCTGCCGCTGCATGTGGTGCTGAATAAACATGACGTTGTGTATGGCCTTCTCGAGTTCGAACGGGTACTTCTTGCGCGGGGCCACGTCGCTCAGCGAGTCGTCGAGGCCGGACATCACGGAGGGGAGGCCGTTGTAGCCGGCGCCGAGGCTGCCGAGAGCACCGACGAGGCCGCTGAATCTAAAGAAGTAGTCATGTTTAGTGGGATGGTTTGGCTAACTTTGGGGCTAAAGGTCGTTGAACCTAGGGAAGCTGATCTAGTCTTGGTGGATTGATGAACTTAGGGGTAGGCTGTATCGGGATTTTGCCATAGGCCGACTAGTTAAACCTGGAGTAATAAACAAACACACACACATGCTTAAATCCCAGGGCTTTTAATCAATGCTTGAAATGCTTAAATTCCAAGTTTCAGTTTTAGTATTTTTAGTGATTTTCATGGAACACGTTTAGAAGTTTCGTTGAGATGACAACAATGACAACGGGCTATGAATAAAACTGATAGATAGCAAATGAAAATCATGTGATTTTTTTTGTATCAGAATTTAGTTACCTACCTATCACATTAGTTACCTGTTAGTAGCAGTAGTCGAATGCAATCCATTACAACCTCCAGGCATATGATGTCTCAACGAATCCGGGCTCGAAGCATTCGAGTTCGTCTGCTCCGCTGCCGCCAACGCATCCTTAAACTTATTCTTCTTCAAGCTCCTTCCTGCTATTTTCTGCGCTGCCAAATCCCTCAACAAATCCTTCGGCACACGCATTAAAAGTAACCTTGGTAACTTCGTTATGAAGAACTTCCTCACCCAAGGCGCCATTTTGTGAGTACTAGGTTTCCGATAATGCACATTCAGTATAACTATAGTTATAACAACTGACAACCCTACGAGCAACATAGTAAATAGCAAGTATTTCCCAAGTAACGGCAAAGCTAAGGATGTCGACGGGATGATTTCAGAGATCAGTAAAAAGAACATGGTTTGCGAGAGCAGGATGGAGATGCTTAGAGCAATCTTCTCTCCGGAGTCGGCGGGTAGGTAGAAGACAAGGACGGAGAGATATGAAATGCCGACGCAGGGGACGATGAGGTTGACCGTGTAGAATAAGGTCTTGCGGCGGAGCGTGATGTTGAAGAAGATGTCTGGAACAAAACAATACTTAATTTAGAATGAGTTAGAGGATAAAATATATCTAATGTGTTGGAATACATAGCACTTTATCATTTTCTTTTCGATCATAGTACTAAATATGGGGATGGTCTTTATGTTCAAAGATTTATACGCGGATGAATTTGCGGGCAGAGGTTAGTAATGGGTCACTATCAATTTTTGCATTCTCAAACTTATTGCCACAGCCCTTTTGATATCTTGGTTATTTTTAAACAATTTGATCGAAAACGAAATAAATAATTAATTTGACACCTTTACCTTATATAAACAAGCATACTTACAGCCCGCCTAATGGTATGCGGTCGCCGTAGCTTAAGGACATGCGAGTTATAGTTTGTAGCTTTCTAATAGACCCCGAAGGCTAATCCTATTGTCTATTGTTAAGAAAAACCGCTCGTGCCACGTGCCACAACCACCTGCATAAAAAATCGGTACTTCGGTTACTGAGTGCCGGCGAGTCGAACGCTACAGAACCAGTCTAAAATGTGTCATCGAGATGCGTAACAAAGGCGCGTTATCCGAGAGCGCACCTACACTGGTTTTTTGAGCGTTGGACTAGCCCGCGCTCAGGTGCCAAATAGAATAATTAGGACCCTTTTTTGCAGGTAAGTAGCACGTGCGGTTTTACTGAACAATAGACAATAGGATAAGCCTTCGGGGTCTACTAGAAAGCTACAAACTATACCGACCCTTTAAAACCAGTATACGTACTCCTTGAAGATCCTCATACTGTAGCCTCTTGAGATAAATGATCTCAGTCCAAGTTTCGTTGATCGTGATTAAAGACATGCCTTTGCGGACAAATTGTCCTTCGCCGAGGTATTTACGTATGTACACATGTGTTGTGCCATAGATTACATCAGGTAGACTCCACATTATGAAGAACTGACTATTGCTCGCTACTTTGTTTGAATATGTTAATCGAACCGTTGAGTTACAAGAAAAGCTTACATCTGTGGATAACACTGATTTAAACTTTCACGATTTTTACACATTATTAAATTGTACAACGGGACTTAATCGCGTATCTAAATTTTTTAAGATTTACCTCCGACGTTTCGAGGACGGCGTTGTCCCCGTGGTCTCGAAGAAGACTCAAGACCACGACCACGAGACCACGGGGACAACGCCGTCCTCGAAACGTCGGAGGTAAATCTTAAAAAAATTAGATACGCGATTAAGTCCCGTTGTACAATTTAAAAATCTGTGGATAACTTATGTAGTATCGCGAGAGACCAGTAAATTGTATTTTATAAGTCATCACTGTGTTTTTCAACCTTATTCACAACATTATTGTGTTGTGTTCCTGCCGGTGAGTAAGTAAGGTTGCCAGAGCTCAACAAGGATGCTGTGTGTTAGGGTCAGCAACGCGTATGTAATACCTCTGAAGTTACAGGCGTCCATAGGCTACGGTGATTGCTTACAACCAGGCGGGCCGTATGCTTGTTTGCCACCGACGTAGTATATAAAAAGCGGCCAAGTGCGAGTCGGACTCGCCCATGAAGGGTTCCGTATTTAGGCGATTTAAGACGTATAAAAAAAAAAACTACTTACTAGATCTCGTTCAAACCAATTTTCGGTGGAAGTTTACATGGTAATGTACATCATATATTTTTTTTAGTTTTATCATTCTCTTATTTTAGAAGTTACAGGGGGGGGGACACACATTTTACCACTTTGGAAGTGTCTCTCGCGCAAACTATTCAGTTTAGAAAAAAATGATATTAGAAACCTCAATATCATTTTTGAAGACCTATCCATAGATACTCCACACGTGTGGGTTAGATGAAAAAAAAAATTTTTGAGTTTCAGTTCGAAGTATGGGGAACCCCAAAAATTTATTGTTTTTTTTCTATTTTTGTGTGAAATTCTTAATGCGGTTCACAGAATACATCTACTTACCAAGTTTCAACAGTATAGTTCTTATAGTTTCGGAGAAAAGTGGCTGTGACATACGGACGGACAGACAGACGGACAGACGGACAGACGGACAGACGGACAGACGGACATACGGACAGACAGACAGACAGACAGACAGACATGACGAATCTATAAGGGTTCCGTTTTTTGCCATTTGGCTACGGAACCCTAAAAAGCGATATTTATTTTTCATTGCCCTCTACTGTTGTTTTACAAAGGTTTAGCAACCTTCTTATAAAGCTTGGTTAAAGGTAGGAATGATTGCGTCATCTGGCATGAGGCGATCTGTTGGTAGCCGCTATTAAGGCCGCTATCACACGGCGCCGAACGCGCGCTCGTAATTTATGGCGTTCCGTAATCTCGCTTTATATGTTTTGTACTCCACGTTTAAGTGTCTGAGGTTAGAATTTACGTTAATGTCATTTGAAATTACGCGGCTTGCTTACATTTGTGTTTATAACAATTTATTTTGTATTTGATGTTCAAGTTCACTACTTTTTTGTGCTAAATGATTCCACAATCTCAAGCTAGCGTGATGCTTAAAGGTACCATTCAAATTGAGACTGCATCAGCGTTACTGCTGCAGTATTACTGCATAACATTGCAGGCGGCTGCATTGCTACCACAAATATCAAGATCAATATTAATGCCTGGATTTATGACATATGGGATAGCAATTCAGTCGACAGTAATATAATATTAAATTGCAGTAGGTTTAGCCAGCAGAGTTTTTTTAAAGTCTAAGCGCTTTTTTAGATGACAATACTTTAGCAATTCATTTGCAATCTTGAGGACTTTATTTGGTAACTTCATCGATACGAAACCTGAATTCTTGACTATCGTTCGAAAGAAAAAAATCACGAAATAAAGTCTAAAACTCACCATAAATATTTGTAACCATTTTGCACAAAAGCTAATAATATGAAAATTGCTTCTAAAAATGCGCAATTTCATTGATCGACCTCATCAATTATTTTTATTTTGTTAACTTACTAAAAAAAACAATCGGGTTGCACTCCGGGAGTGCCGGCAGAAGTGAAAACTCAATGACTAGTGCAAAATGTCTGTATAATTGAGGTTAACGCCATCTAGCGTTATATCGTCGCATTACTTGAAACCCTTAAGCACATCACTGTTAGTACTCGAGTTATATTAATACCAGTTAGAGCTAAACTCACTAGATGGCATTTAAATCAATAAAGAAAAACTCAATGACAATGTTCGATCGGGTCACGTGATCTGTCGCGAGTTTAACATTTTTTCCCCACCTCAAAAAGTGCACAGCGCCGCTAAAGAAGTTTTCACTTCAAAAATAAATTCAACAACAAGATGTCCGCGATCTCGGGCAGATCTTCGTGCAGGCAGAAGGCACGCACACAGTGTAGGGTGACTGCTATAGTTATTGGCCACTGTAGTCATGGTATTTGGCCACTTCTAACAAATCAGAAAGAAACAAGCTAACTAAAGCATTATTGTTAATTGGCCTGTATATCCTACTGAGTCCCTGAGGCCTATATAAAGGATTTAATTCAAATCGAATTTTGAATTAAAATGGGAAAAAAGTGCCTTACAGTGTGAGACGTCCCTTAAGATTACATAATACCGTGTAATACGCGGCCTCGAGATCACATATAAATTGTAGCTCGAGCTGCGGCTCTCGACTCGAGCGCAATTTGACTTAGAAGCCGATTCTGCACAATTAAATCAGATATAATTTATTAATTATTATTTATTTCAACGAAATAAAAGAAATGGTTCAGGTCGTGTCAACCAGAAGGTTAAGGAGTTGGCAGAGGACCGGGTACAGAAGTCCGTGCTCGCGATGGTTTCCAGCAGCGGCCGCGACACACGCACCAAGAACGAGCTAAATTGCGCGTAAGGGCTCATTTAGACGGTACGAGAACTTGCATACGAGTTTCATTACATTGCGTTATTTGATCGGTCGGCTGAATTGTTGTAACCTCAATGGTCCGCAATGTAATTAAAATCGCATGCGAATTCTCACGCAGTCTAAATGAGCCCTAATGGCGCGATCGTAGCTGGAACACTCTCGGCTTGTAAAATATTTTTTTAGAGAGAGGGCCCACTGTAGTAGGCCTAGCACATGATTGGCGCGACAGTATCTCGCGGCAACATAGAGTACCCGTCTTGTTCTATGTTAATAAAGGAGGGACGGGTAGTCAGTCTATCTCGCCGCGAGATACTGTCGCGCCAATTATGTGCTAGTCCCGCTGGTGCGTTGCGTTGCGTTGCGTCGCGTCTAATTGCGCAGGTCATAACAAATATATGTAAAATGTCGCAGTGTCGACGCTGTGACGACGCCTGCGACGAAATAACGCGACGCAACATAACGCACTAGTGGGGCTGGGCCTTTACCGTGAACACTAATAAGCGTTAGCGGATCACACTGATTGGCACTGAAGCACGTGATGATATCACGACTCAAGGTCGTATCGAAATGCGATTAAAAACCATATCAAATTCTTAAAAGAGAATCGGCCTCTCGAGCCTCGCCTAATGCGACGATATGCGTAATTGATACTTAAATGCGAATTACGTTTATCTGCAGATACGTGGCGGAACGCGGTATGTTCTAAAACGAATTTGGAAAAGTTCAAATTGCATTTGTGTTTGGTTATGTTTGTCGAAGGAAGATTTATTTTGTACGCCCGATGTGGGTCAATCAATAGGTAATTTATTGAGTTTTTATTTATTTAACTGATGTTGAATTATTGACATTAATTAAAATGGTTGTTACTTGTTTATATAACGGTTTTTTTCAGATATATTATATACGGTTGATGGCGCCAAAAAGAACACATCACAAAAGAAGGGTTTTCCCAGCGACCTATATAAGTATATAAGCGGCCGCAGTTGTCAAGCTTTGTATTTTCGTAATATCGTTCATCGAGTTAACATTTATATACATGTGTATACATGTATAACAGTGTACAGGACAGGAGGGACCACAATCATAGCCCCTCCACTGTGCTTTCTATTCGTTTCTCTCATCTCAAACACAAGCAGAATACACTTTGAGCGTTCGAGCGACATATCTCCATTGAATAATTTTACGGTTTAGACTCACTTGTTTTAGGTTACTCGCGCGACATGATACACGGCCGTCGTTAACACTGCTCGCACTGTTAGTGCTTGAGAAAGGAGACCTAGGCTCTCCGAAACATGTCGCGCGAGTGACTTAAAACAAGTGAGTCTAAAGTCTAAACCGTAAAATTATTTAATGTTAGTATGTCTCACAACAGTTTAAATTCGACATATCTCCATTGTTATTAACCTAACTTCTGTACAGTCGAGTTCGTAAACATATTTACAAGCCCGCGTTCCAAAATTTTATTAAGACGCCTCTAAGACATTGACAATAAGGTCGTGTAAATAATATATTTTTGGAACGTACCCCATTTCATTAAGATGTGACTTTTAAACTGACACACGCTCCCGTCAAATGTATTTGTCTTGGTCTGGGATGCATGTTCGTGTGTAATTAAACGTATTTTAATTAAAACTTGTTTTTGTTTGTTGGAAAATGAGGTGAGAATTTGTTATTGAAAATGAGGTTAGAATTAAGTTGTTGGAATTACCACTGTGTAGTTTTTAAAAAAACGGAAACCAACTAATGGCAAAAAACGGAACCCTTATGGATTCGTCATGTCTCTCTGTCTGTCTGTCCGTCCGTATGTCACAGCCACTTTTTTCCGAAACTACTATACTGTTGAAACTTGGTAAGTAGATGTATTCTGTGAACCGCATTAAGATTTTCACACAAAAATAGAAAAAAAAAAACTATAAAGTTTGTGGTTTCCCCATACTTAGAACTGAAACTCAAAATTTTTTTTCATCAAATCCATACGTTTGGGGTATCTATGGATAGGTCTTCAAAAATGATATTGAGGTTTCTAATGTCATTTTTTTCTAAACCGAATAGTTTGCGCGAGAGACACTTCCAAAGTGGTAAAATGTGTTCCCCCCCTCCTGTAACTTCTAAAATAAGAGAATGATAAAACTAAAAAAATATATGATGTAAACCACCACCAAACCACCATGCAAACTTCCACCGAAAATTGGTTTGAACGAGATCTAGTACGTAGTTTTTTTTAATACGACATAAATCCCCTAAATACGGAACCCGTCATGGGCGAGTCCGACTCGCACTTGGCCGCTTTTTAGGTTAGGTTAGTTTACCTAATTCTCTATTGTCTGTCTTAGAGAAAACAAACTCAAATCCTATTCGATTCGGAAACCACATTGGAAACTGTCACCACAACCCTAGAGAAATAAGCTAGCATAAGCCGGATTCACATTTTGTCTGACGTGTCGTGTTGTGAACGTGAACAACGCAAACTCGAACGCTCATCACGCTATCGAATGAAATTTACACTAGGGGTACAAAACTATTAAAACATATTACGTAAACGTAAAGGTGAACCTAGAAACAAAAATTAGTAGTAATGTAATAACAGATAGACATACATAGTTTACACAATTGTTAAAATTACAATTAGGTATCTTTCTCCTCTTATATAAGTTAACTTGCATGACGTACATTGTACATCTGCGGGCTCAGCACGGTTCCATTTTTATCGACTATCACTATGCCCGTCACTTACATACTTGTTAGAACGTGACAGGCAAGGTGATAAACGATAAAAATGCGACCGTGCTACTAGGGCTGGTCTCCCGCGATACAGGCCTAGCCTAGTGCAGGGACTCCTGGAATCTCGGAATGCCAATTTAGTTATGCACAACTCTTACCAGTAACTCGTGTTGTAACCACTGCTGTATTCTTTCCGTGCAATAAAATATTTTTTATCTTTTTTTTATTTTATTTGTTTTATTTTATTTCATGAGTAACTATCGCGGTAACGCGGTGTCGCGGTATCGCGGGAAAGTTTAACTTTCAAACTCCCCCTTACCTTTGCGTTCGAATATTCTGTCAGCGACACGAACCCCTAATCTAGCCCTAAACCGTTTGTAATTACCCGTGTACCCAACTCGATTCAACCTTATTCTCTAACCAATAGAGACCAAATTGCCTAGTAATTAACCGCTGTTTGGGACGGTAAGCGGAATTGGAATTGTCCTTCGGCGGGAAATGGCGATGTTATTGGGACATGGATCGGTGTTAGTGAAGTTCAGGAATTCGTATTGCGGGTAAATGTAGATGTGTAGATGTGTTTCAGGAAGGGGAAGAGAGAAAGTCATTGTGTAATGATAAAATGGTTACAATAGAAATAGGTATGTAATCTAATTGGCTTTCCTCTATTCAATCTAATCAACATCGTTATTTCTAGGGTATTTGACTGTATTAAAAAAATAATTATTTTACAGTACATATGAGGCTACTTTTCCGCACTAGTGCGTAAAATAGCACTTTTCGTGCGTATGTCGAAACTTTCATCATCATCATCATCATTTTAGCCTTCGGTCGCCCACTGCTGAGCATAGGCCTCTCTTCTTGTATAATCTTCTTATTGTCGAAACTTTAAAGTGCCATATGTACTGTAAAACGTTGTTCGATACACGTGCGAATATGTAATTCGCAACTCGTGTCGATTTAAAACACTCCCTTCGGTCGTGTTTTAATTTATCGCCACTCGTTTCGAATTCCTCTTTTTCGCATGAATTACAGCACCAGAAGATTAATAGAGAAACGTATAGACAGACAGCAGTTATTTTTAGACACAATTTCTATTTTAAAACCTGTATAAAACTATAAAGAGTAGGTTATTTGGTTGTGATGTCACATAATGCCAGTATTTCATATAAATTCCATAGTAGCAAAATAGTTTTCGAAAAAAGAAACCGATTTGACTAGTACCTAGTCAAATACCATATTGAGGTGGGATCTGAGCTTGATACCACGTATGTCAAATTTTCGATTCATTTCTTTATGATTATAGGAGTCAAACCAGAGAGTAAGCAATTACCGTGGCCCATGGACACTTGTAACACCAGAGGGATCGCAAATGCGTTGCCGGACTTAAAGATGGGGGTGCTCTCTTTTCTTGAAGGTTTGAAGATCGTATCGGTCTGGTAATACAGTTCATTCCACAGTTTAGCTGTGCAAGGCAGGAAGTTTCTACCTAATTGTGTAAGACACACACCACAATACAAGCTATATAATATCATATTAAAACAAACATTTCTGGACTACACCTAATTTTACTTCGGTATATGGATTTTCGATGTTACGAAATTAGTTTTTTCTCGATAAAAACTATGATCTTAAGCTACCTTCTACTTGTCTATGAATAATTTCAACGGCATCTAAACTCAATGAGGTTTAGTACTTATCAAAAAATACTTAATTAATAACGAGTCATATAAAAGTGTAAGAAATTTAAAAAATAAAGCGGCCAAGTGCGAGTCCGACTCGCCCATGAAGGGTTCCGTATTTAGGGGATTTGAGACGTATTAAAAAAAAAACTACTCACTACTATCTCATTCAAACCAATTTTCGGTGAAAATTTGCATGGTAATGTACATCATATATTTTTTTAGTTTTATCATTCTCTTATTTTAGAAATTACAGGGGACACACACACATTTTACCACTTTGAAAGTGTCTCTCGCGCAAACTATTCAGTTTAGAAAAAAATGATATTAGAAACCTCAATATCATTTTTGAAGACCTATCCATAGATGCCCCACACGTATGAGTTTGATGATAAAAAAAAAGCGGCCAAGTGCGAGTCGGACTCGCCCATGAAGGGTTCCGTATTTAGGCGATTTATGACGTGTAAAAAAAAAACTACTTACTAGATCTCGTTCAAACCAATTTTCGGTGGAAGTTTACATGGTAATGTACATCATATATTTTTTTTAGTTTTATCATTCTCTTATTTTAGAAGTTACAGGGGGGGGGGACACACATTTTACCACTTTGGAAGTGTCTCTCGCGCAAACTATTCAGTTTAGAAAAAAATGATATTAGAAACCTCAATATCATTTTTGAAGAGCTATCCATAGATACCCCACACGTATGGGTTTGATGAAAAAAAATTTTTTGAGTTTCAGTTCGAAGTATGGGGAAAACCAAAAATTTATTGCTTTTTTTCTATTTTTGTGTGAAAATCTTAATGCGGTTTACAGAATACATCTACTTACCAAGTTTCAACAGTATAGTTCTTATAGTTTCGGAGAAAAGTGGCTGTGACATACGGACGGACAGACAGACGGACAGACGGACAGACAGACAGACAGACATGACGAATCTATAAGGGTTCCGTTTTTTGCCATTTGGCTACGGAACCCTAAAAATGTTCTAAGTATGGGGAACCCCCAAAATGTATTGTTTTTTTCTATTTTTGTGTGAAAATCTTATGCGGTTCACAGAATACATCTACTTACCAAGTTTTAACAGTATAGTTCTTATAGTTTCGGAAAAAAGTGGCTGTGACATACGGACAGACAGACAGACAGACATGACGAATCCATAAGGGTTCCGTTTTTAGGGTTCCGTAGCCAAATGGCAAAAAACGGAACCCTTATAGATTCGTTATGTCTGTCTGTCTGTCCGTCTGTCCGTCCGTATGTCACAGTCACTTTTCTCCGAAACTATAAGAACTATACTGTTGAAACTTGGTAAGTAGATGTATTCTGTGAACCGCATTAAGATTTTCACACAAAAATAGAAAAGAAACAATAAATTTTTGGGGTTCCCCATACTTAGAACTGAAACTCAAAATTTTTTTTTTCATCAAACCCATACGTGTGGGGTATCTATGGATAGGTCTTCAAAAATGATATTGAGGTTTCTAATATCATTTTTTTCTAAACTGAATAGTTTGCGCGAGAGACACTTGCAAAGTGGTAAAATGTGTGTCCCCCCCCCCCTGTAACTTCTAAAATAACAGAATGATAAAACTAAAAAAAATATATTAATGTACATTACCATGTAAACTTCCAGCGAAAATTGGTTTGAACGAGATCTAGTAAATAGTTTTTTTTAATACGTCATAAATCGCCTAAATACGGAACCCTTCATGGGCGAGTCCGACTCGCACTTGGCCGCTTTTTTTGCCATTTGGCTTTAAAAGCTGCCCGCCGCCCGGCAACCGCCGCGCCGTTCTTCCGAAAGCCTAATTTAATAAACAACATAATTTACGCGCACGCTAACACATCCTGCGATCCTAATGACTGTTTTTATTCAGCGCCCATTCACTGTTACGGCCCTCACGGGCGTTCAACTTTTTGGCGCACCTTAGGGGCTGCCGCGAAAACCGAATTTCAAAAATTGCGGGCATTTTTCTCTGTCACTCTAATTACGCCTTCATTGGAGTAAAAGAGAAAGATCCCCGCAATTTGCGAAATACGGTTTTCGCGGTGACCCCTCTGGCCGTATTACCATCGCGAGCCAACGCGAGTTCTAATACGGACCAATACATGCATGCCAATGTTTAGTAAATTCTTTGTAATTAATTACCATGTATGTTGTGGAAATGAATAAAGTGTTTATCTATCTATCTATCAATAAACGGAATCTGCGATCTATGACTGTAACTCGGAAATTCTTGATGCTAGGCCTCAAGTTGGTTCGGGTTGCCTCGGGTTAGCAACTATTAAAAGCTTTTATAGATGGCGCCAGCACAGGTTATGATTTGGCTTAAAAGTTTGAATCATAAAATTCCAAAGAATTTGACACTATTCGTAAGATTGACAGGTAAAAACCTAAGTAGGTAAAGAATGCCAGGTTTAATGAGCTCGTTAATAGGGGTACTTATACTTACCTTATGCTGGCGCCACCACAAAAAACTCTCCGACGAACCAACCCGATTGGAAAGTTACCTTTGACCCGCACAGAAACTAAAGTGATGTAACTCATGCGCATTTTCCACTCAAACACCCTTTTCATTCAACAGAGCAGAGTTCTGTTAACATTGTCGACACTGTTGACTGACAATTCGTCCTTATTGCGGTCACATAAGGCCTACAATTGGTCAGTGTGTAAGACTGTATGTGTTGGGTATCTGTTGATCAACATTAAATGATTCCAATATTTTATTGCGTGGGCGAAACGTGTTGTTATACTAAATGTGTTTGGATTAAATGATCTAGGTATATTTTCATGATAAAAAAGTTTTGCGCGACCCTTTTATATAACTAAATCCCAAATTGTTTTAATGGCGGGTCAAATTCTTGTTGCAACATTCTTCTTGATTCATTCTTGTTGATTTGGCCAAATCTTAAAATAGAACAGTATGGTTTTTACCGCCTATCCGAATTGAGTTGATTCGGGTGATTTCGGGGCAGCTAGAAAGATGCTGCCAACAATATTACTAGAAAACAAATTAAATTGTTTTATTTGTATTATTTCAAGTAGAAAGACTATTTACTATTTAACCACTACGCTACGGGTATGCCTGTAGACTACGTAGATACCTAAGTAGGTATAGGTATTGTAAAATGCGGTAAGTACTGGGTTTTGCCGGCGGGCCGGGCTTATCCGACAGTAAATTTCTTCGCGTCGTCGGTTATCTATGCTAAGCTGTCTGACGCTGTAAGCAGCGTTTTACTCGTACCAGAGGCAAGTAAAATGCACATTGATTGTTGTTATTTTTGCATATATTGCTTGAGGACTTTGGAGACTGATTTGAATTTAATGTAATTTTAAAAGCAATCTTGTTTTATAGTATTTTATGCAACCGTTGTCAAAGAGAGAGAGGTCAAAAAAGGCGAGTGGCAATTTGAGGCGAAGCGGAAATTGGTTATAAAGACGCAACGAGTATTTTTTGACTCAGTTAAACAACGTTGCATACAATACTTATTCTACGACCAAGCACTTACTTTGAAATAAAATTGAAAATTTAACGAATATTTTTAATTCAAGAAGTAGCAAAGAATGAAGGGTACGGGCGGGAAAAGAATGAATGAAATAAAAAACCTGTCTATGGTTCACTCATCTGTCAGAGTTGACAATTAAAATTAGGTTGGCAACAATGTATTTTATACAATATTTTGTGGTGATTACACGAAGTATCGTAAAAGTGCCAAAAAGATACTGCGTGTATGCACAAATACTTTTTTCAGAATCAGAATCAGAATCAGAATTTTATTGGTAAAAGTATAACAGAATTTTACATGTCAGGCATAAAAATATATTATAACTAGATATGTCACATTTTTAATTCATATATCTTTTTTAACACACAGTTAGTTATTAGTTTAAGTTTAATTTTAAGATATTTGCACAGTGATTGCCAGTTTTGGGGAATAGACTAAAGACTTGTCTTGACAACTATAAGATAGGGGTTAAAAAGTGTGTGCACGACCCTTTAAATGACAAATAAAAGTACGGGAGTAGAAAAAATTATTAATAGAATCAGATGTTACTTTGCCAACAAGTGTTGCTTTGCTAATCCGCGAAATAATAACGTGCTAGTCAATCAGTAGGACTCACGCTAGACCGGGCCGGGCCTGGGTCGGAGCTTCCGGTGCTTCGTTTTCTATGGAAAGCACCACGTGATCACCGTTCAGCCGTCATAGGGAATGACATGTCGGACGCGTCGGCCTGGGCCCGGCCCGGTCTAGCTTGTGTCATCCTTAACCCTAAGAAAATCTAGAAGTTAATCTATTATTCAAAGGCCGTCGCATTGCTTTGCATTGGTTTGCAGCTTTGCATTTTACTGCCACTTGATTTAAACCCGAGAATGCGCGATACTGCTTTTATGGCGTTCATCGCTACAGATCATTTACTGTTAGATGAAGCACGTGGTCGCTACTCATTTGGTTATTAGGTACCTACTCCATAATAATAATAAAATTCTTGTGCACTAATAAAAAAGTTCATATTACGGACAAAGACAGGACTTAAATGAGTAGGTAACAACAGGCCATACTATTTAGTATGACAATTTATATTTTACCTAAGTATGTACTATTATTATTGCCTATAAATAAAGATAAGATATAATTTTTATTTAGTATGACAGCGCAATCGGTATTTTCAGTACATTTACGTCGTGTTACCGATCAAGGAATTAACCTCCTCCTTCTCATACGACGAGTTTACGTAAACTCTTGCGTAGTCGTAAAATGCGTAGTCTATTAAAGTAAGTGGTCTATAGTCACTGCAGACACTTAATGTCGATCGTAAAAATTGCATTTGGAAACCATTTCTGTTAATCTCTCGAATAGATTGAGTGCATTATAAATATTTACCGAAATCCCTGCAGAGTGCAACGAAATAATTGCACTAGGATTGTGCGCAAACATTTTGATTGCGATTATTCGTTATCCTGGGAACAATGCAAATAGTGTAAAGCTACCTATTGGAACGTAAAACCTTGTATTAATTCAGTAAGGTTCTTTCATATAGGGTTTTCTAAATAAAAACAACACTCACCTTGATAAGGTTTATGGCAGCAGGGGTAGTACCTCTCGTGTTTTTCAGCAGGACCCCCAAGATGTCCCACTCCACGGAGGGATTACTATCCCTAACACTCTCTGAGGTCTATTCCTACTTCCATGGTGTCACCCACCTGTCTGTCTTTTCTGATCGATTTGCTTCAGATTCATAACTTTTCTACCAGAGTAATAAAACCAACAAAAACAAGACTCACCCGGATAAGGTTCCTGGCAGCACGGGTAGTACCTCTCGTGCCTCTCAGCTGGCACCCCCAGGATGTCCCACTCCACGGAGGGATAGTATTCTCTGAGGTCAATTCCCACCTCTATAGTGTCGCCGGTTTGTCTCTTCTGGTTGATGTGCTTCAGATCAATCTGTGTGACAAAAAAAATAGCACAACGTATCAGCATTGCGATACAGCGAGGAAATGTCGCCAGCATCCTTGGTACAATGCCTCAAGGGCCTATTTTAGATTTAAGCTAGTTTTTAATTTCTTTTAGTAATACTCTGTATATATCTTGTTTGTAAATAAATGATTTCTTTAAAAAAATAGTGTTTAATTACAAAAAAACGCATATATGTTTTACAGTACATATGGTGCTACTTTCCCGAACTAGTGCGGGAATGAGCACTTTCCGTGCGTATGTCCAAAGTTTAAAGTGCCATATGTACTGTAAAGCGTTGTACGATGTTACACGTGCGAATAGGTAATTCACAACTCGTGTCGATTTAAAACACTCCCTTCGGTCGTATTTTAATTTATCGCTACTCGTTTCGAATTTCCTCTTTTCCGCACTTGTATCGTAAATACCGTACCTGAGAGGCATAACACTGTAAGTGCCATTTTAGTAATTTTACAGGAGAAGCGATTTTGTGTCAAAATTTGTGTTACAAGGATTTTCGAACAACATAAAATGACACACAAGAGGTTTGTGTCACAGTTTTTTAAATTAATCAACAGTAAATATATTTGACATTATTATGTGTTACTTTCGAGTTATCATTTTGTACTTATAAGATATATTTTTCAATAAAACTAAAAAAACTACCCCACATACAGTATTCTGCTTCTAAGCTTATTTCAAATTCGAGGAGTTACAGTAATATTAAAGATCCTTGAAGTGATTTAAAATACTGTAATATCATTTTTATAACATTAACAAGTCCGTTTAAATGCAAATGACCATTGTAATAAACTTAAACTGATTATAATATCGAAATTTTAATTTTAGTCAGGACATACAGTAAAATGCCTTACAATATGCCTAGCATTATAATGCACACACTATAGTGTATGTGCACTCAGAACCGTAAACTCTCTGGACATACCTTAAAATGAACCTAGTAGCATTTTACTGTATTTCACTTACATCAAAATGTTTCCCGGAGGGTTATACACTTACAGTAAAATGCATTTGAAAAACTTCGAATTGGTAGTATTATCGATAAATATAGTTTTATGGATCGATGGAGCATCCGAAATTATGTACGATACTGTAAAAAACCGAAAATCACAAAAAATGGACTTACAGTGTTATGCCTCTCAGGTACGGAATAACTGTTATGATATAGGTAAGTGGCAAACGAGCAGACGAATCGCCTAATGGCAGCAATGACCGTATTATGTATTTTACCTGATCTCCATCATAGCTCCAGCTCCCAAACTTGAGGAAGCAGGTCTGCTGGTCGAAGGGGAAGTAGCGGACGTCGATCTCACAGGAGGACTTGAAGATGGCCGGTGGCGTCCACAGCACCTTGCCCGTGTAGCTGAGGACCGCCTTCGTCATCGTTGTCACCACGTACTCGCCGTCGGCACTGGGGGATAATACAGATTAGTTAACGAGTCAAATGATTAGGATGCCTCCTCAAGAAGTCTACGAAATATGTTACCTTTTTTCATCAAATCAAACAACATAAATCCTTTTGAGCGTAGGAATATACATGTACTATTATACAGGGTGCCCGGCGGTAATTAGTGGATAACCTTCTAACCACCGACAGAGCACCTTAGGCTGGTCCAGAAAATGCACTTATAGGTCTAGTAAAAGTTTCGTGGTTTTCGAGATAATCGAACATTTCTGTCTTTTTTAATGTCTAGCTCCAATTACAATCTGGACCAGCCTAAGGTGCTCTGTCAGTGGTTAGAAGGTTATCCACTAATTACCGGGCACCCTGTATACTTAAGTTCTAACATTATGCAGCTCACATCGTCAACATGTCTGCTAATTGATAACATCGACAAGAAACGGAATGATACATCAGGCCGTCAAAACAGGCGCGTGGCCATTAATCATCCGAGAGCAACGCACGTGCGCTAATCTTACGGGTGGCTGGCCAAGGGATGGGGGGCAGCGGCATTCAATAACTAACTAGAAGACTGATCACGTGCTATTAAAAGCATACAATAGTAGATTAGATTATATTAACACATTTATAGCACAACTCGTGGCAGTCATTTTCTAGATTTTCAGAAGTTATTAATTCTAAATAATAATCTTACGGGTGGCTGGCCAAAGGATGAGGGGGCAGTATTAGATTATAAACACATTGAGTGCCGGGAACCCGCGTGGCGGGTGCTCTGTTCGTAGTCGCTTTTAGGCAAATTATGACATCGGCTACGTTCGTAGTAGTGCTACGAAAGCGTTGGCAGTGAATGTGATACTCGTAATTTTTAGTGGTAGTCGTTTTCTAGATTATCTAAATTGTTTATAATTAATCCTAGATAACAATGTTTTGTTAATTAATTTATTTTAAACTTTATTGCACAAAAACAAGTCAACAAGTGACTTTGACTTTATTGACTTTGACAACCACTGGGCCAAACAGAAATTTATATTACCACTAAACAGTGTCTAGCCGGTGCTTGTGGAGCATTTGTTTGAAACTCAGCTTGCTTGGGGCTTATTTATTTATTTTCCACATGTGCGCTCCGCTCTCCCTCAGTGGACAGGCAGCCTTATAAGACCTGTCAGAAAAAAGTTGTTGGTGATAATAATAATAGACCCTTGTTTTTACGGTTTTACTGAACTGTCATTATGGTAAACGTTTTCAAGGTTCACAGAGACCTAAGATGGAGATTATGCCAATTTATGGTTACAAATGTGAGATAACGTGCTGTATGGCGCCATACTACTTCTGTTTCCTATGATTTATGCCACTCAACTGGCCGTATGTCCGACCTTTACAAGTGAGTTAGCCCCTGACGGGTTTATGGGACCTGTCACAAACGACGGAAGACCGCCTATGCCAGCGATTTTTTTAAATGAAATATTAACTTTATTCATCGGACCTGAGCTGAAGTGAAGGATAACTTAAATAATCTGTTATTAGCCAGTAACTGTACCGGCCAAGTCAAACCCTTAATCTCCCCTTTGGTTTGTTTGAAAGGTCAGACGGCAGATCGCATTTGTAAGAAACCATACAAAATCTTACTATTCCTGTTATCTTTTAAAACGATTTTTCAATTTCTATGACACTCGATATACTTAGACGCCAATGAGTGACGTAAATGTTAAATCAAACAGTCGTCAACAGTTAAGACCTTTTACTAATTATTTCTAATCTGAACGGGAAATTTCTAAGTGGAAACTTGCATTCGAATTTTCTCATGAAAATTTCTAGAAATTTTGGTAATTTTGAAAATGTTCTGCAACTTACGCAAACTACGGAACTAAATCGCTTAACCACATGATGCAGATTTTATATCTAACATAGAAAGCGCTTTTACAAAGCCTCAATGATTTTAACGTAGGGGTAGGTATATCTACACAGTAAGAAAAATGGTGCTATTCGCTACGTGCACGAATGTCACGCAACCTAGCATCCACAACACTAGGGGAAAACGTCATTTTACTACATCTTATAAAACTACTCCAAAACTCAAAAACTACTGAACGGATTTTCACACGATTTTCATTTATCAATAGATTGATTCTTAAGGAAGGTATAGGTATATACTCGTAACTTATTAAGGTTTTGTTTAAAATATTTGAAATATGACGATGTTGTCGGAAAAAAAAAACACGCTGGCTAGGAGCTTTAATTGAAAACGCTGTCTAATCCGTTTGAGCTATAACAATACAATGTATGGTGGGGTTGTCTCTCTTTCATGGGTCTACAAAAAAGTCCGCGATGCTGTATGTCTATCTTTTAAGGATAACTTACTATACCCATTCTTAACTTCTAGAAAAAGATCACATAATATGTGGCATTTGCAAAGCTTTTTACACGGATACAGCATCACTTATTATCAAATTAATTACGTCAGTTATATTAAGCATACAATTTAAATGAATATCTCAGGAGTAATCGTAAATTAAAGTTCCAGTTCGAGCCATCCTTTTTTAGTTCCAATTTTCACCACCGCATGCGCTGCGATCGCTTTACTTACCCACCATGTACTTCGCACGTAGCGAATAAACAGTTACATGTCCAAGGAGAATACTTCACATACACTTCTAGCAATAAAATCCTTACAAAGTCACTCTCCTTACGACATGAAAGACAGTACGTTACCATCACCATTACATATTCTACCAGCACTCTCCACTTTACGATATAAATTTGTACAGATCAACTTTCCATCCTAGGGGAAAAGGCAGAGTGCAACTCTGCAAATTGTGGCAAATAAATTCGTTGACCATTCAATTTCCGTTCCGCGCATGGATTGTTTACTGCCAGAAGATTTATTCGTCGTTCGCCTCATGCGTAAGAAATTCCATATGTCATGGGCCCGTGACAGCCGGTAAAACTTAAGAAAACCTTCTTATTCCCATAGACTTAGAGTACATTCTTGTTTAACGGTCTGTATATACTGAGAATCCGCTCTGATAGATGATTTCAGCAAGGTCCTATTACAGTTTAACTTGTAGGTAGTTTGAATTTTAACTTTAATCACATGGAGTAAGGCTCAGTTTTTATTGCCACAATCATGAGCTTGTGGTATTCGGCTAAATAATTTACTATTCCGATGTTATGTGTGTCCTATCCAGAGATACTGTCTTAGCCGGAGCGTAAGTACTTTTATTTCTGTAATAAACTTCCTGATGAGTTTCTTACGTAACTTTGTCACGACACTAATCATGTTCCGAGCCTACTGTAGACTAGTCCCTTAATAAGAATCGTGTGTTGAGTTGAATAGGTGGCATAATTTGGGTTTGTGAAGGTGAAATTTATAAAAGGAAAATCGTGCCAAATGGTGTGTTAAATTTTGCCAACAGTGCAGCATTAAAGAAAACCTTTTATTTACTCGTTCGGTACGATTGTGTTCAGTACTAGTGCCTGTTCTTAGGATTCGGTAGCCAAGCGGACCTCAGGCTCTTAATTGAGCCGTGCCGAAATCCAAGACAACACTAGGAAAATGATGACGATCAGTACGATTGCGATTAGGATATACCTATATGTTAATCATTATTAAATTTTAGGCTTCATCACCTGTCTAAAAATATAGAACAGAACCATAGAACTTAATTCCATTATAATTACCTACAATAAATTATAGAATCTTGTGCATACATTTGTTTGTTTGTGTCACGGTACACATCATACTGAGTGTTCCGTTGCATAATGCCCGACATATAAAATATTATGGCGATTCGTACTATGGTTGTCGTTTTTTGGTTATTTTATTGCGATTTAAAGGGTCGGGGCTTAAATGGGCGGCAATAATATTTGAGTGTGTTTTTGCTTGAGAAAGGAACAAAGGGTTTTGGATAGGCAGTTGACTTTGCATGACATTGATTTAGTTGTACGTTTTTAGATGAGTGTGAAATGCATACATTTCTAAATATAAGTAGGTATTGAATTCACTAACACAGGTATAGTAAATATTTATTAGAATAATGTCACGTCGGAAATTTTGACATAGGAACTTGGACAGGATGTGTTAAGGCCCAGTAGGTTCGTGTTCTTCTCTCACTCTCACTGAGCGTACCTACGTAAGCCTGAGCGAGAGCCTCAAGCCTTAAGATTGCTAATTAAATTGCTGGCAGCCGTATTGTGATCCAAAAATGTGCTACGACTTTTTAAGAACTCCGTTTTCTGACCCTAGTGCATCTGATAAGTGATTTGTTAGTAAGCTTACTTGTTTTATTTTTTTTAAAGCAGAAACGTCTGCGAACGATGCTATTAAGATTTGCTAGCTATGGATGAGGTCTTGGTGCCTCAAATGGCAGAGCGCTGGAGTATCAATCCAGAGGCCGTGAGTTCAAGTCTCATACAAGACAGTAATTTTTCCACTTTTGAATATATTCTAAGCTTACTTGTTGTACAGCACGATATCGGGAAGCCAGATGTGTTCAGAGGGCACGTACAGCTCCTTCTGTCCGCCGTACTCGTTCGGGTCCCACTTGAACTTGTGGTCCTCCCACTCCTGCAACCAAAAAGTATTCGTTGCTGCCACAACATAGTCATTTCTTTTCGTTATGTATCATAATTAGACCTCTAGATATACATATATGTATAGACGTTATGAAGATTACAAATTAAACTGATCTTACGGTGTCATAGTCATCATGAAATCAAGCGTTTGATTTAGTGCAAGCCAGATTAGCGGATGCAACGTTACGATACAGACCATTCTGAAGCCTTTGTACCTAGCTGCCGTGCAGGGCAGGTAGTGAACTAATATAATATTCCAAAGGGTTCACAACGGAAATTGCGAAAGTGGTTAAGTGCAGAATATGGTTGGTGGTGTAAAGTTTGAAGAAAAAGTGATTTGGAAGACTTGGCAAAGACAATAAATGGATTTACAAAACTTTCAGAAATCATGGCTACTAACGATGTATTTTTATCTATATCCTTACACCAAACATACCAAAATTCATTACATTACACAGGAAACAGAATGTATACCCGTGCTCTACACGCGGAAAACAATTTGAGCTGAAATTGCTGTGTTGCATGTCGCAAGGCAATATTTAGCTGCATTCGGGCGGGGCGCTACATTCTGGGTCCGAGTTCCTTAAATGTTCGTGAAATATAAGTGTTGCTTCAGCAATAATGCAATGGTTCTACACATGAATGTTGTGTATATAAACTATGTATATAAACAACACTGAAAGTTACTAGCGACCCAATTCGAACAATGCTTATAAGATGCCACAGCAATACGATACCGATCTGTCAGTATAAAAATGACATTTCTTCACACAAAAACGTCACTCAACAAATAGATCGTAAAGTGATTACTTCCAATTGTATTTTCTCTTTTTAATACGACTCCTGATTTGAACTTTCACGATTTTCACTTTTTTTAGTTTAACTGGACTTGATTGTTTTGGAGGAAGGCATTGTCCCCGTGGTCTCAGAAAAAGACTGGCTAAAGTAAACATCACAATCTTCTAGCTCCGCGAGATTTTCTAACTACCCACAGTTTGACTTGTTTATAAACTTTAACGTTTTGCACACTTAGGGATGTTTGTTCGGTTGAAACACAACACTAACGAAGTTCGGTTTATCAACTAACGATTCCACTTTTAAACTTATTCTATATGTAAATACTTTTTAGGAGCCTCTGGGCTATGATTCCTTATAATAATTATACTCACATGTTCGAGCCATACGTTGGTGGTCAAGATTTGATCTTTCAAGTTCTGAAACAAAAGAATGAAAAATTCTTATTTTAAATCCAAAAGTCAAAGTGATTTTAAACGTCGGGCTTGTTTCGAGTGCATATGAATAATCTAAATTATCATGAAGGAAAATGTACAACTAATTATGCAACTTTTTGCATTTGTAGATTATAAATTGTATGAAGGTAATAACTATCGACATACCCAAGCTATTTGGAAAATACTATAGGTGCTCCAATGGTAAACCTCTTTTATTATAAGTTTAACATACTCGAAGATTGCTCAGTTCACGAATTAAAATGTGACGGCTACATAATAATGGGCATTAAAATACGAGTTTGGGTTTATGAAACGAGATGAAAGCAAGTTTGAATACCTACATATGTACAGTAACATAGGTACACTGCTTTATCTACACAGCGTCAGCGATGACAAGGACACGTCTGTGATCGACACACATTTATAAGCTCCCTATATTTGATCGCACTGTTTGCAAATTTAATTTCAATTAAAACGTCATCTCGACTGACACGAGGTCTGGAGGACGGCAATGAGGTCAAATCTAATTCGTTTGTTAGTCGATATCGAAATCGATATCGACGTTATTATTAAGTAAGTTTTTTCTGAAATCTCAGTTTATCGTAACGCTGACCATAAATTGCAATTTTTGAACGCATCATAGAGGCTTTGGGCCCGATTCGGATTTTGAAATAGACATCTATTAGATATTTTTTAGACATCACCAAGATACGATAACGATATGTTTAAGATCTAACCTGGCAAATTTGACATTTGCGCGATTCTGGAGATACTCTTGAACGATTTCCACAAGATATGACTCTATAAGTCATTCCAATTCACATCTAATAGATATCTAACTCTATCTAACGTAAAAGTGACATTGGTTGCCCGAATTGCGCTGCAAAAGAGAACTAGTTGAAATCTAAACTATACCGTATCTAGAATGGATCTAGTACGTGTCGTCTCTTGTGAATATCTTGAAGTTCGAATACGGCAGTTTATGATCTTTGTGTAAATGTCGCAACCAAGCAGCACTGAACGTTCAACCTACGGCACAATTTTAACAATGCTTATAAGATGTCACAGCGAAAAGATACCGATATGTCTGTGTTAAACGTGACATTTCTTCAACCAAACACGTCACTTTTGACACTGACAGATCGGTATCGTATCGCTGTGACGTCTTATAATCATTGTTTGAATTGGGCCGTCATACATATACCAGAACGTTCAATAACTTAATTAAGCGGGTCCTGAGGAAAACCATTACGTTGAATGGAATGTACATTAGCAGGGACTCTATTAGAAAATCAATGATAGGATTATAAGGGCCAGTCACAGACCTTGTCACAGTGACAATCAATATATGAAAGTCGACAGAGACCTCATAATATTTAGTGTCACTGTGACGAGGTACAAAATGGGTAGGAAATTAAATTATTTGACTCTACTTGTAGCTGTGGAGTGGAAGATCTTTATTTTAGTTTATATGGTTACATTTTATGCAGAATTTTTTTCAAAGTGTCATTTATGGGAATGTTTTATTTTTTTTATTTTTTTGGTTAAAACGTTCAGGAAAACCGACGTCTATTCTGTGGAGATTACAAAAGTTAACGATTTCTTACAACTTGTATCCAATGAATTGAATTAAGAAATATACAGTGTGTAAGTCCAATACGGGCAATAAATTAAATCGGATATAGAATTTACCCGTCTAATCATGAATTAAGAAGCTTTTTAAAGTTACACTTAATTATGACCCCGTAATTATTTTTTTTCACATGTACCGAGCAGCAATGTACTGCAAACATTAAGAAACGTAATATGGCATGACATTACGAGATAAGAGCTTTTTATTGTAACTGCCAACAAGCGTTGACAGTTACTTTAAAAAGCTCGTATTCCGTAACTTGAGTGGTGTATTACATTGCGGGCCGAATTATTTTGTATGGTTAAAATTTTCATTGCATTTCTAAGTCAAATCTATCTCAATATACTTTTTAGGTCCTATGCTAACAACAGTTTAAATATTCGCCCGTATTGGATTTACACACTGTATAGCTCAAATAAAAACGTTTTGACCCTATTAGGAGTAAAGGGAACCTAAAACCAACTTCTAAAATAACCACTGACCTTTTGCAAGTTTAATTGTAAAATATATATTGTTGTTAATTGTAAAGATACCTACGCTACAAAATACCTTGCCGGAAACAAACGACTCCACCAATACATCACTGCTAGATCAACGCTAACTAATTAAACAGGATATACTGCACTTTTACAACAGCCATAAATTATGCAGGCCCCTTGCATTGCGTGTTCGCAGTGGTTACGCGAGTGCGCGCGAGATATACAGAATGGAACAGTTTTAATTTAAAAACCACCATTGCAGTGTTTTAACGTGCACTCGTCGGTAAGAATAACAATGGAGTGACACTTTGAACTTCGAAGTAAAAACGTGCGATGAACGATTCTGTAAAAGATCGCTATTACGATTAATTGTTGGTCAAAATAACGGCTCCGCGACGAACGTTGCGTTGGTTCGAAAAATCGGAATTGCGAAAAACTGTTCCTTTACGTATAATTTTGCGAAAGATCGGTTTTGCGACAAAAATATTGCTTGTCTGAACGCTTGTACAACTCAACTCTAGTTCGAAAAATTATAGATTAATCTCATCAATTTAACTGTTGTGTAACAAATTAGATCAACAGATTGATTTAGCCACACTTTAAGGTAAAAAAGTGCCTTTGTATATTTAGCAAGTATGTACTCGTATGTAATCATTTACTACACGTTTATTGTCAAATAAGATCCTTAATGGAATATAAAAGGGCTGGATGCTGTAGGGTCATTCGACGTCTGATATCGGATCGAACAATGTGAAACCGCTCATACTGGTTGTATTAAACTCGCTGGTACTTCTCAAGCGATTGCAATAGCGGTGCGCCATGGGGTCGCGACCATTCGTTTACATTGTGACGTCCTTTTCCAGTTACCTACATTTGAAATAGTGGGATGAAACTAGCTAGGGCGATCAAATCTCACTTTCATAAGATGAAAAATAAAAAGTCTATAATTCAATTTATTTGACTAAATATATATTTTGGATGAATTTTTCATCAAGTAAACGTTTTCATGGCAGGTAACGATTCATTCCTGAAAATTGATCTACAAAGAGGATTGAACGAGTGCAAGTTTTTTACTTAAATACATAAAACTTTTATTCGCTCTAATTTATTTGTGTCTCAATATCTCCCAACAAAAACTTATATCAGACATATTTAAGTCGAATGTTCATGTCTATTTTAGATTTAGTTTTTAAGTTTTATAGGTAAGTTATTTAACTATATTTTATTTATAGGTATGCAACTATGTATATTAAGTTTGTATGCGATAAATAAATCATTTTCATGTTATTTCAGAATGTTATTGTTTTAAAATGAGAGCGTAACTTAAATTGTATGGCGGCGGCTTTGTGTGACTCTTAATCCAATTTGAAATTAGTTTCCAGTAAGAGATAACCCCTAGATACTTATACAGGATAGTCGAGCCCAGTTCGGTTCTCGGGTCGATAGTTGGGTGGTTGCCAACTGTCGTCAAATCACCATGCGTAATGTTCGTCTATTTTGGTCGCCTTCTGACAAGATATCTACTGCTTCACTATGTGTACCAAAGATACGTGACGTTCGGTACATGCTAAGCTAAGAATATAAATACAGATATGGTCACATATTTAATTACACAAACGGGTCTACCGCGATATAGGGCCCGATTCGGATTTTGAAATAGACATCTGTTAGATATCTTTTAGACATCACCAAGATACGATAACGATATGTTTAAGATCTAACCTGTCAAATTTGACATTTGCGCGATTCTGGAGATACTCTTGAACGATTTCCACAAGATATGGTTAGAGATCCAATTCACATCTAATAGATATCTAACTCTATCTAACGTAAAAGTGACATTGGTTGCTCGAATTGCGCTGCAAAAGAGAACTAGTTGAAATCTAAACTATAACGTATCTAGAATGGATCTAGTACGTGTCGTCTCTTGTGAATATCTTGAAGTTCGAATACGGCAGATAGTTTAATTGTTTTTACCTTAAATTCCGACGTTTCAGCTGAGTTGCCCCAGCTGTGGTCACGGAAAGACCACACGACGACGACGAGACGTTTGTGTAATTAAATATGTGTACAAAACGCGAGAGTTTTAAAGTGTTATACCGATATGGTCGTCAGTAACCTCACCATGAGTTTTACGCGGCCAGAACACAAACGCAATACATCTCGCTTGCACCGATGTCAGTCCGAGGGAGATTATGCATTGTGAGTTAGTTTAAGCAGTCATGTCATGAAATGTAAAAATATTGCCAAATTAAGTTCAGACTTAAACTTCGCACCGGCCTCTAGGTAACAAACCGTGGGTAGTATCGTTGAATTTGGAGTATTTTGCGTGTATCCGCCCTGATTTGTGCTGGAGGCTTTGTGGACTAGCGATGCGGACTCACCAATTATCGGCATATTCAGCATACATGATTTTCCAATATTGGTATCGAAAACCATTGGCTACTAATAAACTTGATAGCAAAAGAGCAAGGTTCTATATTTAGTAGCTCTATTTTTAGTCATACTAGTTTACTAAGCTTAGAAACAAATTAAAAGTAAAAAATTCACTGTTTTGGGTGGGACATGAACCCACGACAACTGGATCGCTAGCCCAGTGCTCTGCCACCTGAGCTTCCCACTTTGAATTTGTTTCTAAGCTTAAATAGCATCGTTCGCAGCCTGCTTGATACAAAATTAATACTAGTCTACTGTTATTCGGTATTACGACGCTCGCCAATCCGGCACCCGGCACGCCCACTAATCCGGCAATTAGTGATTCAGGTGACCCGTTCTGTTTACACAGCCGTATTGGGTGCATTTGACATGTATAATTTATGACTGATTTAAAGCCAATCATTTACCCTCTTGTCTCTAAATATATATATTTTTTCTAAGTAAGTAACTGTTCAAAGATGCGGTGTAAAACCGCGGTGCTTAGCGCTAGGGCGTCTAAATGACGAGTGATTTGCCGCGATGGCGCTCTTGACGACATGTACGAACAAGACTTAACGCTTGCTTGTGAATAAACGAGTTTTATAACACCTGCCACAATGAGCAGAAGGGACACAGTAAGTACACTAAACAATTTTTCTAACAGGAGGACAGTTCCAAATTGAACGTGCACCTGACATCAAACCGATACGAGTATTTGAATCAAATTGAAATCATATCAGTTAGCTGTCACTAATATGTGTACAGGAAAGTCAGAGCGAAATTAACGCGCGGATGACGGCTAACTAATATGATTCCAATGACAGCTAACTGAAATGAGTATATGGTGCGCCTAAGTGATGACCTGATGACTCACGTTAGAACGGTCCGGGTCCAAGTCACGGCTTCCGACATTTCGTTTTCTATGACTGGTGATAGAAAACCGAAGTGTCGGACGCCTCGGCTCGGAGTTTTAACCTGAATTTAATTGCAGAAGAAATGGTTAGGGTTTAGTAGACTTTTCCTTGTAGTATTTAATGTAATAATATCTAATTAACTCTTAGAATGGCGTTTAAGAAAAACATTTCAGTACCTATATACATGTATTCATAGATTTTAATAGCTATTAATAGGGATCAGGGATGTTGCGGATGCCGATTTTTTGACATCCGCGGATGCGGATGCGGATGCGGATTTTTAAAGGCTCACATCCGTGGATGCGGAATTGCGGATGCGGATGCGGATGTCAAGATAGTATCATAAAAAACGTCAAATATTACATTTTAGTAATTTTCATTTCAAGAAATCGGCCAAGTGCGAGTCGGACTCGCGTTCCAAGGGTTCCGTACATTAAGTCCCACTCACGCTTGACTGCTCATTTCTAATAGGTTTTTTTGGTTAATGACTAAATTACCTAGCAGTGTAGCACTTACGCCAATGCTAAGACGTTCCTGTACCGACCTGTTCCACATCCGCATCCTCATTAAATCCGCATCGATTTTATGCGGATGCGGTTGCGGATGCGTATGTTGAAAATCATGCGGATGTTCCGCGGTTGCGGATGCGGATGCGGATATTCGCAACATCCCTGATAGGAATAAAGGCGCAGCATCGCATCACTACTGTTCCGAAACGTCCCCTGCGTCACAGTCCCACCGAGCTGTTACGTTTTTACTGCCGTCATTTGTTTAAAACGTGGTCTGTGTACCTGTACAGTCGGCAGCCAAATTGGCTCGCAGCGTGCGTCCGCGTACACAAACACGTCGCACAAGGTGCGCAAACACCGTTGCAACACAGATCACTCATGTATACATACCATTATTGATTTTTTTTACGGTTTAGACTCACTTGTTTACAAGGAGACCTAGGATAGTTTTTGCGTGTTATTTATTACTCCGTCTCATATTAAACATTTCGAGTAAAAGCATCATTCATTCATTCATTCATTCAAAGTGGCGCAGTCGGTAGGTTTTAAGATAGATAACATTGGTTTTTGTGTGTTGATTTTGCCTGTTTGTTTCCCAAAGGTTTAAATAAATAAATAAATAAATAACAATAGTTATTTGTACAACAAGAGATCAAAGTTTGATATTTCTTCGAGTGCTTATTTTGAGTCCCGTGCAAGCGAAAGATTCTATAGTAGATCTAATTTAGAATCTTGAGCGTTGTAAAGGACTCAAAAGCGCACGAGATGTAAATAACTTTGATCTCGTGTAGTTCACAAAACTTTTCACCTCAGCAGTGAGAACATTACAATAGAAAACCTGAAAAATGTAATCCTTCTTCATCACTTAACTATTCACATGTTTTCTTAAGATATACTAACAATTACGTTTAATTACGACAATCAAACACAAAAACAAAACGTAGTAAATTTCAGTAAAATAGGTAATATATGGAACAACGATCATCAATTGATTGACACTTTAATCGAAAACTTTTTTTTGTAAAAAAAAAACATTGGAAGATACGGTCCGAATTGCGGACACTTACTATTTGTGAACTATAGTAGACATTCTTAAAAGTATAATTATTTATTTTACGTGATATTCTGTGTATTTTTGAGTTCATTATTTTAATCGTACAATAAATTACGTAAAATATAGTGTTTTTATCAGTTTTTATCAAATCTTAAACTTTATTTTCATTAATTAATTATTAAGAATTCATACTCGTATGTGTTTTGGAACGATGCATTCTGACGTTTTTCAGGGGTCTATTATAAACCGTCAATATAACGTTGAATGTCGTTTGAACTTTTTTTTTGTCAGAGATAATAGAATCCAAGTATTTCGAACTTGTATTAGACCCCGCATGTTGAAATGACATTTGAATATTAAGGTCACTTGAATGATAATGCGATTTTGCTCACTGTTTTTAAGTAGCAAAGTACCGTTGTTCGAGCTGCTTAGGTGAAAAACTAATTATTTTATCATGTATTGCAAATTCAAGAAGTTTCTACCGGAGAGGTGGAAATCCAGTAGCCGAGTGGGAATGGAATTTGCTGCAAATATATAAGGCGCTGGTTTGATCCAGTCTTGGGTAATGATCACTTAATGCCTTGGTTACCTTTTTCGTATAAGACATCAACAAGTATTTCTGTTTATAATTTACAAAATTCAAGTCAACAGATAGATGCGTCTCTAGCTATAATTTGGAAATGTTTTTTACATAAAATATAGTTCAGTTTTAGAGACATAATATTAAATATTATTTTCTACTCCCGTACTTTTATTTGTCATTTATTTATTTTATTTATTTTATTTTATTTTTATATTTATTTGCTTGAATACGTAACAATCAGATCTTATACTAAAATAGTTAGACACAGTATTCAGTCGACACTACATCAACATGCAAAATATTTACAAAATTGTACATTAAGGTACTAAAAATAAATCACTAATTTATGACATGCAATCATTAAAACAAAATAATAATAAAACAATGTCATTGAAAATAAAATTAAAGTATAAAAGTATTATGGTCGAATTAGTCAAAAGTAAAAGTTAATTACATATATCAAATACAAATCGGCAATTGTCATTTTAAACATTATAATTTAAAATTTAAATAATCCTTAACACTATAAAAACAATGTTCATGTAGCCATTCAGTCAATTTTACTTTAAATACCGTCCCATTTAACTTTCTGAGCTCTTTAGGGAGGTTGTTGAATATTACAACACACATATTAAATGCATTTCTCCTACAAATATCAGACGTACAGGCTGGCTGGTATAGTAGATGTTGGTACTGAGCCCGGAGTTCTCTTGCGAACATTTCCTCGCGCTTTATAAAGTACTCCGGGTGCTTTATTGTGAAAAGACATACTTTCAAAATATACATACAGGCTAGGGGGAGAATATGAAACTTTTGGAAAAGAGGTCTGCACGTGTCATCAAATTTAACGCCACCCATTGCTCGTATACAATATTTCTGGATCACAAATGCCCTCTGGACGTCAACAGAATTACCCCACAGTAGCAGGCCGTAATTAAGGGTAGATGATACATATCCGTGGTAAGCTGCTAACGCGGCCTGAGTGGAAATCGAATTTTTAAGATTTCTTAGAGCAAAAACAAATCGCGCTAGTTTAGAACATACTGCGTCGATATGATATTTCCAGTTTAAGTGTTCATCAATAATCAAACCTAAGAATTTGGCACTATGGGATTCTACAATTGGAGTATTATTAATATTAATAGTAAGATTCGCAGTTAAATTTGAATTGTGATGATGAAATTGTGTAAACAAAGTTTTATTAACATTAATATTAAGGTCATTACATTCTGTCCATGTATTAACATCTGCCAATGCTTTATTTATGTCCGATTCATAAGTACTCACGTCAGTTCCCTTTACTATTAAGGTAGTATCATCTGCAAAAATTATACACCTTTGCGATGTTGATTGTGGAAGGTCATTTATATATAATAAGAACAACAAAGGGCCCAAATTACTCCCTTGTGGCACCCCTGTCCCATTGATACGGCACTGAGATCTAAACTTTCTCTTTGAAAGATTGTTCCCTTCTGTGACCATTCTCGCAATTTCCGTGCACTGTGTTCGGTTACTCAGGTAACTTTTCATCCAATCTAGAACATTACCTCTGATACCAAGGCATTCAAGCTTGGAAAGGAGTTTTGAATGATTTACACAGTCAAAAGCTTTGCTCATGTCAAGATATATACATGTCACCGGTAATTTGTCATTAGTAGCCTGTGAAATTTCCTTGATAAATTCGAAGCAAGCCAGTTCAGTTGACCGCTCTTTACGAAAGCCAAATTGGTCTGGTGATAAAATGTTATACATAGTTAAGTAATCACTTAGTCTCACAAACATAGCCTTCTCTATAACTTTTGAAATAACGGGGACCAAGGTAATAGGCCTATAATTATTTGGGTCCATTCGATCACCTTTCTTAAATAGCGGCTTAACAATTGACAACTTTAATTGTTTAGGAAAAAGGCCTTGAATAAATGAAAGGTTAATTAAGTGCGCCATGGGACGGCATAAATATATAGCATTGCTTTTAATTAAGATGGTTGATATATCGTCATAGCCACAAGACTTACTGTTTTTCAACGACATAATCAGTTTAAACACTTCTTGGTCATCAACAGGCCGTAGAAACATAGAGTTAGCATGATTGTTACTGCAATTAATTGTATAATGTGGTCTATTAAATGAAACATGTTTTTTAACTATATCTATGAAAAAGTCATTAAAAAGATTACAGATATCCTGGGGATTATTGTAGCTCATATTGTTATAAGTCAAAGAATTAATATCATTGTCATGGTCACTGCAAGAGCTACTACTATTAATCAAATGCCAAGTCGCAAGGGTCGTGCACACACCTTTAAAACCCTACCTTATAGTTGTCAAGACAAGTCTTTAGTCTATTCCCCAAAAATAATTTGTCCATACACGCAGTATCTTATTGGCGATTTTACGATACTTCGTGTAATGACCACTTACAAAATATTGAATGAAATACAGTGTTGCCAACCTTATTTTAAATGTCATCTCTGACAAATAAGTGAACCATACATATGTTTTTTTTAATTTCATTAATTCATTCTTTTCCCGCCCGTACCCTCCATTTTGCTACTTCTTGCATGAATTAAAAATATTTGATAAATTTACAATTTTATTTTAAAAGTAAGTGCTTGGTCGTAGAAAAAGTATTGTATGCAACGTTGTTTAACTGAGTCAAAAAATACTCGTCGCGTCTTTATGGACAATTTTCGGCTTCGCCTCAAATTGTTACTCACGCCACTCGCCTTTTTTTGACCTCTTTTAAACTACGGTTGCATAAAATACTATTAATATTAAAACGTGAAAATAATATTGTTAAAATATAACTGGTTAGTTCAAAACTTTCCCAACTCAGTATCTTAACGAGCCACATAAAATGAATACCAATCAGTATTTTAACTCGACTAGAGACATAAAATGAACACCAATACCAATTCAAGTCCTATAATCGTTTCTTACTGTTGTCATAAAAATGGCTCAATTTTTCCGCTCTCGAGTTCGCATAACCGCCATGTAACGAGCTAGTAAAGGGTCTTAATTGAAATGGAAGAGACGTTTACAGACCTCGGGGTAATTGCTATGCATTTTGCCACGTTAAGGTTTTTGTGCTTTGGCTTCATTGCACCTTAATTTATTTTCATCCATTTACCAGAATTCATAGATCTCAGAACAGAAAAGAGTTATTAATGAATCCCATAATGTCTATTTTTTACATTCAACATATTAGATAAGAAAAGATTATATTTATTGAATAAAACTTATGCTAGTTTGATTTTTACCATAAAGTGGAGTTTAATAGAAATGGTATAATAATCTAAACTAGCAAAGTACAAGTAAAGCCTGACCAGTAATATAATAATATGATCCTTGTCAAGAGGGCGGGCGCTGTTATTCTCATGTCACAGGGTCACAGTTAAGTAGGTATAGTAAGAAAAAAATAGTTCCAGTGAAATTCCGCAACATGGCGCGTGATCATATGTTCCTCGTTAGGCTTTACTTACTTCTTATCTACCGGCGCTACCACCTACAACATAACGTAATAACTATTAAATTATAAATCTAAAAAAAAACCTACGCTAAATGTACGCTAATCATAAAATTTTAAACCATTTAAAAAATGCCCTAAGTGCATCATTTTAGATAAGAGCTAATACTTTTCAATCGATTTTAACAAATATAGCTAAGAACCACCGCAAGGAAATTCGCCTTCATGTAAAAAAAATCGCATTGAAATCGGTCCATCGGTTTAAGAGCTATGATGCCACAGACATATATTAGCGTCAAACGTATAACACTCTTTTTGCGTCTGGGGTTAAAAATCCGTTACATAAGCTCTAAATATAAAACAGATTGTAGATAATGTCGTTAGAATATAAAATTGCAATTTTCCTTAGCCCGGGGTATTGTTTATGTTCAATTATAAACTTCATTATAGTGGCGAATGGAGCCCTCTTCATTATGAACAAAAAATCTATCCGGTGGCGAATGCACTAGTCCCAAAACGCACTATTAGTCAATACACTCTAATTTCGAAAGCCCCTCTTCTCATAAGAAACTAGGCCCAAAATACCATATTTCCAAAAAGGCTCATTCTCGATTTACACGAGAACCATTGAGAACTAGTCCCAAAATACACCTTTCCCAAAATACCCCAAATTGTGTTCACCTGTGCGTGGCGTAATACTTTATTCTCATAATGCGTAGGTCTCAAAACACTCTAGTTCCAAAATACCCTATTTTTTTGGAATGTCTCTTTGTGACTGCTTTCAGCCGTAATCATTACCCGTTTGATGCCTAAAATTTTTTTTTCAAAAATAGGATTTATTTAATTATTATTTTGAGCTATACAGGGTGTAATCGTTAAGTGTTGCTCGGCGATAGTTCCGTAAATATAGCAGATATCAGAAAATTTCAAATTGATATCGAAAGTGCATATAGTGAAAGTGAAGGGCAATATACACACGAGTGTTTTAATGCCTGTGTTGATAAAGCAGTGTATGGAACTATCATAATTAGGTGGGCGAGAAACTACCCTCATTTATGGCATTAAATAATTAAATAATGCCATAAATGAGGGTAGTTTCTCGCCCACCTAATTATGATAGTTCCATACACTGCTTTATCAACACAGGCATTAAAACACTCGTGTGTATATTGCCCTTCACTTTCACTATATGCACTTTCGATATCAATTTGAAATTTTCTGATATCTGCTATATTTACGGAACTATCGCCGAGCAACACTTAACGATTACACCCTGTATAGCTCAAAATAATAATTAAATACGTAAATCCTATTTTTGAAAAAAATATTTTAGGCATCAAACGGGTAATGATTACGGCTGAAAGCAGTCACAAAGAGACATTCCAAAAAAATAGGGTATTTTGGAATTAGAGTGTTTTGAGACCTACGCATTATGAGAATAAAGTATTACGCCACGCACAGGTGAACACAATTTGGGGTATTTTGGGAAAGGTGTATTTTGGGACTAGTTCTCAATGGTTCTCGTGTAAATCGAGAATGAGCCTTTTTGGAAATATGGTATTTTGGGCCTAGTTTCTTATGAGAAGAGGGGCTTTCGAAATTAGAGTGTATTGACTAATAGTGCGTTTTGGGACTAGTGCATTCGCCACCGGATAGCAAAAAATACCCATGCATTATGAGCGTAAGATAGTCCGAGAGCCATTGAAATCTTGTTAAGGTTGCGGGAGTCCTTTTATTTTCTAGGCATTTTTCTTGAGTTGGTTGAAACACGAAAAAAAGAAGAAGTGTTAGTTAGGTACTTTTAGTACAAAAGTTATAGGGACACGTAGATCTCTGGATTAATAATCCAGTAAATTTGTCGAATTTTGTAACGTGGCTCTTCTGCGTCAAATCCGGTAGTTCTGATTTTTTGCAGACTTATTTACGATGTTGACCCAATTAATAATCCAAGTTTGTGACCTCGAGCGCCGAACGCAATTTTGTCAAAAATCGAAAAAAACCGCCAAAATTTATTTTTTCTTTTTTTATATTTGGGCGATTATAACCCTAAAAGACTAGTTTTTGATTAACCTTTATATAACCCTTAAACGCTAAATGTATATGTAAATTTACTGTACCTATATAACCCAATCAGCATATTATCTTTCAATGTAAGGTGTTTTGGTGAAATTATAGTTGATCAAACCAAATTTGTCAGTAAATAAGAATAAAAAAACTATACTCATCCCTTTTCTTTTGGGTGCTAGTACTAGTGTAAGACAAAGATAGTATGATTCTCTCTGTCTATATTTGAAATGAGACAGTCCTTTGACAAACTATATGAAATATTCTTGGAATTGGCGATTTTATGCAAACATAGAGCGTTATTCGAACTTTAATATACGTCAAATATTACTTAGATATCGAAACGATATGGATTGGATAGGTATGTCAGTGTCAAACAAGCGTCAAAAGTGACGTTTATTCAAACAAAAACGTCACTTTTGACACTTGTTTGACACTGACTTATCCAATCCATATCGTTTCGATGTCTAATATTTGACGTATGGCTGATAGGTAATTATTTTCGTTATGAATAAGAAACGAGCGTCATGCCCGCTTATTCGTATACCATGTATGTATCTAAGAAGTGAAAATGAGCTTTGCTCCTATGGCGGGCTAATGTTAAATCTGCCTTTGCGCCATAAATTGACACTACATAAATAATCCCTTAGGATAGAGTAATGGCACAAACCTGTTAAAAACGCTTACCTGCAAAATAAAGGCTCATTTTAATTAACTAAAACTTGTAGGGCAGGATGCCACGCGCGCCTCCGCGGGCGCGCCGAGCATCCCAACTATGTCACAAAGAGCTAGTGTGTTAGACTTTGCTACGAACAGAATTTCACATGGAAACTGCCGTGTATTTACTGTAGCTTCTTACGCTTTATGCTTGGTGAATTGGAAAGCGCTTTGTTGTTATAATAGGTATAAGAGTTGAACTACATTTTTCAGCTTGTAATTGTAAAATTTTATTTAACGAGAATTTGAGAATTGATCTCATTTTATTTTAATCTCATTTTGACATCACTCGAATGCAGCCTTTGTTCTTGGTATGGGGAAATCTGTTACGAAGTTTAAGACATAAAATTGGTTATAAAACTAACTTATTAGACTGACTTATTAGAGAAACATATTATACTAGTTGGGGCGAGACGAAATGCCATAAATTATTATACCTATTATTAAATATTTATACGCAATTTGATACTACGACGATGCGGTCATCCACTATGGTCTAAACAACTCGCATTACATCTCATGTGCATAAATAAATGCGAGTGCAAAGTCTTAAATATATTTCTATTATTTAAATGTATTTCTGACGATCACAATATAGATTCTTATAAATTTACATTAATGTAATTTGTACTGTAATCATATATTGTGAAATAAATAAATCTAATCTAATCTAATCTATCATAACCGTAACAGATTTCGAAATCCAAATACCGCCCCAAACCTGGATAATTTCATGGCCTCGCCTGCCAATACCGTTCGAGTGTGTGCCAATTTACTGAAACTAATCAGAAGACGCAACTTTAGCGGGATTACGGGCTATGTTGTAACTTGCTTCAATTAAATGGATTTAATGGAATTTGAGGTAGATTTCTCATGTAAGTGGGACGTTGGGTTTTAGTACTTGTGGTTTAGGTATAGGTTCTTAGATTTAGCTATGGATAAGGGTAATGTTTAATGTAACTATTTACTAAAATCGTAGCTTTAATAATGACTTTTAATTAACATTACTTGAGCACCTCTTGAAGTCCATAGTCATAGTAGTGAAATTTTAAAAAGTACCCACGTTTCGTGAAATTCGGAATTAACGATGGGATTTCTTTTTGAAATATATTAAAGTTTAAACGTCTTACTTTATTGGATTAACATTTATTATTAAAAGTTATGCTGATGCTGGCTTTATACCAAAAAGGCTTTGTGATCAGATCATTTTGAACACGTTTGGAAGTTGCTGACTGTCAAAATGCTCCTCACTACATCCTGTTCCAGCCGATATGTGGTATGTTTAGTTTGTAGTCTAAAATTCCCCAAAAATGTCGCTGTTCCCGACGCAAACTAGACAAAGCTAGTCTTTAATAGAAATAAGAAACTGTCACATGTAGGAATAAATGATTGGTAACGTAGCAACTTGTTTAAACAACATCCTATCGCTCGAAGTGTGCCAATCAGGCGCTACTTTAACAATCCTCGAAGCCAATTTGTCATGTTCACCATCAACCTGCATGTCGGTGACGCGGGTGGGTTTGAAGCGCAATTAATTTCGGTTATTAATGAAATGCGAGCAAACACGGTTGTGTGGCTTTTGCTGCTGGTGTTGAGGTTTATTGTTGCCTAATTTGGTATGGCGCTGTTTTGCTATAGCCCGTGTCAGGACAAATATTATCAGCAGATACAGCAGCCACTCGATCACCCGAGTCACGGCGGTATGAGTCGAATTTTCTCAAGCAAGTATGTAAGTATATGCAATCTCTTAACCCATTTAGCGCTAATCACGAATTCACGACATGTTGTCGTTTTGCCTCTACGAAGCATTTTCTCTACTTACATAAACATACCCGGGAAATCCATGTTATCTGACGACATAGCACTACGACCGTAGTTCAGCGGTGAATGGGCTTATGGCGCCCTTTACCATAAGCCCATTCACCGCTGTGTTTTTAAAATATTTGCATTTTAACCAGCCCTATCTCTGCCCCGATCTAAGATCCTCTACGACCATTTTAACTTGAAAACCCGCGGAATTGTGTCAAACCCTTAGGTAAGCCCTTTTAAAATATTATAAGGAGCTCTTCAGTGGCTCATTTAAGTTTAGAGGCTCAAGCCAAGAGTTCTTCTTAAAGCCGATATTATACGTATCACGTACAAATCTGCTAAATGCTGATATGTATATGAGAGACTCTCATTGAGAGTACGTTTTGGAGACAAAAATCGAAGATCAACTAAAAATACTAGTTTGAATGGGCTTATGCAAAATTGTAGTTTTTATTGAAATTTTACTTGTTTTAATCAAGGGCAAATATCATGGAAAATTGGAACGGAAAGTAGATTATATTAGCAAGGGCAGAATTCAACCAAAAGTTTACTCTTTAGGAATAGTCGCGCCATTTTACGAGAATTTTGCTGCCCATATTTAATATGATTTTTTGTTTAAAATGATGAATAAATCTGTTTTTAATAATTATTTAAGAAACAAAAAACAAATATACAAGAAAAAAAAACATTAAGAAAACAAACAAATCAGACAATTTATAATTATGAACTATACTAAAAATATTATTGCTAAACATTAAACAAAAGATCCAAATTTATGGAGATTTGTATTTTTGGTGGTGGTTTGTTATATTTATTTGTGTAAGTATTTATTTTCGCACACGGTGGGAACATTAACTGCATGCAATAAAATACGCACCTGCGACCTGGGGCTTTACGAATTACCGCCCGTGGTTTGTCTAAAGTTTTACGTCTTGCTTTGGCCAGGAAGTGAGATTTTCTCCTCGCGTAGTCCAAATCCCACTTACGGGCTTGGTCACGTAAATAAATATAACGGGCTAGTACTGATTAACAAGTACGTTATTATTTCGCGGATTAGTAAAGTAATAATAAATATATTTGTTTTAATTTCGACGTGCTTTGGGTCTCTTTTTTCCCAAAAATAATACAGCGAGACTTACCAAGTCAATTAGTTGAGACAGCCGCAGGCCGAGTTTCACCAAAACAGTATTATTGTTCTTATCAACAGGTCGGATTAGCCTATTATAATTACTAAGCAAATCATCGTAAAGTCTCTTAGCGTCCGGATTGGCCCACACGACCAACACAAAAGAAAACGATATGAAAATTATACTGAATCGCGTTGAAAACATTTTCACTCACTTTGAGGTTATGTTTCAAAATCAATAGCACTGACAAAACGCTGTTGCTTTTTCAAAATCATACGCGTTAAAAGCGTAAGTAAGTATCTTTTAAAGTCTATGAGTTGTTTTAAAAAGCGATTTTATAGTATATTTGACAGCTTTACCCGAGAGCGCTCAGTCTGTGGCGCCATTGCGACCGAAACGTCAAATCGCTACTGCGCAGACTCGCTTTCTGTTTATTAACTTGACCAATGAAAAACTTCAGTTGTAGCTACATTCGACAAGTGACGAATAAAATCTGGTTAAGGTTTACTTACTGTATTAAACTTAGATTATCATTCAAATATACTGAATTGTTTTGTCATTTTTCGGTGTAGTTTTTTTTTAATTTTAAAGGGTTGGATATGGTTATGTTCAGCCAAATATGCATATTTTTCGGCTCCGAATACATTATTTACGTGTAAGTAACCGATCGATGCGCAGTACGCACGCGCGTTACCCATTCATGGTTGTCGCCGCATCGCAATAATAGATGGCGTTGGCTGTAGGCAATTAATTTCAGTTGTTATATTTACGAAGGGATCTCACTAGGGCGGGAATGCACGGCTTATCTCCCGGTACTTAACGGGTTGAAACTTATCTTGTACGCTTCCTTATACCTCATGCTATTAAAGGAGCAGTATTTGTACAAATGTATGTACATGTCACGTCGTTACAGACCAGTGATGATGATTTGTATAGTATATGTTTGTATTATTTTGTGGTACCGTGTTGGAGACAAGCTGTGAGAGGATAGTGGACGAGCGTTTCTCCATAAAAACGTAGTTCCCATTTTCCTCCCTGGATATTAACATCATGGAAAATAGGATATTATCATACGGTTTATAGTATTTTTACGACAGCTAGGGGAGATTAGTTCAAAATCAGGACACGGGGTAAAACCAGGACACGGAAGTATGCCGTCTTCTTCTACAAATGAATACATGAAATATAAATATCGTTTAGTAAATTGAGTGTTTAAGCTATAATTACTCCGAATTAAAATATAATCCGTTAACATGAAGTAGTAAACACGTAAACTTACGCATTTATAACATAAGGGATAACCAAGAACTTCGTAAGACTTAGGTATTCCCAGATTTCATAAAATTTATAGTAATTATAATCCCAAAGTGTAGAACTTGAGACGTTGTGCACTTAAATCGAAGGGCCAAAAAGGTTGAGCAGTAATGCGTTCATAAAAGCGGACCCGGGCAAGAGTGAAAAACTTTTCGCATCTTTCAAATTTGGAAATGTCGAGTTCCTTTGTTTTGAGCGTTCGGATTTAACGGACAACCGTTTAATGGGACGGACGGCATTGTCATATATTATAGCTGTTCAACCAAATCTTGTCAGTAAAAAAAGCGGCCAAGTGCGAGTCGGACTCGCCCATGAAGGGTTCCGTATTTAGGCGATTTAAGACGTATAAAAAAAAACTACTTACTAGATCTCGTTCAAACTAATTTTCGGTGGAAGTTTACATGGTAATGTACATGATATATTTTTTTTAGTTTTATCATTGTCTTATTTTAGAAGTTACAGGGGGGGGGGGGGGGGGACACACATTTTACCACTTTGGAAGTGTCTCTCGCGCAAACTATTCAGTTTAGAAAAAAATGATATTAGAAACCTCAATATCATTTTTGAAGACCTATCCATAGATACCCCACACGTATGGGTTTGATGAAAAAAAAATTTTTGAGTTTCAGTTCGAAGTATGGGGAACCCCAAAAGTTTATTGTTTTTTTTTCTATTTTTGTGTGAAAATCTTAATGCGGTTCACAGAATACATCTACTTACCAAGTTTCAACAGTATAGTTCTTATAGTTTCGGAGAAAAGTGACTGTGACATACGGACGGACAGACAGACGGACAGACAGACAGACAGACAGACAGACAGACAGACAGACATGACGAATCTATAAATAAAGGCGCGAAATTTAAATTTTCTATGGGACGATATCCCTTCGCGCCTACATTTTTCAAATTTGCCGCCTTTTTCTACTGTCAAGATCTGGTTGACCAAGTATAGGATGCGGAGGGTTGTTGAAGGCATGAGGTAGTTTCGTAAATTTTTTGTTCGAAATTGAACTCTATTTTTAAGGAGTTAGGAATGTGGATGTTATGTTTCTAACATCAAGGGACAAGGGTCTTGTAGATACTTATAGAGTACAGTAATTTCGGTCCCTCCCTAATGATAAGTATGAATAAGTATACAATATAAAATAAATAAATAATCGAACTACACACACACAGTAAGCTTATTAAGGTTGTAGGAATTAGACGATTATTTATTTACCCCGCATCCACACTTATCAGAATTTACTTATGGCCCGATTCGGATTTTGAAATAGACACCTGTTAGACATCTCTTAGACATCGCCAAGATACGATAACGATATGTTTAAGATCTAACCTGTCAAATGTGACATTTGCGCAATTCTGGAGATACTCTTGAACGATTTTCACAAGATATGGCTTAGAGATCCAATTCACATCTAATAGATATCTAACTCTAACGTAAAATTGACATTGGTTGCTTGAATTGCGCTGCAAAAGAGAACTAGTTGAAATCTAAACTATAACGTATCTAGAATGGATCTAGTACGTGTCGTCTCTTGTGAATATCTTGAAGTTCGAATACGGCAGTTACTATTTAAATATTGCTAATATACATTTAATTGAGTAATACTGAGTGCTATAACTCTTATTATTATGTGGAGTTGAAAGTAATTTTATAGGTAGAGATTTAAAACAAATATACTTTATACAAAATATCAACTTCGAGCAGTTTTCAGACGTTACAATTGCAAAGTTTTCACAGAGGTTAATGTATAATTCAGTGCTTTGTGCTGCCAGAGACACGTTTTATTTTACTATTATAAGTGTTGTAGTTTCCTTTACTATTCAGGTGGCCGTTGCAAACTACGACTACACTTTGGAAAGTGTATAAGTATTACAGTGTTTTGTTAAGAGTCACCTGAACCCACCATCAAAAAGGCGTTCCCATACACCTAAATGGTCGCGTACTGTGCGGTTTAAGAGGAATTTCCTCCCGCGGATGCTCCGGCTGTGGAATGAGCTCCTTTCCGAGGTTTTCCCGAGGGTCTACAGTATGGGGTTCTTCAAAACAGGAGTGTACAGGTTTTTAAAAAGGTCGGCAACGCGCATGTAACACCTCTGGAGTTGCAGGCGTCCATAGGCTACGGTGACTGCTTGTTTGCCACCGATATGGTATAAAAAAAATACAATCAAAGAACAGTTACACTCTAATTTTAAAACGACAATAGAGTCCACCGCCGGGCGAGCGCGGCAAATCATTCAGTGTGCTCGCCCGGCGGTGCGCGAATCTACCCTGCAGCAATTAATTTACTTACTTGGACTCTATTGCCTAGGTAATAAGGGTGACGACATTTTGGCTAAAATACCAATATCTCAGTTCTGCAATGGAATTCCGCTTGGTGTCCATAGAACAACATGAAGTACATAGAAATACCTATCTAATGACCTTACTCTCATTTCTATTGGCGTTGGGTCCAGACTCCATAAAAGTTGCCCATGGTCCTTTCATGTTATATTTCAAAGTTGTTTTACAGTAAAATTTTGGGACACTTATTTTCTCATTTGGATCGATAGAGCTCATCATTCTGTGTAGAAATGAAATAAAAATGTCCTAATTAAAAAATACTGTCGTGTATAACTTTAAACAAAATGGTACACGTATCTCTGTCCATAAGCCAGCAAGTTTGTGTAAAAGCTCCCACCCAAAGTGTGAATAGGGGACGTCATACACATTTGAACCCCCACGCAGATGTATTATGCAAAAATGCAGGTTTTCTGCGATGTGTTCCTTCCCAGAAAGCAGCTGGTAAATATTTCTACATAAGTCCCGAGAAACTTTAAACGAAAACTTTATAGTTATTCCTACAATTCGTACACGAGGCGAGGGAGTTAAAGCAGAATTGTTGTTTTAATTTTTTTACATATTTTTTTTTTTACTTACTTACTTACTGCTGTGGCGCAACGACCCGAAGTGGATCTTGGCCTCCGACACCAAAGACCGCCACGCTACTCTGTCCAAAGCCGTTTCTGTCCAGTCGACGGCGCCGAGTTCGCTAAGGTATATTTTTTACACTTTTTAATCAAGGGCTAATAATAAGTACCTAATATATCAAGAATAAATTAACACTGAAACTATATAAAGACCATAAAACGTGTCTAATTTATTAATGCTAGTATTAAGTAGCTTTTAGGTAAGTGATATAGCCGAGGGATCTGGCGAGTAAAATTTTTAACAGGTCGAGTACGGCTACCATCAGTTTGGCGCTGACATAAACGCCATCGAGAATGTAATTTACTTTCTATATATCTCGTTTGCACAAATATGCGAGTACGAGCGAGATGTATAGAAAGTAAATTACGTTCTCAATAGCGTAAAATGTCAGTTTTGACACTGTCAGTGACTCATGGTACGGGCTTAGGAGTATATATTCATTTATTATTTATTCCATGAAACAGTTTCCCGAATTCCTTAAACACAAAATACAAATATAAATCATTTATTGATAGAAATTGAGTAATCCTCATCCTTTCGTTTAAGTAATGTACCTAGATATTATCATAGATAGGATGACTGCTGCCGATATAAACCCACCCAAAATATCGACTAGTAAGTACATCTTTAGAAATTAGGTGGGTGATTCATCTCAATTTGATCGCCTTCTGCAATTATTACCGAGCGGCCTCTGGAGGATTGGAGACCGAATTAAGTACTCCAAGGCCAGTGCCTTGCCTAAATACAGTTATTGAGTCAACAGCGATATTGGATCAGTTAGATATAGAGTAAAAATATAGTTATTTTATTTAAAAGGTGGCCAAATTGTTATTTAATTACTTGTGCTAAAACGAACAAGCGAAAGGATCCAAAATGAAACCATTAGCGTAACTAGTGGTTTGATAAGTGGAATCTTGAGCGTTTCGAGGGCTTCAAGCTCGGTTAAACAAACTTTGCTACCGAGGAAACACAACAACAGTTTTTACCACATGCACACCAACGAGAGGAAAATACTAACTGTAAACATTAAAGAATTCGTCACACAGGTGCATTTTTCGCATATAAAACGCTCACGCCTCGCCCGGAAAACGCACCTGTGTCACTGAACCTTTAGAATCCAATTCAAACGAAGTATTTAAGTTGCTACTCTGATTTTACTAATCCTTATTTCAACGAAATAAGGTCCATTATATCTAAATATAATTATCACTGTTAGTACATCTCAATTAACGAGGTAGTTAATAGGTTTAATTAGTATAGAATTCAGCGCGCCGTAATAGAAAGCCGTGTCGGATATAATTATTTCCACTGATCGAGTTAGATCGGATGCGCATTAATTATAATGTTAACACGTATTCAATGAGTGATTTAATATCACGTTGATAGCAAGGTCCATTCTAATTAATTAATTTGTTATGGTACTTATTGAACTGGTTTTGTTACGACATAGACGATCGTCTGGGTGATTGGTACACATCTCACGCATGACTATAAATAAATATTACAGGACGTTTTTACACAAATTAAGTCCCACAGTAAGCTCAAGAAGGCTTGTGTTGTGGGTACTTAAACAACGATATATATAATATACAAATACATAGAAAGAAAATCCCAAGACTCGGGAACAAATATCTGTGCTCATCACACAAATAAATGCCCTTACCGGGATTTGAACCCAGGACCGCGGCTTCACAGGCAGGGTCACTGTAGACGACGCAATGTACTGGACCTGAAATGAGTAACCTGAAACATAAAACTTAGTAATTAATATACATTTTAGTTAAATATTATAAAAATAATATGTAGGTACTTACCTTGCTTACCACTGCTGTTTTCTATGTGTTAATAAAGTGTGCGCGAGAGCATGCATATGTGTGCAACGAGCCTCGGCTATCGACCAATCAACGTCAGTTCCCTATACGCTTCCGAGCGATACACGCATGTCCATGCGCTCTAACACTTACGTCAAAAAGTATCCCTAGTTGTTCTTATTTCGCTCCTCTCCACCTGTGGCTGCAATCGTCAGCTACACATGGTCCTATCAAACCGGATCCAGAGGAGCACGGATGTCAGGACGCAAAGGAATGTTCCACACGCCTCCGCACACAATGGTTAAAACGCGGGGTGCTCTCGAAAGAGAGAAGTTGAAACATACCACGGATGCTCAGAGTGAAGTGCCATGCCCAAAGAACTCCAAAGAAGAAGAATTTATGGATCGCGCAAGTCAGTTCAACGCGAAGGCGCTCAGTTTGCAGATTCAGCCCAGCGCGAAAGAGGGTAGCATCAAAACTGAAACTGAACATGGTTATCACCGATCTAATACTTCAAATAAAACTTCGATGTCTTCACTACAGGCAAAAAAAAAACAATTAGAGTTAGACGCCGCCGAAGCTAAAGCTAGGATCGAGAAAGAGTTAATAGATAAAAAGCTAGACGCTGAACTCGCTAAGCTGGATGAAGAATATTCTCAGAAGTCCCGTTGCAGTGGAGAACAACGATCTATTTTGTCCGAAACATCTCAAAAAGTGGAACAGTGGCTCGAGAAAAGTCGCCAAGACGATCAAGACGAACGCGTTCTCGCGACCCCTTGGCAAGAACCGAACCCCGGACCCAGCTCACTTCAAACCCTAGCACAAGCAATGGAAAAACTAGCTACTACAACTCAAAGTGCTAATACTCGCCTGTTATCTCGATTAGCCACGTCTAAGGACTTACCGTTATTTTCTGGTGAATCGCTCGAGTGGATTCAATTTAAAAAATCATACGAACAATCCACGATGTTATGCAACTATAGTGATACTGAAAATATCGCGAGATTAGAGAAATGTCTCCGTGGTGAAGCTAAAGAAACGGTCTCGTCTTTATTTACGACCGATACCTCACCACGCGCCATCCTAGACGCACTAGAGCTACGATTCGGAAGACCCGACCTAATCATAAATAAAATCTTAACACAATTTAAAAAATTGCAACCTTTACCGCAAGCGTATCATATCGAGTTGGTGAACTTCGCCGTCAGAGTAAAGAATTACGTGGCAGCTGCAGAGTCTATTAAGCAGACCGATCATCTTCGAAGCCCTGAGTTACTAAGCATCGTTATATCAAAGTGTCCCAGTGCGCTTATCAACAAGTGGGCAGACTATATATACGAACATAGCGATACAAATAAAGCTAAATTGCAGTTATTCTCCGAGTTCCTGCACAAAGAAGCTACGAAGATCGCCGCCGCTGGTGTAACTCATATCCATTCTCAAAATGAACACAAGTTTCCCAAAAAGATGGAAGACCGAAAACTTCAAGTTCACCCCATTTTAAACAACGATAATGATACTAACACGAAGTGCAAGTTTTGTAAGGTGTCTTATCATCCGCTGACTAATTGCATTAAATTTAAACGCGCGCTACGCAAGGATAAATGGCGCTTTGTCAAAATAAATAGAATATGCCATAAATGCCTGTTGCTAGGCCACGGGAAAGAAACCTGCCCGGCCGCATCGTGCGATGTTGACGGCTGCGGGCTACCCCACCACCGCCTCCTTCACTGGCCGAATAAACCTAACGCAGCCAGTGCAGCGCCACGCAATAACAGCACTAATGAAGACCCAAATAATACGCCAACATTAAGCGCGACAGATGAATCTGCCAACAACAATCCCACGACCGCAATCGTAACAAATACTGTCGTGGAACCTAGTGATAGTGATAGTGTTTACCTAAAGTCTGTACGAGTGAACCTGCATGGACCTGGCGGCACTATTGCTACATACGCCCTTCTAGACGATGGGGCCGCAGTGAGTCTCATATCAGCTGATCTTGCTAACTGTGTCAACCTTCAAGGTCAGCCAAAGACAATAAGCATGAAATGTGCATGGAAATCTAAATTCGAGTGTATAAGTGAAACTGTGAACTTTAAAATCTCGAACTCAAGTGGTGAAATGTATGACTTACGTGCACGAAAAATGAGTGAGCTAGACTTACCAACACTGGACCTATCTAACGTGAACTTAGACTCTTACGATTATTTACGCGATCTAACAAGTGTTTTCCCCCGCTGTAATATGGAACCGAAGTTATTAATCGGACAGGATTTTTACCATTTGATAATGCCGCTAAAGACTGTTTATCGGGGCAATTTTGAACCTTGTGCCACATTAACAAAACTCGGTTGGTGTTTACATGGAACCTTACCTGCAGCTGTACTCGGCCGACCTTTGACCGCCGAGCATGCCTTGACAACCGTGCTGTATGAGCGCGCTAAACCGGCCGCCGAAATCTGCAACGCATGCACTCCGCCCTCCACCGCCACCCCCGCGGACATACTTGCCGCGCGGCGGGAGACGCACACATGCACAAACGCAGACACACACTCATCACCTCAATCGTCAAGCGATGCACTTAGCGACAGCACAGATAAACAACTTCATGAACTGGTTCGCCGATCGTTTGCGCTCGAATCAATAGGAGTGAACTCTAAGCCACGCGTAAATAAGGACGACATTCGCGCAGTCAACATCATTGATAACTCTGCAAAATTAATTAACGGGAGTTATGAAATTAGTTTACCATGGAAAAACGATGCTAAACTGCCTGACTCTTACCCAAATGCTTACAAGAGATTCCTCGCTGTGGAAAGAAGAATGTTGTCAGATGAAGGATACGCCTCTAGGTATACGGAGCGTATTAATCATCTACTTGAAAACAATTACGCCCGATTATTATCAGACGACGAATTGTTAGCGCCACATAAACGCATATTTTATTTAGCCCATTTCGGAGTCGATAACAAAAACAAGAAAAAATTGAGACTTGTGCATGACGCCTCAGCCGCCACCGCCGGTCGATCCCTGAACGACTACCTACTCCAGGGTCCTGACCTACTTCAGTCTTTACTGGGCATCATGCTACGCTTTCGAGAAAAACCTGTTGCAATTATGGGCGATATAAAAGAATTCTTCCATCGCATCAAGATAACGAAAGAAGATCAGCACGCATTACGATTTTTATGGCGCGAAAACGCAAACAGCGAACTAAAAACCTACGTTATGACGTCATTGTTATTTGGAACCAATTGTTCTCCATTCATTGCACAACATATTAAAAATAAAAATGCAATGCGATTCCAAAACGAAATGCCTGAAGCGGTCAAAGCCATTCTGAAGTCACATTATATGGACGACTACATCGAGAGTGTGGACAACGAGCAGTTAGCTATCAAGATGATAACAGAAGTTTCCGAAATCCACAAACAAGGTGGCTTCGAAATAAGAAATTGGATTTCTAACAAACCCGAAGTCTTGGAATGCACGCCAAAAGAAACCTTAAGTGATAAGGCAATAAGGTTCAAAACCGGATGCGACGACGTACCTGAGAGAACGCTCGGGTTGCTATGGTACCCGGCCAGCGACACATTCGGCTTTGATTTATCACTTAAACGCATTCCGACGGAGATAATTAACCTGCAAAGAAAACCTACGAAGCGGGAACTCCTGCGCATCTATATGTCAATATTTGACATTTTTGGCTTTCTTGCGCCATTTACTGTTAAAGCAAAAATAATGCTACGAAATATCTGGAGAACGGATACTAAATGGGACGATGAGATTCCTACGAATGAATATACAGTATTTCGCAACTGGATAACGGAATTACAAACTTTGAAAGATTTGCGCATTCCAAGGTTTTATTTTCACGACGAACGAGTTATGAGCGAGCGCGATAATACTGATAACGCTCGCTGCCACACCTTGCGCCAGAATGAGACGACTATAGAACTCGAACTTCACATCTTTTGCGATGCTGCTCCCACTGCATACGCTGCCGTCGCTTATTGGCGTAAAGTACATAACATCAATGAAGTACAAGTTTCATTCATCGCGAGTAAGTGTCGTTCGTCACCTGTGAAGAAATATATAACTATACCTAAACTTGAGATGGAATCAGCTGTTATCGCCTGCAGACTCGCTGACACAATAGCGCGCGAACACAGGTTGACCGCCTGCACACGATACTTCTGGACCGATTCCTTAATCGTTTTACATCAAATAAAAAACGACACGCGCAACTATAAAGTTTTTATCGCTAATAGACTTGGCGAAATTGATGAATTATCTCAATCCTGTGAATGGAATTATATACCTACCGACTTGAATATAGCTGACAAAGCGACAAAGTTAAATACTTACGAGTTGAATAACGACTGCGACTGGCTCCGCGGCCCTGAATTCCTGTACTCGCCGCGGGACACCTGGCCGAAGTATGACGCTGCAAAACAAAACATAAACAAAGATCAGCTGTTACAAGTAAACACGCTATATGAAATAAAGGTTGAAGACTTACCTGTTGTTCCTGATTTGAATAAATTCTCTTCGTGGACCAGACTATGGAGATGTATGGCAAACGTTTTGTTGTTTATTACGAGGTGCAGAAGACCTGGTAATGCGCAGATTGATGCCGACACGATGCAACGCGCTGAAACTGAATTATTGCGTTACTCACAGATGAAATCGTTTCCAGAAGAGATTTATGCACTGAAAAATAATAAGGCAATCGAACCAAACAGCCGTTTACGCAAGTTAACCCCAATATTAGATGATCACGGATTGCTACGCGTCGGCGGGAGGATCGACGCTGCTTCGTATGTTGATTTCGACCTGAAACGTCCCGTTATACTTGACGGACATGATTATATAACGAGATTGATAATCAAGCGTTATCACGAGATGGCTGCGCACGGCAATAACGAAACTGTAGTCAACGATATTCGTCAAAAATATTGGATTGTCAATTTACGCCCTACGGTACGTACAGTCGCGACACGATGTTTGTATTGCCGAATTAAAAAAGCAAGACCTAGCAACCCACGGATGGGAGACTTACCGGCGGCGCGACTCGCCCATCATCAACGCCCGTTTACTCACTGCGGCGTTGACTTATTTGGGCATATGGAAGTGACAGTCGGCCGTCGTCACGAGAAGCGGTACGGAGTACTCTTCACCTGCATGACAGTACGAGCAATCCATATAGAATTGGTACCCTCGCTGTCTGCCGATTCCTTTATCATGGCCTTGAGACGAATGGCATCACGACGAGGCTGGCCGTACAGAATGTACTCAGACCATGGTACCAACTTCAGAGGCGCTGATGCTGAACTGAGGAGATCGTTTAAAGAGATAAACGACCAAGCTAGCGTCAGAGACCTACTGACTACACATGAACTTGAATGGCGCTTCATATCACCGGCGAGTCCACACATGGGCGGCTCCTGGGAGCGATTAATTAGAAGCGTCAAGACATCCCTGAAAGTGATCTTAAAGGAACGAGCCCCACGCGAAGAGGTTTTGATCACATTGTTGGCAGAGGTGGAAAATATTGTAAATAGTCGTCCGCTTAGCTACGTATCGACAGACCACGGCGACCCAGAAAGTTTGACACCAAACCACTTCCTCATAGGCTCCTCTTCGAACCTCCCAGTTCCTGGAGTATTTGATGATACTGACCTGTTCCGGAAGAAAATGTGGAGAATAGCACAAAGACTTACCGATGCATTCTGGCGGCGTTGGATGCGCGAGGTACTACCAAACCTTCTACCACGACAAAAATGGTGCCAAGAGGGCAAACAGCTAAAAAAGGGCGATGTCGTGGTAATCGTAGACCCAGCGATGCCTAGAAATGTCTGGCCCAAAGGACGGGTCCATGAAGTTCACGCTGGCGCCGATGGGCGCATTCGAATCGTCGATGTAAAAACACAATCCGGAATGCTTACCAGACCAGTGGCGCGTTTAGCGTTGCTCCCCACAGCTGATGATGATTGTCCTTGACGGACAATGGGGCCGAGAATGTAGACGACGCAATGTACTGGACCTGAAATGAGTAACCTGAAACATAAAACTTAGTAATTAATATACATTTTAGTTAAATATTATAAAAATAATATGTAGGTACTTACCTTGCTTACCACTGCTGTTTTCTATGTGTTAATAAAGTGTGCGCGAGAGCATGCATATGTGTGCAACGAGCCTCGGCTATCGACCAATCAACGTCAGTTCCCTATACGCTTCCGAGCGATACACGCATGTCCATGCGCTCTAACACTTACCTCAAAAAGTATCCCTAGTTGTTCTTATTTCGCTCCTCTCCACCTGTGGCTGCAATCGTCAGCTACAGTCACTATCCACTAGGCCAGACCAGTCGTCAAACTATAGTTGTGCCGTTCTCGAGAACAGCCCAAATATATCCACGACTCTCACTTCATTTCGCATGCACCAATCAGCCAGAGGGATCTTCAAGGTCGTATCGAATTAAGAGCAGCCGTAACAAATTGTTAAATTTGAATCGGACTCAGAATTGCGTTGCGTGGAAGCGTTAAAGCGGTAACGCGTGCGACTTTCAAATCAAAGGTCGCGGCTCTGAAGCTCTACCCCGTCTGGTACAGTCAGCAGCAGAAGTTGCTAAGCGGGCCAGGTGTTCAAAATGATCTTGTCGCGACTTTATTGTTAAGAGAATAAGAGAGTGTCAAGGACATTTGGAACATCTTGCTTAAGAACTTCTGCTGCTGACTGACACGTGTTTCATGAAACTTATTATTCGACAGTATCACAAAATTTTATTGTCATTGAAGTACTTATGCTAACTTTTAACTCAATCAGACAGAGAACGAGCTTGTTCAAAAATAAACAAAAAAACTGCCACGTGCATGTCGGGCAACGCATAATGCAGGGTGCCGTAGGTACCTTCATATTATTATGATATAAAAAGTAATACCAGCAGAAGAGCGCATCTTTCCAGCACTTACGTTCCTCTAAACTTGGTAGTGGCTAACAAAATACACCGATGTTAAAACAGGGAAGGTTAGTATGGCTAATTCCGTCATGGACTATTCCGTCCACGAGCATATAATATATATTTCTTTGATTTTCAATCGTAGGAAAAAAACCACCTGCTTTTGATTGCTTTAACTAAAAGCAATTACTGCTTTGTCGGTGAAATTATCAATTTTGTTCGTTGTTCGAGAAAAACGTTAGTAGACGAAATAATCCCTATGACGGAATTAGCCACATTTGACCTTACCTAATTTATTTTAAATTTCTTCCAAAGGATCTAAGCACAAAACCGAATTATTCTCAAGTCGGCAACAAAAAGAAACATAAGTATAACATCTTGAATTTCTGAAAAGCAATCAAACTTGTTGCTTAAGATTTGAAGAATATTTAGAAATGTTATTTAAGCGGCGAAATTACCTGCCGGTTCAGAACAAAGAAACTTTTCAGATTGTGTTCATTAAATTCGAGTAAGATAAATACAACGTGCTGGAATTATCAAGTAATTAATTTTGATCAAAATACTAAACTTACCTACTGCACCATAAAGGCTGAATCACGTTAGACCGGGCCGTGTCCGGGCCGGAGCTTCCGGCGCTTCGTTTTCTATGGAAAGCATCACGTGATCATCTGTCATCTGTCATAGAAAAGTAAGCGCAGGAATCTTCGGCCCGGACACGGCCCGGTCGGCCCGGTCTAACGTGAGTCATCCTTTAAGATGTAAATTGGATCAGGATATCAGCAGCATTAAGATGTCTCTCGGATGCTAATTGTAGAAACGAGACGAGTAGAAAAAAGTCTTTTATATTATCATTCCTATATCAAGTGACTGGTTTAAAAGTTGTAACACACTATCGCTCCGCACCGCGACCTTGGTGCGTCGCACCCATAAGTATAAGAGCGAGAAACAGCTACATCTTTCTCGCTCTCGCCTCCTTTTAAACAAACACTATAAACTCAAACTCAAAATATACTTTATTCATGTAGGCCCAGCAACAAGCACTTAAGAATATAATAACTTCAACCCAATTTTCACTGAACCCTCCAAACCACAAGGTGTTTAACTGTTTAATCCCAAAACATGTCAATAAACCACATTTGTTACTGCAGCCATTCATGCATAAAACAAGGGAACAGAAACTAATAAGAGTAACCTGACAGCTTCCCAGATACCAATAACTAATTCTTGTTTAATCCTATCTAATAATATTTACAATCTAATTCAAACCTTAACCTAACGCACTAAAGTTTTTTATAAAGTTCGTGTGGTGACGAGATAAGAATTTGCGAGGATGACGTGTCGATATTATGATAAATAAGCTACCCTCGTCACAATGCCGCGTTGTGTTGTGGGTAAATGGAAAATTTGACCGGTATTTGTTTAGTCTTGCGACTTAAAACAAATATACGGTAGGACGGTGTGTGCACAAATCAAATGATAATTTTACAGCTGGCAATACGTGTGCTGAATACAAAAAAAAAAACAATATAGTCGGTCAAACCAATTTGTCAGTAAATTGGAACAAAAAAAAAATCTATACTCATCCTTTTCTTTCGGGTGCTAGTACTAGTGTAAGATAAAGATAGTATGATTATCTCTGTCTATGTTTGAAATGAGACAGTCCTTTGACACACTATAACCTCCTACATCATTAAAGCAGTTGCTCTCTGGGGTATAACAGAGAAGCTGCTAAGAACAGAGTACTAGAATACACTCAATCACTCACACGCACACACACACACACACACACACACACACACACACACATACCCACACACACACACACGCACACGCACACGCACACACTCACAAACACAAACACCTGTCTCAGTCGATATTCACACCTTAAATCAAACGAAACGAGTAAGAATTAACAGAAACAGTGTACTTGTAGCTGTGTTGTAATGCATGTTTTAGAATTAAGTTAAAAACATATTAACTAGTAATTCTGTATAATTACCTACATATCTTAGTTACCTAATGTTAATAAAATAAAATAAATATTGTACTACTTATAAACCTAGGGAAGAGCGGTGCCTCCCAACACAAGCATAAGCTTACCGGGCGGCTCCATCCCCTGTATCACAAAAATGTATACTATTATGAAAATAAAAAGAAAGAATTTTTGAATTTTTTTTTAAATAATGAGCCTAATAGGATCTCAGGGCGAATCAAATCAAGAAGAAAAATCCATTGGTGTTTGAAATATTCCATTAATAAGATGAACATGATTGACCTGTCACCATGGGGTCGGGGCGACACGCCCCTAAGTCTAGTTAATATTAAGTTTTAATTTGTATTTATCTGTAGACTTTAGTGAATAATTTAATTTTATTGTACAGTCTAATAGTTTAATTTTAATTTTATTTTATTGTAATTTTATGGAAGCGATTTCCGGAATTAAACAATTTCATTTCATTTAGGTATTATTACTTTTGCTTCCAAACAGGAAAAGCATCCCAGTCTCCAACGCAACTCGTGGAACAAATCGCCCGTCTAAAAAACCGTCATAAATTGGGCCAAGTCACAAAACTCTTCGTCACGTTAAATTTTATTGTGGAGCCTACGTGGGTTAAACTTTGGTTATTATTGAAATGATTCTGACAAAGGCCGTTATTGCTGAGAAATGATACGGAGTTGGCACCGGCGGGGAGATCGTTTGGCGATAAATAGTACTTAAAAACTTGAAGTAAGTATATTTACTGACATTGGGGAATCAGGGAAAAGCAATCGGGATGTCATACCGTTCAACTTTGCCCTGTAGAAGTAGCCTTAACACGAATTTGACACTGACATATTCGCTAGCGCCTGCGTAATGTACTTCCTATGCATTACGCTCGTACTGGCATATTAGTGCGTAATTTAAGTGTAAATATCGCCATATGTCATTATATCTATCAAAATGATAGACGTTAAATCGAATATTAATCAAACCACTAATCGATATCTGAAGTGTCGGAAACGGACGCCTCGGCCCGGACCCGGACCGTTCTAAAGTGAATCATCCTTTAGCCTGTGCGTTATCTGTCAGTATTTTTATACATTTAGATGGATCGTCTCAACTTAACTCTAATTGGGCCCAAAATGTCAATAATCGCAACTCGGAACTCAAATTGCAGCAGCAGACGTATTTACCCTTTACGTATCACAACATTCGTAACTTTACATTAACACAGACAAGTAAATAACAAAGACTGTTATCGTCCAAAAATAGTGTTCTACTTCACATTTATTGGGGACTCAGAGGCGTATTACTCAGCTTGTAATAACATGTTATTTATGAACTTGATCTGGATATATTATGGGTATAATCTGTCAATGTTAAAAGTGACATTTCTAGTTGATGAAATGTCACCGAAATGTCACTTTGGACACTGACAGATCATAGTCTCATTTTATTTTAATTTTTTTTTGTTTCGTCCATCTGGACAGGCTCATTTTATTTTAAGCGTCAATGGGAATTCTCTACCAGCCAACGTGAATATTAGCGAAGGTGGTCTAATATAATATTACTTAGGGTACAAATCAAATAATTTTGTTTTGTGTCTTTTAAGTAGACTACAATCTATATTATTGAATAGTCCCTGGTGTTACCTTTTTCAATTAATACGTACCTAGCTGTGTGTTGGAGTTACATGGTAACCGGTTTGTTGACTCTGGATAGAGTTTCTCTTTGGACGTTTCTGTAAACTTTGCGTTTGAAGGCCTAACTCGACTATGTAACCGCAAATGGCGAGGCGATTATAGGCCACGCCACGCGGTCAGCGGCGTTTGATGTTTCAGAATATGGTTTCGATTTGATATTGGGCATTAGGAAATTATAGTGTTGTGTTCTTGGTATGGAAGGTTTACAGTGTTCTTAGGGATCGGAGAGTAGAGATGCGCAAACCGCTTCACTGTATAAATATACTTAATTGTATAAATATGCGAGTAATTCAGGTAGAATGTCTGAAATAGAATTAAAAAGGCGGCGGTGGTTATTTCGAAATGCTATTTAAAGTAAGTACACCGTGTGACATACGGTACAGCAGAATCTTTTGTTTTGTTTTCTATGCACCGAGCTATAAAATTGCATTTATGTATCATTCATTATGTCACAGTGGTTTGTCAACACAAATCATATTTGACTAATCAATTTAAAAACGATATGTTCTCGAAAATGTCGCGTTAATAACTTATCATTTAGGACTTTGGACGACTTTAGAGCTATGATCTACCCTGTTAGATAGGTACTTTATTAAAAAACAAAAAAACGGCCAGTACGGCTGGCTGCAGTCTTTATTTGATTCGTTTAGTAAAAAAAGAACGGAGAATGTTTAATAGCTTTAAGTCCTCCTTTTGTTCAATGGCTTTTCTCATTTACGCGACTTAAACAATTAAACTGCCAGATAAGACTGTACACAAATTAATATGTATTAAATTTAACTATAATAAAAATATTAAAGTGTGGTCATACCTAGCCGTGTGCCTCATAACTAAGTTGCATTCTCTTGATGATAATATATCGCGTACTCTTACCCAGTGCGTCGCATTTAAACCCCCGCAATGCGGCGCGCACACTTAGACTACCACAAAACAAATTATACTGATTCATTGCTGACGGGTTACGGAATAGACTTGTAGCTCTGTGAGTTGTAGACCACGCGAACCGCCATTTTGGAAAAATTCCAAAAACTTAATGGACAAAAAACTTCCTTAAATTATCAAACCTGTTTAAAAACTTCACGGGAATCGGTTGAGAAATTTAATGTGACCTAGAACCCGATTCAGATTCAACAGTTTGTTACGGTTTTGATCTTATTATTACGATCTTACGATTATGAAGATCGCGACCAGTTCAAAATCATAACAACAACGACACACACAATAACGACTAACACACAACAACAGTTATACACACAACAACACAACGACACAACAACAACAGCAACTATAGTCATACGTTCAATCGAAAAAGCCCCTCAATAAAGAAAAAAAAAATGTTGTCATAAAAATCGTCCAAAAGAAGATACTTAAAAAAAAAGTAGTTTTCTGTGACATATATGAATCGTAACATTGAAAAAGTCAAAACACACCCTTCCAACGCTTCCCTAAGTGATTACAGTGATTTCAAATCTCTCCCAAACACTTCTCGCTTTGCGCTATTTAGACAAAGCTGTTTTGAACCTTAAAGTAGCGCGTTAGAGCGGGATTTCGATTAAAATTGTACTGTAGTCTTTGATGTTCTCTAAAAGGCGCGAATTGAAGTAACGGGAAGAAAATTGTTCACAGCCGATGCAATTGGGCTGTTTGACTGTTCCAAGCATTTGTATAATGAATATTGCTTAATCTAATTTGTGATAAAATATTTTAAATGCGCTACTTAGCGCTGGCAGCCTAGCGGCAAGAGCGTGTGACTTTCAATCCGGAGGTTGCGGGTTCAAACCCTGGCTCGTACTAATAGTGGAATTAATTTATATACGATTTACTTATTATGTGGTATTTAATTTACTAGTCGTTTTTCGATGAAGGGAAACATGGGTAGGAAACCGAATTAATCCCAATAAGGCCTTGTTTCCCGTCTGGGTTAGAAGGTCAGATGGCAGTCGCTTTCGTAAAAAACAGTGCCTACGCTAATTCTTGCGATTAGTTGCCAAGCGGAATCCAGATTGCCGTGAGTCGTACGGGTCGTCGTACCAAAAAGGTAGGACAACGCGAGGAATATGATGATGATTTGAAATGCGAAAGTAACTGTTGGTTACTTTGTCTTTCTGTTACATCTTCACACTAAAACCGCTGAACCAATTAAGATGAAATTTAACCTAAGTAATAATGTTCAGTAAACGATGGTTCTTAAATTAAAAGTTCTGCGATAAAGTTGGTACCTAAATGAAATTAGACGACGAAGAAAATTGTAGCGTTGACGCTTACTGTCTGACTGTCAATCTTCTAAACAAAATAGTTGCGGACTGAACGTCGATACCCGTAATTACAGTGTATTTAATTCTGTGTCTGTATATAAATATGTAATGTAAGAAATATTAATTATTATTTGTTTCTAAAAATATTTATTCCTTGTCGTATTACAGCTATTTTTGACGAATTTTAGAAAACCCAACGTTAACTAGAAACAATTGACTTCACGTTTTTGGAGGCATTACAAATACCTTCTAGTTTTGACCGCCGTTCCCTAGTATAAATACTAAATGCAGTGAAATATTTTCCTAAATTAAATAGGTACCTGGTAAATAGGCTCTGCGCCGGCCAGGGTTGTCAAAACATTTTCACAAGCAGCTGCACCGGAACTCTTATTAGACGAGCCAGCGGCGGCGCACTGCTGAAATACCTGAGCGTCTCAATTTTTACCAGCTTTTACGTAGCTTCTTCAATTTTTTTCGTATTTTACTTAGTTTCACTTTATTTACATGTTGCAATATTAGACTTTGGACTAGTACCTATTCAACAACATTACGCATAATAGTCGTTCAAAATAAGTTATAGGCACTACTGACCCACCAGAATCACAATATAATTATACATAGGTATTATAATATTCAGAGCGACATACAAAGATAAAAGGTAATCGGGTGCATAAGTTATTTATGAAGTGTAATGCAATTATTTTACTCGCGAGAGCATTTTAACCTTCAATAAAGAGACAATAAAAATATACGTATTTAGTGTGGCTCAAAAATAAGGGACACTAAAATCACTTAACTAAAATAAAATGTATTAGGTATGTTCAAAATATTCTCCTTTAGCTATGATACAAAAACGCAAAGGTTCGTTAAAATTAAATATCAAAAATATTCCGCCGTAAGAGATGCGAGTAACATATCAAAAATTTAAAAATACGAATACCGCCCTTATCTTAGTCGTAAAGTAACTTAACAGAGTGCAGAGATGAGAGTCATATAGTTTCATGTGTCATGAAATATTGTCGGCCATGCAAAACCGAGTCTGGCCACGTAAGCACTAAATCAGAGATTCAATAATCCAGCTGGACATCGCAATGTGCTGTCTTCAACGCTTCCATACTGCATTATTATTGCACGACAGGTGTACTTGTTTGCTAAAAGCGTTTTATATGTAATTTCAAAATTTTGATAATTTATAATATTATCATTTTTCGAACTGTCTTCTATCAGACTCAGTACTCCTAGATAACAGGGCGGAATACTACTACATCTCTGATTTAGGCAGCCCTACCCAAAGTTAAGGGCTAAGGCAAAAAAAAAACCGACCAAGTGCGAGTCGGACTCGCGCACGGAGGGTTCCGCACCATCAACAAAAAATAGAGCAAAACAAGCAAAAAAAAACAATCAAAAAAACGGTCACCCATCCAAGTACTGACCCCGCCCGACGTTGCTTAACTTCGGTCAAAAATCACGTTTGTTGTATGGGAGCCCCACTTAAATCTTTATTTTATTCTGTTTTTAGGGTTCCGTACCCAAAGGGTAAAAACGGGACCCTATTACTAAGACTCCGCTGTCCGTGCGTCCGTCCGTCCGTCCGTCCAGACAGTTGAAATTTTCACAGATGATGTATTTCGGTTGCCGCTATAACAACAAATACTAAAAACAGTATAAAATAAAGATTTAAGTGGGGCTCCCATACAACAAACGTGATTTTTGACCGAAGTTAAGCAACGTCGGGTGGGGTCAGTACTTGGATGGGTGACCATTTTTTTGCTTGTTTTTTGATGGTGCGGAACCCTCCGTGCGCGAGTCCGACTCGCACTTGGCCGGTTTTTAGTATTTGTTGTTATAGCGGCAACAGAAACACATCATCTGTGAAAATTTCAACTGTGATAGCTAGGTTCGTGAGATACAGCCTGGTGACAGACGGACGGACGGACGGACAGCGGAGTCTTAGTAATAGGGTCCCGTTTTTACCCTTTGGGTACGGAACCCTAAAAATTATTGTCCACAGGAGTAACAACTTTTGTTTTAAAATAATTATGCGTGTAATCACAACCTTTAAGTCTCTAGTACTACAAAAGCTGGTAGCAATATGGTGGTTTATATACTCGTAATATCATCAAAATAGAAGATATTACACGACGTTAGAAAGGTCAAAATACCAACCTACTTATCCACTTAGCGTCAGAAAGCTAAAGTATTTTAATATTTTTAATGAGCATAATTAGTCTCCGGTATAATTTTGCACATTACGACTAATTAGTCTTTAATGCCAGAATTATTATGAAACAGGTGCCGAACTTAACGAAATAACTTTGAGACGATACAAGTCCTTTGAGAGCCATGCGCCGAAAATACACTTTTAAACAGTCTTTTGCGTTTGTCTCGAAATCGATTGTTTACAGTTACTGCAGTTTAGGGATGGCACGGTACTGTTACAGTACCGTGCCATACCTTAAGCCAATTAGCGGTATCTCAAAAACAAAAATAATTGAAAATGGAACTATAAGATAAAGAATTTAAAGTATATGTTTGCATTACATTTTGATTTGAGATACCGCTAATTGGCTTAAGGGGGCAGAGTAATAGTCACCAAAACTACTACCTATATGTAGACTTTAATATCCTTGTCATAAGGATTACTGTCTGGCAACTGCGTAAACACAGCGTGTAACACGTCTAAGCTGCAATGCAGTACGCACCGTGAATTATATATCCAAGTGTGACCCGGTTGTGCGGATTCCTTAGCTTACTATTTGAATTATAAACTTATGTTTAGCTCAAAAGACCTTTGGGACTGTTGATGTTGGTAGAATTTCATGTGCTTACATTCTATATAATTTTAACCCCCGTCGAAAAAAGAGAGATAAGTACGTAAACTATTTGTTTTGATTTTATAGCAAATACATAGCAATTTTCCTGTAAAAAACATCGCATAGTTTCAAATATAAAAATGACGCAGCACTCCAAAGCGACTATTTTTTCTATGACTTCAAGAAAATCAACGTGTCATATACAAACGAAACAATTCCGTAGAGCGTTCCTGTCTTACTACCATAATAAATTTCGATTTATTGCAGGCCCTCAAAGGCGTACTAAAACAACTTATTTATACTAGTATCAAGCATTTTTTGTCTCCTCAAATTTCGACTTTAAAAGTTACTAAATAAGGACGTTGATCAAATACTCTGGCGTGTTTAAATAAGAGTGTGCGGAAGTTATCACAACGATGTCAAATGTGAAAACATTTTCTATCTGCGCTCCATCGAAAGGTAAATAGAAATGGAAGAAATATGACGGGATAGTAATGTTCATGGATTAATGTTCATCTGGAGATGAGTTTTTAAGCTGCAACGCGAAAGACGTCTAGTGGTTTCTTGGTGGCCATCAGTTAAGAAAATAATAATTTTTAAAGCGATGTTGAAGTTTGTTATTAGTTTTAAAAGTAGACAGCCTTTTACTTAGTAACTAAGCGTCCGAGAAAAAGTTGATAAACAGACTATGAGACGTATGATTTTTATACCCTAATTTTGTTGTCATATTGATACTATACCTAGGTTTTTTTTTTCAACCGTTTTGTATAAATGAGCAAAACACCTTCAAATATCTTAACAATTAAAATTTTACATTTGACCAAAATGAAATGAGAAAAACAAAACAGATTAAAATAATAATTGAATTTCGTCCTTCAATCGCAGTATTGAAATGTTACAGAATTATTCAATTTCGTTCAGTACCGTAAATTCAGAGACCAATTCCTTATCGTTTAGAAACTCTTTTGTTAATCCAAACCAAGCTCTTTAAGTTCAGACTCCATGAATTGATGAACCTAAACAAAACATCTATAATGTTCCGTATATTTTCCAATAGAGATTATGCTAGTTTGAGAGAGATATATACATACCTATTGTAGTTAAAGAGAGATAGGTGCGACGTTAGAGGCAATTCGAGCGGTGTTAGAGTTCGCTGGTTGATCCCATTAAACGCGGGCATCGGCCGTGAGCTGTAAGGGGAAATATTCCTGGGGTGACCACAGGGACCGCCAAAAATACACGAACTGATAGGTTTTTCTTAAAAATCTGTAGAAGTTGTTCTCCATGCTTGTTTGCCATCGTCCTGGCATAAAATATATACATAACAAAAAAAAACGATTTTTAGATTTGTTAGGATGTCACCGTCACCGTCGACGGATGCCTCTGGAACTCATATAGTCATGTGATAATATTCTAAAAATAACTTAATTCAAAATATTTTACGCATTCTCAAGTTGTGCACAAGAAAATCCTTTATTAAAATAATATCAGCGTCAATTCTTAACTTTATGTTATTGGATCCGACGGCTGCTTTACATAAAAGCGTAAAATATGGAAGAACGAACACTTAAAATATCCAAAGATCTTTAGCAAATACATTACGAGAATAAAATAGATAAATCTTTTACCAATTATTACGCATCACTGATTCAGAACAAAGACGCAACATATGAAACACTGGTATATAAGCCAAGCATTTTAATTAATAAAGGACAGTATTTTATCGGCTCTTGAGTTGTTCATTATACCCCTGAAGGGCCGCCCCACCGCCACCCGCGCCCGGCGGCACTTCAGCCGCGAGAAAAGCCAGTTTAGACAGAGCTAGTTTTAAGGTATTTATGTATGGGCCACTAAGGGCCACTTGCATCATCCCACTAACCCAAGGTTAAGCGGTTAAACCGTTAATTCAGTGTCAAATTGTACTGGTAACCATGGTTACTCCAGGGTAAACTCTGCTAACGCAGGGTTAGTGGAATGGTGCAAGTGGCACTAAGTAGTTGCCTGAAATAAAGATTTCATTTCATTTCATTTAAAAAAAACCGGCTAAGTGCGAGTCGGACTCGCGCACGGAGGGTTCCGCACCATAAACAAAAAATAGAGCAAAACAAGCAAAAAAACGGTCACCCATCCAAGTACTGACCCCGCCCGACGTTGCTTAACTTCGGTCAAAAATCACGTTTGTTGTATGGGAGCCCCACTTAAATCTTTATTTTATTCTGTTTTTAGTATTTGTTGTTATAGCGGCAACAGAAATACATCATCTGTGAAAATTTCAACTGTCTAGCTATCACGGGTCGTGAGATACAGCCTGGTGACAGACGGACGGACGGACGGACGGACAGCGGAGTCTTAGTAATAAGGTCCCGTTTTTACCCTTAGGGTACGGAACCCTAAAAAGTCCCAAGAAAGAAAAAAATCAAGGCCGCCCCAGTTATCGCCTCCGCATGTGCGTTCCGAATCTTCATACATAAAACATGCGGGCCTCCGAACCCAATAATATCGTGTATTGTTTGACAGAAGCGGTGTATTGTCTGAAATTATGATAAAAGGACCAAACGGACCCGTATAAAATATTATCGGCCCGCGACGATACTACAGATTAACAAGTAAAATGCTGAAACTGTGCCTTTTTCGAGATATTCTTGGAGGGTATTCAGATTTTAGAGGTTAGGATACGCCCTTGACACGTGTTTTTTGGAGCGCAATGTAGTGTTTCGGATTCGAATCTTATCTTATCTTATTTGTGTAAATATCCGTGTTCGTATATAGGAGGTAAACAAAGACTCCGAAGCGTTGCCAACTGCCAATTCACTTCATAACCATTTTATTTTCGCGTGCAGAGGCATAACCGATTCAGTATTAACAATTTGATAAGGTTTTGATCTTGTTATGATACTACATTGATGATCATTGATCAATCACGCTGATTGGTGAGAAAGCAATGCAATGATTGATTAGCATATCCCAAGTAACACACAAGCAGGATAACAGAGTAAAATTATCATCTTATTCAAATTAAGATTGCATACATTTTGTGTATAAGCGGTGGAAATTGCTAAATTCGGAATAAAAAAATATGTGGGCCTATACACCAATTTATGCTGAATAAATTTTGTATTGTATCGGTTTTGCGTATTAAAGGTGAATAATACTTATTTCTTACACATTTAGTCAGACATTATTCAGCTTAAAGCATTTGTGGTTACTAAAAGCTGCATAATAGCAGCATTAGCAGTATTTAGCTGTGTATATTCTGTGTTGTGATATATTAAGCAGACAATATTAAGAAAAAGCGGCCAAGTGCGAGTCAGACTCGCCCATGAAGGGTTCCGTATTTAGGCGATTTATGACGTATTAAAAAAAACTACTTACTAGATCTCGTTCAAACCAATTTTCGGTGGAAGTTTACATGGTAATGTACATCAAATATTTTTTTTAGTTTTATCATTCTCTTATTTTAGAAGTTACAGGGGGGGGGGGGACACACATTTTACCACTTTGGAAGAGTCTCTCGCGCAAACTATTCAGTTTAGAAAAAAATGATATTAGAAACCTCAATATCATTTTTGAAGACCTATCCATAGACCCCACACGTATGGGTTTGATGAAAAAATAAATTTTGAGTTTCAGTTGTAAGTATGGGGAACCCCCAAAATGTATTGTTTTTTTTTCTATTTTTGTGTGAAAATCTTAATGCGGTTCACAGAATACATCTACTTACCAAGTTTCAACAGTATACTACTTATAGTTTCGGAGAAAAGTGGCTGTGACATACGGACGGACAGACAGACGGACAGACAGACATGATGAATCTATAAGGGTTTCGTTTTTTGCCATTTGGCTACGGAACCCTAAAAACGTGATAGTGGCTACTAAACGCTGAAAAGAAGCGTCGGTGGAGATCAGATAACAGGATAGTACTTGTTGTATATAGTTTCGAGCGGGTGATGGGAGTAGAAGTCAAACACGTATATTATGTGTATAAGAACATTCTGAACCTTTATTCTCTAAATGCCTATTGTTTTATACACGTTAGGTTGCGCTGACACAAGCAATATGCGTTTATGTCGCAGTAAACCAAAGCGTTACTGCTAAACACTAAAAGTGGACATTTACCACATTACACCTCCCCCGAAAGTTCCTCTCACCGCCGGGGTGGCAGAAGAAAAAATTTAAACGCATGTTACTTGTTTACAATTTTTTCTGAAATCAATACAAAAAAATATTAACAAATTATATAGGTATAATGCAAACAATCTTTATTTAGCTAGGTTCTTATGTGTCGTAAGTGTCGTAGTCCTATTAAGGAAAAGAAAAAAAAATCGTTGTGCTAATAAGAAAATATCATCACTTAAAATGTTGTATATTTACCACATTACAGAGACTCTTAACTGTATAAAAGCGGTTGTAGTTTCTGTTTTAAAGCTAGTTTTTGAATAAAGGTTGACGCTATTACTGGAAGCTGTAATGAAATCCACTTCTTATTTGTTATTCAGTAGCTGCATATATGGTTTAAATGTGGCTTTTATAGACATAACGTCTGAATAATAAATACTAGAACAACAATTATACTTAAGTTATAGCGATTTTAGTACACATGTACTATCTTTTCTTGCTAAAAGCTGCAAAATGAATGCAATGAGAAGCTCTATTCAAACTACTGCTTAGTATCAACAAGTGCGCGGTGGAGAGGGTTCCGTAGCTTTATACACGGTGCTACTTGAGCCTGATTGCCTTGAGCTTGAGCTTGTTTTTTTTTTTGAACGCATCTTGCGTATTTATTCTTTAATCCGATAATTATTAAAAAAAAATCGAGGTTTTATTTTCTTAGCAATTGTCTTCGATTGGTAATTTTACACAAGATACTTTGTCGTTTTAGTGATGTAGAATAATTGCTAGCTACCATAGTAAAAACTGTTAACTGACCAATGTTTCTCATCAAACTAGTGAGGATCGATGTGGTTTTTACTATTTATGTGTAGAACCCTAATAGGCTTTAAGATTGAGAAAACAATTACTATTATACTGATGTTATTCAAAACTTGTTGTTCTAAAACCATTATTATCTAAAATGTAGCTTAGTAACGCGACTAATGTGAATGCTTATTCAGAAATTTAGTACAATAATAGCTGTGGCAGCAGCTTATATTCAGCACAGTCGGACGCCATTACGGTTGCTCATATTCTAACCTCTACAATTAAATAGGAATTCAAAATGAACTGAAAAACCTTTATATTCATTTATAAAACTAGTTTTATCGTAGCATAACTTTTTAAAGTTCATTCTCTATCACTAAAACATCTACACACCGCAAAAAAATTAAAAATTTAAAAGTGGACTAGTAAAATTTCTATATTTACGTTTTAAACAGTGCATCATTTACGCGGCGCTTTAAAATTTTAAATAAAATGTATATATATATTTACAGTAAAGTCGCATGCGCAATGAAATTGAAGTTATGTAAACATCAAATCAATATCAATATGTCCTCTTTATTTTGATCAATTTTTATCTGACAAAAACTTCGCCCGTGACCAAAATTGTCCTTTCTATTAATTTATTTTATTTGACATAATTTCAATGTAACCGAATGTTTCAATTAATTTGCTATGATGTAAATATGTAACAAGTTCTAAGCTATCTAGATAATAAGTTAGATAATAAGTTAGATATAAGAAGACTAAATATTTGTACACCTATATGGTAGATCACAGAGTACTGTATCAACTCACTGTCATCTGTATATAACCTGTGTTTCACAAATAAATATTACTTACTTACTTACTTACTTTGTATTCACTTCAGAAACTACACTTTGACACGAGTTCACAAATTAAAATGGAAGACAAATCATTGATTTAACACACATTTTCTGTATTTTAGTGCTAATATCTGAATATATTTTCTGTAAAAATGCAGTTTTGAACCAAAAGTTGAATAACGTGTGAATAACGGATTCATTGTGTATATAGCTGGATAACTTTGGTTTAAAAGCGGAATAGAAGCTTTTGACAGCCTCTATACAAGTATTATTCAGCTGATTGACCACTATGCACACATTATACAGCTATTACATTGCTGTTATTCAGTTGTAAGCTGTTTAATTTGTGCCCAAATCTTCTGTATAACGTCTGTAACAGCGCTGTTGCAGACATTATTCAGCTACCTTATTCAGCTACCTTATTCAGCTTACAGTACGGCATGCTCTATTATTCAAACAATATTCAGCTGCCTTGTGTTACTTCGTGAAAAAATAAAGAATGATTTATTTTATTAATAAAATATTTTGTTAATATTTACTCAAAAATTGGGACTTGTGAATTAAATCGATCTTATAACCCTGATCTAAACTTAAGATAAGATAAAGATTGATACGAACTTGATGGTCACTCGATTGATTCAAGCGAAACGAAGTGAAAGCCGTGTGTGAGATGCGCGCTCATCACCAAGACGATCTTCAAGGTCGTATCAAAAACCTTATCAAATTGTTAAATTAGAATCGATGTCCTAGTTTCAGACCACGTTGCATTTTATTGCAGTTTTCGAAAGGTCATTTTGGCGGAAATGGAGTTTGGCGTCGTCAAAGAGAAGTCAGTTAATAAAGAGTTACAATACAACTCTATGTTCCTTAAAATAGTAGAAGGTTGTGCCATCTTCTTTTTAGCATATTTTCTACTCATCTATTCGAAGGTTAGCTGGAAGAGATTCCCTATAGGGATGAGATTACCTTTGTATCTCGATGTGTCTAACTTTTATGTGTACCTGTGTTGTTATGTACAATAAAATGATCACTACTACTAAAATTGACTAAAAATATATTATCAAACAAAAGCGCCATCTGGTGGTTGTTTTGTGCCTGTGGCACGTTTTTAATGTATAATAGTAATCAAAGATGATAGAGTTTTAACCCTTTTAGCGCCAAACCTAATGGTGTAATGTTTACAAGTTACGCATACGCCACCCTTAATTGTACGCGGTGTGTCATCGTGAACCTTGTGGGAATGCACGAAGGTTGATATTTGACTGTAGCGTGCGCGTTAGTTGAGGTCTTTGGCGGTCAAGGGGTTAAGCCAAATGAGGCACAAGCTATTGAATTTAGGTTAAAACTCTTTATTATTTCACTACTCTCTGGCGACATATTATGGCATTAAGTTATATACAGTTTTTCGAATTTCTCGCTCGCACACGTTTCGCGCCTAACGGTATCTCTTTCGATTTTATTTATATCGAATATAATACCTAAAATATTTAGTTGAGTGTGATCTCTGCAAATGTAACAACATCTTAAATAAGAAATGCTTTCCAATTAACCGATACAATAGTCGATAATTGTGCAATCCTCGAGCATTCAGTTATGCAGCCGTTAAAATAACCAAACAACGGCCACCGTTTCAGTTTTATTGGCAAGTGACGGTTATCAGAATTGTATTCCAATCCCTTGCCGAACAAGGGTCGGTCGAAGATAGCTATGTGCCAAAGAGGATTTTCAAAAATTGCTAGTTCCCATGAAATGTTCTCAGTATTTTTTCCTGCACGTCTATTGCCAAACCTTTTTAAAGTGTCATTCTATAGAACTTGCTAACTATGTAAACAAAAGTCACTAATAAATTGACATTAAGAGACAATTATAATATGGAGGTTTGTTTACATAGGATGACACTTTACATTAGTTACGATTTCTATGACACTTGAAATAGACGCCAAATGAGTGACGCAAAAGTTAAACTAAACAGTCGTTGAGTAAAGAACAACATTGAGTAGGTAACGATAACGGACGACATTGAGTACTGAAAGGAAACTTTCTAAGTGGAAAGTTGCATGCGAATTTCCTAATGAAAGTTTTTACTCGCTATATTTTCTTTGCATAATGGTAGAGATTGCCCAGAATACGTAAAAAAAAACCTGGTTCGCTCCGACTCGCACACACAAGCTTAACCAATCACCGCAGCGCGCGGTAGCAATTACTCGGGCCGGCTCACCTCGACTTTTAAATTGAATCCTAGGCAGTGTGGAGATTTTTGAAGCTCTGTCATATGCAGGTTTGCTAGTATGTAGGTATGTCTATATCACAGGTCTAGATTGTATAAGATTGCCTGTCGAATATCAATAGTGCGACCAAAATCGGAATGATATCAAATGCCATTGGAATTCAATAGAATTTTGAAATGATAACTGATTATGTAAATCAATAGCTTTTCTTACACGAGCGACTTTTACATTGAATCTTAGGTGTTTGGAGATTCTTGAAGCGCAACACTCATAACATAATAATACATAAAACACTTCGCATTCGAAAATTATTTGAATTTGCAATCATAAATCCGTCACAACACCCTGTACATATGGATCCAGAGTAGTCACAATTTATTAGGCCGCGACAATTGTTACAATGTTCTAAAATATTGCTGGAAAATATGGACTAGGCTTTGTCAGGTGTTGACACTGTATATGATTTATTATTTAAATCGCCGATTTTTACCAGCAGCGTATTGACATCAGTGCGACCTATGTCAAAAACAACACGAATATTTTAAATAGAACTCGAATTTGGTTCGTGTAGTTAGGACTCTACTGGCTTACGGCCGTACAAATGTGAAAATAAAATATGCTCTCTGACCCCGCCAGTTCGGTGGAATCGTACTTTAATTTATGTTTCTTTGTTTACTAATATGTATCGCCCGAACGCTTCAAGCTTCAAAACATCGACGTCTCACTAAACTCATTAGCACGGCGCCGAGGTTCACATAATTCAAGTCAGCCGTAGTTCGCCGTAACTTTGTTTACAAGCATGTGCACCTTAAACACGATTACGTTCGATGAACAAACGGCTTGTAACGGCTCTTTGGCGTTTCCACCTTCGCCTTTAAAATTGACGTGTAGTTTTAAGGAATTCGATTAAGTCTGGAAAATTTAAACGCCATATTTAGTTACACAAACGTTACGGGTCTACCGCGATATAGTTTCATTGTTTTTACCTGGAATTCCGACGTTACAGCTGAGTTGCATCAGCTGTGGTCACGGAAGACTGACGTCCCAGCAAATGTCAACGGAGATATAAATAAAACAACACTGAACTACCCGAAATTAGTTTATAAAAATGTGTCTAAATATGTGTATAAATTGCGAGAGTTTAAAGTGTTTAAACGCCATATTTAGAATTTGATGCCCAGCATCTGATTGGTATGAAGATAGTTTGAGGCCCAAGGAAGGACTTAGGATAGTTGTTATCAATCATCTTCCTCATCTCACGCTGACCAAGTCGCGGGCAGAAGCTTGTACAGTCGACGTCAAAGATATGTTTACATTTTTCACCTTATTACAAAGGAGTAAGGTGCCAAAGTGTAAACATATATTTGACGTCGACTGTACTAAGTAAATTGTGTAAATTTTACCAAAATAATTTACCCCCAAAATTTTTGTAATCGCCTGACAACAAAGTAACATAACACTTCTTTTCCACTGTCAGGGGACGCCAACTGAAGGGCCCTATAGCGCGGCGTTAATTCGATTTTAATAATTAATTGTTCTCCGTGCCGACCTCTGCTAAGAGACAAATCTTGTTAGGCGACGGTTTTTTTCGCAAATTGTGACACTTTTCAAATAAAAAGATTTCCTTCGGGAGTTAGATTTCGTAATGCAAATACTTAATCTTCTTTTCTCGATTTAAAAATTATGTCTGTTGAGTACGTCTTAACTAATTAACTCAATTGTTCGGGTGCTCTCGGCTGATCTGGTTTTGATACGGACTTGACGATCATATCGTGATGATTGCCTCTCACGCACAACTTTAACTTCATTTCGCATGCACCAATCAGCGTGTTACAATAGTAGTATTAGTAGTATTATGTTTTTTGTGTAGGTATTATTTATTTGTGGTATCAAAAATGTTGTGTTCACGTAACTTTAAAAAAAATGCAAAGTTAGTTAATTAAAGTGGAATCTTTCAGGACACTGTGCTTTAAATACTTACCTACGTATTCTTACTCATTTTTACTTCCGTACAAAAAACGCTAAACATCTTGCACATAAGAAATTATACCAAAACCTATATCAACGTTCCGATGTCATTACACTAAATTAAAAACACTTTCTTATTTTAACGAAATTACAAAAGCCAATGAATTAACAACTTTATTCCCATAACACAAGGCTTCTATTCAATCGCCGTTAGCATCCTTTATTTGCATTTTTAATAAAACACATTCTCCTAACGTAATCTATATTATATTTGAGAACTACTAGCGTTTAGCAGTTCGGCGAATAACGGCCCAATTCGAACAATGCTTATAAGATGCCACAGCGATACGACACCGATCAAAGTGACGTTTTTGTTTGAAGAAATGTTTATTTTGACACTGACAGATTGGTATCGTATCGCTGTAACATATTATAAGCATAGGTCGAATTGGGCTGTTAGCGCGTCTCACTAAATCGCCTCAATGCATACAATATTAACGTATGCTAGTCTTGTACAGTTGGCGTTGACAGAATACAACGCTCCCACTTAGAAAAACACATACATAGCGAAAACCAACCGTATCTTTTGCAGCATACAGTTTAAGTTGAAGGGTTTAGACATTTCTTAAAGGCGTTCGAATTACAGCGTCTGCCCCTTATGTAGGCCAATAAAACATTGAAATACATGATTTGATTCGCAAGAGCTGCCGGCATCGGATTCCCTATGTAATTTGAGCTATTACCGAATTTGATCGCTATCAGGCGTATTCTAATTTCAGAAATACGAAGTTCAATTGATATTGATTTAAAATCAAATACAAATGCATTTATTTCATTACTTAAAGTCACAACGCTTTTCAATATTTAAGAGGAGGCTAACGCAAATTTGTAGTTTTTATATTCGATTTTTCAACGTCATAATCACGGGCAAATGCTATGTATAAATTCGCACGGAAACTAGACTAGGTAGGTACCTATAAAGATATATTTGCAAGGGCCAACCAACACCTTAAAAGGTTACCGTTGTGTATCGTCACTCTGTTTACCATGGCAGTCTAATTTTAGTATAAAATTGCGAGTAATATAGGTAGCCGAGGTATTTGAAAAGTAAAATGTTATCAACTTACCATTGCTCTGAATTAATTGAGTAAAAGTCAATAACCCGCGCAACGGTCAGTCTTCCGTCGCAAGTTTCGCACGGCGCGCCATAATTTGTCCCCTTCGGACCTTTTAATTTCCTTGTTTTTTTTCTGTATTAGAAATAGGTAAGCATTTGACCACAATCTCACCTGGTAAGTGCCGATGCAGTATAAAGTAATATTTAATTTAAATCATATTTTTAAATGTCTTCGGTTCTGAAATGCCTGTCATCGCGTCGTTCTTTATTTTCTTTTCATTAAGGTCCTGTTTCACCGAATGTTTTTACAAGGGAATCGTTATCCTTCAAGTTGAATATTCCGAGTAAACTGCGCCCTTTCCCCTATCTCTTGGGTGTACCTACTGTTTTGTTTGCTTAACCTACTTATCAAAACCCTATGGTTTATAAGAACAAAATATAGTTAACCGAATTACTTTTGTCGATCAAACGTTTATAATATTTACTTCCACACTTTATTAGCTCAGAGCCCGTACCATGAGTCACTGACAGTGTCAAAACTAGCATATACGCTATCGAGAACGTAATTTACTTTCTATACATCCCGATCGCGTTTATATCAGTGCCAAACTGATGGTAGCCGTACAGAAGGACTCTTTACTTAAAGCGTTATTATCTTTTAAAAATTCGAATACTCTAAAAGTACATGAGAGGGGCTAAGACGTACCTATATCAAATGGTTTTCACGTTTTAACAATAATGTCAGTGCAAGAGTGTCATAAACACGACAGGTGATAAAAATGTGACCATACTCATGCTGATCTGACAACTTTGAACTGAATAATTTGATTTGTTCCCTAATTGGATACATAGCAGCACCATCTCTTTCGCTATACCGTAATCCAGTTGAGGATCCGTAATAGGAGATGCAAGCACACACTGCACGCCCTTAGAGTTGGTCAAAGGCGCCTAGCCTTTCGAAGATAGCATGCACAAGGGAATTTGGGACGAGTACCGCCGTGGCCGGGTGGTCTAGTGGTCAGGACGTTATCCGCGAAAGCTAAAGACGCGGGTTCGATTGACTTGTTTGCCTCGACCGGTGGACTTGGTCACATTTTCTTTAGTGTATGATATCTATTTCAGTTTATGATCTGACAAACATAGATAATTTTATCAACAGTTATCTCAAGAAAGAAACATTTTTTATAGCACTCACGCCCCGCTAACACAAAACCCCCCCAATCCAACTACAAATGGCATCCCTAATTCTACAAAATACGAAGAAATAGTGGAATTGGCTCATTTCAGATAGCCATTATATTTATTGGGCGGAAACTCGCCGGCGGCGGGAGATTAAGAAATTTAGTTACAGCTCCGTGGCTTGGAATTGCGCGGGTTTAGTGGCTTTTTAAGTGAATGTTGCGTTTGAGGTTGTATGACAAGGAGGGTTAACCGGAAATAGTATTTTATACAATCGTGATATAATGGAGAGCTTTTCAGTCGAGTACCGTGTTTAGGCAACGAAGCTTGCTGAGTAAGGTACGAGATTGAAAAGCTTGATTATATCACTATTGTATACAAAACTTTTTCTACGAGTCAACAAAAAAAATACTTAAAACTAGTAGAAGAATCATATATGTAGGTAAAAAAACCAAAAGTATGCAGCTAATTTGCGCGAGCAGACGCGATACCTTCATATTCGTACGCGACCCGGCCCCCGCGCCCCGCGCCCCCCGGCCGGTTGGTAAACGACACCTTCTCGTAACTCATAAGGCCCTGGTACTTGCTCTGCATTAAATTCAATTTTTAGACAGCTTTTGATTGGTCAATTTCATTATAGTTGACTAAACTGTATCGAAATGAATGTTATAGTTGAGTTGGGGTCCCATAGTGAAAAAAGTATGCCATTTCACTTTGGTATACGAAGTCTTAATTCAAGCATTGCAGTCGACGAGTAGAAAAAGATTATTTCTAGTCACTTATGCAAAAAGGTACCTATTTATTTAAAATTTTGCTACCTCTAAAGGTAACGTTCGGATTCGAAATACACCTACGTTTCGGCAGCAATTCCGATTCAGACACATCCGATACATTTTCCGACATCTGAGGCAGAAATGCATTCGGTAGTGTCATGCTACACTACTGTCATAAATATCAAATCTAATGTTAATTTCTCGATAAAACGGTCTTTATTGACGTTTCTTGCTGCAGCCTGGGATTTAGACATTTGAGGCAATTGCTGCAGTCATGGTGTAGTTTGTATTCGAACGGTACCTTTAGATGAACGCATGACAGTTTGACAGTGTCTCTCTCTTTCAATCAAGTGCTGTTAATAATAATAAGTGACACTTATTTTATCACGTGGATAAAGACATCCATTATTATATACGGATATAATAATGGATGTCTTTATCCACGTGATAAAATAAGTGTGTTGTAGACGGCTACAAGCATGCAATAATATCATTTACGAGGTCAAATTTAATACCAATTTCAAACATTCAAATATTTATCAATTAGATAAAATAACTAATGCCCTGTGTTTATAAAGAAAATTTGCCGGCAGCGGTGTAAAAGTTCACCTAAAATGTGTGATGAAGGTGACTTAAAAATATGAAATGCAATATTCTCGAAGTGCATTGGTAAGGCGAGGGCAGCTAAGTAAAGGTTTTACTCGCCAAGTTATCATATTCCATAACTTACTTACTTCGAGACTCGATGAAGGCAGGTGCCCATACAAATTAATACATTCTGTACTTTATAGAAGAATTGTAAGTAATCGAATTTATACTATCATGAGACATACTAACATATCTATCGTATCTAATTTTACAGTTTCACTCACATATTTTTAATCACTCGCGCAACATTTTTCGGAGAGCCTAATAGGTATCCATTTTCAAGCACCAACAGTGCGAGAGTGAGTAGCGGTCACGACGGGCGTCCGACACGTACGTACGCCCGAGGCCGATATAGGCTCTCCGAAACATGTCGCGCGAGTCGTATGTGTTGTGTTAAGATGTGTGACAAAAGGAACGGGCTCAGCATACGCTGCGTCAGCCATTTCATTACAATATGGCCGCGCGGCGCTGATTTGCAGCCCGTCCCTCTTCACTGAACCACATTGATAGGTATGCGGGTTCAAAGAATTTAGGTTAAAATAAATAAATGAATTTAATAGTATGGCAGCCGGTATAGAACTGCACAGAGCTCGACCGCCGCGGCCGGCGCTGTCATATATACCAGCCCGAATATAGGTACTTGAGTAAGACAGCCTTAATTCTTTCTGAGAGGCTATTTCGGCAGTTACCTGAATTCTGAAAGTAAAATGTTTTTATCTAATTGTAGTTTTCTGACCTTTTTGACAATATAATAATATTATTTATCAAGTCCGTCTAATTTAAAATTAGCTACTTACCTTAATTTATTTGAAAGGGTTATTATAATTATAGGTTTGTTGACAGGAGGCTATTTAGAAATTAAAAAATCTATATTTACCTATGTGTTACGTATAATATTTAAGATATGAATGAAATGTAATTCTATACCTACACATTTTCTTTAACAAGCGCAACAAACTCGTAACTGGCTGTTACCAAAATTTTTTTTCACAAATCCGCTCCAGTCACTTCAAGTCATCAATTTAGCCTACAACAGATTGAAATATCTAAGCTGACAGCAAATCACTCTTTCAGAGCAACAACAAGATTGATGTCAAGTTGCAAACATCAAAAAATGTTTCACAGTTTAATACCTACTTTTTAATGCGGCGATACAACTTTGGAGTTTGAGATAATCTTTCAACGGAAGTTTGGGGCCTTTCATCTCTTTCATGTTTCTCGGAGAAAAGAGGTTGAGAAAAATTGCTTCTGTCGGCTTATTTTTCGTGTAAACATTTCTTGCGATCGCTTTATTTATTACTTGTTAAAAATGTTAATTTGCCACCATCTCATTCAAGAAATAGAGGTGAAAAACACGAGATCAACTATTGGAGTTAAGTTATGATGTCAAACACAAACGTTTACCTTAAGAGTTTTACGAGACTGAGAGACCCTATTTTCCGTTCTGAATATTGACATTATAGAAAGTATGTGAAAGCAAAAACCGGATTCATCCTGAGGGTCGCGAAGTTGGAATCTCGACACAATGCGATTTTTAATTCGTTTGTGGCGACCGTTCCGACTGAACATCTAGCGACCTTCACCAAGGAGGAGTTTTGGCCGAAGGGTGTCAAGTTTCGGCGGTTCCGCGGCCGGCTCCCTGACACTGCAGGGTTGCATAATGCATCGCAATCATAATGTGTTTTTTAGTGTTTAGTTATATTTTTATAATATGTATGCTAGTTTTAAGGTATTTATGTATGGGCCACTAGTTGCCTGAAATAAAAGATTTCATTTCATTTCATTTCATTTCATAGAAAATATGTTTACGCAATATGACGTACTTAGGTATATTACCTAACCTTAACTATGCAGAGGCATAGTCAATCGAAACAAGTCAAACGAAGAGTCGTTTGACTTGTTTCGATTATTATAAGAGCTATATATATAATGAAACGTAGTCTAGTACCCAAAACACAAGCCTTGTTGAGCTTACTGTGTAAAGGGGTCCACTGATTATAAGTCCGCCGGACGATAATCAGTCAGTCAGTTGTTCGGAACTGTCAACTTGTTTTTCTGACAGGCTGATATCGTCCAGCGGACTGATAATTAGTGGGCCCCTTAAGTAATCTGTCAATCTGTGTAAAGGTTTCCTATTTTTTATTCTCCCGCCATTCAATAAATAGGTGTAAGTAGCCCTGCAAGAGCCTCCAAGGCTTACACCGACATCTCATCGATCGTGGTTCTTGGCAATGTGATCGCTTTCGGCATTTTTGGCCAAACCTCACCTCGTCGGTCTATCTTCACGTCGCCGCCGTAACTAGTATTGCTGGCTTAGTGCCAGGATGGCCAATTCGAACGTTTTTGATGTCAAAATGATATATGTTTGTTATCATTCGCCTGTGTGTCTTGCTCGCGTCAATAAATTTACGGAAAAGTACGAGCGAAATGATAGCGAAATTGCATCATACTGATTTCTTTAAATGTAAGATCGAATTGGCCCCAGGCACTGTTTAATCTACATAGGCCCTAGTTCGATCGAAACTGAATACTGCTATCCAGAATTAGTAAAAACCTGAGAACAGTTTGAAAATATTATATTATTTTTGTTTAAGGTATATTTTTAAAAATATGATCTGAATCGGAACGGTAGGTACCTTTAAACTCACAAAAGCGGTTAAACAGATAAGCTGGAATAAAATCAGATCGGATAAGTTTAGTACTTTCTTAGTACTTCGTACTTTCGTCAATTTTGATGTTTACGATATACTTCGCTCGATAAGTACGTCATCTACAAGAAGCGGCATTCGACCTATAATAATCATACATTCATTTGATATTTCTCGTATTGTAGTGCATCTCGCTCAAATAATTTATCGGTTAATCTAATAACAGAGTTTATTAAGATTTAAACTTTCACGATTTTCACACAAAGTTTTTAAGTCCCGTTGTATAATTTAATAGAGTTGATTAAGTTAATATGATATATATACAGAACAAATATGAACAAGAATAGAAAGATAACAACCACGTCAATCACATGTTTATGTCATATGCCGTCAGCCAGGATTACAGTAAGTATGTTTATAATAAACTACAGAAATTTGAAACCTCTAACATCAAATTAACCTACGGATACATGGTTGCGCGTGTGCACTATTGAGTAATATTACATAGCCTCCTGAGGCCCAAGATCCTACCAATAGTACCTATTCAGTTCGATGTCATTTGAACCATGTTCAATTGGAACAGAGTCGCTTTTGCTTTGTTTCGTTCAATTTTCAAACAAGGCAAAATCAACTCTATTACCTACAATTTAGGTGCAATTTGCAGTGGCAAATTTTGGATGTTTCATTTGTATGGCTGGGCCTTAGGAGGATAGATGGTTGACAGTCCCCAACTGTCTTCTCCAGAAACATCTTGCCTCGCACAGCTAAACTGTGGAATGAATTGTCTGTGGTATTTCCGGACGTACGTGGTTTACGTACTCCCATCTTAAAGGCCGGCAACGCCCGGTGTTGCAGGTGTTCATGGGCTACTGCTACTGCTCCGCTACGATCACTCTGCTAGTTTGCGTACGTATGTACTTACTCAATATCACATCAAAAAAAGATTTTTACAATTTGAATACCACGTCTGAGAACAAGGCAAGTCTTGGCGCCAACAGCTACACGAGTTTTGCTTAAACTTTAATAAGTTCTCATTCTGAAACGTCACAATTTACTTGGTAACTTTGTTCTAGTATTATAAATGCAATGTATTCTTTGCTTTGTTAAATTAAAATAGTAGTTTCAGTATTTAACAATAATTAAGAATTTTACGCTTATAACTCACCTATATTTAATCACTCACGCTACATGTTTTGAAGAGCCTATAGCAGCCATAATTATGCGAACTTTAAGATACGTCAAATATTAGATATAGAAAAGATATAGATCGGATATGTCAGTATCCAACAAGTGTCAAAAGTGACGTTTATTCAAACAAAATACGTATCTTAAAGTTCGAATATGGCTGTAAGTCTCAATTTTCAAGCTGCATGAGACAGCACCGGTCACTGCAAACTTAGCACTATAAAACCGTTAAATTACCTCAATGTTACTTCAACATTCACGACAGAATAAATTCGATCATTACGTTTCAAAGTTTATTAAACATATCACCTAGACTTAGGACCTACCGTGAAACAGTCCAACTACTCCAACTTTTCAATATATGGAGTAAAAAGTGTAGGTTGAAAGACATATTTTAGACCAGAGCAGAGGGCCAACCGAGCCACGAAGTTTTATCTCTCTGTCGCACTTACGTACGAATTTACTAGTACATCAGAGAGGCAAAACGTCACCATCAAAAGTAACGTATCTACTATGCGATAAATGTTGTGGTAGATACCATTTACTAATAGTTTAACAAAAAGAGATGTATAATATATGTCTCTTATGAAGAGCAGAGTGTGGCAGATACATACTTTTGGCGCGTTGTTTCATCCTTTACTTTGATGCTGGCAGTACATGCCTTTAAAAAACAGATTAAATCCGCCATTTGTACACTGTTGTATTTATTTTGTGCAATAACACAGCGCGCGACAGCCGCCACGGTCTCCTGGCCGTAGTGGCAGGGAGATGGGATAGTGCACTAGTTAGGCACTGGACCACCCAACATCTTAGTTTAGGTACTAACATAGTAACTTAAGTCTATTTGTAAGTTTGTATCTAACACTATATGGATTTAATCGTCCGAAATAAATGTTTTTTTTTTAATAACGTTTAAATAAAAATAAATAAATAGGTAAGTATTCTTCTTTCATTAGATACTCGTCGTTTTAAACAAAACTAAACAAAATAAACCCTTAAAATTCACCTGCCAACCTAGTATGCTGTTTCATATTTTTCCCTAATGTCGAAAACATAATCCAAACTAAATCCGTCACCTATGTCGCAGAAAACTTAATGAATAAGCATCCATTAAATCTCACAAATAAGTTGTAACTTCGGCAAACTTATAATAAAGCCCTGGTACGGTGTACAATTATTATTGCTTACACGAGGAGCGAGTCATTTATCGTCAAACCAGTTTGCATGACCTGTAGTAGATGAACTGATACGTTTAGGATATAATGTACATTACGATGGTACCTGCAGCAGCATTACCTACTTTTATAAATACAATACAATACAAATACTCTTTATTGCACACCTCGTTACAGAAAACAATACAAAGAATACAGAAGAGGTTAAACAACAGGCGGTCTTATGCGGTCAGGCGGACTATAAAATACTACAAATACTATAAATAGTAGATACTTTATGTAAACATCGGTGCCAACAACGACGCCGCAACAGTATTGCAGCCGCAGTTGATATCCGAACATCACATGAATATGACGTTTGACCCTGGCAGCGTTTTCTATGAGCGGTTTTAGACAAGTCTGCCTTTCCACGCAAGCGGAGTTGAGCGGAGATCAACCAATAGCACTTGTTGTAATCCACCGGAGTGGAGATGACAACCAATGCTATTTACATTGATGGATATCCGCCCGACTTCTCTCATCTCCATCTCAGTGGAAAGGCAGCCTAATCGGTAAGCAATCGGAATTAGAAAATGTCCTTGTTCGTACTCGACTCGAAGTCACCGGTGTGAGCCCATGCGTTACATTCAAATTTTATGCTAAACAGCCAAATAACAAGCATTAGAAGTCGATACATATTCATAGGCGGATTAATGAGATTTGCTGAGTTAGGAGTAAAAATTGGCTGAGATTTACTTGGCTTTAGAACATGAGAACAGTTCCGCACCAAATTTACAAGTCGAATGAAGCATGAAATTAAGCATAATTATAATAATAGACTCTTTCATATAACGACTCGTAGAATACTTGTTTAAAAATGTCAGACTTCAGAGTGGACTACGGTCTTTCTACGGACATTTTTTAAATACCTCGTTGGTAGCAAATAAGCGTGATGGTAAGTGGTCGAGCGGTCAGCGAGATATGCACGTTGCCGACCCTTTTAACCCCTGTATACTCCTTTTATCAAGAACCTAAGCACCAAGTGCGCGACCATTCAGGTTCTAGTAATGTGTTATAATGATCATCCTCCCGACGGCGCGGCGAGCGTTGCACGTTGTGGTGATAGAAGGCGGCCTTTGGCATCATATCAAACAACTTACAAGCAAATTGTAAGTATCAGATAATATATCGGAGCGGCCAAGGTGCTCACAAATATCTGAGCACGCCTCTATTGTCAAGGCGTTAGAGTGCTTGTTCAGATATTGTGAACACCTTGGCCGCTCCGATATATCTTATGGCGACTGTACAAACTGTCCCGTTGTCACACACACGGAGGTATACTAAAGCGTTATAGTTACTCACAGACAATCCAACCTCTAGACATAGCATAGTCGCGCTACCCCCTCTGCCACGCATACGGTAGCGTTACTCCATCTTCGAGTCAATCCCGTGCCGTGATTGGTCGGTGTCTTTGAACGGACCAATCACGGCACGGGATTCGCTCACCTCGTCCCCCCGCACCCCCGTATTTTTGGCAGCATCGGTTTCATGAAAGAATTGGCCTAAGCTCAGTCTAGAGGTTGGATTGTCAGTGTAGTTACTTACTCAATTTTATTCTTTTGTTGTAGATTTGTAGGTAAGTAAGACTTTTATTATAGTCTCAATCAATCCTGTTTTTCTAAGAGTGAAAATGTCTTCATGGGACATTAAAGCAACACGCGAATCAGAAATTAGGGTCAACCGTCGGAAGCGTTTTCAAGACACCTAAAATGCCTCATACAATTTTTCCATCTCAATACTGACATTTATATAGTTCAAATACCGAGATCCGGAATCCTAAAATAACGTAAATACATACAGAGATTCCCGTTTCAATAAAAATCTGTGAAGCCAGCGTGAAAAAGGGGCGCATTTATCAAGATCACAGATAGCGGCAGACGCACAGATGGTTTTAGAACGAACGTCGGCCGGGGATAAATTATCCACAGGATGCTTAAAGTGGGCCACTTTTTACACAATGGTGACAAATAAGTGTAGGCTTAAAGGTCAACGTAGGCATGGGCTTGCAACTTTAGCAGAGTTACCGGCGTAGTAGGTACAAGGTAACAGTAATCCATGGTCTTAAATGGGATCCCACACTCTCAGAAGAGAGTTTGTGTGTTTGCAGATTAGAAACTTTATAATTTGTATTCGCTTTTGTAAGTCTTACCATAGAGATGTTGTTTAAGGTGACAGTCCATTTCCAACCGCAACTGCACTACTGTTAATTTTACTATGGAAATTTACAGCGACGCGTTCAGTACCAGTAGTGCAGCTGCGGTCAGAAATGGAATGTTACCCATGTCAACTGCAACGACTGGTGACGTGCGCTGCCGCGTTACTGCCGTCATTCAATTTATTAAGAATATTGACAGATGCCGCGGCGGCGGCAACAACAACTCGGCTACAGTAATGCAGCTGCGGATGACATCCGAATATCACCTTTTAGGTGACGGAATAAACGATATAATCGCATAAGAAATGTACCGGCGAATGCCACTCATTTTATCAATGAAATAGACAGATTCGCATATCGTATTATATTAAAATAACAAATTAACTTGAAATATTATAATCTGAATACCGCCTACTATAGTTTATGAAATAAATATACTTAATTATTTAAAAACGGCCTTCTTGTTACTAAAATCGATGACATGGTTCCTAAGAAGAGATCGTCGTATGTCTTATAGTTTCAGATTTTCCCATACTGACCGATCTAAATGGGCCACCCTGTATATAAAAAATATCTATATACTGCAGTCGCGTAAAAACTAGCTGCTGGTCAACAAAACTTTTCAAAAACACTCGTCCACTGCCGTTTCTAAGTATAAGACGGACAGACAAATATCTTCACCTATAGGATTTCCATTAACTGGGGTCTTCAAAACTTGTCCCAAGTGAACGTAAAATAGCTAAAGATGTCTGTAGTGGTTTGTAGCGGAGAAAAACACGGGATAGTGAAAATGAAGGAATAGGTTGCTAGTTCTTTGTGAGGTGCAAGTGCGGAAATTTACAGATTTGACAAACTTTAAGTTTTTATCAAGCACATACGTCTGCGAGCAGACTGAAATAGCCGTAAGGCGTATAAATAAAATAAAATACCATTTCTCGTTTTCTTTATAAAAATCACAAATTTTCTTTGTTACGATTGTAATGTCACATTATCATTAATGGCGACAGACATTCTTTATATTCCTAGTTTACGCGAACGGCATCGTGGGATTATTTCGATTGTATAGGAGTGGTGTTTCGAAGGCGGTTTCTGGCACTGCGTCTTATGTAAGCAAACAACTCGCGAACGCGAAGCGACGCGCGACGCAGCGAGGCGCGGCGTGGCGAGCCCACGGGGTTCGCGTTCGCAACGAGATCGCCCACACTTCTATAGGATTCAAATCAAAGGATTGATGCACCCCGCGCCGCATCGCTTCGCTTCGCGTTCGCGTGTTGTTCGCCTACATAGTACGCTCCGTAAGCATCTCCGCAAGGTCCAGTGCCCCTTGGCCCGCAATAGAGGCAAGTCCGCAAGGGACCGTCAGCGGAGTGGCTCGATCTCTCATTTGATTTACGACATCGCCTCGTCTGCCTTTTGCTCTTAACCCAATATACTCATTACTGATCCGAACGTATATACTTGTATCACTATTTCTATGACGTTGTCTTTTTGTTTGATTGTATTATGGCGTGAGAGAAACGAATATAATATTTTTTGTGATGCGACTGCCAGATAAGACGAGAAATCGCTATGCTGCTAATATGATTATACCTTTAATATTTAAGTATTGCCAATGATCACCTTTGTTTATATATTTTTTTATTTGTATTATTTTTATAAAAATTTTGGTAATTAAAGTGCCTTATATGCTATTTAATTCAGAGATAAAGAGCCCATAATTGGATACCCGCGACCACGACCAAACTTGCGTCGAAACGTCGGAAATATAGAAAAAAAAAATAGATTCGAGATATAAATATGTTTTAATAATAGGTAATGATACAAAGTGTAGAAAAGTTTTCAGGAACTGTGAGGCCAAACGATGGATCTAAAAATTGTTTCGAAAGACTCTTTTTTATGGTATATAAGTCAAACCAATAGACAAATTTAATCGCCTGATGGTAAGCGATTGCCGTCGCCCATAGATACCCGTAACACCATAGGGGTTATACGTGCGTTGCCAGCCTTTAATATGGGAGTACACTTAAGACTCTTCAGTCTTAGTGTCTTCACACTTAAGAGTGATTCAAGAGGTTTATGTATAATTGTTAACCCGTGCAAAGCCGGGGCGGGTCGCTAGTTTTATTATAAAATACCTATAAGTAATGTTATTACAAAAACTCTGAAATATATAAACGGGTGAAAATCAACCCTTGCGCCTAGGGCTTGCAAATATTCGAAACTTTCAGATATTCGAATATTCGACTTTTTCTGACGACGTATTCGAATATTCGAATAATTATTCGAATATTATAAAAAATAAGAAAAGGAACGACAAATCGGTTTATTATCGTTTTATTCAAAAGCTTTTTACACATATTGCTAAAACTAATGATATTTGGCAGAAATCCACTTAATTGACTAGATTTTATCATCCTACTATTTATAAGATGCCCACATTTATAAAAACAAGTAAAACGCCAAAATTAGACGTATTTAATATTTCTAGATAAAACTTATTATAAATGCGTCGTTGCGTGAAATAATATAACTTTAACCATCCAAGCACCTAGGTATGTAAGATATTTTTTTTAGTGGGTAATTATTTTCCGATTTAAATTAACCTGTAATCACTCAGAGGCCTGTAAAAAGGCCTTTAATTTCATTGTATTTTGAATCTTTATTGACTTTATTTGTTTTGGCAAGTTATTATTCCTAATGGTCGGCTAATTATATAATATTGGAATATTTAAGGGAAAAAGTTAGTTGAGTACTGGGTGGATTATTCGTCAGCTAAAGGTGCATGGTTAGATTACCAAGTTGGGCAGGTTTGGTATGATTAAATTTGAGAATTGCGATAAGTGGCAAGGTTTAGACTTCAAAAATTCGCTTAACGTAGCGTATTTTTGCGCGACGTAGCGCGTTAACGTATGTACTGAATAAACAGAATGACCCTTTAACTTAAAACTTACGCACCGTAAAAATAACATACTTTTTGATTTCGTTTTCTTTTAAATTGAGTTAGATTTCACTGTATTCACGAAGTCTATCGAGAGGAATACAGTAAAAATATTATTTCCTTCGTATTTGGGTACCTACCGTTCCTCATTCACTGTAAATACCCGTAAAACACAGAAACTGTAACTACAGCGGATGACATAGATTTTTTTATAGTAATAAAAAATATTCGAATGTTCGAAACCTGAGCGGCCGAATATTCGAATATCAAAACAGGTCGAATATTCGACAAATTCGAATATTCGAATATTCGAATTGCAAGCCCTACTTGCGCCGTGTAACCTGTAGTAGGTAACAAAATAAGCATAATAACATAACATTTTCGCATTCGCGCTAACAACGCCAAGTGATGGCTCCAGCGCAAAGTAGAAAGTCTGTGACTTGTATTTTTAGGATTGGTGCAAGAAACACGAGCGTCACGTAAAATACATAGGTATTTGACAGTTTAAAAAGTTTAAAGTAGGTAGTTATTTAAGATTTTTAAGATCAAACGGTTAAAAAAGTTTAATGTTCTGTAACTTCAACAATGGATTTTTACAAGTTTTTTTATTTATTTATCATGAGCACCTTTGCACCGGGAACGGCAGGGAGCGGTTTGTCTTTTTAAATTTAAAGTTTAATTTTTATTTGTTTTCTTTCTTTAATTTAAATGTGTCTGCTGTCCTATCCGCTCCCTCTCATGCCTGGCCCACGTCCACAAACTTTCGCGGTGTATTCATCCCAGTTTACTACCAACTTTTAACTGGCCAGATGTGGCTCAGCCTCTCGGGTATGAATCTGATTTGCTTTTAAATTAATACGACGTATTTTTGCTGGAATTCGCTTTCTGCATCGCTGCGCTGTGTTGGACATCGGGAATTTGGATGTTTAAATAGAAATAATTTGTTATTGATATGACATTTATCGATTTAACTCAACAAGACCCCGCTCGAAAATCCAATGAGGCTTCGGGTCGAGCGCCATATTGGCAATGATGCCTCGTGACTATTTTCTTTGTAAAAAAACAGTTAACATTGTTTAAAGTGTAAAATTGTTAGCTTATCTTGCAGTAAACTAATGTGGAAGTGTGCAGATAATGAAGAATTAATCATCAACCGCGTTTAACCATTATTCTTGAGGCAACTCCCGCGCCCGATATGCCTCGCTTTACAAGAGCTCATAACCGTACAATATCTTGTAATAACCGTACAATAATCATCGTATAAATTTGCTCTCAATACATTGATACTGGCTAAATTGTATGTATCTCTGTATAAACTCTTTATTGTACAAAACACAGAACACAAATATATGGCACAGGACTAAAGCCATTTAATTTAGATTTGTTTCGACCCGAAGTTTATAAAGCTTAAAATAAATTTAAATTTAAAAGTGGAAACATTACTGTCTTGGGTGAGACTTGAACTCACGGCCTCTGGATAGCATCGGTCGCAGACGTTTCTGCTTGTAAAAAATTAAATTCTGAAGTTTATAATCAAACCTGAATTGGTGTATCTGAACTATTAGTGCGTACGAAATGCTCTGCGGCTTGTCTAGTCCATATAATATCAATAAAAATAAAGCTAAGATTTCCAACTCCAAATAGACCTCCTCTCTATTGGATTCTGGTAATAAAATTGCATTTTACGCTCGGAAACTAATGGAAAACTGTCTCAGAGCTGTGACAAAGATTGTTGCTACGGAGGAAGTTATTACATAAAACGTGTCGATATAAGATGCAAGCTGAAGTGTTTAGATGCACTTTGTTGGAGTTGATGATCGTCTGGAAGAGATAGCTTTTTGATAAAACTGCTTGTCGATGTACTGTTGATGTTGCATCGTTTTTTGTTACTTCAACTCTGGCTGTATCCATAAATGTATAACTAAAGGATGGGCATGGGCCGAGGCGTCCGACTTGTCATTTTCTATGACGGCTGATTCGGTAATCACGTGTTGCTTTTCATAGAAAACGAAGCGCAATCTTTTCGAGCGATGGCGCCATAATCTTTGGCCTACACTCGGGTAGATGGCGTTCATCATCATCTTCCTCGCGTTGTCCCGGCATTTTGCCACGGCTCATGGGAGCCTGGGGTCCGCTTGGCAACTAATCCCAGGAATTGGCGTAGGCACTAGTTTTTACGAAAGCGGCTGCCATCTGACCTTCGAACCCAGAGGGTAAACTAGGCCTTGTTGAGATTAGTCCGGTTTCCTCACAATGTTTTCCTTCACCGAAAAGCGATTGGTGAATATTAAATGATATTTCGTACATAAGTTCCGAAAAACTCATTGGTACGAGCCGGGGTTCGAACCCGCGACCTCCGGATTGAAAGTCGCACGCTCTTACCGCTAGGCCACCAGCGCTTTTAGATAGATAGATTCGGGTAGATGGTGTTAATTTCAATAAGTGAAAGAATAAGGGTCAAAGTCAAACGGCGTTCTAACAAAACTTTGGGAACAAATCAAATCAACACAGCGGCGTTCTAACAGTTTTAATCTTTTGTCAAAAGATGGCAGTAAATATACTGGGGCTACATAATTTACCATGACATTATAACTCTCTATTCACTCTATTATCTTTGTAGATAGGTACGCCGCAATAAGGCAGACGCTACACCTTATATAAATAATTAGAATACTTATGTACTTGTATTTATTCTAGTAAGTGAGCACCAAAACAACACCGCAACCCAATTATTTGCGTAAATAAACTTGAATTGGGTCAGCGATGCCTCCAACTCCAGGGAGTAAAGCTCCCTAAAGAAGTTACGGCTAATCCCTTAATGACGTAGACGGCATGATATTATAAACTTATAAACCCCGCGCTTCCCTACCACAGACCTTGGATTGAATAGATCTATTGGCAGGCAGGCATGCAAAAAAAAAACACCGACGTGATTTAAAAAAAATGTCAGATAATGTAATGTATCCGCCTGGTTAGCACATGATTGGCGCGACAGTATCTCGAGGCGAGATAGACTACCCGTCCCTCTTTTATTAATATTGTTAGAAAAAGACGGGTAGTGTATCTCGCCGCTAGATACACTGTCGCGACAATCATGTGCTAGAGGCCTATAGATGCTCGTTACGGCGGCGACACAGTTATGCCCAAAATCGTTTGAATTTGTATAATTTATTATACATAGTGCAATATGAGCCTTTTTAACTACTTACAGTAACAAACATTATATTAGTTGAAATGCTTGAGATGACAGTTGCGTATTTGCATTTTAAAAGTCTATTTCAATGTATGGTCTGTGTTACCGACGTCGATTTGAGGGATCTTGTTAATGTCAAAAATGAGAGCCAAACGTAATTTTGATATTAAAGGGAAGTTAGAAGATTAAGCTAGTTAATATCGTTATTGTAACATGTTCTTGCTTTTGACTGGAAGTGTGTGTGGTTGAGTAAATTACTTAATTTTGTGGTATTTCCGTTTACATTTGTTACGGTTTTTATCTTAGCGCGTTTTTATCTTAGCGCGTAAGCACCAAGACTACAAGATCGTCAAGTAGGTATCAAACCTGCGTATAAAAACCAGTAAAAACAAAGGCTCTATGGTACACCCGCCACACGGGATTGTTACGCCATCTAGGGTCCTAGCAAAATTGGTTGTTCCATACTTGCGCTATGGACTGTCCTGACGTCACAATCACGGAACGTTACTGTACATCTCGTTTTTGGGTAAAAGATCCTGCTTATTCTAATGTTAGGCATCATGATGTCAATCTAATGCCATATATATCAGTGACAAAAAAGCCGTGATAAAAACTTATGTGATATTCCATTTAAATTGTACGTTTTTATTTGTATATATCTCGTTCAATTAGTTTGGTTTCGACTCCATCCACTCAGTTTAATCCAGTCATTTAACCTATGTGTATATAATTGCACTGATTAAATACGCGATCGAAAAGGCTAGAAACCCAATCAAATGTGGAATACATTTGATTGGGTGGAAATCAAAGCTGATAATTTCAATTTCATACCGGGTGGCTCCTGTGACATGAGAAAATAATTAAAACATAACTCCTCAAACGATAAAACGTTTGTTCAAAAACTTTTAAAAATTATGGAGGATTTAGATCTTCTCTTTTTCATACAAATTAAAATTATCTTCAATTTTACACCATTATCATTGTAATTGACGTTGCTGTCACGCCTTAAACATATCGAAATTCGCAAATCTATTGCGCCTTAGAATAAACTGTAAAGTGTACAAAAAAACAAACCTCAAATAAGAAAAAATGTTGGTCAGTTTGAGGAGTACAGCTGACAGTTAGATTTTTTGCTACGGTTACAGGCTACACCGGTTATATGGAGGCATCTATAGGCTACAGTGGCCGCTTACCATTCGGCGGACCTTATGCCAGTATGCCACTGACATAGTATTGACTTTGTAGGCGAATTCTGTGGAGGTTGACAACCTTGTTATTATTGGAACTCTGTATCGCCGCGTTGATTATCACTCACCACTGTACAAGTCATTACCGCACGGTGTGTTGCGGTTACAGTTAATTTACGGCCCGATTCGAACTTTAAGATACGTCAAATATTACGTCTAGATACCAGATAGATTTAGATATATATGTCAGTGTCAAAAGTGACGTTTCTTTAAACAAAAACGTCACTATTTATTAGCTTGTAATTTATTCTGCAATCCGGCCCTGGACACTCCAAAATCTAAAGTCGATTACCATTTGATATTTCAATTTAAAAAACCTTCCCCTAATCTCTGATTAATTGGGAACCAGATTCAAGGATACTCAAGATAAATTATTATATTATCAGAGAACAAGAAGATTGCTTTCGGAACTCTCCTTGTTTTCGATTAAATTAAGTCGAGTTTGTACGTGGAAGTTTTTCTGCACAGAATCATACCGAATGTTCCTCCCTATTAGTTTTATTGAAATTGTTGGTGAGAGAAATGTGCTGGAATGTAGGAGGATTTGTGGATGGAAATGATTTTGCATTCTCTCAGATTTATTCATTTTTAATTGACTTATTGTTACAGTTTATTGGCGGCGTTGTTTCTCGAGTGAAGAAATATGGAAACACGTAGTTCATACAAAAATATTTTATAGTAAAATAAATATTGAAAATAATGTCTACTACTTAATAAAATTGATTCGCAAATATCACGTCTTAAGATAAAATTCGTTAAGATATTATATTTTATTACAAATATAAATGACATCAATAATTTGTTTATAGTCAGTTTTAAAAGTCAAAGATTACATAACCTTTAAAAAAAATTAACACGTAGGTAATGCTAATAATTTATTCTTTTATAAAAAATGTAAGTACCTATTCGACCAGTAAGTTCAAAGCAACAAGAATAAATAAATACAATGCGAGCGTGATGGACACCTTTGCGTCGGGGGCAGCCCGGGACGGGTTTTAGTATGTATGTAGTTATTTTTCACATATTTAGTTTGTATTTATATTTTAGTTTTAATATTGGAAAAAGTAACTTCATAAAATTAATTTTTATGGAAGGTAATTTTCATGTAATAAACCATATCGTTTTAAAATGACAACGTAATGTAAATTTTTGACAGTGGGTTCATGTAACTCTTAAGAATGTAAAATACGGATAATCCATGTTTTTGTAAAAGTAACTGAGCATGTTACTCAAAATAAATTCTTTTCTTCCAAGATAAAATTTAAGTAGGTACACAAAATGCTAACCTTAGCCAAGGTAAAAAACCTTACTTGTAAACGAAAGCCTTTAATCCATAATACCCACGCATTAGTCAACAATTCGGAATCATCAAAGCGTCCCACGAGCGGCCACAAATAGTTGCGATAAATGAGGTACAACTTGCCGGCAAAAAGTCCGCTCAAAAGAGTTTCACTTTGATGTCGGCGAATTCAGATTATATTTGGTGAAAGTTTTGATGTTTGAAAAGTAATTTTCTTTTTATCAACTATGATAAGATACGCTTATATGTATTACATGGCCAGTGATCGTTAATTTTCCAGAAATTTTGGTGCAGCATAGTAAAAATAAAGGATTTTCTTCAATTTTTTTTCTAGGGAGAGAATTGGTTAAGGTTAATATTACTGTTATTAACCCTAATTATCTATTCCACCTAGAGTAGGGCATACAGATGCTTTTAACCAACAATGCTGCACCAAAATTGCTGGAATATTAGCGATCACTGTACATGACACTATTAATTTTTTCACGATATTTACAAATAAAAGGTACATGTCCTGTTGTCTGTCTGCTATCAAATCTTCAAGTTGAATTTGATCCTCTTCCCGGTTTCCGTAAAACGTAACTAACCATATCAATATTAAATTGTACAACGGGACTTAATCGCGTATCTAAGTTTTAACATTTACCTCCGACGTTTCGAGGACGGCGTTGTCTCCGTGGTCTCGGAGAAGACTGGCTTAAGGCTGACTGGAATTTAATAATGTGTAAAAATCGAGAAAGTTTAAATCAGTGTTAACCATATCAATGGCCTATTTCTTAACATAACACTGTATAAACAAATATATTAAGTTAACTTGTAGTTTAAACCAAGTTTAGTAACTCGTAAAGAGCAGCCATTGGATCGTAAATAATGGCCGACCGTGCATCACGACTCGTAGTACGGCTACGAGCGTAGCGCTTGCTACGAGCGACGTAGCAGAGCGGCAGCAGCAGCGGCGGCGCGGCGTTGTAGTACAAAATAAACAATAGGAACCCGACTTTATAATCGAACGAGCGAGCGAAGCGAAGCGAAGTTCTTACATTCAACTTTGAACACGCGGCTGGCTAGCGGCACGTCCCGGCATTTCGATGTTTTTAAGCTGAACTGTCAGAAGATAGTTTGATACACAATAACTTAAGTAAATTTGTTCTAATATAAATGAAATTGGGTAAAGGTGTAGTCGAGGGCATTATATTTTAGTCATTCAATTATGAGCAGGTTCGATCAAGGGGTTATTGAGCTAGAAGAGCTCAGAAGGCCAAAAAACTGTTTGTGAGGTGTCTTGCTATTCTGGTCATTTTATTTTCAAGAAAGTATGGTCGACTTTGGTATCAAATGAAAGTGCTCGGCTTACACTTTTATAATATCGTTTTTAAATTTACCATTTTGAAATAATTAGCAAGATAAAAATAAAATAAAATAAACATAATATAGTTATATGACATTTGACAGGAAATATTTCGGCTTACCATAGATACAGTATCAGTGAAGGGCTCCACAGACCTTGCAATAAATCATTCGTGGTTTTCGATCCTTTGACGACTGCATTAAATTGATATTTTTGGCGAACCGCGAGTTCTCAGTTCGGGGCGAACTACTAGTCTTATTTTAATATCACTCACGTTGATTGGTGCATGCGAAATGGAGTGAAAGTCTAGTAACAATGTGCTAACCCGTGCTAAACCATTTTTTTTATCAAGCAGAGCGATACTTGTAGGTAGACATCTGTTTGATGAATAATTGGTTTAAAAATATTTAGTTTAATTATAATGCTAGAGATAATGTCTGCTCGAAAAGAGAAGAGTCATGGAATGTATTGGATCACTACGCTAAATTATGGACAAGACAATTTCTAAATTAAAAAGTTAAGTTCATGTTTAAAACGCGTATCCCTTTAACTCATTAATAAATTAAACACTTCTATTACTTTGTAAAAACTTAATGGCTCCACCAGCATAACTAAGACGTAGCAAAATGAAAATTAACTTTTAAAGTATACATCTCCAACGAGTCCGTAGAACGTAAAACGTCAAACAACATTTTTAGTTTTTAAAAGTTAATTTTTCTGTCATCTCGGGTCCTTGGATAGCTCTAACAAAAAAGCTGAGTCGGAACATTTTTAAAGTAATCTGGGTGCCAATTCGAACTAACATTATAATAGTCCCGTTGTACAATTTAATAATGTGTAATAATCGTGAAAGTTTAAATCAGTGTAACATTATAATACTTAAATGATGTCATTTTGTTATCATTCGCATATGCATTTCGCTCATACTCGAGGTGCACCGCCAATGGTAGTAAAATGACATCATTTTGACATTAAAAATGTACCTTTGAAATGCCTTCCTGCTCCTGCATGCTGGTTCTACAGCTAAACATAATAATTATTGTATCCTTAAAATATCCGGATCACATTTGTAACCTGTTATTATAATCAAAATTTAGAAACCCACATTTGTGAAAAGCAAAATTTTACATCGTTTAAACACACACACTTCATGTTACTAAATTTATTATTTAAATTTTAAGACTGCAACTTTACTTTCTTAATTTTGAGACTAATTTTACCGAATAGGTCTTTAAAATGTATAATATACCAGGTTTTAATTCGTTTCATAATTAGATCAGATAAGAACAAAAAACACAAATCATTTTATTCTCGTAATGTTTGTATTTGATATTTCCGTACGTACTATATACTTACCTGTCACGAGCAGGCTACTACGTTATCCTTGCTGAGCCAACAACCAAACAAAATTAAGGTAAATAAAACAAAATTAAATCAATCAATCAACTTAAGTTCAAGTTAAGTTTAGCCATGTCTAGGCCCGCCTGTGACTTCTTTGTGGCGTCAAATTAAAACCAGGAGGAGTGGTAATTTGAATATAAGTATTGCTTGCCTGTATAGACTGATTGGCATTACCTACTTTATCTACATAGCATTACGTTACGTGCGGGACGTAACGTTCTAAATAGATATGTAGCTGAATGTTGTTTTTTCGAACTCACCAGACGACGAGACTGAAATTGTAGATAAAAAATTTCATTCATAAAATACGGTTTTTATTTTTTAATATTGGTTCCGAGCGAGATGGAACCTTGGTAAAATCAAATCAAGATCATATATTGAAGTTTAAAAGCTGATCCAGGTTTATTTTAACGTTGAAAAGTTTGTCAAAGTTTAAAATAATATTTTAAAAATATTCGTTTCGTAATATAACGCAGGTAAGTTAACCATATTTTGTGTATTAGATTTGAAAGCGTGTATCAAATTGTTTCTAAACAAAATCACGCGTGACAAAGTTTCAGGTGGCAAAGTCTAAGCGGAGTCCCGATAAAACGTTATGTATGAAACCATTCGAGCGGAAAATCTGCCGTTCGCTGCAGCGCGATATGCTTATTAAACAAAATAGTCCAGTTACCCTTAATTAAATGTAATTATCATAGGTTAGTGTCTTTGTTCAGCAGAGACGGCCTTATCGACTGGGCGGAACTCGCCGCTCGGCTTCCCTCGGGCGCGCTCGGGCGTCTCCGCTGCCCTTCGTTCACTAGGAATTTAAGGGCTGCGTTAGGACTAGTCCCACGCACGTTACATAACCAAAAAAATGATGAATGAAAATATTTAAAGTCGGCATTTAAAAGAAGCGGCTAATTGTCGTAAAAGAGAGTATAGTAGCAATTTCCCTTCGCCGACAACCCTTTGGGTTACGCGCTCTCGGCACATGGTCTGGCGCGACGCAGGCGCGCTCGGCGGGGCGCGGGGCCGTTCCCGGGCCGCCCCGCCTCAGTGGCAGGCTGCAGTGGAAGCGCGCGTGTCGGCTGCGTCACTTCCCGCGGTCGCTCATTTTGCAAGTCGCCGCATTTTGCAGCCGACGCGGCCTGCCCCGCGGGCGCCCCGGCCCGGCGGCCGCGCCTCGCGCTTCGATCGCATGTGCCCGCGCTAACATGCCCGTGTGTTCGATTGTTTACCTTAGCACTAGTTGATAGCCGAGGCTCTGGCATGCTCATGTGAGTACCAGTTGTCAACGCACGCGGCCGCACGTCTGAACCCTGCATTGCGTCGTGCCAATGCGTGCTGATATTTACTAACCCGTGTGCCAGATTGTGATGCGTTTTGTGGATTGTCGGCAGTCGGACTGTGGTCGGCGATTCGTGGTCTGTTCGCCGGGGTCTGGGTCGGTGTCGCGCGGCAGCCGCGCGGTTGGCGCGCGTCGTGGCGGCATGCGGTAGCGCGAGCGCGCGGCCGAGCGGCGGGTCGGGTCCTGTGCGCTGTCGGCTATGTGCCCCCCTTGCGCTACACTGTGAGTACACACTACCCAACTAACCTCAACAACTCGTCATTGGTATCCAACACAGGTTTGGGCCATTTACCTCTACCTCTGAAGCACCTAACCACAATAATAACACAAAAAAAATAACACGTCTTCCATATATTTAGGCAATTCATATCACCTACTGTCAAAAATATTTAACAGTATTCAACTTCTTACTGCGTGACAGTTCAGTCTATATACTCCGCGAGAAGATATTAATAAACAAAACGTGAGGTTAGGTGGGGTAAGAAAAACGTCGGAGCAAAGGAAACAACGCACCAACAGTATCTGATACCCTGGATTACTTTTCCAAAATCGAATTTAAACTGTTGTGAGACATGCTAACATTGAATAATTTTACGGTTTAGACTCACTTGTTTTAAGTCACTCGCGGACATGTTTCGGAGAGCCTAGGTCTCCTTTCTCAAGCACTAACAGTGCGAGCAGCGTTGACGACGGCCGTGTATCGCGTACTGTTCACGGCCGTCGTGAACGCTGCTCGCACTGTTAGTGCTTGAGAAAGGAGACCTAGGCTCTCCGAAACATGTCGCGAGTGACTTAAAACAAGTGAGTCTAAACCGTAAAATTATTCAATACTTTTCCAAACATATATAATATATCTTTATATGTACAGTTCGCGTACAAAAGTATATGTTACAATCTAATCAGTTTATATTATTATGTAGAGATATATCCCTTTTTGTTTGTTTTTTGTATCCCTTGTTGAGAATGGTAGACGCGTTTGACGCGTAGTCTAATCCGCTACTTTTGATGCTGACTGTATCAGGATTATTATATACTGGAAACGAAAGTACAATCGGATGCACTGTGCAGTCACAGGCACAGACACCTAAAGCCATGGAGAGGATGTCATTTTACTGCAGGTAACTGTATTCAAGAACACGTTAATACTTTTTACAGATGACCTACAACTCTGAAAATAAATCAAGCATTAGTTGTTATTTCAGCACCATTCGTGTAAAAAATCTTAAATTTCATTCGTCTTTTGACGACATTTCGGTCCTGTGGGGTTACCGAAAATTTTTGAACAGACCTCTTAGACACTGACATCAAGGTCGTGTAAACATATTTTTGGAAAGTTGGCTTGTAAAGATGTTTATGAACTCGACCGAACAATCATATAAAAATAACAAGATGGGACTGAAATTAGAACGGAGAGGTATTAAAAAATGTGGTCAATATTCCGGTCTGTGATAATTACAAAATACGCCAATCATTATACAATTTTTTCCCCTGAAGGACTTTTGCGAGAAACTTCTACTTGCATATTATTAGAGTAAGTACCAAATATTGAAGTTACTATATAGACGTCTAGAATATTCTAGACGATCTATTGCATTGAGCCTCGAGATCGACACAACACATTAATTTTGCGTTACATATTAATTGTTTCAAGAGCTACTTGATAAACTAATCGAGGAGGTAGGTATACCTGTTTTAAAAATTGACGAAATTCAAAGAGAGATCCCAATATTTTACAGATCGATCGAGATCAAAAACATGAATTTAATAACTAATAACATTTATAAAAAAACAGCCGACCCCAATTTTTGAATGACAGAAGTAATGTAGGGTGACCACGATAGTTATTGGCCACTACATAGTAATTGGCCACTCTTAACAATAAGGCTCCAGTTGGCTTGATTATTTCCTATACAGGGTTATATTTGGACCGTTAGTCATATTGTGCGAGGTGATTAGGTAGGTCATACTGAACAACTTTTTCTATGGGACCAACCCCGAAATCCCAATAAAAAATTTGGCCTTCCCATAAAAAACGTCGACGTCCACTCGACCAAAATGTATGAAACGGACGAAAAAAATTTTGTGCTTTCGGAGTCGGTCCCATAGAAAAAGTTGTTCAGTATAGCCTACCTAATCACCTCGCACAATATGGCTAACGGTCAAAATATAGCCCTGTATGTAAGGAGTGGCCAATTACTATGTAGTGGTCAATAACTATAGCAGTCACGCTAGAAATGAAATGGGCTAATATATACCTACATTCTATGTTTATTCTTTATGAACAATAATTATGTCCATGTTAGCCACATTTAACATGACTAGCCACTAGCGATCATTATCCACTTATAGATATTCCTTACAGACTAGGAAACACATTTTTATCACAACATTTTATACGGGCAAACTTTAAATTATGCTTACTCAGCAGAAATGTTGAAAAATGCAGTGCAAATGCAAGCCACCGCGTTTGCACGTAAAAGCTAAAAGCTAAAAAACTAATTCAGGACGTACAAAAGTGCGTGGTACGGCGCGGTTGTAGACTACCACTTGTAGATACTGCAGTACCTATATTTTTTTTATTGTATTCCGTTCTAACCATGATTCCTCTTGATCGCACTAATAATTTACGGACAAGTTTGAGCTATATAAACGCGCGAATGACAACTACATAACTGATATGACTCCAATAAGGTAAACGTACTAGTGCTCGACATGCTACTGCCCAATAGATGACACCCTGCTGTCAGCTCTATTGACAATGACTTAAGTTTCAAGATGACATGTACTGGGACCGCGTCGAGCACCAGTACGTTTACCTTATCATTTTATTATCGGTTTGATATCAAGTGCGCGTTAGAATTGGGGCCCGATTCGGATTTTGAAATAGACATCTATAAGACATCTTTTAGACATCACCAAGATACGATAACGATATGTTTAAGATCTAACCTGTCAAATTTGACATTTGCGCGATTCTGGAGATACTCTTTAACGATTTCCACAAGATATGGCTAAGATCCAATTCACATCTATTAAATATCTAATTCTATCTAACGTAAAAGTGACATTGGTTGCCCGAATTGCGCTGCAAAAGAGAACTAGTTGAAATCTAAACTATAACGTATCTAGAATATATCGTGTCGACTCTTGTAAATATCTTGAAGTTCGAATACGGCAGTTACGAAGCGGTAAGTCGTACAGTCAAAGAATTTTTGTACCATTTCGTCCCTTGTCACAGTGACAGTCAATATGGAAGACGCTAGGCAGCTCATACTATTGTTACTGTGACAAGGTACGAAATTGTGTCTTAAAATTAGTATGATGAAGTACTCAAATTATAATTGAATTATCTAGTGGGGAAGAGATCTATAAGAGGAGTACAGCGACGGCTGAGGGTGAAAAGGCATAGGTATATATCCTATATATGTAATATGTTGAAGTAGGGAAAGCGGCGTTGTAATGTGTGGAAAATTTCATATATTTTTTACAATGACCGGAAGTTAATTTGACTAGGCATTTTTAACCGATAGTAACGATACTACTCAGAATCACAAAGACTACTGATTTGAAAAAAAAAGAGACCGAAAAAAAAATTCACCATAATGTGATGCATTTCGAAAAATATTTTGTATGGTCAGTCATAAAACTGACACTAAAATTGTGTATGAAAAAGACACTTCTCTCTTTGTTCAAATATAAGTACGAGTTGAAATAACCCAAAAGTTGGTAGTTTATACTAAGGTAATACTTAGTACACTTTTTCTGGAAAACCCCGTAGTAATATAGTCATGTGTTTATTTTATCAGACACTATTATAATATAGAACCACATATATAACAAACCTAGTATAAATGAGAAGCTCAAAATCATACAATATGAACATTATTTATACCGTCTTATTTTCATTTAAATTTCAGTTCTATTTTCATTCAGATAAAGAAGCAAAATTTACATTCGGCAAATAACCTTTGCGGAGTTCAAATGGTATTATGTTTTTGAAGTTGTTTTATCTAAAATTGTATGCCATATTAATGCAATTTTAATAAAAGAATTTCAAGACAGTACCTATCATTGTATACATTTTTATTTGTGTGTTAAAAATGTATATACATATATATGGTTTATTCGGCTAATTCCGACTACGTCAAAATATGGGAAAATCACCCACAATTCCATCATTTTAGAGTCCATTATTGCAACTTCCCGAGATTCTGAACTTTTCGGAAATTCTCAAATACACATTATCATGTTTTTAGTCAGTTCTTTCATAAAATATAATTTGCCTTAACTTAAAAAAATGTTTATGCATTCAATCCATATAAAAGATATTTGCGTTTATTTATAAAAGCTAATTAAAACCCAAAAAATAATTACATTTAAAACATACCTACTCATACTAATACTGATACATTAAAAATATTATAATTGAATTTATCACGGATAATTTGTTGAATGAAAAAATTACAAAAAAGAAATAGTTCAAAACGGCAATCTAAGGCCCTTCTCTCACGAGGCTACTCTCAAGCGATTTGTGTTTCGTACGCGTACCCGCCATATTTACCAACAAAAACATAAATGTGAAATGAGAGCCAAGTTCAATATTAAGAATACCTATGTGTCGTTGTTGACTCGCCGAAAGAATTGAGATCTATATGGGCGCCAAGTTCTGTGCTGTGTAGAAAATCCTGAAATTATAAAGGATTTGTCTTGGCCACTATAAGCTGCCTGATTATGTAAGAAAAGAAGTGACAGAAAAGGCGTGGCTGAGATTGGAAAAAAATCAATTTGACAGGTCAGGAATTATATTTTTATTTCAATCAAATATATACACAATAATTAGACGAATAAAGAATTGAGAATATATAAGAAGATTGTCTTCATCGCTGGTGTAGACGACGCAATGTACTGGACCTGAAATGAGTAACCTGAAACATAAAACTTAGTAATTAATATACATTTTAGTTAAATATTATAAAAATAATATGTAGGTACTTACCTTGCTTACCACTGCTGTTTTCTATGTGTTAATAAAGTGTGCGCGAGAGCATGCATATGTGTGCAACGAGCCTCGGCTATCGACCAATCAACGTCAGTTCCCTATACGCTTCCGAGCGATACACGCATGTCCATGCGCTCTAACACTTACGTCAAAAAGTATCCCTAGTTGTTCTTATTTCGCTCCTCTCCACCTGTGGATGCAATCGTCAGCTACACATGGTCCTATCAAACCGGATCCAGAGGAGCACGGATGTCAGGACGCAAAGGAATGTTCCACACGCCTCCGCACACAATGGTTAAAACGCGGGGTGCTCTCGAAAGAGAGAAGTTGAAACATACCACGGATGCTCAGAGTGAAGTGCCATGCCCAAAGAACTCCAAAGAAGAAGAATTTATGGATCGCGCAAGTCAGTTCAACGCGAAGGCGCTCAGTTTGCAGATTCAGCCCAGCGCGAAAGAGGGTAGCATCAAAACTGAAACTGAACATGGTTATCACCGATCTAATACTTCAAATAAAACTTCGATGTCTTCACTACAGGCAAAAAAAAAACAATTAGAGTTAGACGCCGCCGAAGCTAAAGCTAGGATCGAGAAAGAGTTAATAGATAAAAAGCTAGACGCTGAACTCGCTAAGCTGGATGAAGAATATTCTCAGAAGTCCCGTTGCAGTGGAGAACAACGATCTATTTTGTCCGAAACATCTCAAAAAGTGGAACAGTGGCTCGAGAAAAGTCGCCAAGACGATCAAGACGAACGCGTTCTCGCGACCCCTTGGCAAGAACCGAACCCCGGACCCAGCTCACTTCAAACCCTAGCACAAGCAATGGAAAAACTAGCTACTACAACTCAAAGTGCTAATACTCGCCTGTTATCTCGATTAGCCACGTCTAAGGACTTACCGTTATTTTCTGGTGAATCGCTCGAGTGGATTCAATTTAAAAAATCATACGAACAATCCACGATGTTATGCAACTATAGTGATACTGAAAATATCGCGAGATTAGAGAAATGTCTCCGTGGTGAAGCTAAAGAAACGGTCTCGTCTTTATTTACGACCGATACCTCACCACGCGCCATCCTAGACGCACTAGAGCTACGATTCGGAAGACCCGACCTAATCATAAATAAAATCTTAACACAATTTAAAAAATTGCAACCTTTACCGCAAGCGTATCATATCGAGTTGGTGAACTTCGCCGTCAGAGTAAAGAATTACGTGGCAGCTGCAGAGTCTATTAAGCAGACCGATCATCTTCGAAGCCCTGAGTTACTAAGCATCGTTATATCAAAGTGTCCCAGTGCGCTTATCAACAAGTGGGCAGACTATATATACGAACATAGCGATACAAATAAAGCTAAATTGCAGTTATTCTCCGAGTTCCTGCACAAAGAAGCTACGAAGATCGCCGCCGCTGGTGTAACTCATATCCATTCTCAAAATGAACACAAGTTTCCCAAAAAGATGGAAGACCGAAAACTTCAAGTTCACCCCATTTTAAACAACGATAATGATACTAACACGAAGTGCAAGTTTTGTAAGGTGTCTTATCATCCGCTGACTAATTGCATTAAATTTAAACGCGCGCTACGCAAGGATAAATGGCGCTTTGTCAAAATAAATAGAATATGCCATAAATGCCTGTTGCTAGGCCACGGGAAAGAAACCTGCCCGGCCGCATCGTGCGATGTTGACGGCTGCGGGCTACCCCACCACCGCCTCCTTCACTGGCCGAATAAACCTAACGCAGCCAGTGCAGCGCCACGCAATAACAGCACTAATGAAGACCCAAATAATACGCCAACATTAAGCGCGACAGATGAATCTGCCAACAACAATCCCACGACCGCAATCGTAACAAATACTGTCGTGGAACCTAGTGATAGTGATAGTGTTTACCTAAAGTCTGTACGAGTGAACCTGCATGGACCTGGCGGCACTATTGCTACATACGCCCTTCTAGACGATGGGGCCGCAGTGAGTCTCATATCAGCTGATCTTGCTAACTGTGTCAACCTTCAAGGTCAGCCAAAGACAATAAGCATGAAATGTGCATGGAAATCTAAATTCGAGTGTATAAGTGAAACTGTGAACTTTAAAATCTCGAACTCAAGTGGTGAAATGTATGACTTACGTGCACGAAAAATGAGTGAGCTAGACTTACCAACACTGGACCTATCTAACGTGAACTTAGACTCTTACGATTATTTACGCGATCTAACAAGTGTTTTCCCCCGCTGTAATATGGAACCGAAGTTATTAATCGGACAGGATTTTTACCATTTGATAATGCCGCTAAAGACTGTTTATCGGGGCAATTTTGAACCTTGTGCCACATTAACAAAACTCGGTTGGTGTTTACATGGAACCTTACCTGCAGCTGTACTCGGCCGACCTTTGACCGCCGAGCATGCCTTGACAACCGTGCTGTATGAGCGCGCTAAACCGGCCGCCGAAATCTGCAACGCATGCACTCCGCCCTCCACCGCCACCCCCGCGGACATACTTGCCGCGCGGCGGGAGACGCACACATGCACAAACGCAGACACACACTCATCACCTCAATCGTCAAGCGATGCACTTAGCGACAGCACAGATAAACAACTTCATGAACTGGTTCGCCGATCGTTTGCGCTCGAATCAATAGGAGTGAACTCTAAGCCACGCGTAAATAAGGACGACATTCGCGCAGTCAACATCATTGATAACTCTGCAAAATTAATTAACGGGAGTTATGAAATTAGTTTACCATGGAAAAACGATGCTAAACTGCCTGACTCTTACCCAAATGCTTACAAGAGATTCCTCGCTGTGGAAAGAAGAATGTTGTCAGATGAAGGATACGCCTCTAGGTATACGGAGCGTATTAATCATCTACTTGAAAACAATTACGCCCGATTATTATCAGACGACGAATTGTTAGCGCCACATAAACGCATATTTTATTTAGCCCATTTCGGAGTCGATAACAAAAACAAGAAAAAATTGAGACTTGTGCATGACGCCTCAGCCGCCACCGCCGGTCGCTCCCTGAACGACTGCCTACTCCAGGGTCCTGACCTACTTCAGTCTTTACTGGGCATCATGTTACGCTTTCGAGAAAAACCTGTTGCAATTATGGGCGATATAAAAGAATTCTTCCTTCGCATCAAGATAACGAAAGAAGATCAGCACGCATTACGATTTTTATGGCGCGAAAACGCAAACAGCGAACTAAAAACCTACGTTATGACGTCATTGTTATTTGGAACCAATTGTTCTCCATTCATTGCACAACATATTAAAAATAAAAATGCAATGCGATTCCAAAACGAAATGCCTGAAGCGGTCAAAGCCATTCTGAAGTCACATTATATGGACGACTACATCGAGAGTGTGGACAACGAGCAGTTAGCTATCAAGATGATAACAGAAGTTTCCGAAATCCACAAACAAGGTGGCTTCGAAATAAGGAATTGGATTTCTAACAAACCTGAAGTCTTGGAATGCACGCCAAAAGAAACCTTAAGTGATAAGGCAATAAGGTTCAAAACCGGATGCGACGACGTACCTGAGAGAACGCTCGGGTTGCTATGGTACCCGACCAGCGACACATTCGGCTTTGATTTATCACTTAAACGCATTCCGACGGAGATAATTAACCTGCAAAGAAAACCTACGAAGCGGGAACTCCTGCGCATCTATATGTCAATATTTGACATTTTTGGCTTTCTTGCGCCATTTACTGTTAAAGCAAAAATAATGCTACGAAATATCTGGAGAACGGATACTAAATGGGACGATGAGATTCCTACGAATGAATATACAGTATTTCGCAACTGGATAACGGAATTACAAACTTTGAAAGATTTGCGCATTCCAAGGTTTTATTTTCACGACGAACAAGTTATGAGCGAGCGCGATAATACTGATAACGCTCGCTACCACACCTTGCGCCAGAATGAGACGACTATAGAACTCGAACTTCACATCTTTTGCGATGCTGCTCCCACTGCATACGCTGCCGTCGCTTATTGGCGTAAAGTACATAACATCAATGAAGTACAAGTTTCATTCATCGCGAGTAAGTGTCGTTCGTCACCTGTGAAGAAATATATAACTATACCTAAACTTGAGATGGAATCAGCTGTTATCGCCTGCAGACTCGCTGACACAATAGCGCGCGAACACAGGTTGACCGCCTGCACACGATACTTCTGGACCGATTCCTTAATCGTTTTACATCAAATAAAAAACGACACGCGCAACTATAAAGTTTTTATCGCTAATAGACTTGGCGAAATTGATGAATTATCTCAATCCTGTGAATGGAATTATATACCTACCGACTTGAATATAGCTGACAAAGCGACAAAATTAAATACTTACGAGTTGAATAACGACTGCGACTGGCTCCGCGGCCCTGAATTCCTGTACTCGCCGCGAAACACCTGGCCGAAGTATGACGCTGCAAAACAAAACATAAACAAAGATCAGCTGTTACAAGTAAACACGCTATATGAAATAAAGGATGAAGACTTACCTGTTGTTCCTGATTTGAATAAATTCTCTTCGTGGACCAGACTATGGAGATGTATGGCAAACGTTTTGTTGTTTATTACGAGGTGCAGAAGACCTGGTAATGCACAGATTGATGCCGACACGATGCAACGCGCTGAAACTGAATTATTGCGTTACTCACAGATGAAATCGTTTCCAGAAGAGATTTATGCACTGAAAAATAATAAGGCAATCGAACCAAGCAGCCGTTTACGCAAGTTAACCCCAATATTAGATGAACACGGATTGCTACGCGTCGGCGGGAGGATCGACGCTGCTGCGTATGTTGATTTCGACCTGAAACGTCCCGTTATACTTGACGGGCATGATTATATAACGAGATTGATAATCAAGCGTTACCACGAGATGGCTGCGCACGGTAATAACGAAACCGTAGTCAACGATATTCGTCAAAAATATTGGATTGTCAATTTACGCCCTACGGTACGTACAGTCGCGACACGATGTTTGTATTGCCGAATTAAAAAAGCAAGACCTAGTAACCCACGGATGGGAGACTTACCGGCGGCGCGACTCGCCCATCATCAACGCCCGTTTACTCACTGCGGCGTTGACTTATTTGGGCATATGGAAGTGACAGTCGGCCGTCGTCACGAGAAGCGGTACGGAGTACTCTTCACCTGCATGACAGTACGAGCAATCCATATAGAATTGGTACCCTCGCTGTCTGCCGATTCCTTTATCATGGCCTTGAGACGAATGGCATCACGACGAGGCTGGCCGTACAGAATGTACACAGACCACGGCGACCCAGAAAGTTTGACACCAAACCACTTCCTCATAGGCTCCTCTTCGAACCTCCCAGTTCCTGGAGTATTTGATGATACTGACCTGTTCCGGAAGAAAATGTGGAGAATAGCACAAAGACTTACCGATGCATTCTGGCGGCGTTGGATGCGCGAGGTACTACCAAACCTTCTACCACGACAAAAATGGTGCCAAGAGGGCAAACAGCTAAAAAAGGGCGATGTCGTGGTAATCGTAGACCCAGCGATGCCTAGAAATGTCTGGCCCAAAGGACGGGTCCATGAAGTTCACGCTGGCGCCGATGGGCGCATTCGAATTGTCGATGTAAAAACACAATCCGGAATGCTTACCAGACCAGTGGCGCGTTTAGCGTTGCTCCCCACAGCTGATGATGATTGTCCTTGACGGACAATGGGGCCGAGAATGTAGACGACGCAATGTACTGGACCTGAAATGAGTAACCTGAAACATAAAACTTAGTAATTAATATACATTTTAGTTAAATATTATAAAAATAATATGTAGGTACTTACCTTGCTTACCACTGCTGTTTTCTATGTGTTAATAAAGTGTGCGCGAGAGCATGCATATGTGTGCAACGAGCCTCGGCTATCGACCAATCAACGTCAGTTCCCTATACGCTTCCGAGCGATACACGCATGTCCATGCGCTCTAACACTTACGTCAAAAAGTATCCCTAATTGTTCTTATTTCGCTCCTCTACACCTGTGGCTGCAATCGTCGGCTACAGCTGGAGTCTAACGAGAAAAGAAACGAGTAGCATACCAGTAGGCGATCATGGTTTGCATCTCAGTCGCGTAGCTTTTGAATAGTCTCGTGAGAGAAGGGCCTAAGAGTTCGTGTCAAGTTTAGTCTATTTAATTTCAGATTAGAAAAAGAAACAAAAAGTAATTACTTTTCTACTTTTATAAGTACTTACAACATAAAATATCACATTCATTTTCCTAAATCGTTCCGTAAGTATATACATCTTACTTACAAGGATATATCTTTTGAGTTCACTGAGTTTTTCGTACAAAAAATAGGCATACATTAGCATACCTTTCAATAGCTTGTTCAGGGTGTAGGCGTCTTTGTGAATCTGAAAAGCCAATATATTTCGTAAATAGTACTTAGATTTGGCTAGATTTATAACATAATAAGTACCTAATATGTAACAGGTTATGAATAATAATCTGGATTAGGTTATGTATTTGATCTGTCAGTGTCAAAAGTGACGTTTCTGGTAGAAATTAAATAGCAGGTAGGTAGGTAGGAAATGTATATCAAATTGTATGTATTCGTACATATATATAAATGTATATACATCATATGTATATATAGTAAATTTACGTATATTTATTATTAATGTAAATATGTTTTGTTGATTTAACTTATTCTTTTTATGACTTCGTTTTTTTCTTAAACCTAAGACTTTTATCTGTTTAGTCTGATGGCTAACTGGCAGAGAGTGCCTACTGGCAATACGTCCGCCTTCCTGTCCAATAAAGATTAAATAAATAAATACATGGTATACAGATTGGTAGCTTTTAAGGTCCTCTATACTAATATTTATAAAACCAACGCCTGAATTTGGTAACACAATAACAAACCATGAAAAACCTTTATTTAATTTAACCCACTTAACAGATTTATTATGCACTACCAACTACCAACATACAAAACCATGATAAAAAATAAATATTAAATTCGTAATATTTGAGACAGCTTACTCGGCCATCATGAATCATATTATAATTTAAGGAGCACTCAATTAAAACCTCCATTTCAAAAATTGACCTCATTCCGGCTTAATCAACCTATAAATAAATAAACAGCCATAGCAAATTGAACTTTCGCTCGTTAAAATAAGATTTTATTTAGCTCGGTTGCGTCTCATTCAAAATTCAACGTTCATGAAACATTTCTAGTTAGCAAGCTCGTTCGTTATTCCGAACGCTTGCCAAGCTCAGGCGAGAACAGCAAAGCAAACCAGTATAACCATCCAGCTACACGTAACCAGATAGCACGCTTATAGTGGTCTCTTTGAGCAAAGGACTCTCGAGCGCTCAATACGCGAATATAATAACTTTAGAGTAGAGGGTGGGGTTTATAGGCACGCAAAGGCGTAAGTAGAAGGATATTTTTATTAAAGTGGCTTTTTTGGAGTTGGGAGGAAGACCTTTATTTGAATATTTATTAAACTGGGCCCGACGTTGTTGTGACGTATTTTTTTATCTCTCCGACAAGTTTCAGCTAAGCGATTTGATGCCCTGGCGCCAGAGGTCTGCTAACGACAGATAGGATTCAGTACTTCGGCTTTTACATATTTTGCTGTGCAAATAGCTGCAATAAGTACTATAAGTATCTTGAGGGTATTCCGCTAACGGGATAGTTCCCGATAAATACATAATTATAATATTGTTTTCGGTTACCGCGATAGTTACTCATAAAGGGTTCGAAACGTCGGGATGTAGTATAAATTAAATATACGCGATATACCTAATCCGTTTTAATAATTTTATTTCACATATTATAAATAACAATATTAGAAAAATCTTACAACAATCGAGATCGATTCGGTCTCTAGCAGAAGAGATATTTTATTTTAGTTTTTAGACTAATTGTTGTATTTCCCATCATGAAACAATGATTATGAATTTAGGTTATTATTATTGAATTTACGTTTAGTTTATAACTTTTGTTATAACCGAATATTTCATAATAGCTACTGAATTTAAATATACTGACATTATTAAATACTGTTTTCTGTTTTCGTTTTACGAGTATACAATCATAATACAATTACAGTTTGACCACCATGTATTTCCACTCCCCAACACCAAATTGCTAATATACATAAGGTGCACTAGAATTAACTGCACATTGGTAGACTTTATATACTTGCAATAAGGTTCAAAATTTGTTGGTTGTGCGGACGAGTACTAAAGTGGTCGACTAACACTACATTTTCAAATTCAGATTTTCAATATCCGTTGAGCGCAATAGCGGTTCAGTTATTGACGAGGGTCGGACTGGGGCTGTAATAATGTCTGTATGGTTAGTATTTAATATTATTTTTAATAATGGTTGAATTTCAGTGGTTCCATGGCAATCGGCCGTATCCAACACCGGAACGGGTGCAGGGTGACGCCACAGAAAGCTGTGTCGCATGATTTTTAGTTTTTAAGATGTTATTTATTGTAGGTAGGTTATGGTTATGTTATGTTATTGTGTACTCTATGGGTATTAGTAATTTGTGTTACCGTTTATATTTAATCGATTATGCATTCTTGAATTTCCTCGGTAATTCAGGTAGAAGTTACATCTTTTATTTATTTATAGATTTAGATATTTATTCTCATAATATGAAATTACGTAATATATTCATATATTATGGGTAACTGATCGATAGCTAATATACTCGTATTTATCTATTTTTCATTGTCTCAAACACTCGTTTTGCCGCAAACAGTTATATGTCTGTTTATAAGGTAGCTGCCTATTGGTACAAAAATGGCGGAGTTGAAGTGAACAGTTGACATCCGCCACTAACTGGATTTGCGAGCGAGCCTGGGCCCTGGTAATTGCGTCAGCGGTCATCGCCCTTAGCTTGAAGTATACCTTTAAAATGATAGGCTTTGATTGATATATACTATTCTATACCGTCAGACCAAGTAGGTTTATTAGAAACAGCAAGAGGTCGCCACACATACTAAGTGCAGGTGAAAAAAAAAATAAGCAGCTCAACCGAGTTGTATTTTGCGCTATTTTATACTATGTTACACCCCCAAACTATCTATTGTGTTGATATTTTTAACTTACACGAGTACTGTCTGTGTGCAGGCTACCACCAGTTTGCCATTGACATAAACGCCATCGAGAACGTAATTTACTTTCTATACATCTCGTTCGTACTCGCATATTAGTGCGAACGAGATGTATAGAAAGTAAATTACGTTCTCGATAGCGTATATGTCAGTTTTGACACAGTCAGTGACTCATGGTTAGGGCTCTGGTCGTAATTGTGGGCCCAACTGAAATAAGCGCACTTCCAAAACGCTTCGCATGTTTTAGATAAGCTTCGGTAGCTCAGTTGGTTAAGAACGATCGAACCCGTGTTCCGAAAGATCGCAAGCTCGAGTCCTGCCCGAAGCGGTGAATTTTTCCATTAATCCTTTAGGCCCATTTGCACCATTCCACTAACCGGGGGTTAACCGGTTAAACTTGGAGTTATCATGGTTACTAGTACAATTTGACACTGTGTTAACGGTTTAACCGCTTAACCCCGGTTTAGTAGGATGCAAGTGGGCCTTAGTAAAAGTTACGAGTGAAAGATATTGACGACTGATACCCAAACGACCAAACCGACAAACGTAAATTTGAAATACAGCCACTCAATCGAATTGGCGCGAGTTGAGAACCTCTACCGGTGAAACTTAATAGATGAAATAATCGTCAATGCCTCGTATCGGATCCGGCGCGAGGTTTACGATTTCCCGGCGCCGCCGCCTCATTTCCCCGCTTCCTGATCGACTTGGAGCCCGTAACAGTTCGCTGGGGCCTAATTGCGTCAGTGCACAATATATTTCGGAGATTGATCATCTTTTGTTTCATGCCGTAGATCGCATGCTACTGGATATCGCACAGTGATGTGTGTACGATGATGTGAAGGCGTTTATTGATGAAATTGTGAATAAGTTTAGTTCACAGAACAAGTTAGAATGGCGATGCGAGAAGGGTACGTGTCGCCGCGGGGTTTTGAGCAAACGCTCGCATGCTACTCGCCCGCGCTGACCAAAAATGAAGTAAACATGCCTTTAGCGCCACAATAATGTTCAGATTAAGAAGCCAGACATCAAATCTGTCTAAAGGAGGCGTATCCATTCACCACGCACACAAGTTTTTACTACCGTTGCACGAGTGTTAGTAAATGTGGAGAGGAACGAGCGGCGACACCCGGTTCCAATACTAACTGCGCGCGATAGCCATTCTAACCTCTTTAATATGTTCTGTGGTTTAGTTACTTGCTTTATTGATTTATTGTGTAATTAAGTTAGTTGTATAGTAGCCTTAGTATAGTTGTAGTTTTTGCTCTAATATTTATTTATTTATTTATTTTATACTTTATTGCACAATATAACAAATAAAGTACAAATGGCGGACTTAATTCCTAAAGGCATTCTCTACCAGTCAACCACCAGGCTAAACAGAAACAGTAGTAGGTGCAGGCATTAAACAAAAAAAACGCAGAATAGGTAACTTAAGACAAAAAAAAATGTACTTCATGATGCGCATACATGCTTTGGATGGCATTCCCAACCAAAACTTAACTGAAAATAATTATTTCATGCAATAAATGTTATCTGTTTTGTGTGCCTAATAAATAAAAAAAATACTTCTACACGCTCACCATTAAATGGCATTTGAATTAGAAATCAATAGCGAACGAAATAATAATAATACTATGATTGAATTTCATTTGTTTTGAAATCGCAAATTAAAAACACAAAAAGTCAGATTGAAATCACAATTATAATAACACAAAAATCAGAGAACCGTATTAAATTTTGCAATAAATTAAAACCATGACATCAGTCTCAAAGCGTCCCCCTAGTTTCGTATAACAAGCGAAACTAAATTTAATTACTGAAACATCAATGACAAATAGGCACCCGTGTTAACTGTAACACATTTGATTAATATTGTAAGAGACTCGCAGTGATACACAGAATACGACGATGTAACCTGATACTTGCGGACTTGTGATAATGAGATTACCAAGAGGCTTAGTCTAATTGTAAATACAGGTTATGAACTTGATCTGGATTTGTTATGGGTATGATGTGTCAGTGTTAAAAGTGACAGTTCTTCAACCGAATAAGTCACTTTTGACACTGACAGAACATATCCAAAACATTGAAAAAAAAATCCTAGGCAAAGTAAAAAAGTATTTTTAACCAATCCGAATGGAACTTTTTATTGAATAATAAAACGAATGAATATTGCAGCTTGTTCAACTTTATGACACCTTTTCGATTAAATAATATAATTATTATGTCATATTAAAAAAAAACGCAAGTCGCAAAACTTACTGTTAAATATATTAATTGGCACAGTCAGGTAGGATGCGTGCCCGTACTGCCCGTGCACATTTCCCCGAATATTAAGTTCATACCTTAACAGCAGTAGCTATTCCAGTAATTTTCGTCATACCTTTGTACTGAATATCCTGAAATTTCATTTCTTTGAAGTCAACTTAATCAATTTCCGCCCTCCCTCCCATTAATGTACAGTCACCTGCAATAATATATTACACAACAAAGGTCGCAAAAATATCTGACACGATCTTATTTGTAGAGCCATAAGATCGTGTCACATATTTTTGCGGCCTTCGAAGAGTAACATATTATTGCAGGTACTAGTGCTAGGCTGTACACGTAGTAGTGCTACGCCGCTACGCTTAACGCAGACATTATAATTTCAATTTTAATAAATAGCGTAGTACTTTGCGTAAATGCGTCCGCAGTCGACAGTGATCTTTATTACTTATATTTAGGGTTGATAATTGAGTGGAAGGCTTGTTAACAGCGTAGTGGATAAATAGGTTACGCAGAGTGCCAGCTTGCTGTAGTTGAGGTGTAATCAAGGCTTCTAGGCAAACCGTGTAATATTTGACAGATTATTTTCAATCTTATTTTGTCACTTTTAATTTTTATTATGTATTCTGGGTTTAGATTAAATGTTTTAAGTACGGTTACCTAAATTAAGCGCTAACCTAAGCGCTGGTGGCCTAGAGGTAAGAGCGTGCGACTTGCAATCCGGAGGTCGCGGGTTCAAACCCCGGCTCGTACCAATGAGTTTTTCGGAACTTATGTACGAAATATCATTTGATATTTAACACTAGTTTTTCGGTGAAGGAAAACATCGTGAGGAAACCTGCATAATCCATCTGCGAAGAAATTATAAGGTGTGTGTGAAGTCCCCAATCCGCATTGGGCTAGCGTGGGGACTATAGCCCGAGCCCTCTCGCGCATGAGAGGAGGCCTGTGCCCAGCAGTGGGACGTATATAGGCTCAAATTATTATATTATTATTACCTAAATTAAGTGTTTTTTTTTTCAATTTTACACTTTTAGCTATCTAATCAAATCAACATTGACAACTTTAAAAAAAAATTTGACTATAATATTCTTAAATGAGTCTTTTATATCGACGATAGAAATATGGTCCGTAAACATAATATTTTCTACAGAACATAATGTTATAACATACGTTGAGGTCGTCTTAAGTATGCAATAAATTGCACAGATATTTGAGTCACCTATAAATGCATTGATTGCAAATATTATCACTTTATTTAGTATTAAAAATAAAATACTTTTAATAATGCAGTAATTACCATTTAAACATACCTATATTTAAATGATAATTACTGCATTATTAAAAGCGTTTTATTTAAAAAAAACGCTAAAGTTGATTTTCTTAAAAAAATCCTGGCATAACCCTCTTTAAGGAATACAGATATTATACGGCAAAAATGAACAGCCTGTAACATCATCTTTCGCGTTTTTTATACAAAATTTGTAGAACTTTAAAGAGGAAACAAGGCTTGAATCACATTTTTTTAAAATCTGTACCTTTAAAAGGTACAAAAAGAACACGTCAGAGGAATGCACTGAATAGTTGTTATTACTTCTTTCACTTCTTCTCGAGTTTCCTTTGAGGAGCTCGGCGGATGCGATTTCTACATCAACAACGTTCGAAAGTATTTCAATGGACGTTGAAACTGAAATGAATAGGGTAGACCTGTTTACTTTTTAGATTTAAATTGGTACTGTAGTTTCTTAGTATATCTTTGTATATTTTTCTCAGTTTCATGGTACATGTTTAGATAAAACATAAATAAATACATTATTATATTCTTACATTACTTAAATACATACTTGCTCCTACGGAGGGCATATGATTTTACTATAAATCTATGTAACAGGAGGCGGTTTCAGATTTAACAACATGTCAAGGTTTTGATCTTATTTTGATATGAACTTGAAGATCGCTCACGCTGATTGGTGCATGCAAAATTAAGTGAGTCGTTCGTAAGATGCGCATCAATTACCAAGACGATCGTCACAAGGTCGTATCAAACCAGTTTAAAACCATAACAGATTGTTTAATTGGAATTGATCTCCTGTGTACCTACTTATAAATAGGGCAACAACGCATTATTTATTACAGTGAGGTAAACATGCCGCAACTGGGTTGTTATTCCAAATGCGACCAGTTTTAGACCAGTTTAGAAATTTGGAAAATAGTCATAAAAAAAAACAAGTACGAATTTACTTTTGAACCTGTGACTATAGTTGGGAGGTTAAAACTACCCATCAATCCAATAGTGAAATAAATATAGTTTGGTATTCAGCAGAAACATAAAATATCTTCAAACGATAACACAAAACTTAGAAATAAAAGAAAAGTGGAAAAATTCACTGTCGCGAGCGAGACTCGAACTCGCGCGTCTGAATCCCTAGCCCATCGCGCTGTCAACTGAGCTACCGAGACTTTATTCGATGAAAGTGAATATTTCCACCATATCACTCATATGCTCCTCATGTTTGTTTGAAATGATGTTATACTCGTACCTAGGCTGGTCATATTTGCCGTATAATAATATATCTAAGTGTGCTCTACAAAGGGTTAAATAACATAAGACTGGTTTGCTAAAGCAATTGACTCCTGTGCTAGAGCAGAGACAAGCCTGATTTAACATAGCCTGATATAATTAAGGTACATGTGTCTGTGTGAGTCGGTGTCAATGTTATCGCTGAATTATATAGTAGATGGAGTAAATTCGATTTGTTTAAGTGACAACCGACATGCCGAACAGCCGTGATATAAAGGTAAGATTTGGATGGAAACTGCAGCTGCATTACTGTTGCGGCGTTATTGCAGCGGCCTCGACACAGCTACAACTGTAAATTTCCTTCATAAAATGAATGGCGTTCGCCGCCGCATTCCTGTCACGATTCGAACGTTCAATCCGTCACTCCTAGGTAATTGACAGTCACGTGACGGCCCCGCGTCAAGGCTGCAGCAGCAACATTGCAACAGTAATGCAGCTGCAGTTGCCACCCAAACGTCACCTTTAGAAAAGTCTATCAATTGCTTACCGTATACTTACGGTATCAATAATGATTACTCAGCAGGTTGCAACTTCACTACATAGTATAAAACAAAGTCGCTTCCCGCTGTCTGTCCCTATGTATGCTTAGATCTTTAAAACTACGCAACGGATTTTGATGCGGTTTTTTTCATAGATAGAGTGATTCAAGTGGAAGGTTTATGTATAATCTGTTAACCCGTGCAAAGCCGGGGCGGGTCGCTAGTTAATAATAAAAGGCGTCATCTTCCTCGTGTTGTCCCGGCATTTTGCCACGGCTCATGGGAGCCTGGGGTCCGCTTGGCAAGTAATCCTAGTAATTGGCGTGGGCACTAGTTTTTACCAAAGCGACTAGGGTAAACTAGGGCCGTATTGGGATTAGTCCGGTTTCCTCACGATGTTTTCCTTCACCGAAAAGCGACTGGTAAATAATTATCAAATGATATTTCGTACATAAGTTCCGAAAAAATCATTGGTACGAGCCAGGGTTCGAACCCGCGACCTCCGGATTGCAAGTCGCACACTCTTACCGCTAGGCCACCAGCGTTTCCTTAATAATAAAAGGCGTATTTGAACTTAAATATTCGGTTTGGACTAACCTATCCTATCCTATCCTATCCTAGGCTAGATATTTTATATAGATACCGAAGAATTTAGCGCTTTAGTCATAAACTCGCTGGTATAACGCACTGACGTCGGTATAACTTGTGTGAACTTTGAAAACTGCGCAGTAGTTTTAGCAGAAATCTAATCATAGCCGGAAAACCACTTTGACATGCTTCTGGATTTAGTTATTTAATTTAGTCCTGTTTCTAGCCGAATCCAATCATTCGTTTAACTATTATGGGAGTTTTGTTGTTTACGAGTATAATGATTAATGACTCTGTCACTGTTAAGTCCGTGCAGAGAGAATGAGACAGAGAACCGACTCTGGGACATATACTTTGACTACTGTTGTTATGTTTAACGTCCTTATTTTAGTCTGGTGTATTTTAATACACAAAAGAGAATCATTTTAATTTAAATATACAATAAGACAAAAAATAGGTATATACGCACGTAGAAGAGTTCACTTCAACCAAATAATTATTTAGAATAATCCCAGCGGCTAATCCAAAATTTATCTGATTTCTATTATATTTCAATGTTAAAATAAAGACCCTGTATCAAACAATACGTTCCCAAAACACATCTATCCAGCTCAGCGATGCGTAAAGACACGTTAAAACAATTCGGTTAATTGAAAACCCATGTTGCGCGTACTGGAGGCCGAATCGAATTTTATAAATCTCAACTCAACATACTATTATTGATATGATACGAATTTGACTGCTCGGTGCATCGGACTTTTGCTTTTTTTGCGCATTAGAGGAAGCTAAATAATACATTTGAATTATAAAACTGGTGGCTCTGTCTGGGCGGCAGCCCTGGCGATAAACTTAAAATAGAAAAATATTTTAAATAATTTTACGAGTCATTATAGTAAGTTTGAATCAGCTTATTGTACTGCAAGTCATGTGCAAACTTAGGTATCCTAATATATTTATAACAAATCAAGTTAAGATTGTTATCCCTCGAATACCTGGATTATAATTCCGATGTTTATCCACTCATATTACTCAGAGTTTGACCAATCTCATTGTTTTCAGGGATCCAGTAAAATTGTGGCCGCATGTTTTGTGTAATCCCAAATGGACTTTAATTACCTATAGATAGTGGCTCTTTTTAATTTCGGATAGCAACTGTAGCTGCATTATTGTTCCGATATTACTGAGGACACCTAGCCCCTTCGGTGTTGCCGCGACATATAACACAGTCATAACAAAAAAAAAAAGCGGCCAAGTGCGAGTCGGACTCGCCCATGAAGGGTTCCGTATTTAGGCGATTTATGACGTATAAAAAAAAACTACTTACTAGATCTCGTTCAAACCAATTTTCGGTGGAAGTTTACATGGTAATGTACATCATATATTTTTTTTAGTTTTATCATTCTCTTATTTTAGAAGTTACAGGGGGGGGGGACACACATTTTACCACTTTGGAAGTGTCTCTCGCGCAAACTATTCAGTTTAAAAAAAAATGATGTTAGAAACCTCAATATCATTTTTGAAGACCTATCCATAGATACCCCACACGTATGGGTTTGATGAAAAAAAAAATTTTGAGTTTCAGTTCGAAGTATGGGGAACCCCAAAAATTTATTGTTTTTTTTCTATTTTTGTGTGAAAATCTTAATGCGGTTCACAGAATACATCTACTTACCAAGTTTCAACAGTATAGTTCTTATAGTTTCGGGGAAAAGTGGCTGTGACATACGGACGGACAGACAGACGGACAGACGGACAGACGGACAGACAGACAGACAGACATGACGAATCTATAAGGGTTCCGTTTTTTTGCCATTTGGCTACGGAACCCTAAAAATGAATTTGAGAGTTTTTTATTCTCTTTATATTCATCATCCTTCTTAGGCTTGGGTTTTTATAATATAAATATAAAAGTAAAATATAAAAACACTTACAAAACAATAAAAAAATACATATAAACACATTATAAAAAAACCTAACCTAGGATGCCGCCGGCAGCGGGACAAGCTACCGGTGCACGGTGGTCAGGGCTGCAGAGAGAGGAACCGGCGGACTATCCGCGCCGTGTCCAAGATCACCGCCTTCTGCATCTGGCCCTTGATCCAACCACCTAGCGAGAGTCTCGCAAGATGTTGGTTGAGAGTTTTTTATTATTATTATACGACAGACTGGCAATTGACCCAAGGCACACCTGTACGGATATGATGGTCGTTCTTGTCTACGTGACAGCGTGATAAAACGGTGTCCGTCACTTTCTTTCCCACGGTGTTAAACAGTGACAGTTATTTTATCACGTGGATAAAGATGGATAAAGCTATCCATAATAGGCTGGCTGATGGTATGTGAATGCAGTGGATAGTTTGACATTACTCGCAGCGCTTCTTGTTTGCACCAATATATGAGTGACATCCACTGGGCATGGAATCAAAATTTGATCCTAAAAGAACATAAAATTAAATAATTACAATTGCTAAAGTTCGAATAGGCCTAGTGCCTTGTCAAATCTGGAACAAGTTATTAGTTTCGGGCTTTGCCTAAGACCACTTGTCAACCTGAGGTTTGACCAGACAAATCTACGAATGTCGGGGTCTGACTACAACATTTATTTACTTTGTGCTGTAGGGCTGATACGACCTCGATTGTAAGCGTAGAATAATTACGCAACTGTGACAACTCTCCGGGCGGAAGAGTAAATACAATTATTAGATTATTACATTTGCCTGTACAATTCCGCTTATACAAAAATAGACTCTAACTCGATTGGAGAAGATTGTTATTCACTTGGCATATGATATGATCGAGATTATAATAATTATTATTTGCCAAGGGATGAGGGTTTGACATTTAATTCTTCCCTGCTTATTTTATAGTAGAGTTCGCCTGAGGGAAGAAGTTAGATAATTTATGAAACATTTTGTAGGAAAATGATTGCTCTATTAGATGAAAATATGATATGATACGATTTATTTATCTTACAATATTAACCATTCATCATGCATTGTTGATTTTTATGCTTTTATACCATTTTCAAAGAAATGTAGGTATTTAAAATTTAATCTACTACAAAATGGCCTGATAAGACATACCTATTAATAGTTTCATTTTGAAAGCTTTGACCCTAAAGTTACTAAAATAATTTTTCTGGGTGACAAATAGTAAGAAGAGCGAACTGCGTTAATTCGAACAAAGCTTTGGACAAAATTCCCACAAAAAGCAACTGATTTTTAGGAAAGCCGAAACAAAAAGGATTCACGTGAAATAGATAGCTGGCACAAAAGAAACATCATTATTAACGAAACCTAAATAAAAAAATTCAAGGTTACGTCGTACCGATAATGAAAATATTTTCCTCTACCAAAACCCGGTCTATCAAATAAAATCTCAAATAAGTTCCAAATACAACCCACACAAAATTCATTTATCATTAATTTCAGTTTTAATAAATCCCCGTATACATGTTGCTTTGTTCGTCGCGGTCTCGATACGCAGTCGCGCGTGACGACCAGCAGATACCGGCATTTCTGTACAGTTTAATAAAAGGTTCATTTCGACACGAGGCGACCGGTCCGCCCGTGTCGCCATTATGCAGGCAATATTGAAGAAGGGTTAATTTAATTTCGATTGGGATTTAAAGAATTCTGTTTTAATTTTCACGCCGGTTTATGTTTGCGAAATGTAAATCTCATTAGGCATATCTCTCGCAGTAATTGGTGCGATTGGTGCAACTTTAACATATTTAAAAAACCGGCCAAGTGCGAGCCGGACTCCCGCACGGAGGGTTCCGCAGCATCAACAAAAAATATAGCAAAACAAGTAAAAAAAACAAGCAAAAAACCGGTCACCCATCCAAGTACTGACCCCGCCCGACGACGTTGCTTAACTTCGGTCAAAAATCACGTTTGTTGTATGGGAGCCCCACTTAAATCTTTATTTTATTCTGTTTTTAGTATTTGTTGTTATAGCGGCAACAGAAATACATCATCTGTGAAAATTTCAACTGTCTAGCTATCACGGTTCGTGAGATACAGCCTGATGACAGACGGACGGACGGACGGACGGACGGACAGCGGAGTCTTAGTAATAGGGTCCCGTTTTTACCCTTTGGATACGGAATCCTAAAAAATAAAATCGTCCACAAACGTTGTTTTGCGAGGTTTCATTTACTTTCGGGAACTTTTGCTGACTCTCAAGGGCATACAGAATCGGGATTTTACGTGTAACTCATATGTGCTACCTGTTTCTAGAGAGGCAAATGTCCATAATACTTAGCTGCTTGCATTTCATTGGATTTATTGATGACGAACGGCCTGATTCGAACTCTAAGGTGCGTCAAAAATACGTCATTGATCTATGTCAGTGTCGTATCTTTAGCCAAATTTTTGACGTATCTTAAAGTTCGAATCAGACCGGAAATGAGATGATATAAAGTGACGGCGGTCCAATAGTTCGCCGTGGGATTGTCTATTTAGATTTCATGGGCTAGAATCCTGCCAGCCTATTATGGATAGCTTTATCCATTTTTATCCACGTGATAAAATAACTGTCACTGTTTAACACGGTGGGAAAGAAAGTGACAGACACCGTTTTATCACGCTGTCACGTAGACAAGAACGACCATCATATCCGTACTGAATCATAATGTCTGTCGAGGTCTACGTAGGTTTTGTATATTCTATATTTTTATATTGTCTATGTGTATTTGTCATATTTATATTATAACTAGCGACCCGACCCGGCTTCGCACGGGTAAACAAATTATACATAAACCTTCCTCTTGAATCACTCTATTTATTTAAAAAAAGCGCATCAAAATCCGTTGCGTAGTTTTAAAGATCTAAGCATACATAGGGACAGACAGACAGCGGGAAGCGACTTTGTTTTATACCATGCTTTTGTTTAAGTATTATAAAGATATTGCTGAAAACCATGCACTAGTTTATTTTTGTACTCTGCCAGTCCTCTTCCATTATAGTGTCATTTATACAAGCTGAGGAATCAGAAATGATGATGATGATGACCAAACAGATCAATGCTTTAACAATTTCATCATTTTTCTCAATAAGATTACCAACGTAAATATAAACTGAAAACTGTTATTACGCTGGAAATTAAATGGTTTTCAACAAAAACGCGTCAATTCTCCATCAAAGAGCAAAATCCTCAAACAAACAAACAAAATAAACAAAAAATCCTCAAAGTAAAAGTAAATTGTTACTTTATTTAAAAGTACCTACGCAAAATTAAACCGGCCTGGAGTTTCAGGTGATTCTGTGAAAATGTGGTCTACCTGAAGAACTTTCGAACACCTCAATTGAAAAATACCCGAATACATTTTAACACATGAACCTTTGTAAATATACAGTTTCAAGAAAACAGTATCCTTACCACAAGTTTGACACTGTCATATTTGCTAGCGACTGCGTAAACTAGCTCGCAATGCACCTCCCTCTTACTCAAACTGACAGAATATACACAAACATAAAAAAAAAATCGTATAAAAGTACCCCTACCTAGTGTAAATTTCATTCGATAGCGCGACGTGACGTACGCGTTTGCGTTGGAATTTTGAGTTTCCAAAACGTCCCGCTTGGCGTGCTGTTCAAAATCAATTCTTCAATTTACACTAGGGGTTCAGGAAAATACTAAATATAACCTAATACTTTACGTATTTCGACGTTGGAAACTTGTATTCATCAAGATCAAAGGGAATCCAACAAAAGTGTTTTATGGTTGACGAAAAGGTGCTTGAGGTAACATTTTGGGCTATTGACCAGAAAATTTGCGTTGATTTTGCTCTCAGCTGCAGACGAGTGAAAGGTATGGAGCGGTATTGAGATTTTGAAAACTTAACTTGTTTTTTTATTGATATGATTGAAGCAAACATGAAAATATCAAATGACACAGTGGTGTTTAATCCTTAGCCATAATCAGCGAGACACATATATTATAATTATAGTTTGTCAAAGGACTGTCTCATTTCAAACATAGACAGAGATAATCATACTATCTTTGTCTTACACTAGTACTAGCACCCAAAAGAAAAGGATGAGTACCTATAGTTTTTTGCTTTAACCCACTATATTAAATTTCTTGTACAGTCAGCTTCAATAGTAGCGAATGAAACAACGCTCAAAAAGTATCTGCCCTCCTGTATTTATTTTCCAAATAGAGATGTCGTGAGAATCGACAGTTGATGTTCTAAATTATACGTCACAGTAAATTCGATTGTCTAATTATTCTTAAAAATCAAACGAACTTACCAAGTGAAGTTCGATGGTAATTATGTGAACAGCTTCATTCGACGCGATTTATTAGTGTTTACGTATTGTAGTAGCATTACCAAGCACTAGCCTTGCACGGTTTGTTGAAAGTTTTTTTTTTTTTTTTAACCTGGCAACAGTCGTTTTCCCCACCACCAATCCAACATGGTGCTGGTGCAGTCCGCCATTCCTCATTTTGTTTACAGCAATTTGTTTCATATTTATAGGGTAGGGATTTTTTATATTTGGGAGGGTATGCATAAATCGCGTCGAATGAAGCTGTTCACATAATTACCATCGAACTTCACTTGGTAAGTTCGTTTGATTTTTAATTATGTTTCACAGCTTCATTCTTTGCGATTTATTAGTGTTTACGTATTGTAGGATGTTCAGAGACAAATAAATATGAAACAAAAGGGTTAAAAAACAATAATAATCAGTAAGGTATGTATTTTTTATTCCATTTATTGAAACCATTAACATCGTAACAAGTACTTATGTTATTTTAGAATCAATGACATATTTATTCTTATTCTTAATTATTATTACAGGTTATTCGACGACAGAACAGACATCGCAAATTGATTGGGATCAACAATAATCTCTTTGTTGTAATATTTTGCGAATACAGAGGAGGAATCAGTCCAGCCTGCAGTTTTCCTAATTAAATCTAAGGAGACTCCAAGTTTATTAGCCGAAGTAGTAGCAGCGTGCCTCGTGCTATGGGCACTAAATATGGAGGTGTCTATTCCAGATAAGCTTAGAGTGTTTTTTATCCAGTGACTGAGTGTTTGTGGTGATAACTTATTATGCGGCCTTCTATGACTAATAAATAAATAATCGTGTTCTTTACGAAGTGTTGTTGTTTTATTGATGTACGCTTCAAGACACCTTGCTGGACAAATCTCTGGACGTGTGCCAAAATAGGGTAAACGTAAAATGGGCTGGTAGGAGTTTGGCTTTGTTGTTTTTATAGAATCTGGGATATGTATAGTTATATCGACAGGAGCGTTGACCTTGATATTACTTAGTTTTATTAAAGAGAGGGTTTGCACACGATGTGCTGTTACTAAGGCTAATAAAGTTAAAGACTTTTTACCTAGGATTTCTAAGCTTAGAGTTTCATTAGGCCATTTGTGTGACAAATAATTTAAGACAATATTAGGGTCCCATGTTACATTGTACCTGGGTTTTGAAGGTCTGAGCTTAAAAACACCTTTCATAAAACGTTTTATTATTTCATGATTAACAATTTCACCCAATATTAACGACAGAGCAGATTTGTAGCTGTTAATTGTACCATATTGTGCCCCGTTATCAAACACCTCTGTTAAGAAATCAACAATTTGAGGTACAGATGGATTTGTATAATCAACCCTTTTATTGTTACAATAGGATATCCACTTTTTAATACATCCGTCATATTGTTTATATGTAGAATCTGATAGGGAGGCTAACATTATTTTTATGCATCTAATCGATAGGGACTTTTTCAGTAATGCTTGCCTGAAAGCTTCGCGGCAACCAATTTGAGGGTCTTGTATAGGTTGTGACTCGTCCTGAAAGGAGATATTAATAATTTAGCATTGGGTTCGAAAGTAATACATTCAGAAACAGTTAGTTTTTTAAATAACGGAAACCATGGTTGCATCGGCCAATATGGTACAACTACTATGCCCTCAGCTTTATCAGTTATTATTTTTTGCATTGTTTTAGCAAGTAACGCGAATGGTGGAAATGCGTAAAAATATTTATCTTTCCAAGAGATCGTAAATGCATCTATAGCCCAAGCATCGGGATCATTTTTCCACGTTACATAAATAGGGCATTTAGCGTTGTGACGACTAGCAAACAAATCAACCTCTGGGTACCCGTAATTTGATGTTATTTCGTTAAATGCATAATCATTTAATTCCCATTCAATATCGTTAAACTTTTTACGCGACAGTGAATCTGCTTCATAATTCTCATTCGACTTAATGTAAGATGCAAAAATAAATATTTTACGACATTCGCACCATTCCCAAATTTCTCTGGCAATCTTATTTAAATGTCTAAACTGTATGCTGCCCATTCTATTAATGCAGGAAATTGCAGTAACGTTATCTATGCGTAAAAGAATTCTACAGTCATTTAAGTTCCTTGCAAAACTTTTGAGTGCAAAGAAAGCAGCCTTGATTTCTAGTTCGTTAATGTGTAAATTAATTTCATCGTCTTTCCAATGGCCATAGGTTTTTTTATGGTCACAATAGGCACCCCAGCCAGTCGTAGACGCATCTGAAAATATTTCTAATTTATATTCTTCTACGCATAGAGGAGTATAACCCTGATCTATGTTATTGAGCCACCAAAACATATCATTTTTTAATGCTGTGGGTATTCGTACACTTTGCTCGTAACTAGGATTATTTAATAGACATGAATACTTGAAATGCTCAAATTCCTTGGTGTAAAGCCACGAATATTGAATTGCTGGACATGCCGACACTAAAATACCTAGAAATCTTGCAAAGTCACGTAGTGTACACCTATGGATATTTAATAATGCCTGTAACTTTCCTTTAATTTTTATTCTTTTAGTATCAGGAAGTTTCATAATCATGTTTTGGGAGTCAAAGACAAAACCCAGGAATTTGCATTCCATTTTTGGGACCAAACAACTTTTATCGAAGTTTAATAAGAAACCAAGCCGTTCTAAAGTGTTTTTGGTTATGTTAACATTAGTTTTACATTCAGAGTATGAAGTGCCAATCAGAAAAATGTCATCCAAGTATATGACTGAGAGCAAACCTTGTGATCTTAAATATTCCATTACGGGTTTCATTAATTTAGTAAACACATACGGGCTGGAGCTTAAACCGAATGGTAAGGAATTAAATTCATATAAAATATTGTTATACACAAAACGCAAATACTTTCGATGAGATTCATGAACGGGTAGTAAAAAGTATGCATCCTTTAAATCTATACATGCCATGTAACAGTAATTGGTAATGAATTTAGAGGCGGTACGGTAATCCTCCATTTTAAAATGTTTTGTATCTACGAACTTATTTAAACATTTTAAATTTAATATGAAGCGTTTGTCGCCATTCGGTTTTGGCACCAGGAAGACTGTGGATATAAATTCGTCATCAACGTGATCACACTTTGAAATCGCGTTGATGTCTAGTAATGATTTTATTGAATTTAGATAATCCTGATGCTCTTGGTCAGTTTTAGGGTAGACACGGGGGGTATCGGGGCGATGAGGCGTGGAAGTAAAGGGTATTAAATAACCCTTAAGCCAAGATAAAATGACTGGATCATCAGTTATTTTAGTCCATTCATTATAATAACACCGAAGTCTACCAGCGTACCGTACCTCGTAGTCTATCTCCGATAGTGGGTGGTGCGTCTCGGCGGCGGCGAGCGGGCTCGATTCGGCGCCGGCGCCCGGCGATCTCGGTACGAGTAGCTGCTCTGGTGGCTGCTGGGCTGGTAGCGCTGAGGTGCGCGAGGTGCGCGAGCTGTGCGCGCCGTGCTGGCGCCTGGCTTGTTGTCCGTCCTGCGATACGGCTTGAAGTTTAAATGACCCTTGTTTGCAATAAAATTATTTTTGTTAAAAACCGACTTTTGTTGTTGTTTTAATGACTCCCCGGTCTTTTGGATGCTTTTGGCTACCTTTAATTTCTCGCTCACGTTTTCGCCAAACAAAAATTGATCTCTCTGTGTTTCAACCAACGTTTCTTTAAGAGCAGCATCAGTTGCGGTTAAGACGAAGTGGCGTCTCGTCGCTGTTTCGCTGTGATGGCTATCGCACAGAATTCGACATGCGTCACTCAGGGGCTTAAGAAGTTTTTGCTTATTATTCTCTCCTGAAATTATAAATTCTGTAAGAGAGGCCAGGGCAGCAAGGGCCACGCCCACTTGATTTTGCTTTTGCATAATACAGAAGTCACGTTTTACCGAGCCGTCTGACAAAGCAGCTTTTGCTTCGGGGTTTAGTTTGGGGGCTAAAAGCATGTCACAGTTTTTAGGGATCACATACTGTTTTAACAGTTTTTCTTTCGTCTCTTTGTCTAAACCCTTTAAAAGTATCTCTTGCCATCGATTGGCAATGTCCTTGTGCATAGGTGGCCCAAATTGATGGTCACTTTTTGGGGCGTCACCCAGTAATGACAAAATCTCGTCGTCGAGTTGTTGTTCTTCCGGATTAGGTACTTCGGTCTCGGTGTCAGTTTGAGCTGGCGTCGGCTGCTCCGGGGGCGACGGCATGTCCTGCGGCGAGCGCGGCGGCGGCGGCGACACGGCACGTGGTGACGTGACACGAGGTGAGTTTGGCGAGGTCTCGCAGTGGACCATGGCCACTGTAATTTCTTTGCGTGCCGCAACTTGATTTGCGTCGTCTGGAATAATGAAAAGGTTTTAATTAGTGACAGTACCTGCCCTGCTAGCAGTAACGTATCACATACATCGTGACGAAGACAACCCGGTTTGGTTGCTCGCATCACTAATCCATCATAATAGCTTACCGTCTGATTCTGCAGAAGAATCGGATGATGAGTATATAATTCGACGCCTAGCGGGTTTTTTCGCCAATTTATTTTCCAATTTTTGTATTTTTCTTCGTATCTCGTCGTCTCGGAGGTCTTCCTTCCTCTTGCCCATGTTGAAAGATTTTGTGCGGACTTGGGACACGTGCGAAGGCTTGCGCACGGAAATACAGAATGAGGAATGGCGGACTGCACCAGCACCATGTTGGATTGGTGGTGGGGAAAACGACTGTTGCCAGGTTAAAAAAAAAAAAAAAACTTTCAACAAACCGTGCAAGGCTAGTGCTTGGTAATGCTACTACAATACGTAAACACTAATAAATCGCAAAGAATGAAGCTGTGAAACATAATACATAGCGGGACTCTTAGAGGATTGTAGATACTAGCGTTTGTATAACACTTTAAACTCTCGCGTTTTGTATACATATTTAACTATACGAACGGGTCTACCGCGATATAATTTCATCGTTTTTACCTTTAATTCCGACGTTTCAGCTGAGTTGCATCAGCTGTGGTCACGGAAAGACTGACGTCCCAGCAAAATGTAAATCATCATCATCATCATCATCATCATATATTTATTTGTAAACATAGGTTTTCATAGATCACACAATTGTATAAATGTTTAGCCATAGGGCATACAAATATTGATCAGATGGTGCATGCATATTTACAAACTTAATGTATAAAAAAATATAGTTTACATTCTCACATATACCTACTTAACTAATATTCTGAATCAGACAGGTATTCTTCGATCGAGTAGTACGCTTTCCTAACTAAAAATTTAAACAGAGAATAGTCCTATGTCATCTAATTTAGTAATATCGTCTGGCAGTTTGTTATAAAGTTTAGGGGCCATTCCGAAAATACTTTTGGCCATAAAAACCTTTTTTATTGAATTTGTATAAATTTTGTTATGTCAACGGAGATATAAGTAAAAATTTAAACAACACTGAACTACTCCATGTTTATGTATGTTGGATATTGTGAGTGTTGCGTGTCGTGCCGTAGACAATAAACATTAAACTTTAATGGGTAGTTGCAATTACTTTCTTTGTCTACACCGAACATTTTTATAAACTAATTTCGGGTATTTCAGTGTTGTATTATTTATATATCCGTTGGCATTGTGCTGGGAACGTCAGTCTTTCCGTGACCACAGCTGGTGCATCTTAGCTGAAACGTCGGAATGTAAGGTAAAAACAATGAAACTATATCGCGGTAGACCCGTTTGTGTAATTAAATGGTAGATTATTTTGACGCATAGTTTGATCCATTACTTTTGATGCTGACTGTACCTACTAAAACACAGAAAATAAATCTTAGCATTAAAAACATTTTTATATTATACATTTTCATGTTTGTAATAGACACTATAAAAGTCTCGCTATGGTACCGTACATCCATGAAAATAATAAAATGAGATCAATTTGTTAAGTTAAACTCGCGGTCAGCAACATAACGTAATTGCCAACATATACCACTAAAAGTGCGCCATATTTCCTCGGCAATAGTAATGGCAATATTAATGCTGTGCGATTTTTAATCCTCTGCATTTTCGCCCTCCATTCCAACCTTTCACGCTCAATCACGCTGTCAGCTTACTACTTACTCCCTTCGGGCACCCCCGCCAGGAGGGGGGGGGGGGGGGAACGGCTACAATATATAGAGGGGGGAAATTTGTGTTGCACAGCGCTTTCGCGTGTTATCCAAACTAGCAATTCTTGAATACAAACAGAGTGTAGAAAATGTATTATCAACACCGCGTACATCTTGCACGATTTATAAGTAGCTTTAAAGAATTTATAGATTATAAAGAATAGTGTAATATCCGAATTGGTGTAAATAATAGATTAAAGATGTATGTCTATGTCAAGTATGAACTCGCGCGCGAGAACGCGAATCATGCTAGACGGTCAGAAGTAAAATTAGTTTCTATCTATGCAATCCGGAGGCAGTGAAATTAAATAAAAATACGTGCAAATAACTAATTTCCAAATGGCAAGGCCCCTTAATAAAATAAAATAAAGTAAAAATGCCCACCCTACTATGCATTAAGCTTGAAATAGTATGTTAAACAACTTGCCTAACTGTTTCAGAGCACTCCATGCTAAAATTATAGGTATTTCATGGGTATTGCTTACTCACTCGACGGATGCTAAAAACCAAAAATTGTCAAATATTTTATTTTTCACCTCGGCAGCTCGAACAAGGGTACTTTGCTACTTAAAAACAGTGAGCAAAATCGCATTTTGCTCACTGAGTGAGACAAAATAAGCAAAATGCGATTTTGTTCACTCAGTGAGCAAAATGCGATTTTGCTCACTCAGTGAGCAAAATGCGATTTTGCTCACTGTTTTTAAGTAGCAAAGTACCCTTGTTCGAGCTGCTGACGTGAAAACTTAATTGTTGGTATATCTTAAGAAAACATGAGTGAATAGGTAAGTGATGAAGAAGGAATACATTTTTCGGGTTCTTTAATATGTTCTCACTGCTGAGGTGAAAAGTTTTGTGAACTACACGAGATCAAAGTTATTTACATCTCGTGCGCTTTTGAGTCCCTTACTACGCTCAAGATTCTAAATTCGATTCACTCGCTACGCTCGTGAATCTAGTATAGAATCTTTCGCTTGCACGGGACTCAAAATAAGCACTCGAAGAAATATCAAACTTTGATCTCTTGTTGTACAAATAACTATTTACCGAGGGTGCAATGCCCTTCAAAAAGGCCGTTTTTTTAATAGCTTTATCATTCTATATTAACACCCCCTTTTGTCACTTACGTAAATATATATTTGTTCAATAATAAAAATAGGTAAATTTAAAAATAAATTGCCTCACAGTAAAAAGAGAACAGAACAATACATATACCTATGTACTATGGTACAGTTGCCATCAGATATATCGGAGCGGCTAAGGCGCTCACAAATATCCGAACACGCCTCTATTGGCAGGGCGTTAGAGTGCGTGTTCAGATATTGTGAACATCTCGGCCGCTACGATGTATCTGATGGCGACTCTACATATATAGTATGGTACGCCTAAAGCAAATCTAACGATATCCTTTTCCACTCATAAGAACAGTAATTTACATTTTAGGGGTGAATAAAAAGAGAGGTAATCGAATTAGAAAAAGAGAGGGAATTGAAAAAGAGAGGCTTGAAAATTTACATGAGATAACCGACGCGACATTCAATCCTTCAAGAAAATAGGGTACGTTCTCCCATCTTTAAGGACGGCAACGCACATAAATTGTGTAAAACGCTCAGTAGTGCTGCTTGCGTTTACAAGTAATACTACCCATGTTTACTGACCTCGCGTTCTTTGCAAATGCTTCATAACGGGGTGTCCGTGTAGTCTGGAGAGTGGAGGGCAAACAAAACTATACCTCCCTGTTATAGTCATAAAACAATCCGTAGCCACCCCTCCCAGAAAAATAGAAAAAGAAAACACATTCTCATTTATTTACGAGTACCTCCTTTAAGGCTCGCAACCATTAGCTCCATAAATATTATCCCTTTTTCTCTTACCCATGCTTCCATATGGCGATCTCTGTCAGTTTTAAGCATTGTTCGGGTTAAACTTCATGCCGAAAGTGTCTCAATGTGAATTGCACAGTAGTTATGTTTAGTGATGTGCCGCCGAGAAATTACGCACTTACCGTAATTCTCATTAGTGAAAATTACCGTAAATTACCGAAAATTTACGGTAACTTACCCATGAAGTATATTAAATTAGGATTGAATTTTGCTTACAAGTTTTGTGGTTTTAAAGTATTTAAATGTTTTTTACATTATTATTATTCTGTGTTATTATTATTTTTATGTTATATGACACGTGGTTGATTGGTATAATAATTTCTAGTCTTATTTCTCCTTATATTAGTCCCAGCTCTATCTGGGCTTCTGTGTACGGCGGCGGAGCCTAACCGCTTTATTCTGGGTTACCAATGTTACCATAGGGTTTAGATTCTGGGCTTTCATCTCCCTCTTGATATTGAACTACCATGTGCCGGGAGGTCTTCGTCTTCCCAGGAATGTTGTGAGGATATTGTATTGTAGCACGGGCAGATTTCCGTAACTCGACGACGGGCGCCTTTTTTTCATGACGGGGGGTGGGGGCTAGTCCAGCCAACCCAACCCCTCAAAAGGAAGGGTCACCCTTCCTGCTGGATCCTGAAAGAGCGACTTCGTGAGTCTTTCATTGATACCAGGCATGGCCTTTCGGCCTCCACCCTGGTTTAGCCAGTGTGCTGTTTCTTTGTACGTTCTAGCAGCAGTGAGCGTACCTTGCTAAAGTGGATCGGGAGAATAGTTTCCGGGCCAATCGCCTCCGCACCTGATGCGTTTTGATGTAATTATATGGCTCAGGGCGATTAAGAGTGCTCTACTGTCGAATAGCATGTGGATGGAGGATCCTACTACCCTCCTTCCAGTGATGGCAGCCGCCGCATTGATGATGCCCATGCACTCAGCTTGGAATATGAGTTATGGGCTCCTAGCGGAGTGGTAATGGACACGTTCAGGTCTTCTGAGAAGGTTCCAGAGTCCGACTCACTGTCTGTTTGGGGATGTCCGCTGAGGGGGATGGCCTCTTGCTGTATGTGTAGGTGAAGCGATGGAAGGTTTAGCATGCCCTGCCCTACATGAAGGGCATGAATGGCTGCAGACTGTGTGGACTTCGTGTTTGGTAGGGATGTTTAAGAGATTTAACTGGCAAACTATCAAACGTTTCATGTGGCCGAACCGGACCATCCTAAGCCTTCTTTTAGTTTGTCATAAATAAAGGACCACTCTGAAAGATCCTCTCACGTGCTCATTGCGCTATCGAGGCAACAGGACATAGAAAAGTCGAGCGCTATAAATGCAGGATCTTGAGGGCCATCAGGAACTATTTTAATCCGGTAGTACCCACACAGTACAAAAATGCACTTTCCACGTGTTTTATTTTTACTGCGGTAACTGGGTACATTGCAAACCCAGCTGATAAGCGTTTACCTGTTTACAATATAACAGCCTACTTAACTTAAAATAAACACGCGACGTAATAAAATTGTATCTTAAAATACACTTGTTATAATGGAAGTCATTACAAATCAAACTTTACCTTACACATCAATGCTTGCTTACATATGACATTGAAATATAATATCTAGGAGACCGAGCAGCTTTGCTCGGAAAACATATAAAAGCTCAAAAATCAGCGTTTTCCCAGAAATAAGACCTAGCTAGATCGATTTTTCGCCCCTGAAAACCCCCATATAGCAAATTTCATCGAAATCGTTAGAACCGTATCCGAGAACCCCGAAATATATATAAATAAATATATAAGAATTGCTCGTTTAAAGGTATAAGATATGTTGTTTTGAATTGTTGACACAAAATTTTGAATTTGGTATTTAAAATCGCTGTCATAACTATGAGATGAATTTTATACATTTAAGCTAAAATAATAAAGAACTAACTTTATTTTTCGTTAGGCAAGGTAGATTCAACCTACTTTCATTAAAAACACTTAAATCACACATCAAATGAAACTTATTAAACATTAGTAAAAATAATGTAATATTATTGTGTAGTTAATCTCTAACATCTAATAACATACATCATTGAATTCATTGATAAAAGTTAAAATTTATCTTAGAAAAATTACCCGAGAACATTCGCGAGTAAGATTGCCCGTAATTTACGGCGGTAATTTACGGTAATTTTGGTAATAAACTAGTTCCTTTTGCCAGATTATTTTGAAAATTTCTATACAGATTGTATTACCTAAATAAGAATCAATCCTGTAAAAAAAAGTTTAAAAAAATTTAAACTTAGACCACTTTCTCGATAATTACCCGTACGGAGAACGTTACCGCGAAAGTTACCCGACGATTCTCTCTGTTCTCGTAATTTACGGTAACGGCACATCACTAGTTATGTTAAATTGTTTTAATTCGAACCTACTACGGGCCGGATGATTAGGGGTTTTGGCAAAATAGGTATTTCTGCTTGTAAACTTCGTCGGTTGGCGCGATAGTTACGATAGATAGGATTATATCGCGTATGATGAATTTTAAATACATCCCTACGTTTGGAAACCTTTACTAGGGTGTTTCACTTTTGTATGGAGAAAATAAAGTTGTGATATTTTTCCTGACTTTGCTCACTAATCGAGTCTCCCCACTCTAAAAACAATCTATTTCAATTTTCATAATAATCGATTAACGTTTAACCCCTGTAGCGCCCCAGAATTACCGTAGTATGGAACTCCTATACTAGTTACTAGCACACGTGTCTTGTTAGGGCGCTCCACGGGTTAAAGGTTGCACAAATCGAAAATGTGGAGGGAGAACCCCATACATTGCGTGAATATTAACTATTTTTTTTTATAACAAAATATAATGATCTGATACTAAAATCTAATGAAAAAACCACTTTTCCTTTGGAAACAGGTGGAAAAACTGAAAAATCTTAATTAGAACATTTATCAAGTAACCAAAATCCATGTTAACTACTAATTTTAAAATTGATTTATATGTAGAAGGTTCAGTATCACACTACTCACCGCTTTGATGGTAGCCGCTTAAACCATTTTCTACCCTCGGATGTAGAGTCGTTGGTTATTTGAGAAAATTTTGTTGATGTTGTGCAACCTCTAAACATTCACCGAATGTGCCGCCAATATAACGATTTAACAGCCGGTGATCATCGCGGTAGGGGCATTGATATTTTTGACCCTCACATCGCTAGGTTTAGGAAGTGCTTGGCTGGCGTCCTCTTCTCCTCTTCTCCCACTAAACTGATGACATCTGCCTTAATCCTCTAAGTTTGTTTCATCTGTGATGTTTAATAGTCTTTATATGTAAAGTTCGTTACTCGTTATATTGTAATGTTTAGATAGTTTTTTCTTCTCTTGATATTTTTCACTGTAGCTATAATATGGTGTTAATTAGTTTGTAATATTTCCGCTAAATTGTAAAACATGCTGTGTACACTTGTTTTGGATCTCGTGCTAGATTTAAGCCATAATGTACAATTGTATTACCCATGATATTGTACGATGTCTGTTTAGTGTACCTAATAAAGTAAAATAAAAATAAAATAAAAAAATTCGAGCAAAGTCAGATGAAAATCGAAAATTCGGAAAAGTGAAACACCCTAACCTTTACAGTGTTTATGGTGGTTCGGGTGACAGGAAATCGAAATTAAAATGCGCAAGATTACCCACATACCTATAAAATTGTGGTTTTGACACAGCCACTAGGCTTTCCATCACTGAAAAAACCACATATATTTTTCATTAAATAGACACTTCTGATCTGAGTATCTGTATATTTTTGTATATTTTCAAAACTCACATTGTTTAATAACAAAACTTTGTCTACAACTTTTCTCAGTGTTTTTCTAGCTTTTTAATGCTTTCAGAAGTTGAGCTGCGAAAAGCCAGCATAAAAGGGATTATAGTGTTAAAAATGGGTACGCATTATGAAAGTCTGGGGGCGAATTTGTTAGCAAAGTTTCGTGTTTCAACTTGATTTTAGTTTCACCATAACTTTGAAATAACATTATTACAAAGTTAGTGTAGGAGATTTGTGGGTGATTTGGACCGCAAGTTTATTATTTTTTGAAAGCATAGTTTCTGCCTGGGTTTTTGCCCTTCTTTTAACAGATTTTAGGTTCCTAGCCCAGAAATGAAAATGAAGATCAATTGAAATGATAGCAAATCCAAAATCGAGTTTTAATCTTTGCGAATATTTTGCTGACTCAAACTTTTGGAATTATTTATCAAGTAGGTACATTATTACCATTATTCTGGGGGCATCGGAACAATTGGACATAAGTTTGCCAGGAAGCAGAAAACGGATTTTCTATAGTTTTCGTAAAATTAAGTATAAATTTCCAACACCTTCACAAAAAAAGTGTAAGCCCATCTTAAAGGCCGACAACGCACTTGCATCCCCTATGGTGTTGCAGGTAGTTGCTTACCATCAGGCAATTAATCTGCTCTTTTCCCTCCTATCATAAAAAAAGCCTTTCTTTTGGACGTTTTTCCATAAAATTACGAGAAATTCAGCGGGTTCTCACCACCTTCCACCGTAGGTATAGTACTAATACAGGACAATACGGATGAAGCGTTAGTGGTATCTTCTATTATCAAAGGAAAACGTCCACATTTCTGACCAGTCAAAGACATCAAGCCTTATACCAACTGGATAAGGTTCAAAATGATCTCAAACTGTACAGTAACATCACTCAGTGCACCTAATTCCATGTTATACCTACCCGGATGACCATTCTGTTGTAACATTTGGATATGGTTTTCATCTTAGAGCTTGTTTGTTAGGCTTGCTTTCCATTAAGATGAAAGTGGAGGCCCCGTGCAAAATCGCCTTTTCATACAAACGTATACCTCATTTTCCAGACTGTATATTAACATTATTGAAAATATTTCGACACAAATTGTTAAACCTATACCTATAATATAATGCCATACAATTAAATAATAATAATGCCATATATGAAAGCGGTGGTGACCGAGTGGATATGACGTCCGACTTTCAATCCGGAGGTCGCGGGTTCAAGTCCTGGCTCGTACCAATGAGTTCTTCGGAACTTATGTATGAAATATCATTTGATATTTACCACTAGCTTTTCGGTGAAGGAAGACATCGTGAGGAAAGGTGTATGTGAAGTCCCCAATCCGCATTGGGCTAGCATGGCATGGGGACTAATAGACAAAGCCCTGTCGCGCGTGGACGTATATAGGCTCAAATTATTATTATTTATGAAAGAAAAAGTTGTCTGGAATCGAATCAGCATTCACGGTTCATGCCTAAACCTCTCGGCCACCCGGGTCACGGCGGCATGAGTCGAAGTTTCTCAAGTATATTTGCAATCTCTTTCATGCCTTACAGCGAGCGCCCTCTGTTAGCCAGGTAGTACAAACCATGTCAACTTTGTTAAAACAGAATCGGTTCCCGCTATTGCCTCTAATCCCAGCTGCGGTTTCGCTTTCCATTTGTCTCTTTGTCCTTCCCAATGGATATAAAAGGATAAAATAAATCTTAAAGCGAACGATAGTCTTGTAAGACTAGCAAGGACTACATCCCATAGATAGCGCATTGCAAAGCATTTGCAAGTCACGGTTACCACTATTTTATTTTCAACACCACTTTAGCACGAAGATGCCAATGTATGAAGATGACCGATGAGTCTCAATCATAGATTGGTATAATGTTATTGTTTTAATCATCGTAAGGCCCAATGTGCAACTGCATCTCAATCTAATTAGAAACTTTCGTATACCAAATAGCAGTAAGTAGCATTTATTTTATTTTGTAGCTTTCTCAAACAAACGAAATTCATCCCAATTTACTATACAACAAGGTTCAATTTAAAAACAGGAATATTTTTTACGGTGGGCTTTACAAGGTTGAATTTATTAACCTGTATGTTTATAAGCGGTGGTGGCCGAGTGGATATGACGTTCGACTTTCAATCCGGAGGTCGCGGGTTCAAATCCTGGCTCGTACCAATGAGTTTTTCGGAACTTATGTACGAAATATCATTTGATATTTACCACTAGCTTTTCGGTGAAGGAAAACATCGTGAGGAAACCTGCATACATCTGCGAAGAAATTCAAAAGGTGTATGTGAAGTCCCCAATCCACATTGGGCTAGCGTGGGGACTATAGCCCAAACCCTCTCGCGCATGAGAGGAGGCCTGTGCCCAGCAGTGGGACGTATATAGGCTGAATTATTATTTTTATTATTATTATTATAGTATGTTTATAAAAACAAGGAAATGTAATAATTTTAAGATAATATACTTAATACATAATGTAAATAATTGATTAATTATGAACTGTGTGTACCTATTATGTTGACTTATAAATATGTATTATTTTTTATTCTTCAAATATGTTATATTTATGAATAAATTATTTGAAATCTGAATGCTTCATCTAGTTAGTGATCTGTGGGGTCAGGTAATTACGGTCCGTCTTTGTGAGTTCAGCGGATTTAGAGAAAGGTTTCAGTTTCGTTTGAGCTAAGTTTGGATTTGGGTTGTTTTAGTGTTTTATGGATCGGGTTTTATAAGCGCTGCGCGCTGGTGGCCTAGCGGTAAGAGCGTGCGACTTGCAATTCGGAGGTCGCGGGTTCAAACCTCAAAATTAGTTTTTCGGAACTTATGTACGAAATATCATTTGATATTTACCAGTCGCTTTTCGGTGAAGGGAAACATCGTGAGGAAACCGGACTAATCCCAGGCCCTAGTTAACCCTCTGGGTTGGAAGGTCAGATATATGGCAGTCGCTTTCGTAAAAACTAGTGCCCACTACTAACTAAACTAGTGTCTTTTAAGAATACTTTCACAGCGTACGCTTATAAGCGTTCTCGGTATTACAGGCATTCCGACGCGCGACGCCCCAAGCGTACGTTTTCAAAAAATTTAAAATAAAAAGGCAAAAACTTTCAGCATACTTACTGAATATGAAATCGGACTGTAACATCATTCTTACAAATCCAATTTGTACAATTTGTCTTTGAATTTTTGATGAAACATTTTGAAGAATAATTTAGTTACAGCCTCATTAGAATACAGAATGTATTTAATATCGTTGGGCGAATAATGACGTGAGAAGGAATATTTTTTCTTTTATTCTCGGTATTCTTAATGTGATTAACAAAACTTGGAACGCGTAGGTTTTTATCTAAGTGTGAGGCCAATTCGAACGTAAACTAACATCGGAATGATATCTGAATGATGTCATTTAGTTATTGTCCGCTTCGCTCGCGCCAATACATGGACATACAAGTACGAACGAAATCACATCAGTTGAATGATTTCGATGTCAGTGACCCCCCCTGCAAACAAGTTTCTATGCAGAGGGGGGTCAGTTATCTCTGCAGCTTACTGTACATTTAAAATGCCCTGTAGTACCTAATAGTAATGTTTGTATATTAGGTTTATTGTGGTTACTTTTTTATGATATAGAAGGCAAAAACAGGAGGTTTATTTGAAGGTTTTACCTATTTTCAATGAAGCCTGAAAGACATATATCCTTATCTGGCGCTAATGAACTCATATTTTGTTGTTATCACACACAATTTTACGGCTTGTTCACGTTCAAATGAATCTTTAACCTTATTTAGCGGCACAATGCAGTTTTTACGAGCACTCCGTTTTGTGCGTGCTTTATTTTGCGATGGAGTCGGGAGGCACAGTGGACAGATAATTTACAGTACAGTATACTAATACTATAAAATACCTCATATTCTTCTTTATGTTAGGTGTCGTGACGTCTGCCGTCTGCGTCGTGTGGTCTTGGTGGTTTACCTACACCGTGACATAGTGAAATATAGTAAGACAAGAGTGCTCACTCCATACATCAGTTTTGGTACCAAAAAGACTATTAATTTCAGTGTCTACATCTAGCATCGAGTAGCGGAACTATCAGTACTGCTACTTGACAATAGATGTAGCACCGACCGGAAAGTCTTATGCTCAACAAGTCAACAACTTAAGACTTTCCGGTCGGTGCTACATCTATTGTCAAGTAGCAGTACTGATAGTTCCGCTACTCGATGCTAGATGCAGACACTGAAATTAATAGTCTTTTTGGTACCAAAACTGATGTATGGAGTGAGCAATCTATGTATTTTTTTCTCTATGACCGTGTTGAAAATTTTCAAGTCACTCAACTGGGTGCCACCGCTACGTGTGTTGTTCACCTTATCATGACTACAGTTTTTTCCTAAAAATTGCTTCATCTATTACGTACGTTACGTAAGTAATTGTCAGCATAAACCGTATGTGTCGATTGTCGATGTTTTTACTATTACCTACTAATAATAATCTAACCACTGTGTCGAGTTTATGATTGTTGGCAAGTTAAGTGCCACTGTTTGTCCTTGTTAGATGAACTCAGTCTTTCCCCAGCTCAATTTAAAACTAATTTTATTCTTTACAGCACAAGGTATAAAATCGATTGACCTGAATTTGATGGGCATTTTAGCTTCACTACATGTGAACCATGTTCTGTACCGCAGAAGGTATAAAATCGAAGTGTATGCTAAATGCCTTAAATTTGTACTAATGGTAATATTGGCACAGTTTTGTATTATAAAGGAGTTTTACTGACTTTGATTGCTATAATAGCTAAGAGTTTCACGGGTAAATAAGTCAAGTATTTGATTTAGGTTATTTCTTTTCTAAAACTAATTTTAATTCAAAGCTGGCGAGTTTCAGCCCGAAAAAACGGATGTTCTAATATAGTAACAAGAACGTCATGAATCAAGAATTACAGTTATTTATATGCATGTTTGAAAAATAAGAAAACTACCATGATGCCCTTATTATTATTGTCCATACTTACTAATATTATAAATGCAAAAGTCACTCTGTCTGTGTGTTACCTATTCACGCAATAACTGCTGAGCCGATTTAGTTAAATTTGGTATGAAGATTTGTGAATCCCAGGTAAGGACTGAGGATTATTATCATCCCGGAAATCATCCTTTAAGGTTGGTAAACGTAAAGGGGGCGAAGTTTTATACGGAATAGGTATAAAAAATTCTGCTTCTACGCAGACGAGGTCGCGGGCAGAAACTAGTATTTAATAACCCGACCGATTTATTGTATAAACTAATAAAGTTCATTAATAAAACTTATTTAATATACCGTCCAATAAGAAATTTATTATAATCCTAAATAAATCAGGGCCGGGCTAACATCTCCCGAATAAAGGGTAAATCAGATATTAAATTAACTAAAATGAATTCTTGGAACTTTGGTTCAGAGCGTTTGAAATGAAAATACTTTGATTTTAACAAAAACTTTTTAGGTCAACGAATATCCAATTTTCCATTTGTATCCCATACCTAAAGGTTGTCTGGGAGAGAACGCTTTTTAGCGATAAGAACCCCCGGTGTCTTGAGTTGTAGTATACATTGTTTTGTTTTCTGTATTAAAATTGCAATATAGAGTATTTTGATGTGAAATCTGCCTACAATTTAAAACAAATATAAAAACGTGACTGCTTTTGAGCCTAATAGCGGCCGCTAGCGCTACCAAAATGTAAGGTTAGCGGACTAGAAAATACTTAAATCTGTATATTCAAGATGAGCGAATATATTTACACAATTACAAGTTATTTCTGAATATTTCCAATGACACGCCATCATTCCGTTTTCGTTAGATTTAGACCAAGAACGGTCTGCAACGATTTTTATAGCATACGCATTACGCAGTGCAAGCGTTATTTATACGTCATTAATGTAATAGTGTCATAGAAGTTTGACATTTAAAATAACACTTGCACTGCGTGTGCTATCAAAATCGCTGCAGACTTTTCTTGGTTCAACTCTAGCGTGTTTGACATTTGACTCTTCTCTTTCCACGCATACTCTAGATTTGTGCCATCACAAGATGAGTTCTCTTTCTCACTATTTCAAGTCTCTTTCTCCCTTACTTCCCCTACATACTACAATTCAGCCGTAGTAGCTTCTAAAAAAAGCATACATTGCAAAAGCAACTAAGCGCGCAAAGCTAAATCTGGCAACACCCTTATTTGTGTTTTCCATTGGCAAGCACTTGCCCATATTTTTCTTCCCGCATACGTGCTTACCACAATCCTGTGCTTCTCTAATATCGCCCGTATTCCCTGGTATTAAAGTCGGGAATTGTGGGGATACGTGGTCTTATTGGCAACGGTTGTGTTTTGATAATACGATTGTTCACAGCGCATTGTTCTGGCATTGCTTGCGGTTGAGAAATGTTACAGTTTATAGTGGATATTTCGTCTGTTACGTAGCTATATGGATTACTTATAATTATATTATAATATGACAATCATTTTACACCGACCGGCCTAGCCCCACACTCCCCAAAGTTAGTTGCTATATGGATTGGATTTCTATTTTCTATTGTAATAAGTATAGAGATGCCCCGAATAGTGGTTTTGGCCGAATACCGAATACTTCCGAATATTCCGAATATACTGTTCCCGAATCTACTTAATATTATACTGTTCCGAATATTCGTATTCGGACCCTTTCTCGGCCGAATACCGAATATTCGGCATGACAAGCGAACATTTTGAGTCACAATTATTATGAAAACTGATCGCCAACAAAGCTCAACGTTAGATGATGTTAGCTAAGATATATTGTTGTTGAACAGAATTAATGAATAGTCAAACAAATCAGACTCATGATAAAAATAAAATGTTTTTTAACCAACAAATGCTCAAAAAATGGTCTTCGTATTTAACAACTTTCCAAGAACACATTCTAAATATACCTACATAGTTTTTGGTTATTTTTATTGTGCAATTTTTCTTCAATATTCGGTATTCGGCCGAATAGTAGGCAACATTCGGCCGAATAGGCCGAATACCGAATAGTTGCCGAATATTCGTGGCATCTCTAGTAATAAGACAATTTTACATAATATTTCGACCTAGCCCCAATAAGCGCAATTAGGCTTGTGTTGTGGGGAAACGACGACAATGTATATAATAATATATAGGTAGGTTCCTACAAATCAGGAAGTCTTGGTTTCAAATTCTGGTTAGGGCATATATTTGTGTGTTTATCACAAATGTTAAATTTGTTTTCGTGATTTTTGCTATTTATAAAAGTATTTATATAAATAATCAATAAGTAATAAATAAAGTATTTATATAATAATAAACCATGGAGAAGTTTCCAAGTAAAGTAAACGTTTTAACTCCAACTAGTCTTCCGATTAATATCAATCTCGATACTTTACAGTTTTACAAGTAGTGGTAAACTTACATCATGAGTCTTGCCAAACTGCGATGCATGGCTGACATAGATAGCTGGTAGCAGCTGCTACACTATTAGATTAGCTACGAAAACGTGCCATAGACGGGTACACGTGACATAGTAATAACGAAGACTTATAATAGAAAGGTCCGTAGATGTGTACACGTTATATTAATAGCAGAGTTACTGATTGTAAACATTAGAGCGGTCAAGTATCAGTGTTGATCGTGCACTTTAGTCCCATCTCAATGGACGGCGATGCACTTGTAAAACAAGTAGAAGTCTCTTTCTAACAGAAACTGTCAAAAAGTGACATCCGCTTTTATTACAAGTTACAAGCATTTTATAAACGGGCCCCTGGTGTTGCGGGTCTCCATGGACGACGGTAATCGCTTACCGTCATGCGATTCGTCTGCTCGTTTGCATTGTCTCCTAAAAAAATCCGCCTTCAACATTTTTGTCGGTGTTTTAACCTTTACAAAAACACTACCGCTAAAAGTTCATGTCACACATCCCTAAGCCTGTTTGGCAGCGAACCAAGATGGCGGCCGGCGCCAGCGAACGCATCGAGCCCGACTTTAGTGCTGTTGTGTGCTGATTTACAGTCGAATAATGAGTGCCGCTATCTGGAAGCCGATTCTAACTTACACATGGGTGAGGGACACTTCACATAAAACGCAACCGCTAAACTAAAAAAAAAAAAGCGGCCAAGTGCGAGTCGGACTCGCCCATGAAGGGTTCCGTATTTAGGCGATTTATGACGTATAAAAAAAAACTATTTACTAGATCTCGTTCAAACCAATTTTCGGTGGAAGTTTACATGGTAATGTACATCATATATTTTTTTTAGTTTTATCATTCTCTTATTTTAGAAGTTACAGGGGGGGGGGACACACATTTTACCACTTTGGAAGTGTCTCTCGCGCAATCAGATATTCAGTTTAGAAGAAAATGATATTAGAAACCTCAATATCATTTTTGAAGACCTATCCATAGATACCCCACCCCACACGTATGGGTTTGATGAAAAAAATTTTTTGAGTTTCCGTTCGAAGTATGGGGAACCCCAAAAATTTATTGTTTTTTTTCTATTTTTGTGTGAAAATCTTAATGCGGTTCACAGAATACATCTACTTACCAAGTTTCAACAGTATAGTTCTTATAGTTTCGGAGAAAAGTGGCTGTGACATACGGACGGACAGACAGACGGACAGACGGACAGACGGACAGACGGACAGACAGACAGACAGACATGACGAATCTATAAGGGTTCCGTTTTTTGCCATTTGGCTACGGAACCCTAAAAACGCAAAATTTTACACAAATAGAGTAGTAGGTTAGCATGGTATGGGCATGTAATGAGGAGGGATGAATGCCATATAGGCAAAAGAATGTTAAGGATGAATGTTGATGGACAGAGAGCGGATGGAAGACCCAAAAAACGATGGATGGATTGTGTGAAAGAGGATATGAGAAAGAAAGGAGTGTCCTGAGGTGACGCAAGAGGAGAATGGAAGAGAAAAACATGTTGTGCCGACCCCACATAACGTGGGATAAGGCCAGGAGAAAAAAGAAGAATAGGGTGTGTAAGTTTGACGCTGAAACCTTGAGAAGACCAAACCACTAGATCATAATTTGCAGACAACGTCAACTATTACCTTTTATTAACCTTTTAACCGCCATAGAATACGTCATAGAGCGTGCTCGTGTCGCCGGGGGGTACGAAGTTACACAAAGTTTTGTCTTATTTATCAGACAGCGGCGAAATGAGCCCGATTTTGTATGTCTTATATATCAGTCTACGGTGGTTAAAAGGTTAAGGCTTAGTTTAAGGCCGTTTCATTACACTTTGGACAATTTTATGTTATTTTTCAGAATCACGAGCTTCGACCCCAATAGTAGAAAAAAGTGTCCCAAGATTTTTCACTTCGTATGGCGATAATGTAATGAAAGGATCGCAAAATGCATGAGAACATTGGTAGCTCGTGATTGAGTAGAAATAACTTAGCAATCCAAATAAATAAAAAACTGTAACTTTTACAACTTTAAATAAAATTTGCAAGGTTTATTGCTGTTCTAAAACTGTCAAAACTGATAATACGTCACGAAAAGCTAATAATATATAATTCTTAAGAAAAAGGAAACAGTTCAATACCCTTTACCGCAGCAATCGATTAAAAGCCTTCACAAGATAACGCTGTGAACCAAAAAAATACTTTACCCGATGGTAATAAGGACGAATTTAAATTGCGGTGTTCCGAGACATTTATTTCAGTCCAAAACATTTCTGCCGCATACCGACGACATTCCACGTCTTATGTCGCTTTTTATTTTTATAGCATCTTCTGAATACTCGCTATTTCCGAAAAAGTTAATGTACCAGTATTTTCCAGTTATTTTCATGTAAGTGTGTGGTTGGTTACGCCCACCGTGTAAGCTCTTTGAGGCAATTTGCGGAAGCAAGTGCAGCCCTCGACGCCTGTGGGTTAAATATTAAGCTACGTTATTGTTTACGTATGTCGAGTATAAACTGGGGCCTCGGGCTTTACCGGCTTAAGACAGACGACCATCTTGTATCAAACTTGAAGCTGAAACTTGATATAAGTATAAAGTTTAGACAGGTTCCGTCACGCCTATGGAAATACCAAAATAATTATAAATATTTAATACTTTTGCGTTTGAACACATATTATATTTTATAATCGGGTCTATTTTGTTCCGACGTTTCTCCGCAGGACCACGACCAATGTAACTTGCGTTGAAACGTCGGAAATAAACCGGGTATCAAATTTAAACTTTAATAACATGACAATACGAACCAAAGCACGCGTGTTCGCGATTGAATCGGTTTATAACTAAATAAATTCGCGATAGGTCGGTTATAAATATGTTTGAATAGTATTTAAACATAATTATGCATCAAAATAAGTAATTGATAAAAGCTTAAGGTCACGAAAATATTCTCAAAGCTATAGACTTCTTGTATCTATAATTTTAAGTAAAATAAAAATACAAACGACTAAAGCTTCCAAATTTTAATAAATAGTTATTTATTTCAAATTATTACATAATTATTATATTATTTTCATGCTTGAATGTTTATTTTGTGTTTAATTGAAATCAACCCGAAACGAGGAATCTAAAACATTCGGAAGCTTGTACCTGTAGTCAGTACACGCATTTCTCATCAACAAATTCAGTTGCTCCCTCAAGTCCCTCGCTAACAATATGGTCTCGTACGAAATCGAACGTTTCATCTTCAGAGCGCTTGTGAGTGTGGTTGGTCTAAGGAGCTTCGGCTGCGGCAGGGCTATCTGTCTATCAGACTGTTCCACCAAGCTCGCTGTGTATGAAACTAGATACTTTATCCCATAGATAATAACTGCGAGGAATACGGAGAACCCGGTCATTATGCAATTCTTTTCAGTGCAGATCATTATAAGCTCTCTTTCATCCTGATCTATATCTTCACATAGTCTTAACTCAATCATATTTTGAATCGGGCTAAACACGCCAATGTATATAATTATAGTGAAATAAAGACCGATTGCTAAAGTAACGTATGCTTTATATTTTTCAGTCTTCTCGTTAAGATACTTGGTGATTTTACGGAGGTCGTAGGCGGGGTTCAGCATGACAAGAATCATTACCATTTGGATGAAGAGTAGGACTGCAGCGACCACGCAGTGGGCGTCCATCTTGCTTGGTGAAACTTTTGGTTCTATTGGTTATTGCTATTACATTTTATTTACAATTTTTCACATGTAATTTCGTTTGTGTAGGCATCTTGACGGATGACACAATGTAGTTTTCTGAATTTTTATGGCATATTGATTGTCATTAATTTTGACATGGGATAGAAAGGTGAATAAAGTTTTTAATGTTTTATAGGTTTACTAGATTGTATTTACTACTATATTCATGCTGAATTTAAGAGGAATTTAATGATGAATCTTCACCTGGCTGTATTAAAGAAATATTCGTGTTGCATCTATCCTTTTCTCTTGACATACAAAACAAAAAGGATGCAACACGAATATTTGCCAAATACAGCCATGTGAAGTGCCAGCATAAATATTTTGAAAGAAAAAACTATTCATTTTTTCATTGGAATACGTATACTCACCTATACCTATATTGAGACAGACAGCAGCAACATTCACGGTGAGTTACGTACGTAAGCACGCGGATAATACGCATTAACCATTCTTATCACTCCGTATATGATAATTTGCGCTTTTCGTCTGTGTATCTTTATCTACTGATAGTACAAGGTAATTGAATCTAATAAAGGTTTATCTTATACAATTACGAATTAAAAAATAAAACAAGGAAATATACTTCTAAATCAGTTATTATATTGGGTCGTAAAATGTGTAATTAATCACATTTTGGACTTTGGAAACAACGGTAGAAGTAGACTGTGCTCTGGACTGAAGTATGACGTGTCTGCACATCATCTCAAACTCCATCATCCTCGACAGCACCACTAAGAACTGCGTCAATCTCAAAATCAAAGCCAGAAGGAATACAGAAGAAGAAAATGTCGTGTAACACTTTAATAAATTCACCATTTCAAAGTCTTTCACCAATGCACTGTCATTAACCTCGAATAATAAGTTCCTATATTCGATATTCTCCCAAATAATCTCCAAGCAGGACACGGCGGCCAAGCCAGAAACGATTGCTGGTACAGTAATTTCCTTCTTAAGCAAATCATACCAGATGGTTCTTATAAACTCAGACTCCCGGACAGGCTTCAAAAGAGTCATGACCATTAAAATTTCTAAAATCAACACCAAACTCACTATCATAGTAAATTGGTTAATCATTTGACTTCAGTAAAGCAGATTTCGACGTCAAAGTTTCCTGACTTAGCTCGTCATATTCTTCCGCATCAGTTACTTTACCTGGAACATTTACCTGTGTCTCTATATATTTGTGTGTACGGGAGTTATCACTCTCATCCAGATCTTGCAGTAACAGCCAATCTACTAAATTATATTTAACTTCCTTGTTGACCGAAAAGAAATTTGTGTACTCCGACTGATTGGTCATAGAGACGTCCACCAAATCACAATTTTCCATAGATTTTGAAAATTCGTATAGCTTTGTAGAAAACTGTACGTAATCCAGCAGTCTAAGAAACACTAAAACTAGAAAGAGAGAGAAAGTTCCAAGCCAAAAGTTACGTTTTGCGTTGCTGATTTCGATAATACGAACTAATTTTTCTCTTGCAGTAAAACTCTTGAACATCGACTTGGGTTTACTTAAATTCGATAATTTCTTCATAGGCTTGAGGATTCCATGCCGTATAATGAATAAACTATAAACAGTAACTACTACAACTATACAATTTTTGATAATTCTGTTGTTCTTGCAGAACGTGATAAATTTTGATAAATATATAAGGTCAATCACTGGTAGGACGAGGATTAGATTCACTATCATTTGAATTCCATTTACAGCTATTAGATATGTGGTTGGAGTATCCATTGGGTTTATTTTTTCCGTTTCATTTTGTTCAACTGACAGTGACAGTACGTTGACGTGACAAAACCTTTTTTATAAGCTTTTTTCCCATAGATGGTAGTATTTCTATAGATGTGGCCTACCGCGTGCCCCCGTAAGGGATAGACATAGATGACGTCACAAACCCGGGGATACCATATAGTTAAAGATTACCCCAATATTATCAAATATTGGGGTAATTTTAATCACGTTCGCGAGTTGTTCGCCTACGTAAGACGCAGCGATAAATAAAATATCAATGGGCCAATTTTCTTTTTTTTTTATTTATTTTGAAAACAAACAGCCTTTTACAAATAAATCTTACAAAAATGACTAAAAATAGGCCTAAAGTTTCATACGTTACTAAGTTGACTATTACAATGAAAAGTAAATAGGTTACTTAATTATAAATTACCCGTAGGTATAGTTGTGAGTACAACACGCAAATAAAGTAAGAAAACAATGCAAAATATTTACTTGAAACAATTTTTCAATTACTAGTAAACAAAATATGCCGAACTTTATTTTTGAAAACAGAAAAACTATGAACAAAAATGTCTATATCATTAAGCAATTCATTATACATATTACAAGTACGCCTAAAGAAAGAATTTTTAGCATACTGTGTGCCACAGGAAGAAATAGAAAAGGTAGGTTTTCGTAATATGCTTTGAGCATATTCGGCAGTTTTGCGTCGGTGCCCAGTTTCTCCTTCCGGTTGCTAAAATCCATTTAGCACGCGTGCCTGCATCTTGTGGAAATCTGGAGGTAATAAACGAAATATTCATTTTGTAATCTGTCACTCTTAGAAGAATTAGTGCCTGCAGCATATCAATTAGATTCTCTGAGTCGTGGCAAAACCCCCTATAAAGTTAGAAAGAATCCGTAATGCTTAAATAAATATAATTTACATTCTAATTTAAACACAGTTCAATTTTATTGTTCGTATATGTCCAGTTCTACAGCAAAATTATTTATAAAATGTTATTAAAATACAAAATACCCGAATTTTGGGGAAATTGTATGCATCACGGGCTGGTATCCCTCGAATAATAGCAATGCGACTAAATTGAATACACGTTATTAAAAGGGTGACGGCTTACTGTCAATATGCGTACGTAATTTGGTCGGTTAATTTATCAGGAAATATTTATAGGTTAATTTTTTTACCCGATTTATTATGTACTGTAAATGCTTTTTCTACTCAGATTTTAATTGATATAGATTGTAGGATGCTGTTACTAAGCATGATAATGTGACCGAAGTATAAAATACTGTATTTACCTGTGAAATGTTACGTTGTCCTGTTTTTGCCGGCAGTCACTTGTACAGCGCAAAACTGAGCAATTCACCATATTTGTTGAATTGTTAAGTACTACTACATGCACACGAAACACTGATTTCAATATTTTTCCTGATAATCTTTGCACTGTTCATATGTTTCACACCAATTTGACGTTTACGCATTGTTTGTATCCCACCATAAACTACGGTGGGGAATAAAAAAATATGAGACTGTGACAAAGACAAACAATAATAGCGCTTTCTCTGCTATTCCTAGTGAAAGATACATAAGACTATCCCGTTCTGTCAGTTATCCCCACCACTCATGCCATGCCCTCGTTTTTTCCACTCGTCTTCGATAGAGTTCAGATCGCATTACGCGATGCAGAGTGCGTACTTCTCTGATTGAATTCGTTATCAACCCGCAACGTATCAAACGGAACGTCTAACAAGATGCCTATTTACGCCGTCGATATCTCGCTGTGAAACAAAATAACGGGCTAGTACGTGGCATTCATTTTGTCATGGCACATTATGTTGCTTGCCTCGCCTGCTTCGCTACGCACGACACCCGCGTTATTTCCTAAAATTAAAAAGACTTATGTTGCTATCGAATCCAGATGCAGATAAGTCGTTTAGGTTGAAAGTTTCGCTTGAATGCGACGTGCCGTGGGTGTAATCGAAAGGGGGATATCTTGAGTCTCGTTTGCACCAAGCGCACGTGGCTTCCCCAGGCAGGTTCTATTCACAACCGACTGCCTTTGCGCGTGAAGCTGACGGTCCAGTATAAAAATCCCATTTCATTATACATTGTTGGTGTATCTGAGGGTCAATTTACGTTAGACATAACACAGTTGTGTAGAAGTTTTATGAATGGCTATTCAGGTGTAAGCGCCCTCCCAATAGTAGCTATGTCGACTTATCAATTATGCTGAACTGTTGACTTTGCGAACACCAATATTTTCGACGCTTGCCGCATGCGATCCCAAGGAAGCCTGGTTTTAGATTTAATCTTTTAATTAATGAGCGTTTGGGCGTAGTTCGGCGCTTAGACAGGTAAATAGAGTGTTTAGTAGAATGATGGTTACGATAATCCTTCAGAAATAGGACGTGATATTATCAACTTAAGTCAACGGATATTAAAAGGGCACACAGCATGTACGTTGTCCTCACTAGACTACGAGATAATTAAGGCAACATTGCGCATTGTATTTAATTAAATGAGTACCTAATATTAGCCAAGTGATAAGGCTTACAAACCGGAGCGGAGGTTCGAATCCCGGCTAGTACCTGTTTCTGGAAGCTTTTACGAACAACAAACTAAAATAACTATAGAAAACTGTCTATTAGCTCAAAAATTACCCCTCATGTAATTGCCGCGCCGCGAGCGACTCAACTGTACAGTCACCATCATCAGATATATCCGAGCGGCCGAGGCGCTCAAAAATATCTGAACACGCACTCTAAAGCCTTGACAATAGAGGCGAGTTCAGATATATCTGATGTCGACTGTATACAGCGCGTAATTCAACAACGTCAAATATTGTAATGTCGTGCAAGAGTTAAACCTCCCTATAATTTTATTAATATCTAATCATTACTTTTTTGAATAGCAGGAAATTGTATACTGCGTAATATTTAAAGCTGCAGGCGGAGTACGTTTATTGCTTTTTGGTTTAAGATCCGTTTTTGACGTAGGCCCTTCAGAATTCTATTGCGGGTTGTACAGTAGTGCTTGCCTAACGAACAAAGATTAAAAACAACACGTTTACCTATAAAGGGGCCCACTGATTACCAGTCCGCCGGACGGTATCGGCCTGTCAGTTAGAACAAAAATTGGACAGCTCCGAACAACTGACAGGACGATACCGTCCGGCGGACTGGTAATCAGTGGGCCCCTTTACAGTAGTGTTTGCCAAGCGAACAAAGATTAAAAACAACACGTTTACCTATAAGAAAAAATCGACGAAAATGTAATGTCTTTTAACAACAAATGAAACTCGGGCTGTGGATTAAGGCTGAGAATATTATGATTTCACTATGTATAGTAAAATGTAGGCAGATTGAAGGCAAAGTTTTACGAAAGTAGGTCAAATAATATAAGCGCGATGTTTATCAAACATGTAACAATGTGCCAACATAAACTGGCTCGGGGATCTGATAAGTTTTGTGATACAAATAGAGTCGTTTCTTTTCCAGGATTTTTATAGGGTTTGGTTTTTAAGTTCTTTGTTAACCTTTCATATACATATATCTATTTTTTTTATAATATTTTTAGGCAAATTTATTAACATTTTCCGGCCTTCTTTCCAACTTTACTTTACAAAATATACAAAAGCCGCTTACGGACAAGAATAAAAGCCTCGTAAACCCAAATGAGTTCTTAGAACCCCCCTTATAAATATGATTAAAAGAAACCTAAACCACATTTGTTATACATCTGGTATAATACAGGGTGCGTGGAAATAGCTCCTTTGAGTCACGTAGCGGAGATAATGACGTCACGGAGTTACGCCGGAGTTTTGGGGCACATGTGGATTCTTCTTATTGTGTAAATGTACCACTAGGTTTTATCCTTTTTTCGAGAAATTAGGAAAATTAAACAATAACTAATAAGTTTTTTGATTATACGTACCTAAAAATATGTAGCTACCTACTTTATTCAAAATGTTTGAGGTGGTTTGTGATAGATAATACCTACTTTTACAATTTATGCAAAAAACGCCAAAAAAGGAATAACCATATTTTTAATAAAATAGATATTAAATTCATCATCAATAATGCTATGACAAAAAATAATGAAGTAAAAACTAAAGTTGCATTCACACCGCAGTTAGGTAACTTGTGTGGTTACAGATAGCTACTTTATGTAGTATGTAGTGTACCTAGTGTTGCTTATAATTTACTAAATGCGTAGTGTTGATCTTGCTCACCTCTTTACACGAACTCGTCTACCGCGGTATAGTTTCATTGTTTTTAGGGTTCCGTACCCAAAGGGCGTGGACCCTATTACTAAGACTCCGCTGTCCGTCCGTCCGTCCGTCCGTCCCTCCGTCCGTCTGTCACCAGGCTGTATCTCACGAACCGTGATAGCTAGACAGTTGAAATTTTCACAGATGATGTATTTCTGTTGCCGCTATAACAGCAAATACTAAAATAAGAATAAAATAAAGATTTAAGTGGGGCTCCCATACAACAAACGTGATTTTTGACCGAAGTTAAGCAACGTCGGGCGGGGTCAGTACTTGGATGGGTGACCGTTTTTTTGGCTTGTTTTGCTCTATTTTTTGTTGATGGTGCGGAACCCTCCGTGCGCGAGTCCGACTCGCACTTGGCCGGTTTTAAATTCCGACGGTTTTGATTCCGGTTGGAGGTTAAATTCCGACGTTTCAGCTGAGTTGCACCAGCTGTGGTCACGGAAAGACTGACGTCCCAGCAAATGTCATTCATTTCATTTCATTTCATTTCATTTCATTTATTCATTAACAATAATACAATTGTGTCTGAATGTTACATTATTATCTAAATAAATCATGCCTATTTACAACGGAGATATAAATCAAACAACACTGAACTACCCGAAATTAGTTTATAAAAATGTTCGGGGTAGACAAAGAAATTACAGCTACCCGTTAAAGTTTAATGTTTATTGTCCACGGCACGACACGCAACACTCACGGTATCCACAGTTCTCACAGAGTGTCGTCAGTTTTTCCGTGACCACAGCTGGTGCAACTCCGCTGAAACGTCGGAATTTAAGGTAAAAACAATGAAACTATATCGCGGTAGACCCGTTTGTGTAATTAAATACCTGCTCACGTCGTTTGAATCCCCCTGTATTGCTATATGTTATGTAAATTAATAATAATATGTCATTAATGATTAAATCGTTGTTCCAGGTAAGTGCGAGTCGCTCTGCTACCCATGTCCAATAATGTCCACGTGGTGGGTCAATGATTACTTCGTACCTATTCACTTTCTCGTTTGCTGTTAAAACCGCTTATGTTACCACTTAAACGACGCTTACATTCGTGTAGACTTAAGTGTATTTAAAACTACTTACTTCTTATTAAGAAGTTAAGTTTCCAAGACGATATAGTAATAGTAGGTACATTACGATACATGTGCGAAAAGTAGGAAATTAGCAACGAGTGGCGATAAATTGAAACACGACCGAAGGTAGTGTTTTAAATCGGCACGAGTTGCGAATCACCTATTCGAACGTGTATTGTACAACGTTTTACAGTACATATGGCCCTTTAAATTTTCAACATAGGCACGGTATTGTGGTAGTTACCGCACTAGGGCGGTAAAGTAGCACCATCTGTACTGAAAACATGATATTATACGCCATTAAGTCCCGTTTTAGTAAATAACGGGTAAAAACTGTTTACAAAACAAGACAGAAACAGAGCCAGCTTATGAGTCGACACGTAAATGAATAGGGCGCTATCGATCCGTCTAGCAAAAGTGAAAGCGCGTGGGTTCAGGCGTCGTTCAGCCTCTAAAAATATCTTTATTTGGTCTCTTGCTTGTTGCGAACATCAATATGAGTATGAATATTTTAGACTTGAAATGGGATTCATTATATCTGGTAATAAAATTTTTAGAAATGTAAATAAATGTTTAAGGGGCCCACTAATTAATAGCCCGCCGAACGATATCGGCCTGTCAGGTAGAACAAAAAGTTGACAGGTCCGAACAACTGACAGACTCATACATAGACTAGGAATCCTCTAGACGGAGTTTAGAGCAATTATTTCATGAAACCGATGCTGCCAAAAATACGGGGGTGCGGGGGGACGAGGTGAGCGAATCCCGTGCCGTGATTGGTCCGTTCAAAGACACGGACCAATCACGGCACGGGATTCTGACACTTTGACTCGAAGATGGAGTAAAACTACCGTATTATAGTGGCAGAGGGGGTAGCGTTACTATGCTCAGTCTAGAGGATGTCTTGTCTGTGGGCTCATATCATCCGGCGGACTGTTAATCAGTGGGCCCCTTTAGATAAAATTATAGTTTTGACGTTTTGTGCAGCATGTAGTCGGCTAGTCGGCAGCAGTAATGCAACGAGACATTACTGCCGACTGCATTCCTGCCGCTAATGTCATAATGGATGTTTCTGTCCGGATTTTTGATATTTCAGTAGCAATGTCGCGCTGCAATACTGCAGCAGTAACGCTGATGCAGTCTGAATCTGACCGGTAACTTTAAGAACAACCGTTCACCTATCATGCAGCTAGCGTCTCTTATCTATTTATTACTTAAGCGCTAGGAAATGATATCCAAAAATGTCAGGCATATTCTAAAAATATTAGTATAAACAACCAAAATTAAACTTTAAGTGAACGCATGAAGGTTACTTTGACAATGCACGTTATAACATTTCTACGCGATATTATGGGGACGAGAACTCTCGACGCCTTCAAGGGTCCTTAGCATTCAAGGGGTTAAAATCGGTAGTCAAAAAGCACTCTTAATTCATTAATCCATGCTCGCTTAGGCTGCCTTTCTACTGAAGCCAAGAGAGAGAGGTGCGGTAATGCATTGGTAAAACTTGGCGCAGCGGAGAAGAGAATATGCTATTTGTTGATTCCCGCATGTATCCTCTCATCTCCGCTCATCTTCGCTTCCGTGGAAAAAGGAATCCAATAAGCACAAATATTTTTTTTATCATGATGATTACATGAGTAAAGAATGTCTAAGTTTTATAAATATTTTAACCTCCGTTAAATCCGATCCTTTATATTAAATTACATGTTATTTTACAATGTTTTAAGATGAGACCATTGACATTCATGTGATTATTAATCTTTTCATACTTTTGTTAAACTGACGACATCTCACAATCTCTCTCTCTCTTCCAACCTATATCCCACATGGTGAATGGGCCAGCTTTCCGTCTCTTTCGCTTCCACTTCGCCCTATCCTCGACGTCGCTTTCGGATACTTTGCACTCATTCAATCATACATTTCACAATCAAAATGGGCAAATAACATATCTGATTAATTAAATAACCAAAACCCGAAGTATTTGTGCGGGTTAAACTGCCACTCTGAAAGCATTTCCAAAAATACCTCAGAGCGTTCTAAAAATGCTTTGTACAAACATGGAATAACGAGTAGTGATGTACCGTCACGAGAAATGCTGTGCTGGGTGCACAGACAAGACATCCTCCAGACTGAGAATAGTAACGCTACCACCTCTGCCACTATATACGGTAGTTTTACTCCATCTTCGAGTCAAAGTGTCAGAATCCCGTGCCGTGATTGGTCCGTGTCTTTGAGCGGACCAATCACGGCACGGGATTCGCTCACCTCGTCTCCCCGCACCCCCGTATTTTTGGCAGCATCGGTTTCATGAAATAATTGCTCTAGACTCCGTCTAGAGGATTCCTAGTTTATGGCTGGGAGTATTGTCGGAAATTTGCCTTGGAGTGGCAGAGATAATTTTTTAAAGCTGTTATTTATCGAAAACAGTATTAATTTACTCGTAATACAAGGATTTATTCGTACACGAGGTGGACCATTATTATAACCTTTGGGTAAAAAAAACTTGTAGGTTGGTGCAGGTTGGTTTTGGTTTTGTTTAGTCATTTACCTGTTGTAGGTTCTATGGAATGTTTTAAGTAGATCCTATTTACTTATACTATTTAATCACTTATTATAATAGTTCTAGCGTTGTGTTACTTTTTTGCTTTTAATTAATTGCAATATTGGCAAATTTAATTACTTATAATAGGGGTGAAATTTAAGAGACCAATAAAAATGCGCATTTACACCATTTTTTTTTAATTATATAAGTGTGACTGAGTCACATCGGGGCCTGTTTACACATTGATTAATGTTTATTGCAAGTTGATATTATTATATACTTGCTCCTTCCGTTTAGAGGCGCATGCGCATGCATAAAGTCGCAATAAACTAATCAATAATATGTAAACATGAAGGCCAGCCACACTTACCCCTATCGACCTTGGTGGCAATAATTGCAAATAATATTGCTGGCAAGCGCTGGTGGCTGGTGACTTGCAATCCGGAGGTTGCGGGTTCGAACCCCGGCTCGTACCATGTACGGATGAATACAGTGTTGCGAGCACGATGCTTGTTTTATATGTATAAAATAGTCTTAATTTAATTTAATATACTTAGTCGTTTATGTTGTATCTTCCTTCTGTGTAACTTTTATTTTATTTTATTTTACTATCCGTTCACTGTGTGTTATTTGATGTCTTTTTCTTCAATTGTCTGTTACCCTCCGTGATTCTTCTCACTTGATGGTCTCATCGGAAGACCAGCGCTGGAAGCCACCAGCAACATGCTGAGATGAGGCCATTTCGTGGCACTTTAATCTTATTTTATGTTTTCTTTCATATTATGTATTGTCTGTGCTTACGAATAAATTATATTATATTCTATTCTAAATATCTATTGATATTTACCAGTCGCTTTTCGGTGAAGGAAAACATCGCGAGGAAACCGGACTAATCCCAATACGGGCCTAGTTTACCCTCTGGGTTGAAAGGTCAGATGGCAGTCGCTTTCGTAAAAATTAGTGCCCACGCCAATTCCTCGGATTAGTTGCCAAGCGGACCCCAGGCTCCCATTAGCCGTGGCAAAATGCCGGGACAACGCTTGGAAGATGATGATTGCTGGCAATGGCATCACATCCCTAGTTACGAGTACACTGAACGTGATATTGCGCGGCTCTGGCCGTATACTACGATTTGAATATAAATGAACTCCTCAAAACGCGCATACATTTTTATATTCTCAATCCTCTTATTACAATAGCTCACTTGTTTTGTCTACCAACAGGGCTTTTTGAACTTTATATGAATGCGGTTAAGGTTCATTATTCTGTTTTATCTGAGATTAAAATATTTACGTCTCAAACCTCTATGAGGGTGAAAGGTATTGGGCAAGAATTTCAGAATGATGATTGCCTTAATTTTTTACTATCCTACGCTCACGTAGTACTCGGTAAAACTTTCAGCCCCATTTCTTTCCCTTAGGGGTTTAATAAAAGAAATCCTGTCTTTGTAGAGCTTTATACCTAATTAAGAAAATAAATAAATATTACAGGACATGCCCTTTTATCCAAATGTTTCCTGTGAAGGTAGTTTAAAGGCAGTAAGAGTAGGATTATTTATTACTTTCACGACCATCAAACTTTCAAGAAAAAAGTTTTTCCATTTTCTACATACTCAAGCCTTTGTATTTAAGCTTAATAGACTTAATAGACAAGTCTGCTTTGTAACAATTAACTTTGTGTTTTATCACAAACATACCTACTCAATATTGAATTATAGATAGTTACTCGTATACTTAAACTTTCGTAATTGACATTGTCTTGTAAAACCAACTCTATTCCTCACGCAATATGTTTCCATTTTAAACGTATGAGATTGAGTTAAATGACAAAGATCAGAGTTGTCGGGTTTGAAACTTAAGGCGCGGAACTGCGAGTTCTCAGTTCGTTGTTACCTTAACTAAAACTAACAACCGACAATGGATGGGTATCTGTTCTGAAATCTCTACAAGTCTTACGTCAGTTACTAAAGCCATACCTACAGTATAGGTAGGTCATAATTATTATGACAATACGAGTAGATTGTACAAAGGGTCCCCTCGCAATGCTAAATAACTTTTGTTCTAAAATCATTTATCCTAATGAGAATGAGTAATAGCCTTATGCTCAGTAGTCATACTATAAAGCCGTTGTGTAATTATTGGCTTAAACGCATTTGTCCCAAACGTATTTACGATAACTATCTACAGGGTGGGCCAAAAGGGTGTTGGCAGTTTGAAAATTGAATAAAAAAAAAACTTCAAATCGTACAACATTTTTAATACTACTTTAAAGACACAAGTTATGGAAATTTTATGACTCAAAATAATGTGTAGATTAGTGGCCCACCTGAGTTTCTTGGCACCCTTGAAGGCAAAGTCACAAATTCTGCTTTTTTTTTTCGAAATATTCCCCTCGGGGATATTGGCGATTTTCCGATTTTTTTTCCTTTTGAGCTGTTCAAAATCTTTCAAATTTTTCCATCCCACAGAAAAAAAAACATACGGACCGAGATCGGGGCTGGGTGGTGGCCATTTGTTATAATTCCTTTCAGAAATGAGATTAGAGCATCTGATTGGCAAAATGAAGTCAGTTATTCGCATAATTTGGTTTTAATTTATAAACAAATTGAATCTTTTAAACCTTAAGATGCAAATTATGCTTCAAAACTTGTAGCAATCTTGATTTTTTTATTGTCCATAGCCCAAACTCTCTTACGCGTTGATTGTTGCGGATTTTGCCGAACTGAACGTCGAACTTGCTCCACAATGTCGGCCGTTCTCTCAGAGGCTGGACGTCCGCCAAGCATTATTGCTATGGTCGAGCCGGTGTTGTTTAAACCATTATGATCAATTTGCGTAGGTATAACATTAACACTTGGAACCTCACGTTAATCTAGTAAATGGTATTCCTGTCGATACATCCATCGTGCAGTAATCACCGATTTAGGGTTTTGGTAAAAAGCTCATACACAAAATGCAGGCTCCGCTCCTGTGTACTGCTCTATGCCGATTAAATTTCCACGAAACGAGGCGTATAGCAACATACCCTCCCGCCGCACCCCGCAAAGCGGTTTCGAAAAATTCAAGATTAAAACTACCAACACCCTTTTGGCCCACCCTAATTTTATACAAAAGAATACTATTGGTCTAAAATCACTTGCTATATGTAGATATATTGCCCTAAGGCCGCGGCTACCACGAACACGAAAAGCTGCCAGAAATATGGTTTGGGTTAGGGTAGAACTGTGACTAAATACATAAAAACAAATCGTTATTAGAAAAGTGGATTGATTAGGTTAGATAAAAACTGCGACCTACACAGAAACGAACTGTTGCCAGAAAAGTGGGTTCAGTTAGGTTAGAGCTTTCCAGATCCTGATCTCTTTCGAACTGCACTTTCGCAAATCCCTCTTTTTGGTGTTATAGTTAATCACATTCATTAAATCTTCAAAAGAGCACCAAAAACTCTTTTGTACAGGATTTCTATGAAATATGTACATGTTCATTCCCTGTACGAATAATAGGCAAGAAAACAGGGCAAGAGCCGCCCCGAGCTCAAGGAAACTTACCTTATGGAAGTTTGCACGACAAATACAAATAAACACGACTTGCCTTACACCGGCTTTCATACAAGTTCTTTGTTCGGATCAGTTTATAATAACGTGTGGAACATGCGGTTAAAAATTGAGTTTATAGTCGAGTGGTGGCATTTTATAAGAGGTTTATTGGTGGAAGAACTTGTATTGAGCGGAATAGTTCAGTTTGTAGTCGAATGGTGTCATTAGAAGGTTTATATATGAAAATAATGGAAGGATTATTGTAAACAGACATTGTATTGAACAAAATAGAAAGACATATACATAGATTCTTGCAGTCAACGCGTTTTGGGCCATTGAAAACGATAGATAATCAAATGGAATTTGACTAACGAATTTAATATTTTGAAGATATTATAGAAATATTACTATAATTAGTTACTATTAAATATGACGATTCCTTTTAGTTTTTAGTAAACTAGAATAAATATATTTACTCATAGAATTAATTTAAAAAGTAGCAAATAAACCAAATTATATTTTCAACTCTAATTTTTAACAAGCAGAAACGTCTGCGATGCTATTAAGCTTAGAATCCAGAAGTCGTGAGTTCAAGTCTCACTCAAGACAGTAATGTTTCCACTTTTCAATTTATTCTTAGTTTATATTTTCAACTCGTCAAGTCAAATAAGGTACAACTTTAACTAGGTATGTTACGAATGAACAATTGATTGGCCAATAATAAATACTATTTAGGTGAGGTATCACGTAAACCACCTCGGCCAAGCCAACCCCTTCTCTACTGTACCCCTGCGTGTACCCACAGTAGGCTTCAAGGAACCCCGCCGGGTGTGGTCCGCTCTTAACCGCCTATAAGAACAGGAGTTGGCAACTGCGGCCACCACTGGTATAAATGGGGCTGGAGCTCCTCTCCTGCCTGTAACTGCGGACACCCAGATCAGACCATCAACCACATCATTCTGGAATGCCCCCTTACTAGATACACAGGCCAAGTAGACGATTTTAAGACCCTGTCAGATGAAGCAGTCGCGTACCTGGGAAGGGCGAAATTCTAACTAAGATTTTCTTACAACCTTAACTTTGACATTGTAATCCAGTGACATGTACATATGCCATACGATAAAAACCACCTCGGTAGAATATAACTTGAGAATATTATATTATATATACATTTTGGAAGTTTCATATTCCTATAGAAATGAATTGTACGTGGTAGGAAAGAATGGTCAACGATATATTTCCCCATTCACACACGTCCCCATTTCTGCTTATTTTTATCTCTGAATGCGAATCGTTAAGTTGGCAACTCGCCGCCGACGCATAGATTACGGCACAATGCTTTTGTGTACGAAAAAGCCGTGGAACTATATTTTAGGCTTGTTTGTGAGTGCTAAAATTTTGTGATTTTTTTTATACCACATCGGTGACAAACAAGCATACGGGCCACCTGATGGTAAGCAGTCACCGAAGCCTATGGACGCCTGCAACTCCAGAGGTGTTAGATGCGCGTTGCCGACCTTTTTAGAAACCTGTACACTCCTTTTTTGAAGAACCCCATACTGTAGACCCTCGGAAAAACCTCGGAAGGGAGCTTATTCCACAGCCGGAGCGTCCGCGGGAGGAAATTCCTCTTAAACCGCACAGTATTTGTTGTACCTATGCGTAAAGTAACATAATATATAAGTATTTTTTATATATATTTCGGAGATAACACAGAAACAATCATACAAGAAACAGTCATTGAACACACATGGATATATCTCACTAAAAACACATAGTACATATATTCAGATGCGTAAAGCGATAATTCTTTGAATAGAAGAATAGAATAGAATAGAAAAACGTTTATTGCAAAAACCATCTACATACAGCACCACACATATACATTTAAGAAAGAAGATCTTATACACTAAACAGTTAAAACTATTAGTAGCTTAAACTAACATGCAATAATAATCGTAGTATTGATGCTGCTATAGAGGCTACAAATGGACACCACTCAGCATATGCTGTAACATAATATATATGCTATAGCGCTGGTCTTCCGTGGAGCCCAGGGCAAGAAGATAGCTCAGAACAGTAAAGGCAGTGTCAAAATGTGATTCAGTACCTAATTAATATTTAACACAAATTACAAACTTATACATGAAGACAAAGAAAAAGAAACAAAGTGAAATTTGATATGGAAGTGAGTGGGTTGGGAATATGTAAATATATATAGTCAGGCAAAGCATGTATTTAGTATAATATTAAATATAGTGGAGCATATATACATAAAAAAGGGAACTCGAATAAATAAAGAATTATAATATAAAATAGGTGAGTTGGTAGTTGTAAATAGGTTTACAGAAAAGGCAACGATTGACGGCTTTAACCAACAAAAGAAAAAAAAAAAAATCTTTTATGCACCGTATTACGCCGGAAGTAAGTAAAATATACCTACCAATAAATTATATAGCTAAGCTGCATGGAACGCTAAGAACACGGCAGTTGCAAGCTGAAAAGATATTGTTTAAATTTAAGTTTAAAAGTATGTAATGTTTTTAAGTTACGTATTGGAGGGGGTATGTTGTTCCAGCATTTCGTGGCAGAATAGCGAAAACTGCCACGAAACGCTGCGCAACCGCCGCGTCTCGGACAGAGAAGTCGAATGGCATCTCTCATTGGGCGGGAGGAGAACGACAACTTGTTAAAAAGGTATTGGGGCTGTTGGAATTTTACTACACCGAAAAGTAGGGTCGCAAAATGCAACGAACGACGTGCTTCCATTTTCAACATCTTACCACTGTTAAGATAAGGGGTGACATGAGTACGTGGAGGGATGGGGAAACAGAAACGGGCACAAGCATTCTGGATGCGTTGAAGGAGTGCCTTCGAACGCGCCAGTAAGCAACCATTAATCACAGTGTCGACATAGTTGAGTTTGGATAATATTAAAGTGTCGCATAATTTTATTCTAAGGTCGACACTGAGATATTGGCGAACCTGATATAGTACTTTCAATCTATAGTAGCAGTTTTTAGCGACATCGAGTACATTTTGTTCAAAACGCAAGCCCTCGTCTAAGAGTAGGCCGAGGTTACGGGCTGCAGAGACTCGTTCGAGGCGTTCCCTCCCGAGCATAACATTAATATCAAACCTGGTGACTTTGTCAACTTGGCCTTTAGTGCCAAGCACTAGAAACTTTGACTTGTTGGGGTTAAGGACTAAGTCACACTGTCCAGACCAAACGTCGATACGATCAAGATCCTGATTCAACAGCTCCACAGCAGTTTGTGTCTCCCGAGGATGGAACGTTTTATAAATTTGTAGGTCATCTGCATACATGTGATAGTGACAGTTCTTTATACAACTAGCAATGTCTGCCACGTACAAAATAAACAAAACGGGACCCAAAATCGACCCCTGAGGGACTCCGCAATTTACAGATACATTTAAAGAGTAATCTGTTAGTCCAGAATAATTACGAAGCCCAACTTTCTGCGAACGGCCAGAGAGATAGCTATCAAACCATTTTATGGTTCCGACGTCGAAACCATAGTAAGCAAGTTTAGACAGCAATAGTGAAATATTTATAGTGTCGAAGGCACGGGAAAAGTCTAGGAGGACTAGGATAGATGCCTCTCCTTTATCCTGCGCTGTTAGTATGTCATCGATCACGTCCAGGAGTGCCGTGGCTGTGCTGCGCCCTTTCCGAAATCCAGACTGCTTATTTGGTAATATGTTATTTGCTTCTAAAAAATCTGTTACTTGCCGACATACCACTTTTTCTAGAATTTTCGACACGAAACACAGAATGCTAATAGGCCTGAGGTCCTTTAAGTCAGTAGGTTGAGGTGTTTTGGGTATAGGCCTAACTATCGCCGATTTCCAGTCATCTGGAAAAACACCAGTGCAGATGGATTGGTTGATGATACTTGTGATGATAAATAGGGTTCTAGGCAAGGTAAGTTCAACCATATCCAACGTGATGTTGTCAGTGCCTACTGCATTGCTTGAAAAGGATTTAATGATCCTCAAAACAGTGCTTTCATCTACTGGTTTTAACATGAACTTCGCAGAACCAAATCTATGGAACTCATAATACATTAAACTGGTTAGGGTGACACCTCTTCTTTGCTGTTGGTAAATTTTGAAGTCTTTCAAACCGACTTCAAAAAAGGAAGAGGTTATTTGAGTTTAGTTTTCTTATAAGGAATGCGCCTGTCTGTGTAACCGAAGAAAAAAATAATTAATCGTAGATTATTACGCCACTACTATTAATGTGGTTTAAAAAAACACTTTATCATTCTACCTTATACCTACTTAGATCTACTGTTCACGCACTCACTACTGCACTTACTACTATTTGTAATTAAAATAACAACTCACTTGATAATTTAATATTTACTATTCGGATTTCTATAAGGGGCCGCGGCCGTAGGAAAATCAACACTTTCAGTACCAAGCGCACCATTTCCAATACAAAATGAACACGCTTGCGTGTTCTTGGCAGTAACCAATAGCACAGCGACATCTAGTCTGATATTCGGCAACTATAACAGTAAACATGACTACATTTAACACACTACTTTATTTAAACATTTTATTTGACTCGAACATCAAACAACAAACTGAAAAAGTTATGTAAATTGGTATCATAATTACCTTTCCAAATTTCTTACTTTAAGCCTCTCAGTAAGCTTCGTGCTCGATTGAAAAGGTCCTTATTATATCACGATTGTATAAAATGAAATAAAATTACGAATGCTTTCATTTTCAATCCCCGTTTACTTACGAATCAAATATAAAGGCCTTATTTCCAAATGTTTAATAACGAAGCCCAAAATAATGTGTTTCCAACAAAAGCATGATCTTCAGTTCTAGCTAATTATTATAAAGCCTCCGGCCGGGCCATGTAAACGTTTGCGGTAAAGAGGCTTCATGCAACATGAGATTTAGGGGCTATTTTCGCTTGGCGGGACGGAACGACGGTAACGCAAGGATCCTACTGTGTTATTATGCCGTGGCTCGGAGCGCTTTTGTGTTTGTACTTAGGTATACAGCGTGGCGTTGCCCGTTTTGTTTAAGAAAAGGTAAAACATTAGCATACCGTTTTGGTAAGATGGATCCTTGCGAAGACGAGAAACGATGAAAGTTATCAGATCTTATGTAGAGCTAAAGTTCTAACTCTTCTACATGCCCTAAATCTACAAGTCCTAACTTCACAAACTCTACACTTAGTAAACATATGTGGCTTGGCCGTTTTGCTTCCGTCACATGGGCGTAAAGTGAAAAATTTATTCGCTGTTCATTACTATTCAGTTATACAATATTTCTTGTAGTAACGAAACGGACAAAACCTTTATAGTTCGTTTTTTTTAGCATTAAAAATAAGGTAAACAATATTGATGTGTCTTTTAATTGAAAAACACATTTTAAAAATAAGTTACGGCAAATATGTAACAATTATGAATCTAATACGATCATTTATATTCTTCTGCTTTCATAAGTAATAGTTACTTACTGATTTTTAAAAAGCGTTTTTCAATTAAAAGACATGTCAAGATCGCTTACCTTCTTTCAAGTTCTATCTAATGCTAAAAAAAACGAACTATAGTAGTGTTACTTAAAATTGCTGTAATGTATGTATAACTGGCTTTATGCGCCTATTTTGTATGTATAATTAGCCTTAAAATGTAAAGTTTATGTTCATTATTTTTGTATGTGGGTAGTTTTTGAACATTGTATTTTGAATATCATTTTACCTGTCTCCCGTTGAATACAAACACTGCAAATGGTGCAAAACCTAGGCACGTATTATTAAAATATTATACGCGACATAATCCGTTTAATATGTAGTTTTATTTCATGATTAACTATCACAGACAATATTATTAAAAAATAAAAAATAATCACGATTCTGGCTCAACTTTAGGTAAGTGTTACTATCCATTCGATACAAGTGAATAAATATGGCCGGATGCAGCAAAAAGCGGCAAATACTGGCGAAAACGTCCACAGCAGTGTCCCATTACTAGGGTTGCCCGATCTTTTCCATTTTATGGGACAAACGACATTCTATTCAACTAATTCTACGGTTTAACTGCCGTATAATTATTCTCTCCTTTTTCAAGCACTTAGTGTGCTGAGCAGTTTTGGGTGACATGGCCTACCTACTCACATACGTTTATTTCTATAACAACACTATTTTAAAATGATTACATTCCAAGTACTTAGGTATGGGAGACAATGTTTAAATCGGGGATAAGTAACAATGAGATTCTATTTGCTTGAAGTCACATAATAATAATTTATTCTAATGTACACGTATATCTGCTTTCATACATACACACAATAACAAATAATAAGCTATACAATGTAATTATACCTTTTAATTGAAATAAATGTTACATAACGGCGTGAGATACCTATTGTTTCCTGAAATTTTGGGACTTGGCGAACTCAGGGACTGAAATAAAAAAGTCCCGAAACATTCTGTATATCTGGTCACCCCATTCCGCCCCACTAGTTATACTATTCTGATAAATGATGGCGGTGATAAACGGTTTGTGAAAACTGTTTGTTTTTGTCCTATTGTTTTTATCCGATGTGTCGCTAGCATGAGACAAACGTCAAACACATGTGTGGTTCGTGCTAATGACATTGGCATCGAGATGCGATTGGATGTATTCGTTGTTTAGGATTCTGTACTTAAAGAGTGTAAGTTGAAACCCTGTTTACTGAACTGTAAGTCTGTCTGTCCGTACGTCTGTCTATAAGCGGGTTCTATCTCAAGAACCGTTAGACAATTAGTAAAAGTGACATATAGCTGTGGCCGTAACTCATCATAATTATTATGTAAAAAAAAACGTTATGTCAAAATGTTCATAGAGGGAATTGAGCGTACTTTTGAATGGAAGTCGTCCATTTTCCTCTTAAGTACGTATATAATTTACCATTTAATATATACTTTACAAACTTTTCTAAACAGCCAAACAATATAAAGAAAATTAAAAAGAAACTCCATCTGAATTGGTTCAAGAAACGGCGAAGTTTCACAAACTCCTGATGAATTCTCTTTCCGATACCTCAAAGAGACTTAGTAACCAGTGAACAAATTGTTCGTAGTGTTATTTTTACTTTAATATTAATTCCCGTAATATTCTTTATAAATAAGCTTTGAATTTGTATTTCTTTTCAAAAGGTTATATTCATTAAGATATTTTTGTAATATTTTCTCGTAAGCATACCTACAGGAAGTCTCATTTTACTGGAAACATATTGCAGTTTCACTAGCGGCCGTATTCGAACAATTTTTATTAGATGTCACAGCAATACGATGCCGATCTGTCAGTGTCAAAAGTGACGTTTTTGGTTGAAAAAAATAAATGACACAAAGTGTATTTTTATGTCTAAATAAAAAGTGATGTCAATTGGATCTCATTTTGACAATACTCGTATAATAATCAAAGCGTCTACCGCGAAAACCGAAATTCGCAAATTGTTGGGACCTTTCTATTTTACTCCAATGAAGGCGTAATTAGAGTGACAGAGAAAGATGCCCGCAATTTACGAACTTAGATTTTTGGGGTTATAGCCCAGGTGCGAGTAAGATGGACATACATGAATGACGTTGCACGCCAGTGTAAATTTAGTATGAGTAGGCAACGTTAAACGACACACTCCGTACGAACAGCAACACTCTTAACTGTCCATCGGTGGACCTTATGCCTTTTGTAATTAGGGCTCCCGGTATCCGTGTTACACGCCGAAACGAATACCCGTGTTCTTAAGCCCGGCGGTGCTAAGAACACGGTTTACTCGGAACCGCCGGGATCCGGATACGTCTCCAATAAACGTTCCCAAGACACGTTTCTCAGATACGTATCTCCGTTTACACGGGTACTTAACACCGGCCCGAACGGATCCGAAACAGGTTGACCCAATCAATGCTCTAGGTCTGGGTATGTAAGGTCTAATATTGAATGTTGACTTCAGATGAACTCGTTTGGCGTACGATTTTTTTTTAATTATTTATAACTGTGTTGATATAACATATTTAGCCAACTATACAATATATTAATCGAAGTAGGTGTCCCTATCCTATATTGTCTACTATTTTTAATTTTAAACCTACTCGTCCCTAGTTGAAATTAAAACCTTCATTTTTTTACTATTATTGCTTTTAAGTAGAGATGCCACGAATATTCGGCAACTATTCGGTATTCGGCCTATTCGGCCACTTTGCCGAATATTCGGTATTCGGCCGAATGTTGCCTACTATTCGGCCGAATACTGAATATCTGTTGCCCCTAACTAAAAAGAAAAATTACACAAAAAAAACCGGCCAAGTGCGAGTCGGACTCGCGCACGGAGGGTTCCGCACCATCAACAAAAAATAGAGCAAAACAAGCAAAAAAAAACAAGCAAAAAAACGGTCACCCATCCAAGTACTGACCCCGCCCGACGTTGCTTAACTTCGGTCAAAAATCACGTTTGTTGTATGGGAACCCCACTTAAATCTTTATTTTATTCTGTTTTTAGTATTTGTTGTTATAGCGGCAACAGAAATACATCATCTGTGGAAATTTCAACTGTCTAGCTATCACGGTTCGTGAGATACAGCCTGGTGACAGACGGACGGACGGACGGACAGCGGAGTCTTAGTAATAGGGTCCCGTTTTTACCCTTTGGGTACGGAACCCTAAAAAAAATACCAAAAATTAGGTATGTAGTATATTTAATATTTAAAAAGTATTATTGGAAAGTTGTTAAAAAGGGAGACCCATTTTTAAGCATTTGTTGATTATGGAATATATTCATTTTATCATGGGTCTGATTTGATTGACTCTATTTATTAGTTCTGTTTTACAAAAAATATATCTTAGCAAACGTTGTGCTTTGTTGGCGAACAGTTTTCATAATAATTGTGACTCACAATGTTCGCATCTCATGCCGAATATTCGGTATTCGGCCGAGAGGGTGGCCGAATATTCGGTATTCGGTATTCGGCCAAAACCACTATTCGGGGCATCTCTACTTTTAAGCGAACATATTCATCATTAATTACATAATTATTATAATTATATTTCAATCAAAGAAATACATTTTATACATGTATAATTGTGTAAGTAAGTAATATACTTAGTTTCGTGAAGAATAGATGTGCAGACAAAAACTACCTATATTAGTTAAAAATAACAGATAATAACAGGTAATAAGTATGAATTACTTCGTGGTTATTTCTTATTATTATCAATTTACTGCTGAGCGAAAACAGCAAATCTGCCAACGACGCAAAAAAAAGTACACACAAGCGGCATTCGAAACGAAGGATTTCACGCGAGAACCTTAAAAAAATAAAAACCCATGCTACTTTGGTTACCTAGCGATTATATTGTTAAGAACATTAAGATAGATCTCAAAATTGGTAATCATTCATGTTCACTTGGGTCACTTTCACACGAGTGTTCAGGTAATAAATGCCGGCCGCTGGTGTTCCATTCATTAGAACGTGTTGTTTTCCAATACCCTTTTGTCTGATATCGCCGAAAACAAGTTGGTTCCCAAACCATTATCAGAACTGCCACAACCAATTATAAGCTTTATGTCGGTGTAATAAGGTGAACACGTCTACATAAGAAATTGTAACAAATGCAGCGGCAGGTTCACATGATTATTTATTAATTTTTACATGGTTTACTATAATACTTAATACCTAGATGCCTGGCTTTCGTAAGTTAAAAAATAATACGATTAAAAAATATACATTTCTTATTGACAGAATATTTATTCGATAAAATATACCTATTCGAGAAAACTCACACATACATTGTAGGTAATATCAGTAATATGATTGACAATTGATTGAATTTTAATTATTAATTATTAAAAATATAAGAGCTGTTTAATAATGTGCAATTGGTAATAATATTGTATGTATACCTACCAGATCACGCATGGCCAGTTTTTATCGTACAGTCTTCTCTTTATACTCTTTATTGCTTTTATTTTTTATTACTAGCACTTTATATTTATTGCTTTCAAATTATATAATATACCATAAAGTATTAGTATCTGAAGTCTTATACAAAATACTATTTTGATAGTAGCATGTAGGTATACCTACTGTATTTCTAATTTTCTACTCGTTTTGCAACATTGCAAGCAAAAACTACCTGCTCAGAAAAGGGTTTTGTAAACCGTTTATTGAATTTCGACTCTATGAACCACGAAATAAGGTTAAATATGACAGAAACTCCTCATGAATCTTTTGTCTATTCATTTGTAGCTCTTAAGTACCTACGCCGGTTCGTTCCTTCGCTACTCGTCAAGGACGTCTCCGGAGCCACGGGTAAATAAGATCCGTTTCTTCGAATACCCGTTTATCCGTGGGAACGGATCTTAATTACACGTTTCTTAATTACACGTGCGGAACGGGCCAGAAAACCGTGTACGTGTTATTCGAAAACGGGTATTCGAAACGTGTAAACGAAACACGGACTCGACCGCGAGCCCTATTTGTAATAAGGGTTACGAACTGTCAGTTAACAGTGTAGGCGACGATGATACACTGCATTGCAATTTCACCGAGTTCAATAAAACAAACGGGACAACCGCAGCTCATAATTAGAGATGCCCCGAATAGTGGTTTTGGCCGAATACCGAATATTCGGCGACCGAATATTCGGCATGAGATGCGAACATTGTGAGTCACAATTATTATGAAAACTGTTCGCCTACAAAGCACAACGTTTACTAAGATATTTTTTTTGTAAAACAGAACTAATGAATGTAGTTAGAGTCAATCAAATCCCATCAAAAACATTACATGTAAAAAGGTGCAAGTCTCGCAATGCTTCTAATACAAAAAAGTTTTGAGATGTAATGTGAAACCAAGTCGGTTATTTTAATCAGTGCCAGGGGGTGTTAAAACTGTATCAAATATATATCTTTAATTTGTAATACGTATAATAACTTGGCCATCGCACGGCTGCAAAATGTCATAAGGATCATCGTCACCTATTAAAAATATTTCTAATTGAACATAACGCTAGCGCTAATTGCAGTTCGAGCATTACACATATTTACGAGTACGGTACGAGTAAAGCATTATGTGCGATTGCCATGTCATTATATGTATTACAAATGAAAGATATATATTTGATACAGTTTTAACACCCCCTGGCACTGATTAAAATAACCGACTTGGTTTCACATTACATCTCAAAACTTTTTTGTAGTAGAAGCGTTGCGAGACTTGCACCTTTTTACATGTAATGTTTTTGATGGGATCTCATCTCTTTTTGTAGGCAGTCCTTCTTTTCGGGTACTCATACCCATACTTTGTACACACATATCATAAAGAAACACATCTTCATTCATACTCACATCGTACATCGTAGTGTACCTTTACTTTACCTACTATTTGTAGGAACTGCAACAGTAACTTTGTAATAGCATATATTTATATGGGATTACAAACTTACTAATGCAGTTCTTAGATCTTTAAAACGAGACTGATATTGCAATATTTTTAGGTTTTCTATGGCTTGATAAGCTGAAAACTATTTATGTTTAAAATTTGAAGCTTGTGGGTATATTAGAAGTACCTTAGAATTATGATGATCGTAGGTGAGTCAGTGAGTGTGTCAGTGTCGAAAATAAGGAACTTTGACGTACAATCATTCTTAAACTACTAGTTCAAATTAAATGTTTTTGAGATTATATCTTAAGCATGTTTAGCCCTATATATTACTGAAAATTCAGGGTTCTAGCTTCAGCCAGCACAAAATTACAGGACGTCGAAAATGGCCTAAATCGCTTCGAGAAAAGGATGGTACGGCCGTGCCTCTTTGTTTTGCTCGACTTGGCAGGGGCACTGCCGGGCCGCCAGATCAGACCCATGATAAAAATAAAATATTTCATAATCAACAAATGCTTAAAAAAGGGTCTTCCTATTTAACAATTTTCTAATAATACATTAAATATTAAATGTACCTCATTTTTGGTATTCTTTTGTTTAATTTTTCTTTTTAGGTAGGGGCAACAGATATTCGGTATTCGGCCGAATAGTAGGCAACATTCGGCAGAATACCGAATATTCGGCAAAGTGGCCGAATAGGCCGAATACCGAATAGTTGCCGAATATTCGTGGCATCTCTACTCATAATGAAGAGCGTTAAATACGAGCGTGAAAGCATTTACATGTCACGATATTTTATATCACGTTAAATAAATGTTTTTTTTTCACCTCACAAAGGATAATTTTACAAAATAAACCTTTGTGAGGGACTGGAGTCTGCACTAGGTTAGACCTGTATTAAATAATGTTTAAGGTTATTTAAAGGATGAATAATAGGTATAAATTGGTAAATTATACAGGTTAAACTCAAACCTTTGTTCATATTACGAAGTTTACCTTCAACAATTATAAAATATAAAAACTATGCTTACCTACAATTTTATTTTATTATTATTTACACTTTATACAACATAGATAGATGAGTTCAAAGAAACTAGGGTTTTAGGTTTTAAAGATAAGATTGCCTTTGAAAATGTAAAAAAAACCTCTGATACAGCACATCTAGAAACATAAACACCAGTTTTTTTGCACACCTCTAGGCCTAGCACAATGATTGGCGCGACAGTATCTAGCGGCGAGATAGACTACCCGTCTTTTTCCAACTATGGGCCCGATTCGGATTTTGTAATAGACATCTATTAGATATCTTTTAGACATCGCCAAGATACGATAACGATATGTTTAAGATCTAACCTGCCAAATTTAACATTTCTGCGATTCTGGAGATACTCTTGAACGATTTCCACAAGATATTACTTCACGTCTAATAGATATCTAACACTATCTATCGTAAAAGTGACATTGGTTGCCCGAATTGTGCTGCAAAAGAGAACTTCGTCCCTTGTGAATATCTTGAAGTTCGAATACGGCAGTATGTTAATTAAAGAGAGACGGGTAGTCTATTTTGCCGTAAGATACTGTCGCGCCAATCATGTGCTAGCCCGGCTGGGTCCATAAAATTAACGACTCTGGTACATCCCGTTTTGATTATTTGAGTCTTAAGTATCTACTGAAAAAAACATCCCGCAAGTAAGAGTGCAGCGTAAAAGTTAGCTTTAGATTCCCTAACTTGGCGATTTCTACATCAAAGGCGCTAACCTATACTATGAAATGTGTATGACACACTTCTGCTTAAGTGTTTTTTCGGTGTGTATCTGTGTATATCCATATAAGGAAGCACATTCAGAGTACACACTTTTTTTACACATCGACACCACAAAAAGCAACGCCGCCGTCAGTTCCATCAGCCACAATTAATGGCAGTGCACATTATCAATTAATCGTCACACAAAGAACCTTTATAATTGCCGTGTAGGGCCCTCGGCTGTCACTCGCGCGTTAATTGCCTCGAGACTATTATCGCAGATTGATGGGTTCGCCATTGTTCTAATTTTGATACGGGAACGAGAAAACTATCTATTTTGAAGACACTATTTAATATTTCTACTAAACGCAAGTAGCAAATGTATGAACTCGCATTTAACATTAAATCGGCTATTAAACTCTGATTTAAACTTTCACGATTTTTACATAAACATTTTTTTTGTGGCTATTAAACTATTTTGGGTTTTGTTAGTGGTTTTGAAACCTCGCAAAACTTTTCATGAGATGAGATGTTTAGAAACTAAGTAGGTGTAGGACTACTTACTAACATTCTTTACAAGGGTCAAAATTATAATTAAAATTAATATTATTGAACTATTTTCCGTTATAGGTATGTATATATTTGTTTGGACACTTCAGGAGCAATCCTACCACTCCATTTAGGTACCAGTTTGAACCAATTATCTATATATATAAATGCAAGTGTCCTGACTGACTGACTGACTGACTGACTGACTGATTCATCAACGCAGAGCCGAAACTACAAAAGCTAGAAAGTTGAAATTTGCACACTAGGTTGAATTTATAAAGTGTACAAGAGATAAGAAACGATTTTGAAAAATTCAACCCCTAAGGGGGCTAAAAAGGGGATGAAAGGTTGTATGGGGTGCAAGTTTTATTTTAAGCGAGGAATTTGAAACTTCGTAAAAAGGTATTAAATTAAAAAACAAGAAAACTAATTTCAGCGTTTTTAAAAATTCATCCCCCAAGGAGGTAAAAAAGGGGTTGAAAATTTGTACGGAGATCAAATATTTTTGAGAGTGCGGGACTTGAATCTTTGTATTTGGGGATATTATTAAAATACAGGAAAAGTAATTTCAGCGTTTTGTAAAATTCATCCCCTAACAGGGTTAAACAGGGGTTGAAAATTTGAATCCATTACAAATGCTTTGAAACTTCTTAGAAAGGCATAATAGCCGATAACAAAAAAAAGTAATTGCAACGTTTTTGGAAATTCAACCCCTAAGGGGGTTAAAAAGGGGATGAAAGTTCGTCTTAGGGTGCAAATTTTATTTTAAGCTAGGAACTTGAAACTTTGGAAATAGGTATTAAATTAAGATACAAGAAAACAAATTTCAGCGTTTTTAAAAATTCATCCCCCAAGGTGGTAAAACATGGGGTTAAAAATTTGTACGAATATGAAATATTTTTGAGAGTGCGGGACTTGAATCTTTGTATTTGGGGATATTATTAGAAGACAGGAAAAGTTATTTTAGCGTTTGGTAAAATTCATCCCCTAACAGGGTTAAAAAGGGGTTGAAAGTTTGTATGGCGTTCAAATTTTATTTTAAGCTAAGAACTTGAAACTTCGTAAAAATATATGTTATTAAAATACAAGAAAACTAATTTCAGCGTTTTTGAATATTCATCCCCTAAAGTGGTGAAAAAGGGGTTGAAAGTTTGTATGGATATCAAACATTTTTTCGAACGCGGGACTTGAATCTTTGTATTTCGGGATATTATTAAAATACAGGAAAAGTAATTTCAGCGTTTTGTAAAATTCATCCCCTAACAGGGTTAAACAAGGGTTGAAAGTTTGAATCCATTACAAATGCTTTGAAACTTCTTAGAAAGGCATAATAAATCAATTTTTTAAACATGCAGATTACGTCTGCGAGCGATATTCCAAATTTTATATTAAAGGAAAAAATGGAAAAATTACGCTTCCGGCAGGACCTGTCGGAAGCGTAATTTTTCCATTTTTTCCTTTAATATAAAAGGCATAATAGCCGATTACAAAAAAAAGTAATTGCAACGTTTTTGGAAATTTAACCCCTAAGGGGGTTAAAAAGGGGATGAAAGTTCGTCTTAGGGTGCAAATTTTATTTTAAGCTAGGAACTTGAAACTTTGCAAAAAGGTATTGAATTAAGATACAAGAAAACAAATTTCAGCGTTTTTAAAAATTCATCCCCCAAGGTGGTAAAACATGGGGTTGAAAATTTGTACGGATATCAAATATTTTTGAGAGCGCGGGACTTGAATCTTTGTATTTGGGGATATTATTAGAAGACAGGAAAAGTTATTTCAGCGTTTTGTAAATCCCCTAACAGGGTTAAAAAGGGGTTGAAATTTTGTATGGAGTTCAAATTTTATTTTAAGCTAGGAACTTGAAACTTCGTAAATAGGTAGTTAGGTAGTAGGTTTTATTAAATAGAGGACAGGAAAATCTTCTAAGGGGGTAAGAGGTATTACATCGAGGACAATTTTATTCAGTTAGGGGCTTGAAACTTCGTAGGTTGTGAAAGACAAGTCTCATGCGTTGTATAATATTAATAATTAAGAAATGATTAACCGTCCTACCGCAATCTCTTGCTGCATAATGTTCTAAGCTAATGTAGAATATATAACCACCAATATACAAATCCACGCGTACGAAGTCGCGGGCAACAGCTAGTTATACATATTATTATAGTTAACCGCATGTAAAGGGTGTTTGATGTGGCTGAGCGCTTGTCAGTCAAAGATAATTTCCTTAAGTGTCATTATAGTGGCAGCTGGTACGTGCATAGTTTCGATGATATGCTTTATGTATGTATGTATGTATATGTGAATGTATGTACTAGCTGTTGACCGCGACTTCGTACGCGTGGATCTTAATATTTTGTACGCGCGGCCGTCGTAAACGCTGCTCATGCACTGTTAGTGCTTAAAAATGTAGACCAGTAGGCCTAGCACATGATTGGTGCGATAGTATCTCGTGACTCTATAGACTACACGTATTTTTCTAACTATGTTAATAAAAGAGGGACGTGTAGTCTATCTCGCCGCGAGATACTGTCGCGCCAATATCATGTGCTAGCCCGGCTATGCTCTCCGAAAGATGTCGCGCAAGTGACTAAAACCACATAAGTTAAACCGAAAAATTTGATTAATATTAGTATGTCTTATTGTGACATGTACGCAGTCGCGCGCAAGAACGCAACTCATGCTACCCATACAAAATGTATAAAAAGAGTCTTGGCAATTAGACGAAACCGCAGATATATTTTCAGATAATGACCATTTATTGCCAGAATGCCATTTCGTAGAAAGTTAATGAACTATAAGACCGTAAAAATTACTGCCTATAATTACTTTTAAATTTACGCATTTCGGTCTTCACTCAGCAATTAAAAAGAGGTCACTTGGTACATAAAATGTCCTCTTTTCATTGCTATTAAAGTATAATATTGACTGGATTCCTCTAAACCGTCACGCAATGCACGCATGTAGCGTAAACTCCGGATTGTTCCCGAAATCCTTTTAAACATTTTTATCACGCGTTCGCGACCCTTCCTTATTGTATCTCGGATAAATAAATAATTTGGCCTACTCTTACAATTCAAAAGGTCTTAACTACCATGTATTTATGATATATAGGGTACAGATGCGGGTACTGATAGAAGTGTCGAAATCACAAACGCCTTTTATCGTTTCTTTCGGAATAATTCGAGTGTAATGTGGGTGTGGGTTCAGTGCTATTTAAAGTACCTATTAACTTCGGCATGTGATAGTCATCGCACTCAAATTTTACTGCATTATCGACATGGAAATCAACATTGTGTCACCGACCGACCGGACATTTCTTCACCAAAATTATCACTTTTAACACTAACAAATCTATCTAATTCATAACCTGTTATTAAGATAATAATACGCCTGATTCTTTAGTTATTCTACTATGTTCTTTCGTTCGCTTATACCCGACAGGGCGGCGCCACAGTCACGCTCAGAGCCCACATGATACAAAACCCACGTCAAAAAGCTACACCGATCAATAAACTCCAACCTTATTTTTCTCGTAAATGTCGAGACATTTGGGAAATCTCGGTGGTCATAATAAAAAAACACAATCAAAACAACGATATGGCGTTTCTCAGAGAATAAAGGTTTCATACGCTGCGGGTTACGACGGCATAGACAAAAATAAGCATTGGTGGAGAGTTAAATGTCCTTGTTTTAGGAGAAAGTCCCGTGAGACGCAAACATATTAGAATATAGAACGGGTCACTCATTTAATTTAGGTCAAATGTGGCTTGACATGTTTTGATCAACGTAAGAAGTCTATAGGATACATTATGGGGAGTGAGCGATGAAATAACTGAGCTAATCTCCTCATCTCCGTTCTGCCACCGTGAGACTAGGCGCGGACTTGTGTTCCACCCCTACGTTGTTACCCTGCCCCTGATTCGCACTAAACACTTTGCTTTTCAGCTTTGTTATGCGAACAGCGAAGGAGTGGAACTCCTTTCTTCAGTGTGGTCAACTGCTAATCATTTTCCAGTAAAAATAAATAAATTTAGTTATTTTTATGTACAAACTGGACCTTTTTGCAATAAGTTCCACTGATGGACAGTTAACAGTGTGGGTGATGGTAATTTTTTTTCTGCACTCAACCTGTTTGCGATGCGACCAAGATCCAAGAGGGCTAAACCCTCTTAACACATTCAGTGCCAGCGCGAGCTACGCGCTACGAGCGTAGCCGATAACACGGGAAAAACCGTATGTAGCGAAAAGCGCCTACGAACAGTGAACTCCCCTAGCGAGTCGCTGGCAGTTAATGTGTTAAGTACCTACTTAAAAACCTCCAGCCAACCTTCTCCTCCTATGGACCTCCATTACCGCAGTAAAAATTAGTACCTACCTTCTGTATTCAAACAAAAATTGGACAGTTCGCTAAGTTAGAATAATTTTACGCCTTAGACTCACTTGTTTTAGTCACTCGCGCGACATGTTTCGGACATGTTGCGCGAGTGACTATAAACATGTGAGTCCGTAAAATTATTCAATGTTAGTATGTCTCACAGCAGTTTAAATTCGAGTTCGCTAACTAATAATGTTCCTCGTGGTCTGATACTGTTCAAGAAAAGCCTCTTTAGCTGTTTACTATCTCGTCTATACTTAGCTCTAAACTGGGGCGTTACGACCCATAACAACGAAAGTACATTGTTTATTTTATTATGTACTCGTAACGCATTTTGGGTTATTTTATGGGTTTTTTATTGTGAGGTGAACAGAAAGGAGGCTGTTCTCTTTATTATGTTTTAACTTGGACTTAAATGCCTAGAATGTTTATGGGGTATTTTATCGGACGAAGCGTGTTTGGCCGCAGACGATTATTTGAATTTTGGATAACGACTTTCTTGTTTGGTTTTAAAATCGTTGGCGCGGTCCGTTCGCACAGACCACTTGTCTAACAGACGGAGCATTATAGACGACTCAAAGAGACCCCACACTAATAGCGTCTTCCGAGCTGCGTCTGCTGCTCGACACAACGTTGGCGCAACTGCGCAGCGACACTGTTTTTCATAGCGCTGACTGGACGCCGACGCTCAATAGACACTAGTGTGGGGTCTCTCTAATGGTCACCACACATTGGCGCTTCGATACTAATGTAGCGCGACCGCACATTCCGTTTATTTGAAGCGGCTTTAAAAAATCATTTGATTTCATATAGTAATTAATTACAAAATATCAATAGAAATTGTGATCTAAAGTATGTAGATTACTTAACTAATACAACATGTGTTATCTAATCTGTCTAGGGTTGAACATAGTTGTTTAATATTTAATATAAAATAGGTAGTGTAATTCTACATTATTCAACTGCATGGTGTAGAATTTTGACAGTAAAGTTAATTAGAGTCATCTTGGATGACCTTGGGGCCTAGCCAACAAATCACTGATAGAAAATGCTAATTGAAACTTGACGTCAATCACGTCACTTTTCGGAGCATGTCATCCCAATATATTTTTTATTTCATTTGGCTAGGCCCCCCTGGTGTAAACTTACGACAGTAAACTTACTGCCTGATACGAACTTTAAGATACGTCAAAAATTTGCTAAAGATACGACATGGATTGCTCTTAAAGTTGGAATCAGGCCCTCAATATGCCGCTATGTCAGATGACCTTGTTGGTCATACACGTTTCAGATAGCGGTATCTGTTAGGGGTAGTCTATGCGTTGAAGGTTTTGAAACTTTCCATGAATCGCGCATTAAGTTATGGAGTTCAGGAATTGTTAACGACTTTTTGATATGACTTTGGAAAACGGCTATTAATATATGTACTTACTTATTTCAATAACTTGTGAAAACTTGGTCTGCAAACTGTTCTTCTTATTTACACTGAACCTCATTCTCAAAATACAATGTAGGTATAAGTTCATATGTTGTACTTATAAAGACGATTTAAAACTGTATTATTAAGGTAGACGTCCACAGGGCCGCATCGCACGCATCGGACGCATCGCACGCAACGGATTTTAGTATTATTAGTGGACGCACTTGTGTGACTTTCTATACAAAGAATACTAAAATCTGTTGCGTGCGATGCGTCCGAGCCGTCCGATGCGGCCCTGTGGACGTCTACCTTTATGGAAGTAATATCTTATTGATTAGCTACAATAAGAAAACTTTTGCTTGAAAACCCCATGATTAAAATTACGGCAAATTATTACGGTTTTGATGTTATTTTGATACGACATTGAAGCTCGCTCACGTGCATGTGAAACGAAATGAAAGACGTGCGTGAGATGCGCACCAATCACGAAGACGAACTTCAACGTTGTATGAAAACTAGTTCAAAACAAGAAGAGCCAACAGGAGTGGTCATTTCTCCATACAAACGTACTCGACTGTTTCCTCCGTGGGGTTTGAAGCTAGAGCAATGATTTTTTCAACACAGATTAATATTGTCAATATCTGTGTCGGACCGTTTTGCTTTTTTTGTTATTTTTGTTTTTTAAGGCGCTAGAGCCCTTCAAAAATGGCCAAAATGGCCTGATTGACTATGCCGCAATGAGAGGCGTGGTATTCAGAACTGATACCAATTAGCCAAAAAAGCAAAACGGTCCGACATAGATAATTTCATAATCATTTAGATTTCCAAATTTGGTTACGATTGGTTAAGTTTTAGAGGAGGAAACAGTCGAGTACGAAACCTCGATTTTTGAGATTTTTACGCGGATTTTTCGCCTTGTCCTTATCGCACTAGTTTTAGGACCCGCTTCCGTTAGCGAGACGGGTATATTTACCTAAAATATTTAAATCTCAGCTCCTGTTTCGTCTTAAAGCTAAGCAACGCACTTGCAACCCCTCTAGTGTTGTAGGTGTCCATGGGCGACGGTGATTGCTTAACATTAGGCGATTTGTCTGCTTGTTTGCCTCTTATATAATAAAAAAGGTAACATCAAACATCAAAGTAAATACGGGGTCAGTTTAACCCTGTAGGTACAAAATCAGCATAAAGTTATTACAGAGTGGTGTCCTTGGCCCGGAGTTATTGAAATCTAAAATGGGTCTCGTTCGCCTTTGCTCGCTAACGTAATAGAGTGCTCCGGTGACCACGCTTTTGAATATTCATGTTTTGAAATTTATTTTTTGCGGAAATAATATTTGGCATTTTTATGCCAACGTCCTTTTGGACTTTATGACAATGATTTCCTTGGGGTAAAGTATAAATTACTATAGGCACGTATATAATATTTATGATACAATCAATATCCTCAGAAATTATTTTAGTATACGGATATCAAAATAAGTTTTAAATTACTTTTTACACTTTTCAATTTCGTTTATTCTGAAATCAATTGAGTCATTATTATTAATATAAATAAAACTTAAATTAATCATTGATTAATATACACTTTTACACGCAATTTTATCTCAAAATATTTGTCTAAAAATATATACTTTTCGATTCGTATGCTGCTTTAGGTCGCAAAATCGCGTTAACCCTTTTTAATGAGTTTTTAACCCTTTTTATTGGAACCAATGTGTGTTGACCCGGTTGACCGTGAGTAGAGCTCCTCTAAGCTAACTTTCTCACTAGAGAGCGTCATTATTAACGTTAACTGTGATGATTCTGGACCATAAAACACGTTTTCGATAGAGGGATGGAGACATTCGTGTGACACCTCTGGCTTTGCATGCGTCCATAGGCTGCGGTGACCGTAATTGTTAGAGAGTGAATCTTCTGTATTATTATTTATTCTGTGATTTAATATCGTGTTGTCGTTAGGCGCTGGTGGCGCGTTTCCTGGCGCGGTTGGGCGCGGGTGCTGGTGGGCAGGCACGCGCCGTATGGTCGCGGTCGCCGTCATCGAAATCGATGAGGAGGCTGGACTATACCATCAGAAGACTCGAATGCTTCCTTGACACCGACGTATTACAAAAGGACATATCCCGGGATGACAAAACGAATGGTCACCGTGCGGCTAACGGGCGACTCACCCTTTGTCGGCGGCGAACGTGTTCGAGGGGCCACTTTTACGATTCAGCGACAACCGGACGGCAAGCGCTCACTTTGCTGATACACATCTGTTTACATATTATTGAGCTGTTTGCCTTACACATTCAGTGCCAGCGCGAGCTACGCGCTACGAGCGTAGCCGATAACACGGGAAAAAGGGTATGTAGCTCCCCTAGCGAGTCGCTGGCACTGAATGTGTTAAAATCTAGGTACAGTCAGCAGCAGAAGTTGCTAAGCGGGCGAGGTGTTCAAAATTACCTTGACACGCTCTTATTCTCTCAACAATAAAGTCGTGTCAAGATCATTTTGAACACCTGGCCCGCTTAGCAACTTCTGCTACTGGCTGTACATCCTAAGGACATCATCATAATATATTATGTAGCTGAAAGACGTCCACTGCTGGACATGGCCGATTCAACGGATGGCTCTGTTGAATCGGCCTACGTCCGACTTCAAACTTTCAGTTGCTAGGGCATATAAAACAGGGTAATATTTTATTGAAGTGAAAACTTCTTTAGCGGCGCTGTGCACTTTTAGAGGTGGGGAAAAAATGTTAAACTCGAGACAGCGTAAGACGATCACGTGACCGTAAGACGGTCTCGTGACCGTAAGACGGACACGTGACCTGAGTTTTTCTTTATTGATTTAAATGCCACCTAGTGAGTTTCACTCTAACTGGTATTAATATAACTAGAGTACTAACAGTGCTGTGCTTAGGGGTTTCAAATAATTAATGCTAAAGCTAGATGGCGTTAACTTCAATTATACATAGTGCATTTTGGACTAGTCATTGAGTTTTCACTTCTGCCGGCACTCCCTGAGTGCAACCCGTTGTTTTTTTATCCTTTTCGAAGTCGGTTGTACTTCTTTTTAAAGATTATTAGGTTAATAGTCTAGATGATAGCACTAAGTAATGTTTTCTTTTTCAGGTAAGTCTCCTACATCTTGTGATGGCAAAACCACGACGAAGGTCTTAATGGTAGGCTTTTAATACCTATAGCCTAAGATTAAAAGTAAAACAGAATAAATCGCTAAATAAAATCAAATGCCTAAATGGTAAATTTTATCCGCACCATAATGAGTAATTTGGATTCAGCATAATTATTTAATAAGATAATTCTTAATTATTTAAAACTTGACAAAACAGCCTTCACTTACCTACTCAGGATAAAGTATAGTCGAACACATACGATAAAATAATAATAAATAAAATATAATATAACTTAAAATTCGTTTTTGGGTGCATACTTAAGATTTATTGAGGTGTGTAAAGTTTAAGTTAAAAACGTGTATTTAGCTATCTATTTACGTGTCCAACTGTTCTTGAATTATTTATAGATGCACTTAATTTTCTGAGTTTAAACGAATAACAGAGAAAGAAATGGTCCAATAAACTAGGGAGTTAACGTTTGATGTGACTGGAATATTTAGTACTTTAACTACGTAGGTACAGCGTAGTTTGTTATCGGGAAGCTGCAATGGGTATATGAGGGTAGCGAGGGATTGAAAGTCGTATACGAAGCATTTGTAAAAGTATGCCAAGAGAAAAATATGCAATATTTAAAACAAATAAGCAAAACCAGAATATAGTTTCTAAACGTCCATTCTAATAACAGCAACACTCGTAACTGTCCATCGGTGGACCTTATGCCTTTTGTAATAAGGTTTACCGATGGTCAGTTAACAGCGTGGGCGATGGTACCTATCTCAAGGTTCCAATCAGGGCGTTATTATTAGCCCAAAATACATATTATGCATGCATGATGCATAAAAACACTATTATTTATTTATAGAAATACCTTTATTTTATCAGCTGAACCTATTTAATGATAATCACCAGTTATTCATTTTCCGACTCTATTTCATCGGATCAAGGTTTAAAATTGTATAACATCTGTCGACGAAGATGCACTCACGGGAGCAAACTAATTAGGAGGCTTGAGTAACGTCTTTAACAAGTAATCTTCCTTATTTACACAAAAGGTAACTTTATCTCAATCGAGTAAGATTGGTAATTAAATGGGATGTTTAGATGTTGTTTTTGCAGGCGATAATGTATGCAACGCTTATACTGTGACGTAGACGAGTTGTAGGGCGTAAAGATATGCAAAACAATTTTCCCTTTTATCGCATGCTTGAGAAGGGTGATGTTTGACGCATGCGTAGAGGGAGTAATAGTTGACATGACGTCCTAGGGATTAATTATGTTATATTTAGCTTATTAGCAAATAGACCGCATGTTATTTTCATTTTCGTTTCAATAACAATGTAGTCAAATATTAGTTTATTGTAAAACAAACTACATACTTAGAAATAATTTGATATTTAAGTAATTGTATTAAAAAAAGCGGCCAAGTGCGAGTCGGACTCGCCCATGAAGGGTTCCGTATTTAGGCGATTTATGACGTATAAAAAAAAACTACTTACTAGATCTCGTTCAAACCAATTTTCGGTGGAAGTTTACATGGTAATGTACATCATATATTTTTTTTAGTTTTATCATTCTCTTATTTTAGAAGTTACAGGGGGGGGGGGGACACATTTTACCACTTTGGAAGTGTCTCTCGCGCAAACTATCCAGTTTAGAAAAAAATGATATTAGAAACCTCAATATCATTTTTGAAGACCTATCCATAGATACCCCACACGTATGGGTTTGATGAAAAAAATTTTTTTGAGTTTCAGTTCGAAGTATGGGGAACCCCAAAAATTTATTGTTTTTTTTTTCTATTTTTGTGTGAAAATCTTAATGCGGTTCACAGAATACATCTACTTACCAAGTTTCAACAGTATAGTTCTTATAGTTTCGGAGAAAAGTGGCTGTGACATACGGACGGACAGACAGACGGACAGACGGACAGACGGACAGACAGACAGACAGACAGACAGACATGACGAATCTATAAGGGTTCCGTTTTTTGCCATTTGGCTACGGAACCCTAAAAACCATGTATTTTAGTAAGTAATATAAAATATTATCTTTTATATAAAATAATAATATTATTTTATATAAAAATATTATATTATAATATTTTATTATAACACAAAACCAAAAAAAAAACCAACATAAGTAATAAAACTTACTAAACCTACTACTCTACACTAACTTACTTAAGCTACCTGCAGGTAATTTTTTTTAATAATAATTGTAAAAAATTAACCACGTGTATGTACATTTCAAGAAAATTAAGTATCGAAATACCACAATACCTAGTCCAAAACTCAAAATAAATCTAATATATGGTTAAGTTGTGACTATTATTTGAATGTCGTAGTTCTATGGGTTTTTTGTAATGCAAGAAAAACCTAGACAAAACTAAACAGATGGTCATGAGTCATGAATGTCATGATAATCCTATCATATAAATACGGATTAGAGTATTTTAAAATCTTCATCATTTTTACAAACCTACATAATTAAAGTATATTTCCTGAAGAATTTGTAATTCCAATGATTTATAAGGAGGAAAAGGAAGCATCTAAAATTATCCTCTTTGACCTGTAAAGGAATAAGTAATAAGCTAAGATGTAAGGGCCTCATAATATTCCTATTTTGCGAAGGAAAGTGGACGACCCGACAATTTAACTAAAAAAAAATATTTAAAAAACACGAAATATGGGTTTACTTGCTGTAGGTACTCTGTGTGCATTGTAGCATAAACATAAGGGTTCCGACTCAGCTATACGCTTCACTCTATATGATAGAAATAATTTTCACACAATTACATGTGCGAGTACCTATATTTATTTAACATGTAGTAGTAGTAATCACTTTATTGTACACAACACACAGGTTTGCATAAAATTTACAGAAATATAGGTACAAAAACGAACTTATCTATAAGGGATCTCTTCCAAACATGTCTATAAACCCTAGAAACCTGAGCAACGCCTGGCAAATGGAAACATGTTCGCCTTAGATTTATACTTGCCGCCGCTCCGTGGAACTCGAGTTGGGTGTATTGGGAGTGGGGGTGGGAGGAGGTTACCCTAAGTACAGTCGCTATCAGATATATCAGAGCGGCCAAGGTGCTCACAATTATCTGAATACGCCTTTATTGTCATGGCGTTAGAGTGCGTGTTCAGATTTTGTGAACACCTTTGCCGCTCCGATATATCTGATGGCGACTGTACCCAGGAGGCCTAGATAAGATGATCAATGAAAGAAAATGCCAATCGAAACTTAGATAATATATGAAAATAGTCGCGTATATTTTCGTAGCATTGCCAACAATTGTAAAATTCTACCTCTTACATAGGGCTTATTTTTAACCGGGCAACTAAAATATTAAACAGGAACTGGCATTGGGCATGTAATAATATAATTTGGCTGTGCATTAATATTTTAGCGCCAAAAAATTATATTAGCCTCAAATAAGTATAATATCATATTAAGTGAAAGGTTGGCTTCAAAAATAATAAATTGGCAACTAATATTTGTAAAGCGATCATAAAATTTGGTTGTCATCTAGTTGTTCACACCTAAGTACTCATAATTGAGCATAACGTTTCAGCTAGGTAGTATTTTAACACGAAAGCAGTTAAATTCAATTAATATTGGTCACTTTTTACACAAAACACCTCAAATTAATTTACCAATACGCAATGGTCAGTATACTTAGTGAAACTTCCTAATCATGAAACCATTATACCATTAGATCTTTCAATTTTTAATTACTAATTTTATTAGTTAGTGTTCTGCCAGTGTCAACAGGTAGGTGCGATGACGAGCGAATCGAAGAGGAGCGTGTTAGGTTGACCGTGTACCAAACAAAATATTTTTTCTACTCCAGCACTTAAATGTGTCAATTAAATGACTGACAGTGATATCTAATGCAATGTCATTTGAATGATTTGTCTATAGGCTCATAAGATGACTGCTAGCTGCTGCTGTTTCTTAAGTTCCGATCATCTTGATTGAAAGAGGTATGTTTTCATTTACAATAATAACTCTTTTTTTTTAAGTAATAACTCATTTTTTTTTAAATAATAACTCTTTTTTTTTAATAATAACTCTTTTTTTTTTATAATAACTCGTTTTTTTTTTTTTTTTTTTTTTTTGCTGCAGCTGTCATAGAAAAAGTAATGTATGCAACAGCTCATAGGTTCTTAAAATTCTCGGGTCTTTTTTTACAAAACTCGACTACGTCTCGTTTTGTAACTTCGACCCTTGAATTTTAAGAACCCTTATTATATCACTGTTGCATAAACTACTATTAAAAGAACTTCAATTTTGAGTTAATAGATAGCCGTTTTATTTTTAAAATATGCTTCATAAATGGTCCCCAATATCATAATTCAGTTGCCAAATAAATACTTGGTACCTGCCTAAAAATAATCGAAAGCTGTAACGAAAACTATTTTTACAAACAATTTGTTTCTGAATGAACATAGATTAACAAACTCCATACCATAGCAAAAACAAGTACGTGTTACGAAAACAAAACGCTCCATACCCACAACATAATACTGAAAAAAGCGGCCAAGTGCGAGTCGGACTCGCCCATGAAGGGTTCCGTATTTAGGCGATTTATGACGTATTAAAAAAAAACTACTTGCTAGATCTCGTTCAAACCAATTTTCGGTGGAAGTTTACATGGTAATGTACATCATATATTTTTTTTAGTTTTATCATTCTCTTATTTTAGAAGTTAGCGGGGGGGGACACACATTTTACCACTTTGGAAGTGTCTCTCGCGCAAACTATTCAGTTTAGAAAAAAATGATATTAGGAACCTCAATATCATTTTTGAAGACCTATCCATAGATACCCCACACGTATGGGTTTGATGAAAAAAAAAATTTTGAGTTTCAGTTCGAAGTATGGGGAACCCCAAAAATTAATTGTTTTTTTTTTCTATTTTTGTGTGAAAATCTTAATGCGGTTCACAGAATACATCTACTTACCAAGTTTCAACAGTATACCCAGGTAGCAAACTGACGTCAGCGACGCACAGGCGACGTCATTTATAGGTCATAATAAAGTCGGTCATTTATTCGTCGAGAATAGACGTTTTACTGACGTCCATTTGGGGTCACTATCAGGACGTACCTTTTTGTCACAAAATTGACGTTTTAATGACGTCTATTTAGGGTCACTATCAGGACGTACTATTTTAGTCACAAAGTTGACGTTTCACTGACGTCTATTAGGGGTCACTATCAGGACGTACCTTTTTGGTCACAAACAAGACGTTTCAGTGACGTCTATTTGGGGTCACTATCAGGACGTACCTTTTTGTTCACAAATACGACGTATCACTGACGTCTATTTGGGGTCACTATCAGGACGTACTATTTTAGTCACAAAGTTGACGTTTCACTTACGTGTATTTGGGGTCACTATCAGGACGTACCTTTTTGGTCACAAATACGACGTTTCACTGACGTCTATTTGGGGTTACTATCAGGACATACCATTTTAGTCACAAAGTTGACGTTTCACTGACGTCTATTTGGGGTCACTATCAGGATGTACATTTTTGGTCACAAACATGACGTTTCAGTGACGTCTATTTGGAGTCACTATCAGGACGTACCTTTCACATAATTCATTTATAGATTATGGTTATTTTTGTTGGCAATTAACTCTAAAATATTTGTAAAATTATTTGGAATAACATGTTTGTAATATTTTGCATTAAAATTCACAATTTAGCAAAGGTAAAATTTTCTTGTTATAGAAAATTAATTAACAAATAAGTCAAGAGATGGCGCTTTGTTCCCAACGCGTCTGTTCTACAACGCGGTGTTAAGATTTTTCCGGGCTTATATATAAGGTTCGAGGAACAATAGGTCGTCAATTCAAAAGCATTAGTGAGTGTTGTACAGTGTACAGTAGTGTAAATAGTAAATAAAGTGGTAGTTTTATACAGTGTTATTTTTGAACCTCGTACATGGTCCTTCGAACCGGATAGTTGGCTATTCGGTCCTAGGATTCGACAGCAGAGCGCGTTACTCCAATTTCTTGGCTGCCCTAATAGGTACGGCCCAGTAACGTCCCTATGAATTCAGTATATGACGTCACTCCAACGTCAGTGGCTGCCCTAATATGTACGACCCAGTAACGTCCCTATGAAGTCAGTATATGACGTCAGTCTTACGTCTGTAAACTGACGTCTTGAGGCTGTGACAAATTGACGTCATCTGCTGGGACCCCCCGACGTCAAGAAATGACGTCTCTTACGTCGAGCAGTACCGTAAACGGACGTCATAATGACGTATAAATGCTACCTGGGTAGTTCTTATAGTTTCGGAGAAAAGTGGCTGTGACATACGGACGGACAGACAGACGGACAGACAGACGGACAGACAGACAGACATGACGAATCTATAAGGGTTCCGTTTTTTGCCATTTGGCTACGGAACCCTAAAAATACCCCAGTATCGTTTAGCTCCGACAAAGTTTGAAAGTTACTTCGTTGGCAAAGTTATATTTTCTTTAGTTCACCATCGTTACTGGTGATCGTGACTGCCTTGATTAATTCATTCGAGTGGATGGAGGGCTATTGTTTTTCTTCTTAATGTTAGTTGGAGTGGGGTGATTTATCATTAGTGTTTTTTTTAAGATATGATCGTTTTGAAGCGTCATTATGGTTGTTTGTTTACCTATTTCTTTTATGTAATATAATTATATTGACTATTTTTATGTATGATGGAATAAAATAAATAAAAAATACCTAAGGTTTGGAATGAAATGAATGAATGACAGTTCTGTTATTCATGTCATCGGTTAATACGCTCTCGCGTTTTTGGAGTGGTCTTTTTAGAATCTTCTTAAGCGGGATTTATTATAAAATATTAGCGATCTATACCCAAAATATACTCCTAATCCGACATTAGTACAAGTACATCCAGGCATATAAAGTCTAGCAATCATAGGCACCCTACATTTCCACTAGCGAACGGCCACGGCTATAAAAATGTCAGGCGCAGTGAAACATGACGCTCGACAGTAAAACACATATATTTATAGAAATATACACCGTGGACCTTAAATTGTAGCAGTTTCTACGGTTAGAAATTTCAAGTAGACCAAATAATTCAATTGAATAACGTTTCCTTTTCAATAAAGTCAATATAGGTAAGTGTGGTTGCTCCTGGCTTTCACATTGTGACCTGCCCTTTTTCTTTCTAACAAGTATGTAAGTGCGAAAGTGACATAGTGACAGACGATAAAAATGGAACCATGCTGCGCCCGCTGTTTACACATTGTTTCGTGTTTAGTGCGAGCTCATACATTTGCTGTTAAATGCAAGCAAGTAGCCAGTAACAACTGTTTCATACATTTGAAACTGTACTTGTAATTTGGGACTGTTAATGACTATCTCACGGCGCGGCATTAGAACACTCCACAAACTTTTATTTAACTTGCAATAGGCATGTTTTAGCTAAATTAGACCCACTTCCCATTATTAGATTGTGCTGAAACTTAATTCGAATGCATATGTATATTGGGTGACAATGCAATATTATGGTACCATCGACCTGATCTGATGATGGACACAGGAGGTGGCCATTGGATCTCTATGATAAAGCAACGCAACCTTATTGTGTTTGGGTTTTTTAGAATTGTCTCGATGAGTATTAGTTGTCTGTTGAAAGAAAAGTACAGTCATTGATGCAAGCTAGTATCAAGTATGAAAACTGACAAAAAACCATTATTATTGAGACTACAGTGTCATTAGAGGTAGTATAATGAGTTCGTTTAAATATTTGCCCCTACACATGGCCCACTCTGTATACAATGCGCCCTTTCAAACCGCGGCAGTTACCGGGCCTGTGACGGCGGCCGATTAAAGCAGAAATGTACACAAAACGGAAGCGTTTCGAGATAACGATGCCGGCAGTTTTTTGGTGGGCTGCTGTGTTGGGTTTATTTTAGCTAATATTACCTGGCATTGCAAGGCGTGTTTGTTTCAAAATAATGTATAAAGTAGTATTGAATGTTCATGTTTTAAGAGTTAAGTATAAAACTAATGAGAACAAATCACTACATAGTACATAGTATAAAAGTCGCTTCCCGCTGTCTGTCTGTCCCTATGTATGCTTAGATCTTTAAAACTACGCAACGGATTTCGATGCATTTTTTTTTAAATAGATAGAGTGATTCAAGAGGAAGGTTTATGTATAATTTGTTAACCCGTGCGAAGCCGGGGCGGGTCGTTAGTACTATAAAAATGTGAGTGAGTTTGGCGTAGGTATAGTAGGTAGGTACCATTGAATAATTTTAGAATAGTTTTAGTCACTCGCTCGACATGTCGACACTTGACCCACTGTTTTAAAATAATATACCTACCTAGTAACTTAAACCAAGCTTTAAACTTCTTAACAAAAACGTCGCAACAGATTCAAAAGACGTTCCTCAATGCAGTAAACAGGATTGTATTAACCGAACAAAAGCGTATTCTGATAAAATATTAACGGTACATGTACAGGGTGTACAGCGTAAATAAATGAGCACTCCGTATTTGTTTAGGGACGTTTTCCTTGTACCATGTCTAAGGGAATGTGTAATTTCCGGATCCGATAACTGCCGACACGTGGTGGATATCTGGTGATTTATACGTTTTTGTTGAAATATTACTGCTTGTTCTTGGGTAATTGGTTAGAATAGAAATGTACCATACAAAAATATGTAACCATATAGGTACTTAAGCAAAACTAATTTTGTATTAAGAAAAAGCATTTGCAAACGTAATCACAATGCTGAGAAATAGTGAAAAAACTTAGGGCCCGATTCGGATTTTGAAATAGACATCTATAAGATATCTTTTAGACATCACCAAGGTACGATAACGATATGTTTAAGATCTAACCTGTCAAATTTGACATCTGCGCGATTCTGGAGATACTCTTGAACGATTTCCACAAGATATGGCTTAGAGATCTAATTCACATCTATTAGATATCTAATTCTATCTAACGTAAAAGTGACATTCCCATTTCGTGGTAAACTTTGACGCTTACCAATTTTTTGAATATTTATAGTTTTTAGTTATACTCTCGTATGTAGTTTAAGTTTTAAGTTTATCACGAATAAAATACTTGATTCTGATTCTGATTCTGACATTGGTTGCCCGAATTGCGCTGCAAAAGAGAACTAGTTGAAATCTAAACTATAACGTATCTAGAATAGAATTCTAGTACGTGTCGTCACTTGTGAATAATATATCTTGAAGTTCGAATACGGCAGTTAGTCTCGGGCAAGACTCAAACTCGTTACTCCGGCGGTATACCAGTCCACCGCCTTATCACCAAAGCGATGATCTACCCATATTCTGCATCCTTCATATAGGCCTTAAGGGCTCTTACAGTACTTACTTTCTGCGCCGCGTTTCCTCGAATAAGTGTAGCAGTAATGCGGTTAACTGCACGAAACGTCAAATGTGATGTCTCTGGTCAAGATAAAAACGTAATTATTGACAATAAACTGACGTTTTTTGACATTTCCTACAGTAATCCAATCGACAGTAATATCACGCCGCAATACTACAGCAGAAATGGTGGTGTAGGTCTGAATTCGATCGAAAAATACCCTTAAATTTAAATTTAAACAAGTGACATTAAATTTCTTTATGATAAATAATTTAGTTCATAACATACTCGTTAGTATGTATTATATATCGCTATTTTTTGTTTTATTTTTATTTTATTTTAGTACATGGAAAACCAACAGCGCTACATATATCCAGAAATTACAATAGAATCACAGAGCCAGAGCCAATTATAGGTTCTCACTTATAGAAATAATACAATAAATTATAAAAAGTTTTTGCCCAACATAGTTACACATACAAGTTCACAAAGCATAAGAACAGATGATCTATATGTATATGATCTATGTTTACAAAAATAAATGAAGAGAAGAAAAAAGAAAAACCTTTTGCGAGTAATACACATTCAATAATGCACCGACCCCTGACCTGCGCCAGAATTATTGTCACCCATGAAGTATCTAATTAATTTATTTTTTATTACTGGTATGCTATCACTATATATGTCAATATCACAATTCATAAGAACTTTATTTAAACTCATGCCTGCCCTGCATATGAAACTGTTTTTTCTATATCTAGTAGCAGCTTGGTAATTACTACTAATGGGACGAAAATGCCTAAGCCTCCTTGACGGAACATTAAAAAAGATCTTATTAAGCAAATTTGGACAATCTACATTACCTTTTATAATATTTACTAAGTACACTATATCTGCAATTTCACGGCGCTTAACAAGTGGGATCAAATGATGTTTCTTACACAGCTTGAAGTAGTTGGTAGAACTATAGTTAATTCGCATTTTGTAACAAAGAAATTTGACGAATTTTAACTGCAATCTCTCAACCCTATCAACATAAATTTGATATTGGGGATTTAAGTTACCTATTCTGCGGTTTTTTGTTTAATGCCTGCACCTACTATTGTTTCTGTTTAGCCTGATGGTTGACTGGTAGAGAATGCCTTTAGGCATTAAGTCCGCCATTTGTACTTTATTTGTTATATTGTGCAATAAAGTTTAAAATAAATAATAAATAAATAATTTAATAAAGTCATTCAAAACAAATTCAAATCATAATATCAATATTGGGCCATCTCACTTTCAAGCCTCTATTCAGTTTTGTTTACAATTTAATTAACGGCTACCTACCCTCCTCCATTTGATTATACATAAAAGGAAAATTTGCCAGCAATTTAATTTAAGTGCCGAACAGCCTTAAAACACAAGGAAACCTTATTAAAATACCTCCGTTTCGATGAAATTTGCATGTAAAGTACAACGCAATCACCTCAGTAATTAGAAGAAAAATGGTGCAATATATCTATTAGAGGTTAGTTGTTATATGCTTATAAGCTAATTGAGCTCTGAGCAGAATTCTTGGTGCGCGGTACTGCGACACAGTATCGCTACGGTAAACAGTAAAACCCGTAAACGCGGTATCGTCTTGGGTCGTCCCATTCGTTTTTGCCAAGTTCTTAAATTAGTCCTATTCTGCTTTCGTCACCCATTCTACATTCGTCAAGTTCATCGGTGGTTTTTGTCGTCTTAGGTTATATTTTGTTGTTTGCCTTTTTCTTATTCCGACTCATTCCGGTATTCGTCATCATCTTCTTTGGGCATGTACGATGTTAGTCAATTTATTTCTTTAGTCTCATTCGCTATTCGTCCTATCGTCTTTGGTCTTATTCTAATTTCGTATTTTTCTTATTTAGGCTCCGTTAAATATTTCTCGTCTCGTTCGATATTCGTCCCATTCGATATTCGTCCCATTTACTATATGTCTTGTTTTTGTTTTGATTCCATAAACAATGATCCTTTTATTTAAAATATTAATTAAAAGTACCCTAAACATTACACATGTAGGGGAGATTAGTCCAAAACGGGGACATGGGGCTTTCTCCGTTGTGCCGTGCCTGGTCTTAGACCAGGGCACGGCAGTATAATGGCTACTTAGATAGTTTTAGACTGATAAAAACTTTGGTAACTTCTACTTCTGACACCCATGGGAGGAAAAGGATGATGAAATTGATAACCGCACTGGGAAAAAGACAATCAACAAATATGGCCAACGATGACAAAAGACTGCCAGCGAAAGTGACGAATGAAGAATATGATAGAATACAGAATAAGACAAATTAAGAACTTGTCAATAACCGAATGGGACCAACAACGAATGTGTCGAAAAAAATGACGAATAATGAATAAGACTGAAAACGACGATAGACTAACATCGAACATGCCCAAAGAAGATGATGACGAATACGGAATGAGCCGGAATAAGAAAAAGGCAAACAGCAAAATATGACTAAAGATGAGAAAGACCACCGACGAACTTGACAAATGTAGACTGGGTGACGAAAGCAGAATAGGACTAATTTAAGAACTTGGCAAAAAACGAATGGGACGACCCAAGACGATACCAAAAGCAACAGGTAAGTATCGAAATGTGATACGTAAAGGATCTATATTCCATCGAAATCGTCCGCTTGCCGTACTGTTCTCGTCCTGTGTGGTGCGTGGTGCGTGGGCGAGTGACGTCACCGGCAACCTTCGGCCCGGGGGCTCATGTTAAATGTATGCCAGGACTGTTAGCAGCAGGTCGTGTGGCAGCTTCTTTTACAGTCTACTTTACAGCCCGTTTTATATCTATACCAGAAACTGGGTGATGTGTTTTTAGGAAACTGACAGTTTTGGAACAAGAATTTTGAGATTTAGGCATTTTTATACTAAAATTATAAATGAAATACGATATAATTAGAACCATTAAAATAATTGTTAATCGGTAATCATGGCTGACTGGTTAAAGTCAATAAACTTGTATAATGTTGGCAAAATATACATATTATGATAAAACCTAAACTTTTACACCATTCTAATCCCAATTGAAAACATATAATCTTTGTTTAATTTGTCTGGAACCCCCAATTGTAAAGTTTACGTCAGAGAATCAAAGCAGATTGAATCGTTAAAGCTTATCTGACTCACGGTGTAAGGCTTGAGCGTTTTATGTGTGCCGGAGGCAAAACCGAAGTCTTAGAATTGAGGCGGAGTTCGGTAATGGTCCGTACTAGTTAAGGTACAGTCAGTGACGTGGGAATTCCACAAAAACTACGCGTATGGCAACTATACTTGGTCAAGCAGATCTTGTAAGTAGAAAAAGGCGGCAAGTTTGAAAAATGTAGGCGCGTGGGGATATAGTCCCATAGAAAATTTGAATTTCGCGCCTTTTTTTACTGACAAGATTTGCTTGACCAAGTATACCATAAAGTACAATTTCAATTTCAATGGCTATTATCTTCCCGTGCGAAACAACTTACAGTTTGACGGTTTTTTTAGTTTGTGTTTGAGGTTAATTTTAAGCATCTGAAGATTTTATTTGGTTCGTGACTACTGCAGCGTTGCAGATACCGTGAATAGTACCTTCAATATATTTTTTTCGAATAATCAGCCTACTAAATAGCAGCTACGCCGTAGAAGGCGCGTAATAGCGAATTATTTCGTAGCACTTGTAGCATGCCACTGAATAATTAAACGAACTCGTAGTTAAGTAAAAGTTGGAGGTAATACTTCAGAACATCGGGTAATTCCGAAAATGAACTCTATTTAGATAGAAATATGGGTGATTATCCCCAAGTATTGGGAATTACCTAAATACCATCTTTATTTTCTACAGACACAGTAGGTTTTTTTAACATTAGGTATTTGTTTATTATTAATTAATATCTTGGAGACAAATAATATATAATTTATAAATCTTTAAAATGCGCGTTTACCCAGAGGTAAGACCTAGCTAGATCGATTTTACGTCCCGAAAAGCCCCATATAGCAAATTTCATCCGAGATCCGAAATATATATATACTTAAATATACAAGAATTGCTTGTTTAAAGGTATAAGATTAATTATTATTCTTAAGATTTTAATGCTTTTTGTGTTAATAATTCACTTTCATTCACTCAATATATTGTGAGATTTCAAAATGAAGCAACACTGTCTTCCGTTAGGCATAGAGAAATATAATAAGACAAGAGTGCTCACTCCATACATCAGTTAACTCAGTTAGTCATCAGTCAGACTGTTAATTTCAGTGTCTACATCTAGCATCGAGTAGCGGAACTATCAGTACTTCTATTTGACAATAGATGTAGCAGTACTGATAGTTCCGCTACTCGATGCTAGATGCTAATAGTCTTTTTGGTACCTACTAAAACTGATGTATGGAGTGAGCAATCTATGTATTTTTTTCTCTATGGTTAGTGATATATTTGTTGGATTAACTCTACGAAATGAAAAGCATAATGGATTTAGCAATAAAAAGAAAACTTTGGAACAAAATATACACGCGTATTGTAATTTAAAAGTAAGTAAGTACCTAGAATAATTATTTTCAGAAAAGGACCGTTTTAAAGGTCAGAAAAAGTATTTACAAGGTAACCGCTGAAGAATAATATTGATATATTATATCACTATATAATTAATTATTTCTATATCGCAATATCATCAACACCGAAAATAGGGTGAATAGGGCAAATTCGACCACTCAGCGAACGATGAAAGCACCCCTCAGTTCCTCGTCACGTTGGCTGTCGGACCAATTTATTGGGACGAATGGGATTCGTGCCGAACATTATTTCTTATTGAGTTAGCCCGTGTTTTGTTTTTGTTAATGTAGCTGTACGATCGCCCACACTGTTAATTGACAGTGAGTAAACCTTATTACAAAAGGCATAAGGTCCACCGATGGACAGTTAAGAGTGTTGTTGTTTGTACTACACTGACTGCAGGATCGACGTAAACTGCGGCATTTTTCGACTTCAAAATACTGCCTTAAAGATGGGTCCCATTTTAAGTTACATATTCTTTTAAAAAAATCATCAAATTGGTATTCTAATTACAAATTTTCAAAAGTTTACTAACTACATCTGATTATCGCTTGGTCCATAAGAATCTGCTAAAAAAAACATAGAACTTAAGATCAAAACAACATTGTAACCTAACTCTTTACAGCTCCTCGCCACGCTCGTAATCGAATGAAACGGCTTCGCTTGCGTCACGGTTTATAGGCAACAAATAATGCATAAATATGTAATATACAATTTGATAGCTTCTTATGTCGAGTGGTTGATATTTATTGTGCAATAACATCGAACTATAAGAATGTTATGGTGTTTGTAGGGTCTGAGGACAGTCAGAGTTTTTGTAATAAATTAGGATAATAATATAGTATTTGCTGACTTGTCTTTAGTAAATAGATAATAATTTACCAACAAATATAAAAATATCATTAATACAACTTATACTTTTTTAGGGTTCCGTGGCCAAAGGGTAAAAACGGGACCCTATTACTAAGACTCCACTGTCCGTCTGTCTGTGCCAGTGTGATAACCGCCTAACATTATAATTAACTATTAAAGCTATGTAAAGTACGTAATAGATAAGTAGTTTAAATAATTTTCCAGCAAACGAATGCTCGTCAAAAAAATATACAGCTAAGAAATATAAGCTACGAGTAAGGTGTTCAATGTACAGTCACGCTTCGTGATTGTTACGCCGCTTAGGGTTCTAGCTAAATTGGACATTTCATAGCGTATGTATGGAACAACCAATTTAGCAAGGACCCTAAATGGCGTAACAATCCCATGTGTGGTAACTGTACATACACAACGTCGTCAACATATTTTTAGCAGCACCTTGACTGTAGTACTTGTACTAGTTTCTGAGTTCTGACTGTAATAAGTACTTAGGTGCAAATGTTTTCATACTAGCACAATTATAATTATAAGGGCTCATTTAGACGACGCGCGAACTCGTAAGTAGGTATACGATTTTAGTTAAGTACACTGCGGACCATTGAGGTTACATCAATTCAGCCGACCAATCAATTGACGCAATGTAATGAAACTCGCATGCAAGTTCTCGTACCGTCTAAATGAGCCTTAAGTCTGTAAAACTAAGGTTTACTTACTCATCCTAAAATTAGTAAAAGGTGTCCCACAAGCCTTTATAGTTAAAACGAACTCGTCCGTTAAAACTATTAGCTCGTCGACACGCACGTGTAACAGTTTCCAGTAGATTGCCTCCTGAGTCCACTAAGACCCGACAAGTAAATACATCACGGAAAAATCCCCGTAAGAATTTCCACTACGCTGCAGCTCTATAGGGTACAGTGTTACCGATAGTGTTGGGCCGTGGGCAGAAATATTTCTGGGAATAAATATTATTATGGGATAAAAATAGATGATGATATATATTTAATAAATAGCTATCGATAAATACGTACTTACTTAAATACATATAAATACCCTTAACTCAAGAACAAAATATTTGTGATGAACACACATATGCACATACACAGGAGGTCCCCCTATTTAGTAAGTAGGATCAGTAGGTACCGATTAGTCTAGTAGGCCGTGAAATACTAATATTGTTTATATGTCATGGAATTTGCTTTCTAATGGATAAACAATATCTTGTATGTACCAAATTGAAAGAAAATATTATCAACGAATAATTATGTGTAAAGAATGTAAAAAGCAATCTTTTCAATATATTTTCAAAGTATTCCAATGGCACATCCTTACATGCCCCGCGTTACGCTACTGTGATTTCACGACTCGATGCGTGTCCAACGCTCCCTCGCTGCAAGCAAAACATTAACACGTGAACTCATTGATATAGAATAAAGAACTGGATACCCAATCAGCCGCAAAAAATGGCCCCACAAAAGTAACGTTGAAACAGATCACGCGTTACTTTTTCGTTTAGTCTTGTTTGAAACGCTCAAATGTGAAGTTGTCAACAATTACGAAATGTGCCGTTAAAATATGTAAAAATAACAATGATAAAACAAGGAAAAAGGATGGAATGTATTTCTTTCGGTTAGTTCTTTGGATAGCATTACATAATTTATGTAATCTGGTGGTAATTTTATGGTTTTGAATAAATTAATTTGTTAGTACCAAAGAAGGGATGTCAAGGAACAAAAATCTAATGAGTCGATGTGAGGTCAATATTTATTTTTATTTTTATATGGAATTCGTAAGGAATAATATTATGTTTAAATTCAAGATTTCCAAGAAAACCTATGCGACGTGCAAAGTGGACTGCTATTTAATTATAGCAAGAGATAGGGGTGATGCAGTTTTAAACAAAGCAAAACGGCACTTGTGTGATCGGCCCATTTCCCTGTTTCCGACAACCAATAAGGGCTTATATCGACTAACTGTAAATGCTAAACCTGTCTGAACACAGTGACAACCACAGGATTTTTTTGGGTTATTTCCACCAACTCGCTTTGGTGGTAACTAGTGGGAATTATTTTTCCCAGTAGTTACCAGTGGTAAAAGGTGGGAAAAAAAATCCTAGTAGTTACCACTGATATCAACTTGGTGGTAACTAGTGGAAACTACCCGATTTTTTTTATAAAGTATGGACTTTATAAAAAAAATCCAATCAGTACCTAAATGTCCCCGTGCACCCGTGCGATGAGTAAATGTAGATCTAAAATACACAGTTATTTTATTTAATAAGTTGATTTATTTCAAGGAAATTAGTATTTAAAGACGTATACTTACTTATTAAAAATTTAATTTGTTTGAATTTGAACCACGAATTAATTTTATTTAAACTCCCGATTAAATTAAATTTGTTTTATTTATTACTTCAATTGGTTTTTCTGTACAGTAATACCTATTCAAGTGTACCAAAGTGACTCCATTCGTTCATTATTCTCGTTTGACGTTGCTTGACGTAAATACGTTACGTTTAGTGCCATCGGACTAAATTTTTTAACAAATTTGACACTTAATGCTTACGACATTAAGCTCTTTTCTGTACGAAACATTTATCTTGACTCAAAATTTACGTAAGCGTTTTTATCATCAATGCAAATGGTGCGAAACGTCATTGGGATCCACATTTCTTGACGTTTTTGTTCTGCTTTGTGTGTCTATTTCTTTTATATTAAGTCAGTGCGTGAACTGGAAGGAGCGTTGCACTTTCGCATTATTCTTCTCGCCTTTTATGTGCATGTTACTTGGTAACGGAAGTGAAAAGGGTCTTTTTTGACAGCTGTACTGAACTTAGCTCAAATGTTAGGTAAAGTGCAAAGTTATGACGCGGTTTGCGACTGTGGTAAGTTGACAAAGCATTTTATGTTTTGCAATTTAGAGTAAGTGCCTTGACAAACAGGTTTTAATGATTCATTTAAGTAAAACAAAAAGGCATTAACTACGCAATATTCTAATCTAGCCTTTATGAACAATAAATTACAAATACGAAAATGGTAGTTAAAATTATCAAAAATATGAGCAATAATTTTGTGTCAATGTATTTTGAGTCACCATGTAATCATTTAAAAATCTAATTAATTCTTCCTCAAATCGGCTCGAGTAAAATACAAAGAGGAAAAACATCCGACACCGTGTTTATTTTAAAGCGTTCCTTCTTACTTATAAAATAAGCTTATCCATATAATGAGAGTTAATTAAAATCTAAAATTACTTAAAACGTAAATACCTAAGTAATTATCTGAGGAACGAAGCGAAGTCGAACCAATTTCGACTCAACTTTAATGTTGCAAGTGGACTTTGAATACCCACTTAGAAGGGTTAGCAAATTTCAATTTCATCGGGCCTAATATGACTGCAATTTACCTTCTATATCTATATCTTTTACGTTCTAGCAAGTGCATAAAAGTGAGACGCAAGACACTATAGACGGTAAAGGGTAGCCATACTCCTTTAGGTTAAAGGGTAAGGGATAGTGAAGGACTATGAGTGCGGGTTGGGCAAATATTACCCTTCAGTGAAATATAGAATGACCGCCATGCGTTTATGGTGCCCTGGTAGGTTAGGGTCCAAATCAATCGAGCTGATAGCCTCTGAATTGAAAATTGATTCAACCTTACAGGAAAACGCATGAATAGCTAAGTGAATTTTTATTTATTTATTCAGTTTGACCACGAATTAACAAGAAGTAGGCTAAGAAAACTTCTCCTATTCTCATAATCGTATAGGTTTATTTAATAAAAAAAGTTTTTTGCGAATATCAGAAGGTTTTGTTACACCAATGGGCTAATTAATTTGTAGACAAGAATTCTAATATATTTTTGAAATAATGTTGTATTAATTTTAAAACTAAACCTAAAATGACTTATTGCTTACTCACATTCACGATAAATACACCGAAAACAAAATAATATCAAATACAATAACAGAGAAAAGGACAAATAATACTTCCTAATGAAGGAAATCTCTCCATGGACAAAACTAAGAAAATTACTGACACGTGTACATATCGACGGAGGTTCAACCAAATAATCGAGCTTTTCTACTCACGAATATAGGCTTCGACCTATTACAGTAATTCCTTCTCTAAACACGCAAAAATGAACCTTGATTCAAGAACTTAAGGTATATAATCAGAAGATCAAGAATCACAGGCTATAAACTACCTTTACGAGCTTCCGGGGGACTTAGAATGTAGTAAAATAACTTAAATTGAAATAGCCTTATTTTTTCTACTTTATGACGTTTTCACTATGACAAGTCGGTAGTAAAAGATATTTATTACTGGACTAATCTATTAGAACGGTTTTCGATTAGCTATGATAGATATATTTTGGAGATAATATATTTAAAAAAACCGGCCAAGTGCGAGTCCGACTCGCGCACGGAGGGTTCCGCACCATCAACAAAAAATAGAGCAAAAAATCGTGTTTATTGTATGGGAGCCCCCTTAAATATTTATTTTATTTTATTTTTAGTATCTGCTTTTATAAGCGGCAACAGAGATAGGTACATCATTTGTGAAAATTTCAACTGTCTAGCTATCGCGGTTCATGAGATACAGCCTGGTGATAGACGGACGGACGGACGGACGGACGGACGGACAGCGAAGTCTTAGTAATAGGGTTCCGTTTTTTACCCTTTGGGTACGGAACCCTAAAAAACGGTAGGTTCGTTGCAATCAATAGGCGGTAATTATCACTCGCGCATGACATGGTTATAGCGATCGCCTCTTGTCAAGCTATGGATGCTGTATCAAGTCAAGTCACGCACATAATGTGATACATAGGTAATCCAAGTATGACAGATTTCCAGTCTTAAAAAGTTGCAAGAGCCCATACCTAAATGTAAGAACCTACCCACCGAATGGAAGAATAGAAGTAATATTTAAAATCTCTAGTGTCAACAGAAGAAACTTCTGTTACTTCAGTACCACTACCACCAGTTTGACACTGACATAAACGCCATCGAGAACGTAATTTACTTTCTATGCATCTCGCTCGTACTCGTATATTAGGGCAAGCGAGATGTATAGAAAGTAAATTACGTTCTCGAAAGCGTTTATGTCAGTTTTGACACTGTCAATGACTCATGGTACGGGCTCAGGTCACATGATTCATCAATTTCATTAGGTACGTAAAAATAATTAATTACTAACTACGTAATTACTAGCTGCAAAATAACTAAATGAATAATAAATCTTACAGAATAATTTAGGTAGATCTGCAAAATAAATTCAAATAATTATGTAATTCTTAAACAAAAAACTTGTCATCTTTCCTTTCATCATCCAAATTTCTTAATAAAAAGACCTCATTATACTCTCATAGTGTTTCCTAAATTGAAATGTATTCGAAAGGAACAGAGTTCATTTTTAAATACATATGTTCACACATTACTGGGACTAAAAACCTCTCATGTTTTTGCATGAAAGAAAAGAACACGTATTTTATTTCATGTGAATTGCGACGAGTTGTGATTAGGAAAATACGAGTAGGTATAGGTACTCGTATGAGAATTCTGAGGAAATAATATTTTGCCCGCGTAATTATTTTTATTTGGCTACATTTTTAAGCCTACAAAGGTCTAGATTTGTGAATTAAGTAGGTATTTAGTAGTAGCTATTCTTAGTAATTATTTGCTATTTGTTTTAACATGGAATAACTTGAGTAGCATGTCTGTAATTAAATAAATATAATATTATTTGGTGCTGGTTTTTTTATATAATTTTTTTTACTCTAATAAGTTGCTTCCATCTAAATTTCTTAACATTCGCCTGGTTATATTCATTAGTCGTTTAAAATTTATAATTTAGTTCAAAATCGTGCAGATAAATTGTCATTATATGACATTTTTAAGTAACTTTAATTACCTAATGTTCTTGTTATGCTTTGATGTTATCAAATGCAAAATTACGTCTACAAATTCTCCCCAAGGCTAATGGAAAGCGCAACAGAACAGTTTAAAGTAGTTTAATTAAGGCAGCAAAAACTACTAACAGTTAATTAATGTAAGTTTATCGGCACGCTTCACTCTCATTCATGCACGACCTCGCGGAGACTCGGCCACTGTAACTCGACCTTTAGATCCGTAACAACTTTAAGTTATCGGAGACAGTTACACTGGTTCTTTAGAACAATCAGCTCGGTGAGCGATTGAACATGCTTGAGCAGACGAGGTACAGATTCCTCGGTGATTGGTTAAGTTTGCACTTGTTTTTAGCGCCAATTATAGTTAATTTAATGGGGAACGGAATGGAAGGCTTTTGTTACAGTTTTGTAGTAAGAGTGAAGTTGTTTTTAAAGTGTGGACACGAAAAAATTTGGTCGTACATATTTTTTTGTAATTTCCTCAATAAAACGAAATTTAATGTTTTAACTTTTTTTACTAATAATACATGTCAGAGGCTATAAAAATGCAATACAAAAGTTACTCAAGTTTATGCGTGTGTATGACATTACGTACTTTAGACTTCACCTTCGTCATCATTCGCTGAACAACATAATCAGAAACTTCTTTACTAGCTTTTTGCCACTTCGCCTTAAAAGTTTTAACGTCTTTACAATCCGTTTTATACTTTTTTAGATTTTTTTTCACTATGGCCCAATATTTCTCAATGGGCCTCAGTTCTGGGCAATTGGGGGGATTTGCTTGTTTTGGTACTACGGTTACGTTATTAATGTTATTATTTCTGTACCACTCCATGACAACCGCACTGTAATGGCATGTCGCCAAATCCGGCCAAAACAGTACAGAACCCGTATGTTGTTGGATGAAAGGCAGCAATCTCTTTTGCAGACACTCCTTCTTGTAAACTTCTCCATTGATTGTCCCAGAAGCCACGAAAGCTTTGCTCCTCTTACCGCAGGAGCATATCGCTTGCCAAATCATGTGACGTTTTGGGAATTTTGATAATTAAATTTTTTTATATTCATCAGGAATAGTTGCCTTATTTTTTGCCACATAAAACTGTTGCCCAGGTAACTGATTAAAATCAGCCTTGACGTATGTTTCGTCATCCATGACTAGGCAATCATATTTTGTCAGAAACTGGTCGTACAATTTTCTACAGCGTGATTTGACAGAATTTTCTTGTTTTTCTGACCTATTAGGTCTGACTACAGCTTTATAAGTCTTTAAACCTTCGTAACGTTTAATTTTCTGCACATACGATTTGGACACTTTCAACTTTTTTGCAACATCTCGGATAGATATGCCCGGATTTCTCGTAAAACACTCGACTACCTTCTTTGCCTTTTTTTTTGTCCACAGGTCCACTTTTTCTACCGCTTCCTTGCTTCCGTTCCACAGTCAAGTCCTGTACTCCAACTTAGAAAGTACCGATTGTACCGTCGATTTATTGATTTTCAGACACTTAGCAATGTCGTTTTGTGAAATGCCTAGATTTTCTTGAAACATGTTCACGATTTTTTTTCGTATTGCAAGTTCTTTGGACGGCATTCTTTTAATTACATCATATATTATAAAAATACCGAAACAGATTGATAGAATCGAGTATTGACAATAAGGTTTGACATATTTTTTTTTGTTTTTAAAACAAATGAACGCCGACAGACTGCATTCAAACCGACCAGATTTTTTCATGTCCACACTTTACATGACTTGTGTAATTATTTATGGATATTTTATCTTTAAAATGACTAATTGGATTTATTTTATATTTTGATATTTATTTTTCTATTTATTAGATCCTGATGTAGATTGTTATTGTGTTCTACATTGCAATGGGTAGATCACTTTCACTACATAGTATAAAACAAAGTCGCTTCCCGCTGCCTGTCCCTATGTATGCTTAGCTTTAAAACTCCGCAACGGATCTTGATGCGGGTTTTTTTAGTAGATAGAGTGATTCAATAGGAAGGTTTATTTATAATTTGTTTACCCGTGCAAAGCTGGGGCGGGTCGCTAGTCGATAATAAAATAAATCTATAAACATGATGTGACTACTAAAATGGTTGGCGGTCCTCAACTAACTGCGCGTTTCTTCAGAAACTTCCTGCCTCGCACAGCTAAACCTTTTCTTGAACAAAACATTTGACCACAGTGTAATTATAAACTTCGTTTGACAATAAACAAAGGGATGACATTGTTTTGAGCTAAATTTATCAAAACGGCATTATTTGCAGCAATATTTATTGTAACACATTTGATATAAATAACGCCATTCGTTATAAAAACAATATTTTTTGCAGTTTTTAATTTGCTCATAAGTTTTTGGTGTTTTCAATGTATTTATGTATTTGTATATATTTTTTTTTAAATCATTTATTTACAAACAAGATACATACAGTGTATTACTAAAAGAAATTAAAAACTAGCTTAAATCTAAAATAGGCCCTTGAGGCATTGTACCAAGGATGCTGGCGACATTTCCTCGCTGTATCGCAATGCTGATACGTTGTGCGAGGTAGCCGCCAGCTCTTCGGTCACCAGTTACGTCAACCAGACGCTTCGCGATTTCTGCGAAAAACTTATGCGCGCTGGGACCCCATGGACCTAGAGTTTCAACTCCAAATGGTACAAAATGGTACTCTCTACCGAGGCTCTTATATTTGTTACGTTTTAAAATTTCGGCGCTTTCCGCCGCCCCGCCCGCTTTTACATTAGTCCGTTGGAGGTGGGACGGTGCCAGTGTGTCTACGCAGGTAGCATCCCACACTAACATCCATCCAACATCAAACGGAACCCTTATAGATTCGTCATGTCTGTCTGTCTGTCCGTCTGTCTGTCCGTCCGTATGTCACAGCCACTTTTCTCCGAAACTATAAGAACTATACTGTTAAAACTTGGTAAGTAGATGTATTCTGTGAACCGCATTAAGATTTTCACACAAAAATAGAAAAAAAACAATAAATTTTTGGGGTTCCCCATACTTCGAACTGAAACTCAAAATTTTTTTTTCATCAAACCCATACGTGTGGGGTATCTATGGATAGGTCTTCAAAAATGATATTGAGGTTTCTAATATCATTTTTTTCTAAACTGAATAGTTTGCGCGAGAGACACTTCCAAAGTGGTAAAATGTGTGTCCCCCCCCCCCCCTGTAACTTCTAAAATAAGAGAATGATAAAACTAAAAAAAATATATGATGTACATTACCATGTAAACTTCCACCGAAAATTGGTTTGAACGAGATCTAGTAAGTAGTTTTTTTTATACGTCATAAATCGCCTAAATACGGAACCCTTCATGGGTGAGTCCGACTCGCACTTGGCCGCTTTTTTAAATAGATAGTGATTTAAGAGGAAGGTTTATGTATAATTTGTTATCCCGTGCAAAGCCGGCCCCGGCTTCGCTAGTATTTTATAAATTGTAAATATCCATAAAATAAACTGCCACCCTTAAATATCAGCATCTACGTACGTCCTAGCGGACCTAGTCCATAATCCGGAAAAATACGTCTAACACCGTAAAACTCTAACAAAGTACCTCTACGCTCACCAACCTCAGAACTCCTCAGCACCGCAGCTAAATTGCAAAATCCACGTTAAATTTCCACGAATGCACTCACAGTAAATGTCCCGACCATTTGTTACAAGTATTAGTCCGGTCTTTCACGTCCACATGTCGGAGTCGTAAAATTTCTCGCTTGGTACCCTTACCATCAGTTTACAATGGCCGTACTCGCTAGCGACAGTAAACGGTTATGTTTGGAATAGGCTATTTTCTTTTTAAAATTAATTGTTTAACAGCATTCATCAGCATTGTTTCGCTCTGACTTGTCCGTACATGTATTAGTGCGAGCCAGACGCCCGCGCGAATGACAGCTAACTGATATGATTCCAATTTCAATATGATTCAAATATCTGAACCCCCCAAGCCCCCGCCAAGTCAAGCAAAACAAAGAGTCGTTATACGTATTACAAATTAAAGATATCTTATTGATACGGTTTTAACACACCCTGGCACTGATTAAAATAACCGACTTGGTTTCACATTACATCTCAAAACTTTTTTGTAGTAGAAGCGTTGCGAGACTTGCACCTTTTTACATGTAATGTTTTTGATGGGATCGGTTTGTCAGGTGCACTTTGCAATTGGCCTGCCAGTCCTACAGTAAGCTATAAAATAGTATAATTCAGCTGTTGCGTTTGAACATCGGTACCGCAAGTCACAAATTCGACAGATGTTATCGAATGGTGCTCTTACACTGGCAGTTATATACCATTGTGTGATAGGGATAATGTATAATATAACATTATTAATATAGTCGTGATTGTTGTACCGGATGGTCTCATGGGAAGATTAGCGCTGGAAGTCGCCAGCGTCATGCTCAGATAAGACCATTTCGTGGCACTTTCTCGTTCCTATGTTTTTAGGGTTCCGTACCCAAAGGGTAAAAACGGGACCCTATTACTAAGACTCCGCTGTCCGTCCGTCCGTCCGTCCGTCCGTCTGTCACCAGGCTGTATCTCACGAACCGTGATAGCTAGACAGTTTAAATTTTCACAGATGATGTATTTCTGTTGCCGCTATAACAACAAATACTAAAAACAGAATAAAATAAAGATTTAAGTGGGGCTCCCATACAACAAACGTGATTTTTGACCGAAGTTAAGAAACGTCGGGCGGGGTCAGTACTTGGATGGGTGACCGTTTTTTTGCTTGTTTTGCTCTATTTTTTGTTGATGGTGCGGAACCCTCCGTGCGCGAGTCCGACTCGCACTTGGCCGGTTTTTTTGTTTTTTCTCTTCTGTGTTTGTGCTTACGAATAAGTTATTTCTATTCAATACTATCATGCTGTATTTTCACTAACGTTATTAAATTAAATTACAAACTAAGGTAGATACATATAATAATAAAAATCGTATGCTAAATAAAAATAAATTTGGCGACACAGTTTTCTGTGTATTTTATAATTAAAACTGCCAGCATAAGATCACCAGAACCACAGAACATTATTAAAGAGGTTAGAATGGCTACCGCGCGCAGTTAGTAAATATCGGAACCGGTGTCGCCGCTCGTTCCTCTCCACATTTACTAACACTCGCGCAACGGTAGTAAACACTTTTGTGCCTGGTGAATGGATACGCCTCCTTTAGACAGATTTGATGTCTGGCTTCTTAATCTGAAGGTTATTGTGGCGCAAAAAGGCATGTGTTTACTTCGTTTTCGGTCAGCGCGGGCGAGTAGCATGCGAGCGTTTGCTCAAAACCGGCGGCGACACGTACCTTGCTCGCATCGCCATTCTAACTTGTTCTGTGAGGAGAACAACCACGCAGCACAGGTCTGGAGTTAACTGCGCAGCTGCGTGAGTGACCTATGAGAATTTAATATTTTAAATTGGTAACTTTAAAATAAAAGTTACTTTACCAATAAACGTGTTCGATTCGAACGTGTCAATTCTGCAATACATCTTTTGTGTCCGTATTCGGCCACTCGGTTCGCCTTCTGTCGTGCGCAAACCTTATTTATTACTTTTATTGGGCGTTAAAGGAAAAATATGACTAATAATGTTTCGGTGTAAGTATTGGGTCCTTTGTAGTGCGAGTATTGGTATTGGGGCCGTTATGGGAGCGTTACGTGCCTTTATTACGAACACTCTTAGCTAGTATTATAGCTACTAGTATGTACGGACCACGTGTAATACGTGGCCTTGACGAAAGCTGAAGTCTCATGCAGGGATATCTAATTATGAAGTTATTTTATGGATAAAAATAAATGCATAAGTATATTAATTTATGCCAATCAATAATCCCTATTACTACTCGTATTATAAATGTTAAAGTAACTCTGTCTATCTGTCTGTTTGTTGGTATGTCTGTCTGTTTGTCTGTCTGTCTGTCTGTCTGTCTCTCTGTTACCTCTTCACGCTTAAACTGCTAAACCGATTTAGATGAAATTTATTATGGACATATTTTGAGGCCCGAGCAAGGACATAGGATCAGTATCATCACTCCATGTAGACGAAGTCGCGGGCAGAAGCCATTTATGAAATATGCTTGATCAACTGTCAAAAACCTCAACCCAAAACTCATACGCATTGCGTCGGAAATCAAATAAATGACAGAGTCACCTCACGGTGAAACGTATTTAATTTGAAACTGCGGCGCTCAGGTGTCAACATTATGATTAATGGGTGGAATCAACCGGCCTTGGTCGCGATTATCATGTTAACACCATAATGCAATGTGAACCTGCGGGCTCAGCACGGTTCCATTTTTATCGACTATCACTATGCCCGTCACTTTCGCACTTACATACTTGTTAGAACGTAACAGGCATGGTGATAAACGATAAAAATACGACCGTACTATTAGGGCTGATTCGTTTATTGGTATAAAATATCAGTAATATAATGAGTTAGTTTGTAACAAAGGCCAATTCGAAGGTATATAATCACATCAGAATTTCGAATAGATCGAATAAAACTAAAATTCGAATACACCTGTCAGACTTGTCCGCATAAGTATTAGCCGGTATGCCTTACGGTATGACTTGCGGTGAAGAGGAGTCTGGCAGAAGTGCAGGCTAAGTTAGAGGTATCTAATAATACCATCAGTGAGCTACGTTCCGAATTGGCATTATTACGTAGCGCAAGTTCGGAATGTAGGTCAGATACCCCTAACATAGCCGTGTGTCACGTTGCGCGGAATGTGTCCATCGGCGGTTTAAAACCCGCGAATTTGGATGCGTCGGCGATTGCTGACCAGGCGACCGCCAACCCGCGCCCCGCCGCCCGCCCGTCTACGTCACCGGAGACGCGCACGTCACGCGAGAGTACGTTAACCCCGGAACGTTCTTACGCTTCTACTGCCGCTAAGCCGCCTGCTGTTTCCAAACCTAAGCAGCGGCCGAAGAAAGGGGTGCAGAGCCTTCGTGAACATGTTCACAAGGACCAACAGCCGGCTCTAAGGGAGTCGCGATGCGACGAAGATGGTTTTAAAAAAGTGGAGAATAGAAGGAAACCAGCTCGTCAGAATCAGTGCGGTACCGCACCGACCGGACCCAACCATTTGCTGCGTTCTGCAACACCCTCGACGCTGCTGTATGTGTCCCGTCTACACTACCTTACGAAGGTCGATGATATCGTAAAGTATGTGAAAGCAAAAACCGGATTCATCCTGAGGGTCGCGAAGTTGGAATCTCGACACAATGCGAATTTTAATTCGTTTGTGGTGACCGTTCCGACTGAACATCTAGCGACCTTCACCAAGGAGGAGTTTTGGCCGAAGGGTGTCAAGTTTCGGTGGTTCCGCGGCCGGTTCCCTGACACTGCGGGGTTGCGTAATGCATCGCAATCATAATGTGTTTTTTAGTGTTTAGTTATATTTTTATAATATGTATGCTAGTTTTAAGGTATTTATGTATGGGCCACTAGTTGCCTGAAATAAACGATTTCATTAATTAATTAATTCATTCATTTATTCATTCATTCTTTAAAAGTAAAACATTAAGTTTATTTTCTAATTCTAGATACGAATTTTAGGTGTAATTTTAACTGTGCCTTGAATTATCTTTTATAAAATTGGCACTTGCATAATATTCAGATAAACAAAAAATTCCAAATTGACAAAATTATGACTTTGTTTAGTGAACTTTCGAAAAAGGCACATTTAAGATTATATCCCCACACTAGGTTTCGTAATAAAAATATAAAACATATCAGCATATCACACTTCTAACAGTAAAACTCTTAATCAACTAAAAGTGGATCTTATGCCTTTGGAATACGGTTCAAGACTTGTCAAACTGTGTAATACATTAACTTACGCAAATCCGTGCGTCTGTCTTTGAAGTTGCACACTCGTTATGATTGTTAGGCAGTTCTTTGAGGTAGATGGCGTTGTGTACTACTTTCATTGTGACTTCTGACATAGTTCTAGCGGCGTAACTAACTGGAACTTCCTTATACAGGGGGATTTGAAATGGGATCAGTAACAATTGAATGTTGTCACTGTAAATGTTTTGGGGACTTGTAAATAAGCCTACTTGTATGATACATTTTAAATTTTGAAGAATACTTATGTAGAATTAAAAGTAAAAAAGTTTTAGTCTCCACGATCATTTTCGGCCAATTTTAAATTGTCAAAGGAACAGTTTCTTTATATATTAGCGCCCGGTAAATCAGCTGTTCAACCGCGGTCTTTGACAGACACAGTTGGCAGTCACTCAAGAAGTCATTTTAGCAATAATGTGATCTCGATAAAGCATTTGAGACGCTTGAAAAATTGGTATTTTCCATTAGGTCTATTTTTATTGACTATTTTATTTATAAAGTAAAGTAATTTGAGCGCTACTGTAGACTATCCACGTAATTTCATGATCGCTCATAAAATAGTGTTAATATTTTATTATTACCACAATTTTGTCCAGTGGCCACCCTGTATAGTAATTTGAGCGCCACTGTGGACAAACCACGTAATTTCATGATCGCTCATAAAATAGTGTTAATACTTTATTATTACCACAATTTTGTCCAGTGGCTAAGGCCACCCTGTATAGTAATTTGAGCGCCACTATGGACAAACCACGTAATTTCATGATCGCTCATAAAATAGTGTTAATATTTTATTATTACCACAATTTTGTCCAGTGGCTAAGGCCACCCTGTGTAGTAATTTGAGCGCCACTGTGGACAATCCACCTAATTTCATGTCCGCTAGTAAAATAGTGTTAATATTTTATAGAACCGCAGCGAGTCAGCTTCACGGTGTGGTTCAAGTCATAAAATCATCGCAGAAAATTAAAGAGCGGCTAGGGATTTACATAGACTGAATCCTCTAGACGGAGTTTAGTGCAATTATTTCATGAAACCGATGCTGCCAAAAATAATGGGGTGCGGGGGACGAGGTGAGCGAGTCCCGTGCCGTGATTGGTCCGTTCAAAGACACGGACGTCACACAAAGACACTTTGACTCGAAGATGGAGTAAAACTACCGTATATTTGTGGCAGAGGGGGTAGCGCTACTATGTTCAGTCTAGAGGATGTCTTGTCTGTGGGGATTTATAACCATTTTCAACATTATTTGCAAAATTGTACTCTTTCTCAATACACTAGTTATTTGAATTTAAACTGTTGTGATACTAACATTGAAGCCTTTATTGGTGTAGTGAAAACTTGCTTAGGTAATAAGGTAGCTAGTGTTAGCATGCTATCAAAACAATGGGGGTTGACCGGTCATAGTATTATACAGATGGCGCCATCATAGGTTTTTTTTACAAATAGTGTTAAATTATTGTTTTGTTTTTGGAATTTTATGGCCTGTATGCTAGTCCTTTAAGCCAGATCTCAAAGAACAAATCTACAGACAGATGAAACCTATGCTGGCGCCATCTATAAAACTTTTGACAAAGGCACAGAATAACTAATAGTATTTTAGGTACAGAAGGTTCACTCTAGAGAGTCTTTATACTTACGGTTTTGTTAGAACGAAACGCGTCGTTTACTACAGATATGATATGACCGTTAAGTGGCGTAAGCGCGAGCAGGCGTCCGTTCCGTAGTGGTGCGCGGCAACTACTATGACTGGACACGAAAGTTGGTGTGGGCCGTATGTACTTGTAGCGACGCGACGAAATCGCGGAGTGAGCCACGCCGGCAGGGGCTATCAAACCGCTCGCGCTTATAGCTTGTAACATAGCCCCAATCCGAGCCGAGGATCCTCACTCAGAGCAAAGTAAACACTATTGCCTAATTCATAGAGTTCGTTTTAAAATGCAGCGCAAGCGCACGCTGGCCAGGTTTATTTAGCTTGATGATTTACTTAGGGACGTCATGGTTTCATGTTAATTTATTATATGTACTAGGATCATACTCATAGGGTGTTACATTTTGCTATTTATGACAAAATGTTTCCTTACTAAAACTTCGGTTTCGAGGAGACACATTTAGGATATAAAGATATGACTTTAGTTCAGATATTGCTAGTATTTGTGTATTGATATAAAAATAATTAAAACAGAACCAAATACGTCAAAAGAATGAGCCCAATTCAAACTTCCATGGTGACATCAAAATAATATCTAAATGATGTCAGTCATGCATGCATTTTGCTAGTACTTGTACGTACATGTACCTATTGATTGGCGCAATTTGAAATCTCGAATACGCCTTGATCTTTGACATAATTCAAAATAATGACGCAAATATATATAATATCAAAAACTACCGTGTTTACCCAGTAGCGAGTGAAAGGTTAAATGTTTATGAGGATTTGCTGTTGCTAGCTTAACCCTTTCACTGCGCCTGATGACGGTTAGGTAATATCGCGGTAAAGCGCTACGAAGCCACGGAACGGTAAACATCTGCTACGGGCTACGGCGTAGGGGAAATAAACAGTGGCAATGTTATAGCGAAGCGTAGAGGAATTTCAGAGTCAAACGAACGAACCCGCATAAAAACCGCTCCCATACAATTTAACTAACAGTCTCTTTTTAAACAACATGCTTATATTACATAAGAATTAGCATGAACATTAACGCAACAGTTATATATATGTCTGGTACCTACTAGTCTCCTTGGATAAAAATTGTTATACAAAGAAAAAGCAGCGATAAAAAGTTTTGTATGGAAGACTTACGAGTATAATATATACATATGTAAAAAAGCCACACAGATATATATGATGCGTTTTGATATATTTTTATCATTAAACTTTATAAAATATTTGTCGAAACTAAAAAAAGTATCCCATCAAAAACATTACATGTAAAAAGGTGCAAGTCTCGCAACGCAATTCTTATACTACAAAAAAGTTTTGAGATGTAATGTGAAACCAAGTCGGTTATTTTAGTCAGTGCCGTATCAATAAGATATCTTTGATTTTTACTTAATACGTATAATGACTTGAGATACCGAGGTCGACTGATGAAGTAGCATGACAAATACTAACGTTTCCGAGAAAATACGATGGAATACAATTATGCACTACATATTCTGTAGGTACATTTTTGAAGGTATGTTTGTACTACATACAATATACATACAACAAATATAAATTCCTATTTATTCCAACGAACAATCGATACGATCTTTCAATCTTCGTCATATTTACGCAAATAAACAAAACCAATAGGTACTAGCAAATTTATTCAAACAAGCCGCGCATTGACCTCCGTGATGAGATACCCAATACATCTACCTTTCAGTAGAATGCGACCAGCCTGTGGTGGTCCTTCATTTGTATCGCACACACGCTTAACAAGCACGGGAGGGTTATGTTATTAGTCTACAAGTCCCCAGAAAGATCGGTCTCCATACAAATGTCGCTACACTCTCATTTTAAAACGACTAGCTACTTTGCAACTTTGAACTTACAATAGGATATGGTATATCTAAACCTGTAATTAGTTTATGTAGCTTCAAAGTTTCATTACATCCAACACGTAGTTTTAAAATGAGAACGAAACTCCGTTTGTATGGGAAGGTGAAATTCGGCCGAGCTTGCTGGGGAGTTGGGGACTCGTAAGTCCTATAATAGAAAATAAAAATAGTCCTTCTAAAATACAATTCACCTTTCTAAATTACAGTTTTAGGTAGTCAGGGTTGCATCGCGTTCGAGAGTTGTTCGCGTACGTAAGATGCTGCCTTAACGATTGGCATTTTGGCTAGACCCCTATTCTTCACACTCAACTCTACGGGCATCGGTATTGGGGCAAATGCGCTACGCGAGCTTTTTTTCACCTAAGGCATGAGCGTTCAACTCGCTTGCGCTCAAAAAACTGGAATAACCTCAGCTCTGAGTTGTTGGTTGTATCTCAAAAAATAACCATCGCAACTTGATCCCCCCTCTCCGACGATTCAACCGACTTTTCAACTTAAATAAGCCGTCTAATACGACGCTAGCGGGATCTGTGTATCTGGTTGGATGTACGTATGTGTAAAAATATGGGATATATGTGTATGTAGATAAGTGCTATATTTCCTGTTATAAGTTATCCCGTTGAATCGCTTCACTAAGCTGGGGTGATTTATCGTTCTGGGTGTATCTAAATGCATATTTTTAATTATTTTTTCGTTTTCCAGAGCTGTACACATTAATAAAAGTCTCACTAACCTAGCCGCCGTCATACAGTCGATGTTACGTTTGCATTTTAACAAATTGTACCTATTACAAATATGTATAAAGTTGGTCAAACCAAATTGTCAGTAAATAAGAACAAAAAAAACTATACTTATCCTTTTCTTTTGGGTGCTAGTACTAGTGTAAGACAAAGATAGTATGATTCTCTCTGTCTATGTTGGAAATGAGACAGTCCTTTGTCACACATATTCTTATTCTTTTTGTAACAATTTTTAGCACCGAAAACTCACACTCACAACTCACATAGATACATGTTAAGTAAATCTTCATGCCAAGTTTCATGTAATTTAAGCATGTCGTTCTAAATGAGAGCGTAATTTCGATTGTATGGGAGCGTTGTTTCAAACTAAGGCAAATATACTTAAGTCAACACATCTTCTTCCTCCTGCTCTTATCCCACGTTATGTGGGGTCGGTACAACATGGTATTCTCTTCCACTATCTTGCGTCACCTCAGCACTCACTCCTTTCTTTCTCATATCCTCTTTCACACAATCCATCCATCGTTTTTTGGGTCTTCCATCCGCTCTCTGTCCATCAACATTCATCCCTAACATTCTTTTGCCTATATGACATTCATCCCTCCTCATTACATGCCCATACCATGCTAACCTACTACTCATAAGCCAACACATCTTCTTCTTCTTCTTCTTCTACCTAGCGTTATCCCGGCCTTTGCCAGGGTCCGCTTTCCTACTTGCTTTCCTCCACTTTGCGCGATCCTGGGCGTCGTCTCGTGTGAGCCCGTTACGCTCATATCTGCTTTCACGACATCGAGCCATCGCTTTTTTGGTCTGCCCTTGGGTCGGGGGCCGTCAAGGGCTAGTTTAAGGCATATGTTTCCTACGTAGTCAGCTGGCCTGCGACAAACGTGGCCGAACCACCGGAGGCGACATTCTTGGAGCTTTTCTGCTACGTCACGGACTGCGAGGCTGCCACGGATGTACTCGTTACGGATGCGGTCAGCGCGTGTAACGCCGCACATCCACCGCAGCATCTTCATCTCTGTAACGTGAAGCTCCTGAACGTGCCTTCCAAGAACTGGCCACGTCTCGGCGCCATAAAGTAGGACTGGACGGATAATACACTTATACACTAGCCCTTTGAGTCTAAGCGGTATTCTGCGATCGCAGATGACTCCTGTGACCTCCCGCCATTTAGACCAAGCCGCGCTGATTCGGGCCCGGATGTCGTGATCAATGATCCCGGACTCATGCAGTACTGATCCCAGGTACATAAACTTGTCCGTTTTCACGGCAGGTTCGTTCCCTATATTGATGGGAGTGGAATCCGTACTTCCGCAGGCCATGTATTCGGTCTTCGCGACATTTAGCTTCAGACCTCCATTTTCTAGCGACCCCTTCCACTGGTTCACCTTTCGCTCTAATACCTGCTTGTCCTCGTCTGTCAGTGCGATGTCGTCTGCATACATGAGCAACCACGGCGGTGGGTCTTGTATCTCCGCCGTGACGGCGTCAAGCACCACACTGAACAGAAAGGGGCTCAGAGCAGAACCTTGATGAACACCAACTGTAATCGGGAAGGGTTTTGTGTCGCCAACGGAGGTCCTTACCAGAGAAACCGAATCGCGGTACATGTCTCGGATAATGTCAATGTAGACTTGTGGCACGTTCTTCACCTTCAGTGCCCACCAGATCATCTGACGTGGGATACAATCGAAAGCCTTTTGCAGGTCAAGAAAGGCCATGTAAAGGGGCTTTCTTTTATCCCTATAAGTTTCGGTCAGAGTTCTGAGGGCAAATATCGGATCAATCGTGCCACTTCCAGGTCGGAATCATAAGCCAACACATCATCACATGTAAATAAGAAATTAAACTTTAAACGGCAAACTTTGTTTAGGGTTCGAGCCACTTGTTTGCACTACATTGGCAATCACAAAAGGTCTTAAGTCAATATAAAATGTGTGTCTCTTAACACGTTCTTCTATAGATAACGTTTTTGGGACAATTGACTTAGGGCGTATTGGAGAACGTGCGCGTGTCACGTTTTAGCGACGTATAGATAAGATAAGATAATATATGACATTGCTTCCATTTTAACCCAGCGTGACTCTTTATGTATTTTAACACATCGGCCTGAATCGAACCTTATGATACGTCAAAAATTTGCTAAAGATACGGCACGGATTGGATATGTCAGTGTCAAAAGTGAGGTTTCTTCAAATAAAAAAAAACGTCACTTTTGACTTATCTATTTTAAAGTTCGAATCAGGCCGATACTCAAAACACTCGCTTTTGTCGGTATGTTGTTTAAAGCAGTTTAGTAATGTAACTGTACATAATTAGGCATTAAAACAGCTCGTTTCATACACCCACACTTGTATTAAAATAATTAATAATTATTACGGTTTTGAATCGCTTGTTTTTAATCACTCGAAAAAAGGAAGGAAAGGGACCTTATGAACGTCAAATAAAGCTAGGTAGACCGGCTCGGAATAATAATTTTAATGTTAGTATGTCTCAACAGTTTAAATTCGATTAACTGCCTAGGTCTCCATTTTCAAGCACTGCATTAGCAGCGCAGCGGTCACGATGCCCGCGCACCGCTTACTGTCGCTCGCCGCGACAGCCTGCGATCGGATTACCAATCTAATGGTTTTATTCCAATGAGTAAGAGCTTTTGCTATACTTAATGAAAAATCTGAGAAATAAACACAATATTTTTCCTGTTTGTTCCAACAACTTTCTTAAGCTGAAACTCGCACGTGTTGAATAAAGTTCCCATTGTATATAAACAACAATAAGTGTTCAAAAAGCAATTTTAAGACCAAAATCCGCGGTAGCTCGTGTAAACAGGCAGAGTTCTTGTTGCGATTCCCATCGCTTGTGCTAACTAGTGGAGAGAGTCGGGGGCAGGGTCCCTTTGTTTCCCATAAAGTTTTAAGTCATAATGTATTGTTTGTCCCATTATCATTAGTCATAAAACTGAAACCGTTAACTTTTCAGGATGTTCGTAAGGTTATCCTATAGATAGATTAGGTTAGGTTTGTTTTATGGCAATCCTAAAAAGTGACGTTTCTGAACCAAAGAAATTATGACTAACAAAAATGTGGGCAAACAAAACATTATGACATAAAACTTTTTGGGAAACAATAGAGACCCGTCGGGGGCAGATTATTTATTAGTGCGTTGTACAAAATAAATACTTAAAGTTAATATGATTATGAGTAGTCTTTTCCTCTTATCCTTTAGCGCTATCATAGCATATGACCAATACAGAGCTATCCAAACTTCATTGACTGCGGTCATAATTGCGGTCCTGACGCGCACAGCTAAACCGTGGAATGAAATATATGAAAGGCCGGCAATGCACTTGCAACCACTCTAGTGTTGGAGGTGTCCATGGGTGACAGTAATTGCTTACCATCAGGTGACTTCTCTACTTTCATTTGCCGATTCTTAACTAACATTTAGTTAAACTGGTTTCTAGAAGACTTGTAGCAGAGCTTGTAAAACCAATGAGAACACGGCGCAAACTCCTTTATACCTTATGAATTATTTTACTTGCACCGTCTTGCTAAGTTATGCCACAGTTACTAAACTTGTGGTGAACCAGTAATTTAACTCCATGGAAGATTTGAACCATAGAGTGTATAATAACTATAGTGGATTGTTCGCCTTAAACTATGTCAGTTGCCTGGCAACCACATATCGTTCAGATTGAGCGAATTTTATATGAAAACAGTCAATTTCAAACATTTCATTATTTACCTATTTTAAAATGTTTTTATCGAGTTCCGTTACGTGACGTGTGACATAATTATTCACCATGTGGAGTAAATGTTTTTTTTAAGTCTCTGTTTTCATTACGATAAAGTGCTGTTAACTTATTTTGCTAGCTTCTGCAAAGTTATTTTAACCATAATATACTTATTCTAAAGTGATATCATGTATTTTTTCCTAAAACCGTGTACTTAAAAATAATATTACTCAAAACGAACTAGACCCTCCTCCTCCAAACTTAAAAATGGCCACATTTCCCTCAGCCCTTTGTCATCGGCATTCATCATTAAATTAACGCGAACATTGGGAAGTATTAGCCATACAATGTCGGACGTAATGCCCCAAATATATCACGTACGCGGAGCGTCAATAATTGTGAAAAATTGCTTCCTACACGACCTTGCTTAGGGCGCGTTCACACTGACGGCCTGATTCGGTCTTTAATATAAGGTCAATGTGGCTAGTTCCGTCATAGGGACTATTCCGTCTACTAGCGTTTTGCTCGAACAACGAACAAAATTGATAATTTCATCGAAAAAGCAGCGATTGCTTTTAGTTTCCGCAATCAAAAGCTGATGATTTTTTTTCCTACGGTTGAAAATCAAAGAAATATTGCCATATTGACCTTACGTCAAAAATTAGCTCTAGATACGATATTAATCCGATAAGTATGTCAGTGTCTAAAGTGACGTTTCTTCAAACAAAAACGTCATTTTTGATACTGACATATCCGATCCATATTGTATCTATAGCAAATGTTTAACGTATATTAAAGTTCGAATCAGGCGGTGAGTTAGGGGCATTCCAGAAAAGTATCGGGTGACCTGACGCAATTTTTTTTTAACACGTCTGATATACGGCTCAGAAGCCAATATTTGGCCTGATAACGTTTGATAACTGTGCTTTAAGTTCAATGGTATATAATACAAATTTCTGCAGGTTATTAAGGTAGCTGCCATAATGCCTCACTCACTTTCTCGAAAAAGTAGACCTTTTCGTGGAACCCCCCTGCATTCTAGAATTCTTCGTTTTCAAAAACATTAAAGTTATTAATAGAGTAACGATAAAGATGTATGCTCATGTTAAATTCATAAGTTAACTATGTTTTGCCAAAACTAAATATCTTAAGTCCAATTAATTAAGTCCGTTGTTGCTGTCAATTTAAGGAAATTTATAAGGTTTAATCCGTCATTCCATTCATCAAGGGATAAATTTAAGTGACGGATCGAATGCCGTACAATGGTGTCGAACATTATTCATTTTATCAAGGAGATTGAAAAGTAAAGCGGCTACATCTGAACGCCATCGCAGTAATGTCGTAACAATAATGTAGCCGACGTTGACATCCGAACATCACCTTTATAAGTGGCAACTGGCCAGTTGTAAACGCGCCTTTAGCTATACGTTGAGTCATAAGAACCACAATTTATCAAATATGTTACGCTTTTTTTGTCATGTAGCTTGTGTAAGTATGATATAGGGCTGCAAAATGAAAAAATAGATGTGTATATAACATTTTATTTTGAACTCGAACATTTTCTAAATAAATACCTACCTATACTTAGTTTTACATAATACTTAGGTTCCTATCATTGTTTTGGCGTGTTGAAATTAGATATCTAGAGTCTGTTCACACCTAGACTCTATTAAACAAATGCTATAAAATACATATTTTTTAGTAATATTTTTTTTTAATAATTTATTTACTCCAAGAGTTTCAATCTAGAATATTTATGTATCATACCTATAAATAACTTCGGTTTCTTACGTTTGTAATACGTTAAAACAACTTACATAAGTTTATTAACTCTTGTTTAGGTAACTCCTACCAAAGCAGCATTCGCATAACGAACCTTGAAATACCTCCGACTCCGAAGCGCGTCGTATTTTTATATTAAACGGCCTCGCACGGCGCTCAGCCGCAAGTAGGTACTCCTTCCATAAGTTTACCGCGTTTGTAAACGAGTTTGACTGCGGCAAAGCACTCTTACTGCTTCTCGCTCGCACTAATATGTAAGTGTGAGCGAGATATTATGAGTGAGTTTTCATTGTCACCAGTAAATATGGCCGCGTCAAGCTCGTGGTAAGGGCTCAGGCTTCAAGTTGCTCCATAAATTTTATGACTAAGTTACGTATAAGCGAGGGAATGGAAGGATGGAAGTGAATTATGGCAGACGTTTTGTTCTTAGTTGAATTTATCCGCAGTATCGAGAATAAATTTTAAGCTTATTTGCGAGCTTTCCAATTGAATTGTACACGGATGTATGCTTAAGTAAATTTCGACGGAAAGTTTTACAGCGAAATGTTTTAAAACACATTGGTAAGCTTTGCAAACAACAACAGTTTCATATGAACTACCTACCTAGAAAAAACAATATGAAAAAAGAATAACATGTGACTTAACCGATTTATATGAAATTTGGCATGGAAATGGAAATACATAGTTCGAGTCCTGGAGAAAAACAAACAAATGAATTCCCGCGAAATCGAAATCTGACTCACAGGCATTTAGGTATAATTTGTCAAAGGACTGTCTCATTTCAAACATAGACAGAGATAATTATACTATCTTTGTCTTACACTAGTACCAGCACCCAAAGAAAAGGATGAGTATAGTTTTTTCGGTTCTTATTTACCGACAAATTGGTTTGACCAACTAGAAGTACCTATTAAGTATAAAACATTAAATATGTTTTCTTACTTTAACGTTGTCTTCCACTTCAACAGGCCGGCCAATATTATGCCTAAAACAAAAATCAACAATTCATTTGTATTCTCTTCTCATCTCTTAAACTTTTGTGTTATGTTAATGTTGTCACGTCACTTTCCATTGCAGTCGAGTAACGTAAATCCTGGCCTTACACTCGAATGAGCATAAACATGTCAGATCTGCGAGTGTAGATAAATCATCTAGTTCCTTATTCCTTCTTCCGTGTCACAAGTGGATCCCGTGGATTTCATGGAAACAAGATAATGTGCTGTGTTTTTGTTTATTCTGAGTTATACTTTGTGCGTAATTTTATGCTATTTTTATACAGTGCGAGGTCTCTGTTAGGTGCATGTATGTGCCTACCTCTACATCCTATTACAAATAAAAATACAAATACAAATGCTTTATTCGTCGATCATAGGTGTATAAAAACATGATATTGCATATGATGGTAAAAAAGGAAAATTGTTCCACTATGTCGTACCCAAGGGCATACGAAATAAAGTTTGATTGCTAATAGCAATTAGCATGCACCATGCACTAAATTAAGATTTACAGGCAGTGTGTATGTCAAACCATAAATTAAGTAAAATGTCCAATAATATCAATTAAGAATCATAAAAAAAATATCATTATACGTATCACATTTTCAATTTAATAATAATTATATTATAATCAGTAAAGGTTGTCAATGAGAAATTCATTACAGGAGTAGAAAGCCTTCCTAACCTAAAATTATTTTACAGATTTTTTAAATATATTTATGTCACACACTTTCCTTATATCTTCAGGTAATTTGTTATAAACTCTAGGAGCCATACCGAGAACGCTTTTTGACAAGAGAGCAGTTCTTGATGGATGTGCACAGACCATGTGTTGCAGACGTTGACTATTAAGACATCGAAACACAAATTACTACATGTACATTATTGTACATACAAGGAAAAGTTAATAGTAATAAATAAATAATCTAATATTTTTTTTTATTGTTTTGTAAGTTTTTAGTTTTTATATTTTACTTTTATATTCATATTATAAATAACCTAATCTAAGAAATCAAATGAATAAAGGAAATAATAAATAAATAATAAAGAAATATTGTAGGACATTTAGGGCTCATTTAGACGGGGCGAGAACGCGAGTTTCATTAAATTGCGTCATTTGATCGGTCGGCTGAATTGATGTAACCTCAATGGTTCGCAATGTAACTAAAATCGTATAATAATTCGCGCGCCGTCTAAATCAGCCCTTAGACACAAATTGACTAAGCCTGTTTCTATCGTTCTTTAGGCAACACACTATACAAACAAGGCAAGACAATATTATAAATAGTTAAAAACAGAAAACACATGATTTAGAAACAAATTCTGTACGAATTTATTTAAATGTCTTAAGTCTTTCTGCTTAAAATATAACTCATAACTTTAAAACTCGTATATCGGTTGACTGTACCATCCGTGAATGTAAAGACATTGCTTTTCGTCCCAGCCCCGGACACAAGCAGCTAAGGTTATTTTTCATTATAGCCTGGGATAATCACACTTGCTTAAATATATTATTCACCTGTTACAATCCCGATCAATACTAACCTATTCCCAAACAAAGTTCCCAAAATCTCCGAAAACAGTATCCCCAGAGCCAGATAAATCCCGTTATCAGCTAACGACAAATTAAATAACTCAATACCTCAGCAGTTCACTAACGGCAACATTATTTAACTCCAAACAGCTTTAACCGCCACGTTTCACGCATAAACTTACGTCTTTAATGAGTAAAACTGTAGGGCCTATTATCGCTTGCAGGAAAACGACCGACTAAACACCAATATAAGCTAACCCCGAGATCAGTAACGAGTATGTGGAATGAAAGATCTACGTACACCGGTGATTGCTCGCCTGCGGTAGGCAAGTGGGGAGGAAAGAGCTCCCATAGGGACGCAGTGACAAGGTATAGACGTACTACATCAATCGGGTTTGCGGGCCAGGTTAATAAAGGAGACGTGGAAGCTCTTATGCCGTTGAGAGAGAGTCTGTTATCGCTAAATTTACGAGCATATTGCTCATTCAGGGCATTGGGAAGGATTATTTGGAAGTTGCTAATAATAACAGTTTTTTATGGTGTTATATCCAGCGACGGGATAGATGAAACTCTTAGTACATTTTTGACTTCATAAAACGGTCCGCACTTGTCTAACACTTTATCGTTATCGCTGACAGTAATCCCTTCTCTATAAATATACCCCGCCCGCAGCTTTGTATATTATCCGATACACCATTACCATTAAAAAAAGTTGTCATTGGTCACTAAAAGTTTTAACTGGCTAAAATAAAAGTCTATGTGTCAAACATTTTGCGCGGCATTAAAATATTTGACATTGTCAACCTGCGCGCTGTACGTGGGCGTTTTCTAAGATAAATATTGAAAACCCGATTCTCTCAGATCCTGGTGTTTTTGGGCTCTTTCAACTCAGAATCACTAGCATATTCAATCCTGGTGATAAAAAAAATTGTCCCAATATTTTGTATGAAAATTGTACATTCCACTACGTCACGTTACATACAAGTGAAAATATTTCTCATACTAAAAATGTGACGTAATGGAATGGACATTTTGGGACATCTTTTTTTAATGGTAGGATGGAGAGTGCTGTCGATTCTGAGTAGAATGAGCCCAAGAATGTCCAGATTTGAAAGAATCGGGTTTTCGATATTTATTTTAGAAAAAGCCCACGTACAGTTGAATGCACAATTCCCGTGGGGTAATTTTTGAGCTCTAAATAGTCATGACTAGAAGTCTGCTTCTATAGGTATTCTCGTTAGTTGGCTACTGTTCCAGCACGCTTGGTTCACGGTAGTCACGGTTACGCGAAGCAGTAATCAAATTAAAAAGCACCGTCTAACGTCTGAAAAGGAAAATGCGTTAGAGAGGGATGGCAATCCATGATACCACTTTCAAATATTGGTTTTGTTAAACTATGAGAATACTGTAATAATTTTACCTCAAAACAGTCAACATTTTTACCTCAAAAGCCAACGCTGTCCCGCAAAAAGCTTTTACCCGTCTTAGCCTCAACTATTACATAAGATAACATCCACTAGAGAGCGCGTCTCGAGTCGAGCGTTCAATCTCGAGTGTTCAAAAGTGTTCAAATCCCGCAATTTGGCAGCGCTCGAGCACCGGCGGTGCGCCAGAGTAATTGTTTCACAGCCGACTGTAGAGACTAGTGGATCTTAAAGACTGACGATACATTCGCTACTTCTTCTTTAATAAAAGAAGCCGCAATTGGCACTATCGTATTTTGTATTTCGCTGGAAGAACTTGGTTGGAATAACTTGGTGGTGCGGCCTGAAAAAGAGTTAGCGCTGAAAGGAAGTTTCTGGAGAAACGCATAGTTGAGGATTGCTAACCATCCAAGTGGCGAACATGGATATGTTGCCGATAATGTGTACGAAACTAACGAAAGACACAAAGTTGTACTGAAATGACTAGTCTTTATAATTTTCTAGTCCCTCCCGCAAACTAAGGTGGTTACCGTCTACGTGGATGGTAACCACACTAGTATCATTTAAGCTACTAGTTGTTGTTAATATCTTTCGTAATTATATGTAAGTGTGCGGTTTTCTATATGGAGTGAAAAGGAGAAGCTTTCTTAATGAAATGGTTTGGAAACCGCGGTACATTATTTTTGGCTAAATATATTTGGCTATTTAATAGGCTAGCAGGAACTTAGGTATTTATAATAAAACTGAAATGTTAAACACATTGATTTTGATGCAAAAACAGAGTACATAATTATTTTGTGTGTTTGGTGTATTTTGTTACAATTATAATTAAAAACGAGCTGAAGATGAAATTTGCAACGAGTGTGCTCAAATTTCGGGTACACAGAAAAAAAAACCTACATAGTAAAACTAAAAACCCCGTTTTTATTAGTCGTAATTATATTGTATAAATACCTACCCACTTTAGGTTGAAAGGGTGTTTTATTAATAAATGGTAGTTTTAAGCCACAGAGAACATAAACGAATAAAATTTAGTTATTATATATTTGCGTATGATTAAATCTCTCTTTACATTCCCGCAACGCAACATTGTCACTTCGAGAAACAAATAACTTTATCCGTCATTCTTCACAATGCTCGGCGCTAAGCATTTTCAAAGGCGTCATAAAAAACATAGCTCAGTGGCACCCTTAAGAAAACTCAAATTCACTGGGCCGGAGCGACAAAAGGCAACTGAAAGTTCTTTTTTCTCCGTTCTGGAAGCCGGTTCCGTTTTAACAATTTGATCTGATTTTCATCACTCTGGCAACGTTCAATTTAATTAAAGAGGTACCACTGAATAACTGTAAAAAATATTACGGCCATTTTCTTTGACCCCAGTAAAGCGTTTGACTTAGTCTCTCATCTCATGATATAGGTCTAACGCTGAAAAAAAAAAAGATATATTATGGCTGAAAGCTATGTCAGTAATAGGTATCAATAATAAGAGTTAATTTTTGTACACTCTTGTCCAAAACAAAATTACGGGAGATTCCTTTTGGGCAGTGTTATGGGACCATTAAATTTACTCTTATAATAAGAGTAAAATGACATGACATGACTCAAGATCGTGTCAAAACAATATCAAAACCGAATTGTTTAAACAGAATTGGCTCTGGTAACTGAAGCAAATTAAGGACATAAAGCCTAAATGAGGTCGCGATTTCTGTCAATTGTCAGTGCAGGGTCTTTAGATTTGATTAAAGGCGCTTTGATGTGTGCGTTTAAAGAACGCCTTTTGTTTCGTGGGCGCCATGTTTAGGAGGTTTTGTGAGCGGAGATTTTTTTAAAGAATGTTGCTGCTTCAATGAGTATGTAGCTACTGTAGCTAGGTATGTGTGTATAGAGAAATAACGTAGCAAGATAATATATATTATAGTGAGTAGTAGTTACAGAGTAGTTTGTGACACCACTACAAAGTCTACTTAACTTTGATAAACGCAGTACAGATATGTACCGTTCGGATTCAGATTGCATAAGAGTTAATGCTGCAATATTGCAACGCGACATCACTACCGGCAGCATTGCTGACGCAAATGTCAAAATCGATGTTTCTGTCCGGATTTTTGAAATATTTCGGCAGCAATGCCGTAATGTCGCGCGTGCAGTAGGTAATGCTGGTGTATCTTGTTTGTAAATTTGACTAAGTAGGTACCTTTCTAAATACCTTTCACAAACAATTTACCTACTTAACAAGCGTGTCACGAATTCCAGAGACAGAAATAATTTTAGAACAGAAAATGTAGGTCTTTTGCAACATTGGCACAACATAAGTGTAACGGCTGGGAGTTAAAACACCAGTGAAAATCCGAAAAATGCACAAAAAAACTATATTAATCGAATTAAAAACGGAAAGTAGGTACATATAAAAAAATGAGCGCAAGAGACGTGCGGCCGGCGCGGAGTCTAGATCGGAACCAATTCGGGTTTGTTCGGAAATGCATAGATGCACCCCGGCTCCCCGCACCTCTCTCAGCTCTTACACATTCATTGACGCTGTTAATGAGATATTATTTGCATCGCGAACAATAAGCATGAGTTATGGCGCTAACGTAGGCCAGGAAACGTTACGAGTACTTTTAGAAACTCAGCAAAATACGTACACTCATCAGTGAAAACTCAAACGCCCTAACAGCCTATGGGTTTCGTACACTTCTGGCTTTTGTAGCAAATAAGGTACAGCCGGACGTTTACGAGTGACGCGCCAGGGTGACCACGTCGCTCCACGGCCTTTTTACGGCACACTAAATTTTGCTCTTAACGTAAATGCTTGGTAAAGTAAATTAAGACAATTGAAAATGTCGTCAAATTTTTACAGTCGTAAGCAATTAAAACGAGGATTGTGGAAATTCTGTACATAGTTACCCGTCTTCGCCTTCGTTGCTGTTGAGTATAGTTAAGTAAAGACATGCTTCTATTTTAATTCTCCTGTATCTTTGCGTAAAAATATATTCTAAATAGTATAAAAATATGAGGTATACAAGGTGCAAAATTATAACTTTCACATCACTTTGCTTGTGTTTACTTATTGGGATCAAAAAATGCATAGGTAGGTACTAGACATATTATATGCTTCACACATAAATACAACCTATTCTGCATTCGTTAATAATGCAATCACTTTTATAATGTTTATCATTTGCAACTAATAAATAAGTAAATTATACTTTTAACCTTCAACATTATATTCGTACTTAACTTAAATTTACTTTTCAGGAAACAAATGTGACGTCATTCATCTCGTCTATTACATGCTTTCACGGTAATTGCTGCCTTTTTTAATTCACTGAGCCCCGGAAGCGTGGTCACATCAAAAATGGCGCCCAACAAAGAGTGGACGTCACATTTTGTCTCCTTTATCGCTTACAATTTTTCCTCAAACGTTTCTTTTTACTCTTTCACTTCATTTTGTTATTTTATCGGCTTTCCAATTTTAAGGTTCCGTCGAGTGTTTACCGCGTTTTAAAAAGTAAAAGTGACAGGACTGTTTTACTTTGAGAGAAACGTAAATGTTTCAACCGATTCTCGATTAACACTCAGTCTGTTTACACATTGATGTTTGTTGCGATTTTATACATTTGCCACTAAACGCAAGTAGCAAGTGTATGAACTCGCAATAAACACTAATCAATGTGTAAACAGACCCCAATAAGAAGGCCAGTCACACTTATTTCTATACCTCACCAACGCCTATTGACCCTAATTCTAAAAAAGTGCCTTAGTGCTACTACAAAACAATCGTGTGCTATTAAGTAACTCCTGATTACTAGGCACTTAAGCCTACATTCCAATTTGTCTAACGGCTTCATTAGCGCCGGCGCTTTTTTTTTCAACATTTTCAACGAAATCTCCAGAACAGTTGGCACGTAGCAGCTGCAATTAGTAGAACAAGTAAAGATACTGTTCCAATTCAGACCACATTAACATTACTGCAGCAGTATTGCTGTCGTGTGCTACCGTTTGCTTTGCTTTCACAAAGTCAAAGTCGATGTTGCTTTCCGTATTTCTGATGTTTCTGACAGAAATGCAGTCGGCAGCTGTGTGCGTCGCAATACTGTCGACTACATCACTGCAAGAAACGTCAAATTCAAATAAAATTACCTATTCGACGTTTCCTGCAGTAATGCAGTCAGAAACATTACTGCAACAGTATTGCGACGCAACATTGTTGCCGACTGTAATGCAGCGGCAATAGACAATCCTGGAAGAAAAATCGATTCGATCTGCAGCATTCTGCAGTCTGAATCCGAACGGTACCTTTAGACAGTATGTGGTCGCAGACTGCAGTTAGACACATAAATCCTGTGTTAAGTGCGGTGTTTGCCATTCTTTACTGTGGAACCATGTAGAAGTATGGTTACTTAGACGCCTTAATAAAAATAAAAATAAACTGTTCTTAGCCGATTTTAAGACGTAGGTACATTCGCTGTTATTTCTTATCAAAAATACTGCGTTCAATTTTGTGTTGAAATGTAATGAAATTGAGAAACTATTCGCATAGGTTAGACTAAATGTAACAGCTCCGATATTTAATTGTAATTTGGTTCCCCGCGATACAGGCATTGCCTAGTGCGGAGACCCCTGGTATATCTGTAACCTATTGCTGAAATAAATGATCTTTATTCTTTATTCTTATTCTTATTCTTATTCTAGGTAGGTATTATCGTTGTAAAAAACTTTGATTGTCAATTTGTTACTTTGTGTGTCAAAAATTACTGCTTTGGGTGAGACCTGAACTCGCGGCCTCTGGATTGATACTCCGGACGTTACGTATACGTATACGTTACTAGTTTCTTAATCTCACTTTACGCTAAACATTTCAGTAGCCAGCAGCACAACTGCGCCATCTGTCGTGGCGATAAAACACACCGCACACCGCCTTGGCACTTCTCCGATACGGTTTTTCGGCGCCTGGTGCAGACATGCCGTTATAGATCGCTGTACTGCGGGTTGATGTTTTAAAAAACGATTTGGCTAGTTTTGGAGTTAGGTTTTTAGAAGTGACTTTTTTAAGGTTCAAACTGGGTAAAGAAAGAGCTTACATCAATCGAATACCCTTAATTAAATAACGGGAAATTATTGCCCACTTCGTTCTAATTTACGAAATATTTTTTATCTTTTTAATGGCAGCACTCAGCGATACCAACCATACAGATTTAAAATCTTAGTAACATTTTGAATTTGAAAAATGGCAACACTTTTCTAATGGCCGCCATTTGTGACCATATGTCAAAGTCAAAGTCAATTGTCGTGATTTTTTTTGCAATAACAACATTTTTTTTGGTGTTTTGAGCTTAAGTGCGTAAAAAAATCTGGTAAGTGCATACACTGAATACTATCATAAACTAGACTTATTTTTCCTGTGTTTTGCTTGAAAATAATTGTGATAACGATATGAATTAGCCAAGATTTTAAGGTTTTAGTAAGTGGGAAATTATTTCCCATTGTTTGTTCCTGAACTTACAATTTTCAAAAAAATTGGTAGGTTTTATCAAGTGGGAAATTATTTCCCAGTGTTTGTTCTACACCTAAATTTTAATTTGTTTCCATATATAAAAATATATGCCCGTTTGTCTGTTACACAAAAAAATCTGAGTCTTCTTTTTTCTTTTATTTATTTCTTTGATTTTTGAGGATAACGTTAAAAAATCATACTTGAATTCCAAGCAAAGCCGGGGGGAGCTACTAACTACTAAAAAGTTCGTAACCGTATCGGACAATGGGAAACTATTTTCCACTTATTTAAAATTTTGCTATTCCATAACGGATAACGGGAAATTATTTCCCACCGCAAAACCTCCCTTTAATTTACTTTACCCCACTTAAATTTTTTAAATATATTTTTTCGTAATCTACGTACCCAAATTACCTAAAAACCATTCTTAGTTTTCAAAAATCTCATAAAAAGTGATCCGTTTGATTAAGGGTTAAACTGTTGTGAGACATACTAACATTGAATAATTTTACGGTATAGACTCACTTGTTTTAAGTTACTCGCGCGACATGTTTTGGAGAGCCTAGGTCTCCTTTCCTACCTAGCTAGGCACTCCGAAACATGTCGCGCGAGTGACTTAAAACTAAATAAATTAAATTATTAACACTATTTTAATGTTGTCTTATTTCAAGTTAATCATTTGTAAATCGTTCGTGTATCATTTGATTCTATAAGTTTATTAGGTACCTCCTTTACTGCATAATCTCGGTAGAAAACTTGTTTCTAATGCAGAAATTAAGAGTGTAGTAGTTACCTTCACATTTAATTAATTTTTCACCTCAGCAGCTCGAACAAGGGTACTTTGATTCTTAAAAACAGTGAGCAAAATGCGATTTTGCTCACTGAGTGAGACAAAATGACATTCAAGTGACCTTTATAGTCAAATGTCATTTCAACATGCGGGGTCTAATAAAAGTTCGAAATACTTGGGTTCTATTATCTCTGTCCCTTTCACACTGTTAGCAAAAAGAAACAGACAAAAAAAAGTTAAAACGACATTCAACAGTATATTCACGGTTTATAATAGACCCCCGAAAAACTTCAGACCGCATCGTTCCAAACCACGTACGAGTATGAATTCTTAATAATTAATAAATAAAAATAAAGTTTAAGATTTGATAAAAACTGATAAAATACTATATTTTAGGTATTTTATTGTACAATTAAAATAACGAACTCAAAAAATACACAGATCATCACGCAAAATTAATTATTTTACTTTTAAGAATTTCTACCATAGTTGACAAATAGTACGTATCCGCAATTCGGACCGTATCTTACAAAAAATTTTTTTACAAAAAAAAGTTGTCGATTGAAGTGTCAGTTAATGTTTGTTATTTCTATATTATTTTAATGGAATTTATTATTACGTTTTGTTTTTGTGTTCCATTGCGGTAATTAAACTTAATTGTTTGTATATCTTAAGAAAACATGAGTGGAGTGATGAACAAGGATTACATTTTTCAAGTTGTCTAATAGGTATGTTCTCACTGCGCTGAGGTGAAAAATGTTGTGTACTACACGAGATCAAAGTTATTAACATCTCGTGCGCTTTTGAGTCCCTTACTACGCTCAAGATTCTAAATTAGATTCACTCGCTACGCTCGTGAATCTATTATAGAATCATTCGCTTGCACGGGACTCAAAATAAGCACTCGAAGAAATATCAAACTTTGATCACTTGTTGTACAAATAACTATTTATTATTTGTCAACTTACATTAAAAAGCATAATTAAACCCCTAAACATCAACTTCCCACAAATGCCAGTTAAAAACACTGTCCTATGTAAATATAATAAAATCATTACCGTAACTCGCTTACTGACCACAAGCGGCAAATATGATGAAAATATGCAAATGGGGGAAAGTTCCTCCGTTGCTTATTCAAAATGGATTGCACGGCCACTGCCGCGTGAAATTGTAGGCTACGCAGCTGACACTGGCTCAGATTCTGTTGTAGAGTTAGAGGAAGAAATATTTGCAACGATTATGATAGCACACGTAGTGTAAGTGTTATTTTAAACGTCAAAGTTCTATGAAATTATGACGTATAAATTAATAGCATTTGCACTGCGTAATATGCTATCAAAACCGTTGCAGACTTTTCTTGGTCTAACTCTTACTATTTGATATGGTTTTCATCTTATTTTGATACGACCTTGTTCAAAAACACTTTTTGACAGATTTTTTGGGGTAACCTTTATTTATTTTTTGCAAATTGAAATATAAATTATTTATTTCAGGCCTTGTCCCATATAGTGTTAATATGTAAATATGTACCTATGTAAATGACAACTTTACTGTATTACTGTCTTAAATTATCTGATATTCCTATTCCAGTTTTGTTTCATGTACTACAATATTTATGAAATCTCTACAAGTTTTATCTACCGACGATTATCGATATATTATCGTTGGACTCTGCCCAAATCATTGTAATCTGCACTGGCCGAACTCTGATAAATAACTTTAAGTATTACTTACAATAAATTGTGATTACTTACAATAAATGACTTGACAGATATTGGAGTAAATAAAACCACCTCAACCAATACCCTTATTCATATTTTTTTTCGGGCCTGATTTAGTTAAATTATGTGTTTATCCCTTTCTTTCAAAATGACAGATAAAGACAAAAAAATCATACCTAATTCAGGCCAGTAATGCGTTCATGAATAACGCCATTAGGAGCCTACTGTTTCCCGCCGTTGGGCAGAGGCCTCCCCTCTATTTCCACTCATCGCGGTTTGAAGCAAATTTTTGGCAGTCTCTCAAAAAGGTGTCCAAGTTATCCCGCCATCGCCGATGAGGTCTGCCGGCTCCGCCGCCGCTGAAACTCCTGCAAAATATAAATCCAATCATCCGCATTCTACTTAAATTGTTATCGTTCTAACTTTATACATATTTAGTTTGCAATCTACTCAAACGTTCTCTAAGCTGAACGGCGAGGCTCCTGCCTCGGAATCTCATACGTGTTATGTCATATACGCTTTAAAGTCGGCTTGGGCCCGAAATTGCCGCGCCCGGCTCAAATTTAAATGCAAATCCGACCTTTGTCCAGTTCTAGGCATAGTAATTACTGTAAAAAAATCCAAAAAAACCCAGTCTATTAGTACAACGTTTGAGCCCGGTTTTGCATCACAGACGACGGAAAATCCAATTTATTTTAATTTTTAGAGTAGTTTTTAGGGTTCCGTACCCAAAGTTTTACCCTTTTCGGGACGGGACCCTATTACTAAGGCTCCGCTGTCCGTCCGTCCGTCCGTCCGTCCGTCCGTCCGTCCGTCCGTCTGTCACCAGGCTGTATATCACGAACCGTAATAGCGAGACAGTTGAAATTTTCACAGATGATGTATTTCTGTTGCCGCTACACAATAAATACTAATACTAACAACAAATACTAAAAACAGAATAAGTAGGGCTCCCATACAACAAACGTGATTTTTGACCGAAGTTAAGCAACGTCGGGCGGGGTCACTGTACTTGGATGGGTGACCGTTTTTTGCTTGTTTTGTTTGCTTGTTTTGCTCTATTTTTTGTTGATGGTGCGGAACCCTCCGTGCGCGAGTCCGACTCGCACTTGGCCGGTTTTTTAAATTTAAATTTGCATGGCTCCAAAGACACGGATGTGCCATCATTAATATTAAAGCTGTTATTACATCTCTCGGGCGAGATGGCGAGATAATTTGATCGTAAGAGAGTTTTGATGTTTATGTTAAAAGGTCGGTGTGCGGAGGGCGTTAGGGGCTGAAGCGGGAGGTGTCGCGCTGTAGATATTTATCATAATATGGATAGGCGTCACGGTATAATGGTTGACATCATGTCGCTTTCACCGACACCTGTCACAAACAAAAATATTACTGACGAAAGAAATATTACTTAGCGTTTGTATGTATAACTATTAACTATTGTCGTTTTTGTAGCTTTAGTCTGGGAATAGTGCCTCAGGCTAATTTAGGTTTAGACTTATGATCTTTTGTTATTTAATCTCTGTTTTAATAAATCTATTTTTATAATATGTAAAAAAAAGTTTTAGGCTTGAAAACTATCGATGATTTATTTTGTGTTTGCTTGTAGGCGCTACTAGGCTTTATTTTTGCCAAGAGGTTGATGTGCATGTTAAATATTATAAAGGCCACTCTATTATATATTATGTAGTTCTGTGAGCATGTATGGCTATAGATTTGTTTATTATTTCTCAGTGTCCCGTTCACCGCGAACGCTGTAAAGCATTCGAGACGTCGGGATGAATTGTATTTTACATTAATTATACGCGTTATAATCCGTTTAATAGTTGGATAATAGAATTAAGTTATAAAATAATTTGTAAGATAGAGTTAAAGGGATTGGAAGTAAACATACTTAATTCAGAATGTGACATAATTATGTATTACAAAAGTACTTTTACTCGAACGAGCCTAACTTTACACTATTTTAGAAACAATTGATACATTAACACAATTAGCCCTATTCTTGAGAGTAATTTTCCGTCCGTTTTTTGTTCTTCTTAAAAATGTTCATTTCATTTATCGCAGAGTGGTTCCCGCAAATTACCAGGGATTTTCCTTTTTTTAGGCTTTTTGTAAAACTGCCCACGTCCACTTTAGGATATTAAAGAGGAGACAAAAGGGAATGTCGGTTAATCGGGGTAGTCTTTTCTATTCGCTGGGCGCGGTTTGATTTCTGCGTTTATGGTTGCGTAAGTTGTTTGGTATCACTTGAGCCAGACGAAATTGTTTGTGTTTAATCTTGAGTGAAACCGTAAATTTCTGGTCGTTTCTATAAAAAACATCTTATCTTTGATATTATTTTCCTTGCGGATAAAATTATTCTTTTTGATAAATACAGGGTGGATTTTCTTTTTGGGTCAGTGAGGCCAGCTACCAGATCCCGTGCTGCTACGAGAAAACGGTCTTAGAAGACCTTCCCTCGATTTCAAAATAATGAAGATTGGCTTTTACAGATTTTGGAAAAAACATACAGGATGCGAGAAAAAGGTAATTTTTGACAAACTTTTTTTTTGATGCCAATAGATCCCATTCCTATTGAGGATCAAAAGCTTGTATGGAACCAAAAAAAAAATCCCGGCTAGAAAAGCCACAAATCGAGGAAAACTTTTCCCATACAATTTATATGAAAATGAAAACTTTTATTTTTCACATGCTATTTTTGTATGCCAATCGATTCCATTCCTATCAAGTATCAATAGTTTCCTAGGGGTCAAGTTACGGTAATGTACTAAAAAGCCACAAATTAATTAAAACTTTTTCCATACATTTACTATAGAGAAAACGTGAAGTTTTATTCACAATTTTCTATCTGCCCAATGAGTCCATGAGTGTGTAACAACATTTAAGGAACATATTAATACTGTATGAAGACATTGCTGTAGGACTGATGGGCGAGATAGAAAATTGTGAATACCTACACATTCACGTTTTCTCCATAGTAAATGTATGGGAATAGTTTTTAATAATTTGTGGCTTTTTAGTACATTACCGTAACTTGACCCCTAGGAAACTATTGATACTGGATAGGAATGGAATCCATTGGCATACAAAAATAGCATGTGAAAAATAAAAGTTTTCATTTTCATACAAATTGTATGGGGAAAGTTTTCCTCGATTTGTAGCTTTTCTAGCCGGAAAATTTTTTTTGGTTCCATACAAGCTTTTGATCCTCGATAGGAATGCGATCGATTGGCATCAAAAAAAAGTTTGTCAAAAATTACCTTTTTCTCGCACCCTGTATATTTTTTCCAAAATCTGTAAAAGCCAATCTTCATTAATTTGAAATCAAGGGAAGGTCTTCTAAGACCGTTTTCTCGTAGCAGCACGGGATCTGGTAGCTGCCCTCACTGACCCAAAAAGAAAATCCACCTGTATACGCCTAACTATCGTTAAATCGATATATTCGCTACATGCATCATTTGGTTTTTTGATCATGAACATCTAGTTAGTCTTGAGCAATCATTTACGAGCAATTGTATTTTATCTAGATACTAAGCTAAATAATTTAATTCCCGCTCAATTATAGGGATAATTAATTATAGGGATAGTATTAGTAGGGACTAATAATATAAGTAAATGCGAAAGTGGCTCTTGTCTGTTTGTTGCCTCTTCACGCTTAAACCGTTAAACCAAATTTGATAAAATTTGTTATGGAAGTAGTTTGAGGCCAAGGGAAAAACGTTTACTTAATTAAAAATAAATGAAGACAAAGTCACAAGCAGAAGTTAGTGTTTTAAAAGTAGCAATATTGAAATTAGTGTACAAATTTTTTTCAGCATAAAACTGAACTAATCATATTAGGACATGTATTTTTAAATCGGTTCCAAGAACCGACATCATCTAATTGCTGATAAACAGACACTAGTTTGGCAAAACTTTTATTTCTGATCCTACGATAATACACAAGTCAAATGTGGCAGCTTAATGACAATACCACATACGCACTAGTGAATGTCACAGCTTGTATCGCAGTTATTCCATACCAAAGTTTCAAGTTATAGTAGGAACAGCACATATTGTACCTGGAAAACATTTTGTGAAACTGGCCGTATATGGAATCCCCGTGCATCTATTCTCCAACTAGCCATTGTAGCGTGACCTCCATATCACTATTTTTGACATGTAATCTGAGAGCGCTTTATATTGGTTAAACTGAGACTTTGACTTGTATTGCTCGAACCGATTGGTGCGATACGCGTGGACAATGCACTATGATGGATGAGAACGTCGATCCGATTGTGGTCGGACAGTTTTGGCGACATCGGCATTTTGCTGGTATCGCCAGATTTTAGAGCATTTTGGTTTTAGCTAAAAGGCCGTACAGTTAGAGAGAGATTTCCTCGAGTAATACGGATGTGGAATGAGGTTGGTATTCGGAGACTACCTTCAAAGGAAAAGTAAATAGGCTAATACTAAACCATAGCTCAGTGAACTTTTGATAACTTTTGAGCTGTGTTTTGTTGAAGGCAGTTATATTAGAAAAATTTAAACGCAATTAAAAATTTGAATGAGCATTTGTGAAATTGAGCATGTTTTCATAGTAATACCTACATGTGTTACAAATTACAATTTAAAGTGTATTTAACTTATAAGTTTATAACAAACAGATTTAACGGTATTTTAAAATGTATTACGAGTTTAAAACTGTAGGTATGTAACAATGACTCAAATTCAACTTTAAACTATTGAGTGCACATCAATATCTTTCACGAAATCGAGCTCAGAACTCGAATCGCCCCTAGCTTAAAAACCGCTCCAATAGCTCTGCTAACCTTCACCAGCTTAATTCTCCCAATTGCTTTGTCAAAGGATGTCTCCTCGCCCGCATTGAGAGCTGCCTCTATTTCAATTGCTTGCCTAGTCGAACACTCGAGATATCCAGATCTCATGACCCATAAGAACTATGCTATGTGTAAAATAGCTCTTATACTGGTTTTGAAGAGCGTTTGGATTTGTTTACGTTAGGTAAGCGTTTGCAATGACGCTGCGCTCTAAACGGCGAGCGATCATTCCAATTTGGACGATCAACACCAATACGGATTTTAATGGATCAGACCTTTAGGTGTGTAACAATGATGACATTTTCTGCAATCAAGTCTCGGAAGCTTAGTCGGCAGAGGGATGGCCTAGTATCTCGGAGACGCGAGTACGAATCTCACCCGAGACAGATGCTTTTAACATTTTTTCTTTATTTTTAATATTTATGTGTACATGATTCATGACGACGCATGACCAGCTTATTTGTAAAGAGACCACGGTGTACAAATTCTGATATGGATTTCATTGGTTAATAAAAACTAATCATCAGTTTCAAGGAAAAATTCAAAACTTTCGACTTTCGAGTCCAATCAGAAACATTACTCTCAACTCGTTAAAACATGGGAATTCATGAAATACACCTAACTTTAATATTGATAATGATGTTTTATCGTAAAACCCGCCTTCAGGAATTAGTAATTACAAAATTTAATCCACGCGCAGCATGAATTGCTTCAAATGGAATTGGAAAGCTAAAATTAAAGGATAAATTGGTATTTCCGTCAAAGCTTCAATTTCGCAGTTAATTCAATGGGCATTAATTACTCATCCTGCTATTATTGGACTGTTTAAAGTAACGTAACTGACGATGATAAATAAAACGATTATGTACAATATTCGAGCCTTTTTTGCAATATGCGCAGAAACATAGCCGCATAGCAGAGTTATGTTGATATTATTACCAACATAATGGCTAAACATTGTGTTTAGGCCATAGATTCTTGTAAATTGCAGCCCACTATTCAGATCTTATTCAAATTCCGTCGCGAAAGGCTCAGTCTAAAATAAACTCTAATTCATTATAGACAGAGTGCTAAATGGGTTTCCAAAAAAATGTCATCTCACTGTGACTAGCCACTTCTACTAGCGGCTTTCGTCGGTATTCCAAACGTTATAGCAGGAAAGACTCAAGGGTTCATTAGACGATAGCATTCGAAATACATACCTATTAAAAAGTGCCACTCGCGTATTTTAAAATAGAAAAGTGCTCGATATATTTCGTTCCATAACAAGTAATTCATCGGGAGCATGCGTTAGTGGACCGACGCACAGTCTGGTCAGCAGCTTTTCGCGACAAATTGCTTAGGGCTGTTTCTACAAAACACTGACACTCGCTAAGTCGCCCCGTAATCCTGACAAAGGACTTAAAATCCTAACGTGTCAGGGGAACCTTACTCGCAGTACGAGTACCTACGGTGCATCTGGATTGTATAAATACATACATACACCTAATACAGCGGCGTGGCCACATATAGAGCCAAACATCTCGGATCCCCGAGAGACCTCCTCGAGGTCCTACTCAACATCAAAGGTCTAATAGGATCCTCCGTCAAGCAAAATAGGCGCCAGTCGTCGAGTTGCGCAAAATCGCTCGAAATACAATACAATACCATACATATACACCAATTGTTGCGCGCAAGATACACTGCCAAATGAATACTCAAGTAGTAAGTAGTGCTTTCTAGTTTTGGAAGACAGAACCGTCCGCGCACACGAAAACATCGCGAACACACCTTGGTTTAGGATGACTCGTCTATTTCAATTCAACGCATTCATACGAACTAATTATAATGGATAGATCATTTTGAAGGTTTCCTTTTGATGAAAAATAAGTCCATTTGAGGGGAATGAATATGTCCCTCTAAGACTTCTGGTTTTATTGAGGGTGAGGTTTTTTGGGAAAATTTAATTTGTAATTCAGTGGAAATGGTGTGATATTAAGATGCTCTTTTGTATACGTTTCGTTTGTAAATATTTGGTTTTTTAAGTACTTGAATGGAATACATAGAGGTGCTTATTTTTTTTATTGACCTACTTGTAGCTAATGCCCGCGTCTTTATCTGCGTTTTTGTATACCACTTCCATACCAAATTCCACCACCATTTCACAGCTTTAAGGGATGATTTTTAATATAAAAACTATATAACAAAAAGATTTTAACACATTATTTTTTGTATGAAATATTCTTACAAATAATTTGTTTAATTTCGAAGCTGAAGATTGTGGGTTCGATTTTTTTATCGTGTTTCGGGTTTCAGGCATAATATTTATTATTAATTAGGAATTCGCTTTACATACTTGTTTCTCTTTTTTGCAGGTAAGTCAGCAGAAGTATAGTTAGCAGGCTGAAGGGTAATGTGATATAATAAGTAATACCTAATATAGGTAGTTTAAAGTTTTTTAAAACATATTGAGGTATTGAAATTTACATTTTGTTCTCATTTCTATAAAATAGGTAATTATTTTGATAGTACAGTATAAAAGATCTTTTTGTTGGACCCCACTGGCATGAACGGTATCTTTCTTATATATGTTCTTTTTAATTAAGCTAAAATATTATGTCGGTATTAGTATTTTATTATGCTATCATAAAACTTACATTAAAAATGGACATACATAAAAACCGAAATAAAAACAACAATAATATATAAAAGAAATCGAATACAAAAACACGAAACCTTCACAATTCACAAGTCACTGCCAGTCGAAATATTTACAAACGAAATAATCGATTCGATCGAATCGATTTCAAAGTCAACACAATTTTTCAAAGAAAGTGCTTGTAAACTAATTTTTGTAATTTTCGCAATACAATAAATATTTAGGGACATAAGGAAAAAAATCTAGTTTAAATGCAAGGACAATGACAAAAACACTATCTATAATACATAAAAAAAAAACATTTTGCGACTACATCAAATCCCAAACGGTCTTTTTTCACCAAGAATAATTTTTACACTAACCCTTTTTGTATCTTCAGTAAAGTTTAAATAAATAACCACATCTTCTATATTATAATATTGTAGTTTATACTTCAAACGATACGCAGAATTAATATTAGATCCAAAACAATGCCGACGTTGTTTACTCTCAAACGAATGTCAAAGCCGCCGCCAGCTCGCTTTATATGCCGTAGCCACATGCTTCGTGAAATCTATTTTATACCACGAATTAGAGTGGTGGCAATTCACGTATTAATTAAATACACGGTGGTTTTATTGAATTCCGAAAACTTCGGCGTACGATTAAATTCCATTAAATGGCATAAATAATATTCGTAAACTAGTATTTTTTTTATATACAAAACTAGCGACCCGCCCGGCTTCGCACGGGTTAACAAATTATACATAAACCTTCCTCTTGAATCACTCTATGTTTTTAAAAAACCGCATCAAAATCCGTTGCGTAGTTTTAAAGATCTAAGCATACAGACAGACAGACAGCGACTTTGTTTTATCCTATGTAGTGATAACTTAATGCTGCATATAGCGTTGTAACACAGGCATTATAATTATTTAACTCAAACAAGCAACAGAAAACTATAAAATATCAATGTCACTTCGAACATCGATGCTAGTCCGAGACTATGTCGACCGTTCAGTGGTGCCCTGATTGCGGGAATTGTGTTTTCTAATAAACCTGTTTATTTATGTATAAATCAGTATAATAACATAACTATTGTTGTCCTACTGATTCCCCAACTTTTGATCTTTGTCACATGGTTTTATTTTGCTTTATCATCTAAACGGAAAAATGTGGCCACCATTTGCCGTTAAGCCACGCGTAAGCTGAAGACGCCGCTGCAGCGCGCTGGTTCAATTCCGGCATCTATTTCAGTACCTATATAGTTAAAAAAAAATTCAGTCGAGTATTAAATAATACTCGAGTCTTTTCCATCACTACTACGCCAGGAAGTCATTCACATTGCCTTGGTAAGCTTGTAAGTAAACTAACAATCAACGCTACAGACCTACACCTCCCTACTCATTACAAGTCAAAAAGTATCACTACATCTTGGTCGTTGATGAAAACCAGTTCGCTGTAATGGAATATTAGATTCGACCATAAAACCGGCGACCATTAAATTTAGACCCGTCAATTATGCCTCATTCCCTCTCTGCGGTGCGTCGTGCAGTAAGGTGCGGGGAGGGAAGGAGCTCAGTTTAAGCTGGTTGTTGTATTTGTTTGTTATTAAACATGTGTTTGAGGGAAATTTCCGAAAGATGTTTGTTTTGCGAAAGAGTAGTTTTGGCTGTCGTGGAAATAATTAAATTGGAGATTTGAAAGTATAAGAGCGGTTTCGCACTACGTCCGATCCGAATCCCCAAAATATCGTCCGAAGTAGCCTTAGAACTATTTCTATGGTAATTTATGCACTAGATCCGTCTGATTTCTTTCCGAAATCGGTTGTCGAGTAAAGGTGTTTTACAAATAAAATATATATTGTATTTATTGGTAAGTAGCTTAAAAATAATATTACTTTGGCTTAAGCTTATAAAAGCAATTTTGCAGAATTTAGATTTAATGTTTGCTTTCAGCGGTTATTAAAACTGGTGACTTACACGTACCTAAACTAATTTTTATCAAGCAGATACCTAGGCGATCAGCTTACATACCACTTATCTACGCCTGCAAGCGATGCTACAATATTTTATATTTTATCGTAGAAAATACCTACTAAGTTACGTACGTAGTAATTGGAAAATAGATGTTCTGTACCATCGGTGGCTCTCGTCTTAGTGGTAAAAATTAAGAATAAAAATATCGCAAAAAATTATTTCTCTAAGTTCTCAGCAAATAAAATTACACCCAGTAAGAGTACACGGTTCCGTAGTATTAAAGGCTTAAACGGCTTACACCCAATGTAATGGGAGCGAGTGTTGTCATACAAACACACCTTTTTCTGTCTTAAAACGCATTATTTTAGCATAAATAAAGAGTTGGTAAACAACGGGATGCGAATATGGAACATAATGGCTTTTGCGGTGAGTTTTTATTCGGGATGTTTGGGCAAAGGTTTTTGGGTCACATCTGTGGTGATTTTGATTTTTTAACCGACGAAAAAAACGGAGGAGGTTCTCAAGTCGACGCGTATATATATATATATTTTTTTATGTATGACCACGCATAACTTTTTACAGAGTAGTTCGATTTTGATAATTATTTTTTTATTGGAAAGGGTATACCTCAAAGTTGATCCCATATAAATTTGGAAAAAAAAGGATAAGAAAATAGTAAACTAAAAATGGAAAAATAAAAAAAAAATAAAACCGACTTCAAAAAGTATGAAATAAAATATTATTGAAGTCTATGCGTTACCAACTGATATGTTTGAAGTCGGTGCTAAGCCAAGTAGTAACAATACCAGTCAAAAATAATCAGCTTTATGGCTATAAATCCCATTTTTGTTGACTGCTATTGTTACTACTTGGCTTGGCACCGACTTCAAATATATCAGTTGGTAACGCATATACTTCAATAATATTTTATTTTATCCTTTTTGAAGTCGGTTTTATTTTTTTTGTAAAAAGTTTTTATTTCTTGCATTGGGATTGTTAGGAGTATTTAAAAGCGGCCAAGTGCGAGTTGGACTCGCCCATGAAGGGTTCCGTATTTAGGCGATTTAAGACGTATAAAAAAAAACTACTTACTAGATTTCGTTCAAACCAATTTTCGGTGGAAGTTTACATGGTAATGTACATCATATATTTTTTTTAGTTTTATCATTCTCTTATTTTAGAAGTTACAGGGGGGGGGACACACATTTTACCACTTTGGAAGTGTCTCTCGCGCAAACTATTCAGTTTAGAAAAAAATGATATTAGAAACCTCAATATCATTTTTGAATACCTATCCATAGATACCCCACACGTATGGGTTTGATGAAAAAAAAATTTTTGAGTTTCAGTTCGAAGTATGGGGAACCCCAAAAATTTATTGTTTTTTTTCTATTTTTGTGCGAAAATCTTAATGCGGTTCACAGAATACATCTACTTACCAAGTTTCAACAGTATAGTTCTTATAGTTTCGGAGAAAAGTGGCTGTGACATACGGACGGACAGACAGACGGACAGACGGACAGACGGACAGACAGACAGACAGACATGACGAATCTATAAGGGTTCCGTTTTTTGCCATTTGGCTACGGAACCCTATAAAGTAGGTATATCATACAACTTGGGTAAGAATCAAATTATTTAAGTTGTATAGATGGCAGCACTATCTCTCTCGCTATATCGGTATCCCGTAAAGGATTGGTATAGGATGTCCAAGCACGTAGGTATTGACGCCCTTAGAGTTGGTCAAAGACGTCCAGTCAGTTAGTAGAAATGGGGGTAGGTACTTACCGCCGTGGCCGGGTAGCGCAGAGATAAAAAAAAGCGGCGTTAGGGTAACATTCCATTTCTATGACCGCAGCTGCACTACTGGTACTGAACGCGTCGCTGTTACTGTCGTAGTAGTACAGCTGCGGTTGGAAATGAACTGTCACCTTTAGCTGCATTTTAAGCTCAAGATGCCGCCCCGGTTTCGGTTTCGGCCTCTACCACTGAACAGCTTGATAATTGATGTAGAAACAATTCGATTTCTTTTCCTGTCATTATTGTGGATCCTAAAAAAATTATAAGAACCCATTAATTTATCGATCGGCTTTACACAAAATGTACTTACGTATACGAGTAGGAGGTAGTCATAAAACGTCACATTACAGAAACCCTCGGCTGATCACGATTCCTCTCACAATTCAGACAATTTAAAGTAACCATTAACGAAATGGTTCAGGGACTGCGGAACCCGAATATAGCCGTCGTTCATAATAATCGCTCGCACGGAAATATTGTAATGTCCCCTGGAAGTTTAAGGGGTATTTATGTTGCCATGGTAAAGGGATTTAGGGGGCCTTAAGATCGACACGCATAAGGACAGATTTCGCCTGTTCGGTTTCAGAAAATGGGGGAAGAAAATATTTTCTTAAGGCTTTTATTTGTAATAGGATTTAAAACGTGACCATATATATTATATTTTGCTGAACAATGTAAAATAACACAGTATAACATGTAAGAAGGAAAAAAAAAGTTGAACAATGTCTAATTATTTTCAAAGAAACAACTTCAGTAAAAAAAGCTTTAGCGTTATGACTAATGAATAATCAGCGGAACTAAAGTCTATTTTTTTATTCGGTAGACTAAAATGACATTTCATAATATGAAATGACATTTTATGTTCATACTATGAACTGTCATTTCAGTCTACCGAATAAAAAAATTGACTTTAGGAGTTTTCTTTATAAATAAAGGTCAGTTACTGTACTGTAAAGAGCCAATCATAAATTAGCTTACACTACGCCCGATATTTTTCAGTAAATCTATGTCTGAAAATCTCTCTCTAGGTTTAAATTCAATTACATAAACCATAACCTAAGTACTAAAGTTCAATTTTCAGTAACAATCGGAATCTAGTGCGTCTATTAATCACATCCAGATTGGAGCCGTTTTGCAAAGATTCAAATGACTCGGAACGTCGATACAACTGAGATTCAATCCCAAATTAAAAGGGTCTCGAATCGAGATCGTTTAATTAAATTTCTGATTTAAAACGCTGTTCCATCATTCTTAAGTACGAAAAGTCTTATTCCGTATACATTTTGTATAAACATACGATGTTTTGACATTAATATAACGCACTAAGTGAAGGTTTAATGTGAATTAGGAAATTGAAACTTATACTCAATGAATAGTGTCCCAATTCATTTGCTCGCAGCCGCCGCAGCCGGTCGCTTCGCTAAACGAGCGGCTACATGCAAATTTAGACTTAAGGCAGGAAGATATAAGATTAATTTTTCAAATAGAGAAGTTGAGGCGTTGGAGCATGTTGCGAATCGTACTTTGTGACAGCTACAGCGTTGATGCGAAGTTGATGCTCGATTGTTTAATGTTTCGAATATAGTATTGGGCTTTGTTTTAGCCTTAATTGCCACAAGAAAAATTATTATTTTGTGGCATGTTCGTGTCGTGTGTTCTATCGAAGCATCAAAGCTACTGGATTTTTTACAACAGCTCATGATAACTTTGGCATAACGTTTTAAATTTGTTCAACGTTGAATAACTTTAAATATGTGGCCAACCTAAATAACGCAAAAAAATCTGCTGTCTCATACCTAGGTACATTTCCGCGAATCATTATTAAATGTTTTCTATGAAACAACGCTTTTTTGTGATTTCGCGGTTGGCTCCTCGGTAAAATTTTTCCTTCTCCTCTCCTTAAACTTGTTTTTGAAGTGAAAACTTCTTTAGCGGCGCTGGGCACTTTTTGAGGTGGGGAAAAAATGACCCACCAAAAACATTTTCATGTAAAATGTTGCCAAGACGAAACCATAAGGCTTCGCACTGACAAAAAGTTATCAGATCTCTTGTAGAGCCAAGCTTCTAACTCTACAAGCCCTAACTTCACAAACTCTACACCTTAGTCAAAATATGTGGCTTGACCGTTTCGCTACTGTCACATGGACGTAAGGTGTAGAGTTTGTGAAGTTAGGGCTTGTAGAGTTAGAAGCTTGGCTCTACAAGAGATCTGATAACTTTTTGTCAGTGCGAAGCCTTATGGTTTCGTCTTGGCAACATTTTACATGAAATTGTTTTTGGTGGGATTTCACTTCTTTTTGTAAGTTACTTCCATCCCCTAATTTAAAGGGTTGCGCGTGTGATTTAAGGTACTATTAAAAATCCTGAAATACGTACCTCGGGGCATCTTTTATACAATCTGCTTTTTACTGATTCCCCATACAAACTTCAACCCTCTTTTTCCCCTAACGCCCCTTTTCCACCCCCTTTTCACCCTTACGGGGTGAATTTTTGAAAACTATTCTATGCCATTCCCCATTACAAAAACTATCTACATACCAAATTTCAACTAAATCGGTTCAGCGGTTATTGATTTCCCATACAAAATTCCACCCCCCTTTTCCCCCCCTTAGGGGCAAAAAATTTCAAGTTTTTGAATTATTTTGTTGTTTGTGTACTAATACTATCTTACATACCAAATTTCAGCTTCCTAGGACTTCAGGAAGTACCCTAGAGGTTTTAATGATCAACAGTGAGTGAGTCAGTGACGAAATTGGGGTTTTTTAGATATGAATAAAATCTTAAGTATAAGAGCTATGCAATTGAAATTTTTTATGTTTAATAAGTCCACTATTAACATCATATCCCGAGAATTTTGTTTATCTGGTATAATCCAAACCCAAGTTATGAGGGTTCAAAAAAACGACGAAACGCTTCAAAATAAGGTAGGTAGTGCCCTTGCGCTTCGCTTTGCTCGTCTTGGCGGGGGCACTACCGTGCCCCCAGATAAACTCGAGACAGCGTAAGGCGATCACGTGACCGTAAGGGGCGTAAGGCGATCACGTGACCGTAAGGGGTGTAACGTTTAGATGGCCATTCATAATTTAGATGGCATTTAAATCAATAAAGAAAAACTCAATGTTATTTGACATTTATGTTGCGGACTCCTTTTCAAGACTCTTTACCTATCTTCAAATAATTTGACGTTGTCATGGCAGTATGTAAATAAACATGTCAATGAAAAAGTGTGATCTTATTTGAGAATGATAATAATATATAATAAATAAATAGAATACCTCCGCTAAACGTATGTATCGTGTTACCGGGCGTCGGTAACATAGTGAGTGAGAAGTTAAAACTCACTTCTATCGGCACTCCCGGAGTGCAACCGTTGTTGCTTGTTTTTTTGTTCTGGCTTTTGTTAGATTAGACATAACAAAATCAAACAAACTTCAAATATCCCTCACTGTTACAAAATACCGTTCACTTAACCCTTTACCTTTAATCTAAACTCCCCTGTGTATACGTAATAGTAAATATAATTAATAGAAATGATTAATTTGATTTCATTAATCTTGCGTCAGATTAACCCGTCCTTATGCAAACATCATTTGGCAAACAAAATTAACGAGACCCCATGTGTACGTAAATACTGAAAATTTAATTTGCCAAGCAAGTTTCAACTTTAAAACAAAGCGCGTAGAACATAAAATAGCAATGTAATGCAAATTATAACCTTCAGCGGTCGCTTACACAGTACGAGCGAGTTGAGGACTCAAGGGATGTCCAGTATAAGGGATCATTTAGACGATGCGAGAACTCGCATGCGAGTTTCTTTACATTGCGGGTTTTGATTGGTCGGTTGAATTGGACGTAACCAACAGTCCGCAATGTAACTAAAATCGCATGCGAGTTCGCGCGCTGTCTAAATCAGCCCTAAGGCTGCCTTTCCACTGAGGCGGAGATGAGAACATACGTGCTGGCATCAACCATAAGGGTGTTGTAATCCATCGGAGCGGAGAAGACAACCAATGCTATTGCTTTGATCCCGTACGTCTTTTTTCATCACCGCTCAGCTCTAATAATAATAAGCCTAAAGGTGACATTCGGATATCAGCTGCAACAGTAATGCAGCTGCAACTGATATAGGAACGTCACCTTAATAGGGAATATTACGCCAAAGTCTGCGAAGAGGGCGCCACTCCCACAATAAGTCACAATCTAAGGGTCTACCGCAAACGAGAGAGTCGAAATTTAGTTATCTAACCTCTTTATCACTCTTGCATATTCGAGCGATAACGAGGCACATAGCTGAGTTTCGATTTCGCGTTTCCCGGTAGGCCCTTTATAAACAAACCGGCTTGATGTATCAATGTCATAGTTGATTGTCTGTGAAAACTTGTCAAAAAACAGTTTAAGGTACAGTATAAGTTACTCTATGGTATACTAACTTCGCTAGTGCTGCACTCTGGCGGAAAAACATTGCAGTAATACCCTATTGTCAAGGATCACGAGTTCACGTTACACTGGTACTAATAATGTAATACTCTCCCGTGTTTACAAGCCCCATTGGAATACACCGTCAAATACAATGTAAAATGTACTTTAATCCTCAGTTGTTATGGTTGAAAGTGGAAGGTGTATAAGGTATACATACCTTTCGTAGTTGTTTTCATTTGGTACCTCGGTCTGAGAACAAGGGATGGTAATTTAGCTCTGGACTATATTTGTTTCAGTCATTCTTCCGCTACGTCAATATAAACCAGGTAGTCCCTTTACCGCCACCTTGCGACATCCCCCTAACCCGGGGTTAACCGATTAAACCTGGAGTTACCATGGTTACCAGTAACATTGGGTTAACGGTTTAACCGGGTTAGTGGGATGGTGCAAATGGCGCTTAATAATGGCATAGTTGCGACAACGTATTAGCCCAGTCGCATTTCGCCAAGTGTACGACTAAGTGTAAGGCCTGAGTGGACGCTCGAGTTGGGCGTGCAGCGGGGCGAGGCGTGCGGCGTGCATGTTAAACAAATGCAAGCGTATAGGAGCGGCCTTAGTGCACGCTGCTCAAATCACTTGTGAGCCCGACGCCACGCTGCACGCCCCGCCGAACGCTCCGCTTCGAGCGTCCACTCAGGCCTTACACTAATTCAGTCTATGCTAGATAGTCGAGCCACCCTGAAATACTCATAGCAACTGATTAATTCGCAAACAGAGACATGTCGGGAGCCACGTTTGCTCAGGCAACGAGAATTCGTCAGTGTTAATTTTGTATGGACTCGACGGGAGGATTGCTAACGAGGAATGTATGCTTGTTACATTGTACGAAGATATTCAAATGTAGAAGCTGGTGCTTGATTTGCTGGCTTGTAGGTTACAGTAGCGAAAATAGTATATTGTTTTTCTCAAAAATAGACGGCAAAGTCGACGTTGCCGGTTAAAAAATTGGTCGCGAAGTGCGTAGTTTATGGTCAGTCAAATAATTAAAAAGTTAAAAACATTGCAGTCTCGATTTCGGGACTGCAATGTTGCATACAAATTCCATTATTTAACGAGTTCCAAACTTTTTAAAAGTTGAAATGGCCATATCAATTAAACAGCCAAACAGATGATCAGAACTTATTATTATAATGTTGGTACCGCGACTATTTAGGTGTCTCAAATAGGTTGGCGTATTTTCAGCAGAACTTCTTTTTTTTTTTAAGGCGGCAAAGCAAATATTTTCAATGGTTTTACTTTTTTCTGTGATGATTAGACCGTTGCTCCGGTAAATAATTTCTATTTCTTGCACCATTTTTGAGAAAAGCACTATATATGACTCGGCTGGAAGGCTACTTGCTGGCTTCGGATTCAATTAAACGGACTCCCAAGGACGACCGTATAAAACGAATCCTCAGCCAGCAAGTAGCTACTTCCGAAGTCCTATACAAGTTACGCTCTTATTATACGCGAGTGAAGTTTTACATACAAAACTCCTGTTTGCTCTATTTTCTTTCTGTAAGGTCAATACAGGTATTATTGTGGCATACGGCTAAGCGTGGGTGGCCTTTACATTGGGGCATGTTTACACGGTACATTATCTACTTGCTACTTGCATATAATGGTAAATGTATGAACTTGTAACCACACTTGTGAATGTGTAACCAGGCCCAAATGTGAAAACCCGGGGCCCGTTTCTCAAAGGCTTGTAACTTGTAATACAAGTGGCAGTCCCTTTCTAACAAAAGCTGTCAAAAAGTGACACCCGCTTGTATTACAAGTTACAAGCTTTTGAGAAACAGGCCCTAACAACACTTACCCGTTTACTATAATCATCTTTATTGACCTTACCTATTGTATGTATAATTTTATTACAGTTTTCGATAAGAGAAAACAGGTTCTGTAAAAATAAAGCAGGCAGCAGTAGGCACCTATCTCTCAAAAATCAAATGAAAAAGCGTTAAAAATTACAGCCGCGACACAAGATTTGCGATGCCACGTCAAAAACAAATGTGAAAACGCGTGACCGACGATGATTACTCACTGTCCGTTGTTTTTGTAATTCGGCCGTGTTTGGGTCCATATTGCGCGGCGTAATTTATCGGCGCATCTCCATTTATTGATATACGAGAACGTGACGTGCGCGTGTGGACGTATTGTTGCGGCATTTACATGGGACGAGTTAAATTCGTACCGTAAAAGCACCATAGTCCAGTACGGATATGATGGTCGTTCTTGTCTACGTGACAGCGTGATAAAACGGTGTCCATCACTTTCGACCCCGCGGTGTTAAAAAGTGAGTTATTTTATCAGGTGGATAAAACCATCCATAATACGATAAAGAAATTAAGTATAAATACAGATTTAATGAGTATTTAGTTGCCTGTAGAAAGAAAAGTACAGTCAGCGATATAAAACTCGCACCATGTAAATGGGCACGTTTCGTTAAGTCTCGTTATTTATTGCGTGGATTCTACATTTTTTGCGCCGATGATCGTTTATTGATCGGGTTTTTGGGGGACAACTTGCCGATGGTGTGGTATTATGTAGGTACATGACTAAACATGTATTTTGACGATCTGTTCAGTGACTGATTTATTTAATGATAATAAAAATTAAAAAAATTAAAAATACCTACCGAAATGAAATAAAATGGGAGCTTAATTTCAGTTGTTGAAGCAGATTATTTAAGGCTCGTTCAAGTACTAACAGTAACACTCTTAATTTACCATAGGTGCCCCTTATGTCTTTATTACCATAAGGTTTACAAATGGCCAGTTAATAGTATAGACGGCAATATTTTGCCATGGCACGACCATTTCCGAAATCAAAGACACAAGCGATCGCAATCAGCAGGCCCGGGCCACACTGCGCTGTCGAATGCATTCGGCCAACCATTGTCAACTCGCTCTATTTGCCGCGCGAACGGATACGCAGTTAACAGGGAACCTAGCCAAGATGACGATCGTACATCAACAAACACAAAAAAAATCCGGTCAAGTGCGAGTTCGTTTAACTCACGCAGCGGCAAAGGTTCCGTACGAACTTTAAATTTTCTCATGTAAATATAATCACGAAAGACTTTTACGTATACCCTTTTACCTCCTTTTGCACCTTTTTGGCACGGAACCCTAAAAATGATAGGTACCGGGATGACAGATGCTACAGATAACGAAATGACACATGACTATTTTCGTACATTATTTAAGTTTCGATTGGCATTTTCTATCAATGATTGTCATCTTGATGGCTAGGCTCCCTGATATAAATTTATTAGTTGATATCCTGTCCTATGCGCATACCCTGGTTGCGAGAATGTTTAACAGTAACCAAAAAAAAGGTAAAACCCGTTAAAACAGAAACTATTGTAATATTTCTGAGCACAATTGAGCTTACTTCAATTCATGTTTTGGTAAGTATTTATTTTACAATAACCAAAGCTATAAATCCAGTGCAGATCTCTCTCTGGCTATCCCACCACACAAACACAAGTCTTTTACTGTGTACTCTGTAAATTATGGAATTCCTTACCGTCTTCTCTTCGAAAGTGTCAATCGGTCGCATCGCTAAAGGCGAATTTAAAAAGTTATGGCTTTCTGACGGAACTTGAATCTAAATGATGTATGCGGTTAGGTAGTTTTAGTATATATGTATTATATCATATAGAATGTATTATATGTATTATATATTTCAAATATATATAGCTGTTTACATATTTGTTATATTTCATATCCCATACTTTGTATATATTTATAGTAGGATATAGGTTTGACCTATCTTGTAGGATATTAAATCTTTTATCTTTATGCCGATTAGTACAGCTTTTATGTCTACCGTTCTCCAATTCTCCCTCAATTGCTCAAGGGTTAACTGGAAGAGATCCCTGAAAGGGATAAGTTCGCCTTTGTACTAATGATGTGTGTTCTTTCATGTTTTATGTTTCTTTTTGTACAATAAAGTATTTTACTACTACTACTAAATATAGACATTCCCGTACTCAAAATCCCGAGGTTTGCTTCGCTTCAGTTGGTCTATTCGCTCTTTAACCCACAGGTTGCCACAAATTACAGCAAATGCGCCTCCTAAATGTCAATTGGTACCAAAATTCCGCGCCACTCAATTCCACTTCTGGCCAACTAATCCGTAATCGCCGGTCACTGAATGCCTAGCGTGTGACGATTCTGATTGTTTGCTGACCGCAAGCGAGTTGGGGGCTCACACATTCCTAGTACTGTAAACCATTTAAATGATGTAATTTAAGTTATCATACATTTCGCTCGTACTTATCCGTATGTATATTGGCGCGAGTGAGACGCAACGGCGAATCTGTAACAAAATTAAATGGGTGTATTCGGTGTATTAGGTGACGGGAATGATTCATATGAATGCACCTATTCCTATCAGTACCCGACGGTGATAAATAGGAACACACTACAAAATTATTTGATGTTTAAATGTTGTTTGAATCGACATCTGAATAATGTATAAAACATTTATTTTATTTAAGAATGATAATAAATAATTTACAATAAATACTTATAAGTTAACTTATATACTAAAACTACAAATAAATACAGCATAAAACATCAATTATTATTTTAATAAGATTAAAAATCTAAAATAAACCACCCTGAATCGTACCTGGCTCAAAGGTCCCCATTATTCCTGCTGCGTTCCCCCGCTGAACTGCAATGGAAACCTGCTGAACCAGATACGACCCAGAGCGAGGATCGCAGCCCCTCTCGCGCAAACGACGCCCTAAATCCCTAAAGAAAGCGCGAGCCTCTGATCCCCAAGGCCCTGCCGTCTCGATAGCCACCGGCACAAAGTCGTACGAGGATTCCAGCGCGGAATACTTCGCGTGTTTAGCCCTTGCCGCGGACTCCGCTGGTGAGTTTGAATTGGCTTGCACCTCCAGTTTTCGCGAAAAATCAAATCCACACTCGCGTAAGCATTGAGAATGCGCCGCTCGGACCTCGGACCGCGGCAAATGGAGCGGGTTGATTGTTGTTCTTGCCGAATGCATTCGCTAGCGACAACGCGACGCAGCGCAGTGTGGAGCGGACTTGCTGATTGTAAAGCCCGCAGATCACTGCTGCGGTCTGCAGACGTAGTAAAATTTAAAGTTGACTCACGTTAGACCGGCCCGTGTCCGGAGCTTTCAGAGCTGCGTTTTCTATGGAAAGCATCACGTGATAATGGTCATCTGTCATAGAAAAGTAAGTGCCGGAAGCTCCGGCCCGGACACTGCCCGGTCTAACGTGAGTCATCCTTTTAGCTGTAGAAAATGAGAGTATGGTCGATGTTTTTAAGGTTATGCTTACATTTATTATAATATTTTTAACAACATTTCTGTGTCAATTGGACACAGGTATTGTATTTTGATTTCTGTATTTACAAAGTTTCCATCAAATAATTACAGGTCCAATTCTACTTTAATGTTTTATTGGATGATGCACTTTTGGTGAATCCCAAATTTTAGTCTCTTCAGCGAAATTCAGGCCACATTTTTTTACAAAAAGTTCGTCAGACGCGGCATTGAATCGATCATGGCCGCCGGACGCCGTAGTAATTGTGTCAACACGCGGCTAAATTAACTTTGCACATTTTAAAACAAATATAGCATGATGGAAAAGCATTTGTTACGGTAATTCGTTTTGAAGCGCTAGTCTATGCTTTTAATTGGCACTTTGGGAAATCGTTAATCGGAGGCTGAATAAACACCAAAGTTTTTGTTTGCACAACACTGCACTGCACATGACATTAGAGTAAGTAGGTACATTATTTGTACAACGCATGTTTAAATGATATACAGTCAGCATCAAAAGTAGCGGATCAAAAAACATTCATTCATTTCAAAAAAATCAGTTACAAACATAATATTTACTAACCCTTTACATTCCCATTGTTGCTAAGTATCCCACTACAACAGAGCCAAGTCTAAACAGAATCGATTTTTAAATTTCCCCTACAAAACCCGTGACAGATTTCCGAGAAACTTTAAGAGTAAAATCGCAACTCGTATGTTATCCAGCCCACTGGATTTCCATTAGGTCCGTATTTGCGGAGCTCTCGGGCCGTACAAGTATAATTTTGCTCGCCTGCGATTGGTTAAAACCGTACAAGTATAATTTTGCTGGCCTGTGATTGGATAAAATCACTCCGGGAAGCGGTGATTGCCGCTCTTGTTCGCTGAATGATATCGATTGAGTTGTTTTTAGTGCGCGTGTTAATAACTTGATACAAGTTGTGAGTTTGTGATGGATATAGTAGTAAATCACTTTATTGTACAAAAACAGGTTCACATGAAATTCACATAAATTACTTATGTAAAGTGTTGTGGATATATTATATAAAGGTGCAGAAAAGTCGGTTGTTTTTGTTTATACAGTATGTAACAAAAATAGTGGGGAACTTTTTAAGGGCATACTTTTTCGGTATCGTGTTCTGATTAGGAAGAAGTAGTAGACATTTTTTTTTCAATTGTATTTCAAATATGTGCCCAGTGTTTTGTGATCTGGATTTTTCTTACTGTTCTTGTCCATTCATTCAGTCCATATATCTTCACACATAGTCATCAGCCTGTTGCTATTTTAGACGTGGTGTTGCAACAAATATTTCGTTTAATTATTTTTAACACCAATAAAAAATCATCAAAGAAAACAAACCACTTGTAAAATGGCAAATTTGATATAAAAATTTCAACTCAATAAAGGGACCAAGTTAAATACAGTAGGTGATTGTTATTCAGCGAGTAGGCCCCCGATACCAGAATGCCAATGAGAAGAGCCGGCTGAATATAAAGCAATTTTGAGTGTATTACATAAATATAATAAATACTTAGGTAACATAATATTGTCTTCGGTTACCGCGATAGTTACTCATGAAATAAAACTATTATTTAAAACGCTGTAAAGGGTTCGAAACGTCGAGATGTAGTATAAATTCAATATACGCGATATAATCCATTTTAATAGTTTTATTTCACTTAGGTAACAAATAAAAAAATACTTAACACTTATTATTTGGGGAATACAGATACAAGTTATTGTACGAAAGTGAATATTAGAAATGATAATAATGTTACATAAAATGTGTCACAATTAGCCAGTTTTTGGCGTAAAATTTATACCTATTATTTCTTGCCTAAAAAGCTAAAGGCTTTTGTTTTCCTCCAGGGAGATTTTTTTAAATATTTTCGGTCAATGGTGAATTTTGTTAACGATTTACTGTTTAAAAATTTCATAAAAAGGTGCTAAACAGTTGGTGCCTGACAGGCAAATTATAGTGATTCCACTAAAATACATATGATGTAATTCACCTTTCTGTAACACCTATAATTATGCAATAAATGATTATCTTATCTTATCTTATCTTAAATTAAATTAAATATCATTTTCTGTGACTCTTATACATACAATATTGTTTTCATTAGCTGATCTTCTTAAAGCTAAATAAAAATCATTTTGGCGACACAGAAAACTCTGTTGCGTCACCTATTCCGGTGTAGGATTCGGCAGATTCCCACGGAACCGTCGAAACACTACACCCGGCCAGATATTTAGAAGTCCGCGTCCTCGATGGTTCCCAGAAGCGGCCGCGGAACGCGCACCACAAAATCCACAAATGCGGTGAAGTGCAGTAAATATATGAGTACTTTTACCATAATACGTTAGCAAAAAAGCGGCCAAGTGCGAGTCGGACTCAGCCATGAAGGGTTCCGTATTTACAAACACAAAATACAAATGCATTTATTTCATTACTTTTTTACATCAGTTCATTTAGGGGATTTATGACGTATTAAAAAAAAACTACTTACTAGATAAACTGAAATAAATGTCATATACTAAGAAAAAGAAGGCTTGGGTCATTTTTTCTTAGTATATGACATTTATTTCAGTTTATAATTTATATAGTAGTGTGACTACACGAAATAATAACAAATTAAAAATATTTTCAGAAAATAATTTAATTTGTTCTAGTATGTGCTTACTAGATGTCGTTCAAACCAATTTTCGGTGGAAGTTTGCATGGTAATTAATGTACATCATATATTTTTTAAGTTTTATCATTCTCTTATTTTAGAAGTTACAGGGGGGGGGGGGGGGACACACATTTTACCACTTTGGAAGTGTCTCTCGCGCAAACTATTCAATTTAGAAAGAAAATGATATTAGAAACCTCAATATCATTTTTGAACACCTATCCATAGACACACCACACTATATGGGTTTGATGAAAAAAAAAATTTGGGTTTCAGTTCTAAGTATGGGGAACCCCCAAAATTTATTGTTTTTTTTTTCTATTTTTGTGTGAAAATCTTAATTCGGTTCATAGAGTACATCTACTTACCAAGTTTCAACATAGTTCTTATAGTTTCGGAAAAAAGTGGCTGTGACATACGGACGGACAGACAGACAGACATGACGAATCCATTAAGGGTTCCGTTTTTTTGCCATTTGGCTACGGAACCCTAAAAACACGATGAAACCAGCAAAGACATAATATCCAGCGTTGTTATATTACTCGCGATATAATTATTACATTGTGATATTCAACATTACGACACGCTGAAACAAAACACAACGGGTAACTTGACGGGAAAAATGTTATTTTTACCCGATGGCCGAAATATGGGTTTTGTATTATTTTTATGCATGTTTTTCTGTGAATATATTTGTATTATATTTCTACAGGCGTAGATAACATTGAAAGTGTTGGATTTCAATGATACAAAATTTATTTAAATAATACTAGATTTTGAAGCAAGAAAGTTAGCCACAAGAACACAAAATAAATATCTTTAACTAGCGACCGGCCCCGACTTCGCGCGGGTTAACAATACAATACATAAACCTTCTTCTTGAATCACTCTATCTATTAAAAAAAACGCATTATAGTCCGTTGCGTAGTTTTAAAAATCTAAGCATACATATAGACAGACAGACAGCGGGAAGCGACTTTGTTTTATTAAATACTATGTAGTTATAAAAATTGTTTTGTGCCGCACCCAGTATATTGAAGTGTGCTAGCTTCATATACTAATAGGCTAATTTGAACGTACACTAACATCGGAGTGATGTCTAAATGATGTCCTTTATTTATCGTGCGTCTCGCTTGCACCAACACATTAACGGACAAGCACGAGCGAAATGCATGCATGAGAACTAAATTAGGTACATCATTTACGAGTACATACCATTCTATACAGTCATGTGTACGTTTGAATTGGCCTGTAAGAATAATTTCAAGTAACAACAAATCAATGTTAGATACCTACTTTTTCGAATGCCACTTATGTCAGGCGTGTCTCTCTCCGCGATTTCGTCGCTTTGCTACAGGTAGCTAAAAGTACATCCGTTCGGCCCCAATTTTGGGGAAAGCCATAAGCCGCACGTGGCGCTGTCGCCACCTAGCGGCCATATCTGTGCTGATCGTAACAGACGCGTTTTGTTAGAGAGTGAGTCTTCTGTACTTAGTACTATTATTTATTCTGTGCTTATGTATTAGATTCAGCTTAAGCAGACTTGCCTATGCAGAGAGCACATATAATGTATAACAATTTATGTTAATGGTCGTTTCTCAGCATTTGAAACGTTTGAATAATGTATATCGAGCATTTAGCCCCAATATCTAATGCTTAGGACTATCTGGTGGTATATATGTTAAATTTTAGGCAAGGAGGTAAAAAGTTTAGTGAAACTTTCGAATTATAATCATTAATCCCTTCGCCCGCGGAATTGACAACACATTCTTGAAAATACTGCATAACACATTCTTGTACTAAACAAAGGCAGGTGCCTTTTCATTAAAATAAATGTTTAACGTAGGTTAACTTTTCAAAAATCAGTAATTCAGTAATTCGTGGAGTATTTAGTTTTTTTATAGTTTACTCAAATTTTCATTCACTCTCATACTGAAAATTTTTGTTTAATTGAATTTATTTGTTTATTTTCATCCAATGAATAATAAATAAATTTTATAAAATAGGTATGTATAGCTAAATCATCACTCTATCTTATCTTATCTTAAAATTGTATACTACATTGAAATTTTTTTACAAAGAAAATATCATTTTCCGTGCTGGATTACCCTCCCCCGTTCCTGAGCAAGAATTCAGTTAATAACATACCAATTTCGTGAAACATCGAGATTGGATACTTACGTACGAAAATAACGTATGAATGTTGAATGCTATGTAAACGTTGTTTTTAATAAATAACGTGAAAAGCGCTTTTAATTTAAGCGAACCAATTTTTAGTTTTTTTTTTCGGGATGATAAAACATTATAACCAATACAATCCCTCTATAAATAAATTAAGAAAAACAACTCCATATGGGGTCTGATTCTCGTCATAATGATCTTTTTCTGCTTACTTGGGGAGCTCAGTGTTAGGACGAAAACCTATTAATTTCAAGCACAGGCATTTGTTTTTACGAAAGCAACTGACATTCGAAATAAGAATTGAAATTAGGCCTTAGCTTAGGTTTCCTCGCGTTTCATTCATCAAAAGCCATTGGCAAATATCAAGTGATTTTATTAAATAATTTCCAAGAAACGCGCGGTATTAGTCTAATATTACTGTGTGTTAGGAAAATGCTATTAAAATTTATGAGATGAGGAATAGCCAGCGGAAACTGACAGGCCAATTCGAAATTCGACTGACATCAGAATGATATTTGAACGATGTCATTTAGTTATTTCGTATCTCGCTCGCGCCCATACAGTCATGTACGGACATTGTCCGTTTGACAAGTACAGTGTCCTATAGAACTTGCTAACTGTGTAAACAAACCGCCATATTGAAATTGTCTCTGAATGATGAATTTAATATTCAGTTTGTTTACATAGTTAGCCAGTTCCATAAAATGACAACCCACCAAAAACATTTTCATGTAAAATGTTGCCAAGACGAAACCATAAGGCTCGCACTGACAAAAAGTTATCAGATATCTTGTAGAGCCAAGCTTCTAACACTACAGACCTTACCTTCACAGACTCTACACCTTAGTCAAAATATGTGGCTTGACCGCTTCGTCACATGGGCGTCAGGTGAAATATGTATTCACTATTCATTATTTTTTATTATAAAATAGTTCTTGTAATAATGAAACGGCCAAGCCACATATTTTGACTAAGATGTAGAGTCTGTGAAGGTAGGGCCTGTAGTGTTAGAAGCTTGGCTCTACAAGATATCTGATAACTTTTTGCCAGTGCGAGCCTTATGGTTTCGTCTTGGCAACATTTTACATGAAAATGTTTTTGGTGGGATTTCACATCTTTTTGTAAGTTGCATATGACAATCTTCTGATTTAAAGGGTTGCGGGTGATTTACTATTAAAAATCCTGAAATACGTACTTGGGGGGCATCTTTTATATACAATCTGCTTTTTACTGATTCCCCATACAAACTTCAACCCCCTTTTTCCCCCTAACCCCTTTTTCCACCCCTTTTCACCCTTACGGGGTGATTTTGGAGTTGAAACTATTTTATATCCTTCCCCATAACAATAACTATCTACATACCAAATTTCAACGAAATCGGTTCCGCGGTTATCGATTTCCCATACAAAATTCCACCCCCCTTTTCACCCCCTTAGGGGCTAAGAATTTCAAGTTTTTGAATTGTTTTGTTGTTTGTGGACTAATACTATCTCACATACCAAATTTCAGCTTCCTAGGACTTCAGGAAGTACCCTAGAGGTTTTGATGATCAACAGTGAGTGAATGAGTCAGTGACGAAATCGGGGTTTTTTAGACATTAATAAAATCCAAAGTATAAGAGCTATGTAACTGAATTTTTTTTATGCTTAATAAGTCCACTATTGACATCATATCCCGAGAGTTTTGTTTATCTGGTATAATCCAAACCCAAGTTAAGAGGGTTAAAAAAACGACGAAGCGCTTCGAGAAAAGGTAGGTAGTGCCCTTGAGCTTCGCTTTGCTCGTCTTGGCGGGGGCACTACTGTGCCCCCAGATTTACGGGCGAAATGCACAGTTACTGAATAACATTATTTAGATGTCATTCTGATTTCAATCGAATTTCGAATTGGCCTTATAGTAAATGGCACCCTTCAGAGGCCTGAATTTCACCACCGTGACAGGTGCGACAATTGTATCAAAATATGACATATGTGGAATTATCGGTTTCACCACGATGACAGGTGCGACAATTGTAGAAAACAATTGTCACGACTAAACATAGGGAAAAATGTATCAAATATTATAAGTAGATAAATTAGCGAGAGCTTGGAATGGCATATCGCTGCCCCAATATTACAGGGTTCTATGTTAATTAATGCCCACCTTTGCGGTCAACGTACATGTACTCATGTTGCTGAGGTGAATCAATGGGTATTAATGATCCATCAACGACTCCTCTAATTCTAGGAATATTTGCAACTTCCCTAAATAAATGCGGGAAAGCGTCGGTATTCTCCGGCCAGCGTACTTCAATCCCAAACATTTCGTTGACTATTGCAGTCGTAACTCGTTTGATACACCGATGAATGGTAGCCTACTCCATGACTATCTCCACTAACGTGATATTGAGATCCCGATCCCATCTAATGCAGTGTACAAAGAATTTGTTGGCAAGGCGTCAAAGCTTTGTTTTTTGGCGTTGCATGTTCAATACGTGCACCAATTTTATTTATACTCTACACTTACTTTACTAAGACGGAATTTTTCCCATAAGCGTTCTGGCTCAAATATGAGCCGCTGGGAGCTGACAGATTAAATGAAAAATCTGTAATATCAAAGAAAGTCTTTATATCTTCTTATATGTGCGAATTCATCAAGATCTATCACTAGCGTCACTACTACTCGCATGGAGAGCCATTTTGAACTACGCGTGTAGCAACCACGAAATACTACAATTGCCACGCAAATCCGACACAGCTTCAATCTCATGTCAAGATTCACCGAAAATCCTACAAATATGTCGACTAAAAATAATAATTATTGTTTCAAAATATAATTGTAATACATACAATTGTAGCAAAATTCCTGTCATGTTTGTAAGCATTTGTATAGAAAATATTTCATAAAAATTGTAATATGTCACCTGTCGCTTGACAATTGTAGCTCGACATATGTCACTGACAATTGTAGCCGTGGTGAAATTGGGGTATTAGAACCTGAAACGGTACTCATTTGTCCAGCAATAAGAATCAAATTATCTAATAAAAAGTAATTTATCCGTCGACCTAATTTCTAATTTATTACTGGGAAATAAAACTTGTATACGCCTCAACTTGTTTGTTAAGTTTAATGCGTGTGACACGCACTCGGGCCGTTTTTAAAGAGTGGCATCGCCGAACCGGGTCTAATTGAAAAACTTTTTGGCGCACAACTTTGGCTGTCGTAAATTGTTTTTGTTTTCCATTCCAGCTACGGAGACGATTTGTTCTGAACGATATATACGTGATTTGGTTCCAATTTATATGCCACTAAGATTAACAATATGGTAATATACATAATAGCATATTCGTTTGACACAAGTGGCATTTATATTATAGTTATTGTCATTGAATACATTTGAAATAAATCTCAGTAATCAGCCTTTATTAGTTCGAACTTAAATACTGACATCTAATATGCTCTTCGTACCGCCGCGATTATCGATGAAAACTACCTACCTACGCTTAAACTGAAACAAGAATTAACGCTAAAAAATTGAATCTAGTTCGAATAGAATTTAAGTATACCTATCCATATCGAATGAATAAAAAATATCAATCGCAGGTCCAATCGCATGTCCGCAAACGTGATCGCGGCTCGCGGCGACAAATTGAAAACGTCGAATCCATCGCGGTGTGTTTGGGGAGCTCTCCAGCTCTCTAAAAGAGCTCCGCATTTCAAATGTATGTGAGTGTGGACAGGACATATAAGTCGAAGGTTTCATGTGGACATTACATTTGATTTTTTATTGTGTAAGCCGCAATTACATTTCTTCACTTGCTGATAGCCATTCCTTTAAACTTTCAAGAAAATAGCAACGCTGATGAAGTGTAAGCCTGATAAATCTTATTGTGATATATTTTTAGTATCAAATTTATTGTGATCGTTAATTGCTCATTTAAAGTCTATTTTTTAATTTGATAGACTAGAATGACATTTCATAGTATGAAATGACATTTTATGTTCATACTATGAACTGTCATTTCAGTCTACCGAATAAAAAAATAGACTTTAGGTCCTACTATCTGCCTATATTTGGTTAAAATTCAACATGTTTCCTCATCCCTATTAGGAGCATCTTAACCTTTCGTGCAAAGTTTTCATGTAAACCGTATCTTTGCGTACTTCCCAGTTTCGCCGAACTCGGCGGAGTCGACGTCATTCCCGGCATACATTACCACACGTTATACTCTTATAACACTCGTACAATCTCTTTGAATTTCAAATTAGCTATGCGACATTCCGAATATTCCGATGTGCTGGCTGTCTTGAATGTTTAAGCTTTGATTCCGGTGCAAGTATAAGTTTCAGCTTGGTGTTTTTATTATTCACTTGTTTTACAAAATTAGACCGCTAAAAAGCTTTTGCAAAAATTTGAAAATTAGGTATTCTCTTCTGACACTTAAGTACCTACTGGTTCAAGCGGTCATAAACCTCAACATCAAAATTTCTATAAATTCGTCAGAAATTTGGTCAGTTTCTTCGCTTCTTATCCAAAATACCTACACAAATAATCAGTTTTTTTATGTGACAGTGAGATGAATAAAAAAAATACAATTACGGGAACTAAAAATTAGGCTTAGAAATATTCTAAATCCCTAAAATTTATCGAAATCGATTACCAGAGATCTTTTTCATGAATTATTACTCGTTATAAATGTTATAAATTGTACGAATTTCTCGCCATTAACCTCATAAAATTACGACATTTTGCCGAGACAAAACGTTTTGTGAAAAAAAGGCTTGCAAAACATACATTTTACTTAACACTGATTTAAACTTTCACGATTTTTACACATTATTAAATTATACAACGGGACTTAATCGCGTCTTCTCCGAGACCACGGGGACAACGCCGTCCTCGAAACGTCGGAGGTAAATCTTAAAACTTAGATACGCGATTAAGTCCCGTTGTATAATTTAATAATACATTTTACTTCCCTCTATTTAGTGAAAATAAAACTAATAACAGGTGTAAATACTTGCTTATAGTTTATAACATTAGGACGTTGTTCCGCGAGACAACGCAAATCGTTTAAGTAGCTAACTTTGTATGTTGTATGAATACGAACTCCCTACAAAGTAAGCCCCGATTCCCAACTTCAAATAATGTATTCTCAAAGGTACTGAGAGTTCAGGAGGATAGAGTTCGAAGGACTAGTACATCATGACCTTGAGATTTGTATTTTTACAAGCTTTTATTTAACTGGCAATGTAAATATGTAGTACGGGTCAAATCTTGCAAATTAAATTTGACCCACTTCCCGACTTCCAATGAAGCTGAAAATTTGCATACATACATAATGTAAGTCGGATGACAATGCAATATTATGGTACCATCGAGCTGATCTGATGATGGAGACAGGAGGTGGCCATAGGAACTCTGTGATAAAACAAGACAACCTAACTGTGCTTAGGGTTTTTAGAATTGTCTCGATGAGTATTTAATTAGTTGCCTGTGGAAAGAAAAGTACAGCTATAAACGCCTGTACCAAAAATGAAAATTTTGCCAAAAACTTATTTAAATTACGAACTGAACAGCAATCATACTCTCATCTGTTTAAAAGTGTCAACAAAACTTAAGATAATAATCTGTGTGTTACCTACATTTTTGGAGTGCTTAAGAGACCTAGGCTTAAAAAGAGTGAGAGGAAATTTCCTTAAAGCTATACATGGACCTCTCAAAGACCTTAATGTCACCAGAGCCTGTAAGCTTAGAATATGTAGCTATTCTACAGCCGTTTTATGTCTTTAGGTGATAAAATAAGTGCTAAGTGTCGCCTAATTGTTTGTTGGGAATAAATATTAGGAAATATAGGTAGGTGGTGTGAATTTCGTTGTAGTCCGCAACAAGAATGAATGCTATATTCCGGTACATTCAGCTTAGTTTACTTCAGTTATTTACAAAGTATTACGTCTTATGACATTAACTAGCCTGGGGTAAGGCAGAAATAATTATGTAATTATAAAAACAAAAACAACTTTGTCTGTCAATGGGTTGAAGTAATGCGTAATTGCTAGAGATAAACGTACAGATCTGACAGATTGGTTCGGTTTCTACCAGATAGTTTCCGCTTCTGCGGGCGAATCTGTCAATAGAGATCTGTCCACATACAAATATGTGCCTAATGCCCGCGATAGATACATTGATAGATGTTTCCGCCAAACGTATCTGTCAAACAGATAGTACGAGCTTATCCTGTACTTACGTACTTATCTATTTCTTCTTCTTTTTAGCCCTTTTCAATCTTTGAGATGTAGGCCTTCTTTAAATTTTTTCCATTCTCTTCTATTTTGTGCTCTTTGTACCCAGTTCGATCCATCTGTTCTTTTGATATCGTCAGACCAACGCATTTTTGGTTTTCCTAACGTTATGTACCTAAGATATTCCTAGTTAATTGGTTTGGTGAAGCCATTACCCGAACTCTGTGGGCGATAGGACGCGCTCTTGTGAAGTTTGCCTGTGGGGAAATACTCTGATTACTCGGTGACAGGTTTTTATTACGTTTTTAGGACAAAATCTCAAAGTTTGTAATCCTCTTAGATCCCGAGGGGATCTGATTATGTAGCCGCAATAAAACATGTCTTGTTTCAAGGACTTTTTTACCTAATGTTAGTTATTTCTCTCATTTGTGTTGGTGTTGAGAAACAAAATTTAACTCACATTATGATTACAGTGATACCTAGATGGATATTTACATACGCTCATTTAAAAAAAAACAGAATTGTTATCGAGTAAATGTATGTAATCTTATAAACACTTAAAACCGTTAGTTCTTAACTTCAACCATATTATGCAATAAATCAAATGAATGATTCAATAAAAAAACCTGCATTTTTTTTTAATTTTCAAATCCAAGATTTGCGTAAAAGTTAAAAACATCTAGTTTAAGCAAGTAATAGTTGAATCGCCAAAATATATTTACTTTATTCCTTAAGTATTAAGTTGATTAGATCATTTATATCGCCGGCCGCATCTGCTGTGTACGTGCGACCCGATATCGGCTATTAAAGTAAAACAATCAGCAGTCAAACCACGTAAACCTCACCCATTATTAAGCCAGAAAAGGGTTTAAAATCGACCCGAACCCTTTTCCACGTAACCAGTTTAACAAAAAACCAAACACCGTTAATAAAATAGTTATGCTCTTTGTTTTTTGATCCGTTAATTTCCTTTTTTTCACAAAAACCTTGAATTAGAATGTAGACATTTATCTTTTGTCTAAAGCGTACAAAGGGTTTTACTGCGTGGCGTAAAGTACTAGCGAGATAAGCAGATAGGTATTGGGAGTGAGGTTTTTAGGGTTCTGTAGCAGAAGGATGACGAATGGGATCATATTAAAGCTAGATAAGATTCTATTTGCTCCTGAGATAGTGTCGGTAGAAGCCACCAACATTATGGCAATAATAGTTAATGTGCCTATAAATGTCATGTGGTTAGTAACGTACTATATTAATTATCTTGAATAAAAATTATAACTTTTCCCATTATATAATCAAAAGTTTCGATAGCAAATAACCTTACGTGAAACTTTATCACAACGGATTTTAAATTTCTCCTTTTTGTAATTTCCCTCGTATCTTTTGCTATGTTGCAGCACTGAAATGTATTCCTTTATTTCATCCCCAATTCTCATTGCTCATTTTTAGGGTTCCGTACCCAAAGGGTAAAAACGGGACCCTATTACTTAGACTCCGCTGTCCGTCCGTCCGTCCGTCTGTCACCAGGCTGTATCTCACGAACCGTGATAGCTAGACAGTTGAAATTTTGGATGGGTGACCGTTTTTTGCTTGTTTTGCTCTATTTTTTGTTGACGGTGCGGAACCCTCCGTGCGCGAGTCCGACTCGCACTTGGCCGGTTTTTGTATCTGGCCAGAATCCAAACTAGGTACATCTTGCAGACAAGCCATTGAATGTTAAGCTTTAGATTGCATAACTGTGATATAACTTTTGAAATTATCTTTAAAATGTACATTGAAAAGTATAGGTAGCCTACTTACTGCGAATCAATTTGAAGTAATTGAATAAACTGATAGACTTAAATTGTTTACTTCAGTGGGAAACAAGCTTAGGTAGCCAAGAGTTTCTGATGCGGCTTTCATGTCGAGTTCTTACGTTCAAATGCCAGCTCAGGACGAATGAGTTTCTTGGGACTTCAGTTAATAAATAAATATTATAAGACAATTTTACACAGATCGATTTAGTTCCACAGTAACCTCAATAATCCTCATTTTATTTTACATTTTGATAAAATGTGACATGCACAAAAACTAATTAATTATTTACCAATAGTTAGGTGTATTACGACGATATGTACCTACTAATATAATAGGTAAATACTTATAGTCATAAAAAAACATTAGTAACTCAAGAACAAAATATTTATGATAAACACGCATAGGTACATAAATGCCATTACCAGGATTCGAATCCGTTTTTGTTTGAAGAAACGTCACTTTTAACACTGACATAATAATATCCGATCTATATCGTATCTTTAGCAAATTTTTGACGTATCTTAAACTTCGAATCAGGCCGACTGGCAATTATAATTATTGTAGTGTAGACCTAACTTAAGAAGAAAAATAAATAAAACAAATATCAAATTATTGTTGGTCAAACCAAATTTGTCAGTAAATAAGGAGAAAAACAACGATACTCATCCTTTTATTTTGGGTGCTAGTACTAGTGTAAGACACATATAGTATGATTCTCTCTGTCTATATTTGAAATGAGACAGTCCATTGACAAACTGTAATATCTTTTAACCACAGTTGACACTATTTCCAGTACTTTCTCTATTCAAAACAATGGATAACACGCCGTCATATCCAGAAGTAAATTACCAGCAACGTTATTATTTCCCCAGAGAACTTCGGGGGCAGAAGATTGCTGATTTTAATCACGTCACTATAGAATTCGAGTATATGGGTCACTCCAACAAGCTTGTCAAATGAGATCCTCTTGCCAGGATAAACTAAAAGTTTAGTGAAAGTTGAAGAATTAATAAGGTGAATTCGAAAATCACCCATAATTATATGATATCAGAGTCCATTATCGGACTGACCAGACATCCGAAACTGTTACCCGAATACATCTTAGTTTGCTTTTAAAATCCATGCGTCAACGTCCACTCTACGAACTGAAATTTCGTATTCCTTATTGCGTGAATATAAGTTCAGCCGCTGGTCAGTTAAGGATGACTCACGTTAGACCGGGCCGTGTCCGGGCCGGAGCTTCTGGCGCTTCGTTTTCTATGGAAAGCATCACGTGATCACCTGTGAATGTCATAGAATAGTAGGCGCCGGAAGCTCCGGCCCGGACACGGCCCGGTCTAACGTGAGTCATCCTTTAGAGTGTTGTTGCTAGCAGTTTTTCGGACAAGAGTAGTAATTTTAAGATTTTTCTCAAAAATGGACGGCAAAGTCGTCGTTGCCGGTTAAAAAATAGGTCGCGAAGTGCGTAGTTTATGGTCATTCAAAAAATTTAAAAGTTAATAACATTGCAGTCTCGTTTTCGGGACTGCAATGTTGCATACAAATTCCATTATTAAACAAGTTCCAAACTTTTTAAGACTTTAAATGGCCATATCAAATGAAGACATAGGCCCATTAAACAGCCAAACAGACGATGAGCACTTATTATTATAATGTTGGTACCGCGACTATTTAGGTGTCTCAAATACGTTGGCGTATTTTCAGCAGAAAAATACACTTCTTTTTTTTTAAGGCGGCAAGCAAATCTTTTTAATGGTTTTACTTGTTACTGTGAAAATTAGAACGTTGCTTCTGTAAAATATTTCTATTTCTTGCACCATTTTTGAGAAAAGCACTATATATGACTCGGCTGGAAGGCTACTTGCTGGCTTCGGATTCAATTAAACGGACTCCCAAGGTCGTCCGTTTAAAACGAGTCCTCAGCCTGCAAGTAGCTACTTCCGAACCTCGACAATAATGTACTATTACAGCCCGACAATGCAAACAAAAACACCTGAGTCACTCAAACAAAAACGTTGCTTCGATATTCTACGCAACAAAAACGACTAAATTCCTGGCACATGTTGTATAAACCCAAAGCAGTTACAGCGAGAAAAGTCGAATCTAACGATCGGAATCCCGCATAATACCCTCGGAACTCGCCAGTGGCACCCCATTACCGTGGCGATGAAGTTTTAACACACACTGTAGAGCTAAGTGAAATAAAGTCTACGGTCGGCGGTCGTTACGTCCTAGTCGAGGGTTCAACAGCTTTTAATAACAACTTGGCAGGTTTTATGCCATCTCGATCAAAGTTGTCTGGATTTTACGGGCAGACCAAATCATAACCTATAATTACCCCAAATTATTGTTCCATACGAAGAGAAACAATGAATGAATGTTTGAACTGAATGAAAGTTTATTTACAAGAAAATGAAACGTAATTACCTACCGAATTTTTGTGTTTTTTTTTGTCCGAGATAAGAAAAACAAACGACGTTCTTACCACTTAAGCCATTTGGAAACGAATGAGACTATTTATTTGTGTTTAATTTCATCAATAATCTTACATTTATTATTTTAGTTATTTAAATCTATTTTTTTATATTTCAGGTAAGTACTTCAAATGGAAAATCGAGGCAGCGAAATTGCGTGAGTTAGAAATATAACAACCAGGGGCCTATTGCATAACATTTTACAACTCATAATACAAGCGGACGCCTCTGTACATTCCCTTTTATTAGAAAGAGACTTCCGCTTGTATTATGAGTTGTAAAATGTTATGCAAATGTTAGGCCCCAGGACAAGTCATCAAAATCGTCTTGATTTACCCGATCCTCCCGACTACCCAATGATCCCCTACTTACCTAAAAAAAAAAAGTTTCTACAAAGCTCACAATCAGTGCAGCTTCTGATAGGAAGTGTAAACTTTCTTCATTTTCCAAAACATTTAATGTAAATAAAATTTAAATAACGAAGCAAAACGTAAAACGATTTAAAAGTTATAGTTACGCGCTCCAATAAAAACGTTTTGAAAAACGTTTTTCGAAACTTCCGAACGGACTTTTCTAGCAAATAGTTAAACATCCGAAACCTTAAAACATTTGATATTCGAACACACTCGCCGTGTTTCGGCACGTTCGCGTTCGTTCTAAATTTGAATTCCGTAGCGCTCTTCTACTCGTCTTTTGCCACGTACTGGCTGAAGTTAAGGATGAATTTTAAATTGTATTAGAACGGTGTAGTCCCTACATTTTAAAAAGTAAAGTTTGTTTTGAGCACGATACAAGAATTATACAGTGTGTAAGTCAAATACGGGCAATAAATTAAACCAGATATAGAATTTACCCGTCTTATCATTAATTAAGATGTTTTTTTAAGTTACACTTAATTATGACCCCGTGATTAATTTTTTCCACATGTACCGAGCAGCAATGTACTGTAAACATTAAGAAACAAGATGATAATGGCATTACGAGATACGAGCTTTTCATAGTAACTGCCAACAAGCGTTGACAGTTACTTTAAAAAGCTTGTATCCCGTAACGTGTGTGGTGTATTACATTGCGGGCCGAATTATTTTGTATGGTTATAATTTTCAATGCATTTCTAAGTAAAATCTATCTCAATATACTTTTTAGGTCCTATGCTAACCACCGTTTAAATATTCGCCCGTATTGGATTTACACACTGTATGTACGGTACTTATTTTTTTGTCATTATTGCTGTGATGCATAAGTGATATCGAAATCTCATGTGAGCCTATTCCATCTTAGACAAGAATCTTGTCATTCCTAAGGACACGCCAAGAGTAGGTACATAAAGTTATGGATATATTCAAACTTACCTTATCCATGGAAACTAGCGAATTTTAGGAGTTAATTAAGCCTGTATCCCCTGGAAGCGGGTAGGTATCCAATATTGTTCAGCCTATATTGAATAACTTTGACATGCTTAAAATAACATAAAACTTGTCATGAACAATTACGTAGGTACATACAAAACTTCTACGCGCTCTAATTTCTTTGTATTTCAATTTCTAGCAATGCTAAGTATTTAGTACCAGGCATGAATATTAGGTAATATTTGTCACTTGAATGTTCATGTCTTTCATGTTAATTCAAAATTCAAATAAATATTTTGCAAATAGGTCTCAAGGGTTCTTTTACGAATCAATACAACATTTTAATACGGCCTGATTCGAACTTTAAGATAGTACGTCAAAGAGTGACGTTTTTTGTTCTTTTGAAACTGACATGTCCGATCCATATGGTATCTGTAGCAAATTTTTTACGTATCAGCCCGCTCAGTGACATCTTACAGTGACACGAACAAATACCTAGCAACAATTATAAATGCAATGCCACAGAATAAATAATAGTACTTGGTACAGAAGATTCACTCTCTAACAAAACGCGTCTTTTACGACAGATATGACCGCTAGGTGGCGCAAGCGCAAGCAGACACCAAAATTGGTGTGGACCGCAGGTACTTGTAGCGACGCGACAAAATCGCGGAGTGAGCCACGTCTGGCAATGCGTTATATTAGAATGCCGTTTTGAAATGAGAGTGTATCGATTGTATGTCGGCGGCTATTTTGGTTTGACTCTTAAAACGTCGATAAGAAATACACAAAAATAAACGACAAGTACAATTGGAACGAAAATGCAAACAGCGTGTCAGATATTCCTCCCAGTTAGAATATTCCAGTATTTCTATTGCAGTGCGCTGCAGTATTTTATTCCGACTATCTGAAGCCCGGATTTACGAAGCAAGCGAACAGATGGTTTCGTTTAAAATGAGAATCGTGTTAGGATCTTGATAGAGGTCGCTCAACTTTGGACATGGGTGATTGGAAATTGATATATTTTCGTATATGCACTCGTAGTTTGTGGAAATTTTTAGATAGGGTCAGTGTGGCTGCGTCATTGCGAGTTCATGAATTTGTCACAAAACGCAAGTAGTAAATGTTACTTACTTCACACACAATGAAAATAAATACTAATCAATGTGTAAACACAGCAACACTTAACCGTATGTCACACTAACTTTTATTGACCTTCTTAGGTTTAATGTAGGTCTACGTACCTAAGTACCTATATCGCCGCTATACTTACTCAACCTCGTATCTGCAACACTCATTTGATGACAAAAACACCCGTTTTCCGAATGAAAGAAAAGCGACATTTCCATCAAATGATTGTTGCAGCTATATGAGGTTGAGTAAGTATAGCGACGATATGAGTGCTGGGTTGCCATATTGCGAACTATGTAGTATGACACAGTTCTATCTTGTGTTAATTTTATTTACCTTATGTTTAAAACTATATAAAAGCAGAAATGTTAAACATCTCGCCGCATAAGTAGGTATACGTACTTATGTATGAATACAATTGTTTATACAGTGTGTGGCCTATAACGCGGGCGAAAAATTAAAACGTAGATTCTACTCCTCAAACTAGACAATGTTTGTTCAGCGACTTGTAAAAATAACTTGTGGTTTGTATTTTAAAACACTTTAAAATTTAATCGAACACGCAATGTATTACGAAATTGATTAGCCTGTACGGTGACAAGACTGACGGGCAATGTCAATTAGACGGAATTTAACACGTTCGCAACGGCAAATAATTTTTAAGACTTTCCCTGGGCACGGCACAGGGTCTGTTAGATCCGATGCATGACTTTATTCTATGGCGTTAACGGGTCGATAATAACCGTTGGGTATTCTCTTAATTAATTGTTATTATCTACGTTTTTACGATGAATTATGCATATATTTTTTAAATAACATATTCTTTGATAGTCAACCTAGTCACTATTCAATTCGTAGGTAGATTCATTTTAAAATGAAATTGCTGGACAAAAAACAATTTGTCGGATCTCTTACACCCGATATCCGCACTGGCTGTTCAGATTGTCGATATTTTTGTAGTGTTGGGGGTAGAAATAAAACATCGATATCGAAAAATATTAATTTTGATATGGTGATAGACTTATGTGATACCTACTAAAGACAATATTGCAACTAGTGAACAAGTAGTAACACTACTTAAAATATGTTATACATTTTAATTTTTTATTTAAACTAATTTTACTTTTAAACAATATTCATATTATTTTTTTATAATGTCCGTTTTTTTAGAATAAGAAACAAACGTAATCGACCATCATTTGTCTAATCTTAAAAAAACGGACTTCAAATTGAATGTATTTTTTTATTATAATAACTATTATGCAGTTATACCTTAGACTTATGTGATTTATTATAACATTCACGACAATATGTTTTTCTACACGCTTCGCACATAGTTTTAACCTTCTTTACTTTATTCCCGGCTTCTTTGCTATTCAATGTTAGTCGTAGTTTGTCATAGCATCCTGAGCAATTTCGTTTTTTTGGGCCCATTTCAAAACTATGGTTTGCATTGCCTGTCGGCGTTGCCATTTGATCAGTTTCTGGCATTATCCTTTGTTTTTTCAGAGAAGTGTTAGACAATTCGCTTCATGATCGATAATTCACTAATTGTCACACCCACACACTTGGACTGCACTAGCTCAACTAGACTTTCATCTAGTACGGCTATCGGGTCATCGGGCATCGGATCTTGACGACCCGATGGCCGTACCAGATGAAAAATTTTTTCGCCCTGGTCGGCATGGGGTCGAAAGTAACCGATACGTATTTTATTACCTATATTGCTTATATTCCAGTAGACATTGTCAAAACACTACCTATCCTTTTTTTACTCTTGCTACATCCAGAGATATCTATCCCGCACCAGCGTACGGAACAGCAAATTATCTCTCGCACCGAAGGAAAGTTCTACAACGGTTACATTCGACCCGATGCCGTAGTGAACGTGTTAAAGTACATTGAAAATATTATTTAGTTTGTTTGAAAAAGGGACAATTTTAAGAATACACAATTTCAAAAAGTTGTTGAACAAAAGTTTTATTGTTTGAGGAGTAGAATCTACGTTTTAATTTTTGGCCCGCGTTATAGGCCACACACTGTATAATATTCTTCTCAATGATATCGATGGGGAGAATCACATCTTAATTTTCAGTTGTCACAAAGTTTCCAATTTAAACTGAATTCAAAACAAAATATTTCATTACGACACCTCCTGACAATAGAATGAACGCCACTTTGTGAAATAGGTAGACATATCGAAAACCGATACGAGTACTAACCAGTCTTTTACCAAAGGTTGCAAGCGACGTACTTTTTGTGGTGAAGCAAGTCTTTTTAAAATGAGAAAGCTGAGGAATTCGTAGCAAATGGGGTCTCCTTCGGCTGTCAAATTTGCTTGTGTGCCAATGTAGGTAGGTGTCACTTGGGTATATGTTACGTAACAATACGCGCAATGTCGCCTTTGTTTGAGTTTGTAAACATATTTCGTTTATTTGTTGGAGCTGAAATAATTTTGTGGGAGAATAAATTGGACTCGTATTTTATGAAGTGTCCATGTTTAATTAAACAAGCGAGAAAACGATGCATGGACTATCATTGATATTCAGTTTATCGGAGTAGCTTGAAACAATCGAGTCTTAATTTATTCGTGTACGTAATATCTTCATAATTGTTATAAGTATGTGTCAGCATTGCGATACAGCGAGGAAATGTCGCCAGCATCCTTGGTACAATGCCTCAAGGGCCTATTTTAGATTTAAGCTAGTTTTTAATTTCTTTTAGTAATACACTGTATATATCTTGTTTGTAAATAAGTATGTGTACGTTACATACAATTTTAAGCGCAGGAGAGATTTAATACAGAATATCAACGAGCTAAACTGATGTGCAATTAACTGTCGACCGCGGTATTTCAGACCTTCAAGAAGACTGGAAACTGTTAGTATTTAATGAGAATTTTTTTCCGAAATAAAATTAGTAAAAAATAAAATAAAAATACTCAAAATGCTTCCATAAATGTTAAAATAGGTTATATCTTTATTAATTGTGACCTCCATTGTAGAAAATAAAACTTGTTTTACCAAAAAGTTAATAAACAGGATAAACGTGTGATCGTCTCACTTAAAATACAATGGTGACGAACGATCCATTAACATTTACTGAGAGTGTGGGGTCGGTCCTGCTCACGTCACTATTGTGAACTCCGAATTGTACATTATTTTCTATGATCTTTAAAACACAAAAACGATATTAAATACAATTTTCTAATACGAGGGTACAGCGCTCAAAGTATTATTACTATAAAACTATTTCAAAAGATAATAATACACCTGCCAATCGAGATCCCGAGTACGCTGTATCGTATAAACTATATCGAAGCTGAGCGAGCCCATTACAGATATCTCGCGGCATGATAGTGAGATTAGAGGCTCCGTCTCAGTACGGGGCTTACCTTTGTACAGTCGCCATCAGATATATCGGAGCGACCGAGGTGCTCATAAATATCTCAACACACTCTAAAGCCTTGACAATAGAGGCGTGTTCAGATATTTGCGAGCGCCTTAGCTGATCCGATATATCTGATGGTATGGATGGACGACTGTACACGCGAAAACCTATAGTCGTAGTGATATCTCTAGCCACGAAAACCTATAGTCTCTATTGACTATGATACCTCTAGCGCATAAAGTAAAATCATCGATTGCGACCCTTTTTTATTTATCAATAAAGTTCTGCACCTGCCAGACAGACTCATTTCTTTAGAACCTACTCAATTAACTACAACCAGTATTTTTATAATTTCGCACTACGTACTGCTACTCAACACTAAAAAAGTAGCATTGCTAATAAAATATAGGTATGCCAAATCAACACAACAGCCATGAAACACAATAACGATAGCAATTACATTTACTGAATAGCATCAGCGATCTGAACCCTAATCGTGCTTTCTCAACCGCCTACCTTTCTTTAATATTATATTGAAAAACATACTCTATTATATTGGGATAAGGTTTAAATTTGACGCGACAGGAAATCCAAGATAGGAGGTTTTGGCAGTCATTGTTGACGTATCTCCGTCCGTCAGTCCACATTTAAGCCGCTGTGCCGATATTACTGCATTAATGTTGGGAATGTACAGTTTCCCGGCCTATTGTTGGAGTGCTAGGTATTTAACCGTATTGTATCGGTTTGATTCTCAAGCTTTTGGTGAAATAACTGAGATGTTATTAATTTTATGGGGTTACTGCTTTTGTTGAAGCGTTCGGATGTTTTGTCGTAAGTTTATTTTGGAATTACCGTCGAAATATATTTCCTGCCTTTTGCCGGATTATCTTTGTTAATTAATCCTTGTAATTGTTTGACATGTATAAATGAATTAATAATAATAATTTAACATTTCCAATTATAATAAGACATAATAAACGAATCGTCTTGTTGTCTGGGCAAAATTGCTAGAAGGTACTTTACGCAGACAACACAAGACTAGTACTTATCTCTTCGTATCGAAAGCTTAAGCAACATCTAAAGTAGGACACGCGGTTCTTCTCAACATTTCTTGAAGGTCTTTTAACAGTATCTTTACCTATTTGTCTCATGAATTATTACTTACTAAAAAACAATGATGTTAACATAAAATATAGATAGGTAAATTAAAGTCGTACCTCATCAAAACAACAGCGATTGCGATTGCGAGCATAGCTTAAAATTGAATAAATGCCTCCTCCATATTGAACAAAATCCAAAAGCTGAAACGACAAAAGAATCTATCGAATCATTGAACCTGTTCACAAAATTCCACGAGAATTTGTTCAGAATTGCGACCTGTAGAGGAGAAAGCATTTTTGGCCAAGCTGAAACTGAGACCTTCGTTCGGTCAATGAAACCATAATTTTTTTCCCTCGCCTCACCTAGATTGCATTAGGTGTGCTAAATGTAATTCCTGGCACTATCATGGCGGAGCCAGCCGGCAGCCGAGGGAGGCGCGCCGGAAAATAGACATTTCCGCCGAAGACGTCGAGCTCCATGCTGATGTAATAAAGAAGCCAGCAATATTCAATTATTGAAACTCTGTAAAAATACGTATGTGGTTTACCACCAACAACAAAGATTAATTTAATTATTAATGTCCTTAATGCTTAGTAAACGGTGTAACAAAGATACCACTTCGCCTATAGAGTTCGCCTTTGTTGTATTTAATTTACTCTGTAACTACGTTTCTCGTGTTTTTATTTCTATGTGCAATAAAGTATATACATACATACATACATACCACTTTTAGTAAAGAAAGATAGATTTGATTTGACATTTAACGCCATGAAATATCACATTTTAAGAATTAATTTCAACGAGATGCCTAAGGTAGGATTATGCCTCTTAACGCATTTTCGAGCTAGGTCTTGGAAACAGTCTTTTTCATGGATTTCGCGGTCTTACACGAGTAGGTATCCCTCCATCTATTGTGATCTGACGTGAACTCCTCCAAAGTGTTCGTATCGATGTCAAAAGCTCAAAAGCGACCAGGGCGCGTAGACAACATGCCAATCGCTAACGCTCCGTAGCGAACGAAACACAACTGTCACTGTCACACTATTATATTCGATGGCGAAGCGAAAGCGATCGTCACCTTGGCTAGGCCGGCAGGTCACATTTTGCGCAGTTTTTATATAAGTTATGGATGTATACTGTTGCTGTTCCTCTCCCACTCATACACATCCCTCTGAGTCAGCTTCTAACTTGGGCCCAACTCCCTGAATGGTCTCGGATCGTGTGTAATTGCAAACATGATCAATGTTTAACCCAATTGACGTCGCTCGGTTGCACTTCCCTCCCCACTTGTATTGAACAGTCGCCATCAGATATATCGGAGCGGCCGAGGTGCTCAAAAATATCTGAACACGCACTCTAGCGCCTTGACAATAGAGGCGTGTTCAGATATTTGTGAGCACCTTGGCCGCTCCGATATATCTGATGGCGACTGAACGTTGTTGGACTATGACCTCAGCCCCAATCAGATTTTACAATTTCATACGGTTTTGATCTTATTTTGATACTACCTTGAAGATCGCTTACAGGGATTGCTTGTAAAGTGAAGTGAACTGAAATAACTAGCCGAACTTATCCTAAAACTGATTTTGTAACAGGTAACATAGTCCGCAAGTCCTATTTTGTGATTGTCACAAAATATTTTGTAACTGTTATCCATAATTTCAGTGTGAAAGTTTTACGTGAGATGCGCGCCAATCACCAAAACTTTAAACCGATCTTGGGGTCGTATCAAAACCAGTTCAAAACCGTAACGAATTATCGCCTTAGAATCAACCACCGTAAATTGCTTTCTTGTCTTCAATTTGTTTATTAGGTAACACGGTTGAAGAATTCCGTTGTGATCTTATCATTGTTTTCTTTATATAAATAAACGGTAGAACAATTTTAGTGTAATGAAAGGGAGGGTATTGTTTAGTGGAATTTGTTATAATGATGAGAGGGACAATGGTACCTATTCGCATCGTTATTCATGTCTTTGTAGACAAAAGTTTTGATCTTGGGTATTAGTGATCCGACCAACATCTCTATTTAAATATAGGAAATTAATTAATATACCTACTTTCGCGTATTATACAAAACACAACAATAAGACTATTTTAAGTAAAGTAAATAGAAATATGATTAAAAATATGTTTCTATCATTTCTTTTTGTAAGTATGACGTCAACAGAAAAATAACTCAGGTGAGTTGGATAAGTTAATTAACAGCATAGTTTAAAAACCTTGAATACAGTTTAAAAACCAACATTGAGAGTACCAAACACATACAGATATTTATCGATAAATTGAATATCACCTAAGTATAAAGACACGTAGAAATAACCATGGAAATTCGCAGTTGTTAAAAACAAATTCAGCAATTTGTGTTTTTAAATTAATTAGGCACTTAGGCACACGGTATCGGCCTGTCAGTTAGAACAAAAATTTGTCAGTTCCAAACAACTGACAGGCCGATACCGTCCGGCGGACTGTTAATCAGTGGGATAGTTGTGCCGTTCTCGAGAACGTTCTCAATTTACTATGGAAAATATTCTCGAGCGAGAACATTCCCCATACAAAAGGGAGAACGTTCTCGAGAACGGCACAACTATAAGTGGGCCCCTTTATAGGTTCAGCCGTATACACTAGTATACCATATAATGTCTAAGCTAATTACTCGTTCGTGCTTGAGACTGCAACACACACCAATACCTAGTTAAGCAAACTACTTGAGCTCACGTCAAACGGCAAGCGTCTATTAGACTCGAGTAATGGAGCTTTAGTTACACCATCTCGAGGTATTTAATGATAGCTCGCGGCATCGCTGACTTTGTAGCACCGCGATTCGAGACTTAGTCTTATTGTGCTTTACAGCTAGTGAAATGAACTAATATATATGTAATTTACTAAAAAAACTGATCAAGGTCTCCAGTACCCCGGGCTGGGATCGAACTGGGCCCCGTTTCTCAAAAGCTTGTAACTTGTAATACAAGTGGAAGTCCCTTTCTAACAAAAGCTATCAAAAAGTGACATCCGCTTGTGTTACAAGTTACAAGCTTTTGAGAAACGGGCCCATGGTATCATACTCATTCGCGGCAGATGTCTGGACCACGCGGGCCACGTTAGCGAGGATCGAGCTTCCTCAAGTAGCTTAATATGTAGCTTGTATGTATAATGAGGTATGCTCTGAGGAATTAACGAAAGCCTTTTTGCCCAAGCTGAAACGAAGACTTTCGCTAACGCTCAGTCAATGACGTCATCCCCATAACACTATACGGATATGAGTTGTCACGATAACATTTGAATATCGCCTCCGTTAGTTTCAATTGCTTCAGTCCTATAGTTAAACCATATACGGTCTCGATTCAGAGTAATTACGTATCAGAATCACAGAGCCTGTGTTACTAACTTAACCTATCTTAATTACTGGTGTGTTCCCGAGTAGTCTCGTATATGTGATATGTTAACCAGATACCTGTTTATTAGGTTAGCTTTCATCTATAATACTCATAGATAATACCACAGGGGGCCCGATTCGGATTTTGAAATAGACATCTTTTAGATATCTTTTAGACATCCCCAAGATACGATAACGAATATTATTATGTTTAAGATCTAACCTGTCAAATTTGACATTTCCGCGATTCTGGAGATACTCTTGAACGATTTCCACAAGATATGACTTAGAGATCCAATTCACATCTAATAGATATCTAAGTCTATCTAAAGTAAAAGTGATATTGGTTGCCCGAATTGCGCTGCAAAAGAGATCTAGTTGATATCTTAACTATAACGTATCTAGAATCGATGTAGTACGTGTCGTCTCTTATGAATATCTTGAAGTTCGAATACGGCAGAGGGAATAATTATTTATACAAAGTAACTCCGAAACAGTGACATTTGAATTTTGATCAACATCAAAGACTTTTTTGTGTATGTTAGTTTGTAATCTATGGGCCTTAAATACCTGGTAATAATTTTTTTTTCTGGTTAGTCCTTGTTTTTGGATTAGCCTTTGTTCTGTACCGCAAAATGGGGTGAGTAGGGTCAAAACTGACATTCAAACCTCGATAACATTTTATTTTTACATACCTATGCAAACTGAATGGTGTATAAAATAAGTGTTCCGGACGTTTGTATTTTAGTTTTTATTTTATTTTGGGTAGTTCCATTTCATAACTTTGACGATAAATAGGAAATCCCACCTCACCCCGTAGTCCCTCGTAATTGGGGTGAGATGGGATTTCATACAAAGGTGATTTTGGAAGTTTTTTGGATCGATTTTTTTTAATATGAGTATTACTATAGCTCCATTTTAAATTGGAATACAATATTTTTGTAGCAGTAGCCTTAAAATTCCATCTCACCCCCCTTTCATCCCTTCTCTCCCCATTCATAACCCAACTCTCCCCGCGAACCCTACTCACCCCATTTTACGGTATGCAACTTTTATTTGTATAAAATAATAGTATTTCGGAGCTTTTCTAAGGGTACCGAACCTGCATACCATTGCAGTATCATTTTATAATAAAATAGCTAGTGATATAGTCAAGAGAACTGCCGAGCAAATTTTTAAAAATATGTATAAGAACTTATTTTTAGCGTAGTGTAGTATACTATATATATTACATATTTTTTATTTTTGTTTGTCATGTGAATGAGATGTACATGATGATATGAAATCTGTAATCTTTGTAAGATAAAAGGTTAAATAAGATGCGCACGGCGCGCCATTAGGGTGTTTGATTTTTCCGAATTTTCGATTTTTATCTGACTTTGCTCGAATTCTGGTTCTTCCTTATTAAAAGATATTATATAGCAAAAAAAATTAAAATCGGTGAATATTTAGAGGTTGCACAACATAAACAAAGTTTTCTCAAATAACCAACGACTCTACATCGGAGGGTAGAAAATGGTTTAAGCGGCTACCATCAGCGGTGAGTAGTGTGATACTGAACCTTCTACATATAAATCAATTTTAACCTAACCTCTAAACGTTAATCGATTATTATGAAAATTGAAATAGATAAGTAGTTTTTAGAGTGGGGAGACTCGATTGGTGAGCAAAGTCAGGAAAAATATCACAACATTTTTTTCTCCATACAAATCTGAAACACCCTACGCGCCATATCTTTTGATTCCTTTTAATCATCTGGCTTTACACCTCTTAACAGACGTACGAACGCAATTTGAAGATATTTTCACCTCCCTATTGAGTGTACACCATAAATCGTCGCTCCTTAATTTTAATAACTGATCATTTATCAAGTGCAAATTGGCGAGATACGTTTATTTATTAGCTACCCGAAATTTTTAACAGGATACATAATTAGATTCAATTTAATCTCGCTGTTTTTTTGTTGAATGTTTTTTCTTATTATTCTAGCTTTAATTATGGACCTATTGGCGATTCATAAAGCTGGAGATTATTTATTCACATAAAAATGAGAGAGCCTTAAATAAAATAAAATAAAACTAAATAGTTATCTTACGCTCGTGCTGACACCCTGGGGCCCGTTACTCAAAAGCTTGTAACTTGTATTAATTACAAGTGGAAGTCCCTTTCTAACAAAAGCTGTCAAAAAGTGACATGCGCTTGTATTACAAGTCACAAGCTTTAGAGAAACGGGCCCCTGGTCCAAAATTGTCAAAAATACTTATCGGAGTTACTGCAAGCCAGATTTGCTGGACCAGGTATGAGTCGGATCGTGAGTCAAACCCCCAAGACTTCATATTATTATTATTCATGCTCACAAGCAAAGAGATATTAGAATATAAATTCCATACATTAAACTCCCACAATGCATTCCATACAAGTTTCATCAACTCGCGAACAAGGTAGTACCTCCAGGCCTCTTAAAAATTCCTTTCAAACGAAGTTTAAACTTCATTGATCCGCGTAATTGAAAAAGTTTCTGTACCGCAATGTGTTAAATTAACATCAAGATATGAAGCGAGTTACTGAATAATTGATGTGAAAGGGTCCTTATACTCCTTATTTAAAATTCAGAATAATAATATTATTAAATTGTGATGCTACGAGTATATAAAACTTTTTAGACGCTGTTGTTCCTCAATTTCTTTGGACCATAATTTTGTTACGACCATAAAAATATTATTTTGTTTAGTTGTCTGTTTTTTGTCAGATCGATAAGGTGGAAAGTCAAAATATAAATCGGCCCATATTTGCCTCTTTGCTGTAAATAAAACTATTTTTTTTATAAGTTCATAATTATTTTTGAACAAGATCCAGATTATTTTTAACATAATTCGCTAAGCTGACGTTAGTAAATAATTGAATATGTACGTTACCCTTGAGACGAACAGATTAATGAGTGCTATACGGACTCAGAAGTCGCGGACAGGTAGATACTATCTTCTGGAAGCCAAGTTACATGATACTCTTTTCCAACCTTACGTAACACAGCTTATATAAGGCTTAATTATTAATTAACATCACAATTCTGTGATAAGTGTGGGACTCGCTCGGCATCGGCACAATCCCCAACGGAAGCCCCGAAATATGTAAATTCTTTGCCACAACGCGCATAATTCCGAAAACTTCTGAAGCGGAGTTGGAATTCGTTTAATCAGAGGCGAGTGTTACTAGATAATAAAATATTAGTATAGGAAGTTCGCGAACATTTCGATTGCAGGATTTGCTCGATAGTTCGAAAAATGAATACCACATTTTGATGCATATATATAGTGACTGTCATTTGTTTAGTAATACTTAAGTAGGTACATTATTTTCAGAGGCCGGGAACTGAGGGGCTACCGCGAAAACCGAAATTCGCAAATTGCGGGGATCTTTCTCTTTTACTCCAATGAAGGCGTAATTAGAGTGACAGAGAAAAATGCCCGCAATTTGCGAACTTCGATTTTCGCGGTTATAGCTCTGGCGATTCGTGGATGAGATTCGATTACGTCGGACGATGTGAAGCTGAGTCCGATAAAGTAGATGAATCCACGAATGGCTATTACAAAGATAAATTAATAATGAAGAATCATAACTAGTTTTGCTACAATAAGGTGAACATTTCTGAGCATATTATAGAAGTATGATGCTTGGCTTTTTGCGTTTTTCGTGTTGGATTCTTAACCCTTTACCGCATACTATACGAAGCCATATTTGGCGGATATGATGTGCAACTCTATTGAAAGCTATTAAAGTTCAAATTTAAACAAATATCTTTATTACATGCAGTAAAGGGGTTAAGTAAGTTATATCGTAGCAGGTAATGATTATATTTTAAGATTTTTATACTGTAATGTTTACACAAGTATATTGGCTCTTATGTTTATTATATTGCTTATGTATTTTTCATGTCACTATTAAATCTTGTTTTGACTTGTGAAAGAGCCCTTGAGGCCTACTTACAGATTTTTTTTTACAGAAAATTTAACTCAAATACTTATAAGATATTGAAACGACATGGATCGGATATGTCACAAGTGTCAAAAGTGACGTTTTTGTTTGAAGAAACGTCACTTTTGACACTTGTTTGACACTGACATATCCGATCCATGTCGTTTCAATATCTTATATTTGACGTATCTAATTGTTCAAATACGGATGTTACGTTTATAATAGTTATTATTTAACATTAAAATTTGACCGAAAGTCATCCCTCAAATTACTCAAGAGCAAACTAACAAATTTGTTATTCAATAGAATAGAATAGAATAGTTTATTTGTGTAAAAAAGGGTATAAATTGATGTTACATAATATTGTTTCCAGTCCTTAATTTACCATAATACACGGCGTACAAATATTCTTAAATTACAATCTAATATTAAACTTCCATTAAAATGTCACGTTGAAAAATTCAAAACACGATACAGAAACAAAAGCCAATATTTCGTGCCTTCGTCCTGAGCTCAAAACTATTACAACTTTTCAACCCTCTGATTAATTACTAAAAGTTTAATTAACACCTCCCATAATTTAAGGCCTTGTCGTGTTTGATGGGTAGGCATGCAGGGTGGCTGGGCGAATGGGCGTGGGCGGGACTAGTAAATAAAGGTAAAAATAAAATACAATACACATATTCTTTATTGTACACTTCAATACATAAAACAATACAATGAATACCTATAGCAACTCAAGAAGAGGTAAACAACAAGCGCTCTATCGCTAAGAATCTATCTCAAAAAAATAAGGTCATTAAGTATTTATCTTAACATAGTGTTGTGTTACTTACAAATACTAGGAGTGTTAGGAGATAATTGTAGGATGATATGAGAGAATGATAAATTGATTGATTAAATCATGTAATTTAGTTCTCCAGAAATAAATAAGTAACAGGACCTTCATAAATCTCCATGAGTAGTAAAAATACTTAGGTAGAATATAACTTTTCATCATACCAAATAACAGTAAATCAGTGTAACATGTTTATTAATTAATTTAGGAGGTATATGAAGTACATAGATCTATAAAGTTTTAAGCCAGTTTTATTCTTAACCGTGTTGTTTCTTCTATAACACACTTGTAGTAGACTAGAAGCTTTTCCATTTGCCCCTAAAATATGCCCATCTTGAACACCACTCTGTATTAGTAGTAGTGTAGTGTACGAACAAAGCTAATGTTCGCATAGTGTTGAAGCTCGGGATATTAATTATTAGTAGAATGGGCGGCGAGGGCACGCGCTAGTCACTCCGTTTGATTAGGTCTTGTTTGTATGTACTAGTCTTGTGGGTCTAGGCATTAGGGCATTTTTTGTACCACATCGGTAGCAAATAAGCACACGCACACACACATACACACACACACACACACACACACACACACATACAGGGTAATATACGCTTATAGCATGTTTTTGTGTTTGAATTATTAGTTTTGAAAGATCAGCAACCCTTACGTGACACCACGGCTGAATAAACCTCTTTGTCCAGATATAAGCACGGGTAGAAAAAAAAATTTGTATTACATTAAAAAGATCTGCATGTTTTTCTCAAATTATAAGTAGGTACTAATATCTTTACGAGACAAATTTTTAAACTGATCAAAATCCACAAAAAATTACGAATATCTTCAAACCATCTGCATTCCCCAATAACGACCCGTCACCCCTCTGAAAAGAGTCATAAACCCAATTTTAACACTTAAAAGTTACAAGTTTAAATGTCGCCGTATAAAATGGAACTTTATTCCAATAAATTCTCTGATTGGACGGTTTTTCCGCAGGGATATTACCATAACTTCGTACCGAGTGCCCGCGAGCCCTGGTTACTATAACAGTAGAACTAAGAGGAGAAAACGGGGGCTTCGAGCGTTCGACTTTTATGAATTTATAAAGGAATATTTCGATAGATTTTATCTACTTTTGTTAAAATATTTGGTGACTGCTCCCGTTATTAGCACTGCTAGTTAGATTTAGTTTTACCATGTTATTAAAAAAATACTGAAGACCGGATCATTAGTACAGTAGTGTTCCTTAAAAAATTCCATCCATCCATTCCAATACAATATTTAGTACTTAAGTCAAAAGATTACGACAAATATTCTAGAAATTTGTTCTTCATAAGAAAGTAACGCGATGTGCATAAAAAAAACACCATATTCAGCCATTTAAATGTCAATGCTATACAGGAGTTCCAAATTGCTCCACCGACTTTCAGAATTCTGTAATGACATTCCGATCGTACCAAAAATTGAATTTTAAATTTACGCCTGTTTGCCGCGCGACGTGTTTTGACTTTCAATTAATTGGAAAAGTGTCCAAGTGACGTCAGCTTTAAGGCGTCGTGCGCATTGGAGGGCAGGTTTTCATGCGAACAATATACATGTCTATACCTACAAGATACTTTTTGAAAAGTAATAAATAATATGGTGTGCGTAGAAACTATATGGATCGGATATAGAGTGACGTTTTTTCAAACCAAAACTTCGGCCGAATCTTTCTTGCTTTGGTTGGCACATATTTTAGTTACAGCAGTTTCGAACTAATTTGTCTCGCACGGCCCAATTTTAATAACTACCAACAACTAGCGGCGGTATTCATATTTGAAAATGAACAACTTGATCTGACATAACTCGCAGAAATAACCTTGTTTTACTTATTCTTAGTTACATAATCTGTTGGTTTCCGAATAGAAAAATAATAAATTTAGATTAACTTAAAAATATTGTTAACTTGCAACTGAACAAAAAGTTCGCGTTGAAACTGACACACCGGCGCTTTAAGTTTAGTCGCACCGAGCGCTAACGCCATCTATCGAGTGAGAATCCGTCTCAAATTTCAAGCAATAAGATTGCTGAGTAAGATTGTTGAGCCGAGTGTTATCCGCCAGTTCAAAGTCAATAAACCAGCAATGTATCGATTCAAGTTACGATTTCGAAAATCGGAAAGCCGCTTTCGGGTTAATTACGTCAGTACAAAATGACGTTTAATTTAAGTCACAAGTGGCCGTTCTGACAAATTGCCCTCCACGTCGCGCACAGACTTGTTCAAACAGTCCGTTTTCAGGCGAATTTAGTTTAAATTAATCTGTAATTAGGATTGTTCATTTTTTTTTAATGTTCTATTTCGAAAACCATTTCGAGATATGAGGTTTTCAAACAGTTTCCGACATTTGCTGCGATATAATAATTGAGGATTGAAGATATTTCAACAAATATCCTTATGACCTTAGTTTGACCTTTCTCCTGGGCTGAATGTAAAGTCATCGCATAATAAAAGTTATCGAACCATAAATAAATCCGTCACTCACGTAATTGTCAAAGTTATCATTGTCATCAATTGTCATAATTTAATTTTTCAGTTAAACCGCTCTTGTTTTGTTACGATTTGATTTAAAATTGATACCTAAACTGTAGATTTGATTGCTTAATATAAATCAAAAACCTTGTTCCTACGTGTGGGAATGATTCACAAAAATAATAGTTCGAATCCGCGAGGACCTACTTACGACGTGAAAGATGGTGTCTTGAAGTAAACATGGAATACCTACCTACCTACTTCAAGTTTAAGATAGTATTGCTGTGAGGATCACGTCGATGTAAGTATTAATTAATATTATTTACTACAATTATTTAAAAGCTCACTTTGTTAGTAGGGTCGTGGGGACCTATTTATTTTCTGTGGTAATGTAGCCAGAGTATCTAAAGGCAAACCGTTAAACAGAGATGCCTACTAGAAAGAATGAATATACAAGAATACATGGTCATACTCAAAATGCAGCCTGAAACTGCTTATTTGAACAGATATAATTGGTTGGACTGTAGCAAAGGGGGGGCTGGGACTTAGAATTTTTTTGACAAAGTGGTGTCATTATGACACTATTTTTAAATGATTGTAATGTGTAGATCACGTCAAAATAAGCATCTTTTATTGGAAAAACTTTTCTCTAAAATAAAAAATGGCCGAGTTAGACGCCTCCAAAGATTGATGTTTTTAAAGGGAGCTGGGACTTGGAGAATTTTCATTGAGAGTGGTGTCATTATGACATATATTTTAAATGATTGTAATGTATAGAACACATCGAAATAAGCAACTTTTACTTGGAAAACTTTTTACTAAAACTGAAAATGGCGGAGATAGAGCTCAAGACAGGCCAGGCTTTTAAGGCAGGTCGGTGTAGGTACGACGACGAGCGAAGCGAGGAGGAGTGTTAGGTAGAACTGCGACCTTACAGCGCGCGAGCCGAGCGAGCGAAGCGAGCGTGCCGCGGCAGCGGCCGGCGAAGCGCCAGAACCGACTTTTTTATAATAATAAAATTTTACAAGTCCCAGCTCCCTTTAGAAACATCAATCTTTGGTCGCGTCTAACTCGGCCATTTTTTATTTTAGAGAAAAGTTTTTCCAATAAAAGATTATTATTTTGACGTGATCTATACATTACAATCATTTAAAAATAGTGTCATAATGATACCACTCTGTCAAAAAAAATTCTAAGTGCCAGCCCCCCCTTTCGTACAGTCTGACCTTAATTTAGGAAATATATGTGTTGCCCATAAAAGAGCAACTATACGTAAATGTTCGTTTCAATCCAAAATGCTCAAGTTTGTTCTGGGCCCAAGTGCCTTAAAAAATCGATGATCTCCTTTGTACATTACATATCCCACAGCCGTATCTAAATAGGAATCACACGATGACCTGAAATAATAGAATATAATTAGCTAAATTAGCATGTACCTAATCCAATATCCAAACAATGGTGATTAGCCGGTAGAAAGTATCCACTGGGTGTTAAGCGACCTTAGCAATGGACGCTTGTAACAATTTTAAGAATCCAATCTCCTTAAAAATCGAATCAGTGAAAAAATATATGATGTAACTTACATTTTCTATTTTTGTTCCCCTGATTTCAGCCAACTTATGGTTGGAGTTGGATGCTATATGGATACATATATTTCAATAAAACGTAAGTTATATTATATAACTGAGGCAGATTTCTGGAATCAGCTTTCACAAATTTAGCGTATTTTGAAATTATTGATTCAGGGATTCAAATGAAACGAGTATTCGAGACGATATTATTTATAAAAACGCGTGACACTGACATTGTCGACAGTTGACAATTACAATCAATTGACAATGACAACTATTTTTTAATGCTTGTTGTTGCTTGTGCTTTATCCAATCAGCCACGACATGTAATTTACGAGAAGTCGTATCTCATATTTTCAATAAATTATAAATATTCAACCGAGCCACGAATTACTAAATCATTCAAATTGATATCTTAAATTAACCTATATTTTCAGAAAATAAAATAAAAATGGGGGTCTAAAAAAATGAACAATCCTAATTGTGAAAGATTTAAAAACCTCAAATTAATTGCAAACAGAATTTTGTCCGCTCTAGCCCACTCTGTAGTAATGTCACTGAAAAATGATAAGAGGATTGTTTTGTTTCTACTTTTTTTATTTAACTACAAATTTAGGGTATTCGGATTTTTTTTCTAAATTTGTTCTATGCCTACTTCTGAGTGCACGTTGACGTAGATTTCACAACTTTAAGCTAGAAACAAATTATCGGACGCGGCTGACGGACGCGGCTGACGCGCGCGACATAAAATAGTCCCTGGTGCAGACTTAATTATACGGCAAATGATGATGATGGAATTTCCTTTTGCAGAGTTGCTCCTTTTGACTCACAGATTGATTTAGGAAGGGGAGCCAATCGAATTTTTGATGCAAATTTTTGACTTCGAGGGGGGTGCCCCCCGAAATTTGTAAAAAATAAAGTTTTGCTATTTGGTCAAGTTTGGTATCATTTTCCTGTAACTCAAGGATGCTAAATTCATTTCTGATATTTAATTTATATGGTTTCATATAAATAATTTGAAAAAAAAATGAAAAATTAAAATTTGCTATTTTATTTTTTTCGGAATTATACATGTTTTTTTTATTCAAAATTAATGAATATATTTTTTTAATATTTTTCGGAATAAATGCCAAAATTTTCCTTATTTTAATATATACACAAAAAATATAAATTTTATGAAATAGACCTACTGTTCCTCGTTATAAAAAGTATACACATGGCATATTTATTTCTAAATAATGTGAAGAAAAAAAAAAATGTAGACCTACTTTCGACCACAAGCTCGACGAAGAGTATACAACGATGTATGTTACAGCTATTAGAATTACGGCGTTTGATGACGGTGAGATACCTTTTAGCATAATGAGTCCTTAGAACCCTTAGATCATTCTAGGAAGGAGAGCCACCTTGATTTTTGGTACGGTCGGGATGAAAAGGTTTGGGTGATTTGTCCCATAAAATCATAAATTTATGCAAGCACCTGTATAGGTTTCTGCAATAAGTTTGGTGACATTCTTGAGTAAATCAAAAGGAAGAAATCATTTAGGTGATTAAATCTTCAAAATACAAAATAATGTAAATATTGACTAATATTTAAATTATTTTCCTGCGTATAGCTACGTCCCTTAAATCGGATTAGGTTGTGCATCGAACATAAGCAATATTAAAGAGTGTAAACAAATATATAGGTAGTAAAATCTTTAAAATACGAAATAATGTAATTATTAGTCCATTTCCCTTTTTTTTCTTTTAATTTTCTCGATAATGACACCAAACTTAATGCAGAAACCTAAACAGGTGCTTTCATAACGTTATGATTGTATGGGACAAATCACACCCCACCCTTTCATCCATACCGCACCAAAAATCAAGGTGGCTCTCCTTCCTAAAATGATCTAAGGGTTCTAAGGACTCATTATGCTAAAAGGTATCTCATCATCATCAAACGCCGTAATTCTAATAGCTGTAACACACATCGTTGTATACTATTCGGTGAGCTTGTGGTCGAAAGTAGGTCTACATTTTTTTTTTTTCTTCACATTTTTTAGAAATAAATATACCATGTGTATACTTTTTATAACGAGGAATAGTAGGGATATTTCATGATTTTTTTATTTTTTGTGTATATATTAAAATAAGGAAAATTTTGGCATTTATTCGGAAAAAAATAAAATAGCAAATTTTAATTTTTTATTTTTTTTAAATTATTTATATAAAACCATATAAATTAAATATCAGAAATGAATTTAGCATCCTTGAGTTACACGAAAATGATACCAAACTTGACCAAATAGCAAAACTTTATTTTTTACAAATTTCGGGGGGCACCACCCTTGAAGTCAAAAATTTGCATCAAAAATTAGATTGGCTCCCCTTCCTAAATCAATCTGTGAGTCAAAAGGAGCAACTCTGCAAAAGGAAATTCCATCATCATCATTTGCCGTAAATCGCACTTTTTTGTCGTGTGCGCCAGGGACTAAAAGTGTGCACAGTGGAACACCCAGCGCGCCAGATTTCTGTCGCATGTCCGAAGGCTCAAGGTTACGTCCACGGCTTACCTCCGATAGTTTGCACAGTTCAGTGTATATTCATTATCTAGATACCTATAAGTCGCGGCTGTGAGCCGCGTCCGTCAGCCGCGTCCGATAGTTTGTTTCCAGCTTTAGGATATTGCATACTTGTGTATATCTTAGTTTAAAGTAGTTTCAAGTAACTCCCCTCCATGAGTTTCTAAGAACAAAGGGGCTTAACAGACACATGATGAAATCGTAATATATAAGGTTTTTTCTTTGGAACCCTAATTACCGACATAAATGTAGCGATAAGATCCCTTGTTTATTATTTTGACTATATCTATTTTATAAGATGTGCAATAAAGAGTATTTGTATAGTTAGTCAAACCAATCTGTCAGTCAGTAAGAACCAGTGTAAGACAAAATTAGTATTATTCTCTCTGTCTATGTTTGAAATAAGACAGTCTATTGACAAACTAAGTATATATTGTATTTTCCAATAAATATTATAACAACTTTGTCTCAGTTACTTACGACATTGCGCCTGCAGCACAGTGAAACTCTTTAGCATAACACGCCATCGCAATTCCGAGGCTAGACAGGATCAAGATAGCTGGCACTTGCATAAACTGTGCTATTCCAGCGTGGATTTATGCTTCCCACTGTCGTCTGGTCGCAGAGCAGCGACAGTGAAGGCACTTTGCTAATAAACCGCAGTTCTTTAGGTAGGTACTTGTTTCATGCCGGGCCACAGAGCGTAGGTACGCCACGTAAAGTGTCATTCCACTGAACTTGCTAACTATGTAAACAATAGTCGCTAGTACATTCATATTTTTTGACAGTTTCAATATGGCGGTTTGTTTACATAGTTAGCAAGTTCTATAGAATGACACTTTACATAATTGTTTGTACAAAATACGGCCACTTACACACTTACAATTTTATGACTGTGCAAAATGTTCGTTCTTACACTAAATAGACTTCGGTGTGTAGTGTAGAAGTTGTTTTCCTGATTTCATCCCCTTTGGGAAACGAATTTCAAATATCACTGGAAGCATGTGCCTTGTCTTTTAACATACGATTACATGTACACGAAAAACTTTTAGATTAGACGTGAACAATAAAAAGTATCAATTTAAAAAAGAAACGGTTTCCGAACTTTCATCCCCCTTTTGCTTAAAACTTCTTTTCGAAAGATAGGTATAAACTACATTAATGGTCATTAGAAAAACACATAACCGCGCAATTTTACGGTGTGATGAATAGAAATGTACCGGTAAAAACAACCGATATCGCAATAAAAAATCCCGAGTGAAAACTTTGTTGTAAGATGTGAATTCTAACGTAGTATTCGCAGCATGGCGCCGGATGCGTCGTTTTCGGTACCTACTTATAAATCATTTCGTATTCCTTTACATTTATAATTCAGAACGGTACAGAGATCTAGTATCGCGTTCGTAGTTATATGATCTCACACGTACCTACGCAAACATCTTTAGATTTACAAATAAAATTTGTATAGAGGCGTCTTAAAAAAAACAGTCAAGTGTGAGTCGGACTCGCGCACGGAGGGTTCCGCACCATCAACAAAAAATAGAGCAAAACAAGCAAAAATAACAAGCAAAAAAACGGTCACCCATCCAAGTACTGACCCCGCCCGACGTTGCTTAACTTCGGTCAAAAATCACGTTTGTTGTATGGGAGCCCCATTTAAATCTTTATTTTATTCTGTTTTAGTATTTGTTGTTATAGCGGCAACAGAAATACATCATCTGTGAAAATTTCAACTGTCTAGCTATCACGGTTCGTGAGATACAGCCTGGTGACAGACGGACGGACGGACGGACAGCGGAGTCTTAGTAATAGGGTCCCGTTTTTACCCTTTGGGTATGGAACCCTAAAAATAGAGCAGAAATGAGTGAATACTTTCTGGGCTGTTATTATCTGGTACTGACTTTTATACAACTTCTACATCAATGATATGATATTTACACATAGTGTAAATTTCATTCGTTAGCGTGTCATGTTCTATGGGGTTTTAAGTTTCCAAAACTTGCTGATTGGCGCGCTGCTCAAAAATAACGCAAACGCGAACGTTCGTCACGCTATCGAATGAAATTTGATGTACTGAAGAATTTAGGTACTCTAGTTTTGTTTTAGTCGTTAGAAATTGTTGCCACATTAAAATAGTGGATGACAAAAATATTTAAACATGATTTTTATTTATTTAAAAAATTACATAACATATTTATATAAATGCTACGACTTCGATTAAAGACATCCGTAATATTTGCTTTCGTGTAATTGGTTTCTGACTAAATGAAGTTACCATTTCAAAGTTATCTTTAGTTTATAAAATTCAAAATGTTTGTTTCATATCACATTACACATTATTAGGTGGAGCTTATAAGTAGGTGGCTTTACATGTGACACGCTGCAAGGTGAAACGGTCTTAACCCCCCTCTAATTACCTAGACGATTACGGCCCAATATTCTAATGATTACCCCATCTAAATTCAAAGACTTTAGTTAACCTTTTAATAAAAACATTTGAAAGTTAACCTACAATTTACCATCTACTTACCAATTTCCAAATACTTACCATAACTGAAGTTCCTATAAGCTTATTATACCTATCCCTAACATTTCCAGAGCTCCATGCATGTGTGGCTTATCTTACAAACTAAATTGGCCAGGCTTGTGATCAAGTGATAGGATCCTATATTGTGATGAATAGTAACTCAGGTACTTTAAAGAGAGAGAGGTGTATCATTAAAGCAAACAACAGAATAACGTTTAAAGCATTTATTCACTGAAAAAGTTGATTTTATTTTATTTGAGTTTTGTTTTTGAGTTTAATTATTTTAGTCCCTAGGATGTTAATTGCTAAATAGTTACCCTATTTAATAAACTACTATGGTTTCGTAACCTACAATTAGCAGAAAAGAAACCACGAAAGAAAAACTGCTAAAATGCCTATCAACGCAACTTGTCATAAGACGAAACGAAAATCTAAGGCTCAAGCTAAATTATATAAATCTCTGATTAGAATCAAAGCTAATATACATAGAAATCGCAATTGCTTCAAATATATTTGACTCTACATTAATTGAATATAAGAAAATCATATAATTTGAGTTTCATTGATGAGAGGTCTTGTAGGAGCGAAGATACCATGATGACACAGTCCCTGTAAATTATCTAAGCAGTAGTATTCTGATATGGAATACCTAAACTTTTACATTTACATGCTTCTATATATAAATTCTTCCTATCAAACATAAACCAGAATAAAGCCCATATATAAATACATAACAAATAAATTATATTCAGTTCAAGTTTCAATTCTTTCTATTTGGTATCGAACACAGAGTACAGATGAGATTCTTTTACATCTATAAACTTTCGGAATCGCTCAGCTATCCGATGTTCACCAATTTATGAAATCTGAACAGAATTTTGGTACCTATACTTTTCTATACCAGGCCTTATCATTTAGTCAAGGTTTCATTTTATTCATATTTTATAAGTCACTCAAATTCTTTAGAGCAAAAGCATTTTATTCTCATTAATCTCAATCTCAAATCTCTTTGAAAATAAAGTTTTCCTTGTATAATATCAATATGTAGTTGCACCCAATTCCATGAAGGCAAAGCTGATGATCATTAGAATATTCCACTTTTATTTAGTTCAATAAATTCATTTGTTGTTATTATTGTTTGGAAAATACCTTTATCAAAATAATTTCTAGAAAGTTATAAATAATTCGCATTGCCAATTGTAATCTAAAGTATAAATTAGTAATAGATGATCAAATTAGAAGAAATCACAATTTTATGAATATGTACACACTCACCCGGAGACTCGAAGGTTTATTTGAGGCGAGAAGCTAGGATTCTCTGCAACCTGCCCCTTAGCTCAGCTGTAGGGCTTCGAAGACTCGGAGATTCCGCTGCCTGTCCTCGAATTTCAGGAGAGAACCTTCCAAGGCTCTGATTTCGGAGACTGCCCGATAGGGCTCTGCTGATGTCCCTGGAACTCCTCTGGTCTCCGGTGGCTCCGCCGAAGTTCTTCGTAGGCAGGCGTCCCGGGCTGCGCAGGGCTCTTCGGGTGGATCCGCTTCGGTCCTTGGGGCTCCTCTGGGGGTCTTCTTCTTCCTTCTGCTTTCTTCTTTGGAGGGCTTCTTGTTCCGCTGCTGTAGACTGAATGAATCTCCTTGGACTTTGGCCCTTCTATTTATACCCCTATATTTTCGTATAACTTTTTTTGTTCGTATCAATGGTATCGATCGTCACAAACGTCGCCTAAAATCTCTTTGTACTCTTCTAACGTTCCAAATACGAATTTTTGACTATGGTGTGCAATCGAATTTGAACTTTATTATATATGAACTTAAGGTCCATTTTCCAATGAATTTATATACTGAAAATTTTCCTATGGAAAATGTTTTTCCTAAATTTTGAGTAAAATACTTGTTTTTAGATGTCGTTTTATACAAAAATGGATGTATTTATTTTTTATCTACATATTCCAATAAATTTTACATCAGAAAACTCCTTAATTTAAAAATTATGAACAGAAATAACCTAATATTTTATTTGTACGATTCTTTGAATTTCCCAAATTTTCACTGTTAAATAAGGTTAAAACTATCTTTGAATAATATATTTTAATTTTCTATAGTAGTAATTTGCATCTACATCATCAATTTTCCATGATTTTTCCTAGTTGAAATTGTCATATACGATTTTCACCTAACAAACTATTTGCAAGCCTTTCTCTACTTTTTCCTGACATTTCTACTGTTAAATATGACAAACACTATTTCTTAGACATATGATCTAATCTCTACAACAATATTTTACTACATTCATTTCAATTGCAAACTAGATCAGACTTTTCCTAGTTATAAACTTATGCATACAATCAAAAGATTTTCCTATGTAAATTTATAATCATATTATAAAGTTTCATTGCCTTACTTAATTACATTCTACATAATTGATACATAATATGTTTCTCTAGTTCTATAGTTTTTCCACTAGAACGAATTCTCATTTTACAATTTATTTGCTTAACTCATATAAGTATATTGAAAATATGTATTTTAATGGATCGATTAATTATTAAATTCCTATGTACTAGACACATATGATGATTTTACATTGAAATTATGTATATTAGTTCCCTAGTTTTATAGTAATTAACAAAATTAAGTTTTTATTTTATCAAGCGAACACTAATGTTTTCACTCTTAGCCATAAGTGATATCTACAATGTCTTATGTATAACATATATCTTTCTATCAAATTATTTATGTTTCAGTCCATATAAAACAACTCTACATACAATCAAGCATTATAATTAATTAGTTTTAATGATGACACAGAACATTTTTATGATTAAATTTGTTTTCCCAATAACCCCAATCTATGTAAAAACATCTTTATATGTAAATAAATGCCCATAAATTCAATGAACGATCACAGAGGTCATCTGTTTCAAAGGGCACAGCAATATACTTAAGACTAACATGTACCTATATTGGTTATGTTTGGTTAAAAGGTAACTTTAGTTAGTCACTATTACGTAGTCACAAGCGACCAACTAAAGTTACCTTCATAAGCTGCGGCATATTCCGGCCGCTTGCTTTCACGACCCGTATTTCTCGATCGTATCAGTTTACATGCTCCCACCCGCGCCCTATATGCGGCTTGTATGAATAGCATACACCTATCAAATATAGTAGTGTTAGGCTGGCTGAATTTAGACTTAAATACAGGGTACAATCTGATAGGCGTATTCTGATCTTAATAACAGGTATGAATTAGTTATGGATCTGATCTGCCAGTGGTTAAAATTAACTTAGGTTAACCGAGGAAAATGCGTCACTTGAGGTAAATGCCTCTTTTAAAGATTTCTTCTAAACGGAACATTTTAGAACTATTGCAACCCTCTCTGTTTGAAGTGTGGACACTGAACTTTTAATGTAGACGGCTATAATAGTTATAATATGTTGCAATTCGAAGATATCTCCAGATGACGCATTTACCTCGGTTGACCTTACCTACTTCGATTTCTAACATAATATATAAATATCTGGAAGACCGAGCTTTGCTCGGAAAACGTATAAAATCTCAAAAATTAGCGTTTTCCCAGAGATAAGACCTAGCTAGATCGATTTTTCGCCCCCGAAAACCCCCATATACCAAATTTCATCGAAATCGTTAGAGCCGTTTCCGAGATCCCCGAAATATATATATATATAAATAAATAAATAAATAAATATGCAAGAATTGCTCGTTTAAAGGTATAAGATACGAGTATATTAAGTATATACTATAATAATATAGTAAAATTTGCTATTGTCACTCTTATTAACCATTAATAATCCAAAAAGATGGGGCGCCGTCACACCCGAATGTGTCAGGGTCGATAAGGTCCAGTTTGACCCGCGACAAACTACCCTACGCTTGACCCTTCCGGGCCCAAGACGTTCATCATCGGTGATTATTACATACTAAACTATCTTACAGTAAAGTTCTTTTACATACCGGTATAAAGTCGGAGTAAGTGTATGACGCGCATATATCTGTGACCTTTTATGACATAATATTTTCAACCTGTAACCAACATTCTAAACTTCTGAAAGATTTTTAATTAATGAGGTGTTTATTACTGTACTTTACATACCCTATGTAACAAAGCCTATAAGAAGCATAGGGTATAAGAAAGTAAATGCAATAAAATCGAAATTAGTGGTAGATAATAACACGCATACTAAGTTTGGTTTGAAGTTGTGCAAGCAAATATATATATTATTTTATTATTTTGAATGATCATGATGTTTATGAGCATTTTTCGAACACACACTTTGAAAGAAAACATTCGAAAAGTGTCTGAAATTAGATAGATATCTTATTAAATAGAAACTACACGAGTACTACCAACATTTTGTTAATTAAAGTACATAGTTATTTTCCTTTTAAAGTCCCGGTCAATATTATCTCAACATCCAACTTAAATGTAAACAAACACCCTAAAGAGCACCTTTGAACTCCAATCTTCTTGTTTCCTGTCCCTCCACAAAGACGTACATACGTACAACTGCAGCCCGATTTTGCGTTTACAATTTGTTATGATTTTTATCTTATTTTGACACGACTATAATATATATCCACTTAAAATATGCGTCACTGTTTAACACTACGCGACTGAAAAAGACAAAGATGTATTATGACGATTATTACGCTGTAGGCAAATACGACCATCTTCATCACTTGACCGTGAGTGCCAACCAGAGTCACGCTGATTGGTGGTGACGAAATCTAATCAGGAGTCGTCTCATACGGCATTTCTCTCGCACTTATTGGTGCGCATGAGGTGTCTGGTAATAGTGAAAGTAAGCAAGTAAAGAAATATTGGTTACTTATACTTATTATACTCAAGGTCGCATCAAAATGAAATGATAACCTTGAACTAATTTTACGGTTTATCTCACGTATTTTGCGCGTCGTTTCGAAGAGCCTAAAGATGACAATCGGATGTTTCCTTGTCAACATGAGTGACGGAATGAACGTCGAACGATTGCGGCGGCGAACGTCCATTTTCATTTTCAAGCACTAACAGTGTTAAGCAGCTTATGTTGCAGCTGTTGTAGTTGGAAGTGAAAACCATATCAAATTTTGAAAGCAGAATCAGCCTCCAGCAAAAGGCGCCCGATAGCGCCGGAAATCAAATGACGCGATCCTCGTCCAGACAGGAAGCTGCGATGATGTCGTTGAGATGGCGACTGAATATGAATAGATTACAGGTTCAACGTCTTGGGGAGTGGGAGTGATACTCGTAACTTAGTTTGTAATAAATGTCGTATGTTAATATCAAACTTGTTGAACTATAAATGAGAACAATAAGGGTAAATATTAGGACATAGAAGAACGGCTTGTTTTGATGCGTATTACAAAATTCAGTTAAATGGCGTATCAAATATTTTTCGATTTGGATGAAACTAACATTTATCTTGACTAAATAGGTAGAGGTAGTCCTGACATAAAAGTGTTATTTGCATAGATGGTAGGATCCCGTGCGTCCTTGAGGGTCAAGACATACGCAATGCGACACTATGATTGGTCGAATTTATTAGTTGCCCACCATAATCCATACTAATTTATAGTGGGGAATAACAAAAAAAAGTAAGACTTTGACAAGGACAAACAATAATAGCGCCTTCGCTGCTACTCCTACTGAAAGATACATAAGACTATCCCGTTCGGTAATTTCCCCCCACCCCTCATGCCTGATCCAGTTAAAATACTAGATTCATGGTTATTTGACTCAAATATTTACGTTTACCTATGGCTTTTCCGTAAATGATAACCCCGTTAGCAAACCTCTATACATCTTCATTGAAATACTTATAAAGTAGAATACTTGTCAAAAGAAATCGTGAAACTGAACTACGTATACGTACAAGACTTAATCCATTTAATACCTGAACAAAAAACTCACCTAAATGAAACTACACTCACTCCGGTTTATAAAACAATCTCACTCGCAGTTACCATAAAAACTGATGACAAAAATTGTCCCAAGTTCTAAGGGCGAAAGTTTCTCTCGATAAAACTACCACTACCAATCTCTATAAGTAACGTGTGAGAAAAATAACGTCTCATCATGTCGACGGAAAGTTTTGGTACTCGGTCAAATGTCTGAAGACCAACTTCTTGGGGGTAATTTTTTCTCGACAGTAAATGAAGATAACTCTGGATTGGACGTTTATATTTTGTTGGTTTTGGTATACGCCTTAATTGGGAGCTTATGAAATGTCTGGAAATGTTATTAGGGGTGAATTTAGGAATAAAATAATGTTTGTTCTTTTAGTCCATTTTAGAAATATATTTGCCAAAATTCATCCATAAGAGTAATTGCCAAAGTTCATCCATAAGAGTAATGTTATTACGTTTTTGTCTTAAAAATATAGGTTATCCATGTTATAAGATCGAATCAGCTTCATTTTTACTAAAAGAAGCGCTGTAGTTTTAAGGCTACGGTCAAACACAAAAGACATTCCACACACGTAAATATACCTACACTGCTAAGTAAAAACTATACTAAATTATAGTTATAGTATACGACAAAAATAAAAGTATAAAACTCTGAGATATCAAGACTCTAAAAGATCCACCTAAATACATAACATGTCTGCAAACATATGTTGTACATTATATAATCATCCAACTCAATACGTAGGTAATCAAAAATATCTCAGCCGTGCCGTCCTCACATTTCCGTCACACAACATTAATAGACAAGTAAATCCTTTCAATGCATCGTCCAACAACTTATATGGAATTCTTCCGCTTGAGATATTCCAGGGATCTCCACAGCAAGGATTATTTGTTATGAGTCTGGACATTGAAAAGCGGATTTGCCGGGTGTATTTGGAATAGTTACGCTATCTTTGATAATATGTTTTGTGATATATGAATAAATCCAGGAAAATTCTATAAAGATTTTACATTAGCAACACATCTGTATTTGTATAATTGTAAGATAATTGTAACGATAAGTAAGAACAATGTGGTGACAAGAACAATGGGACAGCATTAATCTATATTTTTTTAAGTGGGTAAGTTTTTAAATAAATACTTTTTATACCTAAACCTAACAGTATTCTATTGCTGGGCAAACCAAAGGCTCCAAACTGTTTTTCTGTATTAAGTCATGTTACTTATTATTTCAGAACAATCCTTGTAAAACATGTCCAAGTCGTCCCACTACAGTCAACATTTATTGACCGAAGCGTAGCGAAGGTCTACGTTTTGACTCGGGCATTTTGCTTTTGTATGTCCGGATGTTCACCTCTACAGGTCGCAATTCTTAACCGATTTTCGTGAAATTTTGTGACCGAATTCTATGACTAAATAAAAATTTTTTGTCGATCCGGTTTTTGGAAATTTTTCAAAATGACGGAGTCGTGATAGCTCCCGCCTAAACAAATAGTCGTATCGGTATCATAATAGTTTTTTCTTTTTGAGATATGTTTATAGATTAAATGGCCAAAAATTCAGAAAATTTGTATCGCTGGTTTTGGCGGTATTTAGATATTTAGTTTTTACTTGAGAATGAGTAGCTAAATTTCGTCAGCTTTAGTAAGAACTATAATGGCGTATTTTGCAAACGTTCGCTTTTTTTGTTTGCATCGGCAGGTCCTTGGTTCCATCCCCAGTAAATGTATACTGCTACATAAGTTTTTGTATTTTTTTTATACTTAAATTTCGTATAGTTGTTTTTTATTTTATTTTTTTATTTTGAAAAAATGAAAAATTTCGTATTTTTTATTTATCAAGCGCGGGTAAGCGTATTCGTTTAATTTTTGTTTGTAGCTATGTATTTTCTAATTTTTTGTTTATATTACATGTACTATACATACCTATATTTTAATAAATATTTTTGCCATACATTTATTCAGTTTTAAGCTCTGCTCGCGAGGTCTACAGCTCACAGAGCCACTAGTAATATTACTAGTAATATTACTAGTAATATTACTAGTAATATTACTAGCGACCCGCCCCCGGCTTCGCACGGGTTAACAAATTATACATAAACCGGAAGAGGAATCTTGAATCACTCTATCTATGTAAAAAAACCGCATTAAAGATCTAATCATACATAGGGTCAGACAGACAGCGGGAACCGATTGTGTTTTATACTATGTACTTAGTGATTAACGGTGAAAACATTTTAGAAAACCTCTCAGAACCTCCAAAGGAATCCAATCAAAGCAAAAAATCCAACATCGCCGTACCGAAGGCTTTATGGACGAAATTCAATTTGTTTGCAATAAATTACGGTTCGGCTAGGATCCGCGGACATTGTCTTGATGGAAGTATTAAAAATAATAAAAGACTTTTGAGGCAGATATTGAGGTTTGCGGTAAAGGTCTGGAGTGTTTTGTAAATTTTTAAATAAGGAAAATGGGACCATTCACCGCCTCGGGCAAGACTCGAACTTACGAACTTTTGGAACATCCATCCATTAGCTCTTAACAATTACTGAGCTACTGAAGCTTATCAGAAGCTTAAGTTACGTATGTATTTTAACTTTGATTAAACAAGCAACAACGGTTGCACTCCGTTGCACGTGATCGCCTTATGCCCCTTACGGTCACGTGATCGCCTTACGCTGTCTATAATTTATCTACGAATTTATCATTTTTTCCCCACCTCAAAAAGTGCGCAGCGCCGCTAAAGAAGTTTTCACTTCAAAAAAATGTTTTATTAGCCTATAAGAATGTTCCAGTGCTGGGCAAAGGCCTACCCTCTTTCCCGCCGATGCATACTCCCGCCACTCTTTACAAAATATGTCAAGGTCGTCCCGCCATCTGCGTTTTGGTCTTCCTCTGCCCCGAGAATTTTTATTTCAATTCTTGTACTAAGTATTAAATAGAAAAATAGATATAATTGATACTCTCAATCTTAATAAGAAGTAATGAAGCTCTTGTAACATTAATTAATATATTACTTTTATTTAATTAAATAAAAACGAGAGTTCACGTATATGATACTGAATTAGAAACATTATCATCTTCCTCGCGTTGTCCCGGCATTTTTGCCACGGCTCATGGGAGCCTGGGGTCCGCTTGGCAACTAATCCCAGTAATTGACGTGGGTACTAGTTTTTACGAAAGCGACTGCCATCTGACCTTCCAACCCAGAGGGTAAACTAGGCCCGTATTGGGATTAGTCCGGTTTCCTCACGATGTTTTCCTTCACCGAAAAGCGAAAAGTTCCGAAAAACTCATTGGTACGAGCCGAGGTTCGAACCCGCGACCTCCGAATTGCAAGTCGCACGCTCTTACCGCTAGACCACCAGCGCGTATTAGAAACATTATATTAAAATAAATTAGGTATTAGCTTATATATCGCTGATTCTAATTCAAAGTAAGTATCATGGGTCGCGGGACACACGCCATCAATTACCTACGTGAGAGCCGGCGCTAGCGCAAGCGAAAGGTGAACAGCGATTTGCGATATCTGAAAAAAATATGTGCCGAACTCATTGAATCATTTAAAAAATAATTTAACTTAATTAACAAAGCGATATCCTTGACCAATTTTGAGCAATATCGTATAACCAATGTTGTTGTTACAAACAGCTATTAGCCAGCAGTGGAACATATAGTTTGCAACTTGCAATTTTTGTGTAAGTAAGTGGTAACAAAATATTTAGTTTATGTTAAGCAAAGACTTCTTTCAATGTCGGCGCTACGGGGAGTGCAAAAAAGGGATTAAATATATATACAATCTTAAGCCTCTTAAGATTAGAATGGTCTGGAGATCAGGGAGCCTAATTGCCAAGACAAACGCAACGCCGGTCCCTGGGCGGCTAGAGGTATGTATTATGTATGTTTATTGTCAGAGGCCCAAATAATCGCTTACTCTTGTAACCTAAGTGTAAGGCCTGAGTGGACGCTCGAGTTGGGCGTGCAGCGGGGCGGGGCGTGCGGCGTGCATGTTAAACAAATGCAAACGTATAGGAGCGGCCTTAGTTCACGCCGCTCAAATTACTTGTGAGCCCGACGCCACGCTGCACGCCCCGCCGAACGCTCCGCTTCGAGCGTCCACTCAGGCCTTACACTACTCGCAAAGCCCGCGGTGCCTCTATTCGTATTTAATCTTGAACTAAGCCGATTTTCATTTGAGTAATCCCCAAATTTCGGCGTCTGGCTAAGCCTACAGTCGTTATTAACAATAATTAACGTTCAACCTTCAAGTAGATGCTTTGTTGGTTAATTAAGTGTTCATTAATTTGCTTGAAGAAAAAAAATCCACGCCGGTTGTTGGAAAATGTTTTTGGGATGACATCCGCTTCGATTATAATACTTATTATGCTTTAAATAAAATAAAATAATGTTTTATTGTTTATTTATTAATGTGTTCAATAATTATTTGCATTATTTTTCATGAAGTCAATTAGAACAGGGAGTTTTTAATTTGATACAGCCCGAACATGCTGCGTTTTTATTGCTAATGCTACGTCAAATTTTAATATGGCGCCTTCCATAAGGTACTGGGGGCATAGTCGAGATGGCAATCTGCGCTACGACTCTCCCTATCACTCTTATATATTAGAGCGATAGAGAGACAAATAGCGTTCGTGGCGCAAACGATTGGCATCTTAGCTAGGCACCCTGTTGGGATTCTGACTAGACATTACTACATAATATCTGGGAGACCGAGCTTTGCTCGGAAAACATAAAAACTCAAAAATGCGCGTTTTTCCAGAAATAAGACCAAGCTAGATCGATTTTTCGGCCCCGCAAACCCCCATATAGCAAACATTGAAATCGTTAGAGCCGTTTCCGAGATCCCAAGAATACAAATAAACATATAAATAAATAAAAAAGAATTACTCGTTTAAAGGTATTAGATAGATAGATGTAGTAGTAGTAATGTCGCGCCGCATTACTGCAGCAGTTGCTGTTGAAGTCTTAATCCGAACGATACCTTTAAGATGTAATGTTTTGTCACTGCCATGACGGTGCAAACTTAATGTGGTAATTTATTATAAAGGTTAATTGTTTGTTTAAAAAAAAATACCTACTTGTTTCTCTATAGGCATACCTTAGTGAAAACTTAAAAGATGAGCAAACTACGTGTTATGCGTACAAACTTTTAACAAAATAAGTATATTGGTACCAACTGGACCGCACAATCTTCAAAATTTAAAACCCCAGGAACACGGTAAAAACCATTTCACGTTTTCCGTGTAGAGAAACTAAATTAAATACGAGCAAACCCCGAGCCAAATAGGATTTGGTTTAGTTCGTTTAAAAATAAATCATGAGGCTTTTAAGTCAGAAATCCCAGTTATCCCTTTCGAGTGTGAGAAACGTCGTTTGAAAACCAAACTTATTTGTATTGACAAAGAGACGAATCTATGTTTAGCTTTGATGCGTTCAGGTTTTGAATTTCACGTGAGTCGTACAGTCTACGTCAAAGATATATTTACAATTGAAAGTTACAAAAAAATCTTTACATTAAAATAAGTTGCCATGTAATGTGACAAGTACTTGTTTACGTGATATATTACAGTTTTATATTCTCACACAATGTGCCCAAAATATGTTTACACTATTTAATCCATGTAGTTTGCCCCTTTTTCTGACGTATGTTCATTTACATGACAAGTTACAGAATAATATTTACACCCAATGTGTCAAACGTGATTCACGTCAAGAGCAACATTTCTGTTTTTACGTTTCATGATGCATAAAAACTTTTACGCATTCTGCTACAAAAACATATTTACACAATTCACCTGTTTATTTACTAATTTCTTTATAATTCACCTATTTCATTCTGGCCTACTTTTTATTTATGAAACCTCCTTGCTATAATTTTCTTTACCTTCTTACTTATTTTTATTAATTCATATTAAGAATATTCATATTAGCTTTTGCGTTTGACATGGCGCCGAAAAGGGTTAACTTATAATTCTTCAGTATCTATGCATTTACAAAATAACCGGCCAAGGGCGAGTCGGATTCGTCCATTAAGGGTTCTGTACAATTGGCAAAAAATCACGTTTGTTGTATGGGAGCTCCACTTAAATATTTATTTTATTCTGATTTTAGTATTTGTCATTAAACTTAACGGCACAGAAATACATCGTCTGAAAGTTTTAACTATTTGTGAGATAGATGCAGTCTGGTGACAGACAGACAGACGAACGGACAGTAGAGGTTTAGTAATTGGGTCGGTTTTAACCTTTGGGTACGAAACCCTGAAAATCAAAAATACTGAAAATGGTTTAAATGTAAACATCGGAATTACATACTCGACATAGCATTGACGTCATCTAAACGAACGAGACAAACAGACTATTTGACAGTATGGTACTCTTTTCGACGATTGTCATTATTTGAAATTAGAATGCAGCTTTCAAATGTTTGTAAAGATATTTATTTAGCAGGAGGTATAAAACTGTTTATGTATGGTTGCTTGTAAATATTACATTAGATCTTTACATGCAATTTAATTTGGTACATTAAGAGTAAATATTATTCTGTAACTTGTCATGTAAACGAACATACGTCATAAAAAGGGGCAAACTACACGGATTAAATAGTGTAAACATATTTTGGGCACATTGTGTGAAAATATAAAACTGTAATATATCACGTAAATAAGTACTTGTCACATTACATGGCAACTTATTTTAATGTAAAGATTTTTTTGTAACTTTCAATTGTAAATATATCTTTGACGTCGACTGTACATTAGTTATTGGAAATGAAACCTTAATGGCATTTATATTAAAGTGGAATTCGAAATGTAATGATCATTATCTTCATACATATAACGGATAAACTTTTGTGTTTTTCCCGAAGGCCCGCTTTTGCGCGAAAGGTATTCACGTTGTTAAAAAAAAACAAATAGATTTAAAAACCCTACAGTGGCATTTATCCCGATTGATCTTAACCACTTAACAGTAAATTTAACATTACAATAAAACGATGTTGAAAATGTCTGTTGTGAGAGTGAAAATCGAATTAAGAGCTAAGTTTGCTCTAAGATTACATTTCAATAAGTACAGTCACCACACGGGATTGTTACGCCATCTAGGGTCCTAGCTAAATTGGTTGCTCCATACTTACGCTATGCAATATCCAAAATATGAATTCAAAGATCCTTTTCTCTAATTAATTATCTTACTTTAACAAAGCAAAATGATTGGACACTTAATACGACACGACCACTTCTTTAAAACTATCGTGGGGGGGGGGAGGGGTCGGATAGGATGCAAGCGGGGTAGAGGAAAACCCAGACGCAGTTTTCTAAACCAAGTGAAAGAAAAAGTGGGGTGGTGTCGTATTAGAAAGTCAAAGAGCTGGCGCAAGATAGGGAATGCTGGAAGATACTCCACCGACAAGAGAATAACTCTTAAGTTAATGATGATGAACAAAGCCTACTTAGACGCTACAAAGCAGTTGTACGCTTTTATTTAAAATAAGGCTTGGAATCAAAAACAATAGTGGGAAATATCATAGCTTGCTGCCTTGAGGTACTTTTTTCCATTAGCATAAAAGGGTTCACTCCCCAAAGGGACTGGCCCTGGCTGTGAAAAAAAATGAATCTTTGAAGTCACGCATTTATGTTTTTATTGGGAAACGTGAACGTGCCGTGTGTTGAAAAAAGCGGTAGCTGAGTGACTCCCACCAGTTTGGCACTGACATGAACGCTAGCGGGAATGTAACTTACTTTCTATGCATCTTACTTTGTATGTAGTGCTGACACTGTCAATGTCAGTTACTCATGGTACTGGTTGCTTTTGGCTTTGGGACAATTTGAACTACCTTAGAATTATGATGATCGTAGGTGAGTGAGTGAGTGTGTCAGTGTCAAAACTAAGGAACTTTGACGTACATTCGTTCTTAAACTATAAGTTTTAATTTAATGTTTTTGAGAATACCTATATATCTAAAGCATGTTAAGCCCTATATGTCACAGAAAATTCAGGGTTCTAGCTTTAGCCGGCACAAAGTTACAGGACGTCGAAGATGGCCTGAATCGCTTCGAGAAAAGGATGGTACGGCTGTGCCTCTTTGTTTTGCTCGACTTGGCGAGATAACATGTCACTGGGGGAAAAATGCATAATATAAAAAACATCTTTACGAGTAAGTATTTGTAGGAAAGCATTATCTCTCTAACATGAAGGTTAATATGGGTAAGTGTGGCTGACATTGGGGCATGTTTACAAATTACATTGATTCAGTGTTTATTGCGTTTGCTAATTGCGGTACTTGGCAAATGTATGAATGTACTCACAATAAACACTAATCGATGTAGGACCCTGTGCCAGCCACACTTATCCCTATGCCACATTGAGCTTGCATATTGTTGTATGTCTGACCCTGACCTCAACTCTGGTGCCGATAATTATAGTTAACTTTTTTCAGTTTTTAAATTATGGTCAAGACATGGCAAATATTGTGAAGTGTGTGTTGTGAAGATGCATGTTAGTATTAGTAACCACTTTTAACCTCTTAAGTTTTGCGGTCTAATACCTAGATTGATTCATGAGGGCTCCACCGCTTATCTGGACCTTATCTCTTAATTAAGTACGGCTCTAAAGTAATCCGACCGGGTAGTGTCGGTACGAAGCCGGCCCGTGTGGATAAATACAATTAAGAATCAAACAAACTTACCTTGTGTTGTGATGTTTGATTCCAATTATGCGAGGGTGTCGACCGAAGACGATTACATATATTTACTTGCAGCAGTACGAGAGTATGTGCCGTCTCTGTCACACATTTAGAGTAAACCTAGAAAGCAAAAAGGAATCCTATCGCCTCTCTCACTCCCGCATGACGGTTCCCCGTCACGTGGTAACCTCATTATTTAAGAGAATCCAGATTTTGTGTCATAGTTTTGAACATTTTATTGAGGTATTATGGGGTTGGGAGGGTTGGGACGATGTAATCGTCTTCGGTCGACACCCTCGCATAATTGGAATCAAACATCACAACACAAGGTAAGTTTGTTTGATTCTTAATTATACTTCGGGTGTCGACCGAAGACGATTACATATATTTACTTGCAGATGTTTAGAGTAGTTTAAGTTGATTTAAACAACAGAAGAGATGAGTACCAAATCGTTAACTAATTGAAGAAATAAAAAGATAAAATGTTCAAATCAACAAGTTAACTTTAATTTTCATTCCAAATTCCCAATTAAACAAAACAAGGAAAATTAATCATATGAGCTAACAAGTAAACACAAAGGTTATTGTACATTTATCGCTCACTTAACTTTACGTTAATACCTATAAAAGCAAATAGCCTGTGCACTAATGAATTATTGCATTAATGAAATCATCTTGATTTGTCTGCACAACATCTCTATAATAGTACTTCAGGAATACATTGGAGGTGTCACTCCATCCTGCGGCTTTGCGAACCACCTCCAGATTGACCCCTGATCTGTGCGCGGCGGATGTCGATGCCGACCTGGTGCTATGAGCACCAAATATTGATATATCGATGCCGCTATCGTGTAGCACTTTTTTTACCCAACGCGCTAGGGTCTGAGTTCCAACTTCTTTATGCGGTTTGCAAATTCCTAAAAAAAGATGTCCATCTAGTGAATTTTGACGTAAGTGTTGGGTTTTTTCTATGTAGGTTTTAAGTGCCAAAGCTGGGCAAATGCTAGGATTTTCACTGATGAAGGGCAATCTAATGAGTGGTTGGCAAGCCCCAGGCCTTGACGTTTTAATTAAATCGGTAATTCTTATAATGATCGCATCATCTTGTAATGTTATGTTTTGTAATTTAATAAGACTAATGGTTTGCATTCGTTGGGCAGATGCTATACATAAAAGTGTGCTGGTTTTATATGTCAGATTAGGTAGCGAAATATCATCATACGGGTAGGGATACATATTAGAGAGATAATTTAACACGATGTTAGTATCCCATGTTGAATTATATTTGGGCCGAGGCGGATTAAGCCTATATACACCTTTCATAAATCGTTTAATACAGTCATTTAGTGTCACTTCCGTACCCAAAATAATTGATAAGGCTGATCTGTGTGTATTTAAAGAACTATAACTAGCCCCTTCTTTAAATTTTTGTGTAAGAAAAGAAATTACATTACTGCTATCGACATTCAATATGTTTAAGTTATTGTTTGTACAATAGGAAGCCCAAGATGTAATTGTGCTACTGTATTGTTTTAAAGTTTGCGGTGAAAATGAAGCCATTACTATATCTAAAGAATCCAATGGTACGCCCCGCATTATCAATGAGTCCCTGATAACTTGGCTGCCACCAGAACAAGGTCCGCGTGAAGTGGATGGCAGGTTCTGAAAGGGGAGTACAACAATTTTTTGTCAGGACCAAAAAAATATTTCTTTGATATAATGAGCCTAGACCACAAAGGGTACCATGGCTGTGAAGGCCAGTCAGGCACAATTAAAATTCCTTCTGCTTGGTCTGTAATAATTTTTTCCAGGACTCTAGTGATCAGACTAAATGGAGGAAACGCATAAAAGTTTATGCCATGCCAATTAAATGTAAACGAGTCAACTACCTCCGAAAAAGGGTCTAGTTTCCAAGAAGCATATCTAGTGCATTTATTATTCTGGGCACTAGCAAATAAATCAAACTCTGGTTTGCCTAATAGGTTGGTTATTTGTATGAAAACTGGTTGAGATATTTCCCATTCCGTGTCGATATTGATTCGGCGTGACTCCCTATCGGCTATTACATTTTCACATGATTTTATATAAGAGGCGAAAATATGGATATTCCTGTCTTCACACCACTGCCATATTTTTCGAGCTAAATCGTTCAAATGGGGGTGTTGCACACCTCCCATCCTGTTTATGTAGCTAATGGCAGTGGTGTTGTCAATCCTCAACAATATATCGCAGTCTTGTACGTTTTCGGTAAATATTTTTAGTCCGTAATAAGCTGCTTTTAATTCGAGAGTATTTATGTGAAGATGTAATTCTGACTCAGTCCAGTTACCATTGGCACTTTGACCCCCGCATGCTACGCCCCAGCCAGTATTAGAAGCGTCGCTAAATATTTCCATAAGGAAATTATTTTTTCTAATGGTGTCGAAAGATGAATCAATTTTATCTACCCACCATAAGAAATCATTTTTTAAAAACGACCTTATTTCCATTCGCCTATTATAGTCCTCACTATAATTGAGAGCGAGGAATTTTTCGCGTTCGAATAGTTTGGTATACATCCAACCATAGCTCACGGCTGGGCATGCGGAGTTTAGTAAACCTATGAATTCAGCAAAGTGTCTAATAGTGCAGCTACTTTTCCTCATCAATTCTAAAGCTTTATTCCTAATACGTGTTTTTTTCTCTTCTGGCAACGTAATAATCATATGTTTAGTGTCAAATACGAAACCCAAAAACCTACAGGTCTTATTTGGTACCATTACGCTTTTCTTGGTATTTATCACGAACCCCAAAGATTCCAAAATAGCTTTTGTTATGGTGATGTTTTTCAAACACTCATCATAAGTTTGGCCGATGCACAAAAAATCATCAAGATAAACTACTGACATTAGACCCGATGAGCGCAAGTATTGCAAAACAGGTTTTAACAGCTTAGTGAATACATATGGTGCAGTGCATAGGCCAAACGGGAGTACATTAAACTCGTATATTTGTGATTTCCATTCGAATCGCAAGAACTTTTTATCATTTTCATCTATTGGGATTAGAAAATACGCATCTTGTAAGTCAATAGAACCCATATAATAATTACGTTGTAAAAGCTTTAAAGCAGTGCGATGGTCCTCCATCTTAAAGTGGTCCACATCAATATACTTATTTAACATTTTTAAATTTAATATAAACCTGTATTTCCCGTTTGGCTTAGGCACTGTAAAAATCGGGGAAATAAATTGACCTTCACAAGGTGTGCAAGGTGAGATGAATTTAGAAGTCAGAAGTTCGGTAATGCAATTATCAATAATGCTCATTTGAGAATGAGAATTACAAGCATTATTTTTTGGTTGCATTGTCTGTATAGGCCGTTCTTTGAACGGTATTGTATAACCTTTGACCCAATTTAGGATAGTATGGTCATCGGTAAGTTCGGTCCATTTATCGTAAAAATATTTTAAGCGTCCTGCTACCAGTACCTGTGGTTCCATTAATGTCTCCTCTGATGTCTCGAATATCCGGAAGCGCGATGACGGCCCCGCGTGGCAGGCTGGCGGCGATCTCGCGGCTGCGGGGCAGGCGGCGGCCGGCGGGACGCAGGCGCTGTCCGTGGCTCGGTCGCTGCTGCGCGCGAGTTCCCCCTCGAGTTTAAAGCTCCTCTTTGTGGCTGGAAAGCTGATGGCGCCCTGTATGGTGGGCGGGGCGCTGGCTTCATTTCAGAGCCAGTCTTCGTTATTGCTTTTGATGACTTCAAGTGGTCAGATAAATTGGATCCAAAGAGATTCTCGTCAATCTTTGTATCTTTAACAGTATCTCTGATGTTTCTGTTAAGTGTGTTCAGTATCGCATATCTACGCGATAACGATTCCCTGTAGTGGTTGTCGCAGATAAGCCTCCCGGCGTCAATTAAGGCTTTAACAATATCTGGAGGTACAATATCTTTGGCTGTGACAACCCAATTTAAAGCTTGTCCTAGAGCTGCGAGACCGCTTCCAATTTGATTTTGTTTACCCTGGCTATACTGATCTTGTTTGATATTTAATTCGGAGAGCGCAGCTTTTATTTCAGGATTCAATTTTGGCGATGATAAATTGGTGCAGTTTTCGGGTAACCGATATTGTTTTATTAGATCCGCTTGAGATTCTTTCGTCAGACCATTAGTAAGAATATGAGCCCACCTCGGGGCAATGTCTTTATGTAAGCTTGCACCGTAAATCTTTTTAGTAGAAGGGTCCTCTCCTAAAAGATCTAGAATGACAGGGTCCAAGTTTACCGTAGCCTCTGCCTCTTGCCCTTCAGGTAAAATAACCGATGACGATGTGCCTGGCACGGCCTCGATCGGCGGTAACGATGGCGGCGGCTGGCCGCTGGCCGGTGCCGGAACTGCCGGGGGAGGCGGGGGATCTAACTGTGCGGGGCGCTCCTCATCGCCAATTTCGTCATCCAAGTTGATTGCTGGATCATACGCGTCTTCATCTAAAAAACACCAGCAATACCTATTTAACGATACGGTATACTAACGATGAGAGCAGTATTACGGTATCAGATATGCATAAATATATGCATTGTTTCATTGTGGGTACAAGATAGTAACCCATACATGTAAAAGTGGGTCTAACGTAATTACCCATAACGTAATGCAGGCATACCAGGCGGGTCCAAGGTAGGTACCCTCAAGCAGACCGGGTCCAAGATAGGTACCCATGCACAGCGGGGTCCAAGGTAGGTACCCGTGCGGATTAATTTTTTTCGAGGTTATGTGAAAGTACACTCAACCGGTTAAAAATGTAACACAATGGTTTGTAAACATACCTATTAGCGATTAGGATAAATGCAGCGTAGGTACATGTAGATAAGCGTGTTACGTACCTACTGACAACGAAGAAGAAGAAACATAATTAAACCTTAAATCCAAATATACTTAGATAACATACCTGGATAAACATCGTAATATCGGTCATAATCATAATTTTCATCGCGGTAGTTTAAACTCGATGAATTTGAACTCACTGATAACGACCGTTCTCGTCTTTCCTTTAACTTGCGTTCTAATTTTTTCATTTTTCTTAAAATATCATTATAATCACTTTCCTTTGACCTAGACCTCTTCCTTTTTCCCATTTTTACCACGAATCTAGTCCCGGTCAGAAGAATAACGTGTGAACTTGACGACACAAAATCACGTAATGAGGTTACCACGTGACGGGGAACCGTCATGCGGGAGTGAGAGAGGCGATAGGATTCCTTTTTGCTTTCTAGGTTTACTCTAAATGTGTGACAGAGACGGCACATACTCTCGTACTGCTGCAAGTAAATATATGTAATCGTCTTCGGTCGACACCCGAAGTATAATTGTATTCCTTACTATCAAAACATTATAAAAACTAAAAGTATTCAAGTAAAAACCAACCTTATCCGTTCCACGTTAGGTTTAAGTTACATTGACGCGAGAATGGAGGTGGGATCACTTGGAAATGAGACGGTCTATTGTTTTCTTGAATTAAGTATCTTATCTTTTGTTCTGGCAACAAAAAAGCAATATGTAAACAGATACATTAAGATGATAGATTAATTACGCTTTGTATAGTTTGCTTGTTGTTTGGTTAATAAACTTTTGGATCTTGTTGGTATTATTATATGAGTCTGATCCTGAAAGAAAGAGTATAAGATCTTTTGAAATAGGTACGTACCTGATGTTTATTATCTTCACTAATGGATGTAGATGTATCTGCATCAAGGTAGCGTTTGGATATAAATAATTATAAACTCTATCTTTATAAAACCTGTTGTTGGCGACATATGTAAAATAATAAGCTTTTTTTATGATTAAAAAAATCTTCAATTCAAGTTTCACTTGCGTTATGATGAGATATATATTGGAATATTTGTTCCTGAGTCGTGGGTGTTTTCTATGTATTTAAGTATTTATATTTATAAATTATATAATGCTATCGTTGTCTAAGTACCCAAAACACAAACCATATTGAGCTTACTGTGACACTTAGCCAATTTGTGTAATAATGTCCTATAATATTTTTCGAAGCGCTGCTGGTGGCTTAGCGGTAAGAGCGTGCGACTTGCAATCCGGAGGTCCCGGGTTCAAACCCCAACTCGTACCAATGAGTTTTTCGGAACTTATGTACGAAATTTCATTCGATATTTACCAGTCGCTTTTCGGTGAAGGAAAACATCGTGAGGAAACCGGACTAATCCCAATAAGGGCCTAGTTTACCCTCTGGGTTGGAACGTCAGATAGCAGTGGCTTTCGTAAAAAATATTGCCTACGCCAATTCATGGTACTAGTTTGCCAAGCGGAACCCAGGCTCCCATGAGCCATGGCAAAATTCATTTGTCAGTCTTTTTATACGTGCAGCCTGTAGGTCAAGTGTACGCAGAGATCTCTCAAGTCTCAATGCCTTACGCATTCAGTATAATAACGGGTTCAGGGTGTTGTTGTGGTTGCCTCGATTTTGCAGCGCGTCAGGGATGTTTGCCGAGGCTCGCGTGGATGGCTTCCAAGCCATAATGCGCAAGAGAGTGGCCGCCACCCTGATGCGCCGTGTTAGGGACAGCCCCAGCAGCCTTCTGAACACTGTTATTGACAATTTACAGTGTCCAATAGTGCTCAAATGGAACGATATGCACAGTATGGACCATAATAGAGGTGCTGTTAGGCAAACGTTATTTAAGTTATTTAAGAAATAGTTTTAGTTCAATTTAATATATTGTAATGTATGGATCTTGTTATCTGAATTAAATATATTAAATAAAACCTTTACAAATTATACAATAAAACCTTCCTCAAGAATCACTCTATTAAAAAGTGAAAACCGCATCAAAATCCGTACAGTAGTTTTTGAGTTAATCGCGAACATACAGACAGACAGACGCGGCAGGGGGACTTTGTTTTATATATGTATGTATTGATTTAGTCAGTCAAAGGCTCTTTTACAAGTAACTTTTTGTGTTGTTCCAGGGGTGGTGTTAGCCTAAGATGGTGTTGGCGCTTGTGGTCGGACTCCTGTGCGTGTGGAGTCGCCTGAGCGTCGCCAACCCTGATGCGAAGCGCTTGTACGACGACCTGCTGTCCAACTACAACCGGCTGATCCGGCCCGTCGGCAACAACTCGGACCGACTCACCGTCAAGATGGGGCTGCGGCTCAGTCAGCTTATCGATGTTGTGAGTACCTGCTTTATTTTAAAGTCTGATGGCGTTACTCATAAACGGCTGCTAACTTAATCAGTTGATGATCGTCGTTTGTCCCTATCTGTCGTTATGCCATAGAAAAGGACAAACGACGATCATCAGCTGATTAACTTAGCAGACGTTTTTGAATAAGGGGGTGACCCTCCTCACACTAGCGTCGGCGTCTATTCAGCTATAGAAAATGGTGTCGCTGCGCAGTTACGCCAACGTTGCGTCGAGCAACAGCTATAGAGTTGACTAGACGCAGACGCTCGGGAGACGCTAGTGTGGGGTTTCTCTTAAAGTTACTAAAAAAAGGGGTACAAACATCAATTAACACTTATTTTAAAAGGAAAGTTAGGTACCTTCTAACAACTGAGATACGGATGAGGGTCAAAACAAACGATTTCCACACATAGGTAATTGCGACGTAACATAACAATGCGCCGTCACGCGATAGGACGTTGTGTAGTGTAACGTGTTGTGTCAACCATTTTGTTGTGCTAAGATATGATAGTTCTTTCCGTGTAGCCAACTCTTCTCTCCGCAGATGAGTTCAGTGTTTTTTCTAAAAACGCTACTCTGAAACCGGCTCAAGATCACACATTATAGTGGTACACTGGTGGTAGAATTTGAACCCACAGTTAAATTATCTGTTTGCAACGCACTTATTTTAATTGTGAAACAGACAAATCCATGTATAAACGAAACAACGATAATATTGTAAAATCCCAATATTTTTATTTAATAAAACTTCGTGCTTCTACTGATCATTGATTACTTTAAAAAGGTATCTCTAAGTACTTAATAACTTTACTATATAGGAATGTTAATCTTTTTCCTGTATTAATATTGATTTTATTTAGGTACATACCTATATTATTTAATTACATGTGAACATTTTTACACAAGAATAAAATATATTACATGATAAAATATATTACACTAGCTATATATTACACTATTTATATATTTGAACGTTACCTGATGTGGGGACATTATAGGAATTCTCATGAACCCGTTGTTTTTCTTAGTTATTCATTAAAATGTAGAACAAAACAATCTTAAAACTATTTGTAAACAGCTGGACCCAACTTTTTTAAAGAAAATAATCTCATAGCCGTTAAAAGAAATAAGTTTTATTTGAAAAGTTGACAGTCCCTTGAGTTTAAACGAGAACATCCATTTCCACATTCGCAATTTCGCCGAGACATTTTCTGCGTTAACGGATTTGAAATAAATCGCACTTCGATCAAAAACTTATGAACACATGTAAAACAAGTTATCCAGAAAGATAGATAATCGTCTTCTCTAATAGTAAAAAACCGGACAAGTGTGAGTCGGACTCGCCCACCGAGGGTTTCGTAATTTTTAGTATTTGTTGTTATAGCGGCAACAGAAATACATTACCTATCTGTGAAAATTTCAACTGATCACGGTTCATGAGATATAGCCTGGTGATAGACAGACCGACAGTGGAGTCTTAGTAATAGGGTCCCGTTTTTACCCTTTGGGTACGGAATGATGCCGGTGTCAAAAAAATGGCGATGGATTCGAAAGAATCCTTTCATAATTATTATTTTGTGAAATACAAGTAACTATAATATTAGCATCAATTGAATGGATGTTTACAAAAACAACATAACTGACTACACTGGTTGACACCTGAAACGATTAACAATGTTCTTAAAAAAGTGTCAACCGCTCTAAGCAGTTATGTTGTTTTTGTAAACATCCCTTCAATTGTTCAGAATCCATGCACAGATTGAAATATAGCACCTAGGTACTTAATCTAATGAGAAAAATCTCTATCAATCTACATTTTTTCATCATAGTTCATAATTACAATTAGGTACTTCAATTACTAAAGTCATTAGCTTAAACGCTTGATTACATATTAAATCAGCTAATCAAAACAAAATACCACTCACAGGATTACTTATCCGATCCCCAATTACTTACCCGGACAGGTTTGAATTTCATTCATAACTCGTTCACGTGCCCGGGGTATAGTTTCGAGGCCGGATTATCCCACGAGGCCCGATTCTGTTTTAGAATTTGCTAAGGTTTTGATTTTATAATGAAACGCCTTTGAGACGTGTTGTAAGATGCCTTAAGGGACGACTCCTAATTAGATTACGGCCTCACCAAACATCACTGATAATCGCATGCAATTTGCGATAAAGTCCGTGGGGAAAGAGAAGAGTCGTGACATGTATGGGATCCATCCAAATATTCAAATTCATTCTACGACTCTTCTCTTTCCGCACAGACTCTGTGGCATTTGATCGATTGAATTCGCTGCCTCTACTCAACCAGCGATTAACTAAAATCGCATGCCATTGCCATTTGTTGTTTGTGGAAGCCTTTACGTGTGGATCAATCTACGTTAGCGGCGCCCGCTAACCCAGGCTCGTATCAAATTAAGATGAAACGGATATCAAATTGTGAAAACAGAATTGGCGTCCATATATCTTTAAGCCCTTCATTAAAAGGGTTAGCTCACGGTTCTTATTAAAAACTTGTGCATTCGGCTAACAAGGTTTACTTTAACGTTAATTGTGAACAGTTGGTTGGATCCAGTTTGTGCTTTGTGCTAATGGATTTGGGGGTTTGTTGCAGTTCGGTGACAGCTTTTAGTTTAATATGATATTATGAACACAGCTTTATGTAGCGGTTTTGTATACAGTCAAATGTAAAATTATGGGTATATAACTTGCACATAAATATGTCCCACAGTTCTTAATTCGCTGTCATAAGAGCTATGGCACAGAATAAATAATAGTACTAAGTACAGAAGACTCACTCTCTAACAAAACGCGTCTGTTACGATCAGCACAGATATGGCCGCTAGGTGGCGACAACGCCACGCGCGGCTTAATGGCTTTCCCCAAAATTGGGGCCGGAACGGATGTACTTTTAGCTACCTGTAGCAAAGCGACGAAATCGCGGAGTGAGCCACGCCTGGCTATGGGACAAATTTTTGAGTATAATGTGTACCCATATTTTGCACTTGACTGTACTTAGAGGTTTGTAAGTTGTTTTCTGCTTCACCAAACTTAGAAAGTTTAGATCGTTAGATAGATATGAATTTCGATATTTGCTTTCATCGTCTTGTTGAACCCTTGTCAAAGAGCATCATTGACACATGTATACACAGATAGATTAGGAACGTCTTAGATCATAAATACTGATTCATTTCGTAAAAAGAATAATATGTTCGGCATCCATAGTTGCTAGACGTTGTGAAATTTAATTCTCATTTACATTTTTCTGTGACGTTTTACACATTAGGTCCTGTGGCAAACAAAGTAGGTATAGTTCTCAAATCATCAAGTACTTTCTACGTTCCTTTCTTGTTACCGATGAAACAGATGTTTACATATTTTTCAACATTAACAGCTGTGAATTTAAATGAACTACATGTAAAATTAACTATTTTTTGTATTAAATAACAAGCTAAATGGAATTCCACTAATAATTACTTGTAAAATCATCCTGTCATAATGCCGCTAGATCCAAATCCCACGCCGCTCCTAATTTGCCCAACATTAGCATAATCGGTATTCCGCTGATGTTTTGCCGAGCCAGCAATCCGTTCTCCCTGCTGACGTGTAACAAAACCAACTATTATCTATTTTGAAACTAGAATGGGGATTGGCATAGGCAGGTACCAGTTACACCCTTAATTCAGCAGCGTCCAAAATACTGGACACATAACCTTTATCCCTGTTTATGTATTTTTTTGTTTATGAATTTATGAAATAAATGTAATTAATTTATATAATATTTTATAAATGTTATTAATATTGTGATACTTATGTAAAATGTGCCGACCTGTAACTCTGTTATTAATAGGGGAAATTTGCCTTAATCGTACATTTTGCGCCTAAAACGTACCCTATCAAGATCTCGAGTTGTGAAACTGCAGTGGCGACGCCAGTGCTACAAAATGAAACTACTAGTTCGCCATGTCTCATCACCCGTACAACAATTCCACGCTGCCCTTCCTTATGAAAATATTCAAAAAATAAGTAATTTTTTTGCTGTTTTCGAGTATTTTTTTTGGTTGATACGTAAGATTTTCAATTCCGTACATGTCGAGATATGTAAATTAAAAGTTTTATGCTTAATTATATACTCTTGTACTTGTACGGTTTGAAATAATGGATGACAGGCGTCAGCCCAGCAGCTATTTTTTTATACGGAAAATTAAAATCGTTAGTTATCATGTGCCTTATTCGTACTGAACACTTTGTTTTATTTCGTACTTTAGAAAACATGATACAATGCACATTTCGTAAAACCTGGATTCACGAACCATGTGATGGGGTTGATAAAAATACTCATAATTTTATTTGTGATGACTGCAAAGAGTTAGAAAATACAGTTAGATCTGCTATAGATAATTAAAATGTTCGTTCTATATTTGAGGTGATCGGACAGAAGTGGACAAATTATTTAGATTAGTGACTCAATTATAATTAATATTACTTATGTATGCCAATTGCGGTGATTATGAGACTAATACAAATTATAAGATCTCATAGTTTGACATGGATAATATATGGGTACGATATAGGAATATACGGGTACGTTTTAGGGACAATTAGGCCTAAATCGTACCTTTTCCGCTTTTTTTTAACTTTTTTTTCTCAGAAGTTGTTGAGATTTAAGGTTAACTTATTACTTTTGTTGATTCGTTATTAAATAAAGATTCTTTAAACACAATTTGTATTTTTTTTATTAATTGTATTTCCAAGAAATTAGCATTTTCTCTTAAGGGGTACGAATTAGGCAAGTTTCCCCTAATACATTTCATTTCAATGAGAATTCTACGAAGCGCCGAGGAGGCTCTTTAACCCACGACCTTCCATGTTTTCTGTCGGTTTAAGGGTTAATCATGACGGTCAAGAACTGTCCTGAGGGGCTACCGGGAAAACCGAAATTCGCAAATTGCGGGGATCTTTTTCTTTTACTCCAATGAAGGCGTAATTAGAGTGACAGAGAAAGATCCCCGCAATTTGCGAATTTCGGTTTTCGCGGTAGCCCCTCTGGGTGCGATTAATAATTTTCTTGCCGCGTGGGCCCTTCTAGCCGCGGGCAGTCAGTAACTGCGGTGAACTTCATAACTATTGGCAGGCGTGCAACTCGAAACTCGTTTAACTAAGCCGTCGATATCGCCGTCGCATTGATAAATAAATGCCGTAGTGCAACTTGGATGCGTGCGGAGTTTGAATAGCGCGGATTAGGAATGGGGTTCGTATTGGGTACAGTTATGTGTTTAAGTGTTTTTAACCACAACCAACCACACAGTCCGCCATGTTGGGTCCGACAACGGCGACCCTTACAATTTTCTCTGATGTGCACAGTATATGGCTCGCAAAACCAAAATTCGTTTTAAATATTTAAACGGAGTATCTACTTTTAACATGCTATCTTCACGGAATGTTATCTTAAAATCGTGTATTATTGTTGTGTATTATTATTGTGAGACACTGATATAATTTATTATTCTTAATACTCTTATCTATAAGCCGGTGATAGCGTAGCGACCTCTACAGGAAGCGAGAAATATAATATTAAATATAATATTTCTCGCTTCCATTATAATTATGAACATATATTTTAGTGAAATTGGAAACTGATGATCTATAACAAATTGGTTTCTTCATTTGAAATATTGAAATATCTGTTTTATAAACGAACGTAACGTAATCAATTAAGCATTGGTTCTCGATTTGAAATGAATTTCAATTTCTGTATTCGTAAATGCTTTGAAATGTCTAATCGATTGGAATAATACAGATCTGTGTCAATATAAACACATTTAATGGACTATTTGGTAAAATATTCTGTTTATTGTTGTTACTTTGACAGTGAGCAGCAATGCTGCAGCAGTAGTGCTGCTTCAAAGCAATACTGCAGACTGCGTTGCTGCCAAAAAGGCAATTTTATCAAGACATTTATATTAAATAAATTTGATGTTATTTGCATCAATACAGACTTACTGCTGCCGTTTTGCAGTGCTGCACTGCTGCAGAAAATTTCAAAATCATTATTGGTGCTTAAATTTTTGACCTTTGCTGTAGCAAGCAGGTTAAAATGTAGCACTAGGTAAATTGAAGCGTCTTTTGAAATTCCGGATCTAGGTACTTAAAATTATAAGGTTTTAGACGTTGAAACAGATTTTCTTTTTTAGAATTTTTTTTTGAAGAAAAACATTGTTTTTTACTAAAATACGGAAAGAAATAATAGCGTTAAGCATAACAGCAAAATTTAATTGAAATAATTGGAGTGTACACGCAATTATAAACAACCGTATGAAACTCTACAATAAAACTAACCATTGCGTCCATTATTACCCATTTACATAATTGCTGCATCACATTACAGCACTTGTGCAACAACAGTGCATTTGCTTTTATCCTACAAGTCCCAATGTCCTTTAAAGAGGACAAATTCAAATCGTACTCTGAGCTCTAATGGAATAAAAGGAGGTTCCAAATTCAAAACAGCAATAATAGGTTTGGTTTGGGACTTAGCAGGTTCTAATCCACTTCTCCTGTCCTGACTCTTTAACAAATGTTCCTTTTCACTCATAATCTGATCACAAACAAAATATCCAGTGTCCTGTGAAACTACTCGAAAATTGGAAAGCCCCGAATGTAGGACCAATCCGTTTCTTGTTTACTGACGATTTAACTCAAACAAAAGTACGACCTTTAACAAATGATCCTTCGTTTAAGCGTCGAAACGAACTCAAATGGAACAATAGACTTTATCACCGTTGTATAGAGTTCAGTTTCGTTGAGATTTCCCGTTGTACGTCTTCGTAGTTCATTCATAGTGTTATGTATAAGTTGTTTTTGCGTTTTTTGAATGTCCCGGATAGGGCGATTGCTTGCCGCCGGCGCTGAATCGAGTAAATTGGTTGTTTGATATTTCTGTTAACTTGAAATTACAAGAGTGCACGGGAATATGAGAAAATGATTCGTAATACTTATTTTGTTTGTTTGTAGTTTAGGGGATTTTAACTATCGTTTTTTATACGCCGCAGTTGAATATCGTGTCTTTATCTTTTACATTTTAAGTGTACAAATGTTTTATTTATCAATTAACAAGTATATTATATTTATAAACAGCAAATAAATAGGTGATTAAACCATTAAAGTGGATGAGATATTGAATAACTAAATTAATAAAAGTAAATATTTTTTTTACCATAAATTAGTTAGGTACCTTAGTAATGAATAATAAAATTGATAAAATACGTTTAATGATCAATTTAGGTAGGTAAAAGTATAATGAAAATGAAAATGAAAATGAAAATGAAAATTTATTCATAACATTAGGTTACAAGTCAAAGATTACATAAAATCTGAAATATCATTGTAGATATACTTATACGTATTACACTTATTAATTATTAATACATATGTCGTAGTATACATGTTTATTTATTATAATTAATTTTATTTAGGTAAGTACATCATCAGTTTTGCATGAAAGATATTCATCAATATCGTAAAACGGTGATTTTAGTAACCAGTGTTTTAGTTTCATTTTAAAATTATGGAAGGAAGGTGCATCTCTGATACTTTTAGGCAGGTGGTTGTATATGCGTGGACCAAGTACATAGGCTGATCGTCCGCTTTTTGTTAACTTATGTGGCACAGATACTAGGCAGCCCGCGTTCCTGTTGCTACGCAGATGGCGATTTGGATTTACCTGTTTCACAGCAAATTTGTTTGAGTTGGTGTGAGTAAATATAGCTATTTGTTGAATAAGTACACAGGGTAGTGTTAATATACTGTATTCTGTGAAATACTGACGAGCAGAGACGTCATCAGAAACACATGCTATTGCGCGTACAGCTCGTCTTTGTAATGAGAACACTCGACGCCAGTCAGCGGCTCCACCCCATAGCTCGGTGCCGTACGAAATGAGCGAGTGCACGGTTGCGAAATAACAGCTCCTGACGACGTCCCTGGTCGCAGTACTCGCGAGACGCTTTAAAGCGTAGCACGCGCTGCCCAGCCTCGCGCACAGATGGTCGATGTGTACGTTCCACCTCAGGCCACTATCGATGGTAAAACCTAGTAACTTTATGTCCGCAACTTGACGGACAGCATCGTCGCCGGCATACGCGGTCATGGGCCTGGATGTGTGGCCATTTAGATTAAGTCTCATGACGAAGGTTTTGTCTTTATTGAGGGCTAACCCATTTGTTGTAAACCAGTTACAAAGCTGTTTAAGCGTGTCGGTTACCTTCGTTTCCAGTTCCGGTAAAGACGAGCTGGCGACGATCGCTGTGACGTCATCCGCGTACATAAAGATATCGCACCCTTTTATTATTTGTGGGAGATCATTTAGGAGGATGCTAAACAGAGTATTTGACAAGCACGATCCCTGCGGTACCCCAAGCTGATTTCTCATCTCATCAGACCTGATGCGGCCACTATCCCCTACGACAACTTGACTCCTGTTCGACATAAATGACATTAGAAGCGCCAATGCGGGGCCACGAATGCCGTAGTGACTGAGTTTCTGCGCGATAAGTCCATGATTGGCGGTATCGAAGGCGCGCGAGAGGTCGCAGCACACTACCGCCACCTGCATCCCGGCCTCTCGCGCGCTCAGCGTATGCCACACCACTTCGCGCACCAGATCCGTAGTCGAACGGCCCTGGCGGTATGCGTATTGTCGGTCGGATATTGTTAGTTGTGGGAACCAAAAGGATAATAATCTAATGTTAATACCTACTTCTAAAATTTTACTTATTGCCGGTACTAACGATATAGGGCGATAAGACTTTAAGGCTGCTTTGGGACCTTTCCCTTTGTACAGTGGGGTAATCTTAACTTTTTTGAGGCCTTCTGGAACTGTCCCTTGTCGTATGCAGTAATTATACAACTCTGATAGGACGAAGGACAGTGCCGGACCCACGTACCGAAGGATGTTGGCAGAAAGATCATAGATGTCGGTGCTGTTTTTCGGCGCAATGTGAGTCCGTAGTATAGATTCTACTTCATGAGCTGTAAAAAATCTTAATCTTAATGAACAGTTACACTCGGGAATATTCATAGCTATAGCTGTCAACGAGCGTTGGACGTCCGGTTTCGGTGCACCGCATATAATAGCAGCAGTTATGAATTCTGCATTAATTGAGTCGACTGCTTGTTTTTTAGAGACAAATGCTAAACCATGACTGTCCTTTATAACGTCGGTATAGTCCGCGCGCTCGCGACAACCCCGTCCTAATTCTTTGTTTATTACTCCCCACATACGTTTGCATTTATTGGGTGCGTTCTGTATTAGCGCGCTGTAGTAAGCAGTGCGCTTGCGTTTTAACGTATAATTGTATTTAGATGAGATGCTAGCCAACATATCCGAGACCTGATTGCTAGATGGGTATTTATCTTTTAGATTTGAAATATCGTGAAGAAGAAGTTTCAAGTTCCATACCTCATCATCAATCCATGGATATTTACTTGTATTTGCCTTATGTAATTTCTTAGGAAAACAAATCTCAAATTTATTAACTAATATATTTAATAATGTGACAGTTAGCGATTCACAATTTTTGTTACTGTTTGCAACAACCAAAGGCCAGTCAATAGATTCTAGGGCTGCATAGAAACAGTTTTTATTTGCAATATTGAAAATGCGTTTAGGTATAGGAGTGCGTTGCGCGAGCGGTTTGTTTACGATCCTTATCTTTTGCGCCGAGTGATCGCTCAGGTGCGTGGTGACGCAATCGGCATACACACGGTCGGCACAGATGTTCGAGTACGCATGATCGAGTAGCGTCGCGGTGTTAGAATTATTACAGGTACGGGTTGGGAAATTGACGTGTTGATTAAAGTTATGGCACGATAAAATATCTGAAATATTGTTTTTGGAAGTTGTGTTGGTAAGAAGATCAATGTTAATATCGCCCATTATTATGGCACTGAGGTTTTCTTCGTTTATTTTTGAAAGGAGTTTATCTAATAGTGTTAGAAACTGCGTGTCACTAGTGCAGTTGGAATGATAAATGCCTACTACCAATATATCGTGGTCTAAGAGGTGGAGCGCACACACATCAAAAATTTGTTGTACGGACATATTGCTAATGTCTTGCCTATTTAGGGCCCTAACGCCTGAACGCACAAAGATGCAGCTCCCTCCATGTAGTATCGATGGTCTACAGTAATAAGATATTAGGTCATAATTATGTAACGTTACAGATACAATTTCACTGTCCCGGAGCCAGTGCTCGGTTAGCACGAGCACGTCACATTTTAAGTCTTTACACAATAGCACTTCAATAGACTTGGTTTTATTGTTTAGGCACCTGATATTTTGGTGACACAGAGTGAGGTTAGCCGAGGTCCGCGGGGGCCGTGTGTATCGGGGCGCACTACTGCCGACGCGGGCCGGGCTCGGCCGCGGTGTGGCGGCTCCTGTAGGGCGCGCGTCCGCGCCCGGTGCCCGCTCGAAACCACTCGCTGACTTCGGTACCAGGGGGCCAGTTTTCAGGCGACATAAAAAAATCAAATTTACTTACAGGAACTGTTATCGCGAATGAGGCATAATATTCATGTCTTAACTTAAGTTTTTGTACGTTGTAGTGGTCGCATGGTTCCTTCTTCTCCATGTAAGACTTGATCGACTCGGCTTCCGTATTAGTTTTAAAGAAGCACGCGTGTATTTTCTTTGGTCGTTCAATCGTTTCAAGCATATCGTCCGCCGGTCCCGTGCCAGTGGCGCTAATGCGAGGACGCCCGGGCGAGCGCTGGTGGCGATGGCGCTGCTTTTTGTTCAACACCTGTTTCCATTGGGCTTCCTTTTCATTGTCCTGGAGCGTTTCGGGTTGGTCGGTCCCGATGTACGCTTGGCTCGAGTCGGCGAGGCTCGCCGGCGTCGTGAATGTTGTTAATGATGCATCCTGGGGGATCTCATTCTTGGTACTCAGTGTTTGCTTATTTTTCCCGGGATTTGAGGAGGCCGATCCAGTCGGGGTCCGGTCTTCGGTGGTTGCTGATCGAGGGTTACTTGGAGTTTTTTTGTTAACCTGAGTCGTGGCGGTTATCCGTAAAGTATTGACCGGATGAGTCATGGGATTTTTTTTCGCAGCGGTCGGGTCGCTCGATGCGTTCGGTTCAGAATTGCGTGGCGTGTTGAGCGAGCTATTGTCGATGCACCGTCCATTGCACTGTAAACACGTACTGATTCTTTCTAGGTTTGTAACTTTTGCTTCTAATTTCTTTATATCGTCGAGCACACACACTATTTTTGATTCAATAGGGGCTAGGTATTTCCGTAGCACTTTTTCTAAACTTTCTATAGTAGATTTGGCCATTATTTCACACTGTTCGAATAAAAATAGCAGAGACGACGCGACCGGTGCGAAGTTCGCTACCTTGCTATGAATATACCTATATAGTTGGGTTAATTTTAAGTAAATGGCCCGCTGCGAAGGTAAACTGTAAATTAATTAATTATCAAACCTTACGATTAATCCTCGTTTAATTAAAACATGTTTTTATACTGCTTGAGATTTTGAGATTACCGGCGGGGAGATGTCGATTTAATCATAGTTTAGGTGTTTTTATTTACTAACTAGTTTTTGACTTTGTAATTTTTTGTTTCTATGCATGTTTCTTTCATTTTAAAAAAGGCTTTTAAATAAAAAAATATACTCATGGACTAATTTAGAGGAACTTTATGACGATGAAAAAACTAACTTGACGTTAATAGTTCGCTAGTTTTTTTATTTGATTTTGCTACAAAGTTTGTCACTTTAAATGCTGATATAAATATGTTCTCCTCGAGTGGTAATGCTGATGCAAGCATTAAAGTTTATGAGACTTACTATTTCAAATGATATTTTAATTCAAACCTATTATATTAATTGAACAGTTTGCAAAACTTGTGTCAAAATCACATATATATATATATATATATCTTTTAAGAATAATGTTAATATAGATCCATACTTTGTTTCATACGAGTAAACAGTAAAAAGTTTTTTGGCAGAAGTCTCAATTTATGCGTTAGCCAATATTGATGATAAGTTTCTCTCAGTTTGTAATATACTATATGTACGTTATTACGTTTTGCTTAGTTTGAAATGTACAAAGATTTTTCGCATTTGGCTTACGAACGACGTAACGTTTTATTTTGCGTTTTCCACGATCGTAATCTTTTCATAAAAAAAAACATTTTATTTTATTTGTCACGTGTATGTGGACCCCTAAAGGCTTGCTGGTCATCAAATCCGGTTGTAGTAGGAACTGAAAACGGCCTTAACGCACTTATTATATTGCTTTTTCCCATAATTAATTAAAATCTTCTTACTTTTGACTGGTAGAGAATGCTATTAGGAATTTAATTAAGCCCGCCATTTGATTTAATTGTATTTTTAAGTTTAAATAAAAAATAACTGAATTACCAAGTGGCACATGCTCTCAAAAACACCACTCGACTTCAAATCTCATTAAACATCCACCAAACAAAAAGAAATGAGAGATCTAAATCCGAAATGACAAGATCTTAATACCTTTCAACTTGTCTTTGAAAGCTAAGGGCTCGCGAAATTAGATTTTTAATTCAAAGACATTTCATTAAGTTAGCAGTGTTCGGAACCTGATTTACATTTGGATCTTGAAGTTTAAGAACGAATGAACGCCAATAAGAACTGAAACTATGGTGACTTTTCTAATTCAAAATTGCTACCCGTTGTCCTCCATTGTGATTCATTTTTGTAATCAATTTTATGTTCCACCACAAAGTTAATACCTATGCTTATTAAAACTTTAAAATAAATGAACATACATTCATAATACAGAACATAACATAAGTCAGCGCAATGGCTTGCCGAGGCAATATGCTGAGTGGGGATGATTAGGGATTATGTTTAACGTGTAGTTTGTTGTCTAAGGGTCGCTTGCACCAAACAGACTGTCACTGTTAAGAGTTCGCAAAATTTTATTATATGGAAGTTTTCATAGTTCTCTGCTGAGTCATGTTGATCAGTCTGTCAAGTGTGGTTGGTGCAACAGGCCCTAATTCTTGCAGAAAAGCTTGTCAAATGTCGAAAAGAAGTGAATTTCATAGACATATAGTTCTAAATGTATATCTTTCCCTTCCAGTGTTTAAATATCTTTGTATTGCTTAAATAGTAATTCTGAAACCAAGTGAAATCCTCCGAGTATATAATAAACAACCATCGAACGCTTCTGAATAAGATATCGGGAGTGCATCCTTTACTATTCTAGGTTCATGTACTTAATGGACCAAAGTGCACATTCCCACTTTTAAAACGTATCTCATTACTTTCTTGTAAAATGAACCTTAGTACTTGCTTTTAGAGTCTACTTTTAGAAGTTGAATGATGATATCTAGCTTGTAGATTAATGGTAAAGCGTCAAGTTGTGAGACACTGCTAATATTTAAAGGGGCTTTTACGATAGAACTATCTTAAACTTCTAGAAAAATAAAGAAAATAAAGATCCCTATCAGTACAGTGAGCAGCAGAAGTTGTTAAGCGGACGAGGTGTCCAAAATGCCCTACACGCTCTTATTCTCTTAACAATAACGTCGCGTCAAGATTATTTTGAACACTTCGCCCGCTTAGCAACTTCTGCTACTGACAGTAATTTCCTTTCGTGTTTGGACATAACAATATATCACTGGCACTTGCCGTAATCTTAAAGGTGATTCTGATGTCAATTTTGCTACTTTACTGCTGAACCCTATGCCATAGACGCTGTATCTGCCAATTCCCTTGATAAAATAAGTGACGTTCGCTGCTGCATTACTGCTGCGAATATAACGTTCATTCCGTCACTTACCTATTTTATCAAGGAAATGGATAGATACAGCGGCGGCAATAAATACACTGCAACAGTAATGCAGCTGCAGTGGACATTCGATTGTCAACTTTAAGTTAAAATTCTGTTGCAATGAATCACTTTGTATGGTACCTTTACTGTTAATATCGGCTTAAAGCGGTTATTACACGAGTGGCTACCTCTTGTCATCGAACTGATTCCAATCGCTTACCATACAAGCGCAACATCAACTGGCAGAGATAGATAGTGTTGCTACTAGTGATAGCCCTTTTTAGGGTTCCGTAGCCAAATGGCAAAAAACGGAACCCTTATAGATTCGTCATGTCTGTCTGTCTGTCTGTCCGTCTGTCTGTCCGTCCGTATGTCACAGCCACTTTTCTCCGAAACTATAAGAACTATACTGTTGAAACTTGGTAAGTAGATGTATTCTGTGAACCGCATTAAGATTTTCACACAAAAATAGAAAAAAACAATAAATTTTTGGGGTTCCCCATACTTCGAACTGAAACCACTGACTTAATATAAAAGAAATAGACACACAAAGCAGAACAAAAACGTCAAGAAATGTGGATCCCAATGACATTTCGCACCATTTGCATTGATGATAAAAACGCTTACGTAAATTTTGAGTCAAGATAAATGTTTCGTACAGAAAAGAGCTTAATGTCGTAAGCATTAAGTGTCAAATTTGCAAACATAAGTACCAACACTGTTAAAAAATTTAGTCCGATGGCACTAAACGTAACGTATTTACGTCAAACAACGTCAAACGAGAATAATGAACGAATGGAGTCACTTTGGTACACTTTAATATGTATTACTGTACAGGAAAACCAATTGAAGTAATAAATAAAACAAATTTAATTTAATCGGGAGCTCAAATAAAATTAATTCGTGGTTCAAATTCAAACAAATTAAATTTTTAATTCGTAAGTATACGTTTTTAAATACTAATTTCCTTGAAATAAATTCTACTTATTAAATAACTGTGTATTTAAGATCTACATTTACTCATAGCACGGGTGCACGGGGACATTTAGGTACTGATTGGATTTTTTTTATAAAGTCTACCTATAGTTTATAAAAAAAATCCTGTGGTTATCACTGTGTTCAGACAGGTTTAGCATTTACAGTTAGTCGATATAAGCCCTTATTGGTGGTGTATATGTCGGAAACAGGGAAATGGGCCGAACACACAAGTGCCGTTTTGCCTTGTTTAAAACTTCATCACCCCTATCTCTGGTTATAATTAAATAGCAGTCCACTTTGCACGTCGCATAGGTTTTCTTGGAAATCTTGAATTTAAACATAATATTATTCCTTATGAATTCCATATAAAAATATAAAAAAATATTGACCTCACATCGACTCATTAGATTTTTGTTCCTTGACATCCCTTCTTTGGTACTAACAAATTAATTTATTCAAAACCATAAAATTACCACCAGATTACATAAATTATGTAATGCTATCCAAAGAACTAACCGAAAGAAATACATTCCATCCTTTTTCCTTGTTTTATCATTGTTATTTTTACATATTTTAACGGCACATTTCGTAATTGTTGACAACTTCACATTTGAGCGTTTCAAACAAGACTAAACGAAAAAGTAATGCATGATCTGTTTTGACATCACTTTTGTGGGGCCATTTTTGGCGGCTGATTGGGTATCCAGTTCTTTATACTATATCAATGACTGAAACTCAAAAAATTTTTTTTCATCAAACCCATACGTGTGTGTATACGTGTATCTATGGATAGGTCTTCAAAAATGATATTGAGGTTTCTAATATCATTTTTTTCTAAACTGAATAGTTTGCGCGAGAGACACTTCCAAAGTGGTAAAATGTGTTTACAAATGTGTATCATATAACTTCTAAAATAAGAGAATGATAAAACTAAAAAAAATATATGATGTACATTACCATGTAAACTTCCACCGAAAATTGGTTTGAACGAGATCTAGTAAGTAGTTTTTTTTTTAATACGTCATAAATCGCCTAAATACGGAACCCTTCATGGGCGAGTCCGACTCGCACTTGGCCGCTTTTCATATCTAAAATTCCTACGCGAATTCTTTCGAAAAAAAAATTGCTCTGTACAATAGGTATTTCTTGTTTTGAAATTTTATTATTTACCCTTTGTATTTGATTATAAATTAAATTTACAGTAATTAGTTTATTGTTGAAGACTGTTTCCGTATAAAATGAAACTACTGTAGTATGAGTCTTAAACATTACTGTTTTTTTATCTATATAGGAACTTAATAATATTTTTGTAAAAATATTAGAACTTAAGGTAGTGCTCACTAGATAAGAACATGTGCATCGGGGCCCGTAGAGACATGGAGGCGTATTCTTATTGTAATAACAGGTTATGAATTTCATCTGGGTTTTGTTATTGATATGATCTTTCAGTATCAAAAGTGACGTTTCTGGTTGAAGAAATATCATTTTTGACACTGACAGATCATATCCATAACAAATCCAGATCAAATTCATAACCTGTTATAACAATCAAAATACGCCTTATGTTGTGCATACAGACACTAAAATAATGTACGTATTGATAATGATGTCCTCGAAGACGTATGTCAACGACGAAATCCTGACAAGCGTTTTATTATTTTAATTTTACTAATATTATAATTTTTAAAGCGTTTATTTACATTAACTATTACATGGGCGCGAGCGCGAATTGCAAATTCAAATTTGGTTTTGAAAGTCTTGCAGCACAAAGCACAGACAGTACAGTAGAGCTATCCAGATGAGTTGTATGTATAGTTGTAGGGGGGATGTTCGTATTATGGCGTGTCCGCCCTGAGCTGCGAGCCACCGCATGTGAGGCAATCAGAACACAGCCTCAGGTAAGCGCGTGCCTTTGAGGGATTGCACACGATTAGCACAGTACGGTGATCGTGATCATATAGATAACATATAGGTTTGGTGTTCAATAAGTGGGCCGTGCATTTGATAGTAAGGTGCATCTACAATAGGGTGGAGCGTCGTTGTATGGGAAAAAATAAAAATTTGATTATCAATGTGGAACCGGTACAAAAAGTTGCAGTTTGTCATGTAGATTATAGTGATTATATCAAGTTTCAAAATAAACACTACTTTTAGCCCTCTACCCAGCCGCTAAAGAAATTAATAAAGGTAAATTTTCATCAATTATTTAAATATACTAATTCACTAATATGTGTACATTTTATTGAAATTATATAATACTTAATAAGCGTATAATAAGTTATTACCAAAATGTTTGTGCCTTTTTCAATATTTATGGAATAATAAAATTTCAAACTTTCATATTAAACAGCAATTTCATGCAAAACAAGGAAAATGCTACAGTGTAAAAAAATATATGAGTTATTTTTTTTAGACGTTCTTGTGGCAAAGTAACGGTATCATTGATTACGAAAAATATCATTTTACTGCAAAAAATGGGTTATTTATATGTTTAAATGAGCGTCAAATTTTGCCCTTCGACGTCGCTTACGCCCTTTTTGGGTCATGTTCACACGTATGTTAGGCATATATTTACTTTTACTAGTAGTATTTTTATTATCTTATCACGTTCAAAATAGTTTTCACGGTTCTGTAATTAGTTGTAAACTCGAATTTGTGCACAGTATCCGGGTTAAAGGGCCTATTCCATAAAACCTCGATTTACGTGGTTTTACCATGTCATAAAAATATACGTTATAAACAAAAATAAGTATAGGAATCGAGTATATCTGTAACAAAAAGATGTTATTTAATGAATAAAACTTGTTATAAAAAAAATAAGCATAAATTAAATTAATTAAAAATATACATATATTGCTATATATAATCGAATTGTAGAGGGCTAAAAGTATATACCAATATTTTTTTTATTATTTTTCCCTTAAATAATAAAAAATTAGACATTCTTTTAGAGGGGTTCCATTGCTATATTCAAGAATTTTGGATTTCGCTCCACCCTAATCTACAACACCCACCGCAGTTAACTTTTGCGGAGCAACACGGTAACTTACCTAATTACAAATGCACAGTTTTGCTCCACAAAAGTCAACTGCGATGTGGATGCACCATTAGGATTTCTGGATTTAGAAGTGAAAACTTCTTTAGCGGCGCTGTGCACTTTTTGAGGCGGGGAAATTTTTTTAAACTCGCGACAGATCACGTGACCTGATCGAAAAACTTACAATGTCATTGAGTTTTTCTTTGTTGATTTAAATGCCATCTAGTGAGTTTCCCTCTAACTGGTGTTAATATAACTCGAGTACTAACAGTGATGTGGATAGGGGTTTCAAGTAATGCGAAGAAATAACGCTAGATGGCGTTAACCTCAATTATACATAGTGCTGCAGACATTTTGCACTAGTCATTGAGTTTTCACTTCTGGCGGCACTCCTGGAGTGCAACCCGTTGGTTTTTTTTCTACTGCATAATGGCCGTATTACTTCAGTTAGTTAAAATAATAATTGACAAAGTTGCAAATATTGGGGGACTAGTCAAGATTGTCAACACCAAACGAAACCAAACATGCCGCGCGAGTGACTTAAAACAAGTGAGTCTAAACCGTAAAATTATTCAATGCCAAACGAAACGTTCGCTCACGTTTCACGACAAAACACAATGAAACTAAAACCCAATTAAACACTTTTTTTATTGCGTAAAAACAAACTACCTATGAATAGGGGTTTATCCACTAGCCCATAACGCTAGTCTTCAATTAAATTTGCATACTTTTAATCCGCGTCCGCCGTGCCACCAATTCAGTTCAGGATTAGGGCCGCTGCCAGCGGAATCCATTCCCTATTACACACATACACCGCGAATTAAATACATGGAAGCCGGTTCTTTTTTGACAATTTGATTTGACAGAAACAAATTTTCGAAACAAGAACCAGATATGTCTGAAATGATAAGTCTCTCAAAAATCTAAAGATAAATAAGTATCTTACAAAAAAAAAGAAAATCCGACAGCGTAATAAATGATTTAAGTTGAGCGTTGCCAACCATCTTTAAATCATTATATGTTAAATGGTCATTTAAAGTGAAAAAATAAAAACAAAGAAGCTTAAGATGAATTCAAAATCCCTATACTTACAATCATAATAATATCACTCGACATAAAACGTTGTTTTATTTTACTATTTTACGTAATTGTCTTTATAGCGTTTGTGGTTGTCATTTCTTCACTGACACTCGGACAGTGACTCAAGGTCGTATCAAAATGAGATAAAAACAATAGAAATAGTGTTAAGTCAGAATCAGCCACCCTATTACACACACATACACAGCGAATTAGAATATTTATACCTGTTACAATAGTGTGTGCGTGCCGTGGTTAACATTAATTGGGAAACTTTAGTTAGCTTCAGACGTATATCGATACATTATCTTAAGGGGCCCACTGATTAACAGTCCGCCGGACGATATCGGCCTGTCAGTTAGAACAAAAAGTTGACAGTTCCGAACAACTGACAGGCCGATACCGTCCGGCGGACTGGTAATCAGTGGGCCTCTTTAACGTCCACGGCATGTCAAGAGGTTAAACTGAAATTCGAGAATATTTTGTAATTACATATAAATAAGTATACCGACATTTAATTCTGGTAGACAATGTAGACATATCATTTTTATTTGTGTCAGTGTTACTGTGATTAGTTATAATTGAATGATTATCGTTTATTCTTTTAGGTAGGTACTCTGCATAGCTTTCAAACCTGTAAAATATTTCTTACTTAAATCATTATGACTTTAAATACCTACTAGTAGTACAACTTAACATATACTTGACCGACGTTGACGTAAATTGCAAGCAGCAAAAGAGCCCAATATCGCATTGAGCTAACCTACTCTCTTGATGATAAATAAAATAGCTGGACACTCAAGAACCAAGACTTACACCACAAAGAGAAATTTTCAACAACCTCAATGCTTGATCTGAAAACGGAACTTTAAAACTATTAAGCCCAGAAATACGTTTACAGCAAACAATACCTCGGGTCCGTATTCTGTGCGCATTCGAGCCAACGGAAAGCTTTCTTGGGAGGCGTGCTCGCGAATAGCAATGCCGTGTTAGCTTAGCTCGGGCCCTGAGAATAGCGTATAGCGATTTACAACTTGTTATTAGCGAGCACAATCTTTTAAAATTAAACATTAAAAATATTGTGTATAATCGACTCGGTCAGTACGTTAGTTCGTTCATCTTTTTGCCTCTCTATCGCTGTTGAAAAAGGGAAAGGACATCTTAAAAATGGAAGCGTTTTCAAAATTCGATATTCACAGTAGGCCCTCCGTACCTATATGATACGATCGAAGTCTAATATATTGAAGCTACGATCGGTTTGTAATTAAATTTAATAAAGTCATAATGGTAGTAAAAGTGATGAATCATCAATGAATTTTCACACAAACTGTAAAATTCCTAATTTGGACTGTCAAATCGTCACATTTCATGGTTGACACATATTTGATTTGTAAAATGTTTGGAAACAATAATCATACCTAAAGTGTCATTCAATAGAACTTGCTAACTATGTAAACAAAAGTTACTAGTACACTTAGTGTGGCGGTTTGTTTACATAGTTAGCAAGTTATATTGAATGACACTTTACATGTATTCTAGGGTTTTCTGGAAAAGCAGAAAAATTGGGTAATTTGAAGGTTTATATCGACTCTTTACAGTTTTTATACAATAAATAATATTGGCAACATATCCTGTCGCGCTTCTGATAGGCCAATTGCACCTGAAATTTTAACGATGTCTAAACTATGTCAGTTAATTTATCATTCATACTTTAGAGATACGTACGTACGGGCGAATGAAAACAAAATGACATTATTTACGAGTAGATACCGTTTTGATGTGAGCTATAGGTAGGTTTGAAATGGCCTCTGAATCGATCTAAACTGCATCCGCGTTCTTCGTGGCCCCATCCCCAACTTCCGCCGCTCGTTTATCGGAATTCGCGTGTTTCCCGTGAAAAACTACGCCAGTTAAGTGAGTAATGGCCCGCCGGATGAGGCCGCGAGACGTATTGCCGCCTTACGTCTGTTGATTAAATCCTACGCGTATTACATTTGTGGGTTTACTTGTTTTGACGTTTTTTACTCGCTAATTGACGAGTATAAGAACATTTTTAATAAGAAAAAGTTCCGTGAGACATATATTTTTAAATTTATAAACGGGTCACTCAAGGATTTTTAATAATCTGTGTCGGCGAACGCGTACTCCCGTCGAAGCTACTCGTTATAGAGTTCCTGACTTTTAATTAAAGGAAACGCAGTTTTTAGTGATGAACACGTTTTTTATTATCTAATGGAATTTGCGTTTTTATTGTTAAAAAGTGTGTAAAATATTTTTTCTTTCAAAAGTTTATTTAAAAATAGTTTTCCTTGTTTTGTTAACCCAAACGGCTACTATAGATGTTAACAAGCCTTCACGTAACGTAACAAAACAATATCGTTCGTAATTACCACTATCAACCCCCGGCATAGTTCCCAATTTCCAACCCTTTGTGCTCTTGACATGTACCAACATATGCCTATTATATACCTTATCTTCATGTAGTAAGGGGTAGGTATAGTCTGTACCTACGCACCATCAACAGAGTTAACTGACAATGGTTTACGACCTTATTTCAAACACATAAGGTATGTACGAGTAAAACTCGTATACTATTCATCAATTATATTCTATGGTCAGTTAAGAGGGGTATAACGCACAATTTTAGTTTTAATATTCAATTTTTATATGTTTTAATCAAGAGCAAATGCCGGGAATAAATCACATGGAAACTAGATTATATTTTCAACAGCAGACAAGGTTGAAGTTGTCTTAATAGAAAAAAAAACAGGAAAACATGTCAATTTTTATTTATTTGACATGTTTTCCTGATTCCGTTTGTATAATGTCACCCTGCAAACCATAGCAGTATACCTTGGTGACATTCATATCCCAACTGCTTTATGCTACCTTAATTTTACTATAAAATAGCTAGTACGCAGCCGAGGTACCTGACGAGGAATATTTTAAACAGAATTATATTTTCAGAATAATTGCCATATTTAAAAGGAATGCGCGATGGTCAAATCTTCCATCGAAAGTTTCGCGCGGCGCACCATATCATTTGTTTCCTTTAAATGCATTGACGTATATCTCAGGACTGGCCTTACGGGCAACAAGGATGGGGCATGAATGGGGCCAGTACAGCGGTGTGACACCGCTACAACGCGATTGGTTGATGAGTTCGCATCATGCGCGCGATTGGTCGCAACTAGTTGCGTTAGACTGCACGATTGGCTCGAATTCGTGATTGACACCGCTGAACTAGTACGATTTTTAGTGCCCGCAAGGCCCGTCCTGAGATATTACGTCAATGTTTAAATGTCCTGACTTTAACGGCCACGCCCCCTCTTAAGAGTTGCTGTTACTGACGAGCGCCGCATGGAGCAAATAGCCATCGCCCGGGCATGCAAAATGCATGGAACCATCTTCTAATTTTAGAACAGAGATGGGTTTTGAATTTACAATGAGGTCCAGCTACATGAAGTCGATGTTATATTGATACTATGTTGTCAATATCAGAACGTAAAGGTAGCAGATTTATTTATTTTGATTCATCGTATTACTTTATTAAAAATTTTACAAAAAAAATACAGCAGTACATTTATGAAGCAAACCAAACTGTGGAGCAAGTAGGCTAAAAATCAAGTAACAAGCAGCATTTTGAATCTCGTGATTGGTATTAACAGCAACACTCGACTGATCATTCAATCAATTCAATTAATATAATAATATACGAGGGGCGTTCAAAATATTCTCGGTATTGATATCTTACGACCTCTTCTAAAATTTCTTTCGTTACTGGCCGCTAAGGTTTATTCATTGACATTAAAAAAAAGTATAATTCGAACCGAGATAGTCTTTTGTTTTTCTGCAATTGCTGAACAAACATGAACATCCTGTGCGAATTGACAATGTTAACTAAATTATAACATCGATGCGTGATAAAATTCTTGACAAAACAGGGTAAAAATCAAAAAACCATAAAAGAGGAAATGGATTGTGTTTACCGTGAGTCTGCTCCTTCTTTATCTACCATTCAAAAGTGGTCAAGCGAGTTTAAACGCGGAAGGGAGAGTATTGAAGATGACCCTAGACCTGGCCGGCCTGTAGTAGCTACTTCACAAGAAAATATTGATAAAGTGGAAAAACTTATATTGGAAGATGGTCGAGTGAAGGTAAAATCTATAGCACAAGTAACCAATCTCTCTATTGGTACCGTACATGATATTATACATGACCATCTTAATATGTCAAAAGTAAGTGCAAGATGGGTTCCGCGAATGCTGACTCGGCTTCAAAAAGACATGCGTGTAGCTTGTTGTTCCGATTTTATTGACCTGTGCGGTGAAAATCCTGATGAGGTGCTGCAAAGAATAGTTACTGGAGATGAAACCTGGGTTCATCATTATGACCCAGAGAGTAAACAAGAGTCCATGCAGTGGCACATTAAGGGTTCAGCTCATCCCAAGAAGTTGAAGGTCATCCCTTCAGCTGGCAAGGTCATGGCCACGATATTTTGGGATTGTGAAGGAGTATTACTAATCGATTATAAAGAAAAAGGTGTAAATATCACAGGACAGTACTACGCTAACATTCTACGTCAATTAAAGGATGTAATTAAAGAAAAGAGGCGAGGAAAGTTAACCAAAGGTATTCTGCTTCTGCATGACAACGCCCCCGTCTATACTGCTCATATTGCCAAGGCAGCTATTGTTGAACGTGGGTTTAAAACTGTTACTCACCCACCGTATAGTCCGGACTTAGCCCCCAGCGACTTCTTTTTGCTCCCCAATCTTAAAAAGGATCTGCGTGGAAATAAATTTTCTGACGATGAAGCATTGAAGGCGGCAGTGGAGGGGCATTTTTACACGAAAGATAAAAAATATTTTTACGAGGGATTAAAAAAAATAATTGATCGATCTTTTAAGTGTATGAACATAGGGGGGGAGTATATTGAAAAATAAAAATATCAAACTTTTCGTACTTGTTTGTTTTCATTCTCATACCGAGAATATTTTGAATACCCCTCGTATATAGGTACATATAAATAAATAAATATACAAGAATTGCTCGTTTAAAGGTATAAGATATAATTAAAATTATTAAGAAGGATTTAACATTAAAATTAATTTTAACACGCATGTGCAATTTTTATAATAACTATTTATTTTGAAACATTCACAGTTTCAATAAAATTTTATTTAAAATATTTTAAATAGGCGATCATTTTCCGCAGCAAATACTGAAAATTATTATGCTATCCGCAGCCATCTTCCAGCTTCGAGCTTCGCGGCTCGGCGCAGCTTCTTGCGGGTTTAAAAATGCATCGCGGATGCCACTCCACGATAATTGGCTGAGCGAGAAATGTAATCAGTCGTCGCTGTGAGTTGCGCAATTTTCACAAAGCTGCGGCGTTAGAATTTCCTGTGTCTCGATTATATCACACTACTCTTGTGTTATATCACACTAGTCTTGGATTATATCACACAAGTCTTGTCATATTAAAAATACAAAACAAACGGTCAATTGCGTGTCGAGCCATGCATGATAGCGGGTTCTGTACTTTAATAAAATACAAAAATCCATAGAAGAAAAAGAGCGTATAGATACGTGGTTTGAATAAAAAAGATCACTTTATAAAAACTTAATGGCTCAACCGATCATAATAATAAAGAAATTATGCAAAGCAAAGAAGAACATCGGTACCAAGAAAACCACTACGCTGATAGTATCAAAATCCTTACCCCAACCTAACCTAAGATGACAAACTTGCCACGATATACATAATCCACGTTGTACCAATTCCAGACTGTACCCTAACCAATTCATGTGATTACTATCACTTGGACAGAGTTTGCTAACATATTCCGGGACAGTCCCCGCGAGGTTGTAACGTGGAGACACCGAGTGCTCGGTGCCCGAGGGTGCAACTCTAAGATGCATGGTGCATACGCTTTAGAAGATTTGAAGGATAAACGGATAAAATACGAATTAATTAGTCTGCAGTGTGCATTTTTGCAGTAGGGTTCGCATTATTTTTTAAGTTTTGAAATTGCCAATGTCCCAAAAACACAGGACTGTTTTAACAACGAGAAAACTGTGTTTCGTGAATTAGCAAGAACGTACCAAAAAATAAGAGAAAATGAAAAAAAAACGGAACGAAGCTGTCAAGAGAAGAACCCTTTCATTTCGCATCTTTAATTATTACGTGGCCGAAATAAAACAGGCAACCCGACACGTCAATAGGGCCCGAAATTAACTTGAGTCATTAAGCGGGCACGGGCAGTGCATTTGTCACGCCCAATTGCCCGCGAAAGGGTTCGGGGGCACGGGATTGATAGCACACCTGTCCGGGATTAATCAATGTTTCGATTCAGGTTTAGAGTTTTATGCGTTATCCCTGCGGATGAATGTGGTATATGTATGTTTTCAGAAAAAAGCTTACCTACTTATAACATTTTTTTCTTCGAAAAAGTAACAACTATTGGGTTAATTTGACTCAGAATTACGACGAGATATATAAACTACTTACCTCTAGGTAATTTTAGTACCAAAACTCAGCTTCTCATCAACATTAGCCACACACGAGGCCAATTCGAACGTATAATTATCACTAGGTACATTTTTTCTTCGTTAAGCCAATAATAAAATATCAAATATAAGATAGACCTTAACATAAAATTCGCTTAAGATTTTTGTAGAATCAAAGGCTATTACATATTATCGAGTTCAGCAAACACTGTTAAGAGAATACATTTAGTTCAGCAAACACTGTTAAGAGAATAAAGGAAAACGTTTTACCTAGGGCTCGATGCCTTCGGAAATATTCACGACCCAATTTCGATTCTCACTCGATCAGCTTAGAATTAGAACACACTATTTGAACGTTTACTTAAAAAAAACTTTAGCTATTTTAAAACAGAGTTGAGTTTTGATCTGTAAGCATTCTTAAAATAAGAAATCCCATCAAAAACATTACATGTAAAAAGGTGCAAGTCTCGCAACGCTTTTACTACAAAAAAGTTTTGAGATGTAATGTGAAACCAAGTCGGTTATTTTAATCAGTGCCAGGGGGTGCTAAAACCGTATAAATAAGATATCTTTAATTTGTGATACGTATAATGACTTGGCCATCGCACGGCTGCATAATGACAAAAGGATCATCGTCACCTATTAATAATAATTCTAATTGAACATCTAGCGCTAATTGCAGTTTGAGTATTACACATATTTACGAGTACGGTACGAGTAAAGCATTATGTGCGATTGCCAGGTCATTATATGTATCACAAATTAAAGATATCTTATTGATACGGTTTTAACACCCCCTGGCACTGATTAAAATAACCGACTTGGTTTCACATTACATCTCAAAACTTTTTTGTAGTAAAAGCGTTGCGAGACTTGCACCTTTTTACATGTAATGTTTTTGATGGGATCTCATCTCTTTTTGTAGGCAGTCCTTCTTTTCAGGTACTCATACCCATACTATGTATACACATATCATAACTAAACACATCTTCATTCATACTCACGTCGTACATCGTAGTGTACCTTTACTTTACCTACTATTTGTAGGAACTGCAACAGTAACTTTGTAATATCATATATTTATAGGGGTTTACAAACTTACTTATGCAGTTCTTAGATCTTTAAAACGTGACTGATATTGCAATATTTTTAGGTTTTCCCTTTATGTGGCCATTAAACCCTAACTCTGTACCAAATTTCAGCTCTCTGATTTTATGGGAAGTAGTAGTTCTATTCTGATGATCATGAGTGAGTGAATGAGTGTCATAAATGCGAAACTTTGTTTTCGCTTAACTTCGGAACTAAATGACCTACAGTCTTGAAATTTTGGATTTTAAGTATGTGATTATAGTTTACTGGATGACGAAAATTTCTGCATTCTGGTCTGATCCAGAGGTTCTCAAATAGGGGCCTGAAAATGCGGCGAAATGGTTCCAGTAAAGGATGGTACGGCAGTGTTTGCTTCGCGCTCGACTTGGCGGGGGCACTACCGTGCCCCCAGATATCTGCCTCATATAATGACGCCGTAACTTATCAAAGAACGAGACATAGCTGTAATACTAGAGAATTTTGTGGTGTTTTTTTAATTAGTCATCGTGATAAATGGGGTTCGGCAGATTTCTTAACATCTATTAAAGATTAAATGTCTTAAATATATGTACAATCCAAACAGGCCGTGTATATAGCCAACATGCCAATCGCTTACGCTTCGTAGCGATCGAAACGCGACCGTCACTGTTACACTAATATGGAAGAGTGATAGAGAGACACAAAACGATTCGTTGTCGAAGTGTTAGTGATTGTCACCTTGGCTAGGCCGGCAGTTTTCTTACTCTTTTGTCTTAATCACCGCGGCAGCTTGAGTCCTGTTTCAATGCTGCGTCAGCGACACTCTAGTTTAGTGGTATGACTTTTACATGTATTTTAAGTGATTATTTCCATTTAATTAAATATTATTTTAAAGCATGAGTAGGGTACAATCTATGCCCTAACATTAGTAGGTATCCACTTTTCTATACAGCTAATGGGTACTTAAGTTGGGACATTTTATACTTTTTCGCAAAGTGTTTTCCCGAAGTGCAATAATTATGGTAAAGGCACCAGTAGTCAGCCTTATAACGACTTTTTTAAGTTTGAACGTTCGGCATTTCTACAGGATTAGTCAGATAATTAAATAAATGACATGGTTAGATCAATTGTTTATCATAGTTTTAAAACAAAATATTAAAAAAAATAACAATCCTCTTTATAATATCTCTAATTAAGTTTAAACAAAAAGTGGCACTTTTCTCCAGTAGTCAGCCTCCAAAATCCAGTAAGCAGCCTCTGTGTACCCAGTACTCAGCCTATATAAACTATTCATAATAATTAGATCAAAATCACTAATATTTATATGAAAATCAACGATATTATAATATTTATTTTTTCTTTATAATTTTTTGTTATCGTTATTGTAGTTAGTTGTAGTTTTTAATTTTAGTTTATAATTTTTTGCATATATCAAAATCAACGATATTATACAAATATCTATTTTTTATTACTATTTTAGTTATTGTTATTGTAGTTAGTTGTAGTTTTTAATTTTAGTTTATATTTTTTTTGCATATACATATGTATTACTTACCTATTTGTTTACTTATTTAATAAAAAAATATCTTATAGGTACAATTCTATTGACACGCAATGTACTTAATTAACTAACACTATTCTTGTAAACTAAGAATCGCAATATTTATTTTCTAATAATTAATCCGTCAAAAATTAAGAGGAGAAGAGAGGTAAATCAGGTAATATATAATTATGTTCCTAGTAGGTATTCGGTAAAAAATAATTAATCTAGTCTATGCAGATCTAATTATCATTAATAAACAAAGTCATATACCGATCAGGAAAAAGCAAAATGATAGTTATGTATAGTTAACGTCAAAAATATCTATACACTTTTGAACCTTATTTCAATGAGATAGGGTTTAAAAATGTGGACATATTTTTGGCGGCGACGTACCAAGCAAGGTCAATGGCTGAGTACTGGATCCGCGAAACCCAGTGCTCAGCAGCATTAAAACGTTATTTCAAATGCGGCTGACTACTGGGTTTTACTTTAAATTGACTAGGGCATGCCTAACTAAATTTGAAAATGTAAATTTAACGGTCCTAAATGGTCGCATTGGCTCGAAAATAATAAAATAAACGAATAACCCAAAGATCAGCCGTGGGGGGCTGGGCACTGGATTCTTTGGAAAAAAGTGTTGGGGCTGGCCCCCTCAATTTATTAGTGAAATATTGATATTTTCATTCAAATATAATGCAATTTAATAGATAAACTAATAAATAAACCAATCATTAATAAAAACAACAACTTTTAACATTAAAACATAGTTTTTCTTGCCTGTTAAGAGAACACCACGTGCAGTAAAAAATATGGCGGACATGACACTATTGCACTCGTCGACAAACAGCACCTGTATGAACGAGTATATTTCTTCCCCCCGTTCCCTCACCGCACATGTCGTGTGACGTATTAACCAATAAGGAATCAAAGCTCCTATTTGAGTACTCGCGATTTGTTTAAACGAATATACCAGATATTTATGACCAATAAACGACTCAAAAGGCTGACCACTGGTACCTGGCTGGCCACTGGTGCCGTTACCCTATTAAATAAAGCCCAAAAAGTGTAAAGCTAAACGGATCACCATGCGCCGGCTACCGGCTGTCGTCAGAAATATTCGCGATAATCGATTCTCGCTCGCGCTCGGTTGTCACACAAGGATCCTTTGCGACTCGATTTACAGCGGAATTTAATCGGAACCGGATTATAGGGATAATCGAATCGCCGTATGTGATTTTATTCGGGGGCATGGAGATAATTCTGTGCATGTTGATTGGCGGTTACTAAATGGTTCTACTTTTATAATTATTTTAAAAAACGATTAATTTGTGGTCAGATTTCTACATAGTACGACTCGTTAGGTGAAAGTACAGTTTTAGTCGGAAGAAAGTACCTATTCAATTTGGCTGTAGTTTATGTAGGTATGAAAAAAAAATGGGAAGCAACTAGTTATACGGGTATACCTCACTCTTTTTCCAACTTTAGTGTCCTATTTTGCACTATCTACGTTATTAGAAAAACAGTTCTTCTTTAAATTTTATTTTATATGACTATACTGGCATAAGATTATTATTTAAATTGAAACTGTGCACCTGAATACAATGCTAAGATTTACTTTTACACCATCGCAAAAATAAATACATTTATCTTTAAGCTATACGTATGTAAATGTATTATTGTATGCAAACATTGACAAACACATAACCGTATCGTTGTTTGCATTTTCTGCTATTCTAGGTATATCTAGAGCGGCATTGGGTTTTTAAAACATGATACTGATATGATAAGAAGTTACTAGTTTTCGTTGTAAGAAATCGTAATAAAAATTAAAGCGAGTAAAAACATTTGCATACAAAACTTCTAATCGCATTATTTTCTTTTTAATACAATTTCTATTAACAAAAACTAGAGCCAGACATAGATATACGTTAGTTGAATATGTATTGACGTCAACAAAAACACGTTATTTCAGTCAGAATGGTGTTTTATAATGAGTGTAATTTCGATTGTATGGCGGCGGCTATATAGGTTCCTGTGATTCTTAATAAAAACCAGCGTGTATATAATCTATAAAAAAAATAGCCTATGTACTTCCCACTACTGGGCTATAACCGCGAAAATTGAAGTTCGCAAATTGCGGGCATTTTTCTCTGTCACTCCTTCATTGGAGTAAAAGAGAAAGATCCCGCAATTTGAGAAAAACGGTTTTCTCGGTAGCCCCTCCTGGGCACAGGCGTCCTCTCATACGCGAGAGGGATTGGGCTATAGTATAGTCCCCGCTAGCCCACACACAGACACATCTATAACAGATTCCTAAAACCAGCATGCCGCCTGCTTTGTCGACATTACTATTCGGCGACATGCAGCAACAATATCCATCTGTGAAATGCATCGTAGTACTTACTGTATAGTACTGTAAATTGTAATATCTACGATGGGTACGTGAAACGACGCCGTTCTAAATGAACGCTGGCAGCGGTTTTGAAATATGATCCGTTTGGTTTCGTTTTAGTACATGATGATGAGGGTGAAATACTGATTACGGTTCCAATAACTCTATTATTGACATAAGACACAAGTACATTAAAACACTGTACATTTTTGCAATCAATCACTCTTATTCTTAACTATATGTTGGTACATTTCTATAACGTATTTTTTCAAAGCGCTAAAGTAAGATTACAGAATATGAACTCTTACAAAATGACGCCATAGTTTTGAAAATTCATTCCAAAGCGCTGCAAATGGTATTTTGTTCAAAATTTCATAAAAATTGGAATATTTCAATGCAAAAACGGTTTCCAAGTACCAGGACCTCATCAATGTTAAGGACGGGGCGAAATGATATGCAAATATGCTACGTCGGCAAGGTCATTTGCCCCGAGCTTTAGGTTGGCTTTTCCTAAGTCGAGCAAATGTTTGGCTATCGGATCATGTGCTCCGAAGCGGTTATGGGAGCCTGGTACCTGAATATGTAAATAGTATGTGGGGTGCTTCTTAAAGATTGCTTGCTAATTTGGTAAATTTAAATAAAATTAATTTAAATACCTTAGCAAATAATTTTGCACGGGTCTAAAGGGTTTTGTTTTGATGAACAGTGCAGCGTTCCAAAAATATAGTTACACGGTACGTTTCTAAGAAACTGACAATAAAGCCTGGTAAATATGTTTTAGAAACGTTTGGTTGTAACGTTTCAAAAATATCGACCGTACCTATTAGTTGCTAGTGAAGTGTACTTGTAGTTCACATGATGATATATTTATTTTAAATATTAAATACGTTAAGTAATTATTTTGTTTTTGGCAAAAACTTTTAGGGTAATAAATAATAGCCCTTGACTATGTGAAACTAATCTGAAAAGCGTATCCACGCTTATTTAGGTAATCGTTTGATCCGAATGTTTATTGTGGTTTTCCGTATAGGTAATATTTAGTTCTCAACAACTGAGTTTCAAACTAAATTATGAAATTGAATGTTGCCTTATATGATAATATTATTATGTTAAAGTTTGACTATCTGTTACCTCTTCATGCTTAAACTGCTGAACCAATTTAGATGAAAGGTATATGAAGATAGTTTGAGGTCTGGGGAAGGACATAGGATAGTGTTTATCAATCATCATCATCATCACACCGGTTACACGCAGACAAAGTCGCGGGCTAGTATTTAGTAAATGAAGTTCGCTGTTAAGTATTATTTTTTTTAAATTGCAAAGAATATTATTGTGTTTTATCTGTAAGTTCTGTAACTCTCTTTAAGTTCATATTCAATACAAATCATTTATTTATTTTATAGGAAGTATCAAATTTAAAAGAGGAGGAAGTATATATTCTGTTGTGTTAAAAATACCGCAATCCAGTGATATTTTAAAATATTAATATTGTATAATAATTAATTGATTCCTGTGGTTTCCAATTTGATAGTTGTGGCTATAGTATTCGTGGTCGTTTCGGCGGTTCTCGATTTCATTTTCACTGGTTTGCGACACATTTTAATGTGTTTTTACAATCCAATTACCGAATAGTAATTAAATAAATGTTTTTTCTACCACTTTTATTTGTCGATTAAATCGAAATATAATATAGCCTGTAGGTACGCAGTAGCCAACATTCCTGAACTTTAATAAGGTACAGTCGCCATCATAATATGATGTCGGAGCGGCCAAGGAGCTCACAAATATCTGAACACGCCTCTATTGTCGAGGCGGTAGAGTACGTGTTCAGATTTTTTGGGCACCTCGGCAGCTCAGATATATTTGTTGGCGACTGTACATTCCAAGTGAATAGAACTTGGCACCCATATACATCTCAATTCGTTTGCCGGTGAAGCTAACAACAACGCATATCCTGAATACTGACCTTGACTGACCCATCAATCCGAAATAACCCTCTCCCTCCATGCCATAGTTTGACCTTAAATCAAACCAATTTTTCCTCTATCACTCACTAACAGAGCCCAAACTACGAAACAAGCGGGTATCTTCCGGACATGTCAGTCTATTCACAAACACATGCCATTATATTGAGAAGTTATCACTAGTATAAGCTGATCTCGACTATTCTACGGTCGAGTTGACGAACATCTTAACATACTAACCTCTCCTAAAATATTAAACCATCTTATTGTAAGTGTATACAGGCCAATTCAGAATGATATATTATGTGAATCATGGAATTTACGTCCGGAGCGAAATGCACTATAAATTAATGACATCAATTAGATTTCGAAAAAAGTATCTACCGTAAGGAACCCTCACTTCCCGGTTGGCGCCCAACTTCGCCCAAGTAAAATTTTACAATAATAACGTTACCAAGAAATTCGAAATAATTTAGTAATTAGTCCTTAATATAAATCAAAATAAAATACAGTCATAGTTTAATCTAAATAAAAACTTTCCCAGTCAAGAACCAAAATAATAATTAAATTACATCTTACGTACCTACTTATAGTCTCTAATTTTCCAAATTGACAGTGTTCAAATATCCTTTACTAACGTATGCATTATTTGTTTCAGGTAAGTACTGTTCGCTGTCGAAACCCCGAGATCAAATGATTAGGTATAATACCTACAACAGTACTACATCTGCAAAATACTCTTCACTGCGGAGTACATAATTATCAAACCTCGTCATCAATGCTGTAATTCATTGAAAATCAAGGAAAATAAAATTCTAAAAGAATCTGCCACCCATCCCCAACTTCGCCTAATCAGTGTTTTTAGTATGAAAATTATACTAACACTTGTTCCAAATCCTGCAGGAATATTATGGATGGATTTATCCACGTGATAAAATAACTGTCACTATTTAACACTGCGGGATAGAAAGTGACGGACATCGTTTTATCACGCTGTCACGTAGGCAAGAACGACCATCATATCCGTACTGAATGTTTAATACGCCCATAAATCCGATGATAGGTACAATTTATAGTGGAATATAACTTAATGCTAGTTAAGGCGAAGTTATGCACTAAAATTAGGGTACTTATTATTGCAAACCCTTATTTTCAAAGAACTACAACATTGAAACGGGGTTTCTTCTTCACGCTGGTTTTGTAGCGACGTGATATTATAATCTTCATGAATTGGCGGCCGGCCGTCATATCGTTTACAAGGCGAATGTCCCCCGAGTCGTGTTAGCCGGTGATACACGTTACTCAAACTTACGTGCATGTGCACTTACAATAGGGATCGGATCTTGATAAACCGTTGTTGGTGCTAAGTGAGCGACACAAGAGGTTATAGCGTTCCGCTTCGACTAACACATAAGGTATCCTAAAGCAGTACTTAGTTTAGGATCCACTTGGAATCCTAATCGCAAACATCTATAGAAATTCTCAAATCTTCTCAATCTTTCAGTCGAAAATGGTGACAGCGATTGAATTTTTATTCTGGTTACCTTATCAACACGATTCCAGGCTTTTCGAAAAACTAGTTATAACTAGTGAAAACGCGTTTTCACTTAGGCGATACGGAAAACTAATTTTATTTAGGAAAAATGCGTTTTTACTAAAACGGGTTTTGACGGTAACATTCTCATTTTGACCTGTGACAAACATTTGGAACTGTTGAGGTTACATTGTGGATTTGCGGTGTAATAGTACCATAATACCTATGTACCTCGCCTGAGACGTAATGCAAAACGTGTAGGTAACTAATGAATAAAATCAAAAAGCACTTTTAATACGTAAATGTTATGTTACTTATGTTTAAATAGTAATCCAAAACGTATAACTAATCGATACCTATACATATATGAAAAAAACGAAAGGTACTTTTATATAAAGAATAAATGCTATATGAAAAAAGTTGTAGGTAGGTTTTTCATTTTCCCCAAATGGACATTAATCTACAAAAGCTTTAATGAAGTACATACCTTTAGAAACGTTTTTTGCTGTATTGGGTACTTCCTTGTACCTATATCAGAAAACCTTTGATACCGAGATACGAGCCTTGCGTGAACCTTTAACCACACAAACAAAGCCATAAGCCCTGCGGCCCCAAAATGCGAGAGGCTAAACACCACAGGCCCGCGGGCCCCCATTGATCGCCACGATAAGCCCCCATCCATCTTTAGGACGATTTAAATCCCTCGGATACGGAAGAATAATGATTTTCTCATATCTACCAACCTACCTCATACCTCCTCATCTCATACCTACGTTTACAATGCAGCAAATATTTTCCCATGTTGAAATGTTTGTGCAATTATATAAGTACAGTGCTACAAATCAAAGTTTGAATGAGGTGCATAACCCCATAATTTAAAACTCCTAATTAAAACAAAAACCAACTCCCAACTGCAATACTTTGAATATTAAACCACACTTACAATTCTCATTTCCGTTCGTTAACTTAAAAACTGTACAGTCGCCATTAAAAACTAGAGAAGTACTAGGAAAGCAAAGTTAGCGAGGAGGTATATTTTCTCATTAGTCCGGCAAGTAACGCGAACTAGCGCAGTGCCGTACGTAGCCAAGAGACAGAGACGCTGGAACTGGCCGCTGGGGACCAATACAGACGCGGCCTGCTATGTTATGTTGCCTTGGTACTTGTACAACGATGCTGAATGTGCTGCAGTAACTCTAAATAACCTAATTTTAGGAGCTTTGTTGAAAATGCGAAATGTGAATGTTAGTTGGTTGACTGAAATTGGTAGGTTTCCATTCATAATGGAAATATAAGTTTATAAGCTTAGTTATGCAATAAACTAGATAGGACTTTACCAGATATATTAACCAGACTAAAGTAGACAAAGATAACGAACCAACACTTGTTGCCGATAATCGTGTGGTAAATGTTTGGAACTCTCTACCAGAAACTATTGTTAGTGCACTGTCGGTGTATACCTTTAAAAATACACATACTGGATACACATTTTAGAACTTATAAAGTGCAAAATAAAATACAAGTGCTTCGATTTACACGCACCAGCTCCAAGAAGAGCTGCTAGTGTATAAAAAAAACACTTAAAATATGTATCGTCAACCGGGGTGAGAAAGGATGGCGGGGTGAATAGGGAGGGATAAAATCTGGGAATGATTTCTTAAAAACTCCCACACAAATCGTATCATCCCAAATCTATTATTATTTTCAATTGCATAGGTAACAGCTTTTACATACAAAACTTCTACTTGCTCTATTTTCGATGTAAGTCGCTACTTATAACAATTTTAGCGACGAAAACTAGTACCAGACATAGATATATGTTATGTCAATGTCCATGCAAAGTTTCGTGTAATTGATTGTATGGGAGTGGCTTTTTGGCGGCGGGTTTGTGATTATAATCAAAACCTACAGACTTTACTTTTAGTCACATCTAGTAAATAAACCACATGCAAACTAAGTCTGTTTCCCCACAGTCCAACTAATTATCATCGGTGAGGAAATAAAGTCCCGGCTTAGAGAGCGAAAAATGAGATAAATATTTTCCTTGAAACCTGATTTTCGCTGAGACTTCCTTCTCACTGCAATAATATTTCCTTCGCTATTACTAAGGGAAATTTATCAGGAGGGTGTCTTGAATATTTTTATAGTAAACGAATTTGTTCGGATTCCTTTAATTGCAAGTGGATTTATCGATACCAGTTTTTAGACTATCTTGGGTAGATTATGTATCCAATAAAGAGGTACTGAACAAAATGAAAATAAAAACGTAAATAGCACTATAAAATGGTAAAATAAAATACCAAATAATAAATGGTATGGATATCTAAAATGGTAAAGTAAAAATAGAAAAGAGGAATACCTAGAACAACATGGAGTAGAAATATTAGGGATTAGAGCGTTTACTAATGACGCCGCCACTTTCTATAACAGCGAAGAGTAGGTATAATTTTCACATGTTGGTCGCCGACGTCCGATAGGATATGGCACCATAAGAAGAACAGTCAGTCAACTCTTAGGTTTAAGATATCGGGCAGATGAGATTATCACGTCAGCATGTTGCACCGGCAACAATCTTGTGTGTCGAAATATAGCGATAAGATAAACGGCCGTGTCTCATAATAGTGGCGATGGGATATAATACCACCATAATATAAGGGTTTCTTGTTGACTCCAATCCTCGACACAAGTTAGTCCAAAAGCTGGAATGGAAAGTGAAGTACCTAATTAATACACTTAAATTTGACAAGTACCGTATTCGTACAGGAAAATAAAAAAATAGCTCGCCGTAAAAAGCGCCAAATCTGTAAACCTACATTGAAATGCTTTTAGTTCCCCCTGTGTACATTTAGCCTTTATCGTTCAGGCGAAAAACGACTTAAGCGACGCTTTACTTCATACATACTTAGTGTATTTTATCTAGCAACAAAGCAACTGCAGAAAGCAAATAGAATCGCTTGGAAAAATTTCCAGTTGACCAGTATATAGTGATATCTGGTTAAGGGTAGTTGAAACCAATTTCGCGGTCAAAGTATGTTGGCAAGTTATTGCCAACGCTTGAGTTGCTACCTCATACATACTGCATTTGGAGATATTGCCTTTGAGAACGTGTGCTAGGCGCAAGGTCTGAGGTTCAAAGCATTTGAAGTTGAAATTGAAGAGTTAAGTCTCCGAAATATTCACGCCTTTTAAAAGGTAAAATGCGACGAGCTGTGGAAACTATAATTATATTAGCAAAGGGAACGTACCGTACAGACTAAAATGTGTTTCGCTTCCCTTTTTAGGGTTCCGTAGCCAAATGGCAAAAAACGGAACCCTTATAGATTCGTCATGTCTGTCTGTCTGTCTATCTGTCTGTCTGTCCGTCTGTCTGTCCGTCCGTATGTCACAGCCACTTTTCTCCTAAACTATAAGAACTATACTTTTGAAACTTGGTAAGTAGATGTATTCTGTGAACCGCATTAAGATTTTCACACAAAAATAGAAAAAAAACAATAAATTTTTGGGGTTCCCCATACTTCGAACTGAAACTCAAAATTTTTTTTTTCATCAAACCCATACGTGTGGGGTATCTATGGATAGGTATTCAAAAATGATATTGAGGTTTCTAATATCATTTTTTTCTAAACTGAATAGTTTGCGCGAGAGACACTTCCAAAGTGGTAAAATGTGTGTCCCCCCCCCCCTAACTTCTAAAATAAGAGAATGATAAAACTAAAAAAAATATATGATGTACATTACCATGTAAACTTCCACCGAAAATTTGTTTGAACGAGATCTAGCAAGTAGTTTTTTTTTAATACGTCATAAATCGCCTAAATACGGAACCCTTCATGGGCGAGTCCGACTCGCACTTGGCCGCTTTTTCGGCTTTGGTCTATAGAAGCCCAATTCAGATCTTAAAAGTTTAAATCAATTTAAGTAAGTTCAGACTACCAATCAACAAGGAAAGCAATAAATTGTATACCTTTTTATCTTATTCATATACACAGCTAATAAATAAACATAGCACAATAAATAACTACGCGAATAACGTGGAAGTTGCCAAATTCTGAGTCAGCATTGTTGCTGCAATGTACCATTCAATCATAGACTATTTCTGATAGACATTACATTATAATAATGCGAAGGGATGAAAGTCCTGTGAAGAGAAATTTATTAGAAATGAATATGTAGGAATTAAGGAGGAAAGGAAAACTAGGAAAAAGTTGGAATGAGAAATTATTTGAAAAGAAAGGCATGCTGCGCGGGCCCCAAGTGATGGAAAAAGGGCAAGCGAATGATGTTGATTGATTGATTGATGAGAGACATTACATACAAATAAAGACGTGTAAAAAAATGCGTGAGTATCGTGGAAGACTCGGTTAAAACGAAGTTAAGAAAGGATCGTGACAGAAACTCGTGACGGAAAAGTCTTACACTTTTTTTCGCCTAGCCGGGGATCCGCCAGTCAAGTCAAGTCAAGCCATCCGCCAAGTCCGTACCGTGCGATAAGGAACTTCGTTCCAAAATTAACTAGAGTAAGCTGACCTTTGCGAAAATCACCATGATTTTGGTAAATGATATATCTAATTCCATTTTAATACACCAAACTTGTTCATACACTTTTCGTCGGGTAGTTGCACAAATCTCTGTTTTGACATTTTGCTGAGACTTTAGTTGGCCGCGACCATGACCAGTGAAACCTGTGTCGAAACGTCGGTATATAAAGGTAATTGAATAAATTTCGCGTTAGACCCGTCTATAAATGTGAGTTAATATGTAATTCCATTTTTTTCTTTTTTACAATGATAAATTACCACTAGCCGTGGTAACCGGTATTTATAAGTTATCTCCTTTATCTAGTTTGGTCGATATTAATAATTTTATATAGTACAGGTCAAAAAGATGAGTACAGGTGACAGTCCATTTCCAACCGCAGCTGCACTACTGTCAATTTTACTATGGAAATTGACAGTAACAGCGGCGCGTTCAGTACCAGTAGTGCAGCTGCGGTCAGAAATGGAATGTTACCCTACAACTGACACAAATAGTTATGCTATCCTACTTAACTAATAATGTACAGGACCTACCTACATAATATGTGTATTCACTACAAGTTGTTATATGTTCAGTCTAGTAAGTGATCCGTGCCTGAAACCGAGTCGCTATATACTAGCTATGGATCTGGGGATGTACAGGAGCGTGCAAAACCAAACAAGGCGAAATAGTCGGGGCGTTGAACTTGCCAGGATCGTGTACAGTTACGTTCAGAAGCGTTGAAAATGTAATCTTTAAAAATGTCATTAGGGGATCTTATTATTACATTATATTGTTGGGAGTCCACTTTTCCTAAAGTTGTGTGGACAAAAGTGAAAGTAGACCAAGATAGAACTTTGGAAGAATATTTTGTTTTATATACTACCGAAGCTAATTTTTCTATAATTATGAGACATTCGTGAATCAGTTAGTAATTCGATATTATTCCTCAAACGATTTGATTATTTTCCTTTTAATTCTGCCTATTAACATCACATTATTAATATGTCAATCACTCCTGACATTTGTCCAATCAGAAATGATCTGGATTAAACTGACCCACTTATGAACACTTAATGCAAACGGAAATCTTTTGAATTATTGAGCGCATCACATGTCAAATTGACAGGCTAAAAGCAGTCGTATTGATAGCTTGAGTATTAAATGGTTTCAATAACTCAATCCTTCTAATTTGTTCACTCACTGGTATACTTTTCAATAAATAATAAAAAAACCGGCCAAGTGCGAGTCGAACTCGCACACGGAGGGTTCCGCACCATCAACAAAAAATAGAGCAAAACAAGCAAAAAAACGGTCACCCATCCAAGTACTGCCGCCCGACGGTGCTTAACTTCGGTCAAAAATCACGTTTGTTGTATGGGAGCCCCACTTAAATATTTATTTTATTCTGGTTTTAGTATTTGTTGTTATAGCGGCAACAGAAATACATAATCTGTGAAAATTTCAACTGTCTAGCTATCACGGTTCGTGAGATACAGCCTGGTGACAGACGGACGGACGGACAGACGGACAGCGGAGTCTTAGTAATAGGGTCCCGTTTTTACCCTTTGGGTACGGAACCCTAAAAAATGGGTGTTACTTCATAGCATCGTTATAATTGTATACTTCTTGTTTTTTTATGAAATATACTCGTACTCATCTAAATTCTGATGTTGTCACCTAAAGCCTGATGCACACAGCTACGGTTGTGAAAGTTTTGGAAACTTTCCGCCGGACTGATGTACACACACGCAAATGTAGTACCTACACCGCTTGCGATGCGTATATATTCATAACAATCATAACCAATGAGATACGCAACTCAGACGTGCTATACCGACTCTTTATTGTTTAGTTTGTCTTTTTATGTACCAATAATAAAGTTTTTATTCAAATAACGAACATATTATGTAATAAGATGACACATATTTCTTTAAAAAACCTTAAAATAAAATAATGCATGCATGTAAGTTTAAAACATCGTTTCAAGATAACGGAGCTCTGGAGTCAACTTTTTGTGAGTTCTGCAGAAACCTTAGATAGGTACAACTGTAAACCAAATCATCTTAGAAAGTTTTTTCACAACTTCTCTTCCGCTTTTCGACATTCTAAATTATAATTTTTTTACGACTATGGGCCCGATTCGGATTTTGTAATAGACATCTATTAGATATCTTTTAGACATCGCCAAGATACGATAACGATATGTTTAAGATCTAATCTGTCAAATTTGACATTTCCGCGTTTCTGGAGATTGAACGATTTCCACAAAATATTACTTAGAGATCTAATTCAGATCTAATAGATATCTAACACGATCTATAGTAAAAGTGACATTGGTTGCCCGAATTGCGCTGCAAAAGAGAACTAGTTGAAATCTAAACTATAACGTATCTAGAATGGATCTAGTACGTGTCGTCTCGTGTGAATATCTTGAAGTTCGAATACTGCAGTATATCGCGAATGATTTTTTTTTATTTATAGGTATCTGATTATATTGTGGGAACTACCAACTTTTTTATCTAGTCCATAAATATACTTTTATTTATTCAGGTAGTTAATCAAATTTACCCGTATCTCTGTTTCGACATTTTGCTGGGACATCAATCATCCGTGATCATGACCAATGAAACCTGTGTCGAAACGCCTTTTGTAGACTTAGATTTCTCTTCTCCCAAAATTGTGTAGGTAGGTATACGGTCGTATTTTTATTTTATAACAGAAATGTCAAAAAAATCCATCAGTTTATCAATAACACAACATCAAACTAATTAATTACCAACCAACAAATGCCAAACAAATACAAACCAATTACATAATTACATGTACATAGTTGTTGTCTAAGTACTAACAACACAAGCCTTCTTGAGCTTACCGCGGGGCTTAGTCAATTTGGGTAAGAATGTCCTATAATATTTATTATACAAAAAATTGTATATTTTTCAAAACTTCTGACGTTGACTGTACTCTGCCTGCAATGCATTCCTCATTTCGCTGCTGTTGACATTGCGACGTAACACGACTCTTAATAATCGAGATGTTAACACAGCTGACTTCTGTATCACAGACTCGGCTATTTACATACATAAACACACGTATTTTGCGACGTAGGGAAATACATTTAAGTATAACGTAGATTATGACATAGGTTTCTTGAAATGTTTTGTTACGTTGTGAGTATCCTCTACTTGAATTACATGTCTGTAAGTGACCAATATGTAATATATTTAAGTAACATGGGTAATAATTACTTCAACGGGACTTAATCGCGTATACATAAGCTTTAAAATGACCTCCGATATTATGTTTGTTAAACTTATGCGCTTTCAGAGGGACCTACAATTTCAAGGCACCTTTTCAACCAATCTACCAAACATAATTTTTTTTTTAATACCACATCGGTGGCAAACAAGCATACGGGCCGCCTAATGGTAAGCAGTTACCGTAGCCTATGGACGCCTGCAACTCCAGAGGTGTTACATGCCCGTTGCCGACCTTTTTAAAAACCTGTACACTCCTTTTTTGAAGAACCCCATACTGTAGACCCTCGGGAAAACCTCGGAACGGAGCTCATTCCACAGCCGGAGCGTCCGCGGGAGGAAATTCCTCTTAAACCGCACAGTACGCGACCATTTAGGTTCTAGGGTGAGTGGATGAACACCCTGCCGATGGCGAGCGGTGCGGTGATAGAATTAATTTATTTAAGTGTAAATTTAAGTGTCAACCCTAACCCAATCTTTCGGAGCCTCGTGAATAAATCTAGCTGCCACTCACGGCCTATCCGATTTAATTAGGGTCACCACATGAGGGCCACCAACGAAGACCCGCGCATTGATTTCCGTCGCGTTAAGTGGTTTGCACATGTGCGGAAATGACGGGGTTTCTGGCGGCTCGATATTTGTGACGTTCCACGGCAAAAGGTACCTTATGGCAGTTGGCGCTAACGTCGCATAGCGCCGCAATAATAATAGCGCGCGGCGGCGGAGCGGCGTTAATATTAGCGTAAGCGCCAACGGCCATAAGGTACCTTTATCCGTGGGACGTCACATTTTACTGGCTTTTAGGCGAAGGAAGGCACATAGTGTTATATTTTTTGACAGTTTCTTGCAGGTTCAAAATAAATCGGGAATTTGGTTTACTAAATTAACTAAAAATTTATTTCTCACAGGTTGAATACTAGTAAATTTGAAATCTGATTTTAAATGACTGCATTTTTGTATGTTTTTAATTGTCCTTAATTAATTAGCATGTATATTGACAATGTATCTGTTTTTCCTAGCGTGTAAGTGATTTGGTCTGAAACTGTAAGCTTACATTGTGTTCAATAAATAATAATAATAATAATAAAGTCCTTAACAGTCTTTTGTCAGGAGGCAACAAAGTGCGCGCCTTCAACGCCTGGGTAATGCCCCTACTCACATACTCCTTTGGCATACTAAGGTGGACTCAGACCGAGCTGGACGCCCTGGATCGGAGGGTCCGATCATTGCTCACCGCACATCGTATGCTACACCCACGCTCGTCAGTCATGAGATTGTACATCCCACGGAAATGTGGAGGCCGAGGCTTCCTAAACGCCAAGGATCTCCACAACCGCGAGGTGTACAATCTCAGGAATTATTTCCTTAACAACGAGTGTGGGATGCATCGTGATGTGGTGGCAGTAGACAGGAACCTCACGCCGCTCTCCTTGGCAAACGAGAACTGGCGCAAACCTGTGGTACTAAGTACTGCGGATCGCAAGGCGGCATGGGAGAGTAAGGTGCTACACGGGCGGTTCTACAAGGCCCTCACGGGACCCGATGTGGACCTGCTCGCGTCGGTGAACTGGTTACGATTCGGGGACCTCTTCGGAGAAACCGAGGGTTTTGCCTGTGCAATTGCGGACGAAGTAATGATGACGAACAACTATCGGAAATATATCCTGAAGGACGGTACGGTCGACATTTGTCGGGCATGCCGCCGTCCCGGAGAGTCACTCAGGCATATCATTTCCGGTTGCTCTCATCTTGCTAACGGCGAGTACTTGCACAGACATAATCTCGTAGCCAGGATTATTCACCAGCAGCTTGCTCTTCTATACGGCCTTGTGGACCGCGAAGTACCGTACTACAAGTACTTACCTGCGCCTGTTCTCGAGAATGGTCGTGCCACGCTCTATTGGGATCGATCTATCATCACTGACAGGACTATTGTAGCCAATAAGCCTGACATTGTGATAATAGATCGAGCGCAACGCCGGGCCGTGCTCGTTGACATCACCATCCCCCATGATGAGAATCTCGTGAAAGCCGAGAAGGACAAGTCCAGTAAGTACCTAGACTTGGCTCACGAGATAACCGCCATGTGGGATGTTGATTCGACGATCATTGTCCCGATAGTTGTTTCAGCGAACGGTCTAATAGCGAAGAGTCTCGACCAACATCTTGAGAGACTCTCGCTAGGTGGTTGGATCAAGGGCCAGATGCAGAAGGCGGTGATCTTGGACACGGCGCGGATAGTCCGCCGGTTCCTCTCTCTGCGGCCCTGACCACCGGCAGCTTGGGCCTTGCCCCGCTGCTGGCGGCACCCTAGGTTAGGTTTTTTATAATGTGTTTATATGTATTTTTTATTGTTTTGTAAGTGTTTTTATATTTTACTTTTATATTCATATTATAAATCACCTAGCCTAGAGAGTTCAAGTAAATAAAGAGAATAATAATAATAATGACACAAACAAATCAAGGATATTCTTTATTAAACTATCGAATTGCAATTTTGTTTAGGACGAACTAAAAGGAAATAATTATGTGAGAAACAGTGTTCAGTTTCGAGGTTTCATTTAGCCGTAAGTGTTTAATATAATACTACTCGTACGTCGTACATAAATATGAATTCTTTAGTTTTTTTTCCACACTTACAACTATCTTTACAGGTAAACCTAAGACAACAGTATTACTATTAACAAAACATATCTAAAGCACTTATGTCATTACGTCTATAACATAATAATATATCCAATGTTGATCTTATGAATTCACTCGGAGAACATGAGAATAATTATGTCAATATTTTCCGCTGTTATATTGAGGGTCCGAATAGCGCGCGTCAATGGCGATACCTTGCAGGTTCAAAATTACATACACATACTTATCAGGTAGAATAAAGGTAAATAACTACGGTGATTTACGTCAAGTTTTATATTATTTTAGATCATCAAACAGCATGTTTTATAATAACGTATTCCATTAATAAATAATGCAATTAATGCAAATTGAAGATTAAAATTCATTTAAAGTACCACATACATACGAGTACCTACATCGCTTTGAAGAAATAACTGAAAGCGAGAGCTCTTGATAGGACGGCCGCACGATAATACGACTTCCTACACTCAAAACGTCAACATCATGTGGCTTGTATTGGCACATAAGCTGTTTTAGAATTCAGGCGTGCCGCTGGAAGGCCTAACGTGAATTTATGTGGTTGAATTAATGGAATTTAACATTAAGCTCTTTGTAAAAACGCTCCAGAAATTAGGTGAGTAATTCTGGGGAATCTGAGCTTGCTGATAAGATTTGTGGATGCAGTACTGTGATAACCTTTGGAAGGACGAAGCTAATTCAGAAGACTTTTACTTACGATATGTCCCTAAAAATTTACATGCGTACCTAGTTAATAAATTAGTTTTCTATGTTACTTTTCATGCGATATGAGAGGAACTTGAATGATTTGTTTTAAAGCCTACTAGCCAAATCTGTAGTTCCGGTTCCGGGTTCGAATCCCAATAAGGGCATTTATTCACCTAAGTTAGTTGCAGTATGTATTATTCGTAGCTTAGTATCTATAAAACAAGCTTTGCTTAGTTTTGGGGCTATTAGGTCGATTGGTTTACGAATTACGATTGTCTCCAAATATTTATTTATAAAGTGTCATTCTATGGAACTTCTAGTTCATCGTTCAGAGACAATTTTAATATGGCGGTTTGTTTACATAGTTAGCAAGTTCCATAGAATGACACTTAAGGTATTTATTTGTCCCAATATCTCGTATAACCATTCTTTCTGTTTCTGTTCTGTTTCTGTGTTGCGATATTGCTCCATTATGAGGTATAGTCTACCTATCTAGACTTATTGCCAGACATCAAAGTGGCAAATAAATTCGCGAAACCAACTGCTGAAGAATCGAGACCAAGAGTTTATAATAATTATGTGCATTAGCGCACTGTCCAGATTACGTATACGTTTGTTATATTTAAAAACAAACCCACATAATACCGGTATTCTTTTAACTCACACAACATATTGCTGCCAATTTTTCATTCAATAAAACATGTCCCACTCACACACCCCCATTTCTAAAAATACAAATCACGACGCAAAATATTCCCTTTCGCATCCAAATCTCGACGCCATTACGTGGAAATATTCAACTTTTTTCGCGCTAGCCAAAATGGCGACTAGGAGTATTCGACGTTTTAAACTACAGTTTGTGACATGGCAAACATGAGGTAGTATTTATGATAAAATTAAAAATAAATTTATTTAAAAATTACGCAGGGAGTTCTGATTAGAATAAAAGTCTTAATTTATTAGAATTGTTAGGTACCGGTGATTTACTACTTGATTAAATGATAAGACAGAAAGACGCTCTAGAATCTGACCAAGCAAACTTTACACAAACTTGGCAGTAAGGACGCATAAATATTATTACATATCCCTAAGCTTTTTACTTGACGTAGTACTTGGCATGAAGACTTAGCGTGGTCCGACGCTATCTATTTTCTAATAATGAATAGAATAGAAGAAATTTATTCAGAAAACGCTTCAATTTAGGTATTACATGAGACAACAAAACTAATTTATTATTAAGCGTCACTGAAAAGGTTTCCACTCAGCGTAATTTCAAGATACCATCTAAGGATCTCGACGCTGGTCTTCCGTGGAAACCCTTCCGAGAGAGCGCAACTACACGCGCAACTAATGTGCATTCTTATTTAAAAAACAGCATTAAATTAGTTATAAATATTGTCGAGTGTGATGCTAATCGATGGTCAGTTGGGTCAGTCTATCGGATTAGACTCTTTGCCTTTTTCCTCGGCTTTCCTGGGGAATCCGGTATTAGGTATAACGTTTTAGTATTATATACCTACGCCGTACAGAATCTGAAAAGTACACTATATAAAGGACTCACTGACAAACGTAATTTTGTCCATGATAAATCTCAGTATATATTTTTTGATTCAAAATTAACGGTGTCCAAAAAAAACATAGATAAATGAAACAATGTAATGATGGAACGTTAAATTATTTATAACGTCAATAACTTTAAAAATGGGGACCACGTCCAAAAACGCCAAATCGTAAAGATGTAAGTAGATATTAACTATAAAACTCCCGTGAGACTCAAACATATTAAAATTATTTTAAAACGGGTCACACAATAATAACACAACGGATCACTACGGTCCAACTAATAACCCGTTTTAAAATAATTTTAAAATGTAAGTAATACGATTTTCCAAAATATTCGAAATGGACACTTCGAAATGACAAAACTATCGCGGTAACCGAAGATTATATGAATATTAAATGACAAAATCAATATTTGCATACTCACATGCGAAATATGTAGTTATTTTCGATACAAGTGCGAAAAAGAGGAAATTGTAAAATACATTTCCATAGTCACATACTGTGAAAAAATGAAGTCGAATACCGCCTACGCTATTCCAACGTTTCAACTGCAACTCAGTTGATATACTGCTCGCCGGAAACTATTAGGCGTGTTATATGGCTGTCTTCTGTCTTGGCACGTATGAAAGGGCCTTTTTGAGGCGGATTTGGAACGTGAAATATTATACCAATTTAATTTCAATAGTGCGATGCGATTTCGCGGTGGAGGCATATTCAGGAGGCAACTTATTTTTAAAACCTGTTGTGAGTTTATGGGTGCGTGCGAGACGAAAGTAAACAAGTCAAGTTCAAATTTTGAAGTCCTGCGGCGATATCATGGTCGCATTTTTATCCCTTGTCATGTCATGCGTCATTTTCGCACTTACATACTTGTTAGAACGTGACAGGCATGATGACAGATGATAAAAAACCGACCATATTAGCCCTACTACTGGTTTGTAAAAAAATTAGACACAGTTTGATTTTGATCATGACAATGAAAAAGAAAAAAAATGTTGCCGAGTAGGTACATAATTAAATTATGTGACGTAGAGGCATAATGGGAGAGGAGAGTGTATACGACAAAATGTATCTAAGATTTTTACAATGAAGATTATTTAATAGTTTATTATCCCAAGAAACCGTATTAGGTAAAGGTATATTAAGTTTATTCAAAACGAAATATTACGTAATTAAATACTCATTTGTAATATCTAATAAAATTCTCTCAGCTCTAATATTATTTACACGTCATAGGATACAATTTTAAATTCAAGTTTACATAAACGTGTTACCGTGAGGATCTTGAAAACTTTAAAGCCATTTGCAATCGCGTCTCTAGAGAGGGAACCTAGTTTACGAATTTAACTTTTCTTGTTGAATTAAATTGAGAAATACCTAAAGTATGTTATGTTGAGTGTGAAGTTACATGTTATTTTGTTTATTTATCATATATTATATCAATACTTTACCTTGGAGATGTCATAACGTTTGTATTGACTACCAAATTAGCTAGAACCGTAGATGGTTTATATATGATTAAAGTCCGTGACCGTACTCGGGAACGGTGAACCACTTGCGTATCGGCAAACCCCAAATTAAAAGTAAAAATATATAGTGAATATGCTACGAAATGTTACGTGATTATTTATATAGGTAAGTGCAGTCAGCAGCAATAGTTATTAAACGGGCGAGATGTCCAAAATGATCTTGACGCGACTTTATTGTTAAGATAATAAGAGCGCGGCAAGGTAATTTTGAACACCTCGCCCGCTCAGCAATGTCTTCTGAGCTGACTGTACATTATTTAAATTTCGATTAGCATTTTCCATCGAAGATTTTCATCTAAACTATACTATACCACTTGATTTTTTGTATCTATCTTTAATAAAGTGTTTATTTACTGTAGTGTGTTCTTTATTAAGGTAAATACCTAATTCGTGTACACGTATATTATATACAGTATGCGAATTAGTGTCCAAAACGAACATGGTTCGGGAAATATATGGCGCGTCAGCCCCACCATTAGGTCGCAGCTGTGCCCCAACCTATTTACTCGGTTATCTATGTACGCTCTGAAAAATTTACCGTATCCTGTACAATAAAACGTTTCCGAAGTATTTTCCTGTATTACTACTTTAACTGTCTGGCAAAAGACGAAATATGGCCTATCAGGCCAATTCTAACGGGAACTGACATTAAACCAATATTAGAATGATATTGGAATCATATCGTTAGCTGTTGGTTTGATGTCACTGTACGCACGTATTGGCCTGTAAAATACAAATAAGTAGACAAACCTGATATTGTCTTAGTAAATAGCTAAGGTAATCAATTAATTTTATATCCTGTATAGGTACCTATTCTAATTTAGTTACGTAATTCTTAGATTATAAAACATTTTCTAAAATTCAATAAAGATATATTTGTCACATAGTTCAGAAACCTGAACAATAATCTTAGTGAACCGTTATTCACTATAGAATACAGAATTACACATCAAAGTAACTTAAAAAAAAACATATGATCTAAACTAACTAATGTGTACTAAGTTCGCCTTTGTACACATTTACTGGATTATCTCTGTGTTATGTACTTGTTTTGTGCAATAAAGTGTTTACTACTACTACTACTAACTAAAGAAACAAGAAAACTTAAAAAATCAAACACAAATTACACTACTACTAATACTACTACTAATTACTTACTATAGAATACATCAAGTTATTTCCATCGTTTAACGTAACACAATATACAAATCAGCGATCCGGATTCGCTTTGTACCTAAGGCCTTTACACCTAACAGCTGTGTATACTATGTATACATGTATACAATACCCGGCTAACAGCTGTGTATACTTATACAATATACAGTTTGGACGCCCTGGATATTGGTTGTAATCGGACTATTATGTCAGCCACAATAGGCCGGGAGAGGCTTAATTATATGCAGAACAAAAGTAAACATCTTGTACTACAATTGTAAGTACCTACCTAATCGTACAATTATAGTAGGTAGGTAGGTAATTATTATTAAGGTGTTTATTGTAGTCTAAAAAAAAAGCGGCCAAGTGCGAGTCGGACTCGCCCATGAAGGGTTCCGTATTTAGGCGATTTATGACGTATTAAAAAAAACTACTTACTAGATCTCGTTCAAACCAATTTTCGGTGGAAGTTTACATGATAATGTACATCATATATTGTTTTTAGTTTTATCATTCATCTTATTTTAGAAGTTACAGGGGGGGGGACACATTTTACCACTTTGGAAGTGTCTCTCGCGCAAACTATTCAGTTTAGAAAAAAATTATATTAGAAACCTCAATATCATTTTTGAAGACCTATCCATAGATACCCCACACGTATGGGTTTGATGAAAAAAATTTTTTTGAGTTTCAGTTCGAAGTATGGGGAACCCCAAAAATTTATTGTTTTTTTTTTCTATTTTTGTGTGAAAATCTTAATGCGGTTCACAGAATACATCTACTTACCAAGTTTCAACAGTATAGTTCTTATAGTTTCGGAGAAAAGTGACTGTGACATACGGACGGACAGACGGACAGACGGACAGACGGACAGACGGACAGACGGACAGACGGACAGACAGACAGACAGACAGACATGACGAATCTATAAGGGTTCCGTTTTTTGCCATTTGGCTACGGAACCCTAAAAAGAGCAAATTTACAAGAAGAAAATGGTTTTTAGATTATTTTTTGTGATATGATTATTTACATTTCGTGTAAGGAAAGGATGTTTTTACCCGGCTACGGGAAAGTAAAAGGAGGGTTATAATTTTGACCGGTATATATGTGGGTATGTATGTATGTTCATCTGTTCCCTTTGACTAAAACTTATAGGCTCTATAAATTTCAGGAAAACTCAGTAATTCAAACAAAAAAACTATTATTAAACAGTTTGCTGTACCTATCCTACGCAGAGACTGAAAACCTCATAAGGATACCATACTGATGCAAACCTTCATACTCATATGGACATAAACATACGCACTCAATCACACACATACACACACAACACATCCACATTCACAAGCACCCACACATACACACACACAATCATAAATTAGACTAGTAACTTAAATTTCTTTTTATTATGTTAAAAGTCATTCTTTTTCCTTCTCAGTTTGTTTTACTTTTCTTTCACAGTGTTCAGTATTACCTGCTGACTAGCTTTGTATACATTCTAAATGATTAAACTAGTGTAATTCAGTTTTGTAATACTCTCACTGAAATAGTTTATAATTATTAACTTTACTGTTATATATTTTTTAGATAGTATTCTAAATTGTCAAGCTCCTCCACAGGACAGGCGTTGCCTAGTGTGGAGGTCAGTAAAAACTGTACTTTTGTGAATATTCATTAGAAAATAAACATTTTATTATTTATTTATTTATTATATAGCCAAAGGAACTCTTCAATGGAAAAACATAAATACATTGAGTTTATTAGAAAGATCTCGAGAAGCACTTTTTAGACATGTAAAGGTGAGAAAGTACAGTCAGCAATAAAAGTGTGTATCAAAAAATATTTTTGACGGTCACTTGTTTTAACTGTAAAGTTTGAACAGGCCTGTGATGGAGCAACTAAGATAGTTCCCGAATTTCGTAATAGCGACAACATTTGGTAGACTGCCGATGCGGCCACAAGGAAGTTAAATTAGAACATGTCTGCTGTGTACCATCGCCCACGCTGTTAACTGACTGCTCGTAAACCTTATTACAAAAGGCATAAGGTCCACCGATGGACAGTTAAGAGGGTTGCTGTTCGTATAACATACAGGCATTTAATTTGTGTCACAACATGCATATGGCGCGTGGTTGGGAAACGCGGACACTTTGAGGAGAGGAAGATTTTGTAATGGTATACATACATTATTATTGTTAGGTAATATCGTACAAAATTACATTACATCACAGATTCAACAATTTTGTAGATGAGTCAGTGAGTTGTAGCAAATCATCAACACTCTTTTATTTTCTTATTTTTCTCAAAATCAAATTCAAAGTAATACCTATACCCACTATTATAATGATATTCTTAATAAAACCTATTCTATATGTATCCCATTATACATGTACTAAAGTGGCTGGCAGGTCTCATTAAAGTGGTCGACTGTCGCCCGATCCAATTACAAAGTTTAATTACTGGTCGGGGCCAGATGTCGGCATATGACAATGGATAGTGTGCATTTTGAAGTTAGGTGGCTCGAATGGAAGTTGCATGCCTTGTCATTTGATACATTTGATGTTAATGCACACGTGCTTTTGATGGTTACATGTCACTGAGAGTAACACTGACTTTTTGTTGGTTAGTTAATATGTTAACGATCTCTTGCGATGTAATATGAATTCAATTGTAAAGGAAAAGCTACAATATTTTATATAATGTTATTGCCTAATTGGTATTCTCAAGACAACATGCCTTGTCATTTGATACGTTTGATACACGTTGCGTGCTTTTGATGGCTACATGTTACTGCGAGTAACGCCGACGTGTTTTTATTGGGTAGTTAACATGTTAATGATGGTTTTAGATGTAATAATGACTAAGTACGTGAGTTATATCCTTTTTTTATACCACTATATTATTACGAGGTTTTACTGAAATAAAACTAAAAAATACGACCGTAATAGCCCTAGTAGTCTAATAGTAAGTTATTATTTAGTTAATACAGTCACCTAATGCCTATGCCAACGTCATATCGGCTAAAATCGCAATTCGTAGCGTTATTTATCACTTAGCTCATAATGAGCTCCCACCATTACACGACACAATCCCATTATTGCCCGTAAGGACCATAAATCAAGTCGTTGACGTCTTTTTTAATAACAAAGGGACCTTGCGGGACCCTGGTTTTGGTAAACAAGCCCAGCTTAAGATGATAAGCGAAAAATCCGGTGTGGCGGCTTTGTGTTTGTTTGATTGATATTTGGATTAAATTTTTCGCTGCTTAAGACACCAAGATAAGGGGAATGAGGGAGTATCGATTTTATTTTTTACATACATTTATAAAATGAATAGTCGCGTTTTATACAGACTAACACTGCCGTGTCACGCCCAACTTCACCAACTTGAGTTAAATGAGTTACGGATAAGTAACCCGGCTAAATCGTCTTTAAAACCGTTAAACCGTTAACCGGCCATTATAATATACTCGTATAGTTTGTAGCTTTCTAATAGACCCCGAAGGCTAATCCTATTGTCTATTGTTCAGTAAAACCGCACGTGCTACTTACCTGCAAAAAAGGGTCCTAATTATTCTATCTGGCACCTGAGCGCGGGCTAGTTCAACGCTCAAAAAACCAGTGTAGGTGCGCTCTCCGATAACGCGCCTTTGTTACGCATCTCGATGACACATTTTAGACTGGTTCTGTAGCGTTCGACTCGCCGGCACTCAGTAACCGAAGTACCGATTTTTTATGCAGGTGGTTGTGGCACGTGGCACGAGCGGTTTTTCTTAACAATAGACAATAGGATTAGCCTTCGGGGTCTATTAGAAAGCTACAAACTATATCTTATAATTTTTTTTTTAATCTTAATTATTTACTGAGAAAAGCATATGACTAAGTCATGTAACTTCGTTTTTTTGCCGATGGCGTCAGGCACAACTCGGTTAACAAGAGTTGCATAAGAAAAAATAAAATGCAAATATCTATTAAGTAAACATTTGGTTTGCCAAATAGAAGTTCTGCTATAATTTGGTTGGGGAAGGAAATTTCAGTACGCCGTGCACATAGCCAGCGGCTCAACTAGGCTAAAGTGGCCGTTAAATACAAAACTAAAAGAAAGCCTTCTTTTATTTCTCAAGGCGCCCTACCAAAAGTACGAGGAGCGTTAGCAAGGAGGCGCGGCGAACTATATTTTGCTGTCAAACGCAGACGGGAAGGCGGACCCAACTGTTTTGTAGACTACTTGCCGTGTATTCCTAGTTATTTACTAGAATTTGGGCACGTCAAAATCTTCGAGTGAAATTGTGTGAAACGATACGATTCAAAGATAATACTGGTATATAATCATTTCATCGCAATTTAACAAAATATCGTGTTAAATTCAAGGTAATACTTAAGTTAAAGACTCATAAAAGAAGTTCATTCATTCATTCATTCATAAATAAAAAAATGGCCTAAGGCCTAGTCGCTCGGTAGGGTGCTCAAAAGGCTGGCCGCATTGCCCCGCTGGATGGCAATGCTGATCCGCTGAGCAAAATTAAATATTGGCCAGCCCTCTGGTCACCAGAAGCCTTGACAGCGCCTCATAGAGACTACGTGCGCTAGGTCCCCACGGCCCCAGGGTTTCTAAGGTTAGGTGCTTATATAGAACTAGCTGTTGCCCGCGACTTCGTACGCGTGGATTTGTATATTGGTGGTTATATATTCTACATTAGCTTAGAACATTGTGCAGCAAGAGATTGCGGTAGGACGGTTAATCATTTGTTAATTATTAATATTATACAACGCATGAGACTTTGTCTTTCACAACCTACGAAGTTTCAAGCCCCTAACTGAATAAAATTGTCCTCGTTATAATCCCTTAGAAGATTTTCATCTCCTCTATTTAATAAAACCTACTACCTAACTACCTATTTACGAAGTTTGAAGTTCCTAGCTTTAAATAAAATTTGAACCCTATACAAACTTTCAACCCCTTTTTAATCATTTTAGGGGATGATTTTTTAAAAGCTGAAATTATTTTTCTTGTATTCTAATAATATGCCTTTATACAACGATTCAAGTCCCGCACTCAAAAAAATGTTTGGCCTCCAAACAAATTTTCAACCCCTTTTTCACCACCTCGGGGGATGAATTATCAAAATCTCTAAAATTAGTTTTCTTCTCTTTTGACAAAATACATTTTTACGAAGTTTCAAGTTTGTAGCTTTAAATAAAATTTGAACCCTATACAAACTTTCACCCTGTTTTAACCCTGTTAGGGGATGAATTTTACAAAACGCTAAAATAACTTTTCCTGTCTTCTAATAATATCCCCAAATAGAAAGATTCACGTCGCGCATTCGAAAAAATGTTTGATATCCATACAAACTTCCAACCCCTTTTTCACCACCTTAGGGGATGAATTTTCAAAAACGCTGAAATTAGTTTTCTTGTATCTTAATTTAATACCTTTTTGAAAAGTTTCAAGTTCCTAGTTTAAAATAAAATTTGCACCCTAAGACGAAGTTTCATCCTCTTTTTATCCCCCTTAGGGGTTGAATTTCCAAAAACGTAGCAATTACTTTTTTTTGTAATCGGCTATTATGCCTTTCTAAGAAGTTTCAAAGCATTTGTAATGGATTAAAACTTTCAACCCCTTTTTAACCCTGTTGGGGGATGAATTTTACAAAACGCTGAAATTATTTTTCCTGTATTTTAATAATATCCCGAAATACAAAGATTCAAGTCCCGCGTTCGAAAAAATGTTTGATATCCATACAAACTTTCAACCCCCCTTTTTACCACCTTAGGAGATGATAATTCAAAAACGCTGAAATTCGTTTTCTTGTATTTCAATAACATATATTTTTACGAAGTTTCAAGTTCTTAACTTAAAATAAAATTTGAACTCCATACAAACTTTCAACTCCCTTTTAAATGAGGGGATGAATTTTACAAAACGCTGAAATAACCTTTCCTGTCTTCAAATAATATCCTCAAATACAAAGATTCAAGTCCCGCACTCTCAAAAATATCTGATCTCCGTACAAAATTTCAACCCCATTTTTACCACCTCGGGGGATGAAGTTTTAAAAACGCTGAAATTAGTTTTCTTGTTTTTTTTAATTTAATACCTTTTTACGAAGTTTTAAGGTCCTAGCTTAAAATAAAATTTGCACCCCAGGACAAAGTTTCATCCCCTTTTTTACCCCCTTAGGGGTTGAATTACCTAAAACGTCGCAATTCCTGTTTTTTGTCATCGGCTATTATGTCTTTCTAAGAAGTTTCAAAGCATTTGTAATGGATTCAAACTTTCAACCCCTTTTTAACCCTGTTAGGGGATGAATTTTCAAAAACGCTGAAATTACTTTTCCCGTCTTATAATAATATCCCCATATACAAAGTTTCAAGTCCAACACTCACAAAAATATTTGATCTCCATACAAACTTTAAACCCCTTTTTCACCACCTTGGGGGATGAATTTTCAAAAACGCTGAAATTACTTTTCCCGTCTTATAATAATATCCCCATATACAAAGTTTCAAGTCCGACACTCACAAAAATATTTGATCTCCATACAAACTTTCAACCCCTTTTTCACCACCTTGGGGGATGAATTTTCGAAAACGCAGAAATTAGTTTTCTTGTTTTTTAATTTAATACCTTTTTACGAAGTTTCAAGGTCCTAGCTTAAAATAAAATTTGCACCCCAGGACAAAGTTTCATCCCCTTTTTACCCCCTTAGGGGTTGAATTACCTAAAACGTCGCAATTCCTTTTTTTTTGTCATCGGCTATTATGTCTTTCTAAGAAGTTTCAAAGCATTTGTAATGGATTCAAACTTTCAACCCCTTTTTAACCCTGTTAGGGGATGAATTTTCAAAAACGCTGAATTTACTTTTCCCGTCTTATAATAATATCCCCATATACAAAGTTTCAAGTCCAACACTCACAAAAATATTTGATCTCCATACAAACTTTCAACCCCTTCTTCACCACCTTGGGGGATGAATTTTCGAAAACGCAGAAATTAGTTTTCTTGTTTTTTAATATAGTACATTTTTACAAAGTTTCAAATTCCTAGCTTAAAATAAAACTTGCACCCCATACAACCTTTCATCCCCTTTTTAACCCCCTTAGGGGTTGAATTTTTCAAAATCGCTTCTTATCTCTTGTACACTTTATAAATTCAACCTAGTGTGCAAATTTCAACTTTCTAGCTTTTGTAGTTTCGGCTCTGCGTTGATGAATCAGTCAGTCAGTCAGTCAGTCAGTCAGTCAGGACACTTGCATTTATATATATAGATTTGAATTCTCGAATTACGGAGGTAAGTTTCTTTTTCACTTATTATTTACAGCAAACTGTTTCTTTAAAGTTTGTTTCATTAAACAAAACAGGGACACAAAGAATATTGGTACCATGATTGGTCCAAATCGAGTGTTTGTGAAGAAAACACGGCAATCGGCCTCCGAACGGCCATTACAGAAATGTTTGTTGAGTCAACACTCGCGTAGCGTTTAAGTTATTACGCGACAAACTTGAGCAAGTTAGTGCAGAATATTGACAGCAGAAAAGATACACGACCCGATTCAAACTTTAAGATACGTCAAATATTCTAGATACGATATGGATTTGATAGGTATGTCAGTGTCAAAATTAACGTTTCTTGAAACAAAAATGTCACATTTGATACTGACATATCTAATCCATATCGTATCTAGACGTAATATTTGACGTATCTTAAAGTTTGAATCGGGTCGTGTATCTTTTCTGCTGTCAATATTCTACACCAAATTGCTCAAATTTGTCGCGTAGTTAGGTACCAAAAACTTTAAGAAATATATAGATATCAGACTGGTATCAAATTCCTTTGTGGACTTTCCACCTGAAGGATTTTACGAGTATCTTAAGAATATTTTGCTTTGATTAAACTCAAAGTAAAAACTTTTGATTCGAGTATTCCGTTACAGACCAAGTTCTGTATCATATAATATATACTTATTATAATTGTTTGACATTAGTTTGACTTCTGTAGCGGTGTTCCTAGGCTTCAGGAAATCCGATGTTTCTAGGCTGAAAAGTGGTGCTGTTAGCCGCAATTCATGAAATTCCCCCTTACAATTTTCATATATTCGCCTTCGAAAAAATCACACCTTTTTAATATCGATTTTACTATACATAAAAAAATTACCTCAACATGGCCGGGACATGCTTCACCAAAGAAATTATGAGCATGTAATTTTAAATGTTTTGCGTAGGTAAATTGAAATTGTACGATCACGACGCTCCGATATTGAAATAACACTGTCATATTTTACGTCTCTAAGGACGTCCCTTTTCAACTGACTTATTCAAGTCAAGAAACCTGCCGTCCACTGAATACAATATTTTTAAGTCTTATATTTTGAAATGGTCGTTGAAGAGCAACGTGCCCGCTAGCCCTTGTATATCACGTCCATACCCTCTTTGCAGCTCCGCTGAGTTATAGCTGCGAGGGTGGGCATAAATAAAAAGGTCTTACGTTTTTAATAACAACCGGACCTTCGTCATATCGCCTTTGTTCCGTACGTGACCGCGATAGTTTACGTGCGCCAGCCTACCCAGACATATAGCCGGCGCCGTACGACATAAAAACATGAAATAAAACCCTGCCTAGCCGTAAAACACGCAGGTCAACGCGCGCTGGTCCTCGCCTACAACAAAAGACTCTACGCACAGAAAAACCAACAAAAAGCCGAGTAAGCTAACCGATAATAGACTCTTTGACGACGTCATAAGGACTTTAGGACCCGCTTGTGTTTTGTGGTGCTGATATACCCGAAGTCAGCTTTTCGAGTAACGATGTTATTGAGAGAATAGGTTAAAAACATGAGTTTGGGGCTATTGTCTATGTTTTTAGTTAGGTCACTAAATACGTTACGTTATACTATGAATTGGAGATTTATTTTTAGGGTTTTTATTAACATAAAGCTTTCGGAAGCTTACGGAAAAAATACTTTTGTACTATCTATAAATCATAAGAAATTAAGGTACGGCTTACGTATTGTATGTTGTGTGTTTATTATTTAATCCAAATGAGAGTAGGAAAAAAAATCTAAGATATACCATCGAACAGGGTAAATAGGGATGGCTGGGGTGAATAGAAATAAAATTTAAATGTTATTTATCTGAAAATTTATTGAAAAATACCTACACAAACATTATGATACAACATCTATAACTTCTATTATTTTCAATCAAATGATACAATTTGTGTGGTTATTTTTTAAGAAATTGTCAGTGAAATCACGTTTAAAGTTTTGATCTTATTCACCCCAGCTATCGCTATTCACCCCGGTTGACTGTACTTCCTCTATTCCCTACTACAAAACTACTTTCACATAGCAATGCCGCTTTAAAATTGTTCGACCAGACTTCAGCAAACCGTGCCGTAGGGAAGAAACTCATTATTTTATACAAAGTCTTCCATTTTCCTCTAACCTCCAAAAGTCGGTCAAACAAATAAATGGTTTCGTTAAAACAATTTCGTCGTATCAAATTGCTCGGTTACCCGACAATATCGAATGCTGCAATAAATTGATAATCGGGACGCCGCTAAACCGCCGGGGTGTAGCGGAACAAATGAGTTTTGTTATAAAATAAATACGAAGTTGTGCAGTTAGCTTCGAAAAATCGATTATTTTTATTTGAGAGTAGGGTACTGCGTTTATCGAAATGAATAAAATATGAACAAATTCACTATTTTATTGTTATAATTACTTTCAATAACAGGACATTTAGAAAATAGTCGTAGGATATGGAAAAAAAAACTACAACCCTGTCAAAAATCGAAAAAAAGCGTCCGATCTTAGGTGACCTTACATTTAATAGTGTGTTATGTTTAGACTTGGATTTTTTTTCTAGCAAAAACGAAACATTGACAAACCTGCCTTGACAAATCAAGTTATGATCAAATCGTTCAATTATCAAAAATAAAAATAAACTGCACCGTCATTGAAACCGAAGAAATGTTGTAAGTAAATCAAGTCAAAGATAAATATTATACAAGTAAATTATAATGATTTATATTATAACTCACCGAAATGTTACAAGCATATAAATCATGCTTTTGACTTACTCTAGAAGTCGACATAATGTACTCGTATTATGTATTTCTGCCGCGATTATGACGTTCGATGGCATGTTAACATTATCAAATCGCATGCAATGCAGCGATAGATAAAACTGACTTAAAACACGACCTTACACGAACGATGGGACGATTTTTTATTGTAGGTTAAAACCGCAGCGCAGTGATTAATCGAATACTAACAGGCCAATTCGAAAACACTGAGATCAGAATGATATTTGAATCATGTTATGAAGTTATGGTGCGTCTCACCCGCGCCAAACCTGTACGTACAACTACGAGCGAAATGCAGAATAACTAATGGGTAACATGATTCAAAGTATCATTTTTTTGTCAGTACCTATACGTTCGGATTGGCCTGTTTATTTCGGACATAATATTAAGGACGAGGTATCTCTACGGAAAGTCTTGCAACGCGCTAAAGCGTGCTACGGGACGTAGCATTTAACCGTGGTATTCGGAAAACGAGATACGTTCTACAGAAGAGAACGATACGATATGTTATGTACTAGATACCTGGTAGTTTAGATTTCAACTAGATATCTTTTGCAGCTCAATTTGGGCAACCAATGTCACTTTTACGTTAAATTATTGTATTAAGATCGTTTTGAGATCTAAAAATACATCACGAGACGTTTTAGACATTGTGGAATTCGTTCAAGAGTAATATCTTCAGAATCGCGGAAATGTCAAATTAGACAGGCTCGATCTTAAAAATATCGTTGTCGTATCTTGGTGATGTCTAATAGATATCTAATAGATGTCTAGTTTAAAATCCGAATCGGGCCCTAATTCTTTCTTTAACTTTGTAATGCAACGTAGAGAGCGCACTTATTGTACTGGGTGCCATTTTTAGACGATACAAGGTGACTGTATGTATGCGATTGTAATCGTAGCTAGGTATAGCTTCCCTACTTCCCTACTTACTTACTTACTGTTGCACAATGTTGCTGCACAGAAATTAACTGGGCGTTTTTTTTTGTCCCCTACACTTTTTTTTTAAATTTGGAATTTTTTATGTTATTTCTACTCAGAATCACGAGCTCTTTCTATCCTAATAGGAGAAAAAAAGTGTCCCAAAATTTCCATACATTTTTCGATCTTTCCATTCCGCGACCGCCATACAAAGTCTATGAAAAATGGTGACGTAATGGAAAAAAAACCTTAGGACACTTTTTTTCTCCTATTACGATAGAAAGAGCTCGTGATTCTGAGTAGAAATAACATAAAAAATCCCAAATTTGAAAAAAAAAAGTGACAGCAAAAAAAAAAACGCCCAACTGCGGTGTGGATGCATTTAACAAGGGTCAACAACACGGTAACACTACCGGAGCATCGCCAGTGTCCTTTTGGAAATCGCATGTTGTTATACGCTTTTAGTTTTTGAATATAGACCATAGTGCACAGGCCATTACCTAGTTTAGCATCGCACTGGCATTACTCCAAGTGATCAGTCATTGGTCGCGAACACGGGAATTGGCACCGAACTTGCTTGGGAGCAGACGAATTAACATTTTAAATTTTTGTTGCAATTGAATTCATCATTTCCAAAAGCATGAGAGTTCAGATGTGGTGTAGGTACCTATTGTTATACCTTGCAAATAATAATAATTCAGTCAATAAATGATTATATAGTAAGGGTAAGAGTGGCTGCGGAATACTTACGTGTGCTTTCCGTGGGCCTTGACATAGGGGCTGTTTACACATCAATTATGTGTTTATTTCGAGAGTTAGACAGTAAAAAAAAAGAAATACGAGTATTAAGTGAAATTTTATAGCTACTTTTATATTGGTACAAACGCAAGAATTAGAACTATTTAGAAGTTATGAATGAGCTTGCGTACGGTCTTACCTTATAGACGATGTCATTGACCCAATCCTAAATAAATCAGATTAATCGAAGCATAAATTACCAAACACGATCCCTTAAGCGTGTAATAGTATCGATACATCATCGATAACCGCAATAATCGACTCACCTCGTTAATCGAATCCCCCGAGATTCGATTACGACACAAATAGATTGGCAAATAAATAATTTTATAGCTTCGATATGCCATCCTAAAGGATTACGACGATTTAAGACAATGACGACTTAAGAACCGAATGACGTATAAAGCTATCTGTTAATGACGTAATTTGAATTAAAGGCGTGTTGAGTGTTCTAAGCGGGGATAACAGGGTGTTTGTTATAAAGTTGCTATATGTACTTCTTATGGTTAGTATGTTATTGTTCTGATTGTACGTATTTTGAAGAAGGTTGGAAGGTATCGTAGAGTTTTCAAAGCTACTTTCCACAAACAACTATGTGTAGCGGAAAAATGTATCCGCTTAGGACAAATTTCACTGTAAACCCCTATGTATAATACGTATATTAACACGTATTATTGTTAACTTTATCTTATTGAAACATTTTGCCGCATAAAGTGCGATTATTAATACATGTAAGTCATCCCATGAGCACATCGTTAGCAACTTGACTTGTGATATCATAAAATCCTTTGTAAATGATATGCTAAAAAAATGTACTTACGTAGCTCTATTATGGGACAACTTTCCTAGTTGATGAAATTACAATTTTTATTTGTAATGGAACAAAGTGAGAAAAAAGAGTTTTATTTTATTCTAGTGCGTAAAAACTAGAATGTAGTTAACAAAACGAGGGAAAAATTGCTATTTTGAACCATGACGTCACCGTTCTATGAAATAAATGGGAATCACTCCGCAGCCACTGAGCGTAAACAAATGAAATAACTTTAAAGGAACTAAACGTGTAAGAACAACTTGGCCGTTGCGGATTCCGTGACCTATAATTACCTAGACACCGGTCAGATCGAATTGCATTCTCTGTCGAGGAACGCTCTGCACCGGTTCTCGGGAAACAGGGATTCTTTGAAAGCGCCTTATATTTAAAATACCTTTGGATTGCAGTGATTCCAGTTGCTTACCAAACACCTATAGTCGACAAAATAGGAGAACTGTTCTTAATTTTTTTAAAGTGCATTCTAGATATTTATTCGTGATTTATTTCAGTAGACCGAAAGTCATAAACTCAGGTTTCGAATCGATACAGTCCCTCGAGAAAGGCCTCAAGAATGCTAATAGAATTTATGGCAGCCGTACTGTAAGCCAAAAAAGCGCTAATACGTTTTAAAAACTACGTTTTCTGAATCTACTGCCACTACTGAATCGGTTGCACTAAACCGTCTGTCGCCGTTAAAGCATTCGCTAAGTTTTATTGTAGGTATGGAAAGATAACATGATGAACAAAGAAACAAAATAGTCGCATAGAATTGGTTTCCATGAAAGTGAAGAAGACCTGCGGGCTCAGCACGGTTCCATTTTTATCGACTATCACTATGCCCGTCACTTTCGCACTTACATACTTGTTAGAACGTGACAGGCATGGTGATAAACGATAAAAATGCTACCGTGCTACTAGGGCTGGGCTCATTTAGCATAAACAATAGCTAAACATCTTGTAACACTAGTCTGCCAGAAAACCTGTCTCGCTCGCGTAGCCTATTGGAATACACAGGTCGCATTGTTCGCTGGATATCGACAGAATTGGATCCGTCTGTGGCACTCGCCTGTCACGTATACCTACCGAGATCTAAGCAGAACAGGTTGATAAAATGTATTGCGTCTTAGATTCCAACCAGATTTTCTCACACACTTATAAATACATAGATACTTTTACACTCATGGATTACATTTTACAATCCCGTATAGGTTGTACCGAGATAAGACACACACATACTATACACACCACATCAGATTAGTCGGCATTTTCGAGTAAGGTCAACTGAGGTAAATGCGTTTCTTGTGGTAAATGCGTCATTTGAAGATGTCTTAGAAACGCAACTATTATAATAGCCGTCTGCATTAAAAGTTCAGTGACCACACTTCAAACAGAGAGGGTTGCAATAGTTCTAAAATGTGCCGTTTAGAAGAAATCTTTAAAAGACGCATTTACCTCAAGTGACGCATTTACCTCGGTTGACCTTAAAGCTTTTTCCGACATCATATTAGCAAACATCGTCATATTTCAACCAGTTTACACAAAACCTTAACAAGTTCTACACCGAAACCTTCCTAAATAATCATTCTATTGATGGGTGAAAATTGATTGAACATCCGTTTAGAAGTTTTTGAGTTGTTTGTTTTTGAGATGTAGTGAATTGACGTTTTCCCCCATATTTGCGGATGCTATAGGTTGCGTGACAGTTGTTCACGTAGCGAATACTCGTGGCTTAGCCTAAAAGTATATTCCACAGTTTAGTCGATTTGCACATAGATAGGGACATATCCCTTTTAATAAGGCTATTTAGAGCATGGTGGATACTACTTTTGATGCGTAGTCCTGACTATTATTGACCTAAAGGGTCCTCGGCCCAATCTAAGGTCCAAAAGTTATTAAAGGACGTCCTTTTATAAAAATAATGCGACGAAGTGTAAAAGTTTAGAGAAGTGGAAAGTTGGAGTGTTTTCACTTGACGGGTCATTGGGCCCTCAACCCTTTCCCAAAGTTGAGGATTATTTATATTGCTGTTTGGGAATTTGCAATATTTTCATAAAGTAAACACCGCTCATCATAATCATCATCATTTTCAGTACCGCTGTGTACCTACTTATGTTTCAGAAGCCGAAATTACTTTTAACAAGTCGTTACGGTTTTGTTCTTAGTTTGATAGAACTCTGAAGATCACTCACGCTGATTATTGCATGCGAAATAAAGTGAAAGTCGTATGTGAAATGATCGTCAAGGTGGTATCAAAACCAGTTCAAAACCATAATAAATTGTTTAATTAGAATCGACCTTCAGATAGTTTATTTTTAGAGGCAACTAGCCTGTTTCACAAAAGCTGTACATAGCCATACATGTATATAATATTATGTCCAACAGACCAACTTTATCAGTAAAAGTAGAAAAAAAAAACTAGTACTTATATTCATCTCTCTTTTTGGGGTTATAAATGTTATTAGGTTGCTAATTTATAATAGCTACGAAAGATTATTCTTTTACTAATTGTGTTTTTTCTTCTTTTCAGAACCTTAAGAATCAAATCATGACAACGAACGTTTGGGTAGAACAGGTGAGTTAAAAATTTTAGTAACTTATTTTACTGTATTTTATTATTCGTTTCATAAAGTATGAAAAACTAAGTCATTAAATTAGCATTAGGAGGAAAAAGATATGGTGGTCAAAAATCGTAGATTAAAATCTCAGTTGTGCTTGTTTTGCTCTAAGTAAAGACAAAAAAAAATCGTTTTTGTAAAAATGCACAAATATGACTAATATTCATTTGGTCAAGATCCTATATCCAGAGAAGAGGTTAAATACAATTAGTACCTAAGACGTTAAATCCCAGATCAACTCGATCCTGTCAAATCGGACCTTAGATGACCACTAAATACTCGGCTAATCCCAATTTAGGTAATCCTCGCAAGTTTAAATTACTGCCAACCCACCGTTTCCATTGACTGACAAACCCAAGACATCCATCTTCCCAGGGACCTCTAGTATCAAACCCCAAATGTATACCACACTCATTCAAACGCCCACAAAAGACGTCAAGAAAACAGGACCTCATAAACCCGTTTAAACCTTTGACAAATGGGAGGAAGGGCCAGCGAGAACCGGAAGGCCCTTTCTGCAGACGTCAACTCCCTGACTAATAGGTGTCAGCTGTTTTGTTCACTTTTAGGGCTCCGATACCATCAATGGGACTACAATGTCTGTCAAAATGTCTCAAAGGACGCATTCTGTGTGAATGCCTTCACACTGAATAGAAGTCGTGAAGGCGAAATGTGAAGTTGGTGAATTGATTTTGACAGCGACTAGCCAAATAACTACGTTTAGCAAAAAGCGGATTAGAACAATTGGTTGTGATTTGCAAGGTGCCACTGAACATTTTAAAATTGGATATTCAACTTTACATTCATTTGAAGGAAATTTTTTGAAAGAATATATAAAATAAGAAAGTTGAATTTTACACGTGTTGAAAACCATGATACTAATCTTTTTTGAAAGGGAACACTGTATTTGTTATGTTTTCGCAACCACAGTGCAAGGGCAACCGAGATGTCAACAATTATTGAAAAGCGCGGTCAATAAAAGAAAAACATCTTCGATTCCGATTTTCGCAAAGAAATACCAACATTCATCACGAAGAATAGAATCACACAAAGTATCCGCATTAATCGAACTAAACAAACAACTGACGACGTTCTGTTTATTTTGTTACAAGCAAAAGTCGAGAGCATTCGACTATCGTCGGCCCAATAAATAAATCGTAAACTCCGCTTGGTCGATCATAATTTTATTATTACGAGAACTTTTACGAGTAGATATGTGGACGGTAAAAAACTTGATCTCAGAAAGGGATCGCTGGATGAATTAGGCGAGAGTGAAAGAGATAAAGTTTTCGGGACTAATCAATATGTTGTTAAGGGGTTGTAAACAAAGCGTGCTTATGAATAACAAGAACTGAGTAGATTAATATTCTTGAAGGATTAGTCGCCATGTAGATAATGCATAATTACGGCGGAAGCTCCTTGAAGATAAATGAGGCTTTAAATTTAGTAAATTAGGAACCAACTTAAGTCGAGATTAACTCAGATTAGTATGCGAGCCGTGAAGGAACTCGGGAAGAAAAAATTTCAAGGTGTATTTATGGACATGTAAGGAAAATTTAGTTGCGCTGTTTTACAGTTACGGAACATTTTTTTTTTTATATATTTTGATTTGTATTTTTGAAATAGTCACATTACTAATTTACAAATTATAAATTGAAATAGATGAAGAAAAAGTGCCCAAGCCCACCGAAAGCTGAGACCGGAATCGAACCGGTGTCTTCAGCTTACAGCGGTTAACGCCCTGACCACTATTAGGCTACCCAGCCACGCTTTCCCGGTTACGCATTTTTACAAAATATAAAGTAGTATAGTAGATACCTAAAGGAATATAAAAGTGCATACTTATTATTTGTTTAGTCAAGTTTTTAGGGTTGTACTGTCACGTTCCGTGATTGCTATGCCATATAGGGTTCTAGCTAAATGGGACATTCCATAGCGGAATTATTGAACAACCGATCTACCTTGAACTGTAAATGGCTCAACAATCGCGGAGCGTGATACATACATAAATTTAAAGGATTCGCGATTCAATCTCAGTTACCGTCTTGTCACAATATTTCAATTCCATATTAAATATTAAATGAATTTTCTCCCTCATGCCAAAACATGTCAAAATGATAATCCAATCCGAAAACAATATCCTACCTTTTGGCTCTTCTATTAATATGAATAAAGTGTAGGGTAGTTTCGAAACATGTACGAGGTGACATGTGGATGATTTATAACCTACGAGAGGAACGAGGAAGAGTTATTGTACTTATGGATCTTATATTGAGTTAATATCAGACCACTTAGGTCAATTAATGGTATTTGAGGCATTAAGGAAAAATACTATGAGAAAACAAATAACTTTTGTACCAGTAACCTCGGACCGCGTGGAAAGAATGAAGATTTGTTAGATTTGACAAACGTTTATTAATAATAACCCCGTTGGTTTTTTCAAACCCGAACTCGTACCGTCTATGAGTTTTTTGGGAGCATTTATACATTATACATATTTGCAATGACATAAAATACAGAGCTACATTTATAAACACAACAGCAAATATGTTAATCGTACGTAAATCTGAAATAAGTAATTACCTACTAAAAATAATAATTATTAAATTAGAGAGATAGTAAATTAGAGAGATGGTTAATAATAATGTACATTAAATTTAGAGAAGTAATAGGTCCTCAAAGTTAGAGAAAATATTAATAATTATGTACTAATAAGATATGGAGGTGTAAAGGCTCTACAAGTGTCAAAGCGAAATTAATTAGTAGGTAGATCTATAGGAAGATGATGTTATGTTTCAGTCAATTCCGCTAAAGCAGGGAGGTTATTCACTCAGCTCGGTATGGGTCATTTTATTCCGACTACACAATAACTCGATCCATTTTTAATGGCTTTATTGATTTCGGTGGATTTCACAGGTCGTTTGTTTAGTTTGCACGCTCGAGTGCGTTGATTGAAATCAATATTTCCTGTTAGCTAAAAATAATCCAGCACGGGGCCATTTGAACGTAAAAAATTCTATCTAAATTTATTTGAAATAATTCTCAGTGCATGTTGTTTGCACCATTTCATTGATAAACTCAAGTGGGGATGCGAAAAAAAACAGAAATCATAAGAAAGTTATGGCTAAATTATTTCATAATAAACACTAAAATAGAGAAATAGTACAAATGAATAATTATGAAACAGAATTATATACAAATCGACCTAGCCCGAAAGTTCGTAGAAGCTCAATAAGGGTTGTGGGTACTAAATTACTAATACAATAATTAAGTAATAGATAGTTACATTCTGATAAAGCTACTTACTAAAACACATAGAAAACATATGGTACTTAAGAATCCACTTTTTGTTTAGGTAATAAGACTTATATTGTGTACCATACCTATAGTTTATAATTAAGTGAATAAGTAATAAATAATTAATATTGTCCTTTGCTGCCTGAAACACAGGGAATCCTAGTTCAGGCATTTGTAAATCACTTGTCTTTATAAATTATTAGTCTTTAAGAGCAACCACTGTACTATACTTTTCTCAATAAATTATTTGTATTTGTATTTGTATCAATTAGGTTACACAGAAACCAATATCTGTGATAAGCACAAAAATAAATGCCCTTACCAGGATTTGAACCCGGAACTTCCCGGAGAGTAGGACAAGAGGCCGTTTTTGATACTTTTTCCCAGATAATCGCCGTGTTAAAGGTGTTTCAAGGGTATTATGTCTGATATTCCCACATGGAAAAATAAAATTCAGGCAACACCGCCACCGCCGCCCCGAGTTGGGTTTGTTCAAAAATTGTATAATCCTCGTCCGCGTCGGAAAGCCTTTGTTTCCTGGCCGCATTCTTCCATGGATTCTTGCCGAGGAACTTTTAAATATTTCTCAAACAATCCCCCGTATTTCTGTCTGTTCTTCGCTTTGGTGATTATATTTTTCTTTACATTTACATTGGGAGTTAACCATAGTTTAGATTGTTCCTGTGAACAATGGTTGTTTTAATACCTACTAAATAGTACGTATTTAATTGTTACGATTTTCTTTTACTCATTCTGTGTATTAACTAACGGCCCGATTCAAACTTTAAGATACGTCAAATATTACGGCTAGATACGTTATGGATATCTTAAAGTTCGAATCGGGCCGTGAGTGACGTCAAGCTTTCAACCCAAGCAGTACTACAAATAATACTAAGTGGTATTTTTTTCTTATATTTTAATACTTTTGTTCATCATAGATTTTTTAAATATTCATATAACTTTTAGTAACGATACGTTAACATAAACCAGGTACCTAAATACCTGTAAATATATAACTAATAATGTAATAATAAGCTACCCAAAAATTCCACATCAACTCACCCCACCTAACCAAATTGAAATCCATTAAATAGATAGGGCTTAAGGCTTCACTTTTAAAAACATTACCCTCCATTTTCTAGTCAGTCAGTTAATAAATAAGAAACTCTCCCCAACCTTACTGCGCATAAAAAATCTCATTCCACCAAAAGATACAGTTACATGACGAATCTATAAGGGTTCCGTTTTTTGCCATTTGGCTACGGAACCCTAAAAACGGCAAAAAAATCACGTTTGTTGTATGGCCCCGCTTAAATATTTATTTTATTTTGTTTTTAGTATTTTTAGGGTTCCGTAGCCAAATGGCAAAAAACGGAACCCTTATAGATTCGTCATGTCTGTCTGTCTGTCCGTCTGTCCGTCTGTCCGTCTGTCCGTCTGTCTGTCCGTCCGTATGTCACAGCCACTTTTCTCCGAAACTATAAGAACTATACTGTTGAAACTTGGTAAGTAGATGTATTCTGTGAACCGCATTAAGATTTTCACACAAAAATAGAAAAAAAACAATAAATTTTTGGGGTTCCCCATACTTCGAACTGAAACTCAAAAATTTTTTTTTCATCAAACCCATACGTGTGGGGTATCTAGGATAGGTCTTCAAAAATGATATTGAGGTTTCTAATATCATTTTTTTCTAAACTGAATAGTTTGCGCGAGAGACACTTCCAAAGTGGTAAAATGTGTGTCCCCCCCCCTGTAATTTCTAAAATAAGAGAATGATAAAACTAAACAAAATATATGATGTACATTACCATGTAAACTTCCACCGAAAATTGGTTTGAACGAGATCTAGTAAGTAGTTTTTTTTTTTATACGTCTTAAATCGCCTAAATACGGAACCCTTCATGGGCGAGTCCGACTCGCACTTGGCCGCTTTTTTGTTATACTTACAATACGTTATTATTTTATTTTCAGACCATGTCCATAGTGTTAGTGTACATTCCCTTAATCCTATGAATTATGTCCTATGTTATGTATGTTATCCTATGTTATAGCGGCGACAGAAATACATCCTCTGTGAAAATTTAAACTGTCTAACTATCACGGTTCATGAGTTACTACAGCCTGGTGTCAGACAGACGGACGGACAGACGGACAGCGGAGTCTTAGTAATACGGTCCCGTTTTTACCCTTTGGATACGGAACCCTAAAATACATAAAGCCGACCCTAACATTGAAACTTTCTATTTCCCTCATACATAAATGACGTTAAAGAGCGGGCGGCCAGGAAATTATCTCGCGCAGGCGGTCAGTTGAATCCTTGACGATTGCCAGACGCCAGACGCCGGGGACAGAGAATTTTAATATTGCCTTTGGTTTTTTTGTTGAAAAATTACGCAGGTTTTCGTTTGATGAGCGACCATTTTCGATCGTTGGCGGGTGGGGTGACGCGCTTGGGCGCTTTGCACGTGTCGTTATTTAACACATTCAGTGCCAGCGTGAGCTACACGCTACGAGCGTAGCCGATAACACGGGAATAACCGTATGTAGCGAAAAGCGCCTACGAACAGTGAACTTCCCAGTGAATTTGAGTTGTGTGTTGTGTATTTGGTCTCCTTGTAAAAAAAAATCGGGATGACAGATGACAATTGTTTATCTTTTCTATAATATGTAGGTAAAACAACCTAATTAGGTATATTTTTTAATTGACAGTAATAATTTGATAGCTAAAGCGCTGGTGGCCGTGGCCTAGCGGTAAGAGCGTGCGACTTGCAATCCGGAGGTCGCGGGTTTGAACCCCGGCTCGTACCAATGAGTTTTTCGGAACGTGACCTATGTACGGAATATCATTTGATATTTACCAGTCGCTTTTCGGTGAAGGAAAACATCGTGAGGAAACCGGACTAATCCCAATACGGGCCTAGTTTACCCTCTGGGTTGGAAGGTCAGATGGCAATGGCAGTCGCTTTCGTAAAAACTAGTGCCCACGCCAATTACTGGGATTAGTTGCCAAGCGGACCCCATCAGGCTCCCATGAGCCGTGACAAAATGCCGGGACAACGCGAGGAAGATGATGAGTAATAATTTGATAGCTATTATTAAATTCAACATTTTATCTTATATGGCCTTGACATCGTTTAATCAATTTTATATAAATTCTTTGAAACTTTGAACGATCACGTGACCTTTTCCATAAATAATTAAAGTTTACATTGGCATTTTCTATGAATGATTGTCAAATGTATCAAATAAGTCAGATTGCGGCGAAATGAGCTAGATATTGTATGTCTTATATATCAGACTGCGGCGGTTAGAAGGTTAAGGAAACTCCGAATACTTAAACCAAGTATTTAAACAACATCACGTTAAACGCAAAGCCAACACAAGGAAAAGGCTCAGCCATAACGAAATTAAATGAAATTCCTTCCTTCATCAAGACCATACGTTACAAAGACGGCTGAATTAAGACTGCGTAGACAAATTTAAATTGAGTTTTAGCAACAGTAATTCCATCTAACGTGGGCGAAGCTTGCCAAAATAATAATTGAGAGCGTGAGAGTGGGTTCCTAGTTGCTGGCAACTTTCGCTTGGGAAAGAGGTGATTCAATTTGGTTTCGTACACTTTCGTGCTTGTATTTAATCATAGTGGTTTGTAACCGTTGTATTAATCTAAGAAAATTTGATAAATCTGCGGAAATAATTCGTGTAGTTTTGTAAATTGGTGTAGGTATACCTTGTGGTGTCCAGATAAACATACTATAAGTCCTCGAGGATAGGGGGTAAGGTACCTTTTTTCATGTACGAATAGCATTATAATGACTTCCGACAACTGTTCGTCCGTCTGTCCGTCCGCGGATTTGCTGATCGTTAGTGCTGGAGAGTTAAAATTTGGCACGAAAAACTACACGAATTATTTCCGCAGATTGCTCATATTCGACTTAATTTGACATGGCTATGTGTAATAACTTTGTTTCATAACTAGGAAATAAATAATTTTTTTTAGTGTTGGTCAAAAGCGTCTATTAGTTTTTTATAGATTACATATTGGTACTTGAGGGTGGGAGTTTTTTACTCGTAATACCTAGGTCAGAAGGACGCTTTTCAAATATGTAATGTTATTATTTGCTCAGAATTCTGTTGTTTATTAAGCAGTGTGTGTGTTTGTTTACGTCGTACACTACACACGAGATGATTACATTAACATGGAGTTAGTCGCTGCATCCATCTCTGTCGAGTCGACTGCAAAATCCGCACTTCGGCTGGACGAAGCAATATTCTTCTTCTTCTACCTAAGCCTTTTCCCATTATCTGGGGTCGGCTCTCCTTGTCCTCTTTCTCCACACAGGACGATTTTGTGCAGTTCCGGCATCAATATTTGTGTTTTTCAGGTCATTTTGGACCGTTGTCAGCCAAGTAGCAGGGCGTCTTCCACGGCCCCGTTTCGTCATTGGTAGATCCAATGCCACTCGCACCATGTGATCAGAAGGCCGTCTGAGTACGTGGCCGTACCAGCGTAGTCGCTTTTCCTTTAGCTTTTCTTCAATAGGAGCGATTTTAAAACTGCCTCTCACGTATTCGTTGCGGATCCTATCCCTCCGGGTGACTCCAGCTGACCAGCGAAGTATGCGCATCTCTGTTGTATGCAGTTTTTGAACGTGTTGTTTTGTTGATGCCCAGCATTCAGTTCCATAAAGTATGGCGGGTCGTACTGCGGTTTTATATAATTTACCCTTTATTTTTAAAGGCATTCTGTTATCACACATAACACCGGTCAACTGCCTCCACTTCATCCAGCCTACTGTGGTTCTATGGGTTACGTCTCTATCAATTTTACCATCGTTGCTGATTATCGACCCCAAGTATTTAAATTCTTTCACTGTAGATAGTGGGACATCATTTATGTAGAGCTTGATTGAGTTGGGATCTGTTGTACCGTTAAATAAACATGACATGTGTTCTGTTTTCTTACGGCTTACTCTCAAACCATTTTCCTCTAATGATTTAGTCCAAAGGTCTAGTTGATTTTGGAGGTCTTTGACACTATCTGATATTAGGGCGACGTCATCCGCATACAAGATGTTCCATGGCACTGGTTTTTGGTGAGCTCTTGTTAGGTAATCTATGGTGACGTTAAATAATAAAGGACTTAATATTGACCCTTGGTGCACTCCGTTGCATATTTCAAACTTTTCACAAGTTCCCGCTGGGCAAACTATCTGGGTGGTGACATTGGTATACATATCTTGAATTAATGCTATATACTGTTCAGGTACTTCATGGAATCTCAATGCTTCCCAGATAAGTTCGCGCGGGACATGATCGAAGGCCTTTTCTAGATCTATAAAGACCATATGCAAATTAGTGTTGTTGGCCTTAGCTTTTTCCACCAATATTCGAATGGCCTGAATCGCGTCGGAAGTGCTCCTTCCAGCAACAAAGCCACATTGATTTTGAGTCAGCTGTACGATATCTTTTAGTCTGTTATTTAATATGCGTTCCCACGTTTTGAACGTATGTGACATCAGTTTAATAGCTCTAAAATTGTTGCAATCCCTAATGTCTCCTTTCCCTTTATAAAATGGGACTAAGAAACTGTTACGCCAGGCCTCTGGTATGGGAAGATTTTCTACCATCAATTTATTAAAGAGTATGCACAACCAGGACAGTCCAGTGCTTCCAAGCCTTTTCCAAATCTCCGCTGGGATTTCGTCGGGGCCGACGGCTTTATTGTTTTTCATATGTTTTACGGCTAATTTGACCTCTTCCAATGTGACAGGAGGAAGTGGTCCGATAACAGTTCGTGGAGTATTTATGGTCACGGTTCTTGGATGTGAGACATTAAGTAAATGTTTATAATATTCGGCCCATCTAGTTTTGATATCTTTATCAGAAGTAAGTAAATTATTATTATTACTTTTAATGTATTTAACGTTATTGAAGTCTTTAGTATTATTATGCCTAATTTTTGCAATTCTATGTATATCTAATTCGGTTTTAGCTGACTCTAGTTCTTCGTACATATCTCTATCGGATTCCGCTTTAGCTATTGCAACTTGCACTTTTGCCCTCTTCTTCGACTCTTTGTATTGGTTACGATCACAGTCATTTCGGGAGATCTGCCAGGCTTTAAAGCGTTCTTTCTTCTCTGCTATGGCGGCCTTAACACTGTCGTCTCGCCACCACCGAGTGTCTCTAAAGGGTCCCTTCCTGGATTTAGTTCTTCCTAAATGTGTCTCAGCGGCTGTAATGCAGAAAGATTGAAAATCCTTCCATATTTCGTTTGGTGAGGATACTGTTGAGTCAGTTGTATTAATTTTATCACCTATTTCCAAAAGAAGTCGCTCTCCCTCTGGTTTATTTAGAGACCTCCATTTGAGTTTTGGTGTCAATCTTCTACTATCTTTAAGAGGAGTTGGTAGTCTGTATACCGTGACCAGGAGTCGGTGTTGTGTGGTTAGTGGTTCTCCCGGGATTACCTTTGAATCTTTATAATACTTTAAGTGTGACCGCCTTATAATTGCGTAATCAATTTGTGTCGAATGTCCTCCACTGTGATATGTTATTAGGTGGGTATCTTTCTTTTTAAAGAATGTATTGATTACAGCTAAATCATATCCAGCTGCAAGATCCAAAATCCTTTCACCGTCAGTGTTTCTGGTGCCAAACCCGAAACCACCGTGACATCTTTCGTAGCCATCCTGATTTTTCCCTACATGGCCATTTAAGTCTGCTCCTATATGTATAGATTCCTCTTGCGGTATATCAAGTAGAAGAGTCGACAGATCATCCCAGAAAGTTTCCTTCTCAGCATCCGCGCAGTTTGTTTGAGGTGCGTAGGCACATATTATGTTGAAACATGGCTGCTTGTCTAAAGCAATTTTAACTGACATCAGCCGGTCGCTGACTCTTTGGACGTTGACTAGTCTGGAACACAATGCTTCAGAAAGTGCGATGCCTACGCCATTTTTACATACGATTCCATGGTAAAGTAGCTTGTATCCATTTCCAATAAGTTTTGATTTAGAGCCCCGCCACTTGGTCTCCTGCACACAGCATGCGTCTATACATCGTCGTTTTAAAACGTCACTTAGTTCGGCGCTTCTGCCGTTCATTGATCCAATATTCCATGTAGATAATCTCAGACTTCGTATTTCGCATGTGTAACATTGACCGTCGCTTACGGGGGACGCCCTAGCATTTAATCTCTTTCTCTTTGTGGCACTTTTCATATTTAGGACAAGGATGATGAAATGGCGTGGGTTTTACGGCCGGCTGCCGCCTGACGCCAAGGCAGTAACCCCTCTTGCTAGCTGAGGCTTAGGATGCCACCGTTGACTTGCGCTCCTCCGCTGCCATCCTCTGCACGACAGCCTGCCTGCTGCCGCTGTCCCCCGCCGGCCCGGTGTCAGAATATGTCCGAGCGGCCCGACGGGGTTGCCTGTTTGGTCCGCGGGAGGTATTTGATTTCCCTCCTACCCCCCAGTGCCGAAGCACTGGACGAAGCAATATTCCTACGGGAAATCACGGCGAAATTCCCTGAAGCGAGCTAAATTATTGCTTTTAAAATTTAATAACACGGCATTGATTCTGGAAGTAGAACTTTAGTTCAGGAGAAGCAAGAATGGCGAGACGTAAAATTATATTCTTAGAAATCTTGACTTGATTAAATTGGATTGAGGATGAAATAAAATAGACTAACCTTGAAAAGGACTCAAATCTTGATTGGTGAAATTGGAAGATATATCTTTATTCAAGTCTTGTATAACAGAGTGGCCCAAATGTACGTTGACAATATATTTTTAAAGATTTTTTTCTTGTACAGAAACGCGTTACTTTTCAAGATTGCCATACAACAAACCTAACCTATCTACTTATAGGATAAGTAGATACCTATCTACTTATAGGATAACCTTACGAAAATCCTGAAAAGTTAACGGTTTCAGTTTTATGACTAATGATTATATGACAAACAATACATTATGACTTAAACATTAAGGAAACACAGGGACCCCTCGTCAGTTAACATTCCGAAAAACACTCCTCGCTAGGTGCCAATCTGATGCCAACTTAAAAACACTTTTAGAAAATAAAGTCGAGTAGACTGATTCCCTTTTCGCCCGACCCCTGTTTCTATTGACACTCCGGAACTTTAATAAGACCCGCAATTTCCGATGCCTGACCACGTCTCAAGGTCCTATTCCGTTTGTTTCAAAAAAAGATATTTGGTACTGAATTTAATCTTTGGACCGATCAAAAGGAATTCCGAATTTAAATTCTCGGTATTAATGTTACAGTGGTTATTAAAAATAAAAATGAAGAATGTCTTTGCTTTTTCTGAATTCTGCTCAAGTATTTGCATAAAAATACAGCAGAAATATAAAAGCCACGATTTTTCACCGTTAATAGCCCAATTGAATTTAGTACCGCTGTCGTGTCCTAGTCGTTATCTAGCCAGGTTGACACTTTCGTTTCGGATTATAGTGACTAAATGAACCTTGCTTACGGAATGGAAGTTTTTAATTTGGGTATAACTATATAGTTATTTATGTGATGAGTATTATTTCTGGAACATTATAGAGAACATTATCAAACGAAAGGGGACGACAAAGGGAATGGCCAAACTTTGAAATACGACCCAAGCTCAAACAAATTATCGCAAAAATAAAAATATGGTATGGAACAGGATCTTTTTTTTACAATTTTGAGTGTAATCTATTTTTTTAAATACTGTGCATAATTACGAGTTTAATAACTCTTTTCCTATACCTAGGCCTCGTGCAGGAACTATAGGGGGCAGCATAGGAGCTGTCAGATTTTTGGCGCGAGGCGTAAATGCGTCGTTTATGCTTCCGATGTAGCCCACAAGATGGCAGAACCTACTATATGGACAAGGAAACATACCGACGAGAACGGTAGATGGTAGTACTTGCTTTACGCATGCTTTGTGCACATATGTTTCCGATTCAGGTCAAAAGATGGCAGAGCCTCCAACGCGCACGGTCCCTATTTTGAATTATAAATATTTTTTTATGGTTTTGCGATTATTTGTCCGACCTCTGCATTCATTTGTGTCCAAGTTTCATATTGTATTACTGTTTTTGTCTGCAGGAGTGGAACGATTACAAACTGAAGTGGAACCCGGAAGACTACGGTGACGTCAAAACTCTCCACGTGCCTTCTGAACACATATGGCTGCCAGACATCGTGCTTTACAACAAGTGAGTGTTATCAGTACACCTATGGTGACATCGTCAGAATCGGCGGCAAAAACATGGCGGCGAATGTCACTCATTAGAAGGAAATTAACCCGTGGAGCGCCCTACCAAGACATGTGTGCCGGTAACTAGTATAGGAGTTCCATACTACGGTAATTCTGGGGCGCTCCACGGGTTAAGAGAGCGGCGGCAACAACGACGCGACGCCGCAACAATAAGGCAGCTGCAGTTGACATCCGAACGTCACCACCACACACTAGCGTCTTCTGAGCGTCGGCGTCTAGTCAACTCTATGGCTGCTGCTCGACGCAACGTTGGCGCAACTGCGCAGCGACACCATTTTTCATAGCACTGACGCCGACACTCAAAAGATGCTAGTGTGGGGTGGCTCTTATATTAAGGTGACGTTCGGATGTCAACTGCAGCTGCATTACTGTTGCGGCGTCGTTGTCTCCGCCGCTCTCTTAATTTCATTAATAAGTGACATTCACCGCCGCGTTACTGCCGCCGATTATGACTTTCAATTCGGTTCACCCATTTTATCAAGGAAATTGACAGGTACAGAGCGGTGGCATTATCGCCTCCGCAGTGTAATGTCACTTAGTAATGCAGTTGCAGTTGACATCCGAATATCACATTTTTTTTAGACGGCGCGCGAACTCGTATACGATTTTAGTTACCTACATTGCGGACCGTTGAGGTTACATCAATTCAACCGACCGATCAAATGACGCAATGTAATGAAACTCGCATGCGAGTTCTCGCACCGTCTAAATGAGCCCTAAGCCATGTTAGAACCAACAAGCTTAATAATTTATGTTAGTGCACGCGTAAGCGCAAGTACCTACCATATATTTCTTTAATAATGAGCGAAGATTGTGTTATAAAAAAAATAGTTTTCATATACCTACTTTTGAATCTCCAAAGAAACTCTAAGCTTAAGATAAACCCAATAAACACTAATTAATAGTGAAGAGTACGTGGCGACCACTCCACAAACTAGCCCGTCGTTTCAAACTCCATTTTTTTCAATCACGGTTAACTTTCGTTACGGAGACCCGCAAACCCTTATTGGATCTGGTCTTATTTCCTTGTTGGGAGACCCATTACTTTCCGTTATCCTGACAGCTCGTTGAGTTTATCTCGTAAAGTTTAACCCTGAGTTGGCAAAAACTTATCGGCCGCAGCCGAAACGGGGAGTTATAGTTTTTGCCGCTTGGAATTAAATTGGCTTAACGTTACGTACGCGCTAGAACTTACGATTATCTTTGATATCTTTCGACTAAACTTTAGATAGAAGAATTGGTGGTCCATGATTTGAGATTTTCATTGGTCTGTTCTACTTTTGGGTGATTTAGGAGCATATTAATTTAAAATGTGGACACAGTACATGTATACAGGTCAATCAGTACATGGTTCAGGAGATGTGAGAATCAACGCATGGCGGTCTTAGCACCAACAGTCTTGCTGGTTTTTAGCGCAGATTACTATATCCCTTCCCGTTTTCTATCCCACGTGCGCCATTTTCATTTAAATTCATGCAGCGGTGTTTGCGTTGACGAAGGAATAATCCTAATATCCACACATTTCAATTTTCAGATAAGTATATTTATTATGTTAAAAAGTTCCCATCAAATTGTCTCTTATTAACCAAGTCTCCCTAAGTTACCCAAAACCCCTAGTGTAAATTTCACTCGACAGGTGCTACCTATCGACGAGCGTTCGCGTTTGCGTTACTTATGTCTATTTTTCTATGGGATTTTGAACAGCGCGCCAAGCGAGACGTTTTGGTAACTCAAAATCCCAAACAAAATGACACTTAACGTAAACGTCACGTCACGCTAACGAATGGGGTATTACTGAATCGCGATTAGAAAGGGATTGAGATAGCTGTCAATCCATATTGATTTTGACGTAAGTGTATGGAAATCTGTTATTTCTAATCCCTTTCTGATCGCGGCATGATAATACTGTTTGTTATATCACATAATTCACATCAGTACGGATATGATGGTCGTTCTTGTCTACGTGACAGCGTGATAAAACGGTGTCCGTCACTTTCTTTCCCACGGTGTTAAACAGTGACAGTTATTTTATCACGTGGATAAAGATGGATAAAGCTATCCATAATAGGCTGGCTGAATTCTACCGCTAACTACCTCCCTTACCAAAACTAAATGCTTTTAACACTATAGTACACCAAGCTATCTACGTTTAAACTTCGTATTTTCGCTACGTCACCCATTTCTATGCATTAGCCTTAACCTGTCCAATGGAAAATAGACTTTATTTAAGGTGTGAAAAGGTTAAATGTCGAATGGCGTCTGCGTTGAGTCAGAATGCGCGGAGTCGCCCGAGCGGAAGAGGTGATAAGTGCATAGCGTAATCTAAATAGCATCAGTGCTAAACATGGCTGGAAACAAGGTTTTATTAAGGGTAAGGTTTCTGGGGCACAATAACGGCACTGACCTGATGTTTTAACTGAAGGGTTACACGCGACAACGCGATGCGACTTGTGACGAGATATACACGCTGCCTACCCTTAAAATCTTCACTAGACTTATATCGACCGGGATACCTTAAAGTCTTGTTTGAAAATGGTTTTCATATTAAATGTAACTCCTACATGCACCATCACGCAATATCCTTGGCCTTCTTCGCAGTGTTAAAATAAACATAAAGCTTCATAAACAAAATACATCCTGTGAACGCAACATTTTAGCACCAAAACATCTTAACCAACTAGTTTAACGCTTTCGCAGAGTCGTAAAATAGCTTTAAAATGTGGGTAGATAAGGTGGAATGTCCTTTAAAATGTGTCCTGGAACGTGAAATATGCAGAATGGCTTCCTCTATAGTAGCGCGTTTTATTTAGAGATAGTATGAAACATTTTAATGCACCTGTGACGTAGCTGAGAGCTCTTGGTTTTTACTTTATATTTAATATTTTACTGGCGTGTTGGGTAATGTTTTGCTGTTGTAGTTACAATGTGTGGAGTTCGGGTTGTGCGACAGGAGCTCAATCTTTTTTTTAATTAAATATTTATTATCCCTAAAAAAAATTACTTTAGCCAATTTAAATGCTACATTTCACCTTTCATTAAAGCTGATTTCATTCGACAACCAAAACTCACCAATTGCAACAATATTTAATCTTATTTTCATACTAGCACGGTTTATTATGGCTCTATAATCTCTTGTGATAGTAATTAGTGAGTTTTGATTGTCACCTGACGAAATGCAAGTTTCCGACCTTGAAAAGTCATCATCATTCAAAAATCAAAATCAAATCATCAAACCATTGTGAAAAACTTGGATTTTTTTTACCTTTTTTGGATTTACAAAATTTGCCTATTATTGAATTATGTTACAGTAAAAATTACGATCCCGTGCATTTACTGTCACAAACTAGCGGGAGTCTGTTTTAGGCGGCGTGACATCCGAATTCCGTTTGAAAGAGGTATCCTTAAAAGAACCCTTTTGGTAGAAAACAGCACCCACTCTAAAACTCGCGTCCCTCTGGTCAATCTTATAAACAACATTGTTAATTACATTGTATTTCTCGTTGTCAAAGCAAAGTTAGTTTATGACAGCAATTATTCCTAAACTCTTCATCATCCAGCCTTCAGCTTAAAAGCTAGCCCAAAGGCTGCACCTGCCCTTAAAAGCCTTTTTCTCGAATATTAAGTTTATTTTTAATGCTTCACCTAATGGATGACAGCGTGACCCAAATTTCTCGAGACAATTTTCGTTGTTTAATAATGTGGTGGCTTCAGCGGCTTTTAGGAGTCAAGTGGAGTGTGCATTAGCTTGAACTCGATTCTTTTGACTCGTTATTAGGTTATTACATTTATAGAGTGGCACAAAAATCCGTTTTTTTCGCTTGCATTTAGTTGATAATTTTAACAAAGCTTTGCGTTTGTGCATCAAAGCCTTTGTAATTAGTTACAAATAAACATTCTCGTAAGATTGTTATTTTTATTTTTAGTGACATTTTGGTAAAAAACGTGTAAGTTTTTAGTCAACGAATTTTTGGGCAACCCTGTAAGACTAAATTTGAGTTTTTAAGGTCCCGTAAATTAACCGTTAAAAATATTACTGATATTGGGCAAAATTTGGCTTATTCAACCTCGAATACCCCGAAACTTGTTATCAGTAGTGTTGGCAAGAATTCGTGACATAAGAGTATGACGTTTTTGATTGGCTACTCACTCTTTTATGATATAGGAGGCAGACGAGCAGTCGACATTTACAACACCATTGGGATTGCAAGTGCTGGCCTTTCAGATGGGAGTACGCTCCTTTCCTGAAGGTCCTATCTATCCGGAAATACGCGGGTGATATTTATTTCACCAGACTTTGCGCTAAAACAACTTGTGAGCATTTTTAGTTGAGAGTCCTTTAAAAATAGAAAAAGTCTTGTTAACTCTTATAAGATATTAGTCATCACTATGACCTAAAACGGACCTAATTAAATTAATAAGATTTCGATAATTAAATTGCTTAATAGCATTTAATTTTAATCATCTTAAGGGCCTTTTAAATGTTCCGCGAAGGTCGCAAAATACGTTCAGTATTGGCCAAGCGGGGAATCTTTAAATCGATCGTGATACCGGTACACAACCACTACGAATGAACAGGATGTTGCCGCCCTGATTTTTTGATAGTTGGTAACCGATGGCACTGGTACCCACTAGGCTGTAAGCGTAAAAAAGGCAAACAAATAACCAGATGGGAAGATGACATCCAACTGACTCTAGGACCCAACTGGACCAGAGTAGCCCTGGATAGACAGCACTGGAAAGAGTTGGAGAGGCCTATGCCGACAGGCACACCACACTAAGAGACATTCTATAATTTAATCAATGTATATCTCACAAACCAAATATCTAAATCTTATTTACAAGTGTCTCTTATATGGATTAAAGGCTTATTTAATTTAATTTTAATTTAACCGATGGTAAAATTAGTACCTATAGGTATTCTATGCCGATTTTTTCAACGAACATTTTCGCCATATACATCTCACCAATAAAATAATTTGAATGTGAATGTCACATGGATACGAGTTCTTGAGACACACGATATTGGATCAAGCGCCGAAATGGGATTCCGAACGAATTCCTGTATTTTGACTTGCAAATAAATAATGTATTCTCCAGTTATATGCAAATTTAATTTTTTTACGTGGGGTACGTAAGTAGGGGTACGAGTGATTTTAGGGGGAAATCCGTGTGGCTATTTTTGTGTTCATAATGTGGTTCGGTACGACGGTACGGGTACCTACCGCGTTTATGATTTTAGATTTCGTAATGTTAGGCCCTTTGTGCCAGCATTAAAAATGTTGCTATTATGCTGAATATTAAAAAAAAAAAACTGGTTGCACTCCGGGAGTGCCGACAGAAGTGAAAACTCAATGACTAGTCCAAAATGTCTGCGGCACTATGTATAATTGGCCCATCCTCCTTTCTATTGAAAAACTTTAGTTCCGAAATTGCTGGTCAGTGAGCTTGTTTAAAATTCGAAATTCATATTTGTAGCGTTAATTGTTTAAAATTCGAATAGAAATTGTAAAATTACCTTGCAGACCTCGCATCTAAATATATTTGTCATGATATTTTGAGTTTTATTCACCAGTACTAGAGTTCACTTTTATTAGCGATTTCATCAAGATGTAGCTTTATTGAATTATATTTGAGTGATATAAAGTTAGAATGTAACTGTGAGATCCTCGTATTTCAGCCCGTACACGATTAGAACATTGAGCTTTATTGCTTAATATAAAAGTCCAGTTTTAAATAATTGACCTGATTATGATACGTTATGACTAAGGTTCTTTGGTGAATAAAAACGAAACAGCAGCCACCCACCATACAAAAGTATAGCTAAGGAAGTTTAAATCTAGTTATATTGTTAATTGGGTTAAATTTCAATTGTAAAAAAATACGAGACAAGATTTTCTTTTAATGAAATCCCATTGAAACAGAGTGTACACCGTAATGTACATTGGGCGGAACGAGGTTGTAATGCTCCACCTGGCAACTGATCTGCGATTCAGGGCTAAAGTCAGTAGATCAAGCCGGGACGGGAACACGGCTTAACCTGATTCATCGTCGCTGGACAGTGTGTTCGACCACTAACCGTTTATATTGAACTAATAGGTACTTCAGCTCGATTCTGATTTAACCATTTGTTACGGTGATCTAATTTTGATACAACCTTGTAAAGCGCTCACGCTGATTGGTGCATACAATATCACCAATAAGATTGTATAGGTCGTATCGAAACCAACTCAAAACTATAACAAATTGGTAAATTGGAACACGGCTTAGCCTTACTTTTATTCATCGACGCTGGACATCGTGTTCGACCACTAATCATTTATAATATTGAAGTACCTATTGTCCTGACTGTTCTAATAATAATAACAACAGCGTTGGGTTCCATTACTATGATTTAAACAGCGTGACTAAAACAGCAAGCTTTTACACACGTTTAGTTTCACTCCGCATGGTTGTATACGAGTATGTCATAGTGAAAACCAGTTTTTAGTAAAAACGCGTTTTTTTTATTTTCCAAACCGCCTTGGTGAAAACGCGTTATCACTTTAAATTTCGACTAAACGTTCAATTGGCTTAGTAGGTGGAAGTAAACTTTGTCTCTAGTTTAATATGCAGGTGTGCAAAGCTAATGGTTTTGCTACCTGTACGTCCAGCATGAATCTAAGGTCCTCGAGTGCAACTTTAGACGGAAGACATCGCCATAGACACGGAATCGTTGCAAGTTCAGTCCGCAGATCCGACCCCGGTTGAATAACGGAATTAATTAAAACTCTTGACGTTCTTGAGCAAAATCGCAATTACGAGTTCCAGATTTAAGCCTTTTTAAATTGCAGGAGGCATTAATTGCATTGCAACTCAAGTCTGAGTAAATTGTCTACTCGCATTTCTCAGGAATTCTGAAGTGTTGTTTTGTTACTTAATCAGATTTATATATGTTTTCCCATTTATTTTAATAACTTTATTTTCTTTTCCTTTTGTAAGAATTTGATATGTTTTCTGAAAAAGCTACGTATTTGTATGATTCCATGTACCTATGTATATTTTTTTAAATCAAGTTTCTATTACACCTTATGTGTTTGCATGAATTCTATAGTAATTTAAATTGTATTTTTTTTCCTTATTTTCTCGTAATGCATGTTAATTATAAGATGTATTTTGTTTTTTGAAAAGATGTGTCCCGCCGAGTTTGTTGCCGGTCCCATATTGGGATACCTTCCTCCAATTGAGGGGGGATTTAAATCTTCTCGGGGCAGAGGTGTAGGGTTGGAGCCAGTCTACCTAGCTTTATTTGACGTTCATAAGCGCATTGTAATTATGCCTACTTGAATAAACTATCTTTTATCTTTTTTATCTTATCTTATCTTAAGGTAAAAAAGAATATTGTGTGAATATATTCACTTGTTCTACTGTAGCATTTAAAGGTAAGTACTGTTCGGATTCAGACTACACCAGCATTACTACAACAGTGCAATGCAGTTGGCATTAGGTAATTTTGCGCTGTCATTCTGCTCTAGTAATACTTCTGTATTCTAAATCGGACGGTACATTAACTATTCCGCCTATTTTTATGATCACTGCGTCAGTTGATTTTCATTGTATTACCCTGGATAACATGATTTTAACTTTTCAACTTATGCCCATGCTACGTGTATTTGGGACGTGTGAGGCTAATTAAAATTTACATTGTGACTTCAAAATGATACTTACCGAATCAACTTTTAATCGTTTAATTTTTGCCCACAGCGCGGACGGTAATTACGAAGTGACGATAATGACGAAAGCCATCCTACACTACGACGGCAAAGTGATATGGAAGCCGCCGGCCATCTACAAGTCCTTCTGCGAGATCGACGTCGAGTACTTCCCCTTTGACGAGCAGACTTGCTTCATGAAGTTCGGCAGTTGGAGCTACGATGGTTATACGGTAAGAGGGAACTCCCATCTTTATCATCGTCATCATCATTTTAGCCTCCTGTTGTCCACTGCTGAGCATAGGCCACTCTTCGTGTATGCCACTTATCCCGGTCCTGGGCTAATCCCATCTTAAAGGCCGGCAACGAATTTGCAACCCCTCTGGTATTGCAAGTGTCAATAGGCGATGGTAATTACTACCATCGGGCGATTTGTCTGCCTTTTTTCCTCCTCAATCATAAAAAAGTAAAGTCGTGTGGAATCCGCTTGTGTTTTACAATGCCTTCTGCTTGATTGACGTAAAATACTTTCCTTTTGACAAGCAGACCTGCTTTTTCAAATTTGGTGGTTTAGATTAGATTAATTTTATTTACATATTTCTACAATACGGGCACACATAATCGGCCGTCCCCCAAAATTTTAATACGAAAGAATCACTTTGCTAAATAATCACTAGTTATGATTCTTATTCAGACATTGTTAGCACTGAAGATGAAGTAAGCATACGGTATTTAAAAAATCGAAATCATGACAAACATTAAACTCGTCTAAAAGTGTCACACGCAAAAGTTTGAACCAGTATATGAATGAAAGTTACAAACCAATAAAAAATATCGCGTGGGCTATCCCACAAAACTTGACAGAGTCATTTAAAAGTTTTATAAAACCGCAAAAGCTCTATAAACAAGTTCATAATAAACTCGTAGCAAAACAAGATTGAGCCTCATAAAGTACCGCCAATACTCTGTCAAGTGTAATATTTATCGGGCAATAAATAATACGGACAATGAGATATGCTTCTCGATGAGAGAGGAAGTAATAAAAAGTTTCCAATGGAGTTTACAGCGATAGGCCGAAGACGGCCGTCTATCGGGTGGGGAAGCCAATAAATCTGAGGTTCTGACTTGCACATAAATAAGGCTCAGGCTCACATTCGCGCCTTCGTGTGTTAGAGATTTTGTTCCGATCTTATCAGCGCATATCTGGCCCTCTATTCCCATTAGCGTCACAAGCGCAAGCGAGGTCTATCCTTAAGTAAACCAGTGTAATGGCACTCCGCTGTCCATAAGAACTATAAAGAATCTGAGAGAACTTATACTGGTTTAACTGGAGCTTCGGTTTATCTTTGCTCTGTTTGCGCTTGGAACGAAATCTCTGATCGCTGTTACACTTTGGAGGCAATAAATGTCTGGAAGAAAATTAGCGCCCTCCAGTAAAATCTTTTTAGAGGCTGATAATAGCCAATGACCTTGAGTGCTCGCTTTCTGCGCTCTTTCTTTTTTTGGGATGTTTTGAGTTAGAAGCGCTGTTGAGTAAATTGTACCTATGGCCGGCCGTCTTGTAATTTGTAGCGATGCTACACGGTTTCCCATACTAAAAACATACTACACAACCTGCAATGAATGAGTGTCGCATTTCCGACAAAATAACATATACCAAAGTATGACAATTATGTAAAACTGTAGTATACCTTCTCAGCTGTAGGTTGATCAAAAACCCCCCAACTGTTCTGACCTGTCACCTCTCGAAAAGTCCACCAACCCGTCAATTGCGTTTCGATTCACATCAATGCATTAAACTTCAAACCAACTCGAGCATTTTTTAAATCCAGTAATTCTTGTAAAATACAAATGTTCATTAATACTTGAATTATTTTAAGTTGTTAACAATAATAATTAATAATTACATCTTTTATTACTATTTCCTACATTGTTTCGTTCGGAATATCTTCCCTGCCTATGCAGTAACGAAACCTTCGTTTATTTTGACGTTTCTTCTGTCGAACGATGGAGGACCCACATATTTATGATTTATAATTTTAAGCAATTTTATAAATGATTCTAAAATACTAATTAGATTAGGATGTGACCTATTTGAGCAGTTAGAGTGGATCACAAGGATCATTTTGATATGCGCAAAGCCAGGTTCAGTCCAGTAATTTCAGCACAACCCGGGTGACAAGTTCCGTTCGAGTGGCATTCTCTTTGGGCTTGTTTCTTCGAATCTAGCCAGCCAGGAGGCGGGGTATTTTGATCAACCTACAGCTGAGAAGGTATACTACAGTTTTACATAATTGTCATACTTTGGTATATGTTATTTTGTCGGAAATGCGACACTCATTCATTGCAGGTTGTGTAGTATGTTTTTAGTATGGGAAACCGTGTAGCATCGCTACAATATCCCCTCTCTCGGCAAAGAGGTTAAGTAGTGTATAAAAATGAGAATTTTTTGAAGCGGCGATGGCCGAATAGTTGTGGTTTGTTAAGATTATGCTTTCAACACTTTTAAATGCTCAACAATAGATGCCGGATAAGGCTCGCAGCAAGACACTGAACCATTGAAATACAAGGACCTCTTGTTGCTTTAAACCTGGTTATGAGAGTAGGGATAGGGCGCTATAAAGGATAAGGCCAAATGTGTATCATGCAATTTACTTTCCAAATCGGTGACAGACCTTATTTACATGGCACCTCGCTAGATGCGGGCGCTGGGAAACAGAGAATACCCCGACCGCTGAGGGGGAACGTTAATATAGTCCTAGAGCCTTAAAAATACGGCCGCGAGATCAAACGGGACGCGAGATTTTGGCCAAAATCTAACACTAAAGTTTGGTGCACTCACGAATCCGGCGCAAGGTCGTTATCCGGAGAAACACTGCTGCTGGCCGCAGCAGGCGGATGTGGTCAGAAGGCGGCGGCCGTTCGTCGAGCCTTAACTTCTTTAAGCCAGGGCGAGAACGGTCCGCGGCAGCCGGTATCTTCGCGGGCGGGACCGCATGAAGAGCCTCGGGATCGTCAAGCGGCGCTCTGGGCCGCCTGACGCACGGTCTGCGGGTCGGGGCCGTGCCCTACGGCTATGGGACGGCGCGGGTACGCCGCGCCGTGGAGTTCGATGATGTGCGCGGGGGGCCGTGTGCTGAAACCTTGGGGTCGTCGAACGGCTGGTAGCGCCGTCCGGCACGCTGCCCACGGGCCGAAGCAGCGCCCCGCGGTGGGAGGCGGCGTCAATGCGCCGCGCCGCCAAGCTGGCGGCACACGCTGACGTGCGCGGGAGCACGACTGTCCACCATGTTTCCCCTTCGGAAGGCGGCGAAGGGTACACCGGAACGCGCACTTCACTCACGCGAATCACCCACGCGATTCACCCACGGAAACGGGCCTACATCATAGTCCGCGTTCCCACCGGCTGAGCCGGGCGGCAGGAGGAGACGTGACAATTTTTCCCACAATCGATCTAGGACAAGCTTCCAGCCCACGTCGTCCCGACAAACCAAAAACCCCCCAAGTGCCCATTAGAAAGATGAATTGCAAAATACAGACACATATCATGCAAAAGAAATCAACAATTAATAAAAAGTGACTACAGACAGGTTTTAATACAAAAATCTGAGTAAATAAAATAGACATAATAAAATATATGAGTACCTACAACTGTTTGAATAGACTTTTGATATAGTATTTATCTACAGCCTATGTATAGTTTGTAATCTCATTATAATTATTTTACATATCGTCAATTCCTTTCCAGGTGGATTTGAGGCATCTGAAGCAAACGCCAGACTCCGACGCGATAGGAATGGGCATCGACCTATCAGAATACTATATATCCGTGGAGTGGGACATCATGCGAGTGCCGGCCACCAGAAACGAAAAGTTCTACTCCTGCTGCGAGGAGCCTTACCCCGACATCATATTCAATCTAACCCTAAGAAGAAAAACCCTCTTCTACACGGTCAATCTCATCATCCCATGCGTTGGGATCTCGTTCCTCTCAGTCCTGGTCTTCTATCTACCTTCGGACTCCGGAGAAAAAATCTCACTCTGCATATCTATCCTTCTCTCCTTGACCGTGTTCTTCTTGCTGCTAGCAGAAATTATCCCCCCCACCTCACTCACTGTCCCACTTTTAGGAAAATATTTATTGTTCACTATGATGCTAGTCACATTATCAGTAGTGGTCACTATCGTGGTGCTGAACGTTAATTTTAGGTCCCCGGTCACCCACCATATGGCACCTTGGGTCCGGAAGGTCTTTATAGATTTTTTACCAAAAATATTATGCATACAAAGGCCGGAGAAGCCAGAAGACGATGATAACGATAAGCCGACTGAGGTAAGAACTAGAATATCACGTCACAACGTGCCGAGCCTCAGACGATATAAAGGGTCATTTTTGGACCGTTAGCCATATTGTGCGGGGTGATTAGGTAGGTCATACTGAACAAATTTTTCTATGGGACCAACCTCGAAATCCCAAAAAAAAAATTGGCCTTCCCATAGAAAACGTGGACATCTATCTATTCTGGACATCCACTCGACCAAAATGTATGAAACGGCCAAAAAATTTTTTATGATTTCGGAGTTGGTCCCATAGAAAAAGTTGTTCAGTATGCCTACCTAATCACCTCGCACAATATGGCTAACGGTCCAAAAATTACCCTGTAGATATAACACACCCAATACAAGTTTTTAGATCTACAGCCTGAATTTTTAATAGGTACAACCGCATATAACTCAAATAAGTTTTAGTAAATATAATTATGAAAGTTAACCCTTTGACCGCCAAAGATCAACTGAAGCTCGCAGTTACAGTTCAATATCAGCCTTCGTGCATTCAGACAAGGTTCACAATTACGCGCCCAACACAATAGGCGTGGCGTTCAAAGGGATAATTTATTAGGGCCTATACTATATCAAAAATCCACGCTGTATAAGGATTTAGTAGCTATTTTGTACATTTTGACTTCTTCATGTTTTCATTCAATATTTAAAGTACCTATAATGGAAAAAAAATTTCAAGCAAACACAGTTTTGTTGTTCTGAATTTTTATTGCTCTTGAAAGTATTTTGAGGAATAAGTCTATAATCGGGCTCGGCATGTTTTAGCCAAAGTCGACAAGTATCCCAAACTCGGCTGACACACTTCCCTCCGCCAATATCGTTTCACGACTCCATTGAAGCGGTCGCATAAACACCGTTTCAAAAACATTAATCATCACGCATAAAAGAGATGTTTACCTCGCTCAAAAACTCAGCATCGCGCCGTTTAATTAAATTTGTAAACTAAAGGCTCTCACAAATGAAGTTCTTCAGAGGAAATCCCTTTCAAACCGAAAAAACAACACGACGCCTTTTCTCCTCAAGTTTCCTTCATTCAAAACATTTTCCATCTGAACGGTTTCAATACAAACGGAACGCTATTACGCCGAGTCGAAGCCACCCGCGACAATAACCATTTTAATTGTCCTCAGCCGCGGGACTTCTGGAAACGCTGCGTTCAACAATATTCTAAATCCATTGTGTTCTGTGTGTATCGCTTCCAGCCCAATTTCATTCCATTTCGATTTTCTTTTATTACTCAACGCCGACGGGCTTAACGAGCGCGCGCAGCCCCTGTTATTTATGTCCCCCTGGTGGATCGGGATGGATCGCGAGATATACAAGCCGGCAAGGCCGAAACCGATCCCACTTCGGCCTAATTGTGTGCGGGCTTAAGCCATCGATACACTGCTGCGCCCGCGGAACATCCGACGACTTAATCTCTCGGCGTTTCAGTGTAACGAGCCAGCAAATTGACGCGTATATATCAAACGAGACTTCCAACACTCAATTTCAACGCTGTTACACATCGCACCCTTCTTTTACCCAAAACAATTGAGCGCGGATTGCATTGATTCAGAACTAATATACCAAAAAAAATACTGCAATTCAAGAACTTTCTTCCGAAACTGGCAATTCAAAAGAACATTCATAAAACGTGCTACCCCTGTTTCGAAGCGATTTTTCCATTTAGAACTTTTTATTCCCTAATGCTAACGATTGCGTCTCTCGTAAAACGAAGTTTGCATACATTTTTAGCAGCTTCTTCCACCTAGCTGAACTTGTCTCAATCGACAATATCTTATATTGTAATAAAGAAGACTACAGTTCAATAACAAAAACAAGTTTGAACAAGTTTCTTTACACGGTAGCTCATTAATTACTGTCTATTTGTACATGTCAAAAGTCCGCTCTTGAGTTCCATCATCCGTTACACATAAAAATTGCATAAGAGATTTGGTAAGCGTGGTAGGAAACAAAATAAAGAATGAATCGTTATGTTTCTTAAACCCTATAAAAGATAAGATAAGAGATTGAAAGAATCCTCATAATCTACTTATTTCAGGTCCTCACCGACGTATTTGGCGGCGACGACCTCGACGGCAAGTTCAAGGAGTGGGGTTGCGAGGAGTACGAGCTGCCGGGGCTGCCGCCGTCGCCCCCTCCGCCCCCCGGCGGGGACGATGAGCTCTTCTCCCCTCCCCCTGGCTCGCCCTGCCACCTGGACCTGGACGCTGACAGTCCCTCTCTAGATAAACACTACGTGAGAGAGATGGAAAAGACTATAGAAGGCTCCAGGTTTATTGCGCAACATGTCAAGAATAAGGATAAGTTTGAGAGTGTATGTATGGCTTTATGTTTTTCAAGGTTTCATAAAGTTATAACTTATATCCTCAACGGTGCCATTATTTATAAAATATTGTACCTAATTATTATACTCATGCCAGCATGGTGTACTAACATTATGATATAATATAATTAACTTTAAATTCAATTCAATGAATGTCCTTTCCATTTCCAATAGTTCTGAAATTCTGATTTTGCCCGACTCTCGTTCATATCTAGTTTTGCTAACCCCACCTTATTTAATTAGTATGTGAACATTCTGAAAAATATTTAATAGATTAACAATGACATACCTATGATTTTGCGCGAGGCTTTTTAACTTATTTTATGAGGATCTAACTGTGGATATAATTATAACTAATGTTTTTACCAGGTGGAGGACGACTGGAAGTACGTGGCGATGGTGCTCGACAGGATCTTCCTGTTTGCCTTCACGGTAGCGTGCGTGCTCGGCACCGCGCTCATCATCTTCCGCGCCCCCACCTTCTACGACAACTCCAAACCCATCGACATCCTCTACTCCAAGATCGCCAAGAAGAAACTCGAGCTCCTAAGGATGGGCTCCGAAATGGACCCGGGTCTCTGAAATTCGTCCTACGTCTTCGGCCACTCGCCGCCGAAGACGTTTTGGGAGCTGATCGTGATGTGGTGGCACGGATGATCGCAGTGAAGCTCCCGGCTAATGCGAGGCGAGAACTCTGTGCTCAGTGAGTGGTGCGGCGTACGCAGTGAAAACCGTCTTTTTATATGAACTCGAGGACTGTGTCCGTCGGACGCACGGCGCGCACCGTACTGAATCCGCCACAACTATTTTTATATTAGAATCGCTGTATTGATCGTATATACTGGAGCGGATGTGTAATTTTTGTATGTTTTCATCGGAAGGTTTCTTTTCCAGGAATTATTTTAATACGAGCGCACAAACATTGTACAGATATACTAAGGGTTTTATATTAAGTTCTCGCGATAGATTTGTTTAGTTATCAGGACGTAAACGACGCTCTTATTACTTACTATATAAGGTTCACTTCGGATAAGTGGAGCTCAATTTCGTATGTTTAAGTATTGTACGGGCTACGCAAAGTCGATTAGCGGTTGGAGTATTTAATTATAAATTTTCATGCAAACGTCCTCCATGAGAACCGGACATGTAGACACATGTATATGTAATGATTGTGTAATAAATTGAATTATACATAATGTATTTGATAAAGTACGTACTCGCGTAACAATCATAAGGACAATATCGATAAAATGACGAATGTATTGAATCTGTTAGGGTAAGGTTGTAGATACGTTAGGGGTTAGGGAGCCGAGCCGCGCCGCGGCCGTCATCGGCGCGCGTTGCTGCCAACCTAGCATAGTCGACGGTGATATTATTTAAATAGATATTTAAACACAATTGACTGCCAATTGTAAATTACATTTTTATAAAAATCGATATTCTTAGATAGTTCGATAACTTATTTGATTAGATTTTTTAAACAGAGTGCCAAACGCTATCGCCAATGTTTGTGGATATGCCAAACTGACGTTCATTTCTGCCGGTCCGTTCTCGTGACGGTTTGCTTGGATACATTAGTTTAATATTTACGAAACAGATGCTTGCCCTTCAAACGACTGAACATATAGTTTGCTCGTACTTTCGTACTTGGTCCGCGTTTCTAATAATCATAGAGTACAGGGTAAACGTAGTACACAATTTTCTTCCCTTGATTTGTCTCACGATCTTCACCGATAGTAATATCTTGTACACTTATCGGCACTTTACCTAACACTATTAGATAATAGTCATTGTTGAGGTTTGTGACATTAGTCTGTATGTAGTCCTTACTGTTTATTTGTACTAGACTAATTGGGTGTTTCTTTGAGTTACTTTGATGCGTCTTTTCGGCGCATCCCTAGTTCCTTTAGTAGTTGTACGTCTATTGGAACACTCTTGCGCGTAATAAGCGTTTTACCTCACTTCGACCCATTGTGTAGGGTTATAGTAGCAGTCTATTATAAAAAAAAATTTCGAGCCGCGTATTTGATATGTCAAAGTAATAAGGATTATTAGATAAAATACTTAGATAACTCAGAGTTATTGATATAATGGAAACCACAGCGAGCAGTTAGGAAAACAGGGATGGTTATAATAAAATTATTCTAATTGTTTTTGTGATTCGTCTTCATATTTGTAAGTGTTATTGAATATGTATAGCAGTTCGTGTGGGTGAACGTTGTGGCTAGACTAAGACACGAACGCGTGTACCGCCCACGTGTACACGTTACGGTAAGGCGGTACACGGAGGCAAGCAAACTGGTTTCACGAAGGAATTCTCAAACGGAATTGTTCGTCTACTAATAAAATAACTAATAAAATAATTTTCTTGTAAGACACAATTCACACGTCGGTTTATTGAAAGTAGGAATGTGCTATTGCACGCACCGAAACACACCAATTTAGTATTATTAATTACTATTTATCAATAATGAATAATTAGTTAAGACCACAGGCTTCCCACTGTTCCGTGATCATCTAAACTTTTATTGTAGATAATTGCTAGAAAAGGACGGTCTGTTGTTATTTTTATATGACTGCAAATAAGTAAAACCTAGTTAGATTTTCTAAACACCGTAGGCTAAAGTGTCGCGTGTATGTACATTGGACGATACATTTGATGGTGTAAATAGTGTGTTGTCCGAATCTGGTCATTAGATAAATGCAGTAAATGGTGACGATGCAAAAAATGGCTTTAAATGTGGTCAAGGCATTTTAATAACCAAAGTACAGTAAGACCTCGCTAACCCGAACGAGCAAAATACCAGCCGTTGGCGGATTGCAGAGGTTTCCTGATTATCTTCTGCATTTTTTATGCTTTAAGAAGATATTTAAAGTATGAAATAAATGAATATTTAGATGTATTCAGATTACTTTTGAAATATAATAGTAAAAATCCGTGAAATTTACTCATTTCGAAGGCACTGTGTTAGTTGAAGATGACTTCGTAACTATTAAAGATCACCGGATTAGCGAGGCTTTAGTGTAATAATAACTAAAACCATAATATGTTGGTCAGCGTATTTCAGGTTGTCATACTTTAATCTGATGCTCTAATTTCCACAAAAACACTCGCATATAACATCTAGTTTCTACATCTATGCTTTTAGTTATAGGTACTTAAAAACAACACTTATCGTTTCGTGTTATTAAAATGTTAAAAACTTTGACCACATAAAGTCTAAACTGAATGAGCTGAGCCTATACAACGATAAATGACCCTTATATTTTCAATGCGTGTTATCTCATTAGATCGTATCTCCTTGTAATTGTATTGCCCACGTTCGCTCCGAGCCTCGGGTAACCCCTGAGTACCTCCGGGTACACCCTGAGTACCTCCGGGTACACCCTGAGTACCTCCGGGTACACCCTGAGTACCTCCGGGTACACTCTGAGTACCTCCGGGTACCCTATGAGTAACTCCGCGGGTAGCCCCGCACCTTTAAGACTATTAGTTGTGTTTCGTCGAGTTTGTGTGAGCAGCCTTCCCTGTGATTTGTACCTCGGTTGTAGTTGTTGTCTCTAAGACCTAGTATTCATGTTATAGTTTACCCTATTTAACAGCGGCTACAGTCTATTGCAGAAAGAAGAATACATACTATAATGTGATTTGTTATTAGGTTCCGGATTTTTTATTTAGTGTAAACCACTTTTTGGAAAACAACTTTAACACCTGCTATTTCAATACATTTTTTTTTATCACAGAAGGCACTTTCTGACACAAATTGTATTAAACTGACATACTGTACGAAAATTGATCGGTTTTTAAATATGAAATAACAAGTAAATTTTCATTTAAGATGACAATGTAAAAGTGAAGTAAAGTGTAATGAAATGAAAATGAAATCAATGAATTTGTAGACAAATTGAATCCCATTAACATTTTGTGAATCCATAAATTGTGTATATCTTTTTTTCAAAAGTTTGTATAATTTTCCAAAAAGTTTTTTTTTTTTCAAAAAGTTTGTATAATTTTCCATAAAGTTAGTGTAACTTTCCAAAAAGTGTATATTATTCAAAAAGTTTGTATATTCTCCGCAATGGACTGTAGCGGTTGACTATCGTTGTGCTTGTTCAAGTTTACGTTACCAGACGTTCGTCTGAGGAGCGGGTGATAGTTGTCTGACGGTAGATAGGTAATAAATTTAACAATAAACAGATTTAGATCAGGTAAGTGTATAAGTGGTGTTTAAATTAGCTTCTCAGTGTTTTAGGGTTAGTCGACGAATGAGTCGGCTCGGGAAACGGTGGTAGATAAATTTGTTTCTTTCTTAGTTTTTTGTAAAGGTATTTTATACATATGTATTTAGCATTTTTTGTTATACATAAATTACATAATTATATTAACCTAAATATTTATTAACGTATTCTGTGTTAACGTATACAATCTTTTATTCTTGTACCATAAAAAAAATTCCCAATCAAATTTACTAGCGGCTTCGCACGGGTTAACAAATTATACATAAACCTTCCTCTTGAATCACTCTATTAAAAAAATTCTGCATCAAAATCCGTTGCGTAGTTTTAAAGATCTAAGCATACAAATTGACAGACAGCGGGAAGCGACTTTGTTTTATACTATGTAGTGGTTATAGGTAGAAATTTCTATAAATAATTTTATTATCATTTGCGTGGAACGAATTATGCAGTTTTTCATAAACATCTATCAAATAGAACTCGTTTGACCTTATTCGTCACTCTATTATAATATACGTGGATTTTGTCTCAAAGTGAAATGTTATATATGTAAATACTTACATCATAACATACGTTATTTTAGTATTTATTTATATTTATATTTATATTTATATTGTATTTAAATGTCTTAATTTTATTTATGTACATAATTTGAAATAGCAAATTTATCTCCACCGGGGACGAGCGGCGAACTCATAGTCAGCTATCACATGGCTGTCAGTAATTTTAAGGATCAACTTAACCGAAATGTTGACGTGTACATATAAATGATCAACATAGAAATTAAAATAATTATATTGACAACTTATTTTTCTACGTTACTTTCAGGCATTAGTGCTAGTAGTGTAGAAACGTAATATAATGACAAGCACAGCATACAAATACACAGCAATAAACATTTAATTAATTTCGTTAAGCGTTTCTAAATTTAAACTTTTATTTCTAATGGACATTGATTCGGAAGATCCGTAACGCTTTATAATTAGTCATCGAGATCTCGATAGTTTTGTATAGTATTTCCTTCGGTATCGCTATCCAGATTAATCTTGCTTTTACGCACTTTTGATTACTTTTCTTGCATTCATAACTACATACAATATTGACATACTTAAACTATGTAAGTTAGAAGTATTGCATGTTTAATCAAACGTCTTCCAAAGTGACGTAAGATGAATTTAAGGCTCTAAGGGAAAACGACGAATCATTTGTATTAACAAATTCGTTATTCGTAAACGCCCATCAAGTTTAACAAGCTGTTGATAGTTTGTCCCTGTCTGTCATTTTGACATTTGTGTTTGTTAGAAAGGGACAAAAATAGAAATTTAGTAATGTTTATTCTTGTTCACATACTATGATCAATCGTCGTTTCTTCATAGAGTCTCATAGTTTTTGTTGTTTTTTTCCATTCACAGTTTTCGTAATAGTACATTACGATGCAAGTGCGAAAAGTAGGAAATTCGCAACGAGAGGGGATAAATTGAAACACGATCGAAGGGAGTGTTTTACATCTACACGAGTTGCGAATTACCTTTTCGCACGTGTATTGTACAACGTTTTACAGTACATACGGCCCTTAACATTTTCGACATAGGCACGTATTGAGCAGTGTTGGCCGAAAGTTAATGCGAATTGAAAATGTTGGCCATTAACCATTATAAATTGAACCTTAAACCGTATCGGACGATTATAGTTTACGATTCAATTTATAATGGTTAATGGCCAGCATTTTCAATTTGCATTAACTTTCGGCCAACACTGGTATTGAGCTAGTTACCTCACTAGGGTGGTAATGTAGCACCATATGTACTGTAAAAATACATATTACCTACCGTTAAACCACCCAACTAAGTCCAAAGGCTCCTAACTATGGTTCAAAAGTAATTCGAATATATATTCGAACATATTTGAATGTCCAAATTTTGGCTAAAAAACCCAGACAAAACGAAAAATAACAATGTTATTCAATATATTCATACTAAAGTAATAAACTTACGTATTGAACTTGTGAAACATGGTTGCAGTATTGGAAAATATTTGGATGGTTTTGCGTTACTTGAATTGAAAATCAAATATTAAATTATGTATGCAATCATTTACGTACTTATATGTAATCAATGCTAATCATATTCGTGTCGAAAGTAAGTACTTAAACTAAAATTATTAGAACTATAAAACTGAGACGTGTCACGAACCCAAAAAAATGCTGCGAAAATTTTGTAGAGAAGAAAACTATAATAATATTCTAAGCAATGAGTCTCAAGTACCTAAGTACGCTCAACTTGAAACTTGATACGAATTTTGACTGCCTTTTACTTGATTCTATTGATCACTTGGTATCCTGAGATACGAATCCGTTAGAATTCAGAAACTATATCGAGTGTCGTGTCACAAGTAATTTTGTTTTTGTATTTACTTAATTTTTTATCAGAAAAAATATTTTCATACGTGATGATTGCATATATACGGCTCGCGTAATCTTATTTATTTCGAAATATTTTTTTTACGTAAGTACTCGAAATTATATAAATCGCAAATTCAAATGAAATGTCAATCTAAAGAGTCAACAGCATAAACAAAAACAAAAATCATAATTACTTTGGTTTCCATTAATATTAGTAATATTGGTATTCTATAAAAACACTTAGGTTTAAAAATAACACATTTTTTTAAGTGTCACAAACGAAGAGCTTTAAATTTTCAGTTTTTCAAAAGCAATTATGTCAATTAGTCTTACAAAGGACACCGTACATAGAAAACAAGTCAAATCAACATAATGTCGTTATACGAATGAGATGTAGAAACAACACTTTCACTTGAGTTTGCGGTCTAGGTTCCCTAGAAAACAGTCTTAACTCATTACACCCAAGTAATATCTTAGTACGATAATAATTTTAAAGATTTACATACGTATTTATAGACACTACCTACGCGCGACCTGATTCGCGGAACCTAGCTAGGTCTCTATTTTCAAACACTAAATAAAATGAGACTATTTTGCGATTTTGTTAATACTGGGCGATATTTATATTTTGTTGTAGTTTTTTTTTCATCAGATTTTTATACAATTTGGTAAGTTTGACGAGCTCATCAATCTGGGCGAAAAAATACGAAATTCCAATTTGAGATAAAAAAGACAATTATGTAACTTTCCGTTAAGTTACGAAATACAGAATAAGGAACTATATGTATACCTATACTTATCAGATTGTATCGAATATTGAAGAAAAATACAACAAAATAAAAGTAACTACTTACCTAAATAATCTGTATGAAACGTGACACACTTAGTGAATAAAAATACGTTAGTAAAATCTTAAAATTATTATCGTGTTAAAATGACTCACGAGAGTTACAATTTGAATATCTTTATAGCTTACTCCTACGATATACATAGTTATATACATAATATATGTACTTACTAATAAGTAGTAAACACACGAAATTTGCGTTGAGCTTCCAACACGATTAGATGTAAATACAGACATAATGAAAATGTTCACTAAAGTGTACCCTTCAAAACGTGCATTGTTCTCTTCCGTACCGTAAACCGGGGTGACTTTCAAATGCAGGGGCGACTTCGATATTTCAGTTTTTCAGCCGTTACATATTTTTATTCAGATTTTTTAGTAGTAGGTAAACAAGTATGTATAATAATCTAACTTGTTACACGAACAGTTCGAGAAAATAATGAATAATGATAATTTAGTGGCAGTTTTAAAACTATCAAAGTATCCCCAAAATTTCCTAAAGTCACCTCGTTTTACGGTATTCTATATTTTCCTGCTGTTACAATTATTATAATTATTATTTTTAATCGTTCATATTAATAACCTTACCTAAGTGTGGTTTTATATAAAATAACTGCATGTACCTTATCAAGGCCACAAAATAAGACAGATTTTGAGGCTTATCCTACTTGTAATAACAAGTTAAGAATTTGATATAGGCTATAACCGCAAAATCGAAGTTCGCAAATTGCGGGCATCTTTCTCTGTCACTCTAATAACGTCTTCATTGGAGTAAAGAGAAAGATCCCTGCAATTTTTTCGTGTAGTTTTCGTGGTAGGCCCTCTGGATTTGTTATGGATTTGTTTATTCAACCAGGAACGTCACTTTTGACACTGATAGATCATAGCCATAAGCCCATAACAAATATAAAGGGTGTTTTTTTAAAGGTATACAAATTCAAAATTAAATAAAACACGTAAAAATAAATTTTATTATAATGGTATTGGTTCTATTTAAAAGATATTCTTATGCCATTAGTTCTTAAAAATGATTTCGGGCATATGGGCGCCACGGCTGGCTCGAATGAAGCGTAATCGGGAAGTCCAATTTTCGACCCCTTTTTCGAGCAACTGGGGCCGTATATTGGCAATAACGCGGCGAATGTTGGCTTCCAAGTGGTCCAACGTTATCTGCGTAGACCTGTGATTTCTCATATATCCCCAAAGAAAGTAATCCATAGGTGTGAGATCACACGATCGTGGAGGCCAGTTCACAGGTCCATTGCGGGAAATTATGCGCTCATCGAATGTTTCCCGCAATAAATTGATGGTGAATTTGGTTTTCAAAATAAATTTGCACAATTTGCAATCGTTGTTTTGGAGTAAGTCTATTCATTGTGAAAATGGCAAAACGTACTGACCACAAATATCCCGCTAACTGTTAAATTGACAATCACTAGAAACAGTTATGCCAATTTAAAAACCAAACCTCTAAAAAAACACCCGTTAGATCAAATCTACAGGGTGTAATCTAAAACGTGATACAAGATAATCAAACCTGAATCTTTTCATGATTTTGAACAACTTTTACTATGGGGTCAATTTTGTAATATTAAAAAAAAAAATTGAGCTGTTCCATAGAAATGGTCAAGGAGAGGTAGACAAAAATGTATGGCAAAGATTTTTTTTATTGTTAATTTACAAAGTTGACCCCATAGTAAAAGTTGTTCAAAATCATGAAAAGATTCAGGTTTGATTATCTTGTATCACGTTTTAGATTACACCCTGTATAACCTGTTATTATAATAAGACCTCTCTCTCTATCTTTATCAATGTTGAAAAGGACTGCAAAAATATGTGTTATTTCTTGTTTACTTTTTTGTGTATAAAAATAACTTGATATTCGATTATTACCAAAAATCTGTAGGGTTATAATGCAATCTTATGAAACGGCAGTCCTTACAATAAACACATAATTTTAACTTGTTATTATTGGCTCAAATTACAGCTAAAACTTAAGAAAGTACATCCAAAGTTTGCATAATGTACCAACAGAAAAAAGTCTGTGCAAAATTATTTTTTTTCGTTTTACGAGTAAAGTAATCGAGCTTGTCTTGTCTCAAACATTTGTCAATATAAGCTTTTAAGCTAACGGTTTCAAAATTAGTCTACGTATTTGTTTAGGTTGATTAAAGCTACTGTTTATTTTTATCATTGTTTATAACTTTATGTGTGCCTTATTTTAATAGTCTTCGAAACTAAGTTCTGCTAAATTGATTATAAGTAAAAATCATTTGGCAAATGTTGAGTTGAGATTTGGAATTTTATCTTCGCGCAGTGTTTTCATACATATTTCACATTGGACGCGGTTTATACTAATTATCTTTGTTAAAGGTGTTAGTGTTATAATAGTATCACATGAATAACACTGCCTGAGAAAACTTACGAAAAATAATGAGAGTACGTGGTAAGAATTCTTAAATTCTTAGAGAAGCTAGATGGACGTGTAACTTTGTCGAAATAGTCACCATCAGATATATCGGAGCGGCCACGGTGCTCACAAATATCCGAACATGCTTCTATTGTTGTGGCGTTCGTGCATAAAATTTACAGATATTTTTGAGCACCTTTGTCGACGGCTCCGATATATCTAATGGCGACTGTACATGATATATATGTACCTACTTTATACATATACATTTATGTATGGCCTTGTTGAAGAATGAATGATTTGTAAAATATTCGTTGTTAGGATATATTTACGCCAAACGTGTATGAAAACATTGCGAAATTGAACTGTTACTTAAAGCAATCTTAGCTTATTTTGGTAATTAAGTTGAAATTTGTATAATAAAAATTAATTATTAAAATTGAAAATTTGGTTATTGTCGAAACGGCATATTGTAGTTAGGCTTCAACGTATGTTTCTAACATCTGATATTATTAATGTTAAAATAATTAATGTCCTCTACTGTAGTGATAATAAAATTATGTTCAATTTCTTTATTATTTTTCACCTTTCTAGTCAGAAGTAACGGGGTTTGTTGTGGAGGATTTTGTTGAGAATAAAAATAATGCTTATTTTTAATTTACCTATTTATATATTGTTTATTGTATTGTATATATACGTACTTATTTTGAGACTAGGTGTTTATTATATAAGAGTGTATTTATATAAGGTTTTCCCATGATATTAATTTGGTACCCACTGTATACAATTTATGGTATGATTTATTCAAACACTATACGTAACTATAAAATCCTTACTTATATATTTTTTTGTAAATATCTCATCCGAATCCTCCATACACACCATCCAGTGAAAATGACATTTGCAAACGAACACCATAATAATGATACAAATATAGTAATAGATAGTACGAAAGTGAATTCCCTAATTTTTATTTAATATTAAGGTACTGTAATTAAAAATACAATAATGTCTTGCCTCCGAATGGTCGTTAGGGTGAGCATCCATAAAAAATGGAGCTAGGCAGCGGAGCGATGCAAGAAAAGAATAAACCAATAAGAGCGCTGGTAAAAACGTATGCAATATTATAATGGGAACGCATCCTCGCACCGCTTGACTACCTCGCACACCTCACACTCTAAGTATACTCACCCTTAGCTTAAACTTGAGGCCATCGGGGGACACGTTTATGCACTATGCTATAAAATCGTATTTTAGTATATGTCTAAGTCATAATAGCTCAATAATTTAATGAACTCTATGAAATTGTATAATAAAATATAATTAAGCTATTGTAAGCTTTAGATAATTGCAAAGGTAATGTAAGGAACGCGAAATAATATACATAACTTAGTGTATTGTAACGTAAGTCCCATTTTGTAATGTTAAATTAATTAAATCAAGCACTACCACCTATTATTATGAATACACTCATGATCTCTTGCTAATATTGAAATGTATTATAAATATGAACTATAAATATTAAATGTTATGCGTTAATTATAAACTAACGTGTTTTCATTTTAGACCCGTTTAAGTTTAAAATCGTTTCTACCGCTTGATATCTTTGAACAAATTTTTTATAAAAAAAAATTGAGTCTTCAATCTCTTTCACCGAATTGATTCAGTCATTAATAATATTCAAAAGGTTTTTAAAAATACTTTTTTTATATTAAATTTCCGGTTGGTTTTGGGCATTTTAAGAATCAATAAAATTATAAACTAACCTAGTGTCGTTGCTCCTTTAATAAAGTTGGTCAAACCAAATTTTCAGTAAATAATAACTTAAAAAGACTATACTCATCCTTTTCTTTTGGGCGCTAGTACTAGTGTAAGACAAAGATAGTATGATTCTCTCTGTCTATGTTTGAAATGAGACAGTCATCATCACATCATATTCAGTAACAATATTGCATTGTGTTTGTAATCTTAAAGTCCTTTGACAAACTATAAAGCTTACAATATTTTTTGTATACCTACTTTGAACAACCACAATTTAGATATAGCATCCAGATCTAGGTTAAAAAGTGGAGGCGCCTGCGTTTCAAATTCCGTTTAACCAAAGTTACTGTTGAACGCGGCCCACGGACTCGCCGCGTTTACATTAGACGGTGGTGTACTATAATAGCCCTGGGCCAAGTCTACCAGCGAAAGAGGACACTTGTACATGTCACAGTTGTCCAGAAGAACGCCCAGGCGGTGCGCCGAGTCGTAGATGGCGTGTTCGATCGGCTCCTCGTGTAAGACTTTTGACATTGGTAATCTGTGGAAATAATGAAAACATAATTTATTTAAAAGCAAGTATTTCATGGTTACAGTCAAATCAAAGACTTAAGAATAGTGTAAACACACGTGTCTGAACTAGAATTTCCTGTATTTCAGGCTGGCTGGCTGGCACAATGTTTATGTTATGTGCAAGGAAGTTTTAGATTATATTGTTTTAACCCGTGGCAGTGCCCAGAACCCAGAACAGTATGCAGTTAATATCACACGTGTGATACTATTAGGGCGTTCCACGGGTTAAACAAGTCATCTGGAAAACATTGTTAAACAACCTAGTTGTCACACCTTAGTTTGTGCAATTACGTATTTAAAAATATTTTACTATTAAATAAGACTTCACGCTGAGCTGCAAAAAGCATGGAAACATTATGTAGTAAGCTAATTTTTATATTGTTGACGATTTCTTTTTCGTTAGATTAGAAATAACTACAAATAAAATTAGGGACAATAAAAAAAAATTATGTTGAGTTCTGAAAATACTTTCCATGTTCGTAACTCAGTGGAATATTTAAAGGACATGCAAATTGCGCTCTACCTATCTATCCACAGTTTTTTAATCAAAGCTGACGAAAAAAAATCGACGAAAAGACAACTATAGTTGGTCAAACCAATTTTTCAGTCAGCAAGAACCAGGAAAACTGTACTCATTCTTTTCTTTTTGGTGCTAGTACTAGTGTAAGACAAAGAAAGTATGATCTCTGTCTATGTTTGAAATGAGACAGTCCTTTAACAAACTATATTGGCCCATACCGTGCAACTACTAAAACTTATGCTGTAAAATGTACTTACGTAAAAAGAGTCCTGAACATCTCTTCGACCATGTTCTGGCCATGCGGCACAATACGTTGCGTAGTCTCACACAGGGTTTTCAAGATACATTGCCGGCCACTGTAACCCATACTGAAACAGACAATACAAACCTTAAGGGGACGGTATATGACGTTTTCGATTTAGAGCTCACTTTGTGCAATCAATTTGTTCAAGAAATGTTTAATAACTGCATTAAATTATACGTAAATTTGTTCACGAAAAAGCCGTGTACCGGCTCTTCACGGCATAATATTTTTTATTTGCTGTAATTCTCTACAAATCGACACTAAAAGTATCCAAAAATCAAAATATGGAGTTCCGTTTGAGCAACACGCATTACAGTTTTGCCTTTAACAGTAATTGAGTTGTTGTGTGATTTTGAAAGCTAGATAACTAAACTAGCAAATTATTATCTACTTATATTTTTACTCACAAATACAACACAGAAATTCAATCCCAAATGTAAACTTTCGTACAATTTCCATACATTGACGACATCACTCAAAATTCTTCTTCGAGTCAGATGGCCGCTGGCCTTGGATCGAAGCAGACGTGTACTTCGTCGTAGCTCGTTTTTGACATTATTTAGACATTTCATCATATACGCATACGAAAATGTATACCAGTAGATAAATTGTATTTCAAAAAATAGGGTAAATAAATTTATTTAAAATTTGATTTGTTGTTATTTACAGGTCGTAACGATCGAAAACAGCAGTAAACTATCCTAAAACAATACGATTACAATTTAATTTAAGTAACTTGTTCCTTCAAAACCCGCTTAAAATGAAAAAAGTTTAAAGACTCGTTTTACTGATTGGGATTGATTTTCATTATGCTGGTATCAATTTTGCGTCATTAAAAAAAAGTATATGATTCTGTACGTCAATGACATTTGATGTCAATTGTAATCTTGTATTTACGTTAGAGAATATTATATATTCATTTAAATATTACTTACCTATTAATACGAAGCGTAATTCGTTTAATACCTGAAAGTCTTAGTGTCTACACCTACTTTGTTGCCGTTCGTTCCGTCTATATGTGTGCGATTACGTGCTGTTCTCAATAATCAAGAAACAAGCCATAATCTTCAAGAATAAAATAACAGCAAGACCAGCATTTAGTACTAACTAGTTTTTGCGGATTTGGAGACAAGAGATGAAGCTTACAGGCTAATACCGCTGCGGTCTGGTTATTGTTATGTGTATATATCGAGTATTATATAAATTTACTATAAAATAACAATGTTTTATTTCAATGACATTATGTGCGTAGGTAGGTATGTATGTTTCGGTGATTATAAGAATTTTGTCCACACAATAATTGTGCAAAGCAGAGACTGCATCATGCTTTCTTTACGGTATAAGCGGTATGGTACCGTTATTATTTACCAATACCGGTTCGTTTTGAAGGTAAAACTATACCGGTTGAAATACAAAGTACGGTACCGGTATAAAATTACAGCAGGGACAACCATTTTTATAGGTGTACAGTCAGCTGCAGAGAAAAGGTACGACCAGATAGATAATTGTATGCAGGGGTGGTACCTTTTCTCTGCAGCTAGCTGTACCTAAACCATCATTGACCGAGCGTTGGCGAAGGTCTCCGTTTCAACTTGGGCAAAAATGCTTTCGTATGTCCGAATTCTTCTCCTTTGCATATCACATTTCTCAACTGATTCTCGTGAAAATTTGGTAGTCCGATATAATTATTCGGTTTCTTTTTTTTTTGAACAATTTAAAATAGGCAGAAATTGTCATAAAGGACTTAAGCGCCAGTAGGGTCTGTGACACTTAAGACCACTGCGATTATTAGGTACTTACTGGCCCCTATTTCACCACGACCACGGTGACAGGTGCGACAGTTGTCGACATCACTGTTGCTGACGTCACAGGCCTCCATAGGCTACGGTAACCGCTTACCATCGGACGGGCGATGTGCTTGTTTGCCACCAACATTTTAATAAATAAATAAACTCCATTATATTGCCACTAAAAAATTCTTATTTTGCGAAGCTAATGACAATTGTCACAAGAAACACGGCAACTGTATCGAAATTGCGACACAGAACTCATTTCCTGTCAAGACTTACCGAAAATTCTTTGAAAAATCTTGTGACAATTGTCACAAGATTTTTTCGCGAGAGAAATGTCTGTTTTATCCGATATAATAAAGTTTTTTTTTAATAATAGGTACAATGACGGTGGCAAACACGAATACGGCCCGCCCGAGGTTAAGCGGTAACTGTATTATTAAATTGTACAACGGGACTTAATCGCGTATCTAAGTTTTAAGATTTACCTCCGACGTTTCGAGGACGGCGTTGTCCCCGTGGTCTCGGAGAAGACTGGCTTAAGTTGACATCAGCATCTTCTAACCGCGCGAGTTTTTCGAACTAAATACCCGCACTTGGTCTTGTTTATCCGCTTGAACGTTTTGCGGTTCCGTTGTACAATTTAATAATGTGTAAAAATCGTGAAAGTTTAAATCAGTGTTAGCGGTAACTGTAGTCCATGGATGCCTATGGCGTCAATAACAGTGATGTTTTTGTCGTACCTGTCACCGTGGTGAAATAGGGGCCAGATTACGCCGCGCCGCGTGGAACGTGAGGTGCATTGGGGTAAATGCATACCATTCACTCAAGGAAAATAATCTCCCTTATAAGATCACTCGTGTGTCTGCCATTTTGTTAAAGCCAATTTTCACCGTAACTACTGGACTAGTTCAATTGAAATTTAGTACACATATGTCAAGTAAGGAAGTAGTAAGTCGGTGATCCGAAGATGAGTAACGTAAATAAATGAACTTTTAACTTTGCGGCGATTTTTGGTATCATGTGACATATCAGATATAATACATAATTATAAGTAGGTGAGCAAAAATGTACCATAACCTAACTCAGAATTGTATTACATAAATACATATACAAAAAATAGTTCAACGCCAAAAGATTAATGGAAGACCTATGTCCTATAATAGGTGAGTTGGTCTTAAACAAAAAATATGCAATAAAAATGTGTAACTGTGGAACCCATAGTGAATCCTACTCGTACATGATCGGTTTTTATATTATGTACCTATAAGATATTTTCTACTTTATACTTTATAAGTGTACCTACATAATATTTACTTATAAGCAGTTGTCACGTAAAATATTTGTAGATTTTTTTGGAAGTATGTGTCACATCATCATCATCTTCCTCGCGTTGTCCCGGCATTTTGACACGGCTCAAGGGAGCCTGGGGTTCGCTTGGCAATTAATCCCATAAATTGGCGTGGGCACTAATTTTTATGAAAGCGACTGCCATCTGACCTTCCAACCCATAGGGGGTAAACTAGGCTCTTATTGGGATTAGTCCGGTTTTTTCACGATGTTTTCCTTCACCGAAAAGCGACTGGTAAATATCAAATGATATTTCGTACATAAGTTCCGAAAAACTCATTGGTACGAGCCGGAATTGCAATTCGCACGCTCTTACCGCTAGGCCTCCAGCGATTTTTTTGAAGTATGTATAGCACAAAAAAATATTTAGAAATGTAACATTTAAGGTAGGTAATTAAAATACGGTATAAACATTATTGGAGAAGACTTGGAGGAAGTGTCATAGGGATCTACATTCGATGCGTGGAAAACAAGTTCTTTTGTCTAATTATAATCCATCGGCAATCACGCGAGCGCATAAAACGAAAATCATTTTTTTTTTCACTCCCTAAAACTCCCTTAACCTAATAACAGTAAAACAAAAAATAAAATATAGAGGGTTACCAACCAGCCAAAGAATTATAAGTAGATATATGCACTTATCCCAACGCACCTCACGTTCTACTCTGCACGGGGTTCATTGCCGCTCCTACCGCCGTAAGTAACTATCAACACCTACATTATCAAGGCTACGATCGAAGATAATCGCTTCAGCACTGAAATAATACCGGTGGAATACCGGTATAATATTTTTTATTTTAATTGTATTAATTTAATAGTGAAACAAAAGGCGAATATACCACATAAAAGTAAATCGGTAAAGATATTAGGGGTACATTAGCCAACACTGTTTCCATATATTTTCAAATTTTATTTTGTCCGCCTTAATTAAATTTTGCACCCTGCCGGAACTTTATTTATTTAAATTCTCATTTAATTGATTTTGAGCCTTATGAAAAGTCGTATAGAGTAGTAAATAAAATTTTACATCTGACTTAATGACATCTGGTTTTATTCGGTTTAACTTTAGAAAACGCGTATCTCGACAAAGCCATAATGTAGAAAATTGTCAACAACCAAATGAATTATTAGAATTTAAATACGTCACGTGTGACATGAACAGACAAGGAAAGCAAGATTAAATGTATTGTTTCTCTTTCTTCTTTCAATGGAACGCTTTTCCTAAAAGGAGGCCACTAAACTCAAAACGCTATCTTAAAAAAAACTTGATGGGTCAGTGACCTGTCCCAGTAAAGTGAGGTAGTGTGCGTGAAGTGCGCTTGTGTGTGAAATGGGGTAAATTGACAGAATCTGAAAATTTACCCACCTCTACCGTCACCTTAAGAGGGAAGTACCTATAGCTCGTACTCGTCCATACAAAAAAATAAAACGTATTTCCACTAAGCCTTTTCCATTCTATATATTTTTGAAGTAAAAACTTCTTTAGCGGCGCCTTGCACTTTTTTAGGTGGGGAAAAAAATGTTAAACTCGCGACAGATCACGTGACCGTAAGTCGGACACGTGACCTGTTTTAGTATGTTATTGACACAATAAAAAACTAGGTTTATAGGTTCTCCTTTTTTTCAAAATATGCAATACAAAAAAAATATCGAAACCTATTAAACCTATATATTATGCTGAAGCGATCGTCATCAAAATCAAAGTGATTTGTTAAGATTTAGTTAATGGAAACCGTTTTCTCCCGAAATGTCAGTGAAATAGCTATTCTTTATTCCCTCTTAATTGCAGAAACTAAGAAACATTTCTTGCGAAGAATTATTGTGTGTTAAAGATGTTTTTTGGTACGTTGCCACATACTAGATAAGATAAAAGATAGTCTATTCAAGTAGGCATATTACAATGCGCTTATGAACATCAAATAAAGCTACAGCCGCTCCAACCCTACACCTCTGCCTCGAGAAGATTTAAATCCCCCCTCAATTGGGGGAGGGTATCCCAATATGGGACTGGCAACAAACTAGGTACTTACTTATCGAGAATAGCTTCTAGCTTCTCATACAAGTCTCTCCTGTTCCTTCTCTGCGCCACCGGCTGGCCCAGCCTGTGCTTCCTGTGGTACGCCGCCAGGGTCTCTGTGGCGTTGGGCAGCTCGTAGGCAATACCCCAGTTGAGCCCGAAGGTGAAGGTCCCTGGTGACGAGGACGGGGCCGGTTGGCCGATCAGACCGACTGTCATGCAACCGGCGCACTGGAATAAATAAAAAAAATTTGTAGGACATTATTATTACATACTACACACATTGACTTAGCCACATTAAGCTCAATAAGGTTAACTTAAAATGTCAGAAAAAAAACATTATGTAATGAAATAGACATGATATATTCCAATTATTCCATTTATTTTTTACGACCCGCCCCGGCTTCGCACGGGTTAAAAAATTATACATAAACCTTCCTCTTGAATCACTCTATCCACTCAGTTGCTTTTGGATTTCAAAAATCGTAGCGTAAATTGCTTCGCGATTTTCAGCCAATGTCCGCGCGATGCAGTGTTTTATTGAAAAATTAATTAATTGGCGTCTAATGAACCATTTGCTATGATTTTTTTACACAGAATAGTTAATAAAACAAGGAATCTGATTCCGTTGCTTTATGTATGGGTAATTAAAATAAAAATAATTATAAAAAATGCGTAAACTTGACACACTAAAAAAGTCGAAACCTTCAAGCAGAGATGTATTTAAAAAAAAAAAACTAAAGCGATAACACCTATTTTTTAGTATCGTAAAAAAAAGTAGATTAGTTCTTCTTTTATTTAGTACCAAATACCATATAAGTGTATATTAAAAATCCTTAAATAAACATCATTTCATTTTATGACACGTCACGCAAGAAATACGCAGGACGGATCGAAATGTTTCGTTGATTCATGATGTATTTTTGAATGGTTAAAGAGACTCAAGTACGGAAATATAGTTCTAATAAGAACAAGTAACTAATAATCTTTAATTAGAATAGTCACAGTTTGCAATTATCGCTTTCATTACGATTTTACAAGTAAATAACAAGAAAGTATTACGTACCACCGCAGTTTCGGGTTCTTTTGCCGATCAAAAACAACACAATATCACATTTTCACTATAAATTTTTCACATCATTAATCACAGAATGTTAGAACAAAACCATATTACACAAAAGAAAACTGCTAAATACGGAATTACACTAATTTAAACGTAAATAAACAAAGCCGATATAAAAACACCCGCAACACCTGATCCGACGCCGGTAGGACTGGCCGCCATGTTGAAAAAATGGCCGCCGCTGGTGACTAGGGTCGGGGCACACAGAGTGCGTTAGGCACAGGTAGGTCCAGCATTCGAAAAAGTATGCAGAGATTATTTTCAGTCACCGTCATATTCTTATCTACGTTATTTAAGGTACTTTTCCTTCATGTGACATAGTCTGGGGACACCCTGTATATGACCATGCACTAATAAAAGATATACCAATAACCATGTGCAAATAATGTCAGGTTTCCCCAAAACACAATCTTAGTAGTTGAAACATTAGTAGGAACACATAACAAGAATGTACCACACGGGCACGCAAAGCGTCTAGTGTGCCTCATGCCTTACGACGTCCGAGCGAGACGTTCGCTAAATTGCTTTTGGTAGCTAGAGTTACCAGCCGCCCGGCACATACTTACGATTGTTTCTTTCGCTAATCCTGTATAACATATCACAGGTTTAAATGATTTTATGATTATAAATGAAACTTAATATTTAGACTATTTAAATAACAATATTTTATTTGAAAAATATGACTTATTCTTCAAAGTCTTATTTTATTTCAATCGCAAGTAACCGAAAAAAATCACTGTTTAACTACTTTGAAGTGAGATAGTAATTCATAATTCTACATTAGAACTGAAATATACATTCTATCTGTTAGTTAGATAAATACATAATCGTTTGGTATACAATTTTGATAGTAAAAGAGTAATTAAAAATACTTACGGCATTTTTAAAACACCGACCACTTTTCCGCAACTTCACTTTCGCACAACTTTGAAACCGACAGCTGTTTAAAATATTTTTTTTTAATCATGTTGGCTAATTTTTTTTTTCTGTATTGCCATGTTATTTGTCTATGCTCGGAACATAGTTTAAACCGCTTCCAAGCCGCCACTCACAGATAAAAAATCAAAAATCGTACAATGGTCGTCTGGTAGCTCTGGCTACCAGAAGCAATTTGTAGGCGTTCAAAGTTGGTAGCTCTAGTTACCAGAAGCAACTGAGTGGCTATCTAAAGAAAACGCATCAATATCCGTTGCGTAGTTTTAAAGATCTAAGCATACATACAGACAGGCAGACAGCGAGAAGCGACTTTGTTTTATACTATGTAGTGATATTCTGCAGAAGGTGACGTTAATGCATGTGATTTTCACAAAAACTGGTATCCTACAAGGTGTAACAAAAACATTGGGGATCCGTTTAATCTGTTCCGTCCGAGCATATTTTGTTCTATCGTGTTCTGATTCGAAACTAGAAGAAGAAAAATTTTGTGACGAGAATAAAAAATATCTTTGTAGGTACTTAAGGAAAGAAGATTGGCCGACTTGGACGATCCCATCCAAAAAAATGATTTTCTACTATTTTTGTTACACCTTGCAAAATTCAATTTTTTGAAACTTTATAGAAATTTGTTGATTGTTCAACTTGTCAAGTTCCACAACGTGCACTTACCGAGAAACTGGAGCCTTCAGGGAACGTAACATACCGCCGTTTTCTAGACAGAATTCTCGACGCAGAATTGCTGACTCCAGCCCTGCCCAATTCCATTAAAACACACACAAACAAAACCAAACTAAGATTTAAATTCATGTTCGAAATTCGAATTTACTTTTTAAAAATTTAAATTATTTTCAGCCAATGTTGAAGTTATTTTTAAACTAACACTGCCAGTGACCATGAGACACTGTCAACTAGCTTTCAGAGTATGTCGTGTGAAGTAACGGAAAGTTATTATCACAATAAAGTCTTGTTAACTGTGTCCCGCTATGAGCAGGAATTTGGAGTAGGTCTTGTTGAGGTCAGTTGGTGTTGCAAATTGATCTAGATTCAGGAAAACTCTAATAATATTATAATTGGGTTTGTATGTTTTGATTTTTCACTTAAACACATTCACTCAAAAATGTCTGTAACTACCATTGCTGATATTAGGCACACATAATTAACTTATATTTAAGGAAATTACAGAATGACATCAGTAAACTTAGATGTCATTCAGTAATTCTGATATCAGTGTACGTTCGAATTGGCCTGTTAGACTCTTTGAAATTTTTCAAATGGATGTTGTTTTCGCTTCTTCTTCATATTTATTTTGCCTAAACTTATAAAATATTTCCAAATGGCAAATCCAGACAAAAGGAACTTAAAGGCTTAACTTGTAAATTACATTAATTTGTAATATAATACATTACAAATTATATTTATATTTATTTATTTATATGAGCCTAGAGTGTCCCACTGCTGGGCAAAGGCCTCCCTCCTCCCTTTCCACGTATCCCGGTCTTGACTCGTCTCCCACCAGTTCCTGTCAAAGGCGTCGAGGTCATCTCGCCATCGCCGTCGAGGTTTGCCGCGACCCCGGGTTTGATGTGGGACTGGGATTACAAATTAATGTTAAAAAAATATTTGTTACTTAAAGGGACCTAGGTGCCCTACCAAAGTTTGTAGTGTTATTGTTATTGTTAGAACCGTTTAAAAAAAACTGGAAATATAAACACAAAAGTGAGGGGAACGAAAGGAACCAATCACTTAAAAACTTGTTTTACATCCTCACTATAATAATTGTGTTTAGTATTGAGTATATAAAGTTTAGTTTAGTATCATAACTCCAAGTAAAATAAGCTCCTTTATTTACTATCGACATATTAAAGAACCCATTAACAAAAACGACTCGATAAAATGCTACCGATTGATGATCCGTCAATATCTTCCCATTTTCGGAGATCAGCATTTTCGGATAAGAATAATGATTCCCTCCCTTCTAAAGGCAGTAACTGACTTTTGAAGGAAAATGCGTATACCTATAATAGGGACAAATGGGCCTCACATCTCGTCCCCATCTAATGCGTCGGTAGGTCCGTCAGCGGGACCAATTTGTTTTGCAGTTATGACGCTCATTTGTCACGCTTTTACCGAAGAATCTATCTTAACCATAATTTAACCAATGGATATAAAAGGAATTCGTTTGAAACTTGTAGTGCTATTAAACTTGTTGTTGTTGTCGGTGTTCTTTTCTTAATTGCTAAGTTCATCTTTTGTACCATATTTTATGCAAAATAAAGATATCTACATATTTGATTGTTTGATGGGCTGCAAGAACACGCATCAGTTAAAAAAATATGGTATTTTATAACTCTCATTACTTGTCTTCTCATTTCAGCGCAACTGAGGAAGCTTAGGGCAATATATAGATAATAATAATAAGGGCCTATTTTAGATTTAAGCTAGTTTTTAATTTATTTTAGTAATACCACTGTATATACGAGTATCTTGTTTGTAAATAAATAATATGGAATTTACATTAAAACAAAATTATACATACCTAATAATAAACCACGTTATATAGAAATAGCTTTTTAATAAAATTAGAATAGTAAAAGCTTCATAAATATCAAAGGGCTTCGATTGTGCGACATAATTAGCCGTCGCGGCCGGAAAATACTCGAAAACCTTTCTAAAACTAATGGACCAGGCGGACATGGACATCAAGGAGATTACTTTGTAAGAAGGGTGCTAGTTATACCTAAGCCTTTTTTACCCACTGACACAGAAATGTTTTTCGAGTGTTGTGGGAGTGGCTTTAGGTTTCTTATTACCTATTACTTTTTAATTATTTGCTCATTTTATCAAAAAGAGAAATTATAATATTTCGCGTTATGAACACATTTATAGACGGATCTATCGCGAAATTTATTTTATTACCTTTATTTACTGACGTTTCGACACAGGTTTCACTGGTCGTGGTCGCAGCTAACTGATGTCCATGGTCTAATAAAACATGGTCTTCTCTTCCCAGAGTGTCACTTGCCTACGTCACAATAACATTGCCACTTTATTTCAACATAACATGTTACATGGGTACATTATATCTATGGTTAATAAGTTAATTTATTTCTTTATAATTTAATAATTTTCATTTATATGTATTTTATCTTAAATTTTACAATAACACATCATTTTTAATTATTCGTTAGCAATATCTTCCGATTCACGAAAGAAATTTCAGACGTTCGGGTAATTCTGTTTACACTACTGGCAACACAGGATAGCGCTGTCACATTTGACAATCCGCCATTTTGTCCCTGACCGACCGTCCTTGTCGAACGCGTGTTAATTGTTATTTCCTTCTCGCTCAGTGTCAGCAGTCGCAGTGTTTTCCAAACTTTTCACGTCGTAAGCTTCGTAATTAATGTTTTGTTACGAAAATGGTTGGCTGCTCTATTCGGAACTGTAAGAGTAGGAGTGAAAAGTGCAGTATAGATTTGTTTTATTTTACTATGTTTCTACATGAATAACTTAAAATTAATGCCGTTAAAATAATTTTCACTGTTGGTTAAAATTCTCCCACATTTTAAAGTTTGAGAACCTGTAAACAGCATGATGACGTAGGCAAGTGCCAGTTAGGTCATTCGCGAATCTCGGAAGAGAGTACCAGGCGGAGTATATTATTATACCATGCTGATGTCCCAGCAAAATGTCAAAACAGAGATTTGTGCAACTACCCGACGAAAAGTGTATGAAAAAGTTTGCGGTAGACATCACATTTTCAAACCACCCACTACACATAATGTTAATTATTGTCAATAAATGTCGCGATAGACCCGTCTATAAATCTAATACCTTTAAACGAGCAATTCTTGTTTATTTATTTATTTATTTATATGTATATATATATTGGGGATCTCGGAAACGGCTCTAACGATTTCGATTAAATTTGCTATATGGGGGTTTTTGGGCGCGATAAATCGATCTAGCTAGGCCTTATCTCTGGGAAAACACGCAGTTTTGAGTTTTTATAATGTTTTCCAAGCAAAGCTCGGTCTCCCAGATATTGTGGATTAAAAAGAGAAATCGTTTAAAATTTGAGAAATTATTTGAAAATTTTAAGAGAAACCAGCAAAATGGCGCTTATGTTTTATTTGAATCTAAGCGCGCTTAGCGTCTCTACTGGCACTTTTCTCAGCTGCAAGCTGCTGCCGCCGCTAAGAGCGCCGCTCGCATTAAAGTCACTTTAACTACGGCTTGTGATGGTAATGGTAACCTAATCTAAGTTAACACCTGTAATACCATGGATTGCGATTAAATGATTATGATTATGATTATGATTTTTAAATTGAAACTGAAGTCACTTTTCGCAGTTAGGAAACTGTCGAACATGAGACACTAAGCTACTATGGGTATGTTTTAGCAATTTTTAGATATTTACGAAGTTGTATCTGGTAATATTTTTTGGTCTCTATACTAGAGTTTCTAAGTAACATTTAACCTAAGACCTTTTACGTGGGCGACGATTCTGTAGTCGGTATATTTTTTGCAATCACAGGTGGAATTTTTCGAGTTAAACGCACGTTTGTAGTCATTGAGGGTAGCGACAATATAAAATACCTAGGTTCATAATTTTATTGTAATTAAAGTCTATAACTGGATGATGAAAAATTAATTTATTGTTACGAGTTTCCGATATTTCGGTACTACTGAAAGCGCTATGTTCACGGAAATACTGACGTGCAAATATAATCTTAGGTAGGTACGTCTACTAACTACCATCCGCGTTACCGCTTAAGAGGATAGTGGACAACCGTTTCTCCATACAAACGTAGTCCCCATTTTCCTCCCCGGTTTTTTTATAGTAATCTCACTTCATCACTCACATCACTGATCGACGATTTGCCCTAGTTACAATGGAAAATGAAGACAGAGCCTTTGTCAATATCCAGAGAGAAAAATGGGGACGTTTGTATGAAAAGGTGGTTTCGCACAGTCGTCCACTTTCGTCTTAAAACTCTATTAAGTTCGCGACGGATGACATTCACAATAGGTACACCAGTCGCTTTTCGGTTTGCAAACCGGAATCTCACTGATTTTCGGACACTTGACAGTTGAAATCCATCTTCCCGGTTAAAACTGATCTGAGGATTATGCAACTCAATCCAGTGATTTGTTGATGCCTTTAAACGTTGTTCGGAGATTGCGGGCTCGCTCCCCGATTCAACATTATATTGTGCATACCGTTGGGTTTATTAGGTGTAAAAGAAAGGCCTTCCAGCCGGTTCGGCGTGGATTTTGACCTAACTAAAGTTACGCTGGTTCAAATGGCCTCAAATGGCAAATCAACACCCTTTTCGTATGAAAGATGTAAAAACAGAAAAATATAAAATAAATAGATATGGTCCCTACACTCACCCCCAGTATCGTGGTGCAGGTATCCGCAATATCCTTCCGCAATATTCAGCCACAAACTTGGTCACAAACTCCGCAGTTCTTCAAAAACTAATATTATCTTTCTTTAAAGTGTAATTCAATAGAACTTGCTAACTATGTAAACAAAAGTTACTAGTAAATTGACATTCAGTGTCATTTTTAGTATGGCGGTTTGTTTACATAGTGAGCAAGTTCTATTGAATGACACTTTACGTGAAAAATTGTCCGCACCGCACGTTTTCTCAATTCTGACAGATTTTCTTCTTCTCTTTTGTTTATTACTTTTTTTTTCCCCAAACGACATAATATATACAAAGAGGTGGGAATGAATGAGGTGATATACTTAATGACATTAAAAACTAAACATTAGGTACTGCTTAAATCATAAAATACTAGTATGTATAACGTAAGAGTCACTTTAAAACCAATAACCGCATCGGCGCGGCGCGGCCTAAACCCCTAGCCGTCTATTAGTCAAAACTTGTCTAAATAACACAAGACAATTTGACTTTTTATATGGATGGTTAAGAAAACTTTTGACCTTACCGATAAAACCATATTTTATAGTTGAAACATTCACAGTGCTCTTTCTAGCATGCTTAACATCTAGATATCAATACAAGCTAAAGCGTAGAGAATAGGCTACATGACAAATTTTCATTTATGGTATCAATCGATCGGGTTTGTTTTTAGGATCAAATGTCTATATGAGACCCATTGCGTTAAAGTAACACAAAAGTCAGAAATTGTAGTCAAAGGCCGACAGTCGCACTTCACTCGCGAAACGCCCTAAACAAAACGATAAGGGAACGTGACGTCAAGGTCTCTGGGAGCCCATCTTGTAGTATGGACAAAACAAGATAATTGCGTTTTTGTCGGGGAAATATTGCGTTTAAGTATATAGTTGTTATACAATATTTTTTTGGATGAAATGTAAGGAATCGAATAGTACCCTTACGTTTATTGTTTTTGGAAGTTAAAAAAAACTTAAATTTTGAAACTTTCAGGTCCTGTATTTTTGTAATTTTTCAATTTTTTATTTTAATATCCACATTATTGTGATAAATTGCTCGTTTGCTATCTATTTTACTAGATTTTGTTATAAAATTCAACATGTGTCATCATCCCTATTATGATCTAATTTTATTACGTGTCCCTGCGTACACTGAGGTATGTTACTTACAAAAATCAATTTAGAAATCTTGTTGTTTTTGTTTATATTATTTGTACAATCAGTATCATAAGTCATCCGATCAAACTACGCGTCGGAAGTATCTACAGTCTAATAACTTAAAAAATAAATGTCTCTTTATGTAAACAATGACCCTGTAGGTACCAGATACTTTTAAACACAAAATAAGTATTTCAGGGTGGCAGATATTTTTGGCCCATTGCATTGCTTCATCCGCTACTATTGATGATGTCATTAAATTGATTAAAGAATGGAAAACGTCTCAAAGGTACGCCTTATTTTCTTTTAAAACTCCTCCAAACATCGCAGCCCCTCCATCATCTATTGTCGCTGAGATGAAGTTTTCTTAAGGTCTCGAGTCACGCATTTAATGCAAACGAGAGTTGCGTGTTTCAGCATATGATCGATCTTAATGGATGGGGTGATCACGCGAGAGGTCGCGCTGAGGGAACCGTCCATTACACAAACGATAGCGATATTTGGCGATTATAAACGACTGTTAAGTATAACGCGTGTTTCAGCATATGATCGATCTTAATGGATGGGGTGATCACGTGAGAGGCCGCGCTATAGGATCCGTCCATGACACAAACAATAGCGATTTTTGGCGATATAAACGACTGTTAAAACAAGCCCTTGGTAATCGTTTGTCCTTATCCGTCATTTGGGTTTGCTATAAAGGGACAAAATTTAACAAAGTGTGTCGTTTACTGTTTTACTTTTAGGTATGTAAGTGTGATCACAAATGTTTTATTAGGTAGTAGAAATAATTCACAATGTATATATTCATATTATAATAAACTTTGTTCCATGACTTCATTTATTAGATAGAAATTTCAAATAATTAAAGTGAACTTTTCTACCTTTATCAGCTTTTCTTTTCTTTAATAGGTACTTTTTACTTATCTCTTAAGAGGTTGAAACATATTTTTATTTTGTGCTCCGTACAAACGCACATTTTTGATTCTTATTTAATTAAGTTACCACGAAAAGTGATAGAAATAGATTTAAAATAACAATTTTTTTACGACCCAAAGAGGGCCTTTGCCTCCGAACAAGACCACGCCACCACTGTTCCCGGTTTTGAATTATTTTCTTAACATCAACTTCTCTCACTTAACCAGTTCAAGATTCCAAATGTGATCTTGAAATTTCTTACAAGACAAAGAACTAGAATGTTAGAACTAATAAATATTATGTATATGCCAAAAACGCGGTCTCTTTCCACTCCGACCATCCCGGCAGTGACTTTCTACTCGGTTTAATGGAATATATCGTTTCAATAACCTGGTAATCTAGGCGTGCAGTACACCGCCCTCCTCCTCAGGTGAGGGTTATTTGATGTTGAGGGGATAAAAGCGATCATTACAAGCTTTATTATTGGCTTTTTAAAAATATATTCACGGTTTTGTAAGTACATTTCTTTCCAAAACTGGAATGTAAATATATCTTTGTAAATATTGTTTAGCATCTCACGCACGACTTTCAGTTCATTTCGCATGCACCAATCAGCGCGGACGATCTTCAAGATCGTGTCGAATCCATAAAAAAAATTTAAATTTGTTTCGGGCTCTATAAATCTTGTAAATAGGAATCTTATCACTGGACCCACTTTTACTTAAGTTACATGAAACCTACGTATTGTACCTCGGTTCACTAAAACCAAAGCTATATTTTAAATAAAACCACTAAACATATAATTCAAAATGTTTTATTAAACAACAGGAAGTTGTAAACGTGTAAATACACAGTGAAAGAAAACAAAACTATATTATGATACTTTTTTGTTCCGTATAAAACTTAAATATTTAGTCTACTGCTAGGTAGCAGTTCTTTTACGATATTCTGTTGAACTTTTAAGATATTCGTAACGATTCTTTATAACTTGGTCATTAATTAATGTCATTAACGGGTGTAACGTGATTAATTTTCATTACTTATTTTACCTTTTTCCGACGTTTTAGCTAGGTTGCACTAGCTGTGGTCACGCAAGACCCGTTAATGACAAAACGCGGGAGATTAAAGTGTTAACTTGGTCAATATTAACATGTTTTGTAGTTACCAAAACCAGAGCTGGGCACCGTTAATCAAAAAGTTAACTTCGTTAATCGTTAATCCGTTAAACAAAAACTTAACTTCGTTAAACGTTAAAACGTTACTTTTCAAAAGTTTTAACGGAACTTAAAGTTAATCGTTAATCGTTAACTCGAAATCGTAAATGTACGCAATAGGAAATAAAACTAGTAGAAATAATCATATCGTCGTGTCTTGTGACCGCTCGGTCTCGAATAGTAAGTAAGTTGTTATATTTGTCTCGCTCGCACCCGTGTATCTTATATGGCAACTGCTCAGGTTGCCGCGATCGACTCTGTCATACTCTCGTAATAACAAAATTAATACGGCGCACGGGGTAAGCAATATCAGACTCTTAGTCAGTAGTACGATTCGCGCTATGTAAAGTTGCACTGCATACAAACCTAACGCAAAGTAGTCGGAACGTGATCGGCGCGGCGCGGCAGCGCGCGGCCTTGGTGTGAGTAGGTACTTAGGTATTAACGATTAACGGACTTAAGGAAAGTTAACGGATGTTAACAAGTCCGTTACAGGTTTTTAAAGTTAATCCGTTACTCGAAAACTTAACTTCGTTAATTAATGATTAACGGATTAACGGACTTCTGTCCAGCTATGACCAAAACATTCAATAGAATTGATTACTCTTTTAACATGTGCTTAAAGTAGATTAGCCAAAACGAACAACGAAATACAGGTACTAAGTACATTGTTAGCATAAATTCAATTCAAAACGGCACATTCCTAATACCTCTGCTTATTCAGCGCCAAAACAACTTGCAGCAAAGAAATCGGACAGTCGTTGACCTTGTCACAGAGGTGGGGGTCGAGCAGATCCTCGTACCTCCCCCCCACTTCCTCCCTGAACCCCCTCTCGTGAAGCGGCACCCTGCGGATAGAGATTATTTATTAAACCCATTGCATCTGAGACTAACGGCCTCAACGCCACTGGAGCAAAAGGGTAGTAACTCCATTAGGGATTTAAGACGACATCTTTCTTTTTAAAACTGTGGCTTAACAACTTCCTTACTTGAAAAAGAGCGTATTAGCCGAAGTTTTTTTAAGGAGGATATGCTTTTTCATGTATTATAGATTCTTGAAAGATATGTGGAGATGCGTATTTGTTTTGAAGAGCGGCCATTGTTTTTAGGATGAGATATTTGCGGACCTTGCTCAAGTATTATGGATTTGTTTGTTTTTTCTCAATATATTTTGTTCAACAAGGCTTGCTATATAATATTAATGGATAATATCTAGTTTTACGCGTAAATATTCAGGTAAAATATGTTGAGGTTGTAACTGTTGTAAGTACAACGTTAATCAACGTTTGCTTATTTCATTTGGCTTTCTTTGTTACTTCTTGTTAATTGCTGGTTTTAACTTTGTATTTGTTATCGCTTAAACTGTTAAAATATTAAAATTTTAAGATATTTTGAGGCTAAATGGAAAGGAATAGTAATTTTAATAACTGTATTAGAAATAATACACGGAAAGACCATTTTATACGTTTATTGTTATAAAAACATAAATTATTTTCAACCGTACTGTGATGCGGCCATGATTGTTGTAGAAGAAGAAAAAAGTGTTGCCAGCAACTTGTGGCCATAGACAAAACAAAACTTTAGTGATGCTTTTTGTTCTTGAACAATAGCAAACCATGGCGAGCTAATGGTCTGTGTCAGTCAGCCAATCTTCGACTTCAAATACGCGAGTGATCCGAAAAACATAGTAATTTACTTCATGACAACAGGAATTCGATCTTATAACTTAACACTCAAAGGAGATTTATACGTAGACCCATAGGTACTTTACTTTGTTATGAATATTTGTTGCAACTTAAATTTTAAAATTAAATCAGATTTTTATGCTCGCGAAGAAGCTTACCTTTTCCAAACCATTTTGAAAAATGCAATAACCGGCCAGTGAAATATCTCGCGATAAGTTCCGTGGACACCTCCCGCGGGGCGATGTGTCTTCGAGGCGCCCGCTTGATAAATATCGCCTTTAAGTTATTTAAAACTGCGAAACTTTATGTCATATTTCTAAAGAACTTAGTTTTACAATTAATTATTTTAATATTAACCCTCACTCTCTCATTTTATAACAAGTAATTAGGTTCCTCTCTCTGCCTCGAGCTGTTGCTAGCAGCATTTTGTATTGTTTGTGTTTGTATTTTTGTATTTTATTTTTATCCATATTATAAAATAATGTAACTTAAGAAGAAAAATAGATAAAGGCATGATAAGGTATGATGCAATGTTACTTCGTCGGTAAAAACCTACTTTAGTTCAAGTTAAACAGTAATCATACAAAAGAATTCAGCAAAAATAAATACATTCTGTTGTAAACTATTTATTAAAGGTACTTACACTTTTGGCCAAGTTAGTACATTCTTAAAGACTTTAAGCGTGTTTCTTATCCTTACTTAAGCTGTTGAACACAAAAGTTTCGCAGCAACAAAAAGTTTACTTACAACATTTTTGTAGTAACACTATTAGGTACTTAAAGGTTTTTGTGAAAGTTAGTTTTAGTTAAACTTAAAATTATAAATCTTATAATTTAAAAAAATTATAAATCTTGATCTCATTGTCAAAATGTTGTGTTAATGATTAATTTTATTGTAATTACTAACATGTAGCTGTAATGTATCATGGTACTAACAATATTGTATGGAATTTTTAATATTCTGAAATAAAGATATATATATTTAAACATGCACACGTTATTATACACTCAAGCAAAAAAAATGTTATTCAAATTCATCAATGTTTAAACACAAATTGCTTTTATAGTCTGTCAAGCCGGATATGTCAGTAGCAATGTAAAGCAAACTAAAGTATGGTATCCCTATGAAACGAACAAAAAGCAGCAATGTATGTACATCGAACAACGATGAAATGTAAACAAAACAATTCCACAGATAAGATATAAATGACACGCGATTTTTGAACAATTCAAACGTAGTGTTGCTAACACGCGATTTTACAAATTTGTCGCCTTTTTCCACTGACAAGATTTGCTTGACCAATTATAGCAAGAAATTAGAAAAATATGGTTTGGATGACAACTGCAGTAGCATTACTGTCACTGTCAATTTCTCCATTGGCTGAAATTTTCCAACTTAAGAATTATATTCTTCATAATGATAAACGTAGAAAATGGAAGATAATTATAATGTAACGAGATAACGAGGTAAGTGATACGCGTCAAATTACTCTGGAAATTGATCTGACTGTACAAACATCAGAGTTAATTGATATTTTATCAATTAAGTGTAACCCAGTACAGCTCTGCCAAACAATGATCCGATGCTACTCGAACTTGGCAGAAAGAGATAGCACAAGAAATTCTCGCAATCTCTTATATCACAAATCTCTGACAAAGCAAATAATACCTTAAGAGGAACAGTTAAGGCTCTATATTCAGACGAAAGCATAAGTGTGATGTGATGTATTCCTTTGATAATCATCCACGATAGCTTACACGTCCTGAGAATATAAATTGATTCTCTAACTCTGAACTGAAGTAATTAAAATTCTTCGGTTCGTATTTTTAAGGGTTGATGTACATGAATTTTAATATACATATTTGCTAGGTTTTAAAAATAGTGAATACACAATAGTGAAATAGACGAATAATGATCACTGGGTCGCTTAAGTACGATACTAAATAATTACATATTATACTTCGTATAACATGCAATTCACATTTAAGTATTTGTTGGAGTTCAAAATATTTTTACTACGGATTTCTGTTCACAATTTGGACAAACGGTTGTGTTTATTACGTTAAATACAAACTTTGCATTATCAAACGTATATAATGCACTTCAAAATATAGGTACGTTTATAATATGCGTTTTGCATTTTAGTGTATGACAAGCTTTACATTGTAACAACACGAATTCGCGTCACGTCCGCGGATTAGAAGGCGATCAGCGATACCGCGGCGATACCGCAGCGGAATCGCAGCGATTGCCAAGCGATTCAATACCGCGGTAATTCCCTGACTGTACTCTATAATATTGCGTTATGAAGATTGTATTAACATTTCTGAGTATGATTTACTTGTCAGCCAGGGGACAACGGCAGAGTTTGATAAAATAATTGTTGTACTCATACAGTCCCCGTCAGATACATCAGAGCAGCCATGGTGCTCATAAATTTCTCCAGAAGGACTTTAACGTATTGATATTTAATAAAGGTTTTCCTCAGATATATGTGAACACCTTGGCCGCTCCGATATATCTGAGGCCGACTGCACTGCGATTAGTAGATTTATGTACAATTGCTTTTGATTTATTGAATCCTTTTATAGACAGGCAAACTTACGTAAAAATTACTCGTAACAGGTCATGGACGAGTGATTTCCCTGGATCCGCTAAATAAGTTCTGGCTTCACAGATGCTCCGTAATATGCAAGCTTGCCCGTTCACATTGTGACTGGAAATGTAAATAAAAAGATAAATTAAGTTATGCATATAACACAGGCACACACCCGTACACGCAATGAAATAATCACTCACTGCTCAATTGGTTAAGAGCAACACACGGATTGTGGAGGATGCAAGGAGGATGCGGGTTCAAGTCCTGCCGGAAGCGTAACCTTTTCCATTTTTAGGGTTCCGTACCTCAAAAGGAAAAAATTGAATCCTAGAAAGGAAAAAACCGAAACTACCAATTAAGTTGAAATTTGGCACACATGTAAGTTTGTGACCTACATGTGGACGTGTAACGTAAATAAATGAATTTTAAATATGGAGGCCATTTTTGGGGGGTAAATGAGAAAATTAATAAAATAACGTTTTTCAAACTATATTGTGTTACATATCAAATGAAAGAGCTCATTGTAAGAATCTCAAATATTTTTTTTAATAATTTTAGGACTAATAGTTTAGCAGTTATTCATGAAAATAGGCAAAAGAATGACCATTCGCCCCTTATCTCCGAAACTACTGGGTCTAAAATTTAGAAAAAAAATACACAAAATAGTTCTTTACCTATAGATGACAGGAAAACCTATTAGAAATGTGCAGTCAAGCCTGAGTCGGACTTAATGTACGGAACCCTTGGAACGCGAGTCCGACTCGAACTTGGCCGGTTTTTTTTTTCCTTTAAGGAAAATCACTCACTGGTCCAGAGCGTTCTGCAGCCTCTCCCACAACTCCCTTTTCTGCCTGTGGTGTAGTTTCCTCCGATAGATGGCGTTGGTGAAGTTGGTGTCAGGCAATTATTATGCATTTATCCCAACAATCAAATATGCTAGTAAAAGTCAACACTCACTAGTCTAGAGCGTTCTCCAGTCTCTCCCAGAACTCCCTCTTCTGCCGGTGGTGCAGTTTCCTCCGATAGATGGCGTTGGTGAAGTTAGCGTCTGGCAAGGGGAACAGGACGTCGATCTCCAGCGCGAGGTTCCATCCTGATGGGGCATGCGTCATGAACGCCTTCACCAGTGAGATCGTCATCTATGTAGACAATATAGTCAAAGGTATTGGCACTATTGACGGTGTTGAAGGTTTTCATAACTAGATGGCGCTGGCATAGATTTTACGTGTCTCTAGTTTTGATTTTTATGATTTGTCTTAAAGGAAAAAAAAAACAAGTCGTAGTATCAACAGGTAAAACCTATGCTGACGCCATCTGTAAAATACTTCCACCGGACAATCCCATTACACTGTTGGAAAAAAGATTAAAGACTAAGTACACTGACGCAAACAAATTTAGGGCCTTATTAATACGAGAGGGCCAAATTAAGCCACACTGAGAAAGATAAATATAAAACCGGTGTAAAACAGGTGTATAATTAACAGCTTTATCCAGGTGTTAAAATAAACTTCGCTTACTAACATCGCGCGATTGTAAGAGATGGACACTCTCGCTATCACGTTGCTAACGCTATAACATTCATAACTGTCCCGGTTTTCAGATACTAATCATATTTAATCAAAACAACAAACGTAGGACCAGGCGATCCCTAAGACCAACTCAAAGTTAATATTTTCATAAAAGAAATGAATAGTAAGATAAGAACAAACTTACAACAAAATCCGCTCCATCGGGAAACGTTATATGCCTCCTTTTCCTTATGGCACTAAGTTGCGTTTTCACATTAGGGCAGTCACCCCCACTCTCTACCAGAAACAAGCATACCACCACTAGCTTCAGGCACCACATTTTAAAGTATTTTAAGTCTATAAAGTTGTTGGACAACAACCCTAGAAATTTAACCCTCCTTTATGTCTATAAAATAACCCTTCTAGAACGTAGAATAAATGTATATTCTTACGCAATGCGGCCGGCTCGTTGAGCGTTTTCTTGTGAATGATTTTTAAATAACCTTTGGAATGTTGTGGATCATCCAACATAGGTACTGATATATTTAATAGGTATACAGGATTTCGCGTTCGCGAATTAGCCTTGTTGATAAGTGTGATAACAACTTGTTGTCAATCGACTATAAGTTAGTTACTTACCTTTTTTGCGGTAAAGGTGATGCCAATACGCTCTGAAAATGTATATTCAGACATTTAAATCACATTTACTTCAATAGCAATTTTTTTTTAAGTATTGAAATTTGATTATCTCTTTACCGAAGCAACATATTCCTTCTTAAGTCTACACAGTTTATTTCGCTTTATCACATCTGTAATACAGAAAAGAATATCCACTCAAAACTCAGCGCGTGACAAGGAGCTGTCCGTTGACCCGCGCTGTTTGCCCTAAGAATTAGAGCACTACTGCCGCCTCTGCTCATTAGCTTGTCACGTTTAGCACCTTCTTGGAATTTCTTGTCTACATTTTATTCCGTATTTTCCGTTTTCGCTCTTATAGTGAAATAATTAAAGTTGGTTTTTTAATGAGGCGGTTGAGAGATTTTCGGTTTTCGAATAAGAGGATTGCATGGCTTAATTCCGCTCGGTGGGAAAAGTTGCAAGTCATGGTTTAAACATGAAATAATTTGTATTTAAATATTTACAAAACTTTTCACTTTTTCATTATTTGTGGGTTTAGTATTATAGGTAGGTACTCTAAAGTCCTTAATGTAAAGGTATAAATTAATAATATCTTGGCCTAATCTAGGTTGGCGTGTTTATTTGACGTATTTGGTTTAGTAGGTTCGTAGTTTATAGCAAGGTGCAGTTAAATTATATTCAAAGTAGCGTCAAATATCAGTTTTAATAATATTTCGATAATTTTAAAAAATATGAACTCTCATAAAATGTTATTTCCCGTTATGTCGATTTTTTTTATTTTTATAACTGAGTCAAAAAAGAAAAGTTTCACTCTTAATGCTTTATCGACCTCCTGTAAGTAGAGTAAGTATGTGTGCTAACGCAAAAATTAGAAGCAATGAAAGAGCTTGTAGACGGACTTTCCTTATAGGCAATCTTCACCACATTGTATTTTACTACAAGGTACTACCATAAATCATACATCAAATATCATATACAATAATATATTTACAACATACACAATTTTATTACCTACAATAAATAATTACATTACATTTCAAGGGTGATTCTCAGAGATGACGTTCGGTGCCTGACTTCGGTGCCGAATTTTATTTTTTACTTATTTGATACACGACTTCATTTCCTAAAATCTAGCCTTAATATAAAAAATATTGGTAGTGGAGGCCTCCATTAGAACCTTATAGTTTTTTTGATATTTGAGATTTAAAAAACACCGAAATCATGTGCAGGCACTGAAATCAATTTGCCTCACCGAATTCAAAAACGCTTACACAGAAATCACACTTCAATATTATATCTAAATTATATTATAATCTATTCATATTTTTCATTATTATTTGATGATAAGTGATGTATGGGGTTCTTCAAAAAAGGAGTGTACAGGTTTTTAAAAAAAGGTCGGCAACGCGCATGTTACACCTCTGGAGTTGCAGGCGTCCATAGGCTACGGTGACTGCTTACCATCAGGCGGCCCGTATGCTTGTTTGCCACCTATGTGGTATAAAAAAAAATGTAGCGAGGCTAATGATATCGCATAGCTTACATAAATTTAATAGATAGTACCTTTGTTTACTCGAGATTTTAAAATAACCAAGTTGCGGCTTATGAAACAACATCTCTAGAAGATATCCCACACTAATTGACTATCCTCATACAATAGGGCGAAGTACGTATGGTCCCGAAACGAGTTTTAGACATGTCGACCACAAATTCGCACATACTTAAGTGCCATGAAAAAGAAAATGTTTGTTTCACACAATCCAACGGCACACTCATCAAAAAGAAACTTATGTTACCTACACCCGATAAACAAGATACTTTTGAGTGGTGTTCAATGCTCAAAAATTTTTAATGCACTTATAAAACAATGTAAACAATACGGAAAACAAGTATTTTGCTAGACTTAAAAATATGTAGTATTTTTGAATGACAGAGTTTTAAAGCGTGTATTCCCTCAATTTAAAACTATTTAAAGTTGTTGACTAATGCTTAAAGATCTAAGTTCTAATTATGATCTCCTGCACCGTCAAACACTTGAGCTAAATTGTAACTCCGATATTTAGACATAAATACATCAGACATTGAGGATTGTTAAAACATTGGCTATGTTGAATTTGTGTTCATGGCTATGCTTTAGAAATATTGATCAGTACCTACCTACGTTCAGTGCCTTTGAAGCGATCTCGACATTCGAAGGCAACTTTATTTTTAATCCCTTGTTTTGTGCACCTTGCATAGTATGTAACTACACAAGTTATTTTAAACGAAGTGGGATCTAATTAACTACATTTATTTAAATTGGCTCAAGTTCAAGGTATCGTGGTGTAGGAGGGCCACAAGTGATACAGAGGACAAATTCACATAATATACTCCATTGGTTTGAAGAGAAATTAAGACAACAGCGGATATAGAGAAAGAGACATTGGGTCTACGATTTTCAACATACGTCTTGTGAAAAAAAAAACTACTCATTGTAAACTAGTGATTTTGTTTACCTATACTATGATTTAATTTAAGTACATAGTTTTACGTTTATAAAACATATCTTGTACTTTTTAGGTGTGATAAGTTGGAAAATAAAGTACAACAAACTAGTTTACAAAGCAGGATTTGAATTCGGTGATCACTTTCTTGATATCGGTGGTCAAAAAATCCACTGAAACCAAGGAAATCAACACCAGTGATGTTAAAATTAATCGCTTTTTAGCAATTACAGAAATAGTATGAATGATACAGAGGAGATGTAATAATGATGGGTTTACGTACTTTCGAGGATTTCTTAATCACTTGCGTAACGATAAAGACACTAAAACTGTGGGAGAAAATTGCACCACCGATCTCAAAAAAACATAGAACCAAACCCACCGAATGACAGAGAAACATTTAAAAAACTACCTTAGTATACTGTGACTGCACCTCTACTTTATTCAACGGTTAAGGCACAACTAAAGCATACCTTGTTTGAGCCACTGAGTTCCTGGTCTACAACTTTGTAAGTGTACCGACATGGTTTGTAAATTACACCGAAATCAGTCAGTAGCCCGGGACACATCGTAAATTTGGTTTTATTCAATGTGTTGAGCTAACACATTATTTTGATTTATAGAATATGATCAGTTAACTAATACCTTATGCGTGAATACCGATAATAACTTCGATATAATTCCCCATATTGAGTAATAATTTTTTGTTTCAAAAAATCTGGGCGCGGGAACCGCCCACCGAACATCATTTTTCGCATTTGGATATTTTTTTCATGTATTATATAAATAACAAATAATTAGTTTGATAGTGTTCCAGACAGAATATATGCTGAAGATCATGCCTGAATTAATTCAGATTTATTAAACAGTAAATTCAATAACTTTTTGCCCCGGACACGTAATAATGGCCCTCCTGAGAAATGCCCTCAATTAATAAATTAAATCCTCGCATTCTGGGTACAATTCCGCACAGTCATTATGCGTGTTATGTGCCATGTCATATTCCAATATGTCTTCAACCGTTTCTCCTTTTGGCAACCTGGAAATGTATAACAATCGTTGTATTTAAAACATCCAAATTACCAATATCCCACTGCTGGGCACGAGTTTCCTTTTGTAGAGTTTCCCAGTTTTGGAACCGTAAGGCTTGCAGCCGGATTTGAACTTTAGGATACGTCAAATATTACGTCTAGATACGATATGGATTAGATATGTCAGTGTCTAAAGTGACATTAGTCTTCATAATGTAAAATATTGTATCCTTATAGCAAGTAGGTAAGGTACATTATCCGTTATAATAATACTTCATGTTGCTATAAAGGTGGGTGTGTCGGCAGGTGTGTATTGTGATGTGTGTTTTTCAGTAGCGGTAACACTACTGAGCCATTTTTATCTATGAGAGCGTCAATAGATTTGTATTTATGTATGATGATAATGTGAGCTGATCGTTTTATTGTTTAAACGTTTAGAAGCATCATAATTTTTACAAAAATAATATAGAAGAATTTGAAATAGGTAGGTAGTTATTTGTATTTATGTAATATGTATTTTAAATTAATACTATTAATGGAAAATTCATTGTATTTGTGAACTCATGTAATATAAGTCCTGAAGGCTCATTATTCAAAACGTGTCTACAAGAAAACTGTATTTAAATTATAGTTTACCAAACATTTCGCCCTTAAAAATCTTATATATCTTTGTTGCTACATATTAATGCAAGTAAGTATTATCTACAATGCAAAAATAAAACGCTCCCAAAAAGAAAGTTGTTAAACTCCAAAACTCAGCTTACCGTTGTTAAACCGGTTAAAACTCTCGTATAGTTTAAATAAACTTACGTGAACGTTGCCCTGAATAATTCTTGGAGGAAGGTCCCTTGTTCCTCGTCGGTCTTCGCTTTGCCGGCGTCGCATAATAATCTGAACACGCATTCACGGCCTGAATACCCGAATCTGGAAATATTTAAAATTCGGAAGGTTTCCTGAGGACTTATAAGTGTTATACAAGTGTTAATAATACAAGTGTATACACAAGTGTTAAGATTACAAGTGTATACACAAGTGTTAATAATACACACAGAAACAGGAATGATTAAAAGTTGAAAAACCTGCGGCGGTAGCACGGTCGCATTTTTATCTCTTGTCACCATGCCTGTCACGTATGAAAGTGCGAAAGTGACGGGCATAGTGACTGGCGATAAAAATGGAACCATGTTGCGCTCGCTGTACTTATATTTATCATTTAGTCATTGTTTTAAAGGTTTTTGTACTGTGCATATTGTTGACAATATTAACGGACATTTTTGTGAGATACATTGTCAAAAGTCAACCAAACATACATATTATCTTTAAAATATTTTCCTATTGCTTGCATACAAACGTTTGTTAAACTTATCAACCTATACCTATGACGCAAGAAAAATTTGCTGTTAACATATTTTTCAGCCTGTACATTCTTTGGGATTAGCGCTGGTGGCCTAGCCGTAAGAGCGTGCAACTTGCAATCCGGAGGTCGCGGGTTCAAACCCCGGCTCGTAACAATGAGTTTTTCGGAACTTATGGACGAAATATCATTTACCAGTCGCTTTTCGGTGAAGGAAAACATCATGAGGAAACCGGACTAATCCCAATAAGGCCTAGGTTACCTCTGGGTTGGAAGGTCAGATGGCAGTCGCTTTTGTAAAAACTAGTACCTACGCCAATTCCTGGTATTAGTTGCCAAGCGGACCCCAGGTTCCCATGAGCCGTGTAAATGCCGGGACAAACGCGAGGATGATGATGATGACATTATTCGGGATTAGACAGACGATTAAAGTCAAATAGATGGACTTCTAGACGATGGTACATGTTTTGTACGAATTTCCATTGGCCGGTGAAAAATAATGATTAAACTATATAGTACAGCACTTACGACTCAAACAAGGTCTCCAACTTTTTATACAGACTGTGCCTGCCGCTTCTATGGAAATGTGCACTCGCCCCGTCTAACTTCTCGAGATAGCTCCTGGACTTCTGCAATTCATGCATTTTCTTTATGAAAACTTGCTTCTTTATGCTAATATTTTCATCCTCGTTATTTTGAATACTTCGTTTTGCAAACGCCGGATTTATTATAGGTTTTCTGGAAAAATATTTTAAACTTTGGTAAGGTTTCCTTTTAGTTATTGAAAAAGTTACAAGTAAAAGTTTGAGAGGCAAAATTCCAATTTATTAAATTCCAATTGATTATATTGGAATTTAGATAAATGGGGGCAACTGAGTAGTGTAATGCATATATGCTAGTGTAGAGTCGATATTGCTAGAAACCGAGTTGTGGTCTCGTTAAAAACCAGCTCGGCAACCGTTTAATTTTAAATATATTTGTGGGTCAGCTATTTCTTGTTATGTTGTCACGTCAGCCAGTGAATTAGTGAACAAAAGTAGCAGTTTATTAAAAAATTAGTACCTACTTATGTCGACTTTTATGAAAAGAGAATAACAGCCAATCTGGATTTCAAAAATTTCGAAATCTGCGACGATCTGGTATCCAGTTTACGTACAGGTATACAGTTAAATCGTCGAATGCAAAAAAAATTACGTCCTCAAAAAAATTACGTTTTCAGAAAGTGACGTTGTCAGAAAGTGACGTTCCGTCTCCATAAAGTGACACGCCTCGAAAGTGTCGTCCTCAGAACGTGACCTAACTTGAAAGTTACCTTCCAAGGCCCACTTGCACCATTTCACTAACCCGGGGTTAACCGCTTAAACCTGGAGTTACCATGGTTACCAGTACAATTTGATACTTGGTTAACGGTTTAATTGCTTAACCCCGGGTTTGTGGGATGGTGCAAGTGGGCCTAATAAAATGATTTACCTCGCCTAAAAGGTGACAATTTGATAGCTCTTTGTACCTATATGAATCTTACCTCTTATATGGTACTTTCGCTACTAACTTCCCGTCTTCATCTAAGTAGTAAATATGTTTGTTGGTATCTTGTCTCCGTATACTGTACGGTTCCTTCAACTGATTCCTGAAGTAGCCGAATATTGAGGGGTCCGTGGGTAACGTCCATGCTAGGGCAGCCGTGTTGCCGATCCACACGATGTCGCTGAGCTGGATGTAGCCGTGGTTTTGGGTACAGAATACTGAAATATGTTGTTAAATTACTTAGGATACTGTTAAAACATTTGCGCAACAAAACTGTTCTGTAAAAATGATATATAAAAAAATAAAGTTTATTTGACACTTGTTTTCAAATGGTTTGAACTTTGAGTTACATATTAAAATATAAAGAATAACTTATTTTTAACTGTTTTCAGTTTATATTTCATACAGATACACACATGTATACGACTATGTAGACATACGTATATTATACCTACTTATTATTAATTTGAAGAAGTAAAAGTACTTAGTTCATAAATCAATGTTTTAATTTAGGTACCTACTACTAGCGACTTTATTAATTTTATTATACATTTATTTATGTAACTTTTTAATAAATAGAAAAATAATTATTATTTAAAGTATAGAGTTGTCAAATACAGTTAACAAAAATACGTAAAACACACAAACAAATAGCAAGGATATTTAATTACTCAAACGGGTCTACCGCGATATAATTTAATTGTTTTTACCTTTAATTCCGACGTTTCAGCTGAGTTGCACCAGCAGCTGTGGTCACGGAAAGACTCACGTCGTCGAACGTCGGAATTAAAGGTAAAAACAATTAAATTATATCGCGGTAGACCCGTTTGTATAATTAAATATGTGTACAAAACGCGAGAGTTTAAAATGTTAAATAGCAAGGATGATAAAATTAATACCTTAAAACTAAATCTTAAAACCTAAAGGGACTAACTACTTTTACACAAGTAGTACGAGTAAGTGCTTTTTAAATTAATAGTTAAAACAACTGAAATAATACTTAAGCAAAAATGTTTGAACGACCGCTTTAATTAAATAAATATTTACCAAGTTGAAGAGAGCTGCCATCTGGAAATATCAGGTATCTTTTTCTTCTTGATAATATTTTGCTTTCACCCACATCCATTGCTTCTGATATTGAATTATTAAGTGATTCTAACTCAGCAAAAACGGCCAATGGAATCGCTACTAGTAGAAATATATTAATTCTTAATACCATCATTAATTTTGTTAATTATTTTTAGGATAAGTTGCTTTGTTCCAAGTCTAAAAAATATGAAACACAATTTTAATTTAAATACTGATGTGTAGCACCATGGTATCTGGCTTCGACTGAAAGAGCATACGCAGTGTTAGTGTTAGCATAGTTAAAGTACACTTTCAAATTGGTTTAGTCGGAGAACAATTGAGGCTCAAATTGTATATAACGGGTCATTCGTAAGTGACAAAGGCCTAGTTTACATTCTTGCAAATTAATAGCCACTGTGTAAACCTTATCTGTGGAAAACTTTTATTTGCTACTGAGCATAGGTACCACTGCTACTAGAAAAAAATGCGTTGGGTTAGGTTAGGGACATGGAATAACATTTTAGGGTTTCGTACCTCAAAAGTAAAAAATGGAACCCTTATAGGATCACTCGTGTGTCTGTCTGTCTGTCCGTCTGTCAGAGCATATTTTCTCGGAAACTACTGGGCCAATTAAGTTGAAATTTAGTACACATATAAATTAGTGATTTTTTTATAATTTTTAAATACATATGTTAATAGAAGTTGTTTAATAAAATTTTGAAAAAATACAAAAAATAGTTCTTTGAAAACCTATTAGAAATGTGTAGTGAAGCGTGAGTCGGACTTAATGTAACAAGGGTTCCTTGGAATGCGAATCCAACTCGCACTTGGCCGGGTTTTTTTATAAGTGACATCCTGTATAATATTATTAGAGTTCCGCTCGCGACTTCGTTAGCATATTTCGTTAAAAATATTCAATTTACAGGTTGAATTTAGAAAAATCTTATCTTAAGAATTACACACTTATTTTTAAGAAAATAAATATTAAAGTCGTATATTTTTTTTTAATTGCAAAACCAGTTTGTCTTGACTTGTAAATTCTTAAAATTTCTTGTTGTTCCGTTTTTAGTTTACGTAGTACTTATACGATTTTTAATACTTAGGCACAACTGATAAAATTTACCCAATAGTTACTATGCGTCGGTACTAGTGGCATCAGCTGTACAAACGGAAACTTGAGTAGAAAATGGTATATAGGAGATATATATTACAGTGTTATTGAAGTTTAATCTCACGAGTGAGATAATTTAGTTGTTTATTTTGTTCTATACAAACGCATTAAAAAAAAACTACGACAAATAAATATATAGTAAACAAAAAGAAATAGTAAACAAATCTAAAAGTTATATAATAAAAGTTGCCATTTTTTTTAATAGGTTTATTATCAGCATTTATTACATTTGTGTTTGCGGAGTTCGTCTAAAAAAATGCCTGGTTTCTTTGACCAACGCCGCTGGCCACAAACATTTCCAAGGACGTTTTGTAGAGAGGCGAAACACTTGTAGTGTACAGACATTGGGTTTAAATCGCACTTCGTTTTCAAAATCAAATTTGGTGATTAAATACTAAAACGGCCCTTATTAAGGCGAAAGTGGACGACCGCCCCAAAACCGCCTTTTGATACAAATGAAGTCCCCATTTTCCTCTCTGTATTTTAACAATTTGACGTTAACTACAGCTATGTTTTAGGGATTACGAACGTATGGGGAACAAAGCTATTGGACAGTTGACGTCTGAAAAATAGCACGACAAATTGGGCCCACTAGTCGTCATTGAACTCTGGGACCCAAATATCCGTACCTGAGAGGCATAACACTGTAAGTCCATTTTTTGAGATTTTCGGTTTTTTACAGTATCGTACATAATTTCTGATGCTCCATCGATCCATAAAACTATATTTATCGATAATACTACCAATTCCAAGTTTTTCAAATGCATTTTACTGTAAGTGTATAATCCTCTGGGAAACATTTTGATGTAAGTGAAATACAGTAAAATGCTACTAGGTTCATTTTAAGGTATGTCCAGAGAGTTTACGGTTCTGAGTGCACATACACTATAATGTTAGGCATATTGTAAGGCATTTTACTGTATGTCCTGACTAAAACTTAAAATTTCTATATTATAATCAGTTTAAGTTGATTACAATGGTCATTTGCATTTAAACGGACTTGTTAATATTATAAAAATGATATAGCAGTATTTTCAATCTTGTTAAGTACCTTTAATATTACTGTAACTCCTCGAATTTGAAATAAGCTTGGAAGCAGAATACTGTATGTGGGGTAGTTTTTTTAGTTTTATTGAAAAATATATCTTATAAATACAAAATGATAACTTGAAAGTAACACATAATAATGTCTAATATATTTTCTGTTGATTAATTTAAAAAACTGTGACATAAACCTCTTGTGTGTCATTTTATGTTGTTCGAAAATTCTTGTAACACAAATTTTGTCACAAAATCGCTTCTCCTGTAAAATTACTAAAATGGCACTTACAGTGTTATGCCTCTCAGGTACGGATATGACTACGACAAATATAGACTAGGACTGAGTTTAGAGCAATTATTTCATAGCGAATCCCGTGCCGTGATTGGTCGGTTCAAAGACACGGACCAATCACGGCATGGGATTGACTCGAAGATGGAGTATAACTATCGTATAAGTGGCAGAGGGGGTAGCGTTACTATGCTCAGTCTAGAGGATTCTTAGTCTATGACGACAAAGGATGACTCATGTTAGAAAGGGCCGTGTCCGGGCCGGAGCTTCCGGCGCTTACTTTTCTATGACAGATTACCGGTGATCACGTGATGCTTTCCATAGAAAACGCAGCTCCGGCCCGGACACGGCCCGGTCTAACGTGAGTCATTCTCAATCCGTCTACGTTATTTCTCCTACCACACCCTTTCACACACAGCCAACAACTTGTCACTAATTGAAAAAAACGGTATCATTTAGCGGAATGACAAAGCCTTATTATTCTAACAGCGTTTATTTTTGTCAAAGATCCTTGGAGTCAGAGGAGTCATCGCACGTGTACAGCGCGTCGCAGTCCTTGGTCGCTGCGTGCGCTTCATCGTACTCTTCTTCCAAGGCACCCTTAGGTAATCTGGAAAACATATTAAAGTCACGTAAAAAAGTGCTTGGTCCCTTATATCTATATCTTTTATAAAGTTCTGTTCTTGGTTTCTAATTTACGGTTTTGTTTTGATCTAAAAATTACAAAGGCGTGTGTGTCATTTTATAAACGAGAAATCTTACGTGAATATTGACTAGCAATTGTGCAAGTTACAGAATATTCTCAAAATTTCTGGTAGCTTCATGAGAAAATTCTCATGCATGCACTTAGAAAGTTCCCGTGCAGGTTAGGGATTATTACGCCACTCATTGGCGTCTTTTTCAAGTGTCATAGAAATGGAAACTAACTGTAAGAAGGTTTGGCAATAAACGTGAAGAAAGAAATATCGAGTACATTTCAATGGCACTTATCCTTGAAAATTATCTTTGGCAGGCTTATCTTTGAAATTTATCTTTGGCAGGCTTATCTTTGAAAATTATCTTTGGCAGGCTTATCTTTGGCCCCAGGTAAGTGCCCTGTTATAATGCATTGTCGTTCATCCGGGCCTAAAAGATCGTATGACTACTAATATCTAATGAAGCTTACGTGAATATTGTTCTAAGCATCTCTTGTAGGAATGTGCCCTGTTGTGTATATCTCTGGCCAGCCATGCATAGTCTTTGAAGAACGCATTGCCTTCCATCTTGACCTAACCTGTCAAAAGCAACGTTACGATCAAGTCAAGCATACATTATTACAATTTTAACATTAGAAATCTGACTACAACCCAAACCTTAACCAACCAACCAACCAACCTAACCAACTTATCCAACTTAACCGTACCTACTCTTTTGAAAATACAACTAATATCTTCAAAAAATTATATTATTTAGTATTTGATGCACTTACCATTCTACGAAAAAAATTAGAGGTGGGAACTAAAGACAAATTGTTTTTTTTTATTATTGTCTATACTTACGAAAAAGCCTACTAATTCTACTTTTAATTGAAGATAATTATAATAGGCTCTTAAAATTCTTAGTAACAAGCAAAGCTTATTTTGTTGTACCCAGTACTTACGCACTGAAGAAAGTTTCTAGCTTCTCTAGTAAACTCAACCGGCTGCTTCTGTGGAATTCTATGGACCTTTTATCTAGTTGATGTTTCTCTAGATAATTCTTCTTTAGTTGAGTCTCGTGCATTTTCGCTCGATCGATTTTTAACTTTTTTAACTTCTCTTTGTATGTTGATTTGACTTCAATGCTTCTCTTCGTGAATACTGGGTTGATGGGTTTTCTGTGAAAAAAAAAATAGGAGCTTTATAAATGTGAGCTAAATTAAATTTATATACACAATGTTTGCGTCCTGGTAAGGACATTTATTTGTGTGTTTATTACAGATATTTGTGTGATGGATGTTTTTTTAACCGACTTCTTTACCCAGAAGGAGGAGGTTCTGTATTCGGTTGTGGCATAGAGAAATATATTAAGACAAGAGTGCTCACTCCATACATCAGTTAAGACTATTAATTTCAGTATCTACATCTAGCATCGAGTAGCGGAACTATCAGTACTGCTACTTGACAATAGATGTAGCAGTACTGATAGTTCCGCTACACTAGATGCTAGATGCTAATAGTCTTTTTGGTACTAAAACTGATGTATGGAGTGAGCAATCTATGTATCTTTTTCTCTATGGTTGTGGCTATTGTTTTTCTTTATGTGTTATATAAATCGTCGTCTAGTACCCACAGTTCTAGCCTAATTAAGCTTACTGATGGGACTAGGTGGAATTTGGTTTGTGGGCATTTGCCACGCAAGTGCCGCGGTTTGGCCGAACAGAGAAGGGATGAAGGTGGTTGTTTTGAGGCAAAGTAACTACTAAATATTTTAACATAAATTGGCAACCAAAACCTACCTCTTATAAGGCACTTTGGCTATAACCTCCCCCTGTCTGTTCAAGTAGTAGATATTCTTCTGATGGTCATTCCTGCGCTCAGCAACCTTCTCTCCCTTGAACATATGGAAGATGGCAGGGTCCGTGGGCATTGCCCATGCGAAAGCAGCTGTTTGGCCGATCAGGAAGATGTCGGCAATTGGGATGAGGGCGGTTGTTGTGAGGCAGAATACTGGAAATATTAACAGATACAAATTAATTAGAGATATAGATTATGTTATTTGGAAGGGAACTGTTAAAAATATTTTTGTAAACTGAAGAAAATGTACAAAAGAAGAAATGATGAGTCTGGTTTATTATAAACGGATCCATAACATTCTCATTTATAATCAAATAAAGGAACGACTAAGACTTGCAACAAAAAACACAAAATACATTACTGCTCTAGTTTTGCTGTAGAGAACAGAAAATGACAAAAAATCCTCGATTATTGACATTTTCTGCAGCAAGGCAAATGCCAGTAATGCCAGTAATAGCAGTAATCCTGTCGCAATCCAAGTGTTGATAAAAGCCTGACAAACTTTTTTTCTGGAGATGTGTAAGTATTTAAGCAATTTAGATTATTATCTCTAAACTTATACAATTACTAGAGTGGGTAGAACTAGTTTTAATTTAATAAAGACCACTAAAATACTAATAACTGAAAAACATCTGTGGCTTACTGTTTTATAAAACGACATTTTCAGTTAAGCTACTGTTTGTGTTTTGTTTATTATTTTTCCTTCCCATCCAGGTGTTTTACAGTATATATTTTTAACTCGATATTTTAAAACTTGTTAAAATGTAAAGAAAGACCATTTTAAGGTAAGCGTCCACAGTAAAGTTCGACATCGTATGCATCGGACGAATCGCATTGCAAATAGGGGTAATTAATATTGAAATATTACGTAAGAACTACTACTACTTAATAAGCTTGAGCGTATCCAAAATGTCTGCATTCGGTTTATATTTGGGATACGCAAATATGACCATGTCTCCCACTTCCGGTCGCAGCTCAAGTGGCTCCCTATTCGCCTACGTCGTAACTCCCACGTTTTGTCACTTCTGTATTCCATTCTTTTTAACCCCGCAACTCCCCGCTATCTCAAAAACCGTTACAGCTATCTCCGTTCGGTTAGGTCCTCCCAGAATTTTCTTCTTTCTGTCCCGTCATCCTCGTCTAAATTCTATACTAATTCATTCACTTTCCAATCTGTTCGACTATGGAATTCTCTGCCTGCAGACGTAAGGTGCGCCCAGTCTCCTAATTCTTTCAAGAGACTCGTTAAACTTCACTTTTTATCTGCTCCGTAATACTTTTACCTGTTTCCTTTTCCCTATAGCTGGCATATTTACATATTTACATATATATATGTGTGTGTGTCGAAGAGGGAGAGGGGCTAATTGTGTGGGGCTATTGATAGCGGGTGGTGGGCATGGTACCTCGATGTATTACTTCACAGCCAAAATAGTAGGTAGGCTACCGCATGAAATAAATATTCAGACTTGTTAACCATACTAGTGCCTACTATATTTCAGTACTAAATAATCAAAACAACCAATCACTATTCCAAAATGATTTGATTTAAAATAAAAGATCACTTGAAATCGTTCAAATCTTTATTTTACAAAAGTAAGCTTCTAATGGCACATAAGAAATCAAAATAACACTTGGAAATAAACACTTAGCTAAACAGTTAAAGAACGTCAGAATCTATAAGCTTTCAGAATAATCCGTCAGGTATAAGCCTTCAGGAACGTAGCGAATTAGGCACGAGCTTGGCTAACGTCCGATTTCTAGCGCGGTCCGATCAAGAAGAAGGAAGCCAGTTCCAGCGGCGGAGCCAACCGCTCCCGCCTCCAATTCAAGTTGGTAAACTTGCCTGACCAGTCTACCAACATAACGACAAAAATGCCCACTCGTGCCTACGTTCACTCAAGATACACATCTTGACGTTCCAAAGCCTTCTACCTGTCATCTTAGTTCAACAATACGCCAATAGATGGTGGCGTTATTCACTACGCAACTTTATTATTTCGTTACAAGCAAATAATACGTAGCCAAACATTGCTAATCGACTTTATACAGGTGTTTAACTATGAACTGTAACACTGCAATACGTCCTTCTGGTGTCTCGCTCCGACATATATATATATGTGTGTGTGTGTGTGTGTGTGTATGTATATGTATCTTATCTTATTTTATTTTTATTTGTGTTATACTGTTTTGTATTGTGTTTTTCTGTGCTAAAATTCTTATATTGAATATGAAACACCTACTGACATGACATAAATTTATTAATTTCCGCTACCTAAAGGTTGTCTGGAAGAGATCGCTTGTTAGCGATAAGACCGCCTGTTGTTTAACCTCTTCTTCCTGTATTATCCGTATTGTTTTCTGTAATGAGGTGTGCAATAAAGAGTATTTGTATTGTATTGTATTGTAAGAATCTAAACGACACATTAATACACATTGGGTTTGTTTTAATTTTGAGTATACGATGGTATTTATTCATTCAGACAAGTGAAAATCACGATAACATGATGCAGATTCTAAGAAATGGAGTAAGGAGGGAGAAAACGGGAGTGTCACTGTAGTGTCAATCAGTGGCGTAGTTAGACGTGGGCGAAGTGGGCCGTCGCCCACGGCCTCGGGCCCCAAGAGGGACCTCGCGCGAGGCCCCTTCGGGCACAGTGAAAGAAAAGGGCCTCGCAGATGCGACTTAGCCCACGGTTAGATTAGTTCACGCAACGCCACTACTGTCAATTACAAGTGACAGCCTACGAACTGTGGCGTGGTCACGCGCTCACGTGGGCTGATACAAATGGATCGCCAATCCGCATGACCGTATGTCGTCATCCGCAAGAAGTTGCTCCGTGAATGCTGAAGAATATATACGACGCCGATGCGTTCACTGCGAGCGATACGTGGCTGTGGACGCCAACCTTAATTTTCACGAAGATAAAACTTATAGTATGCCGCGGCAACCGGACGTAAGTGTGTTAAATAAATGGGCGTCATAAAATATTGTCGCCATTCTTACCCAACTGGAATGAACTGCCTTCAGGAAACAGAAGATACCTTTTACTTCTTGACAATACCCTTGGTTCCTCACTTTCACAAGTTTCGTTTGTTATGCATCCGACACACTCAAGTAAAAAAACAATCACAACAATTTTCACACCAACATCCATGATTGGATTAGAAATTAACTTTAAGGAAATACATTTTCATTTTTACAGTAACTCGCTGGTTGTAAAATGTGACATAGACTGCCCCCTTCTTCCAGAGCTGAGCAAAGTGTATAAATGAGGCCCAAATTAACAAGTTTAGTGTCAACGCATTTACAGTTACTCTCGTGTTGAAATTCGAACTGTACCGCCATTAACACAGTGCATTGACCATTAGGAAGCCTTATTCCACTGAGATAAGGTATATCAGGGGTTAGTCACGTGTGTTGTGGTTAGTTACTTGGTTTGCAGACAAAAAAGGAAAAACACGACTCCGCCGCGTGGGTGGCGCAATGAATGAAACGCTCGGAATGTTGAATTGTATATATTGCAATACGAAATCAATATAATCATAACAAAAACAATATAAACTTCTAAATCTTCAACAGTCAAACTAAGATAGATGCGGTCTCGACGCTGTGTATCATGTAGAAATGACAATAATAACATTGGTACCTAGTTAGTTATTAAATACTTTGTTACATTCGAAATATTCGAATCATAGCTTTATCAATAGTAACTGTTACTTTTAATTTATCTTTATTACTTTTTTCTAATTATGTAACAATCACATACCCGTAGTAGTGAAATATTACGCTTAAACATTATGATATTTTACCTACAACATTTAAATTTAAGCATTTTAATTACGATTTTCAGTTTAGTTCGGTGTGTTTAAGAGTGGTTAAAAAACCCATATTTTTCTATCCTAAATAGTTGAGCAAATATTCACATTTACAAAATGTACAGAGGTAGATTAGGCTATTACTAATAGGCTAATACTGCAATCCGAATGGTAACTTGAACCTAAACTACCAAACTAACATAATCGTACATATGTTATCATCTATCACTATTTAACCCTTCTTTGGAGGATGGAACAGGTAGCTACACAGTACACATGAAAACATACGATCACTACAGGTGATGGTCCTTAAGTTACCCTTTAAATATGTACTTAAATTTTAAAATACGTAATAAGTTTTTTTATGTCAACCCATAAAAAAAACTTGGCTGCGCTTAGGTATTCTGATAATTATATTTCTTCTCTTCACTTTAAAAAATATTTTTTTTCTTTATTTTAGTAAAACATTTTTGATGTCAAACAATATAATAATCTTCCATGTCTTATCCGACAACGGCGACCCTTACAATTTTCTCTGATGAGCACGTATATGGCTCCAAAACCGAACTTCGTTTTAAATATCCGATCGCACTATGCACAATAAAGCTGCCATTGGTCATTATATGTGTATGCGTAAGAGGGCTTAGGTCGAGACTTCCATTGAATGCGTTTTTGGTCCAGGTGTTCAACAATGATATGTTAAATAATAGGTACAATGTAGCTCAGTTATCAGTTTTGTTGGCATAATTGTACATCACGTCTAAAAAATATATTTATACAATCTCCAATGAGAATCAATATTCCTTTTTCGATTTTGAAAGATGTTCGGTTGAAAACTTCGAGCACTCGAGCATGCAATAATGGGAGTCGAGGGTTTATTGAGGGGTAATTCAGATTCCATTCACATGCATCCATTACCACATGAATACCAGCAGCTAACTAAAAAAATATTAATTCAAATCGGCCTCTGTTCATCAATAGCCAAGTGTCGAAGAAAAAGTCTGATCTGATGTCGCGATATCATCACAGTCCGGATACAGCTCTGCGCAGGATTCGGTTGCGGAATGCGCTTTGTCGTACTCTTCCAAATCGAAGGAATCCTCGCCTTTTGGTAAACTGTAAACAAACATAACATACCCCTTATATATTTATCTATAGACAGCATTTGCATAATACCAGCCCAGCCCAAACATTGTAGTTAAGGGCCTTGATAGGACAATGTTTTTAGAAACATATTATATAGTGACCATGCGTGTTGGAGGGTCTGCCATCTAGTGGCTTAAATCTACATAGAAATTAAAGCTTGACATAATGCTTCGCGCCAATGAATAGGGGGCTTCTGCAGTGCTGCCGTCTACATTTCATGCACGCTCCCGTTAACGCTTATGCTTTGTTATGTTACCTTATTATTTCATCTGTCCTACCACAAATATCAGGCGTGACAGCTTTTGGAAAACTTATTGTAGGTACCTACCGTATTCTACATTATACAATTCAAACTATTTTTCAATGGCTGTTACAGCTGTTAGTCGTTGTTGATTTGATATTTTGCAAACTCTTACGGCCGTTAATCGAGCAACATGATATTTTTTGTATTGTTCTCGACTTGAATAAAACAAAGAAATGTAAACCATCTCTGAAAAGTAAAAATAGGTACACTTACGTAAAAACGGCTCTCATGATTTCTTCTAAGAACGATCCTTGGGGATCGTGCTGTGTTTGGCCAAAATGACACAAGGTTCTCAGCACACAGTCTTTTCCGCTGCTGCCAATGCTGAAACATAAATAAAATTGTATCTTATAATAAACTGGATATCTACTTAAGGGGCCCACTGATTATTAGTCCGGCGGACGACATCACCCTGTCAGTTAGAATAAAAAGTTGACAATTTCGAACAACTGACAGGCTCGTCCTGTGGCGGACTGATAATCAGTGGACTCCTTTAAGCTTGTATGGTCACTCTAGCAAAATCTTAGTATAACACTGCCGAAAAACACACTAATAAACATTTTTGGTACGAAGTAAGTCTAAGGTTATTGTTAATTCGTTAAATATAATTGGCTAAAGTCAGATATGATGAAGTAAACTTGATTAAGTTATTCCAAAATAAAAGGCCCGAAAGGGAAAGTTAGTTTTATTCTCACACAACACAACACAAGCCTTCTTGAGCTTACTGTGGGACTTAGTCAATCTGTGTAAGAATATCCTATAATATTTATTTATTTATTTATTCTTTATTGTCAGATTTGTTATTAAAAGAAAATATATTTTTGTTATATTTTTTTCATAACACAAATTGATGATAAATATGCGAATATCATTTGTAAATTTCAATTTAATGTCGTAAGAGAACGTACGCTTGATCCATGCATACATGTTACTAACTCCCATCAACACCTCTCAAATAATTCCAAAAAAATCTAACCAGACAAAACTTACGCCTGCAACACCGTCTCGATTTTCGGATAAAGCGAAGCGCGGGCGGTCCGGTGAAACTCTGCACTTCGCCCGTCCATGCTTTTCAGAAACCTCCGTTTGTGTTGCGAGGCGTGCATCAGTTTCCTGTCGGCATTTTTGCGGAGGCTTCGTTTCGCCATCGCTGGGTTTATGAGGGGCTTCCTGAAAGGTATTAGCTAAGTAAGCGGTTAGGCGCTTTGAAATTGGGGCGAACAACGGTGCTGAAATGGATTCCTAATTGATTTTAGTATAATTAATGCTTATTTTTCTTATATATTCGATGCAGTGATTCGCATTAAATTTTTCAAAAGTTTTAGACCCAGTAGTTTCGGAGATTGGACAGACACACAGACGCACGAGTGATCCTATAAGGGTTCCGTTTTTTCGTTTTGAAGTATGGAACCCTAAAAACTGCTTACCTATGGTACTGCTTCCCCCATAACACCTTTCCTTTATCATCAGTGAAGTATATCATCTTCGTGTCAACCCTTCGATGGAGGGGATCAGCCCTATGGTCATAAGGTGAGTAGGGATCCTGTGGCAACTCGTAAGCCAGCGCCGCCGTGTAGCCGAATTGAAAGATGTCGCCGATGTCGAAGATCGTTGGGAACGAAAGGCAGAACACTGGAATTAGAAAAAACATCATTAATTTAAAATAACGATTTTTTTTACTGTCTGTTAAAAACATAGGTACACGTGAGATATTTGCAATTTTTCGAACAAAAACTTTTTAGAGATCAGTTTATTGGGTATTTTTAACTGGGAATCGTTACGTAGCGCTTTTGATACTAACAATAAAAAAGTCCGCACTTTTCCTTTTCAGTTCGTCGCGTTTTGGTATGAACTTTTTTTGTTATTTGTACCTACATGTGTGACGTATTCGCAACTGAATTGTGTTTAAACAATAAAATCCGATCAAAAACATTACATGTAAAAAGGTGCAAGTCTCGCAACGCTTTTACTACAAAAAAGTTTTGAGATGTAATGTGAAACCAAGTCGGTTATTTTAATCAGTGCCAGGGGGTGTTAAAACCGTATCAATAAGATATCTTTAATTTGTAATATGTATAATGACTTACCCATCGCACGGCTGCATAATGTCAAAAGGATCATTGTCACCTATTAAAAATAATTCTAATTGAACATAACACTAGCGCTAATTGCAGTTTGAGCATTACACATATTTACGAGTACGGTACGAGTAAAGCATTATGTGCGATTGCCAAGTCATTATATGTATTACAAATTAAAGATATCTTATTGATACGGTTTTAACACTCCCTGGCACTGATTAAAATAACCGACTTGTTTTCACATTACATCTCAAAACTTTTTTGTAGTAAAAGCGTTGCGAGACTTGCACCTTTTTACATGTAATGTTTTTGATCGGATCTCATCTCTTTTTGTAGGCAGTCTTTCTTTTCAGGTACTTATACCCACACTATGTATACACATATCATAACTAAACATATCTTCATTCATACTCACATCGTACATCGTAGTGTACCTTTACTTTACCTACTATTTGTAGGAACTGCAACAGTAACTTTGTAATATCATATATTTATATGGGATTACAAACTTACTTATGCAGTTCTTAGATCTTTAAAAAGTGACTGATATTGCAATATTTTTAGGTTTTCCCTTTATGTGGCCATTAAACCCTAACTCTGTACCAAATTTCAGCTCTCTGAGTTTATGGGAAGTACTAGTCCTATTCTGATGATCATGAGTGAGTGAGTGAGTGTCATAAATGCGAAACTTTGCTTTCACTTAATTTCGGAACTAAATGACCTACAGACTTGAAATTTTGGATTTTAAGTATGTGATTATAGCTTACTGGATGACGAAAATTTCTGCGTTCTGGTCTTATGCAGAGGTTCTCAAATAGGGGCCTGAAAATGGAAATGGTTCCAGTAAAGCGTACCATCGTACGGCAGTGTTTGCTTCGCGCTCGACTTGGCGGGGGCACTGCCGTGCCCCCAGATATCCCTCTTTTTTATTGCTGATACAGCAAATCATTCTGACTGAGAATAAACCAATAAAAGTTGTGTGGACAAATTTGGAAGTCCCGCTATTATGACGTCACTGGAAAACGTTACTCGCCATGCGATAAACTGGTGATAAACAGCCATATTAGAACTTTAAGATACGTCAAATATTAGATATCTATTAGACATCACCAAGGTATGTCAGTGTCAAACAAGTGTCAAAAGTGACAATTCTTCAAACAAAATCGTCACTTTTGACACTCGTTTGACACTGACATATCTTGGTGATGTCTAATAGATATCTAGTTCAAAATCCGAATCGGGCCGAAAATTAGACACGATGCTGCTTTCATTTACTGTTAGGTATATGAATTCGCTAAGTAACAGTAACATCACAAATATGATGTCTAGAGTTTTCGCGCGTAAACTTCGATTTGGAATTGAAAAGCGTTCCTATGCATTTATATCAGAGCCCGTACCATGGGTCACTGACACTGTCAAAACTGACATTTACGCTATCGAGAACGTAATTTACTTTCTATATGTCACCGTATAATTGTAAACACTCGTCAGATTATAATCTCGCTAGTTACATTATAAACTGACGGTAGGGAGATTATAATCTAACCTAACCTACGTTAGATTATAAACTAACGGGTTCACAATCTTACGGTGACTACATCTCGTTTCCACTAATATGCGAGTACGAGCGAGATGTATAGAAAGTAAATTACGTTCTCGACGGCGTTTATGTCAGTGACAAACTGATGGTAGCCGTACAGGTATATATTTATCATCAGTCTGCTGTTTATTTCTACATTTAATCTTTTTAATGCCTTAAGTTTTTTTATAAACTGTTTAATTATAAGTTTTGTATTATTCATATACAACTTATAATTAAACAGTTTACAGGAATCCTCGCCAAACTGTGAAGTTTGATGGCAAGAGGCACTCACGCTCATTGTTTAAGAAAAGCAAAAGCAAAAAAACTATACCTCTTGTTCATTCAATAAAACAATGGAAACTTAGGAAGGTACACTCAAGATAATCAGTGCTGGAAAGTATTGGGTAATACGCAAATGTCACTCATACCTACTACTTTCAGTTAAGGGTTATTGTTACGAACTAACAAAATAAATATAAAATTATACGAAGCCTGCGCTGTGGATCTGAAGGTACCTATGCTGTTATTATTATGTTGGTTTAAATTATACTTGAAAGTACACTCTAATAGTACATTATTGTCGAGGTTCGGAAGTAGCTACTTGCAGGCTGAGGATTCGTTTTAAACGGACGACCTTCCAGCCGAGTCATATATAGTGCTTTTCTCAAAAATGGTGCAAGAAATAGAAATATTTTACAGAAGCAACGTTCTAATTTTCACAGAATAAAGTAAAACCATTAAAAAGATTTGCTTGCCGCCTTCAAAAAAAAAGACGTGTATTTTCTGCTGAAAATACGCCAACGTATTTGAGACACCTAAATAGTCGCGGTACCAACATTATAATATAATAAGTGCTGATCATCTGTTTGGCTGTTTAATGGACCTATGCCTTCATTTGATATGGCCATTTGATTTGGAACTCGTTAAATAATGGAATTTATATGCAACATTGCAGTCCCGAAATCGAGACTGCAATGTTTTTAACTTTTTAATTTTTTGAATGTCCATAAACTACGCACTTCGCGACCAAAAAATAGGTAAAAAATAAAAACCGGCAACGTCCACTTTGCCGTCCATTTTTGAGAAAAGGTAACTTTGACAGCCAAACGTACTTTATAACCCTTCTAAGCGTTGTCGGCGCTATTGTAGTATTCTTTGTTTTATTTTCTTATTTTAAGATGCGGTAATAAAGAGTATTGGAATTAATTATTTTGTGGCTCTAGTGATAGGAGGTACAAGTCACGCTCAGCTCGGGTGAAAAAGGGTATAAGTTCCATATAACACTTGTGGATCATTTAATTTAAAGTTGTCTCCTACACTTTTTTATTTAATTTGTGAATTTCTATGTTATTTCTACTCAGAATCACGAGCTCTTTCTATTGGAGAAAAAAAGTGTCCCAAAGTTTTTTTCCCATTCCGTTACCATTTTTCATAGACTTTGTATGGCGGTCACGGAATGTATGGAAATTTTGAGACACTTTTTTTCTCCTATTAGGATCTAAAGAGCTCATCATTCTGAGTAATAACATAAAAAATCCCAACTTTGGAAAAAAGTGTAGGGGACAACTTTAAATTAAGTATAATGGCCCTTGTACCCTTTTTCATCTCGTCGAGACTTTTTTTCACTGAAGTCTTTATTCATATATCAGAAGTAGATGACATAATTCAATTACGTACCAAGTTGCAACGAACTTCCTTCTGGATACACCAAAAACCGCTTTCTCCTCGACAGCACTTTCGATTCACTAAAGTTATCTACTTCTAATGCACTATAATTATAGCTTTCACTAACAACTGCACTGAATAACATACTTAGTAAAATATATATCGACGCCATGGTTACAGCTAAAACAGACACAAAAGTATAGGTTGAAAAAAGAAGTGAGTATAGAAGTAGCCGTGGTTGTCTCGAACGTAATGTCACGATACGCAAACATGAATGACCGTTACGTGCTATCTACAGGATGGTTGTATTTGGAAATAATGTAATAGCAAGTAGCCATAAGTATTCGGGATAACGTACCCATTTTACTGTGTAAAATTAAATTTTGCATCATCAGAAATGATGAAAACTTGTAAATTGCTTTATTTTATGTCTAAAAATCATTTAGGAAACGGTAAATTGATTACTGCATGGTACCTGTGTATGACAGGTTCTTGATTTTCAGGTATTATAATTAAAAAACCTGCCAAGTGCGTGTCGGACCACGCATAATGGAGGCCTTCCGTACCTACATAAAATACAAAAAGCTGTACAAGCAAATGAGCGTAACTTCGCGGCACTTATTACGATTGGCGCTATTTTCTATACCGGAAACATTAACGTCAAATGACGTATTGACGTATGTACGTCACACTTTGCGGTTTTCATTAGCAATCATTTTTATTTTTCACAGGTACGAATTTGTCTTTTTTTATCACCTCGGCTGGGTGACCTGTGGTGGGACGAGGCGAGGCGGCGATCACAAATCAGTGTATATTGAGCAAGATTCAGGCCAATTCGATCGTACACTGACATCACAATATCTAAATGATGTCATTTACTTATCGCGCGTTTCGCTCGTACTTGTCCGCACATGTATTGGCGCAAGCGAGACGCACGATGATGATGAAGCATTTCTTCATTATTGACCTCTTGCGCAGTGACAAATCAGCAATCGTTCGTAAGTTGAAACTTCTTTCGTAATAATGGTAATTGTTGTGATCTTATTAGCTAGTTTATTTCGACGTAAATAATATATGGAGGAGACAATAAGAGTTACATAAAAAATATATATAGGTATTGTAAGGGTAAAAACACCAGAGCACCATTTTAAACAATATTTATTAGGGAATCACAATAATAATCAGAGTTTTGGACTTAGGTAATACGCGACGCCGATCACGCGCAAAAACCGATCTCTAGATGACAGCCGTCATAATGCTGCTCCATTCCCGGCTCTCGTAGTGATGTCAAGACCGCTGTTTTACGATGCCGCCTTTTAGCTCGGCCATCGCCTGACCCGACCAGCGCCCCGCAGGTCACTGTCATCAGTGCAGCCATTGAAGTCTGCCACAGCCAACGCAGTCGCAGCAAGCTGGGTCTTCACCAGGTGGATGTAGCCTCCACCAGTTCAATATTCTGCGAATTGAACAAGCACCTTTTACGCTCAGCCGATATACAAGCCTTGGTCCGTTTGAATAATTCGACTCGAGTTCCGTTGAAACGGTCTATTTCGTTATTGTCAACTTACACCAAGATATTTAGTTCTATTTCAGTCGAATTGGAGTAAGGGCTTAAGCCGACTGAACCAAATGTAAGAAAGCGTGACCAGGCTAGGTACCAAATAATCCGTGGTATGAGAGGTGTTAGGATATGCAAGTCTGCTCAGCACTTGCTTGAAATACACAAAAGGCTTAATTCACGTGCATATGACACCAAGAGGATATAAATACCAATTAATTAATTATGCAAAATAATAAAATATTGCGATGAGCGTGACATCTAGCGGCAGGTAGATAAACCACCCCCTTTTTTTGTAACACCATCTAACATAAATTATTTTCTTGTGAATAACGTCATATAACCTTGAAGGATTTATTAGATTTTGATAAATTTCTAGCATGCATATACCCATGCAGCTAACCCAAACCTTCCATTGAGCGGTGCGTTCATACTGACCGCTTAACGTAACAATGACTATTTGTGTCGTTTTAAAAGCAAAGACTTGGAACAAACTCACAATTGGCTTCTCCGTTGTAGGATGTAAGACTCCCTCGCATGCGCGCACAAAAATGCGTACAACTCGTGAGAGGCTAACATGGGACACGTCTCATGCATGTGCGGAGCTGCCTAGGCTAGGACACCACTGCCCTTGTAGGCGCAACGACCGTAGAAGTCAGCCCTTCACGATAAGGTTGTCACGGAGCCCAGTGCACGCACTCGCTCCAACTGGGTATTTCGAACAGGCACTCCCTCCAACTCTACTGGATCCGGTACTTCGCCAGCGATCCCTAGAAGGTATAAGTGCAAGCAACCCTTTCAAGGTAACCTTGAGATCATCAGTCTTAAGGTCATTAAAATATCCTTTTGTAAACAAGGTCTCAAGCCAACCTCTCAAGGTCAACAACAAATAGTACGATACGATATAGATAAAACATTTATCGGTAGTAGAATAATGGTCCTCTTAAGGATAATATCATATCGCATGCAATGGTCCGCCTCTTAAAGCCTGCACTGCAGATACCAGGAACAAACTAGCCTGTTAAAGATAGTCTTGTATCACATGCAATGGTCCGCCTCTTAAGGCCTGCACTGCAGATATACCAGTAACAAAATTAGCCTATTAAGGATAATCTAAGCTCACATGCAACGGTCCGCCTTTTAAGGCCTGCATTGCAGCAAATACCAGTAACAACCATCCTCTTAAGGATAGTCTTATATCACATGCAATGGTCCACCTCTTAAGGCCTACACTGCAAATACCAGTAACAACCATCCTCTTAAGGAAAGTCTTATATCACATGCTATGGTCCGCCTCTTAAGGCCTACACCGCAAATACCAGTAACATCCATCCTATTAAGGATGTCTTATATCACATGCAATGGTCCGCCTCTTAAGGCCTACACCGCAAATACCAGTAACAACCATCCCCTGAAGGATAGTCTTATATCACATGCAATGGTCCGCTTCTTAAAGCCTACACTGCAAATATCAGCAACAACCACCCTCTCAAGGATAGTGACAAGCAACAGGCCGCTCCTTAAAGCCTCTGTTGCGATTACCGGCGCCAGGAAGTAGCCTATTAAGGATAGCATCCCTTGCCAAGACTAAAGTAACAGCCCTTCTTAAAGAGCACATAATAATTAAAGCTCTATAGCAGACATTGAAGAGAGTAAGTAATATAAATAAAATAATCACTCAGTTCTCAATCCGAGTGTCTAATAAAATTAATCAAGCACAATGTGTTTATTTTAGTCGGCAAACCCGTTAACAAAACACATAAGTATGACAACAGTAACCCAGTTCTAAATCTGGGATAAAACAAAATCACAACTCGATTCCAAACTCGAGAGTAAGTAATATAAATAAAATAATCACTCAGTTCTCAATCCGAGTGTCTAATAAAATTAATCAAGCACAATGTGTTTATTTTAGTCGCCAAACCTGTTAACAAAACACATAAGTATGACAACAGTACCCCAGTTCTAAATCTGGGATAAAACAAAATCACAACTCGATTCCAAACTCGAGAGTAAGTAATATAAATAAAATAATCACTCAGTTCTCAATCCGAGTGTCTAATAAAATTAATCAAGCACAATGTGTTTATTTTAGTCGGCAAACCTGTTAACAAAACACATAAGTATGACAACAGTAACCCAGTTCTAAATCTGGGATAAACAAAATCACAACTCGATTCCAAACTCGAGAGTAAGTAATATAAATAAAATAATCACTCAGTTCTCAATCCGAGTGTCTAATAAAATTAATCAAGCACAATGTGTTTATTTTAGTCGGCAAACCTGTTAACAAAACACATAAGTATGACAACAGTAACCCAGTTCTAAATCTGGAATAAAACAAAATCACAACTCGATTCCAAACTCGAGAGTAAGTAATATAAATAAAATAACACTCAGTTCTCAATCCGAGTGTCTAATAAAATTAATCAAGCACAATGTGTTTATTTTAGTCGGCAAACCTGTTAACAAAACACATAAGTATGAAAACAGTAACCCAGTTCTAAATCTGGGATATGACAAAATCACAACTCGATTCCAAACTCGAGAGTAAGTAATATAAGTAAAATAATCACTCAGTTCACAATCCGAGTGTCTAATAAAATTATATCTCAGTTCCTAATCTGAGAATATACTCGTAGTCAGTTCTTAATCTGAAAACGGTACCTGAAATAACAGCATTTGCCTTTAACATGGAAAATATAAAATAATAAGCAGTTGCTACTATGCAACCAATTGTAAATGATCATGTGCAACTTGGCTTGCCTCTTCCGTGCCCCTAAATAAAGGCAACGCTCTTACTATACCAACATTGAACTACAGTAGAGCCTGAACAGAAGTTCATGTTATCGAGGTTCCTCTCTTACCCAGGTTCGCCTTATCGAGGTTTCACAAATTGTATTTTTCAACCATCATGAAGTGTATATTGATAATGATCAATCAGTCAAATCATGGCACATATGCTTAAACCATAAAGCTTCCAATCCCAAGACACACATGGTTGATTTTCTGCAGCTGTGCATGTGCATTTTATGTATAGATAACTCAACACATCATCATCCAGGTTAAATTATACCTGCACAAAACTAAATAATTTTGTTAAATGCCATGCAAGCACACATTGTAAGGTAAATGAGTTCATAACATAATAAACCACAATTTATGCATTTTTCAAAACAATGAAATACATACTTAGTGAACCCACAAAATTTGTGAAACATATTATTATTTATAACTTCTGATTTATGAAACCCAGAAGTAATAAAAGTGTACTGTTTATTAATGCAAACGGTACCATAACACACTACAAGTTCAGACGAAAACCGTCAATAACTTCAAACAGTAGCTCATGACATGATATTCTTCGGTCAATGTTCATTAGCAGTGAATGGGTTAAAATAGTTATTTGGAAAGCTTTAACCAAGCTATTTACCTTCGTTTAATATTCATCCATTTAACACTTAACTGACCGGTACGTTTAGAGTCCAGTAGCACTTGTATGTAAAGACATGTATATCATATAGACCGTCAATATTCATATTGACTCCTGAAAGTATTCACCTCGCTTACCATTAGCAACAACCTGCTTTACCAGTGTCATACTCAGCTCAGTAAGTATCTAGTTCAATATGTTCATCTCTTTGACAAGATTAAACCTTGGAAACACCTATAATCATACTTCATCGGTGCAAGTATTATAAAACTATGGTCAAAACTTCACCAGCAATAAAGTTTTGTTATAAGGAAATGCATCTGAAACATACTGTTAGAACACAAATGATTATCATTGTCAATAACTCAAACACTTGACAATGTCATGCCAATAACTTTCATTAGTTTGGTAAGTCTGTTTAAATATATGTCTTTTGTTCATTTTATAACATGACATTTTGTGAAAAATATTTGCAATGCAAACTTAAACCAACATCCCAATGAACAAAACAACAACCACAACATACTATAAGCTGTATGCAATTAATTTGTATAAACATTCATAACATTTTTCATACATAGAACCAATCAATAATATGTACAGACAGAAATTTTCTCAACATGTCAAATGATTTACTGCTTTATTTATCAGTATGTCTGCAGCTTAATGTTAATTGCAAAGATGCAGGAGGTTATATGTGATATGAACTGTCTTTTAAAATATTCAGTCCGAGGAGGCTCCGGAAACATGGAGCGACTACTTTTGTCACAGACAATACTAACCAGCTACAAATAACTGTCACCTTTCGCTTATTCACAAAGCGCACTTTACCAACCCACAGTCAATGTAACACATACTAACCGTTAGTATACATGTACAACATGAACAAGCATTTTATTTCTAAATAAATACCTCATTCTCCATGACATCAGAGATTAAGTATCAACATATTTTCTCCATATAATGAATTAGTTGAACACTTGGACATATTATACCTGGCATCCATAACCAACTAACTTTGAAATATTATCCATGTCCATTTGGGTTCATTATAGAGGCCTGACCCGATAGTCACTCTAGTGCGTTCAACGACGGTATGGTCGTTCAATTCAAGAATCATTGCTGTCAAATTTCTGGAAATTACACAAACCAAAAACACACCAACAAAGCATTATTTCAGTTGCAATAAGCATGTGTAATATCACACACACACACATATGAAACAACAAGTAATTTCTCCTCATTGTCGTTGTAACCAATATTCCAGTGTTTTTGAAAACTTGTAATCTATTTTAATTTGACTGAAAGGATAAAGTATTAAATAGCACTCATTGTTAATCATGAAAGCATAATACCAACATACATATAGTATCAATCAAGGCTAAGTTTACATTACCAAACTTGTTTTGTATGCTTTTTACTTGAATGTAAATTTCACCACGACACAAACTTTAGAAAATGATCATAGCATTTTGTTAATATGTCATGTAGACATACTTAATCACATTATGTTATGTATCTGAAAGCACATAGATTACAAAAATAACACAACATATAAGTGAGGCAGTGAATATTTACCACTATGGCCCCGGAGGGCCCGGAGCATTGTTAGGTGTTGGATCAACACAGACTTCTTACCTGAGTTAACTTTTACCTGAGTTACTCTGTAATCCCAAGGATTTATTTTATTCATACCAATATCAAAATTCAAGAGTACCTAATGGTATCTGTCAGCTTATATCTTGTGATCTTCTGCTGTGAATATTGTAATATACATACATGCCAGCAGCCTTATTACACTGTCAATATGTATTATTTTTGACAGTCATGATCATTGATGTACATAAACTGAAATAGGTATCTGAAATCAAACACAAAACACACAAAACACACGGCAAAGGTACGATACGCCAGCCAATAGCCGGCACAGGTTAGTTTTGTAGGCTATTCTTGTAGGTATGATTTTGACACCAATCTTGGACTTTGTATATTTAAGTCCCTAACTGATGAGTGGTGTTGGTGCATTTACTCATTACAATCAGATTAACGATCAGAACAATGAAACAAGGAAGGACTACGCGCGGTAAATTTCGTAATGTCAATTTCGACAAATTATATCGTAGTAGGCGGGAATCCACTATCGCACTTCTGAAGCTGTAAGGGTAAAAACACCAGAGCACCATTTTAAACAATATTTATTAGGGAATCACAATAATAATCAGAGTTTTGGACTTAGGTAATACGCGACGCCGATCACGCGCAAAAACCGATCTCTAGATGACAGCCGTCATAATGCTGCTCCATTCCCGGCTCTCGTAGTGATGTCAAGACCGCTGTTTTACGATGCCGCCTTTTAGTATACAAATTTTTTTGAGGGATCTTTACTCTTCAGTATAATTTTCAGTACAGGATTCCTGCTCCGTCTTCGCATTTAAACGCTTTGATACGTCGTCTCGTACCTCTAACTAGTTTATTCTTACTTAGTTAATAATTTTCCTTAGTTTCTAACAAAATTTGTACGTTGAGACAGCATCCGGAGCGATCTGAAGATGACTAATGTTGAGCGAGCTCAAGCAGACCATTTGTCAACGTCGCGCGTTCCTCCTTTTTAGTTATCTATTGTAATTTCCCCGGGTTAGTTGTCTTGATAAACTTCATTGTTTTAATAACAGCTACTGCAATTTTTGGGAAAACTTGATAGTATTTTAGTCCGCTGAATTCGTACAAATGTGTAAAATATCTGCAACATCAGAGAAAATACTAACATTAGGTATGTAATAAGATTTGGAGGCTCATAAAGTGTCAAAATGATGTTAAATATTATGAAATAAGTGTTTGTGTCGGAGACTGTTAAACTTACGTTACTGAAAATATTATTATAACTACTCGTAGTAAGTACATACCTACGTATCAAATTACTATATAAATACAGTATTATATTACAGAGAGGTAATAGTCTCTACGGTTAATTCATTAAGGTTGGTTATGTACCTAAAAGGTGTAAAATTGAAATTAAATTACCTTTGTTTGGATATTATTATTTCGTGAGATTATTTTGTTAGTTTGAACCTGGAAATAAAATCGTTAATATTTTTTAAATAACAGATTACTCTGATATTTCAATGCCGACAACAAAAACTTTAAATTTTCTACCATATTTGTCTAAGTCAACATGTACCGCGGAATCCTTCAAAAATCTAGCGTAGGATTAACTCGGACTTAATCCCCCTGTAATCTCCGGCCAGTTTACAAGCACGATTTGGCCGCGTAATCCGGCTGTCAATAAGGTCGCGGTCAAGTTCCCAAAAATTGTGTTTTAAGCGGTGGTCTGAACACGTGTACCAAGCCTGATCGTAAGCTGTGGACGTTTCTAGCCCTGGTACATAATAGTATCGAAAGCGCATTGCTAGCCCTGTAAGTTTAGTTCTTAACCTCCTGAGACCCCAAAGCATTATTTTGTTTTTGAATTTGAAACCCTTAGTTACCCAATTTATTTACTTATCGTATGGCTTGGTTACATGTCACTGGATACCCAATGAAGGTTCAAAATATTTTTTGGAAAATGTATAAAAAATTGTACGCAGGGTCCTAGGAGATGGTTTTCGTCAAAGTTATGATGATTTCGCTAATGTAAAAAGTGTTATACTTGAGCATGCTTTGTTCGATTGATGCTACTAAGAGCTTAAAGTAAAGGCTGGTTTAAAAAAAGCGAAGATGGACTTTTTTACGGATTGGATTTTACTAAAGTAGGTATGTTTAAATACGTTTTATGATTCATTCTTCATTTGCACACTTCCACGTCAGTTCACTTGATAATAAGCTATCAGGGTCAAACACAAAACTGTGTTCGCGTCTTTCCTGTACCATACCCAAAAGTTAAGGGCTATAAAGGTTAATTTTCTTATTGAGCCCTTCACACGAAAACACAGTTACGTGTTTGACCCGTTAATATTTTTATTTAGAAATTTAATTCAGGCAACAAGGCCCATATTACAAATACCTTACAGACTAACATACATATGTATTTTATAAACTTAAAACTAAACACTAGTTATTTAGTCGATAAAACGGCGTGGCTCCGTTGCATCGAAACACATTAAAACCATATTATTACACTTCGAAAGACATTGATGAGCAAAAAACAAAAAAAAACTCGAGACGACTTCATCATTTGAAGTTCAACCGGAAATTCTAACCCTGTAAGTTACGTGAATTCATTGCGTTGTAATTACCTATTTTGTTAAAATAATATGCTTTACGACAAAATAAATTGTGTTGTTAGGTTAACAGCCATATTCGAACTTTAAGATACGTCAAATAATAGATATGGATACGATATGGATCGGATATGTCAGTGTCAAACAAGTGTCATAAGTGACGTTTCACCAAACAAAAAACGTCACTTTTGGACACTTATTTGACACTGACATCCGATATATCGTTTTATTCGAATATGGCTGTAGGGCACAACAAACATGTATTTACATCTTTGGGTATCTCTGCACTATATAACGATTGTTTTATGGGTATTACCTACTTGTTACTTTATACGTACAGTATATTGACAATTAATATTACGTTGAAACAATAATAATTATAACTATTATAATTATAATGTTACGTAGCTATTCCTGCCCCAGATTCGAGTTAGCTTAAGTAAGTACCGTTACGTTACACTTATTCCGTGTGGTTTTCGGTCGGTTTGCATTACTTTTTATCAGGTTTACACGAAGACATTTTTGACCCACTGAGACAGTTGGTTAAGAATAAGGGACTGAGCTGGACAGTCAAATGGTTACGATGAAAATGTACCAAATTGTTATATTAACTTATGTAGTTTTAATAGCGTTTGTGTTGATTGGTACCGGTGATGCGAATAGTGAAAGAAGCCAGAGAGTGAAGAGATATTTAAGCTTTGACAATGTTTCTCATTTTTTCGTGAGTACCTTTTTTGCCACTTACGCAAAACTAGAATTGTTCTTACACAAACAATTTGTTGTAATATCAGCTTCATAGCTTTCTATCATCTTCATAGCTTTCTCAGCATTTTCAGGAGTAAGTATAAGAAAAATAGCATTTGGTAAGCTACATTTTCGTGGAATGCTTCTTATATGAACGAGGTCATGCAAGTCCAATTATTAGTCATGAAGTTATAAAAATAAATAAATTAGACTATTTTTCCATTCCAGTACCGTATGAACTTCAAAGCCAACATGGTGCCTTGGAACCAAATATACGCCTACGCGCTGGGGTTCCGTATGAACTGGGACGAGCCCCCCGACTCCTTTCACCCCTACCACCACCTGCATCGGAGATCTGTGTACGACAATCTGGAAACACTGCTGGACAGGTTAGTTCTGGACACTGTACGTTCCCGGCAGTAATGCAGTCGGCAGCAGCATTGCAGCGCGGCATTACTACCGTCGCATTGCTGTTTCAGATGTCAAAATCGATGTTACTGCCCGAATATTTGACTTTTGCGGCAGCAATGCTGCAGTGCTGCAGCATTAATTAAATGCTGATGCAGCGTGAATTACTAACTCACGCATGCAGGTTTCCTTTTCCTTCACCGAAAATCTAGAAAAAGGATATTCCCTGTATAGGTTCCAAAAAATTCATTGGTACGAGCCAGGATTTTAACCCGCAACCTCCGGATTGAAATTCGGACGTCATACCCACTCGGCCACCAACGCTTCCCATCATTGCGCATCATACTATGCTTTATAAATATGACCTCATTTCCAGAAACGGCCTCAACGGGTACCACTGCGTACGACGCGCGGTCTGCGAGACGCAAATGCTCCTAAGGCCTACGGGGGTGTACTACAACATACTTAAAATGGTGTTCCGGTACGTATATACAAAGCGTCAGTCAGAAACGGAGTAATTAGGCTCGCCATAGACGGACCGATCTTGTAGCTCCGACTGCCTCAAGGGGTTCGTCTATGGCGGGCCTTTTTTGCAACAAAAGAGTAAAGTTGGTACTGGTTTCAAGTGCTAATTACGAGTCAAGCAGGCCAATTTCAACTTACGTTGTATCAAAATGATGTATTTTGGGTATCATTGGCCTGTGCGTCTCGCTCGCGCCAATACATGTACAAACAAGTGCAAGTGAAATGCTCGCGCGAAAGATAACAAATACATCATTTGGATATCAACTTTTTTTACAGGAAGCAGTCATCGGCTACTGAAAAATGGCATAACGTGACTGAAGAGGGATGTCAACAGTCAATCTCCAAATGCCCCTTTAGTATGCTCGAAGTGTCAACTTACACTGACTTATGAAAATGAGATCTGACATTCAAAATAAAGGTTCCATTCGGATGGCGACTTCAGCAGCGTTGACGCGGACTGTGGCACTGTCAATCTCCTTGATAAAATAAAAAATTTGACGGGTCGTACTAATTGCGACAATATCAACAGTGCGATAACAACGGCAAGAACATCAACGCATTATCAAGGACATTAAAGGTGTCATTGAAGGTGCTGCTGCCGCCGCTGTATCTTTCAATTTCCTTGATAAAATGAGTGACGTATTGAACGTCATAATTGCGGCGGCTAACGTCACTAATTTTATCAAGGAAATTGACAGTAATGCAGCTGCAGTTAGGACCTTTAAGGTGACAGTCCATTTCCAACTGCACTACTGTTAATTTTACTATGGAAATTGACAGTAACAGCGACGACGTGTTCAGTACCAGTAGTGTAGCTGCGGTCAGAAATGGAATGTTACCCTAAGGGTGGAATCACATCTGTCAGCATCGAGCCGCATTTTATATATGAGAAATCGCTCGTTAGTATGAAGATGCGTACGCATCGGAAAGCTGAAAGCATGCGTACGCATCTTCATACTAACGAGCAATTTCTCAGATATAAAATGCGGCTCGATGCTGACAGATGTGATTCCACCCTAATAGTGACATCGATTGCCTTAACGTTGCTAAAACGCTTTAGAAGACGTTATGGAGAAAAAACCTTTAAGCAGCAGGCGATAATGTTTCAATTGTAAAAAAATATGCACTGGAGTATATAAATCATTCCTTAAAAGTGGTAAGATTGTTTCATTTCATTTAGAGTGCTGCAGCAATAATAAGTTCTGGAATTTAACTAGCATTTCTGACGGTCTTTATCTAAATATCAGTAAAGATCACTTACAGGATACATACAGGTGACAAAATTGACAATTGAAAAACGTTGTAATACATGAAAGTTTGATGATAATTATTTATTTTTAATTTTACATTATATATTACATAGAGTAAAAAACCTCTCAGCTGCCCTCACTGACTAATTTTACTTTACTAGGACTAGGTACATATAACTTTGTCCATGTTGTAACCCACAGAGGCAGAGTAACACTACATATTATAGTTTGAAACGTAGAGCTTGCAATAGTACACAGTTCCTTTCTAATTAGTACTCGAGAGTGAGTAATGACGCTCGCAGTAACGAGGCTAGCGTCGTTTGTTATGGCGTTTTTGTTCTGATATAGAATAATTCGTGTCAGCATCAGAAAAGGGAGTACAAATAACTTTGCTTGGCATTTGTTTCGGAGCCTAGTTCAGCTTATTAGTCTACGGTAATAAATGTATTATGTGTTTGAAGGTCACATTATGATTGCAAAAGGAATGCTGCTAAGCATTGCAAGGGTCTACCGCGAAAACAGAAATTCGCAAATTGCGGGGATATTTCTCTTTTACTGCAATGAAGGCGTAATTTGCGAACATCGATTTTCGCGGTTATATCCCAGGAAGCAGCATGCTGTAAGAAACGGGTGACGTCACTGTAAACCTTGATTAATTGTGAATCAATGACATAATCTCTAAAACAGTCGCTTTAAATAAACCATTGATGATAGGAAATTAAAACAATATTTAAAAAATATATGAATAAAAGCTTTAATTTAATAATTGTGAAATTTAAAGTAATAATGTATGTGTAAATACTGTAAATATTCAAGTTATATTTGTGTGTAAAATAGGGCCTAGGGCCTTTTGTTCTGCATAAGTATACCATTTCCAAGTTTCACATGCCAAATGGCAGAATATGGTATATAAGTGCATGCGCTGTATATGTATTCAAGTGAATAAATCATTCATTCATTCATTTTAACGATTTCTACGCGTACTGCGATCGCAAGCAGAAACTTCACAGTTACAATGTAATCCGTGTGAACACATCCAAATTCCATTGATAATGACAGCCAGACGCCTTAAGCGTAAAATATGTCTGCCAGTCCGCCCGGGGTAGTAAATCGGCGGAATCGCTTGCGATTGCTCGGGTCCTCTGGGCACCATCCATTGTCTCACACATATCTTATGAGAATGGGTGGAGCTTAATTGTTTTACTGTAGTAGTGAATATAATCCTATTACTTGTGTTATGTTTGGATATTGTTTGCTTAGTTAAGCAAATATGACTGAAATAATTTAAGTATTGTGTTTTATTTTTCAATTCTCGTGCTCGTAAAGTTTTTTGCAACCTACATACGACGTAGGTTGCAAAAAATAGCTTAACTAAAGTACATACATCAGTTGAGACCATTATAGCATAGAGTTCATAGCCATAGCAACATAGCAGTAGAGTCCAAAACCTGCCATAAAAATAACGGACAGGATGGTACGAACCGCGCGTAGTCGCCCCAGGTCCTCGTATCTACTAATATTTATATATGTATAGTCTTGAATTTAAACACCTTTAAATACTCTTAATTATGTAGCATTCCTCTATAAATTTCTCAAAATGTGTAAGTGTAGCATTAATGTCATTTTATTTTCGACCAATATAGGTCCTCGCTTCACTCAGGAGCTCGGGACCGATAAGTTGTACATACTAGTACCTAGAATAAGACTAAATATTCTAAAGGTGATGTTCGGATCTCAACTGCAGCTTTATTGCGGCCGCAAACGTCGCTCTTTTTATCAAGGACATTGTCGGATACAGCGCTGCAACGACGAGCGACGCTGCAACTGCAGTAAACATCCGAACGCCACCTTAACTGCACATTTATATTAACTGTAACTATAGCAAATAACGAATATTTCGAGTTGAACAACCAAACAAATGCCAATTAAATGAATCAACGAACATTTATGATTCAAAATAAAATACCAGGATGCAATAATTGCATTATGCAGCAACAACTGTTACTCCATTACCAGGCAGAAAATTGAATTGTCAATGTAATTGTATTTCACACTAATTTACAATTCGTGCCACTGATTGTAATATTTATTGATTTCTGGTGCGTACAGCGATTGGTTTAATATTTTTGTTTAATCAAATTGTTGGTCGTAATAATAATGAGACAATTTGGTTCACGGTAAACGCCGTGTGGGACGTCCATCAGACAGTACCCCCTTTGGGTTGGTAATAACTTATTAATGATCGGCTACTGTGTGGTCGAAGGCTTTGCAAGTTGCCTCCTACATCATAAAAAAACACGTGGAATCTTTTCATCACTTCCTACTTTAAAAAACTTATGCTACGCTGGAAACTACATGTAGGTACCTTATCCTTTCCGTTTTAATGTAGTCGGATAAAAAAGTTGATAATAAACCTCATCGATCGTCAAAATCTTTTTCTCTGCCTTCTATATGTATCAGAAAGTATCTATAATCATATTTTGAAAAGACGACCCAATAACTCATACTGTAGGGTTGATTAAGACTTGTTTTCCTTATTTTCATATTGCTTGTAAGATTATTGAGACAATATCTCTTAGAAGTTGTCTAACTTGAACTATCTATTCTGTAATAACATTTATGAATTTTATGATTTAGTCTTATTTTTTTACAAATAAACTTACAAATTAATGGCATCGATGGTTTTCTAAAATACATAAAAACTAATCTTAAAATAAACGAAATACTTCTATGATTTATTACGACTCGGAAGTTCATCTCATGCGTATAAAAGCGCAAGCGCTCGCATCATAATAATTTAACCAATTTTAAATAACCAATTAAAAACCAATTTTTTTTTGATGTGATGACAGCTCCTATTAGTTTCATGGGCGTAACAGTACGAGTACAGTACATCCGGATGATTATAAAACTTTCTTCTCTCAGAATGAGCTGTAGTACTAAAAGACTCCCGGCTCTAAGAAAAACCGTTCATGTTCAACATTACTACTCATCCCTCAACTGTGAGATGAACTCCAAGATCCCCTGACCCTCAGGACAGCCACCATAAATGTAGGAACAGCTGAACATCTGCCGTCCGGCCACTGCAGCGTCCACGTACGGCGCCATGGCCTCCTTCAGGTCTTCATCCAGTTCTTCGAAAGGAGATTTGCCGTAGTCTGGCCTGGAAAAAAAACGTTTGAGGTTTTTTAAATGAGTTCGTTAAGTCCCTGACATACCATGTCAGATAAAACTCTACAGTCGAACCACGCCAACTTTCATGCCAGGTGCATAATTCTTGGGATTGCGCAAACTCGGATTACTCATATTTAAGACCAATTGAAGATATTAAATGATTTCCAGCTTGCTGGAAATTAATTCCCACTTCACAAAACGCTTTTTTGAAGTGAAAACTTCTTTAGCGGCGCTGTGAACTTTTTGTGATGGGGAAAAAATGTTAAACTCGTAACAGGTGTCACGTGACTGTAAGACGTAAGACGGACACGTGACCAGATCGAAAAACTGTTACTTCAATGTCGTTGAGTTTTTCTTTATTGATTTAAATGCCAACTAGTGAGTTTCGCTCTAACTGGTATTAATATAACTCGAGTACTAACAGTGATGTGCTTAGGGGTTTCAAGTAATGCTACGAAATAACGCTAGATGGCGTTAACCTCAATTATACCTCGTGCTGCAGACATTTTGCAATAGTGATTGAGTTTTCACTTCTGCCGGCACTCCCTGAGTGCAACCCGTTGTTTTTTTTAAATCTAATTTGATTGGCCTATCATCCGACCTGTAATTGGTTTTAAAATAGTATCACTTACGTTAATAACACGTGTAAGAGCTCCCCGACGAAGCCCTCTTCTTCTACAGGGAACTGCGCCGCTTCGCAAATCGCACGCAGAACGCATTCTCGGCCGTTCAGACCCTTCCTGTCGGAATATGAATATAAATAAGTAGTAAGTAGTCTAAAGTAGTCTTAGAGAAAAAACAGATAAATTGCACAAATTTCATACTTTTTATTTTATTTTACTCTAAACTTAATATTGCTTACACTCCAAAATCTAGCTTTTAACGAAACTTAAATTTTTTTATTCGGGACAACAGTCACTTCATATTTTTCTTAATTATGATGTCCTAGCCATCTAAAAGAAATTCTAATCCCATGGCAAATTAGGATAAATTATGTCAACTTTTTCCAAGTTGAGTGGCATTAAAACTTAAATCAGATGTATAAGTTACAATACCATAGAATAGTTACCTAGTTCTGTTTTTACTCTTCTGACCCCGTACCTATTTTTATAATTAGTAATATATGAATGCTTACGAGTCCATCATCTCAGCCACAGATCTATAAAACACAATTCTCTCATCCTTCCTCCCCGCGACGTCGGCGTCTCTCTGCTCCCTCGCCACCGTGTTGATGACGTAGTACTGCGACAGCTGCGTGATGTTCGTGAACTGCACGTACTGGTACTGGAAGTTGAAGAGGAAGATGAGGGGCACCTTGTCGTCGTTCTTTATTGGTGCTGTGAAGCCGGTAATGAGCTGGAATGCGAAATGTGAACATATTGTGAAATCCATGAATCATACTGGGTGAGTTTGGGGCCGTGATCCTGAATGTCATAAATTGTGTTAAGATGGGCATATTGTAATATTAAACAAATTCTCCGTGGGACTTTCACCAAAATCGCGAAAAAAAAGACCAAAAAATCTAATGAACACCTTGATTTAAGGGCCAGACGAAATATATGAGGGGTACAATTTTTCACGATATTAATACTTGTTCAATATGACCAACGTCCCCAAAATCACCAAGTATAAGGAAAAAGTGTCAGACGCCTCTTCCTGGCCCGGACCACTAAAGCGTGAGTTGTCCTATAGGAAGACAAGAATTATTCTTAGAAACAGTGGCTTACCTTATAAGTTGCTCCATACGGGTAGACTAAAGGTAATGCGTTGATTTGCCGTTTTGCTCTAAAATCTAGTTCCTTTAGGTTTTCTTCTGAACTTGCATTTGCAAGAGTCCAATGTAGACAAAACAACAAGATACAAACCCTGAAATTAATAAATAAATATATTATTTTTCCTTATTTTCTCGTAATGCATGTTAAAGATGTAATTTTTTTGAAAAGATGTGTACCGCCTAGTTTGTTGCCGGTCCCATATTGGGATACCCTCTTCCAATTGAGGGGGGATTTAAATCTTCTCGGGGCAGAGGTGTAGGGTTGGAGCCGGTGTAACTTTATTTGTCGTTCATAAGCGCATTGTAATTATGCCTACTTGAATAAACTATCTTTTATCTTTATCCTTTATCTTTAATATAAAGTTTTTGAGAAAATACAACTTAAGGAAAAACTTTTGTTTAAAAATAGAGGCAGAAAACAACAGGCGGTTTTATCGGTAAAGAGTGATCTCTTCCAGACAATGTTTTAGATGTTAGGATGTTTATTCTTTCTTCACCCAATGGCAACTAAATAGATGTGAATCTAGTTTGGTAACAGATACTTAATAAACTGGAAAAGGATATACAATACATTTGCAATGAGAATTGCAACGAGACAAGAGTATAAGTAGGTAATAGAGTTAGCGACGGGCGGCAATTTAATGACTACTCAGACAAAGTTGTGGGTAGAATCTATATAGTCAGTAAATATTGTTAAAGATGCAAGTTCGTAATGAACTAACTTAACATATACTGATATTGTTTCCAAAGTTCCATAAAAAAATTAAAAGCACACATCAAAAAATAATTCACTTGCCTCATGGTTCGGATTAAAGCGCTCATTCACGGCCGATTGAAGCGCGTCACATTTTTCCTCTAAAGCCTAACTCACTGACGGCACGATGCTTCGGCAGCGTCAATAAGGGACTTGCCGGCTACTACGTAATGCAATTTTTAGGGCGTGTTCACACTGGATAACTTTAATCATTAAAGTTTAATGGCTTGCAACAGTTGGGTAAGCTTGGACATGAAGCGATATCGATACCCGCAATTTCCTTGAAGGTGCAACAGCATTAGGTACAGTTACGGTTATTTTCTTCTATTTACAACCAGATTCCTACATAGGCTTCGTACAGTTTTAATTACGTCAGTGCAGTTATTTGTACCCACCATCTAGGTCGTGCCCTTAGTTCTGGTACCTTCAAATTTGCCCGTCATTATGATTCTCCCGAAGTTATCCAAGGAGCGTTGTGAGAAAATTACGAAGCATTCGAGCATGTGATTCATGTACGTTATGACAACCGGCGTATTATGAATAAGTAGCTCCTCTAGTAAGGATTAATTAGTGCACGGTATCCGTATAATCCGGTGCGTTGATACGTAGATAGATATGCTGAGAGGGTACGCACAAGTTTAGTCTTGATTTGCCTCTATATTATACCGCGCTTTTTCCTGATCTTATCCCCTTCGCTATATTTTGTGATCATAAGCTCTGAATTCAAGACTCCGCATAAGATAGCGATGATGTTCATGATAATAAAGATTTTGTAGAAAACAATACGCAATTTGCATAGATTTAGGTAGCTGAAATAATGCTGGTGAGATAATGACTCCTTTTAGAAAAACTACTCACGATAGAAGTGTTGAGGAACTACGTTTGTGTATAATAAATAAGTATTCATAATGGAAAATGTGTGGCATAAAACGCAGCCTACTGTGCCCTCGCCCTTTCCAACGCCATCCAAATATCCAGTCACATGCTCAAGCGGATACTAATTTGTTTATCCAACAAGGGGCATGTCACGAGACACAAAGTATGGCCTTATTACGTGTCGTAGTTGCTATCGGATTCAATGACCAGTAATATTGTTGGTGGTGGCAAGTTGATTTTAAATATTAACGTAGGTACGTACCTGTTTAGGAAAGTGCTTGTTCATAAGTGTATCAGTAATATTTCATTTGGTAGTTGCATTATAATTGAAAGATAACATCGGACCTGCATATATATCATACAATAGAGTTTCAAAGAGTGTGTCAAGATTGGTAATGGAGATAAAGAGACTTACTGCTCTTTTTATTACATTTCAACGACATTACCTACCTACCTAAAGACTTAAGGAGACAGGCCTAAGAATTATTAAAAAAATTCTGAGTAACAGTTTTTTAGGATAGATAAGATTAGATTAGATTTCTTTGTTTCACGATAAAAATGACACTATAAACTTGCATCAATGTCAAAATTATGTTTATCTTCTTAACGTGACGGTCAAACATTACATACTAAAATATAATTATGTATGTACTTACCTATGTCTATTTAGATTACCCCCATCGTCCTCGCAATCGCTTTGACACGTAATAAGTACCATTCGAATATCGTACGGCACTCGCCACACATTCAGTCCATCAGAATCATCATGATGACGAGCAATGCGGCGATAATCAGTGTATTATGTTGCGTGGCAGCCCTTATACGTGGGAGCGAGACGACGATAGGGGAGAAAGCGGTGCACCGATATCGGCGGCAGCTTTTATTTCCTAATACCACTTTGTTTCAAGTAAGTTATAGTTTTAATAGTTTCGAGTATCGTATAGGTAAAATAATACATATTATACTGGTAAATGTAATCTGAAATAGATATCATAAACAAAAGAAAAAGTGACCAGGGCCTCCAGTTCCCAGGGCTGGTATCGATCCTGCATTAGCGGCAGATGCCTCAACCACTTTAGTAGGGTGATTGGCCACTACAGAGTAACAAATCAGAAAGAAGCAAGCCAATTGAAACCTTATTGTTAAGAACGGCCAATTACTATGTAGTGGCCAATAACCATCATAACAGTCACCCAAGTAGTTATTTTATTTAGATTTGTGTTATATTTTCCTATTTCAATTAGTAACTAGTAGGTGTAAATTAAATAAAAAAATGATTTATGTGTAAATAATTCAACGAGAGAGTAACCTAATACTGCTATAAATACTTGCTAAACTATTCCTTAAATTATTATTATTTTAATGTAAAGGATATAATAATATTATAAAGGGTTATTGCATACGTGCAACAGTTCTTATTCGAAATTACCATGTATCTACTGTATTTTTGTTTACCACCAACGACGTATCAAAACAAGTAAACACCATCGAAATTAGTAAAATTACCTATTTGTTTGACCGCCAATTGAAACAAAAGAGATTCAATTCGGACGCTTAAGACTGTTACTGAAATTTGTTTTTTTTTTTTTTTTATAGAAATAGCTAGGCGTGTACACTTCGAAATACATACTTTGTAATTTCTTTTACTATTACTGGTCTCAAAGTGCACCGTTTCACGGTCTGGCACTGACGGCCACAGCGACATAATATATATTTAGTTAGACCTCGCAAATATATTTTAAGAGCGCGTTAACGATTTTAGTGCCAAAATGTAAAATCGATAGATTTAGTCGTTGAAATTGTACACCTTTTGTTACGTAATACCTAAATAACAAGTATTGGTTTCTATTAGCACGTCTTCTCATCTTGCATTTTAATAATGAGGTCCCGAGCGTGCGTCACCGGCAATATAATGACGAGAAGGGGCAGTTTTTAAAAATTCGTCAATTTTTTTTGTGATAAATTATACAAAATTATGTATAAGAACAGTTTCAGAAAATGTTGTAGATTGTTTAAGTATCAAAATTAAGTTGAAATTAAGTCGATTTTCTCGAAAAATTGTCACTTGTTTTAAAGTAAACTCTGGTGAAAATTGATTTCGTCTAACTTTCATTTAATCTTGTTCAATATCATATAGCAAAAGTGTAGTCTATTAAAGGTTGAGTACAGGATATGTGTAATACAAAATTATTATTTTAAGCAGTCCAAACTTTACGAAATTTACAGATAAGATCGACAAATTTAGTGCTTTACGCGCGTTTACCTAAATGTCCATCAGAAAAAAAAATCATTACTGATTTAGTGAGTCATTATTTAAAAAAATGATCTGTAAAAGTGCAAGATAAGAAAACGTGCTAATAGATACTAGTACTTGTTATTTCTATTACGTAACAAAAGATGTACAATTTCATCGACTAAATCTATAAATTTTACATTCTTGCGACTAAAATCGATACTGGCCTCTTAATGTTCTATAATATTATACTCCAGTCATTTTACGAACCCGAAGAAAGGTGAAAAGCCGAAAGCTCTATTGACAATGGGAAATGGGTTAAATTTAGCTTTGACCCGGACATACAATACCATACAAACATTGAACTTTAAATAAACGCTTTTGGAAAAAAAACCTAGTGGAAGTTTAGCAATTTTAGAAACATTCCGACGGCACATGAGTACATATGTCTGTGACCAGCCATTTGATTCCCAGCCCGCTACTTTTCCGACCAGCGCTCTTCGCTTCTATTTCAGAATTAAATAAATGACGATTGGAGCACTTTGGTCTGATTTGGAATTACACAAATGACAATCGCATCAGGCGGCCTAGCCAAGGTGACGATCGTTATCGCTTCATCGTCGAATCGCTTTGTGTCTCTCTATCACTCTTCCATATTAGTGTGACAGTGACAGTTGCGTTTCGATCGCTACGGAGCGTTAGCGATTGGCACGTTGGCTACGCGGCCTGTATTGCTTGCACTTTTGTGCATGGTTGTGAGACTAAATAATAGTATTCCTTTTCAAAAAAATTTTTGATACGGTGTGTGGTAGATCTGACGTACAACATTCAATCCTGGTTCGTACCAATTCGTTTTATTTTTAAATTAAGTACGGAATATAATTCTTAGTTCTCCGCGGCCGATTTCTTGGCAATCTTCGACTTAAAATACCTACGTGTTTTATTATAACTGTCCAATCTGTCTGTCTCACGCAAGAGGTTAATCAATTTAGATTTTCTCGAAGAATTAATTTCCAGCAAGCTGGAAATTGTTTCAATACTTACCTTCATTTAGTACTGAAAAAGAGCATAAATTGATGTACTCATCCTGTGAGGAAGCAAACTCCCATTTAGGAACAAATGAAAGTATTGAAATGATTTCCAGCTTACTGGGAATTTATTCCTTAAAACGCATTTTTTGTGTCTAATTTTACGATAAAATTAATACGATATCGTTACTTTTCAGGTGAACGTAGGCTTGGGCACCCCAACGCCAATAAAGACCATCAACGTGAACTGGGCCATCCAGGCCAACTTCCAGCTGCCCTGGAACCGCTCCCAGATACCTGAGGACATCCTGTGGGCCAACTCTGGATATGACGGTGAATCCAGGAGAAAGAGGGAGTTGGAAGGGTACGACAACGATGCGAAGTTGTACCACTTTTATAAATATGTTGAAGATGCGTTGAATAAGTAAGTATTGATCCCACCAAAAACATTTTCATGTAAAATATTGCCAAGACGAAACCATTAGGTTCGCACTATCAAAAAGTAATCAGATCTCTTGTAGAGCCGAAAAATACTGCCAAGACGAAACCATTAGGTTCGCACTATCAAAAAGTAATCAGATCTCTTGTAGAGCCGAGCTTTTAACTCTACAAGCCCTAACTTCACAAACTCTACACTTTAATCAATATATCAGGACTTAATCGCGTGTTATTTTTTACCTCCGACGTTTCGAGGACGGCGTTGTCCCCATGGTCATCCCACATACCTAGTGCGCAAAACGTCCAAGCTGATAAACTAGACCCAGTGCGGGTAGTTTGAAAAACTCGCGCGGCTAGAAGATGTTGATGTCAACTTTAGCCAGTCTTCTCCAAGAACAAAGAGAATTAAATCACTACTCCGAGAATACGGGGACAACGCCATCCTCGATACGTCGGAGGTAAATCTTAAAACTTAAATATGCGATTGAAGCTCGGGACACACTTATCCCACGTACGCAATGTATGCGATGCATTATGACATCTGCACCCTAAAATTTATATGCTTAGAAACATACCTGTCATACGCAACGCAATGCATGACAAGTATGTTTCTAAGCATACAACTTTCAGGGTTCAGATTGTCATAATGCATTGCATACTCGTATTGATAGTGTGTTTTATAGTGGTATCCACCTGACAGCCTATGGGACATTCACTGCCGTTGTAGCAGTAATGTGGCAACAGCTGCTGCAGTCGTTATATTCGTTTTTTTTTTTCAAACAAGTTGAACAGTATAATAAATGCAACCAGCGTTACTACTGCAGCATCGCAGCATAACAAAACTGGCAATGACAGTGATATTGCCAGTATTGCCTGGTTTTAATTAATCACGCCGTGCCTGGTGCATGCTCAACCGCCCGAGAACAGGAATTTCCTTCGGAAAAAATAGGGTTAAAGCATAGAGAAAAAAATACATAGAGTGCTCACTCCATACATCAGTTTTAGTATCCAAAAAGACTATTAGCATCTAGCATCGAGTAGCGGAACTATCAGTACTGCTACTGGACAATAGATGTCGCTACCGACCGGAAAGTCTTATGCTGTTGAGATAAGACTTTCCGGTCGGTGCTACATCTATTGTCAAGTAGCAGTACTAATAGTTCCGCTACTCGATGCTAGATGTAGACACTGAAATTAATAGTCTGAACTGATGTATGGAGTGAGCACTCTATGTATTTTTTTCTCTATGGTTGAAGCGACCAAGAATGCTGCGAATGCGGATGCCTAAAGCAAACCGTTCGGCATATCGTTTTGGAGTGCCCACTAACAAAGTACGATGGCCCAGTGGAAGATTTTAAGACCATAACGAGAGCAGCCATTACTTACTTGGAAAAATGTAGATTTAAATTATAAACTATGTAAATTGTATGAACAGTGTATTTATGAAGAAAACTACCGTAAAATGCGGTGAGTAGGGTCAAAACTGAAATTCAAACCTCGATAACATTTTATTTTTACATATGAAAACTGAATGGTGTATATAATAAGTGTTCCGGACGTTTGTATTTTAGTTTTTATTTTATTTTGGGTATGTTCATTTCATAACTTTGACGATAAAGAGGAAAACCCACCTCACCCCGTAGTGCCTCGTATTTGGGGTGAGAGGGGTTTTCATACAAAGGTGATTTTGGAAGATTGTTGGATCGATTTTTTTTTATTATGCGTATTACTATAGCAGATAGCTCCATTTTAAATTGGAATACATTATTTTTGTAGCAGTAGCCTTAAAATCCCTTCTCACCCCCCTCTCAAACCTTCTCTCCCCATTCATAATCACCACCACCTCTCCCCGCGAAACCTACTCACCCCGTTTTACGGTACATCACAAAGCTGCTGCAGTTGTAATAAAAAATACTTTTTAACACTTTGAAATTAAACGCCATTTACTTTTCTCATCTTCAATAGTAAAATTCGCAACTTTTTGGCCAGACGTTCGTAATATAAAAGCCAAAACCGTCCATTTGCTGTGAATTATCGAACTCTGACAATTGTTTGCTTGAAAAGCAATTTGCGCATAAATTGCCCTGGTCATTCCTGTTTTCCGAATCGCGCTGTAATTTATTGCTGTTTACCCGAAAGCCTGTTTCATAGTAAATGTTATAAATAGAGTTGTTTTGTGACGACGGATGTTAGTTTTGACCGAGCGAGTGCGAAGCGTCGTTTCAGCTTGGGCAAAAATGCTTTCGTCCGTTTCGTTCGTGTTGTATGTCCGTCCAGCTGTCTGACTGTTCGCTTTAAGCATTAAATTTTTCAACTGATTCTTGTGAAAGTTTGTAAGCTAATACATAATAATTATTATACAAATTATATAATATAATTATATAATTATATATAATAATTATTATACACTCATGGACAAGAGAGGAACGCAAAAAAAAGTTTAAAATTACTATTTTTTAAATTACTTTAGGTGCTGTAATCCAGTAACAGAGTATTTTTTTTTTACCAGTAACCTTTTTTGTGCGTTCCTCTAAATTTGTCCATGAGTGTACAATGTTTTTTTTTTTCATAAGGATGGAGTCATGTGGGTTCTACAGCTCACAGAGTTACTTACCTACTAGGGTAAAGGCACCAGTAGTCAGCCTTATAACGACTTTTTTAAGTTTGAACGTTCGGCATTTCTACAGGATTAGTCGGATAATTAAACAAATGACATGGTTAGATCAATTGTTTATCATAGTTTTAAAACAAAATATTTAAAAAAACAACAATCCTCTTTATAATATCTCTAATTAAGTTTAAACAAAAAGTGGCACTTTTCTCCAGTAGTCAGCCTCCAAAATCCAGTAAGCAGCCTCTGTGTACCCAGTACTCAGCCTATATAAACTAAATATTTTTATAATTTTTGTTACTTATCGTTATTGTAGTTAGTTGTAGTTTTTAATCTTAGTTTATAATTTTTTTGCATATATGTATTACTTACCTACTTGTTTACTTATTTAATAAAAAAAAATCTTATAGGTACATACAATTCTTATGACACGAAATTTGTTGGCCATAGATAATTAACTAACACTATTCTTGCAAACTAAGAATCGCAATATTTATTTTCTAATAATTAATCCGTCAAAAATTAACGAGGTAAATCAGGTAATATAATTATAATTATGTTCCTAGTAGGTATTCGGTAAAAAATAATTAATCGAGTCTATGCAGATCTAATTATCATTAATAAACAAAGTCATATACCGACCAGGAAAAAGCAAAATGATAGTTATGTATAGTTAACGTCAAAAATATGTATACACTTTTGAACCTTATTTCAATGAGATAGGGTTTAAAAATGTGGACATATTTTTGGCGGTGACGTACCAAGCAAGGTCAATGGCTGAGTACTGGATCCGCGAAACCCAGTGCTCAGCCGCATTAAAACGTTATTTCAAATGCGGCTGACTACTGGGTTTTACTTTAAATTGACTAGGGCATGCCTAACTAAATTTGAAAATGTAAATTTAACGGTCCTAACGGTCGCATTGGCTCGAAAATAATAAAATCAACGAATAACCCAAAGGTCAGCCGTGGGGGGCTGGGCACTGGATTCTTTGGAAAAAAGTGTTACCCAGTGGCCAGCCCCCTCAATTTATAAGTGAAATATTGATATTTTCATTCAAATATAATGCAATTTAATAGATAAACTAATAAATAAACCAATCATTAACAAAAACAATAACTTTTAACATTAAAACATAGTTTTTCTTGCCTGTTAAGAGAACACCACGTGCAGTAAAAAATATGGCGGACATGACACTATTGCACTCGTCGACAAACAGCACCTGTATGAACGAGTATATTTCTTCCCCCCGTTCCCTCACCGCACCTGTCGTGTGACTTATTAACCAATAAGGAATCAAAGCTCCTATTTGAGTACTCGCGATTCGTTTAAACGAATATACCAGATATTTATGACCAATAAACGACTCAAAAGGCTGACCACTGGTACCTGGCTGGCCACTGGTGCCGTTACCCTAGTATTAACTTGAATGAAAGAGCGTTACAAATGGTTGTTAATTGATGGTGTTCAATAGGTAATACTTTATTTTTGAAGTGAAAACTTCTTTAGCGGCGCTGGGCACTTTCTGAGCTGGGGAAAAAATGATAAACTCGAGACAAAGTAAGGCGATCACGTGACCGTAAGGTTTATTAGATGGCCACTCATTTAGATGGCATTTAAATCAAGAAAAACTCAATGACATTAATTGAAAAAGGTTCTAATCTTGTACGGGCTGAAATACGAGGATCTCACAGTTACATTCTAACTTTATATCACTCAAATATAATTCAATAAAGCTACATCTTGATGAAATCGCTAATAAAAGTGAACTCTAGTACTGGTGAATAAAACTCAAAATATCATGAACAATATTTAGATGCGAGGTCTGCAAGGTAACTTTACATTTCCATTCGAATTTTAAACAATTAACGCTACAAATTTGAATTTCGAATTTTATACAAGCTCACTGACCAGCATTTCGGAACTAAGGTTTTTCAATAGAAAGGAGGATGGGTCAATTATACATATTGCTGCAGACATTTTGGACTAGTCATTGAGTTTTCACTTCTGTCGGCACTCCCGGAGTGCAACCCGTTGTTTTTTTTCTGTATAGTGTCGGACATAAGTTTCACTTAGGCAGAGGATAAGGCGTAATAAAAATATGCTTAGCTCTAAGTGAACACAGGCTGAACAAACAGGCAACTTAATAAAAATAAAATGGTTTTCCAGTTTCGGTCACAACGGAACCGCGTGCGTGCTGAAAACCCTGTGCCAGTTAGGAGCTGAGCCCCTCCATACTGACCACGAGGACGACTTGCTGCATGAGATAACCAGCTACGTGCTTAAGTAAGTGTCTCTCTTTCCCAATTTCTTTCTTTCAAAGTTCAAATTTTTATTTGTTAAAATGCACGTACATAATGGATGTTACACAGGATGCAGGTATCAGCGCATTTAGCCCGAAGGCATGCAAAGCGGAAGATAATTAAGTATAAGACATATTTACATAATCATATTTACACAATCATATTTACAAGATATATTTACAGTTTACAGATATAAAAATTACTTAGAATTGAAATTAAAATTAATACATGTCAAACTAAAACTAAAACAAAAATACGGCTATGTCTATGATCATCTTAATACCTATTAAAGAATTCAGTCATTGAGTAAAAACAGTTCTCATTCAAAAACTTCATCAACTCATTCTTAAAAACTATTTCGTCATCTACCAACCTGAGTGATTTTGGCAAACCATTATAGATTTTCGGCGCCTTTGCAAAAATACTCTTCTGGAAAAGAGCCGATTTGCCAGGAACTGGGTAAAGTTTATCACAATGTCGTGCACTTGCAACATTTTTAAAAGATGTAGATTTCTTTTGACGAACTCCAGGATGTACAAATCGGGCACGGTTAGTAAGTGAAGTCGCTTAAAATATGGTCTGCAGCTGGCATTGTACCTCAACTTACAGATCGATCATACGCACCGTTTTTGTGCTTTGAAAACATCGTTGGCTTGGCTAGCGTTCCCCCAGTAAATAATTCCGTATCTTAAAGCAGAAGATATGTAGCCGTGATAAGCAGACATAACAGCAGTGCGATTTACGACTTTACTTAGCATATATAAAGTATACGAATATTTTATAAGTTTTTTACAGAGATTGTCAGTGTGAGTCAATTCATTTTGTCGTCTATGTATAGTCCTAAGAATATTGTAACATGTGTGCTAGCAATATTGGTATCGTTAAATGCTGCAGCATTCTTTTCGGGAGAAGTACCTCCACCTTGCAGAAAACCGTAGCCAAATAACACTAGACCCTACTCATAGCGTCTGCCTAGCATGAAGAGCGTTCGCGTTTGCGTAATGTCTATTTTTGTATGGGATTATCAACAGCTCGCCAAGCGGGACGTTTTGGAAAATTAAAGTCCCGTACAAAATGTCATTTAACGCAAACGCGTACCTACGTCACGTATTTCATTCTCGCTTCCTTACGATGAAAATGAAGAAGCATGACTGTGTTCATGCACTTCTTTGAACTGACTTCATTATCACTCACCGAATTTTTCTAATATTTCAACTATTTTAACAGCTCGTATTTCCTCTTTTCAGCCCTTCAAACGACATAGCGCAGCACCCATGCGACGAGGCAACCCCATACGTGCAGGCGTTCGAACACGGGCAGAACCTTCAAGGCTGTTCTAGAATGTTCCAGTGCACTTCTATTTCACTCCTCGATATGTTCACTAAAGTGTTTGATTCTCCATAACAACGACCTACGGCTCCTTGTCCTAATGAAACCTCGAACTGAACTGGTCATACTGGAGTCATATCCAGTTGGGATGATTTTGAATACCAGTTTTGAAAACTGATATAGTGGCTGCAACACCGCAATTCCAGAATTAAGACGAAAGTGGAGGACCCGCGTGAAATCACCTTTTCATACAAACGTTATCCTCATTTACCTAATAGTTACTATTTATTAAAAGTGTTTTTAATAAAATGAATTGTCAAGATTGTTTAACCTTTTTTTAATTCTGTAAATAAACCAAATTGTCTTTGAAGGGCCTTGAAGGCCAGGGCTATGGCACGGAAATGATATGATGCGGAGTAATTTGAAGTCGTACGGGAACTGACTGGATTAAAAACTTTCCAATCCGGGATCACCTGCTTCGTAGGCAATCACTACCTATGGCCGTTATGATGCTAGAGATGTGCTGATAATAAGCTTAGTCAGTCATCTAGGGTGCAGGGTTTATAGCAATTCGAACGAACTTATATTGAGTATCTTAGCAATTTAATTAATACAGTCCGAATTTATGCAGTGTATCAACGCCGATTTCTGTAAAAGTCTCCAACACCGAGGACTCGCATTCCGGGAACAGAGACTCGCAGTTGCCGTCCGCGCTGCGGCCCAGACGCTCGGCGGCGTGGTATTCGTTGTCCGTGTGGTGGGACAGCTCGTCTTTTGTTGTCGAGGGCCTGAAAACAAACAACAAGTATTTATTGTTGTCACTACACCTCTCTCTGTATTCTTCAAAGCTTCTTGGCTCTCTTTAGGGTAACATTCCATTTCTGACCGCAGCTGCACTACTACTGGTACTGAACGCGTCGCTGTTACTGTCAATTTCCATAGTAAAATGAACAGTAGTGCAGCTGCGGTTGGAAATGGACTGTCACCTTTATTCTTCCCTTAACCCTCCCTGATGAGAAAGTTGCATTTTATCCACAAGAGTGGCAAAATAATGAAAACTTTTGAGATGTTTTGAAATCTTTCGCGTGGTCTGGTATCAATATTAGCACGGATGTTTAAGACGATAGAAGCGAAAAACAAAATCCTTAAAATTATTTTAGAAGCTGCTTACCTACTCTTTTACTTAACAATTAAAAAATCTGACGAAGATCGTCCGTAGCCATTTGTGGCTGTTAATGTGACGTTCGGATCCCGAACGCAGATGCACTGGCGCAGTATTGCAGCGCGACGTTACTGCCGACTGCATTACCGCCGAAAATGTCAAAGATCCGGGCGGCAATATTATTTTTGGAACGAGGAAACGTTGAATTGTCGATAAATTGACATTTCCTGCAGAGCGACAATACTGCCTTCCTACTGGATTTTTGACATTTGCAGTACTGCAGCAACGACTGCTGCAGAACCCGAACGTCACCTAAATGCACACACGCGCACAGATAGACTCCATAAGCAATAAGCAAGCTTTGACTCACGTGAACAGAATGTGTGCTATTTCACCCAACAGGCCATGTTCCTACGTGAACGGGATCGCAGCCGCCTCGCAGATAGTACGTAGCCACACGGACTCCACACACATTACTACTAATATAGACAATAACCAAGCTTTTACTCACGTGAACAGAATGTGTGCTATTTCACCCAACAGGCCATGTTCGTACGTGAACGGAATCTCGGCCGCCTCGCAGATAGTACGTAGCAAGCACGGACGACCAGAGTACCCGTATCTGTAATACATGGAATGTATTTCAAATCAATGTTTTATTATACTGTATTACTTCAGTCTTATTTTCTTGAATTCCGAGGGGTGGGGGAGAGAGGTTGCTGAAATGATTTTGTTTAAGAATATAACGTCTAATTTTAAGTGGATTGTAAAAATCATCTTACTTTCTTTCAGAAACTTTCAGGTCATTTAAATAAGCTATGATGGTCAAGGTCATTTAAATAAGTTAAGTTATAATTTTTTTTACGCTTACTTGTACCTAACTGTTCGCTCTAGAAACACAAATGCAAAATTAGCACTTTATATGTGTCAATTGTGTTAGAGGCACGATTTTTAAAAGTAACCGTTACTAAAGGCTGCCTTTCCACTGATGTGGAGGTAAGCGGAGATGAGAAAGACGTGCGGGGATCAACCAATGGCATTGGTTGTCTTCTTCTCTTCGCTGGATTACAAAATGATACTCGTATCTGTTGATTCCCGCACGTCTCCTCTCATCTCTTTATCCGTGGAAAGCAATCCTAAAACTAAGAGATGCAAGGAAAAGCTTACTTTTCAGACATATGTTCAATAATTTTGTAAAAATCCCATCTATTCATTCTCTGCGGCCCCGTCTCTTCTTCTCTTGCCTTCTGATCTATAAGCTCCTGTCGACTAATAGCTTCATCTAAAGTCAACTCATTTTTATCTTGTACTGCGCCACCTTCAGAGTATATCAACGATCTTTTTCTTCTGTCATTAAAAGTGATATCCACTAAAGAATCTTCTTGAGATTCTTTACCCTCTTCGCTATCGTTAACATCATCTTGGGATTCTTCTTTATCATCGTCATCATCAACAGCTATTTTCCTAGATTCTGAATCTTTATCTTCAGTATTACTATTTCCATCCATGTCTCTGGACACAGTTTCTACAAATCCGTAAATCCTGCTAGTGTACTCGGTACTGTTCGAGGGAAGGTAATATTGGAATTTAATGACAGTTCCGACTGTCACTGCCTGCTCCTTTAGATCTACTGGAATACCTAAACCGATGATAAACTGAAACAAAAACAAATATTATGATATTTTTAAATATATCTAAATATTTTTTGAATTCAAATTGTCTTTTTATGTATTTAACAAAACCGATTAACATTTATGAAACAATTTTTTTTCTGTTGCTTTACTGGATAATAATTATTATTTATTTTAATGTAATACCCATAATGATTGATTTTATCAATTAGATAATGAAATTTAAAAGCATTTAATATAAAAATCTCATAAAAAGATATTAAACTTTCTTGATGGCAGACCTAAATATAAAACAAACACAAAGACCCAATTAATAGTCGTCTCTACGAAACCGCGGTATAATTTCTAGCTTTCCATATTACAAAAACTTGCCCTACTTTACCAGGTAAACAGTTGAGCACGTTTAGCCTATAAAGATATTTACACAAAGGAAGAGGATATCATGTTAAAAAAATACGAAAGCGAAACAATCTAAAAACAGGAACGGCCTTATAATATCGGCCCTTATTCTGGGGCACTTTACGGCAACGCTATTGTTTCAGAGGCCCTTAAGGAGAGGGCATTTATGAAATTAGATATACTCGATCACGGGCTAATGATACCCAGCCATTTGTCGATGGATGACAGCCCGTGGGGACTCGGATATCGCCGCGTATTGAAACTGATGTGATTAGGTTAATGGAGCTAATTAATTATGATTATGTATCGATATTCGTTTTTCGCATAAATATTCTGGTAGCTTAGAGCGGAGGTGACTTATTAATATTTTCAAAAATATTAATTTAGCTAGGTATCTTATTACTGATTGCTATGTGAATATGTAGGTATGTACAGTGTGTGGCCTATAACGCGGGCGAAAAATCAAAACGTAGATTCTACTCCTCAAACAATAAAACTTTTGTTCAACAACTTTTTGAAATTATGTAGTCTTAAAATTGTCCCTTTTTCAAACAAACTAAATAATATTTTCAATGTACTTTAAATTCCGTCTAATTGACATTGCCCGTCAGTCTTGTCACGTACAGGCTTAATCAATTTCGTAATACATTGCGTGTTCGATTAAATTTTAAAGTGTTTTAAAATACAACCACAAGTTATTTTTAAAAGTCGCTGAACAAACATTGTCTAGTTTGAGGAGTAGAATCTACGTTTTAATTTTTCGCCCGCGTTATAGGCCACACACTGTATATGGATTTGTGTAAGATTGTCTTATAATATTTATTTTATTGTCCATCATGTTCCCATGATTGTTCACATAACTTTACTTGAAAAACGGTGATTTTCTGCCAAACAGGTCGCTGACAATATCTTATTAGTGTCACTATTAATCAATTCAATTGATCGCTACCTATGTCAGTAGTAGGGAATTTGTCTTATATAGGTACATACCAACTCCGCATAACACTTTTTCATTCAATCAGATTAAATGAATAATTCTCCACTCACCAGAACTACGTCAAGAATTAAACGAAGCAAACGAGAAAAAACCTCGACTAAACAAATTCCTCGCAACACTTCAAAAAGCAGGCCAAAGCGAGCAACTTAATTGCATTTAAATTCACCAACAAGAAAAAACACTGCTTCGTTAAGCCCGATCCGGTGTGCAAAGAAAACATCATTTGCCCGAGTTAAATCAGCTACGTTATGTAAATTTGCATGAACGAATTCGAATAAGGGAAGGAATACCTGCGCTCGGGTTGGGCCGCCGTCGGGATACACGAGGTACCTCCGCTGTCTGTGTGCTTCGAGCGCCGTGAGAACATTTAGGAGGATTAGTGCGAGCAGCATTATGTGCGTCTTTCGCGGAACACGGCGGGAAATAAAATAAATGTAGTAGTATTTGCTCTGCTTTGTGACTAATGAACCGTTATGTTTTCACAGTGATTCCGGCATGTGCCACATTAGCGTTACCTGAGCGAGCAGGCAATTAGGCTCGCATGCCTGTCTGCTAGCCATCCCTTTGAACTGGCAAAGTTAGTTTAGTGGAATTAGTATTAACTGGTTATTAGGTCAAATTAGGGTAGTTTTTCCGGACCATTTAATCAACATTATCAGCCTATTAGGGTCGTTCTCGCATTTCGTGCAAATCGGTGTTTTCGGAAATTTACCAAAAATGTGGTGGCGGTTTCAAATATCTGTTAATGCAAGGTTGTAACATAGGGCCTAAAGTATATGTCTCTCCAATGAACAATTCTAAAAAGATATGTATTTTCTTTATATGTACAATTAACACCCAAATTTTTCATTCATCTCTACATGTAACGCGTGAAGATATAACTTTGACCTACATTTTAACCTTAAGATACTACAAATAGAAAATTCGTTGTTTGTTCAATAAATGACTTATTTAGTTATGTTTTAAATCGTATAATATTAGAAGCTAGAAGTAAATAATAAAAACTATACAGCCTTATAAGTGTATGGTTCAAGTAATTTCTTCATTACCGACGCGAGAAATAGATTAGCTATATTTTGCTATATAGCGAGGGTATATAGCGCCTACCGCCGATGCAACACATTGTTCGTCAGTCAGTTGGCCGCGTGATCTCGTAGCGGACGCCCGTGTGCCGCTGTTAGCGAAAATATATACGATCTCTCGGGTCGGGAAGGAGTGTGGTTCTCGTTAGTCTTCATCGCCATCGCGTGATTTATACAGTAAGTAGCAAGTGTACATTATTATAATTATACGTAATGAAGTGTTTTAGTGTCCCCTTTCAGATGGTTTATTCTGCAAAATTAAGGTCTGATGCCAACTGATGTAGGCGACAAAAACTTCCAAAACTTCATTCATATCGGTTTCATTCACTTCTTTTCCTTCTAATTTTACTGGGAAAGGTAATGAATGACTTAAGAAGGTAATGATAATATATTCGAGGCAGTGCATTTAATGGAAAGAGGCTTAGTTATTATAAATATTACGTTGTTATAAACATTTAAAACTGTATATGATAATAGGGGAGCCCAACCGGGGAGCCTTTGTAGTCTAAGATGGTCGACCTTCACCGATATGTCTGACGGATGAAACTTACATATTATGAAAGAAAATATATTCCTGAACATAAATAAATAGGGTTGCTTAAAGAAATATGGTCAAAACTATGTTTAATTATTTTTTGAAAAAAAAAATTTTTTTTCTTTAAATTTCACCGATCTGTCTGACAAACGAAATAAGTTCCAATGGAAAGTATACAACTTGTACAATATAAATCAACTAGGTTGCCTATCTTTTTCCGGTCACTATTATGTGGTTATAGGGTTGCTTGCGAAAATCCGGTCACAAATAAGGTTTGCCAGGCTTTTAAATAAAATAAGAAGGGAAGACTTTTAGCGATAACTCATAAACGGCTTAACTTATCAAGTTCGCTTTAATTTTGTTTGAATGAGTTTATTAAGCACTATTTTTATGATTTTTTTCCATATTTTTTGGATCGATTTTTCAAGAGTTAGAAGGAATAACCGTTTTTTATTCTTTCTAAATTATTATTTCCGAATTGATTGACTTTATCAAAAAATGTTGTTTGCAAACTCCTATTTATTTTTAAAGACCTATCCGACGACACCCCACACTATAGGGTTAAAACGATAAAAAAAAATTACATAGGTACAAAACGCGAATGATTTAAATATATTTTGTCTATGCTAATTTTTGAAAATTTGAAAACTATGTTTAATGTGATATGGTGCGCAGATGATCAAACCGACTTAACAAACACTTGGGGTTAACAATCTCGACTTATAATGATGATAAGTAAATGGTGAATGTACCATCTAGCTTGAACATTATAAGTTGAGATTGTCAACTCCAAGTGTATGTCAAGTCGGTTTGATCATCTCCGCAGTGCTTAAGACACATGTTTTTAATATTGTTGATTTTAATTGGTGTTAATTTTCTTGAAATACAGTTTTTTATATAAATAATAAATAAATAAATAAATAAATAAATATTGGGGGACATCTTACACAGATCAACCTAGCCCCAAACTAAGCAAAGCTTGTACTATGGGTGTTAGGCGACGATATACATACGTATATAGATAAATACATACTTATATACATAGAATATGTTCGATTTCATAAGTTTGTTTCATTACCGTCCACTGATAAAATTACCATCTCGGCCGAATTCATTACCAGCGCGTAGTTCATTACCAGTAGCCTTATTAAATGAAAAGTAATAACGTTACAAAGGTGCCTTTAGCAGAAAAATGTTAATAAATGAATCCACAAATTGACGAAACTCAAAAGTTTACCATTTAAAACAAAAATTACAAATCGAGAGAATCTCACCGATTTGCACGAAATGAGAGAATGACCCATTAACGTCCTATTTCTAGGCACTAGCAAAAAAGCGGATTGGAGACTTGATGCACGTTTATTTGTTTTTAGAATAGGTATGTATGCAATGTAAGGAATCTTTGCGATGCTTTCTTTCGCTGACTGATCAAAATAAAGCAAACCAAAGATTACAAAACTACGCTTTAACAATCATTTTTCAATAATATTGAATAAATAAGTTTACGGGACATTCTTACAGAGATTAACTAAGTCCCACCGCAGCGCAGTAAGCTCAAGAAGACTGGTGTTGTAGGCACTCATACAACGATATATTATACAAATACATGCAGTTTGAGCGTAGTGATGCATTTGCACCACGCATAAACTTTCATAAGTTTCTGTGGCGCATCTTAGTTCTAAGTTCTTTGTATTATGTTTTTTGTGATGTGTAAATAAATTAAAAAAAATACACAGAAAACACCCAAGACTTTGCTATGATTATTCGATTAGCATGTTCAACCTACCTTTAATCATTTACTACCTAACTACAGACTAAACGGTAAATTGAAATGTGATTAAATTTCGTCGTCACAGACCATTCGACATTCCTTTTTGAATCGCAAAGCGAAATAAATTGTAAATTAGAAGGCTGCATGTCGAGCACATTTATTGAGCATGACGAACTGCAGCCACAGAATTCCATTATATTATGGCCCTTCATTCTGATAAATTGGCCTGGGAGCGGAAAGAGAGAGCCTTTGATGCGGTGCGGCGGCCTGATGCCGGAAGCTAGGAGGAGGCATAACAGCTAGGCCAATATAACTGTATAAATATTTGAATAATGTGTTGTATGTCCTAGAGTTTAAGGTGTAAATTTGCATGCTACTATGTAGTTAATCATGTGTTACCTAATAACAATAGCATAAGAACCACTGTGTTTATTGCAAATAAATGAAATCTAAATCTAAATCTAATAAACTCGAATGTACACTGAATTATATTTAAATATTTACATATTAAATAAGTAAACAAGTAATATAAGTCAAAAATTATAAACTACATAAAACTACAACTAACAGCAAGGACTAAAATTATTAAAAAAAAACTGGCTCCAGCTCCGTGCCTTGTAGCAGGGTGCCAAGAAGGTTGGCGGCATTGCTGCGCTGAATGGCATTGCCAATGCTTTGCGCAAGGTAGGAATCAGCCCTCTATATATTTAAATCATGTTATTTAGTAACTAAGACTTAGACGAATCACGATATTGACGAATAGCGATATGGACGAATTACGATATGGACGAAACGCGTTATGGACGAACCACGTAATGGACGAACTGCGCTTCGGACGAATCGCATGTAGGACCAACAGCTATCAAATCACGACCCCACTCGCGCCTAAGTACGGACAAGTAGGTACAAGCGAAATGCACGATAGGTAACTCATCAGTTAGATGTCATTGTGATATCAGTGTATCTTCGAACCGGCCTGTGAGCTGCAGTGGGTTCAGCCAGCAGAGTTATCTATATATTGACTATCTTGATTTCTCTAGTAAACTAAGTAAACCACTTTCACTGGATAGAAAAAAACACGGATTCTTTTAACTACATATATTGCAACGAATTGTAGCTATTAACATAACGCTTCTAAAAATGCGTAATGTTATTTTTGATCGAACTCATCGATTCCTTTTTTTTTGTAAAAATAACAATTCGATAACAATGATAATCCGCGATCTCGTGCGAGATTCGTTGGGATAAGGGCCTGAACTCATGGCACCACCAAACGCACCACTCATTCCACTCAAAGATGAGGATTTTATTAAAACAATACCGCTCTTAAGGTACAAGTGCACGGTACATTCACAGCGTTGTTCAGTGAACTGCACATCGAGACGCATTTCTATCGAGATCCATCGAATTTCACGATACGTCGGACTGGTTGGAAAGCATTCACAAAATATTTGAATTATTTCCTTTACAACTGTTATTCCTTAGGGTTTTTTCAACGTTTTGCTAATTATTACTTTGCGTGTTGAATATATAGGTCGTATTGAGTTGGCTCGTTGGGTGGACGAATTTCGGTGGAAGATTTTTATCATTTTGCTCACAAAACATATGTAATTATTATTATATTGCATAATTATCAGGCAATATGAGTAAAAGACAGTTCTTAACAAAGAATGTTTTCCTTAAGGCTACCTACGACAACCAGCAGGCCTATTCCAAAAGCTCTTTCCTATATTGACAAGATAACACTTTGAAAATGTTTACTGTTCTTTAGGTACTTCGTTTGATCCATTCATACAAGTGATACAAGGACATATTTATTGCCCTAAATTCAATATACATTTATTTTGCTGTTAAAAAAGTTTCGTAGATCGTTGTCGAATCGGATCCGGAGCCGCGTTTCAAATATTCCCTCTCCGAGTCGCTCCGGGCATTCCATTGACTTTTAAAAGCTAGCACATATGAATTATATCAATTAATCTATCGTTAGCTTAAATGGGAGTATGGAATTTACTCGCTCGTTTAAAAAGGGTTTCATTGCTTATGAATTCTATTTTTGATGTTAGTTTGTTGATTTTTATGGTAGGTAACTACTATATAGTGATTGTAAAAGATAATTTATTATTATGGGGGTTTCAGAGATACTGCGATACTGAGTACTTCGTTATTTATATATTTATTTAAACTATATTGCACAAAACATAAAAATATGGCGTGTTAGAATCTGCGGCAAATCTGTGTGTTTAGAATCTTACGGCGCGATGTTTATTTATTATAATTAAAAACTAAATTACAGAACCTACTAGTACCTAGGTTTGTCTCGATAGGTAGGTACGTATATATTCCACGGCTTGAATTATAGATTTAACATGGGTCTTATCCAAATTTGCTTCGTAGCCTTCTTAGAAAATCAAATCATAGCGTTACTAACAGTAGTAAGCAGCTCTCTGATGCTCTATTTATGTCCACTGAAGTTACTAGAGCAGACGTGCAAAATACGCAAACATTCCAATATTTAGAAAGAAAATCGCATCAACTACAAAATGCTCTGAATCCACGTCCAAGCAGCATTCACCCCTTAACATACTTGAGGATCGTGATGGCTAAATTACAAGTCCTCACTAGAACGTGACCGGCAAACCTTAGACAATCCTACGAGTGCTCGCTTTCTCTTATCGTACCAATCGCGGCTCCAAGCGGAGTCGCTGGGACTTTCGTATTTGATTACAACCTCTATGTGCAACACCAAACACAAGTCCCGTCAACCAATTTACACTTACTTGACAAACTATCTCAACTACTGCGCGTACAGACTTTGCTACCACAGAGTAGAAATTAAACCAGATCTAAGTGCGAACACGGCTTCGTTTCCCAAGCGTGTATGATTTTTTTTAGTTCGTTTGCTTAGTCTGTACGAGCATCGAGTGATCACAAATTGTGAACACAAATAAGACGTCAAAGGTTCATTAAGTTGGGTCGAACACGCTGTCAGTTTTTGGACAGTAATTTGCTGTCAATAACCACTTTAAACTGTCTGTTATATTAAGAGAAGATGTGGATTGATTGGCTTTGGGTGGTGTACGTATTTTTTAAACTTGTTTTACTTCAGTATAAAATATTCATGTATAAACATTGTACTTACAGTTTGAGTTTTTTTTCACAAGATTGGAATTAACATCGAGATTTAGGAAATAAGAAAAATTCCACTATGTTGTAACTAATATTTTGTTTGTTTTCAGGTATTTAGTTCTATTTAACTTGGACAGAGGATTTTCGAAAGTAAACAACAGACAGAAGAGATATTTGTTATTCACCACATCGACACAATACGGAGTAAGTATATTTTGGTAAATTTACCAATTTATAACTTTAAGTAGATATTAGATGTATCTGACCAAAAACGACAATTGCAATTATCACCAGAAATAACTGAGCGAAGGTTATTAATGTAAACAAATGACAGGAATGGACAAAGGAGCGTGGGCAAATTCATGGCCTATATGACCAATAAGGACAAGTGCTTATTCTAAGTTCTAATACTTTTACTATGGCAGGCAGTCCCAAATCGTTGTGTAAAAAAAGTTAGCACCGTAAAATGTAGTGTGAGTTGAAATATGACTGTATAAGTTGTTTTTCGACAATTTCGACACTAAGTTCCTGTGTCGCAGATCATGAAGGTTTTGTTATTGTGCATGATTTTGTGTCACGATATTTTAGTTTTTTATTTTTTTTATTATGTTGTCAGTTGTCAAGCGGACCCCAGGCTCCCATGAGCCGTGGCAAAATGCCGGGATAACGCGAGGTGGACGATGATTCGTTTTATTATGTTTTTCTTTTCATTTTTTTTTAAACACAGATTTGACATACAATAAAATGGAATATGGAGAAAAACTTTTCCAATGGTATGTCAAATATCAAATATCAATATCAATATCAAATATCAAATATCAACATTTATTCAGCAAATAGGCCACAAGGGCACTTTTACACGTCAATATGGAATTTACATACAGCAAAAAAAAAAACACATCAATAATTATAAAATACAACTAAGCCGTAAATATCAAATCAAACTAACATAGAGATGTATAAAGCCTCTAAATGTCGAATTACAGAAAACGCAATAACAATAGTATTGAAAAAAAAAAAAAACACAAAGATACAAAAACTATAATCTAAAATTATTTAGAGATGTAAATGTCTCTAAGTGTCATCATAACTAAAAGATTAAAATATATAGTAGTTAATCAAATTATCCTTAGAGATGTATAGGGTCTCCAAGAGTCAAAATCCTGTATACCTAATTAAAACATTCATTAAATTAAAGAAAATGATAGTAAAAATAAAATAGCATACGAGAACCGAATGAGGTGTGTCCATGTAATTATACTCAAAAATAAAGTTACTAAATATAATAGCTCGTGTTAGCTTAAATAGACCAGTCTCCACAAACAGCACCCGTTCACGAGTATGACGCGTATCTCAGCCATCGCCTCTCTCAACCTTCATTCGGGAAAGTGGTGACCCGATCAACAACGCCACCGTAAGCAAAGACTTTTAAGCGAGCATGACATATTCAAGCTGCCGGGCCATATTAATATTTAAATTGTAATAATGTATAGCTGTGAGACACAATATTTTGTTCTTGTATGTTACATGAAAAACGGTATATCTTCACATAATTACTAAGCAAAATGCCCTATATTGACTAAGAGATGTATAGGTCTCTCAAGTGTCAGAATCATTAAAAATATAAATATGTACAAACAAATTAAAAATAAAATTAAAACTTAGAGATGTATAAGGTCTCCAAGTGTCAAAAACTAAAATTAAATTAAGCAATATAAACAATATACCTAATTAATCGAGAACATGATGGTCTCATGTGTCAATTCTACTGGAGACTAGCATGATTAATTCACAATGAAAAGAAAAAAAAAGAAAAGAAAAACAATACATATTAACTCTTATTATACTATCGAAATCAAGCTGCCGGCTTAAAGGCATCTCTATCATCTATAAAATCATTTACAGTGTAGTACGCCTTACTCAACAAGGAGCGCTTAATGTGTGACTTAAATTTGTTAAGTGGTAAATTCGCTATATCAGTGGGAACTTTGTTATAAAAACGTGTACAGTTCCCGACGAAAGACGTACTAACCTTACGGAGGCGGTGGGCGGGCACAGAAAGTTTATGTTTGTTTCTAGTGTTATAGTTATGGATATCACTGTTAAGCTTAAATTCGTGGACGTTTTTCCGAACATACATAATATTCTCAAGTATGTATTGAGATGCAAGGGTAAGAATGTTCACTTCTTTGAATTTCTCTCTCAGGGATGCTCGAGCGCCCAGTCCATAGATAGAACGTACAGCTCGTTTTTGCAGCATGTCGATTCTTCTTATTAGTTCATAGGCCAGTGTCCATACAAATCTTCCCATCCTCCTTTGCTTTGGTAAGCTTCGGTAGCTCAGTTAAGAGCGATTGGGTCGGTGTTCAAACCGATGGTGATGATAATATGGGAGAATGATAATGATGGTGTCCAAACTTGCAGGTATTCGCAACGGTGTCCGTCCCGCTGCATCCAGAAACGACGACGAGCGTGGCGTGGTTCTTCGAAGCAAATTATTATAACGTTGCCAATGCCACATACTTTGAACCATTGCTTGGTGATGTCACGGTAAGTTGAGGCTACTTACAATACAATAAAAATAAAAACAACGGGTTGCACTCCGGGAGTGCCGGCAGAAGTGAAAACTCAATGACTACTGCAAAATGTCTGCAGCACTATGTATAATTGAGGTTAACGCCATCTAGCGTTATTTCGTCGCATTACTTAAAACCTCTAAGCACTAGATGGCATTTAAATCAATAAAGAAAAACTCAATGACATTGTAACAGTTTCTCGATCAGGTCACGTGTCCGTCTTACGGTCACGTGACCGTCTAACGGTCACGTGATCTGTCGCGAGTTTAACATTTTTTCCCCACCTCAAAAAGTGCACAGCGCCGCTAAAGAAGTTTTCACTTCAAACATCCTTTTTATTGCACGCACCCACGTACCGAGCAATAGAATTACTCAATAACTTCTTAGCTACAGTCCAAAACGCAGACAAGTGGCCGTCCTTACAACATAGTATCAGGATGTTTTTAAATTCAACCTATGTAAATTAGTACCTATAATATCAGGATTTACAAAGTCGTTTTTTTTTAACTCAACGAGTACCTATGTAAATTAGTATAGTTTCATGCCTTTTTTAATCTCTACATATGTTATGTTAAGGTAGTTATGACTATGTATTAACAGTATAAGTGTTTTGGCATATCTAGAACTGTAAACTTATACCTGTATTTATTTAAAGAATAAAGAATAAAAGAAAACAGAAACACAAGCAGAGTTAAACAACAGGCGGTCTTATCGCTAAAACTACTTAAGTAGTACTCGTATAATTTTTTTTTTAAGCAGCCAGCTCAGACTTACACCTATAACAAATGGCAATAGACTACATTTATTATTGATGTCATAATAATACTCTTATAGGTGCGTCATCTTCTCTTCCTTGTCGTATCCTCATGGCTGAGGGACGTGATGGGTACGTCATACCTAAGATAACAAATAAAATGAGATGCTGCTTTTATGAAATCAATAATATGGTGGAAATATTTGAAAAATCTCAAATTTTGACTCATAAAATACCGTAAAACGGGGTGAGTAGGTTTCGCGGGGAGAGGTGGGTTATGAATGGGGAGAGAAGGTTTGAGAGGGGGGTAAGAAGGGATTTTAAGGCTACTGCTACAAAAATAATGTATTCCAATTTAAAATGGAGCTATAGTAATACGCATAATAAAAAAAAATCGATCCAACAATCTTCCAAAATCAACTTTGTATGAAAACCCCTCTCATCCCAAATACGAGGCACCTTTTCCTTTTTATCGTCAAAGTTATGAAATGGAACTACCCAAAATAAAATAAGAACTAAAATACAAACGTCCGGAACACTTATTATATACACCATTCAGTTTTCATATGTAAAAATAAAATGTTATCGAGGTTTTAATTTCAGTTTTGACCGTACTCACCTCATTTTACGGTACCTTATTATTTTTACAGTGGGGCAGAAGTGAAGATAAACGCAGTGCCGTTGGCACGAATGAGTTGTTGACTAGAAGATTACTGTACACTTCCATCGAAGGAATGTTGGAAAGGTAAGTCCTTTTTTAGGGTTCCGTACCCAAAGGGTAAAAACGGGACCCTGTTACTAAGACTCCGCTGTCCGTCCGTCCGTCCGTCCGTCCGTCCGTCTGTCACCAGGCTGTATCTCACGAACCGTGATAGCTAGACAGTTGAAATTTTCACAGATGATGTATTTCTGTTGCCGCTATAACAACAAATACTAAAAACAGAATAAAATAAAGATTTAAGTGGGGCTCCCATACAACAAACGTGATTTTTGACCGAAGTTAAGCAACGTCGGGCGGGGTCAGTACTTGGATGGGTGACCGTTTTTTTGCTTGTTTTTTTTTGCTTAATTTGCTCTATTTTTTGTTGATGGTGCGGAACCCTCCGTGCGCGAGTCCGACTCGCACTTGACCGGTTTTATATAATGATGGTGGCAGATAAGATAAGTATCTGATGGTTAGCAAAGCAGCCTATTGGCGGTAGCAACTCCACTGTAGTCAGAGCGTTACCGACATGGAGGCATGGAGGGGAATTGTATTCACTCTAGTACTCTAGTACATATACGGGCAAGTACGAATGAAATGCATGAGCGACTGACATCATTTAAATGGGTTTCTATTGTTGCCCATAAAGTTTTAAGTCATATAATGCATTGTTTGTCCGCATGTTCGTTATTCATAATTTGTTTTTTCTCAGAAACGTGTAACTTTTCAGAATTGACAAAAAACAAATCTTTTTTTTGACGGAGTGGGAATACATTTACGAACGGTGTGTGGGACTCGCCGCTCCTTATCCCTCTCTTGGCGAGAGGGGGGGGGGAGAATTTGGCCTTACCCACTAAACCCACTCCGGCGTTTCACCCTCTTCAAAAAAAACAAACCTAACCTTACTAAGCTATCTATAGGATAACGTTACAAAAATACTGAAAAGTTTTAGAATTATGACTAATAATAATTTGACAATCATTACATTATGACTTTTAATAATTATGTCAAACAAAGGCATCCGCATTTAAATACATAGATGTCACAATGTAAGTTTGAACTGTGATCATGGTTCAAGCCTCGCGAGTGAAGTTCCTTGATGGCGGTTCTTGAAACACGTTTCGTTGCTGAAGTAAAAATCCAATAAATACCTAATAATTTCGTTTCCCAGGAACAGGTTTCCGGGTCGAGCATGCCTGTTAAGGTCTATCTGCGAAGCGGCCACGTCCCAGTTGACGCATAATGGCCTTTTAGGAGACCTACTACATCTTGCACTTACGTAAGTCTCTTCAGTATGCCCTGAGCGCGGTATGCTGATTTTAAATTTAGATCTGCTTTTAATTTCTGGAGATTTTTTATAAACTACGTTCACTTCTCTTAAATGATTGATTATATTTGTTTTGTCATTTAACTTAGTATGACTAACTTAGTTCAATTGTAAAGTTTCGTTAACATATTTATAATTAAATTTGATACGAATATTTAGCCGTTTTTATCATAATTTTTCATCTTTCAGGCCTTCAACATCCTTGGAAGAGACAGATGTAGAGGACTGTTTTTACGAGGCGGAGTACCGTGGGATCCTGCACGACTGCGCCAAGTATCTTCGTCACTGCCCGATCAGCCCACTCGACTATATATCTGTCCAAACGGAACAACTATTCAATTAATATCAACTTGCAGTCTATATTGGTTTAATATAAAAATATTTTCACTCATACTTGTATAACTAACCCGGGACTTAATCGCGTGAAACTTCGCGTAGTCTGCCTGTGACCACGAACGTAACGTCATGGTCGAAACGTCAGGCCATACATAAACGTAAGTTTTACGCGATTAAGTCCCGTGTTGTTATATGTATAAGTATAACTTGCAGTCTTATCGAACTGTCTCTATTAGGCGAAGTACAGCCCGAGGAGCCTTCTTGTATCTATCTGTCCAAACGGAACAATTATATAATTAAAATCATCATCTTCCTGTTATAATGGATGCTTGGTTTTCTAAAAGGCCACGGATGCCAATTATCTCTGAGAATTTCCAACGAATATTAATCATATGCGCCCAAATGGAAGAACTTTAAGAACCATAAATAACATCAAGGACATTCTCTACGAAGCAGATAAGTTGTTGCACAGTTAAGTAGGTACCTATCGTAAATGATTGCTTTTAATATCTGCGGCTGACTGACTTGATTGCCAATTTTATAAATAAAAAAATATATTTTGTAAACCATGCACTTCTATTTTACATGTTATTGTCATATTAAATTTCAATCGAATCCCAATTTCAACTATAAAAACTTGGAAACATAAACGGCTATTATATTACTCCAATGCAAATTGCCGGTTCACAAAAACCCAGTAACATCGGCTGTGGTCAACAGTGAGTCAGCAGAATTTCGGCTTCATTATATCGATGCTACGGGGTCAGTTTGCGATTCGGACAAATAAGCATCAGCGAGTCAGATGCAACGTCTGTTATTTACTCTTCAACGCTGAGAGAAAATTGAGCCCTTTAGCTAAATAAGTGCTGAACGTATTTTAGGGCGAATAAAATAAATTTTAATAAATATTTGAGGTATGTTTATGAACGTTTAAATGCTACGATATATAGTCCAAAGTACTGCACTTTAGGGGTTCAGGTACTTATAGAGGTTGAGCAGATTGGCGAGGTAGCGACAGGAGGAGTAATGCAACTAGAGATATTATATGACAGAATGTGTTTTTTTCGATACTGCCTATCCATTTATACACGTAGGTTATTTCTGACACAAGAAATAAGTATGCGTTTATGTAGCAGTAAACCAAAGCGTCACACAAAGTTCACAAGTCCCATTTCCTGTGTAAGTAGTACCAAAATATTTTGTTATTCTTATGCAATTTTTTTGGTGCAGGTCAGAATACAGCTAGCATGTTCTGCCGTTGGCTCGTGCGATTGATCGGCAAATATTTCGAGCTCCTCGCGTCGGCACGCTCCCTTAATCCATGGAACGGTTTACACGAATTGTAACCGCTGAGCTTACTGCAACTGAAACACGAACACCTAAATGTTTCGTTTGGATTCAGACTACACCAGCAATTACGGCTACAATGTTGCAGCGCGACATTACTGCCGCAAATGTCCAAATCGTTGTAGCTGCCCGAACTTTCAACATTTGTGGCAGCAATATGTCGGTAGTAATGCAAGAATGCTGGTGTAGTCTGCGTCAAAAGTGACGTTTCTAGTTGAAGAAATGACCATGAGGCCAATTCGAACTTACATTTTGATATCAATATCATTCGGGCGTACATTTCTCTCTTACTTGTTCGTACATCTACTGGCGCGAGCGAAGCTCACGTGCGATTGATGACAAAATGACATCTAAATTGATGACTATTTTGACATCTAAATTCAAATGGCCTCTGTGTTCAAAGTGGCCTCCGTGTCTACTTGTAATCGAATATAAAAGTTACTTACAAAATATTTCAAAGTGCTTTTTTAATCTAAATTGCAAACTGTATCTCATATACGCTATTCAGTGCCAACTCTATTCAGAGCGGATTGAATAGTTGCAAAACTACATTGCGTGTTTTGTGATGAAATAGAATAAAAATTGGCTTTCGAGTTGAAAGGCCTTTGATAGGTTTTAGCGGGTTTTAACCACAATGGCTTGGTGTCGACGCGTGAACTGAATGAGATGATTTAGTTTCAGTTTTTAGTAAATAATTTTTATTCTGTTTCAAAGCGTACGGTACACTTGATGAAATGGCTACACTGCCAGAATACTGCTATTGCTAGCCTGTATGGAAAGTCTATAGAGCGTTCGTAAACATGTATGTGTGTATATGATTTATATGGTTCGTATGAGGAGTTAAGGAGCGAAAATTGTCTAAAGCCCCACGAGCACACGTAACTCGTCACTCCACTTCTAAATCACATACATTTATTTGTTTACACGTCTCGTCATATTAACGCTCTCACTAATGTCATGTAAGCACATGTACATTCGCCCTAATGACGTCAAGAGGCTTTTGTCAAGAAAATTACGTAAATTCTGAGATTATATCTGTCAAGACGACATAAAGCCAATTTGTGAGCCCGGCCAACATAAATTTGCCGTCGGTTTTGCCAAATAAATTCACGGCTGATTCTTTTGTGAATGGAATTGTGATTGGAATTCGGGTTTGAGTAGTTTTTGAAATGCAAATGTTATGTTGTTTTTTGGGTATTAGAGCGGAAAGTGATATGGGTGGAATTTTATTGTTCGTCTTAGTTTTAGGACATTGGATTTATGGGAGACTTTTATACATTTTCACTTATTATAGTTCAAGTTGATGGATGGATACGCACCTATCAACCTGTACCTTAACTTTCACTTTCCTTTAATAATTTTCCAAGATTTACTTATAATAATATAAAGCCCTCATAAAAATCAAATATAAATTATTCCATTATATGTGAAATATTTACACTAAAACACATCAGTTCACAATAGAGGCAAATAATTGTGGATACCTACAACAATCAAATATTAAATATTTAGAATAGACTAGAATAGAAATAATTTTATTCGTGAGCACAAACACAAAATAGAAAATTATACATAACATAATTTGTAGATTAATAAATTTTATTGATCTACAAGATACAAGTGGAACATTTTATTTATTGACCGTAACGTTTTTTTCAACTTTGTCCTAAAACTACCAATCAAACCTTGTCAAACTAAAGACAAACGGAACCCCACCGCTCCACATTTAGAGTAAACTGTCTCCATTTAACACTTCCTATGTAATTGTCTACCGATCCACATACGCGACTAGATGTTTCAAAACCAGTTAGTATCGTATACGCAGTGACAGTTATAATAGCTCTATTCTAAATTTGTAAATTGAGTGAACTAAAATACGTTTTGGCTTGAGGATTTTCCGTTTTTGGTTACAAAATGAAGTGGTTTGGGGCGATTTTACTTTGGTAAGTTATTTGTTTTCTTCTTAATCATTCTTATTTAATATTAAGTGTTAAGTATTGTACAAGAATATTACACGCTATTGGTATTAACTATAATAATTCTTTGTAGGTTTACTAGATAGAGAATGCCTTATGCTTGGCCTTCTATATCTATATATTTTACTGTGCAATAAATAAATAAGTTCTTTCAATGATTTTAAAGTTAATAAACAATGTATTTTGTTTTATTTTAGGAGTTTAATTTGCTACAGTGCTGGTGATATTGAGAAACGAGCTCTGGTCTTTCCGCCAGACAGTCTTTATGGGGTGAGTTTTTATAGTTATATAGTTTCTACGGTGAAAAAGTGCTTCAACGAGAACGTTCGATTATCGAGAAAGAAATCTTACATAAATAAAACTGTTTTATAGTTTGGTTTCCCGTCTCACTGCCCTTTTAAAAACGTCGAAATGAATTCCAAGTTGAATGTAACATAACCTAGGTTAAACTTACATTTTTATTTTCCAATTGTCTTTTTACGATAAACGATCGCCGGCTTGGTTTTGACCCCTGAAAAAATCTTAATTAAAACTGTTTCGTTGCAGACTTTTTTGGCAATCGCTGTGCCGATCGACATCCCCGACAAGAACGTGTTTGTGTCTTACAACTTCGAGGCTAACTACAGCCCGGTCACCAACATCACGCAGATAGACGAGGTTATCTTCCCTAACTTACCGGTGAGTATTGATTTACTACTTTGGCGCGACTACCCGAAGGTGATCTTGGCATACAACACCAAAGACCGCCATGGTTCTCTGTCCAAAGCCTTTTCTGTCGAATCGACAACGGCGCTGAGTTCGCTATGGTCTTTTGCATTTCATCTCTCCAGCGGTACCTAGGACGTCCATAGACGGTCTTCGGTCATTTTGGTACTCCAGAGTCCAATCTCCACACTACACGATCTTCACCCACCCGGACTACGTGCCCAAGTACCGGTGAGTAGCTGTTTTATTAGCACGTGGTCATGTGCTACAACTTAAGTGCAATTTTAGGCAGGTGATGTAGTGACTAGGGCCACCAACCCGGTCACTGACATTAGGCAGATCGTAGAGGTTATCTTCCCCAATTTCCCTGTGAGGAGATAAATTCAACTTACCAGTGAATTTTTTTTTAACTAGCATAGAGTATTTGTAGATAGCATGTGACTTTTTGGCCTGCTACTTCATGTGCAAATATTGCTTGCGACCTGTGTGTGTTCTATTTTTAGATTAAATATGAGTGAACGATATTGGATGATTCATGGTCTTTCTCACTTCAATATAATAAAAGTGTGCTATTTAATAAACTTATTTTTATTTAATATTTTTTCAGGAAATCAGCCGAAGACATAGCCGAAGTATCACCAGAGAATTAGCTTATACGGTGTTGGAAGCAAGATTCAAAGAGTAAGTCACCGATTAACTTAAAACAATTGTGTTTTTGTTTCTATTTGATAATAATCTGGGCCACAGGCTCCCATAAGCTCCGTAGCAAAAAACCGAGACAACGAACGCGATGAAGCTGATGATGTTTGATACCAACCCTTTTTACAAGCTTTTATTTACTTTCACCTGACCCGTTTTCTGTAATAAAATCTTGCAAGTTAAATTTGATCCACTTTCGGTTTCCGATTGAACTGAAATTTTGCATACACATGTAAGTTTGTGGTGACAATGTAATATTATGGTACCATCGAGCTGATCTGATGATGGGAACAGGAGGTGGCCACAGGAACTCTGAGATGAAACAACGCAACCTAATTGTGTTAGGGGTTTTTAGAATTGTCTCGATGAGTAGGTATTAGTTGTCTGTCTTAAGAAAAGTACAGTCAGCGATAAAAGCTTGTAGGTACCAATAATGAAATTTTTCCCAAAAACTTATTCCATCTCGGATTGTACCCTAAAGGGGCCCACTGATTACCAGTCCCCCGGACGGTATCAGCCTGTCAGTTGTTCGGAACCTTTTGCGTTTAACTGACAGGCTGATATCGTCCGGCAAACTGGTAATCAGTGGGCCCCTTTATATTAAAAATTGTGTTTATTTAGGTAATAAGTAAATACATGCATATAATTTACAGACACGGCATGAAAGGCAAAGAATGCATGTTGCGCAACATCTGCGAGGCTGCCGAGACGCCGCTTCACCACAACGGGCTGCTTGGACACATCATGCACATCATTTTCACGTAAGCATTCTTTTTATTAGCCTAGTGGCCTGATGATCAGTCTGCCAGACGATATTGGCCTGTCAGTTAAACGCCAAAGGTGACAGCTCCGAACAACTGACAGGCCGATATCGTCTGGCAGACTGATCATCAGTGGGCCCCTTAAGTTAGTTTCCCACTGCTGTGCAGAAGCCTCGTTTCCTCCACTTGACCCTGTCATTTGTACTATCCTATCAATCCGGATATAATGAGTTAAAGTTGTCATTTTAAGTCTGCTTGCACCCCGGCCAGCAGTAGGTAAATATGGTGTTCCATGTGTCCTACTCGGTAGCCATTTTGATTCATCTTTCCCGGTGTCCTGTCCAGTCCCAGTTAAGCTTAACGGCCTAGGCACCTACTCGTACAGCTACAACACGAGTTTTGGAGCTCGGTTCCTTGTTTTGTATTTTGATTCAAAAGTAGATATTAGGTAGGTTACTGTGACTAAACAAAAGAAAGGTTATTAAAGTTTTACTTACATTACCCATTCCAGACCGTCCACATCTCGCGAAGAAGGCTTATCGGACGACTACTACCAAGCAGAGCTGGACGGCCAAAACCAGGACTGTGATAAATATCTGGACCTGTGTCCGTTTAGCGTCTTCGATGTGATAACCAGGCTGGTAGAATACCAACACTAAGATTATACCTTCAAAAATTCAAACTGATGTCGCAAATATCTCTGTGGCAAACATTTTGACTTCAAAATGATATTATTTTCATCTGTGCGTCTCGCTCGCGCTAATAATACAAGTACCAAGTTTGAGTGAAATGCTTGCGTGAATGGCATAATTTAAATATATATCATTTTGATGTCAAGTGTGCGTTCAAATTAACCTCTTGTTCACCATTCTTCAGTCTCTCTCAGAGTCTTTTATTCAACATTTTGGCCATCATTGTCATCTTTCGTACAATGGAAACTACTAATCGAAGTAAAATCAAAAAGTGTGGCCTCTAACCACGCTAACTTTGCACAAACTTGGCAGTAATCATGCACACATACTCGTAATACCTATAAGCTCCATAGGTACTTGATGTAGCACTTGGTATAAAAACTCAGTGTCAGAACTGTCAGACCACGGTTAGTTTTCAAGAGGGTACCTATAGAAAATTGAATTTTACGATTTATATAGTTTAAGATATATCTAGCAAAGTAAGTTTAAATCCTTGTTAAAAATTAATAGAAATAAGATTCTGTTAACGTTTAATGACGAAATAAAATAAATACTTAAGTTTTGTATATATTTATTGTGTGAATATTTTATAGCCGAAGTACACATGTGTTTAATACACATTAAATATATTAAAACGGTTCACTCGCGTATTTTATGTCAAAAATTGTTCGACAAGTTCCGCTTCATAACGAGGACCTTCATCGGGAGCACGAGTTTGCGCACCGACGCAGACTGCGGGCTGTAACTCTCTGCGACCGATTGCTCGTTAGTACCTAAATTGTAATTCTATGGAACTTAACTTGGTAACTATGTAAAGAAACCGCCATATTGAAATTGTCTCTGAATTGATGAATTTACTATTGACTTTTGTTTACATAGTTAGCAAGTCCCATAGAATGACACTTTACACTTAAATAGTACTTAAATTACCCTCTATAATAGTGTAATTCTATGGAACTTAACTTGCTAACTATGTAAACAAACCGCCATATTGAAATTGTCTCTGAATTGATGAATTTACTATTGACTTTTGTTTACATAGTTAGCAAGTTCCATAGAATGACACTTTACACTTAAATAGTAGGTACTTAAATTACCCTCTATAATTATATCAAATATTTAACAAAGTAACTTCACAGCCATCAAACGAATTCTTATAAGTTTATTCATTACAAATCAAAGTACTTACAACAAATGCATCACCAAGACATAATTATACATACATAAGTCCCACTTGTATTGATATAATGCCTAAAATCCTGTCATTATGCAATTGAGGTGTGTCGTTAGTGACCCTGCCTAAGGAGCAGAGGTCCTGAAATAGTTGGAGACTATGCAGATTTCTTCATGGTTACCCATCAGTACCTACAATGAAAATAGGCAATAGCAGTGGGAATTATGTAGGCTAGTGGTGTGTTATTCAATTATTTTGCACTAAGTTTGATATATTCATATATGATTATTTATAATGGTCTTCCAGTATTTTATTTCCTAGCAGAGTTACAGGTTTATATATTTACTAAGAATTTCATACTCATATTTGTGTCTTTTACTGAGTTTATATTAGTGTATATCTTAGCCTAGTTAAAAAGTGAGTAACTATTAGTATCTACAATAAATTTCAACAATGAAATTAAGTTAAAAGCTACCAAATATATGAAATAAAAGAATTAAACAAATATATTTAGTAATTAGAGTTTTTGACTCTATTATCAGAATAGCATGTAGGTACTAATTCCCTTTTAAAGTTTTCTAACACTTAAAAAAATACAAGTATAAATCAGGAATACATTGTTATATTCTACATGTACCTACATGTACAATTTAACTAACAATCACAATAGTAATATTAAATGTGAAAAAAGTAAATATTTTACCGTATAAATAAACCCATGAACTGTGTCAGAAAGGAATCAGATTCTCATTTCAATTAATCATCATCATACTGTCCTGGCCGGCTTCAACCACGGCGACTGTTATACAGATTGATGAGAACGACGTTTGTGAGCTCACAAGTGGCTGACATAACCAATTTTAGCAGCAGATGTACGGCCACATTCACTGCAAGTCTGCACCGCTCTAACAAAATTCGTATGTCCAGTTTCAATTAATACAATTTAACTGACAATTCCAATAGTCTCAACGCCCTTCGGGTAGAAGAAGTTGCTTTTCCTCATAGGGATGGAAGACAGCTGCTGGTCGACAGGCACGCGCGTGTCATACAGCGAGGGCGACTGGAATATGATGCCGAAGGTGCCCACGAAGCAGGCGATGGTGAACAGCCAGAGGAAGAAGCGATCAAGCACCATGGACATGAATTTCCAGTCTTCGATCACCTGGGGACAAAGGAGAGGATTAGTGAATGTAAAACAGTTGAGCTGATATGGTTTCTCACTTCCTTGGGCAGAATGTCAGAGTGTTGTGACATAGTGGACATAGTGAGTTTGTGCTGTTTATTGCTACAAGACAAGTGAAGAGTGACCCCACAGAAATAAGAATATATGTTCAGTTCTGTGGGTGACCCAAACCCGCCACAGTTCCCACCTACAACGACAGCGCGAGACCGCCCCCAACCGATTATCTCATCGCGCGCTCAGCACGCTGCCCGGTGTAGTGATAGCGGTACACCGCGAAATTCAGTAAAATGCTGCAAATGGTGTTAAAAGTACGACAATCGGTACGATTGATCTTTAGGCCATTTAAATAAATTTTACCCGAAGCACCAAAAGAAAAGGAGAGGAGTTATGACGTCATCTTTTTTTTGTATGGGTTAAAAACAATTTTTTGTTTAGAAACCTATCGTGTGTGGTATTAAATGAAAGAGTCGAATTGATTCCAATGGCCTAAAGATCAATCGTATCGATTTTCATGATTGTAACACAATTTGCAGCGTTTTTTGGCGAACCGCTAGCGCTAGTTGGCGGCAGTACGCGGCTCGTAGCTATCGTGAACGGCTACTCATGCACATAATCCCGTATTTATATAAGCAGATCAGTTAAAAGTCCGGCTACGTAAAATCTGCCGTGAAATATTTTTGGCAACACCACAAAGTAAAAAAAAAACTTTCAAATGTGACGTTTATTTACGTTGCCACACTTGACTGCAGACATAACTTAGTTATCGTAAAAGTACAAAAGACAAAACATACAATACGATGTGTAGTGGATGGGTTGAAATTGTGATATATCTACCACTAACTTTTTCGTAGACTTTTCGTCGGGTAGTTACGTCGCGATTATAGTACGGCTCTTCTGAGGTGAACTTTTCGCTTCAAACCGTAATCTTTCAAATAAAGGCCATTGTCTCTATTATCGCAATAGCGCTTGCTCCCGACTTGGCACGTGCCAGTACAACATTCATATTGAAAAACAACCGGTATCGTCATAGTATTAAGGTTCAAATTTAATGTCACTGATATTCTAGATATTACGTTTTGGTAGTGTAGGACGATAAACCGCCCCGAAGCGATACGGCGCTCATATTATTTTGATACTTAGTGTGGTGTTAAAAATGAAACGCGGTTATTTATTATATTGTTTTATTTAAATTATTAGCTTGCGGTGGTAAATGTAATAATTTACAAAGGTGCAGCTGCAAGCATTGTTATTTTTTCTTATCTCTAAAATAACGATACTGTGAAATTAGCACCTCTGATGTGATGCCGACGCATAGTAACAATAAAAACACTGATAAGGCAAACGTGGAGCTTTGAAGCGTACAGCTTTTCTAACAAAACGTCACGTGTCAACGGTCAGAAGAAAGGTCGGTTATAATATGCTGCTGCGGCTGTGCTAAGTCCACTTTAATAGACTTGGAAAGAGCTCAAAGGGCGGTACTTAAGGTTTCCTTACGTAGACCCCGACGATATCCTACACATGCTCTCTATAGTGAAGCTCAAGTCTTGTCAGTGAGAAAATTATTCATGTTACGTGTTGCCATGCTCATGCACAGAGATACTAGTCAGTCATCCAATCTGACAAATATGTTACAGAAAAGAATATTCCAAGTCCCGAAACTGAGCGTTAAATCTGCTTTTTGCTAAACGGTTTAAGGCATTTCTGTTTCCGCACATATACAACAAATTACTCAAAAGCTGTAATATAAAAGATTGTCGGTTTAGTTAAGCCAAAATGCAAATTCAGGCTCTTCTGCTATCCTGGAGCTATGACGAATGTGAAGACATTTTGAAAGTTGTAAGGTAATTGTAGTGGATAGTGACCTCGGTTGGTATCTGATCCCAAGAGAATAAATTCCCTCGTAGGGCTACATTTGCTTGCTATGATTTAATACGTGCGCGCGCACACACACACACACACACACACACACACACACACACACACACACAAACCTTTGTATTTACAGCGCTCATATGTAGATTTAATATCAAAACTGAACTACTTAATTTCTTTACCTATTAGATTAGATCTTACTAAACCTTTAGCTTACGAATAACGAATTCGGCTACCACGTGACAGGCATAGCCTAGTGTGGGGCCACAGGACATTGTTAATTGTTAATAAGGCTTTCTGTTAAATAAATATTCTTATTATTATAAAAGAAAGAAATTGATTATATCTGATTTTTTATGACATGATTTCATCTAGTAGTACGTATAACTGTTTATATACCTACACGGAAAATTTTTGATTATACCTATGTTAAACTTATTAATCTTAAATTTACATTGTTACCTTAGATTTTGTTATATAACAAATATACAACGCTTTATCATAAATAACCGTGTTTCATTTTTAACACCACACTAAGTATCAAAATAATATGAGTGCCGTATCGCTTCGGGGCGGTCTATCGTCCTACACTACCAAAACGTAATATATAGAATATCAGTGACATTAAATTTGAACCTTAATACTATGACGATACCGGTTGTTTTTCAATATGAATGTTGTACTGGCACGTGCCAAGTCGGGAGCAAGCGCTTTTGCGATAATAGAGACAATGGCCTTTGTTTGAAAGATTACGGTTTGAAGCGAAAAGTTCACCTCAGAAGAGCCGTACTATACAACGACGAGTCAGGCCTGCGTCAAACCGTTGTAAATAATGGTAACAAAATAAATTCAGGATATACCCGGTTTAAATGTTCTTGAACATATAAGTTAAGATGTTTACTGGTTCTCTTAGACCAATTAAATCTCTGTAAGAAAGTAAAAGAACTGAACAGGCCAGGTACTCGGCTGTGACGCAAGCTAAATTAAAATTCGATATCCCAAGGCACCGGGCCGAAGATCTCATAACTGAAGTGATTGTGGTTAGCCTTGACAAGGTTCTTTGCTAAGTGAGCTTTTTGATGTTCATAATTCGGGTCTCGAAAAATCTGACCAAATGAATCTATAGATTTAGATGCCCTTCGTGCGCGAGTCCGACTTGAACTTGGCCAGTTTTTTTTAAATACGCCGTAAAAACCAGATATTAAGTATAACAGCGTCAGCTACAATAGTAGTTATCAATAAAACATAATTATGAATGTTATTAAAGTTATTCCATTCCATGTTATTAAATTTATATAAAATCAATATCCGAATTTAAACTATTGTGAGACATACTAATACATATTGGCAAGGTGCGAAGTCGGTGGAGGGGGAAGTGGCGCTGATCGTCACAAACACAGGTAATCTTATGGAATGGCCGCCATTAGTACTAGCGGCAGCCGCTTGAACTAATTTTACTCCATAAGATTTAACGTAGAAAGTCTGCCAAAATGAGAGCAGCACCAGTCGTGCACCTAGCGAATAGTTATCCATACTGTAATCGGCTACGGCGACCCTAGCTAATTACAAGCGTGAGCTCTGATATGGCTGGCAAAGCCGCACTTACTTTTAAAAACTCTATCGCAGGTGGGGCAGTAAAGTTGACCAGAATTATTGTAAGTATAATTATAGGAGGGTTTCGGCCGGGATTTACGTATCTGACGTTTCGCATCAAGATCAGTGAGACGAGCGTCTTCAAAGTTCTTTACGCTCAACTTAACGCGAGAACGCCATTTTGGCCGCTGAGAAGCAAGCTCCTCCCATTTGTCACCCAACTGCCTGCGGTATACCACCTGAGACATACTAACATGTATTTCGCGCGAGTGACTAAAAACAACACAATCAATATCACATTTCGAATATCTGAATATATCTCCAGACGGTTAAAACTGGAAGGATAATAAAATCATACGAAAATTAATAAGCCTAACGTACTCCTAATTAGCTACCTAATGGAAACACACTCAAAATCACGAGAGTCAAATTAATTAAGTAACAACATTAACTCAAATCATAAAGCAGTATACCCTTGTTTATAAGCCTTTGAAAGTTTCTAAAGAAAATATCCAATTATGCTAAGAAGGCCATCTTACGTTGTTTTCAAAGCTAGTTTAATTGAGCGTTTTCAAAGTTTTTAAAGGGTATTTTTTCATTACATCCGGTTAACAAAGACCTCTTAATGGCAAGGGTAATTTCCGGGGTAGGTAGGGGCTGTGATTGTCGCTTTCGTGCGTGCCGCTGTTGTGTAATCTGTGATGATAAGGCGTGTTTGTGTGGAATTGTTTCGACATGCCTGACGTTATCAAAGTGTAATTTGTAGGTGGGGTAGAACGGGGATATTAGGTCCGCGAGTAAGAATATAGGTACCTACCTATAGTTACATAAATTATACTTACTTACTTGGCTGGTGCGATGACCCAAACATAGGTAGGTACATATTATACGGAAATCAAATTGGTCGTAGTTCGTAGTTTTTTTGGGGTTAAAAGCCACATATGTGATCCCAAAATGACTTATGATAAAACATGACTTACCTATTGGATTTTTAGTCCCGTCTTAATCTGATTTATTGCTTTTGAAACACTTAATAGTTTAAATGATAGTCCTAGCCTGCCTGCAGCAGTGTCTTTTGAAAAAATTCAAAATTTCGCAATTCTGTTATTTAAAACTCGATCTAATACAACGAAATACAGTTTAATATAAAATAAACATACTAGTCCTAACATGCATCAATGATTTGCTTCACGTTATATTTAGAATTTAAACTTTATGTTCAAACCAAAATGGTCTACTTTGTAATGTCGCTGATAACGCAGTTTGTAAAGAAACGATTTGTTAGCAAGCAGTTCTCAATGCAGTAGCAATTGCCTAACCAAAGCCTATCGGCTCTTCAAACCAGTGCAAGAAAGATCTCCAATAATTCGCAGCTCCTATTGGACTTGAGGTCAACTTATACTAGTAGTTTAAGAATTAGGGACTATATCCTATTCCCTGAAGTGCCTACTTTAAAGTAGGTAGTTTACATAAATTGATCCTGTATGGGAGTTTTGGTGGCTCAGGGCCAATACGCAGGCTTGAATCAACTTTATTATAAACTAGTGTATGCGGCTTTGTACGCATAGGAATCATATGCATCGTTACCTTTAGGCTGCCTTTCCACTGACGCGGATATGAGTGTAGATGAGAGAATTGTAGAAATCAACCTATATAGCAAAAGCCCAAGCTTAAACTGAGACCTTCGCTAACGCTCGGTCAATGAGTGAAACATTACTGCCGACTGCATTGCTGGTGTAGTCTCAGTCCGAATGGTATGTGCCTTTATTGTTTGTACAGTCGGCAGCAGAAGTTGCTGAGCGGGCGAGGTGTTCAAAATAACCTTGACGCGCTCTTATTCTCTTAGCCATAAAGTCGCGTCAAGATCATTTATTTTTAACATTTCGCCCGCTTAGCAACTTTTGCTGCTGACTGTATCACCATGCATGTAAGGTATGATAAAACAAAGTTTCTATCAATGTACAAGAGCCATAAAATATGTACTAGGAAGGTATATAATGTTCAAAATCCAATGTCAAAATTCCAGCAAGATATTCCTTACACCGCGCTGCGGTTAGTTACTTCCAAACGAACCTGGAGTGTTCCATCCCCGCAGGGATGCTTCGAATGTCGGAGGTAAATGAAGCCAATTCTATACGACGATGGAAATGATTTCAATTCAAGTTTGGGTACCTATAGGTTATTCTAGACTTGGTTGAAATATACCTACTTACTTTTACAAATCACAATTCTGCCGTGTCACGCCAAACTCCGTTAACTCGAGTTACATGAGTTACGGGTAACCAGTCTAAATCGTCTTAAAAACCATTAAATATATATCTTCTAAAAGAACATTTTGAAAATCTTCATTATTTACTGAGAAAAGCATATGACTAACTCATGTAACTTCATTTTTTTGCCGATGGCGTCAGACACAACTCAGTTAACTTGAGTTGCATGATATATTTTCTTAAGTTACCGGAGTTAGGCAATTTGGCATGAGTGGCCGAGCGCTTGGTTTATACGACAACAATATTATTTCGCTTAATACGTGGCTCGTCTGATCACGCGTATGTCATGTAACTTGACTTACATGACTTCGTGTGACCACTATCGTATGGAAGAGTTGGTCATGCGGAACCATTTAATTCGAATAAAATAAAAACTATTCAATTATGCGAAAAAAAATTAAAGATCCTATTCTGTGACCATATTTCCTACATGTAGATTAGAAAAAATTAAAAAAATACGATAAACCGTCAACGATAACAGCATTTGAATCTTTAAAACTTTAAACGTAATTATCTCGCAACTCAACTTTTAAAGTTACACGAGATGCGCGTGACACGGCAGAATTGTAGATGGAATATAAAATATTGTGACTCATACTAACATAAAAGAAATGTAATTTTACGGTTTACACCATTGGTAGGTAGGTAGACTAATAGTTAGGTTTAATTCAAACTAAGTGCTATAGAAACACTATATCTAGTTTCTAGACAAAGTAAAAATCCAATATCACAATTTCAGTGACATCTTATTCTTGCTTTTATGAAATTCAAACGAAACTGGAGTGTTAATAAAATGAGGTCCTCCCAGGAGGAAATCCCACATGGGGGATCATAAAAACTTATACAATCAGCAGCAATAGTTGCTAAGCGGGAGAGTTGTTCAAAATGATCTCGACGCGACTTTATTGTTAAGAGAATAAGAGCGCGTCAGGTAATCTTGAACACCTCTCCCGCTTAGCAACTTCTGCTGCTGACTGAACCTACGTCTTCATAGCTCGACTATCGATGAAATGGGCCGATTCTTGATTTCGTAATTTTCCGCTCGGAGTAAAGAATTGAAAATTTCCTTATCCCAGCCAAATTGTATCCAAATGTAACGAAAAAAATCGACCACAAAATAAAAGTTACCCCATATTATGAGGAACTTCATTCACTTTTTAACCAGTGTGTAACCGCCATACGATAAATAATTCACTTATCTCTGTAACACATAGTGTATCAATATCAATACATCAATACATAATTATAAAAGCGTCTGGTTGACGTAACTGGTGACCGAAGAGCTGGCGGCTACCTCGCACAACGTATCAGCATTGCGATACAGCGAGGAAATGTCGCCAGCACCCTTGGTACAATGCCTCAAGGGCCTATTTTAGATTTAAGCTAGTTTTTAAATTCTTTTAGTAATACACTGTATATATCTTGTTTGTAAATAAATGATTATATCCATTATAAAACAAAGTCCCCTGCCGCGTCTGTCTGTCTGCATGTTCGCGATAAACTCAAAAACGACTGCACAGATTTTCATGCGGTTTTCACTTATTAATAAAGTGATTATTGAAGAAAGTTTTGATGTATAATTTGTAAAGGTTTTGTGTAAATTTTTTGAACTACCCGTGCGAAGCCGGGGCGGGTCGCTAGTGCTCATAAACTAGTTTCCCTCACAAATTCTTTGACCCCTTGACAAAGTAATACTGTAGCCAAACTGCATCTTGCTAAGAATGCAGCAGCAGCAGCATCCGCAGAGATAAGTGGCTGCACGTTGTACATAACCCGCGGTGTCGACATTTCGCCTCGTGTGAAACAATATAAACCGGGAATTTACGTACAATGTCGGTATATTTACAACAGTAGAATTTCCATAGCAGACGAGAACGCATGCCTCGGGCATGAGAATGTATAACCTAGCTGCTATACTGCCGTACCGACGCAAAACAAACTATATAGGTTACATTCCAATTAGGACAGCATTGCAGCAGGGAATATCGATCCAGGACAAAATTTAGCATAATAATATACGCCCTTGTCACGTCATAAAAAAGTGTACTAACGTAAGACTAATAAGTATGTAAGTATAATAATAGGTATCACTCACGTATAGACAGAACCGTAAATCGCATGAGCATGATTTGGTTATCTCTGACCAAACTCTGAGGGGTGAATATGTAGGTCATGCTGAACAACTTTTACTATGGGGCCAACCCTGAAACTGCGAAAGAAAAATCAGATGTTCTATAGAAAACATTAAATTCCATGTTGACGTGTCCTTGTGGCCTATTTGCTGAATAAATGTTGATGTTTGATGATGTTTGTTTGACGTTTGATGTCAAAAAAACTTTACAAAAAACGAGCCACTTCATCACCGAACCGAATAGCGTTAAATCGTTAAATCCAACTCCTCATTCCGTGCTCGTCGCGATAGCGGCGCATCATTTATAACGACCCAAACAAAAATGGATCATTTTTAAACTGTCGATGCTCTGTAATCTGTACAATGTTGATAGTAGGCGATCTGGAAGCCTGTTCGAAGTGTAATAATATAAAAAAGATTTGTCAATGATATTGATGCGTAACCCGTGGTCCCGTGCATTACAGAGTAAAATTCAGATTTTAAGATCAGGGGCCCATTTCGCAAAAGCTTGTAACTTGTAATACGAGTCGAAGTCCTTTTCTAACAAAAGCTGTCCAAAAGTGACATCCGCTTGTATTACAAGTTCCAAGCTTTTGAGAAACGTGCCCCAGGGGCCCATTTCTCGAACGGTATTTGTCTAATATTATAAGTGTGTTGCCGTGGTAACCCATACGACTTGACAGTTCGTGGGGTAATAATATTAGGTACTCTAATACCGTACGGGAAATAGTCCCCTGTTATAATTTTGGTATTCATAAAATACGATTGCTTGCGCTTAACGGTGGGCGCGAAATGAAGAGAATCGTTGTCATAAGGCTGCCTTTCTGTTGAGACGCTCATCATGAGAGAGAAGAGATCAATAGGGGTTCGTCTATTTATTACATTACACAAAATTTCCATTTTTAAACTTTGAATTGGCCTCAAGCGCTAGTGGAGTGCGAATCCGGACAACACAAGTTATATTCAGAATAACCAGATCAAGTTAAGATTTAAAACATCGAGTAGGCTTCCTGGGCTCCAAAAGCCGAGTTATTGCTGAAGAGATGGATCAAGATTAGATGGACAGTCCAACAATTGTGCGTTGAAAGTGAGTTATATCTCCGCTTTTTATACAGAAAGTTCAAGCAAAATGTGATAGCTATGGAGATTCTATTGTGCGGGTTTTTTTAGCGATTTTCGATCTTAAAAATATGAGACTTAAAGATAAGATAATCTGCATTTGAATTATTCAAAAACCCTCACATGATGCAAGAAATTGAACCCCGTTAAAATTAGAGAAAAAAGAGAAATTAGTTACTAAACATTTTTTTTTTGACGAGACTTTATAATTAAATAACAAAACTGCTCAAAATTACAATAAAATACAATACTCTTTATTGCATACCACAATAAAAGAAGCAATACATATCGCAATCTTAAAGGTAGAGGTAACAAGATTGTGTAACGTCTAAATCGGTTGTCTTATCGCTAAAGAGCGATCTCTTCTAGATAAACTTTGGGTAACTAATGGAAAGAAACTGGATACATAAGCTAAATTGAAATGCAAATTAACTAAGGCATATACACTTTTTTTATACTACGTCGATGGCAAACAAGCATACCGCCCGCCTGAAGGTAAGCAGTCTCCGTAGCCTATTGACGCCCACACTAATATAAGAATATAAAAATTATAATAAAATAAATTTAGCTTACCTACTTGTTATTAAGTACGAATTCAAACAAATGAACAAGATAACTAAGTCATCCATTCAAACACTTGGAGTTGAGTTCCCGAGCCATCAGCAGTCTCCGCACGTCCCTCCCACAGATAACCGCACTTCATTTTTGGAGCGGCGATAAATGGGCCCCGCGGGCCGAATAAATTTTAAACCAAGGATTAAACAACCAATCTATTTTGCGGGTTCGTTTTGGAGATTGATTTTGTATAGTTTGCGCTGTCATGGCGGATTACACGGGCAGATGATGGAGGTCCGTTTTTAAAATCTGTGACCGCGTGGGATGCGGTGGGCGTTTTTATAAAATTATTTTCTGTCCCAGTGACTGCGTGGAATTAGGTTCGGATCATTTTTATTTGCTGTTTGCTTTGTATTTATTAAATAAAAATATATTCATTGAAAGTGATTTAATTTGTTCTTAGTTTATTAACATTGGAGTTGGATATTTTTGCAAAGTCAAAGTTAGAATTTTGGAGAGCGCTTGCTTGGTGCTTGGAGCGTCTATGCATGTACTTATATTGTCGCTGTCGTCTGGTCTGACACGTAAGTCTAAAATTAAAGACTTAATCTTACGATGTTTTCAAGCTTGAAGTAAAATAAAATATCCTTCAATTCAGTGAACTGTAAAATTAATATAACGGCTTGCAACGACCTAAAAAGTTTTCTTTTGAAAAGAATCATACCTTCATCAGAAACAATAAAGACAAATAAAAAGAAGGAGGTACAATCACGTGTAACTGTGTCAACGCTTTCGACCCGCCTACATTCGGCTGCGCTAAAACGAAGTCCAAGATCCTCTGAGACTCCGCATTCCCATTGCATACTGAGCTCGGGCGAGTTACAATATTATTTTTAAGTAGGAACATATCCTGTGATATTTTATTCCATTTTACTAAAAGATCCAGTGACTTTTGTTTTTGTTTGTCATTCAGCATTACTTCTGTTTTATTCGTTTCCTCAAAGGTTACTTGGAAGAGATCCCATACAGGGATAAGTACGCCTTTGTTGTATTTAAATTACTCTGTAACTGTGTTTCCCGTGTTTTTATTTCTTTGTGCAATAAAGTATATACATACATACAAAATTTGCTACTTTGACATTAGTAAGATTCGGCCCGACCATGTTGCTGGGAATAAATAATATCTCAGTAGTTCCGCCTGAGCTACCAACTCTACTAGCAGTCAGAACAATACCTTAGATCCTCGGGGACCAGAACCGATGACTAGCAATTTAAATGTGCTGATTCCAAGCCCTAATGTAACGGGAGTAATTAGTTCGATGAAGTCGTACCACAGATCCTTTACTAGATAAAGCATTGAGGATGATCCACGCTACAACGGTTCGGGTCGAGGCCGAGGCGACCAACACTTCGTTTTCTATAGAAAGCACCACGTGATCAATGATCATATTTCTTGGTTTATTTTTTGTGGAAATGTCCAAAATTTCCTAGAATTTTTCCAATTTCGTCGAAGCTTTCCGCAGCTTGTACTTGCGTTAATTTGGCTACCAACTGTTCGCGCAGTAAGTTTTACTAAAATAGAAATGTCGAAGTAAAACGATCATATAAATTGAACGAGAAAAGTTTGTACGACGTACTTATGATTCTTTTTATACAGGATTTTATTTTCGTAAAAGGTTGATATGGAGTTGAAAGTGCGAAAGGACTACAAGATGAGAGGGGATAGATGAGATAGGGATATGCAGGGCTTGTTAACGTTACCAATTCACATTATAAAGTAACGTTACTTAACGTTAAAATCATAAAAATACCTTATTACCGGTAGTAAATGGTAACGATACTTGATAACTTAACATTATTATAACGTTAGCTAGTTAACGTTAATTTTACCGGTAATTTTACTTTTTATTGCAGGGCTTGTTAACGTTACCCAATTCACATTATAAACTAACGTTACCAAACTAACGTTAACACTATCATTCTTTAAGCTGATATTTGCTTGTAATTTCATACACAATTTTAAGGCCAGTAGACCTTATTGACCATAAATACGGCAGGGCTTCTGTCAAATTGAAATAGAATCAGTCAAAATACATTAAAGATAATTATGTACGTTAGTAAAACTCAACTTTAATTCTAGTAGTTAGAGTTCATAGTCTTTTGTCAATATTCTTTATGTTTATCAAATGAAAGAGGTGGTATTCTACTTGTTTAAGATCTTTGTCCAATATGCATTGCGTCTCACTCTCTCATTAAGCAAAATGTGAGACGCAAATACACAATGGACCGAGATTGGACAGATAAAATACCACCCGGCTGTGTCGGAATATATTTGCCAAAATAAGAAGGTTGCAAAACGTCATAAATTAGTTTGTTAAATATGATGGTATAGCTAATTCGTTACTTGGTCGGTTTATATTAGGTACAGGCGTCTTTGATATAATATACGTCAAGATTATATAGGTTGGATAATGTCTTGATTTTTTTTGTGAAATATGGAGGTGTTGCTGAAATGTAATTTAGTCGGATTATATTAAATGAGACACCTATTTATTGATGTTACTGCTTGCTTGTAAAATAGTCTGGTCAGCACAGTTCATAATGTATGAGAGCTCTACATGAATTCTCACACCAGAGATTTTTTGAGATGTGATAACCTATGTTGCAAATACTATATTTAAAAAGAAATCTCCACAAAATATGTCACATTCTTTTAATAAATCCAAACTATTATTAAAATACAAAAAATATATCAAAACATGAATCCGACACTCGAGATTTTAATATCATTTTATTTTACATTTCCAATTCCCGTTTCATTTACACCCAATATTAAATCTTTTTCCGTAATAAAATGCGTATACAATTACTGTCATCATCTGTATTTATTTTATTTCTTTAACCCCTTATTCATAAACGCGCTACAAACTTCAATTAGCTAATAATAGTAATAATCGTTTGTCCTTATCTGTCACTTTAACTTATGTATTTGTAAGGGATAAACATAATTGAACTAAATCAGGCCCGTAAAGTTTATGAATAAAGTGGTTAATCTTTATTGCACAAAAGAAAAACCTTATAGTACAAGAGGCGGACTTAATGCCATAAGGCATTCTCTACCAGTTAACGATGGCTTGTCCTCCGGGCCATTTGATCGATGACCTCCTTTGATTATTTATTTTTAATGGACGCCAAAATCCAGACAGGAACTTCGATTTTGACATTTACCACAGTAATGCAGTCGGTAGCAATGTGGCGCTTCAAAATTGCTGCAGTCGACTGCATTGCTGTAGAAAACGTGAAAAAGGTCATTCAAAGGGTAATAGGGTTATATACACCGCGGGGGTTATTACCCGAAAGATTTAAACCAACGATTTTAGATCCTAATTAGAGTATATAAAGTTATATAACACATAGACCAAAAACCCTTAATTTAAGAGATATTAATTATTTAAAACAAATCACAAGTTAAAAAATCTCAATTCTAACACACCCTTATGCGTGACGTAGCCACCAACTAATTTTACACGCAGACGCACTAACTGCATGGTTGTTAGCCAAATACTTCATTGACTTTTTATGCTGGAAATTGATTTAATTATTGCGAGAAAAATAAGTATGTAGTCTTCAATAACTTGTACAGTTATGTACTGCCAAAAAACTAGAAGTGTCCATTAATTGTGTAGAACATTATTTGCTGTTTGTTTCCAAAATCATGCTGCTATTCTGCGAATATAGCAGTTCCTCGGGCAGATAAATTAAACATGATCGAAACAAATACTATTAAATTAACCACAATAGTAAACTTTTCTCTCAGTGTGGGATATTCTCGGTCATGGAAAACATACAAAATTATTGTTTTTTTCATTAAATCTATAATTAATATTATTGTCGGGAGAAATTCTGACCGTGTAGTCGTGTAAGCTTCATAGCCCATTCTTCAAAAAAATTCTAGTTAGAAATTACTGTTTAGGTAGTATAAAATATAAAATAAAAAAAATGTTATTTCTAAAAAACGGGAACAGATATCAAGTTGTTAATTCGCAGACGGGTATTCAATATGATATATAATTCACCCGTGTAGAAACATTTTACTGTGCAATTAATGTAACTTTAACTTTATATTGACTCCACTATTGGTAATTCGGTATTGTTAGATTACAAAGTAATCTGGGAATCGGTAATCAGATTACAAAGTAATTTCGAGTAATCGTGGAACCAGGAATCAATTACGAAATGCCCATCTCCATTTAATATGTCTTTGTCTCACGGAAGTTTTGTTATTAAAATTGCCCATCTCTGCTTGAGAGTGAATGAACATTCGCTCGATTGTCAACGATGATGGCACCTATCAGTTAATCAAACGGTAAATAAGCAGCTGTTAACGTTACCTACTAACGTTAACAATGGTGTATCGATACCTTTGACTTAACGTTAGCTCAAATTGACAGCTGCTAACGTTACCATTTTGTTACCGGTAAAGAGTAGTATAACTAACGGTACCTGGTCTAACGTTAGTTAGAACTTAACGTTAGATCTGTCACCTTGTGGTAACGATACCAACTTTTTAACGGTATTTAAAGCCCTGGGGATATGGGAGTAAAATTACTTCTTTGAATTCCAGTTAAACATTTTGTTGTATGAACTACTTACTGAAACTGCTGGTATCAAATGGCTGTATAGAGATCGCAAGTCATCGATAATAATATATAATAAATAACCGGTTCACGGTTATCTATTGATGTACCCGTGAATGGGTTCCAGCAAGCGTTCTACATGACATCAAATCTCTCCAAATGACCTCTACGTGTTGGATCTATATCCCTACGCACGCCTTATAAATGTCCGAGCTCGAAAGACCCGAGAGTTTCAAAACGGAGATACAAATAATAATAAAATAGCTTTTTATTTCCACATTTTTAAGGGTTACAATATTTTAAGTAGATTTAAGTTATACCTTTTGTTTTTAGTTATCTTATGTGGAATGGGTGAAAGCTTCCTCACACTTTCACAAGTCATCGATAAGCTTCATATATTTACTGATATGCCGCTGGAAATTTTTACGATGAAAAACTTCGGAAATTTCTCATATTTTTGAATGGAGATTGAAACCTTTCGTTTCCAAAATACAAATTTCCAGTTTCTTAGCACATTTCAAGCATAGATTTTTTTCCGCTTTTTGCATATCTGTATTAATAATGCGGTGTCTATGTGAGGTAATCTTTGCGACGACGCTAATATCAAGTCTGACTGCAGCCGTTTGTTAGAGAACCAAACGATTGGCGCAAATTAAGTGCTAATGAAGGGAGACTAAGAAATCGAATAAAAATGTCTTATTAAAAAAAAGAGCTACGTAATGAAAGGATATGAATGCATTTTTTTTAATACCAATACATGTATAAAATACCTTCCAGATGAATGACTAATAAGCAATAACAGTTAAACAAGTTTATTGGACTGTTGTGAAACACTAATTGATGTCGATTTCATTACATGTTGATATCATTCGCGAGTAAAATTATAAATGAAAACATATTTATAACAAATCTATGACAGATATTTTAAACTCGAATGCCGCTATACATATGTTTATATAAGTTAATTACAAATGTAAAACTATTCTGCAGGCACTTTACCATAAACGTATTACTAATAACTAGTTTTCTATAAATAACTATTAAACTAATTAAACTAGTTACGTACGCAACTAAAATTGTTAAAATTAGATTTTAGACACTAGGGGCCGATGATAATTTGAATAAATTCGCGAAACTCTCGTGTAAACTGGGTCAGAAATGTATACGTTTGCAGGCGAAAAATTATACTTGTATTCGTACAGGCAAAATTCATTTTAGGCCAAATGGTGATAGAAACCAAGAAGTTTCTGAGTCTATTTGGGCCCCTGGTACCTAAATTAGATAAAGAGTAGAATACTTTTTTTGTGATAGTTATAAAAGTTGTATGAACATAGAACATGACTGTACCTACTTAGAAACTTGTCGCTGTAACTACTAGATACATGACACACATCACTCAATAACCACTGCCATAAAGATAAACAAATTGATTCATTATGACATGGTTCTATATTCTAGGAATCAAAATGGTTACCTGTACAGACAAGAAAAGCAGATAAACAGAACAGTGCGCAACACGCAAGGAAGCCATCATCAAACTCAGTCAGTATATAATCATAGATATATGTAACTCCGTAAGTACCTATAAGTTACGTAAAGTATAAGGAAAAAACATTCCTCGGAAAAACAAGAAAATTTTAAGCTCAAATATACTCGTGTAGATAGTGTTGGCGACACCGTTTAATATTTAATCATTTTAACACATATCACTGAAACAACATAAGTCACAAAGATATGGCTTTTAGAAAAAAAAAATATATCCATTGATATTTTTATAGATTTTCAGTTTTAGTTTTAATCCTGCGTCGAAAGGTGGCAGTAAATTTACCGTGACTACAAAATTTATTATGACAATAGGGATGATGACACAAATGTTGAATTTTATAACAAAATCTAGTAAAATAGATAGAAAATGAGCAATTAATCACAATATTGTGGTAATTAAAAAATATATGGAAATAATACAAAAATACAGCACCTGAAAGTTTCAAAATTAAAGTTTTTTTCCAAAATCGAAATAAGTAAGGATACCACTGCCGTGTCACGCGCATCTCGTGTAACTTTAAAAGTTGAGTTTCGAGATAATTACGTTTAAAGTTTTAAAGATTCAAATGCTGTTATCGTTGACGGTTTATCGTAATTTTTAAATTTTTTCTAATCTACATGTAGGAAATATGGTCACATTAATTTTTTTTTCGCATAATTGAATAGTTTTCATTTTATTCGAATTAAATGGTTCCGCATGACCAAATCCTCCATACTATAGTGGTCACACGAAGTCATGTAAGTCAAGTTACATGACATACGCGTGATCAGACGTGCCACGTATTAAGCGAAATAATATTGTTGTCGTATAAACCAAGCGCTCGGCCAGTCATGCCAAATTGCCTAACTCCGGTAACTTAAGAACATATATCATGCAACTCAAGTTAACTGAGTTGTGTCTGACGCCATCGGCAAAAAAAAAAGTTACATGAGTTAGTCATATGCTTTTCTCAGTAAATAATGAATATTTTCAAAATGTTCTTTTAGAAGATATATATTTAATGGTTTTTAAGACGATTTAGACTGGTTACCCGTAACTCATGTAACTCGAGTTAACGGAGTTTGGCGTGACACGGCAGACCATTCGGTTCTTCACATTTTACCCAAACAAAGATTCTATGGCAACTATAATATACATAAACGCAATATTTCACCGACAAAAACGCAATTTTCTTGTTTTGTTCATACTTCAAGATGCGCTCTCAGTGACCTTGACGTCACGTTCACATAGCGATTTGTTCGGGGCGTTTCGCAAGTGAAGTACGACTGTCGGACTTTGACTGTCATTTCTGACTTTTGTATTGCTTTAATGCAATGGTTCCCATAGAGACAATTGATCCTAAAAAACAAACCTGACCCACATGTAACATAATAACCCTCTATACACTCTAATATTCTCTTTGATATAATGCTAGCTATGATACCAGCGCAGAACCCGTTTCTTAAAAACTTGTAACTTGTAATTAAATGTGGAAGTCCCTTTCTAACAAAAGCTGTCAAAACGTGACCTCCACTTGTATTACAAGTTACAATAAGCTTTTGAGAAACGGGTCCCAGCGCTGGTCTTATACATGTCGGCGGCCGATCGTAAGATCAGGCATATCGTGAAATTCCTAGGCATATCGTGAAACGTGAAAATCTGTTCCCTGAGTCGAATTTCTGGGCAGTTTGCCCTTCGGGCATCTAAAGCAACCTAACGAACCTATCCTACCTATACATATATTGGTTTAATGTCACTATCGTCAAAACATTACACAGGAACATTACGATATGCCTGATCTTACGATCGGCCGCCGACATACACAAGGATAAGTAAATAGACATGTCGATTCAACTCACTCTATTAGTTGCATCATGCAACAGAGTGTAACACTAAACTGAAAGCAACTCTACGACACACTTTACGACTCACCACTGATGCAGCCGTAAAAGTACAAAATTGCACTTTTGGTGTTTATGTGAAGTGCATTAAAATGAGACGGTTGAAGTTAAGCGTGAAATATTCGCTATAAATTGCGTAAGATGTTAATCGTTTTAGATATAGGTACTTACTTCATAAAAATAAAAATTGAATGGAAAATAATAGTTATTTACGATACAAGTGCGGAAAAGAGGAAATTCGAAACCAGTGGCGATAAATTAAATCGACACGAGTTACGAATTACCTATTCGCACGTGTATCGTACAACGTTTTACAGTACATATGACCCTTTAAACTTTTGACATCGCACGAAAAGTGCTATTTTACGCACTAGTGCGGAAAATAGGACCATATGTACTGTAAAATTGTTTTTCAATTTTAGAGTACTATCATACAAAGAGTTACCACAAAACTATAAATAACAACAATTTCGCCATTTCAAAATCTGCAAAACGTTTTGGCATTGCGCAACGGAAATATCAACAATGCGTTTTTTTTGTCCCCGCGCAGCCAATCAGATACGCGCTGCCTTTTAATACTTAAACGTCGTATGTAGTTACGATATTTGTATAGAGATAGGACGTTTCGGTACATATAGAAGGAGATAGGAATCGCTTGTAAAACAAGTCTTTGAATGGAGACGCAAGTGCGGTAGGAGCCAAGAAACGGTTAACGATTTTAATTTATGTTTCCTTTTTGACGTACCTTACATAATGGAATGACAGAATTCATGTGTATTTAATGAAAAAAGAATTGGTTGCCATATTTGCTTAAAAATAGTGAAGGGCCAGCGAAAAGTTTCTGTTATTTCCAGACAACTCGCATTGAAATTAAAAAAAAATATCCACTTAAAATGTTTCACTTTAAAGACTGAAAAATCCTTACTAATATTATAAATACGAAAGTAACTCTATTTAGTGCATGTCTGTCTGTGTGTTACCTCTGCCCGATTGCCCTACGTGAAATTGGGTATGGAGATACATAGTTACCTATATTATGGTTTTAAGCACTTGTGTTTCGTTGCATCAAATAAATTACCTAAAAAATTCTGAACATCACTCAAAAATAACCTTTATTAATTTACTAAGGCTACATTAATACGATACCGTCAAAAAGCAACGCTATAACACTTCGTTTAAACCCTTTCTTAAGGGCTATAAATCCTTAAAATATACCGCCGAGGTAAAATCCCGCTCAAAAACAATACTGTAATCCCCTCCAGCGAGAAATGTCGTTAGATTTCCAATTTAAATATTCAAAAGGTGTTAACTGATGAAGCATTAAAATGTCTCCGTGATTACAGCTAGTGATGTGACGATCTCGGGAATATTTCCCAGCGGGAATTATTTCCCTCTAGAAGCCCACCATGAAAGAAAAATAAGCAGTCAAATTTGTATCAAAAAGCAGTCAAATTAAAAACGTAAAGCGTGATTCGCAGCAACGGCGCAGCGCGACACGCCCCTTCGCCGGAAAATGAAGAACCGTAAAACGGAGTGAGTAGGTTTCGCAGGGAAAGGTGGGTTATGAATGGAGAGAGAAGGTTTGAGAGGGGGGGTAAGAAGGGATTTTAAAGTTACTGCTACAAAAATAATGTATTCCAATTTAAAATGGAGCTATAGTAATACGCATAATAAAAAAAAATCGATGCAACAATCTTCCAAAATCACCTTTGTATGAAAACCCCTCTCACTCCAAATACGAGGCACTACGGGGTGAGGTGGATTTTCCTCTTTATCGTCAAATTTATGAAATGGAACTACCCAAAATAAAATAAAAACTAAAATAAAAACGTCGGGAACACTTATTATATAACACCATTCAGTTTTTATATGTAAAAATAAAATGTTGTCGAGGTTTGAATTTCAGTTTTGACCCTACTCACCCCATTTTACGGAACATGATTGATTGGCGCCCATTCAAAATTACTTAGGTATACTTACATTAGTCTAAGAATTTAGTTATTAAGGTTAAATAAAAAAGGGTTTATTCTTTTTTGCTTTTCTGTTTTTTCGGCGGTTATCTTACGCCATCAAACCTTTTACAAAGAATTAAAGCTTAATAAAACCCAGTCATCTCTTGTTTCCCTGTAAATAGTGTAAATATTGTATTAAACATTCCCGCAAAAACTGAAACGAATGAAAAATAATTTCCCCAGCAGCATCACTACAGCGCATTGGATATAACTTCCATTGCATTCTAAAATCTCCTGGAAATTTCAAAACACTTCAGTGTTGAGAATGGTTGATTTTCTCTTGTTTCCGAACGAGATCCGATGCTGATACGATACACTTTATTGTCATTTTTATTAGCAGGCGAGCTAGTGGAAATCTGAAATCTGGTTATTCCATTTGGTTGAGGTAATATCGCTTCGTCTTTGGTTATCTTTTTGAAGTTAGTACGTATTTTAATGAACATGTATTACATTTTCCGGATTTTCCTTTACATTGATTTTTAAACTTTTTGTTTATACCATTACAGTCTGAAAGTTCATAGATTATAAGCAGCAAAATAAGACAAAAAAGTTTTGATATACGTATAAAATATAACTCATGGTTTAATTACTTTCACTAGCATTTTTATAGTAAGAGCCATGCTTCAATGCCTGTAGGTTTACTATATATACACCACACATTTGTAATTAAAATAAGTTATTTTCCGTCGTAAAATATAGTTTGTAACAACACTAGTGTGGAATTAAATGCATTAAGGGCATATTAATAATGATGTTCTGATTAGGAAAAAGATGGAAAAATATTTTTGTTGCGATTTTTTTTTTCTAACGGGCATATCATCCAGTGTTGGCCGAAAGTTAATGCGAATTGAAAATGTTGGCCATTAACCATTATAAATTGAACCTTAAACCGTATCGGACGATTATAGTTTACGATTCAATTTATAATCGTTAATGGCCAGCATTTTCAATTTGCATTAACTTTCGGCCAACACTGATATCATCACAGTCGGCCAACCCTCCATACAAAGGCCAAACATTTTTCGTATCAAAATTTTTTATCTTCTACTTTTCCTAATCAGAACACTATATACCGAATATGCCCTTAAACGGATACCCACTATTTTTGTTACATCTTATATATAAGTAATGTCACTTAAAATGTATTTTTAGGGTCAATGTTGCAGTGTAACTGCTGCAAGAAATGCTTTTTACAGCAAGAACAGAATGCGCTTAGTGCTCAATGGTTAAAAACGTGTAATCCAAATAAAGAAGACTAGAATTGCTCAGCAGACGTATGCAAACTCCCGCGAGAGCCCTAGCTGTACGTTTTATTACCTATCCGAGTCTCGAATATTGAAATGGTGCGGTGTCATTTCAGCGATCAATGAAAAATTTATGAAGTCGTAACTTGAAGCTTATGCGCATTATGACTGCGGCACTGACACTTGTTTACTTTGTTTCAGTGAATTTTTGAGTTTCGTTATCATTATTATCATTAAAATACTTCGGTCTCAACAAGCGGCCCGCTAATCTCTCACTTGTGGCCCGCGAGCCCCCTGGCTATTTTGTACGTAATATTTTCAAACAACAATTTCTGATAAAGTCACACATATTAACAAAAGTGCGGCCCGCGTCAACTTCCTCAACTACTATGTGGCCCTTGGCTGCCAAAAGGTTGCCGACCGCTGTCTTAGATAATCTACTTCAATCACGTCTAAAACACAATGCTATTGAATGCTTAACAGCCAAATACGGTAATGACTATTGACCTGATTCGAACTCTAAGATACGTCAAAAATTTTACGTATCTTAAATTTTTAATCTACTTCGAAGATACTCTCACTCTAGAAGCATTTTGTTCGAATCGGGCCGTATGAGCATTAAGTTCATTCGTAGGCGGTAAGCAATAACAACATACAGCATTCAGGTTTTCCGTCATTTTCACATTCATTCATATAGATCACATACCTGGTAGACGGCGCGTTAAAGGCGACTCGTGGTTGCGAAACGAGCTATGCCATAGTAATTTACTTAGAGAACGTGAATGCTCATGTTACCGTGTGCATTACAATCAACCAAAACTTAGTTTTATAGGTAATCACGGGATGTCTAAGTTTAAAATGATAAATAATACAATTTATCAGCACAAACAATCGCGTAGTTTTCTAAAATTATTATCTTTACGTGTGATGTGATATCCCCGTCATTTACAAAATTTTATTTATTTTTGTTTTATTTTTTCAGATTTGACTTTTTTACTTACATAAGATGTCATTGATGGCCTAAAATAACGATCTGAATTTAAAGTAGGTACCTACTGCAGCAATAAAAAAGGTAAAACTAAGAAAAAAAAATGTAAATAGGTACAAATAGATATTAAAGTCTTCACTTGCCACCACCGACAAAAAATTATAATAAACTTTAAATAAATGTCGAATGGCACAGGCACCTGCCGCGATAGCAGAGGACGCTGGTTCGATTCCAGCCTGGGGCACTGGAGGCCTTGGTCACTTTTTCTTAGTATTTGACATTTATTTAAAGTTTATAATTTATAGGTATAGTAGTGTGTCTACTTGAAATAAAAACAAATTAAAATATTTTCTGAAAATAATTTAATTTGTTCTAATACAAAAAATTATAATATAAGAAATTGGGTTATCGTTCTTGTTCTCAATAATAACACCAACTTCTTTACTGCACCCTATCTAATAGGTCCTCCTACTGTATCTTAAGCCTTGAGTTGCATGTATTGTTACTCATATAAATGAAAATTAAAAAAAGTCCTCGTAAAAATACGGAGTCTACAAGCAATAGTCCGCCATCTGCGTGACTTATTCAGGCGTGATCCCACCATCCATCATGCTGCCATGACGATCTAATATTGAAATAGCTTTGCTATGCGTTAAGTAAATATCACTTTCCGTACCGTTTTGCGTCGTGTGAGTAAACAGGGTGTTTTGTCAACTCTGACTCATTTTCCCTAAAAGGATGAAGGTGTAGAATAGTTTTTAATAAAAATAAAACCCCTGGATTCGATGAAATGGTGTCCAGTAATTTGTTTTTTTAAATATACCTATATCTGTCTTAACAGTTTGGCTGCAGACCAGCTATCATGGTCGCATTTTTATCACCTGTCATGCCATGCGTCACTTCAGCACTTACATATTTGTAAGAACGTGACAGCAATGGTGACAAATGATAATGAGTCAGCCATCTTAGTCCTACAGGAATTTTTTTCTTAATTTCGGGGTCCTAAAGATATACATAAATATTTGGACTGTCAAAGCAGATCGAATGGACACATTATGAATGAATTAATATCTTAATATTTTCAAAAATATTTACGCCAGATAAAATACAAGTCTTTGTTTCTGTCTCACAAAATACCCTTGAATTTCCCAAACCACAAACTTGGGAATCGGGTCGAAGCGATTCAAGTATAAAACCCGAACAACGGGAAACTTATAACTTTGCAAAGCTATTATCTTGGTCGACAATTTGTTTAAATACTGACCTTGCTGCGCCAAGTTAAGGTTCATATTTGTAGTAAACTTTAGGTGGTATAGGAGCTTGAAATTGTTTTCGTATGTTTGCGGTAAACAAAATATTGGCGTCAAATCTGGTTTATCGACCAACGGCTGGCCAATATAGGAGAATAAATTTGTCTAAAAAATAAAATAAAAAATAAAATAACAAAACAGATAAATATTATATTCTGTCAGCTGAAATCAGCTATAAACATGATTAATTTTTTTAACAAACAGGAACGTCTGCGAACGATGCTATTAAGCTTAGAATAAATTTAAAAGTGGAAAAATTACTGTCTTCGGTGAGACTTGAACTAAATTCACTAAACATGATGTTCTATCCCCAACTCATATAACGTTTTCCTTAAAAAAATGGCCAATAAATCAACGAAATAAATTCGCGGTCTACGTGTGGTTTTCGGTATACGGATATTTTCGTACCACGCCAATATTTGGCCAAAACATCCCCGATTTTTCGTCGAGATTGGCCCGGGGCCCGCTGTTTATTTTTCATTAAACTATTAAATGTTTGTGTTGGTTCTGCAGTTAATTAACGACGTAGACCCAACTTTGCCGCGATGCTATCTGTTTCGTTTCGGGGGTCTGAATCATTTAGTTAACGATGCTCATTTTGGTTTTTATTACAGTGGATGTTTTGTTTATAGGGTCTTGAAATAGTGTTATTAGTTAATGTAATTAGTGTGTAATTAGTTAAGAGCCAACAGGAGTGGTCATTTCTCCATACAAACGTACTCGACTGTTTCCTCCGTGGGTTTTGAAGCTAGAGCAATAATTTTTTCAACACAGATTAATATTGTCAATATCTGTGTCGGACCGTTTTGCTCTTTATGATATTTTTGTTTTTTAAGGCGCTAGAGCCCTTCAAAAATGGCCAAAATAGCCTAATTGACTATGCCTCAATGAGAGGCGCGCTATTCAAAACTTATATCAATTAGCCAAAAAAGCAAAACGGTCCGACACAGATAATGTCATAGTCATTTAGATTTCCAAATTTGGTTACGATTGGTTAAGTTTTGGAGGAGGAAACAGTCGAGTACGAAACCTCGATTTTTGAGATTTTTACGCAGTATTTTTCGCCTTGTCCTTATCACACTAGTTTTAGGAGCCGCTTCCGTTAGCGAGACGGGTATATTTACCTAAAATATTTAAATCTCAGCTCCTGTTGGCTCTTAAATACGAGTAGGTAAGTTATTAAAAAACCGGCCAAGTGCGAGTCGGACTCGCGCACGGAGGGTTCCGCACCATCAACAAAAAATAGAGCAAAAAAATCGTGTTTGTTGTATGGGAGCCCCCTTAAATATTTATTTTATTTTATTTTTAGTATTTGTTGTTATAGCGGCAACAGAGATACATCATTTGTGAAAATTTCAACTGTCTATCGCGGTTCATGAGATACAGCCTGGTGACAGATGGACGGACGGACAGACAGCGAAGTCTTAGTATATAATAGGGTCCCGTTTTTTACCCTTTGGGTACGGAACTCTAAAAACGCATGACATTGAACAATTTTGTGTTTTCGACTTAACAATGTCGTTCTTATATTTCAGAGAGTCTACCGCGAACATCGAAGTTCGCAAATTGCGGGCATATCACTCTAACGCCTTAATTGGAGTAAAAGAAAAAGATGCACGCAATTTGCGAAACTCGCGGTAGGTCCCCAGGTTGTTTAAATACAAAAATTATCCTTTGTCCTTCCCCGGGTCTCTAACTATCTCTATACCTTTCATCTTATATCGGTTCAGCGATCTTTTAGATCTTTAACAACTTCGTTAACAGACAGAGATGCGGTATATGTTTTAAATGCAAAACATTTATTATTTTCTTTTTAAAAAATAAATTGAACAAAAGAACGTCGCTCAAAAATGTAATACATCGCTCAAAAGTGTTTCCTTGTGAACGTGACTAGCGGGAACCACAATAAATTTAAACAGGCTATGTGCATGTACTTAGCGTGTGGTGCACGTGGCCTGCAGTGTGTTAGACCACCTCCTACTGGATACCTCATCAACAAAACCCTTTAGAAATGTGGCAATTCATAAAAAAATAAGGGTGGCAAAAGTATGTCGTGGGGAACCCTGAATTCACCGTTGGTGTCCAGCTTCGCTCAAGTAAAATAATAAAATTACTTAGAAGTAGATAATATGCGTAAAAAGAATTTAAAAGTATTTATTTTAATTATAAATGCGCTAAATGCTTATAAATTAGAAATAAAATAAAGCATTTATAAAATTATAAAGCTTTAATTTATATATGCGCTCACCAAACCCCGTTATAATTGTTGTTACGTATACTAGTAACTCATAGAATATTTAGGGTTGGCAAAAAAACATACCATGATTTCGCTTTTAGTACAGCTTTATTATTAGTTACTTAATTCTACAGCGCATTGGCGTTAGCTGTAATGCTGTGTAATTTTATTTAAATAAATATCATATTATATCAATTTATTCAATTTATATGCATGTTCCAATAAAATACGATAAACTATAGCTCAAAAATGACCCCACAGGACGAATACCGTGAGCGAGCACTACGCGCATTGTAGGTTATGCCATCTTGTGGGCTACATAGTAAGCCCAAACTTGACATTTCCACTTCGCGCCAATAAACCTAAGCGGGGGGCTCCTGTGCTGCTCCCTATAGTCCATGCACTTTCCCTATAGAATTTTATTGTAGTTAATCTAAACTTTTATCATTTTATTTAATTATATCTAGAGGTAAGGGCGTGCTACTTTCAATCCAGAGGTCGCGGGTTCAAACCCCGGCTCGTACCAATGGGTTTTTCGGAACTTAAATGTACGAAATATCATTTGACCTTCACCAGTCGCTTTTTGGTGAAGGAAAACATCGTGAGGAAACCGGACTAATCCCAATAAGGCCTAGTTTACCAGACGGAAAACTAGGCATAACCCCCTCTGGGTTGGAAGGTCAGATGGCAGTTGCTGTCATAAAAACTAGTGCCTACGCCAAATCTTGGGGTTAGTTGCCAAGCGGAGGCGATCCAGGCTCCCATGATCCGTGGCTAAATGCCGGGACAACGCGAGGAAGATGATGATGATGATTCAGTGGCTGTGCATGCTCTATCTAAGTGTTGGTGATCTATAAGTGCAGGAGACAAATGGCTAACGTGCTATGCATTTGTATGCAGCCGTGGCTCGGTGGCTCCCTGCAGCTGAGCGGATCGAATTTATGATAATTTGGCCATTTTAAAAATAGGTCAATTTAAAATTAAGAGTGCACGAACCCTGAGCAAAAAAGCCGATCGAAGACGGTCTCATTTAAAAAAATTATTCTGAAATAACATGAAATTTGCCATGAATATTTAAGTGACAATTATTCTATGTACAGTCATCTGCAATGATATCTTACACAACGAAGGCAGCAAAAATGTGTGACACGGTGTTATATCTCTACAAATAAGATCGTGTCAAATATTTTATAGCAGGCACCTAGAATAGCCTTACCACGAGTTTGACTCTGACCTGACATGTTCGCTAGCGTGTGCGTAACTAGCTTTATGTGCATCTTGCTAGTATTGGCATATTAGTGCGAGCGAGAGATATACTCGTCGAAAGTAAGTTACGTAGACGTTAGCGAATGTCAGTGTCAAACTCGTGGTAAGGCTAATATTATAGTATCTACTAGTTATGATAAAAATATTGTAATACAAAGCAATAAGAGTGAGAAGAAGTCTTACTAAACTCCTACACGCTCTATTTTATTTGTATTTTTGTATTACATGTATTATTTAAATTATTTTGATAAACATGTCGTTTTAAAATGAGAACGTAACGGTTTTTTTGGGGAAATATTCCAAAGTATGTTTAATAAAAAAGTATTTGGCTAATTATTGACTTACTAGTCATTTGCGGAAGTGCCGCACTCTTATGGACGCTGTTTGAACCATCATTTTATTGATGTACAGGCCAATGATTATGATTCGGCCAAAATGATTTGCTCGCATCTACACTCGCTAAGTGGTTGAAAATGTTGAAATAACACTTCTTGCCGCAGTGTCGTGTTCTCACGTATCACGTCCCGCTCTGGGACTCTTGGTTACATTCTGAAGGCGACAGTCAGTTCTCATTTTTATCAATAAAATTCGTGCAATTTCCACTTCTGCAAAGCTCCTGCAGTCGCAATCCGAATGTCACCTTTAGGCTGTCTTTCTAATGGGGCATACATTGCTAACTTTCTTACTGTCCACAAAAAGGCACCAGTTTTTTGGAACGTTTTTGACCCGACTATGGAAGAAAAACTCCGCTCAAATTTTTGGGAACAAATTAAATTGTATTTATTATCAACTATTTTCTGATTTGTTTTCTTAAAGGTAGTCTCACGATTATTTGTAAATTTTTGTCAGTATTTATTTCTCAATATATAACATACATACAGTCAGTCATACTTACAATACAAACTAAACACACACAAGTTACTAACTAAACATTGCTGCCGCTCCTAGACCCTTCCGGTGCAAAAGTGCCCATAATACTCGCGGCATTGCCGCGCTGGATGGCTATGGATAGCCTTTGCACCAGAAACGACTCGGAGCGGGGGTCCTCCCCCTTCTGCCTAAGTCGACGGCCTTTGTAAATTATAAACTTAAACAGATATCATACGAAAGAAAAAATGACAAAGCCCTCCATTGGTGAAGGCTGGATTCGAACCGGCGTCTTTTAGCTATCGCGGGTAACGCCCAGGACCCCTAGGCCACCTCGCCACGGCAGAACCTGTTCCAATTTCTCGACTATTATGCCATGAAAGATTAGGCGTCTTTGAGCAACTCTAATTTGTCTCTTTTTCTTTAATATATGACATCTATTTCCGTTTTTTTTAAACTCCGCTCCTTCGTTCCTCGCGTCAAAAGTCAATTTTCTTACAAAAAATAATGAATGGGCTCAGAATAAATACAAGTCCGACCGCGGCCAGTGACCTACTGCGAAAATGGAAATCCCTCTTGCCTCTCTATCACTCTCGCATATAGCAATAGAGATGGAAATAGACGAATGAAAAGGTCCGGACATCGCCATGAATATGTAACGAGCTAAACAAACTGAGCCCTTAAGAGGCGATTAAAAACAGATGCCCTCACTCTGCGCTGTTTGACATTGCTTTGGAAACGTTCGGAAGATTTAAAAGCTGCGACTTAATTTATTTTAACACAAAAGGGACTTAAAAACAATGGCGTTTAGAAAAAAAAAAACGATTTTAGGCTCTTGCCTCGAGGGATTTAAATATTTAAATAAAAGAGGAGCTATTGGAATTTAAGATACGCTCTAAGTTTTATATTACCGAATGCTTATTATCTGAGAAAAATATTGTGAGAAACGAAGAAAGATACAAATTCAAGAAATCCTCTATTGTACAGTTGTACATGCAAGCCTGGATAATACAGGACATACGATGTTTTTATAAGTACTATCCTTTGTAGAGGGACCAACGTCATAGCGTTTAAAGTCTATAATATTTCTTCTTCTTTTTCCAGTGCCATCTCCTGTATCATGAGGGCTATACGTACTTTAGACACAGCTGCGCGGAATAAAGAGCGTGTAATCTGTTTGAACCAGCATGTTTGGAGATTTTTACCGAGAGTTACGTCTTCGTCCGGATCATCTTTTCCTTGGATCTTTCCTTGGTTAAGCAGTTGAAGGAGTTCATAATTCTCGTTTCGCATGATATGACCAAGGTACTGTGATACTTGTAGAATTTTAATTTGATGTAGATTAGTAACTCTAACCTCGTATATATCAGCATCATATGTGCTGCTGCCACTGTGACAAATGTGACAATACTAGTCGGACGCTATGAAAAACACGGCTGGTGGCAGTCTGCACCGCACAGTCCACATGGCATTATGACCGCACAAAATGGCGACGAATTGAATGTGGTCACGATTCTCAGTAATGAGGGAACGAGAAACAAGAAAAGTGCTGCTGCCGTTTCTTACCAGATAATTATATATTAGCAGCATGTTCTCAAACTCATTAATATGTAACTGTGCACTTACCTCATTATCCTTATCAGCATCCTTGATGTGTTGAGCGATGAACCTCACGCTCTGCAGAGCTGCTGCTACTTCTGGCGAGAGATGGCGTGGCAGCATGTTTTCAGATTCGGTTACTGTCAACAAAACGATTTTGTACACTATTTTGTAAATAAATTATAGGCCATTATTACACAAACTGACTAAGCTTAGATACTTACTGACATAATTATAAACATAATTAATAAATATTTACAAATACCACAGTAGAAAACACCCATGACTCGGGAACAAAATTAAATATCCACGCTCGTCACCCAAAACATTATATTGAATATCCAATATTTCGTAGTTTGTAAATATTTATTTATTTTTTACACCTAATTTTTTACTGCTTGTTCTCTATTTGGCCCGAGGGTAAACTGGTAGAGAATGCCTTCTAGCATTAAATTCGCTTTTTGTACGATTTTTACTGTGCAATAAGGTTTAAATTAAATAAATAAATGCCTTTACCAGGATTTGAACCCGGGACCATCGACCCATCCTCCTCCCAACATCATCATCCCATCATCTTCCTCTTGGAAGATCATCCAGATGCAAAAAAGGAAAGTTTTTTGATAAGCGCAATTATTTCCACTTACCTGAAGGTCTCTGATGTCCCCCAGCAGCCATCATGTCATCTTCAGGGTTGGGAGACTTCCTGTAGTCACCGTTGTCACCATTTTTGCTGTCACCGAAGGCATCAGTCAGGCTGTCGCGGCTGCGAAAATACATTATATTAAAAAAAAAACTAGGAGCCTTGGATTTTTCTAAAACATTAAATGCCTGCTTATTTGGTTTAGGACCAATTTATTTAAATTAGAAAACATTTTTCTCTTTTTATTGTACCGCACACACCTTTTTAGTGTTCGGTACACTAACTTATGGGATCACATCGGTCTTGTTTCATATTAGAAAATTTTCTCAAAAGTAGAGTTACGCAAGGCTCATAGTTACCTCATTTCTAGCTCGTTCGTGTATCCGTTGGAGACGAAGGTGTCATCGTACTCGGGGAGGGAGTACTTGGTTCGCCGCATCATGAGGAGCTTCGGCATCAGCTGGAGGAACAGCTTCTTCATCCAAGGCGACATAGTGTGGGTTGATGGGGATCTGCGGTAATGGATTTATGTAATACTTTGATTTAAGACTAAAATACCATTTGTAATGTAAACGTTAAAAAGGTCATTTTATCGGGAATTTTCTAGTAAATTTTACATTTGCGGCAATGCAGTCGCGGTGTAATACTGCAGCAGTAATGCCAGTACAGTCCAAATTCGAACAGTACCTTTAGACTATTTCCATTTGAACGTGATCAAAATTTCACGCACGCAAAGCATTTCTGCTACCATAATAGGTACAGCTTCCAACCAGACAACAAAAGGTGTATTTATGTGCTGAAACGTCCACTCATAATATTGATTATGAACTTTAACACATTGTCATAAAGGTTATAATTGAGAATGATACTGTTGTTTATGACATGACACGGCTATATGCGATGCGATTGGAAGCTGGAACCCCAAAAGTCGGCAGATTCTGGTCAGTTGGTTCAAGTCAGTGGTATCAAATTACAATTAAAAAACCAAATAATCTATGTAAAAATAAGGTTTAACATTTTATTCTTAATATTCACATATTAAAGACAAATTATTAAGGCTTATTATATTAAAGGTTATGAGGTTTTAATTATATATAAGAGTTATTACCTATGTATTACGTACCTAAGTAATTTTGCCAAGATATTTTGGGGTTACAAATTAGCGGTTGACTTCGTAGGGCCTAGTTTGAGTTGATAACGCCTAATAAATAGGTTTTATTGTTTTTTGTTATTATTGTATAGGTATACAACACATAAATGCCGTAGCATTTAATTATGTCCCACTCAGTAGTAGGTAAGTACTGTGAGCTAAATCGACTTTCTAACTTCATTTTGACATCAGTTACAGCAAATTTTAGTCGTTTTTATATAATTGCTACAAACGAGGTTAGATGAAACTGATTTGATTATGTGATAATGTAACAACACGATTACAAACTAAATTACATAGTATGTAAGCACTGAACTTAATTCTACCAACTTTACGATAATGAAAGTTGATAAAGTTCTATAAATTCACGAAAACAGACAAAAAGTTATCGTAGTGAACGTCGTAAAATAGCTGGCAATATACAACGCAGCGTAAATCTCTGGCATTGTTGCTTTGTGTCGATAACGCGGGGGCTGAAATATGGCGCCCCTCTAAATTGGGAAGCTTCATTGAATGAACGTGTTTGGCGTCATTGTATCAAACAAACCTATATTATATATGTATGGTATCGCCATGATCTGGATTCATAGATCAAACAACAGTTTCCACAGGAAGAAATTTTCACCACACTTAATTTATGGACATACTTCACAGACAACTATTATAGAGAATTTAATGCATTTAATATTTTGGCAATTCGGCGGTCTAAAATATGGCACCGCTCTAAAATGAAACGTATGACAATGACGCGTGTTTGGCGTCATTGTAGCTAAACGATTAATTGTAGTTTTAATTTTAATTACATTTTGAAAAATAAATGTATACGTTAAGTAAGAAAAATATTACAAAAATTGTTTTGTCAACTTAGTTTTGGGAAGGCCTGTAAATACCTAAATAAAGGTGTCTTTTAAGATCTTAACCAATTTTTTCACCACGAGGTGAATAATATAGGTCAAACACCATTTATTATGCATTACTGCTCAATGCTGCAGCCTTGACGCGGACGCTGTATCTGTCAATTTCCTTCTATCCATCATTAAAATATCAAATCGAGCAAAAGTTTGCAAAGCCTAAAATTCCAGCTAATTTCGCAGCCAGCACGTTATACTGCAGTTGCGATCGTAAATCACGCTCGCATTGTTACTGTGTCGTTACAATAATAGAACGCGTGATATACGGCAGATCGCGCGATATAAGCTATTAGTTAGCGCAATTTGTCGTGCCACCGTTTCATTGTTTAATAACTAACTACTTAAAACGTTAACTATTTCATATTTTGAATAGTAGAATTGATTGTGATAATTTTTCGAAATAAGCACAGTATTAGAAAATTAAAAAAAAGCGGCCAAGTGCGAGTCGGACTCGCCCATGAAGGGTTCCGTATTTAGGCGATTTATGACGTATAAAAAAAACTACTTACTAGATCTCGTTCAAACCAATTTTCGGTGGAAGTTTACATGGTAATGTACATCATATATTTTTTTTAGTTTTATCATTCTCTTATTTTAGAAGTTACAGGGGGGGGGGGGGAACACACATTTTACCACTTTGGAAGTGTCTCTCGCGCAAACTATTCAGTTTAGAAAAAAATGATATTAGAAACCTCAATATCATTTTTGAAGACCTATCCATAGATACCCCACACGTATGGGTTTGATGAAAAAAAAATTTTGAGTTTCAGTTCGAAGTATGGGGAACCCCAAAAATTTATTGTTTTTTTTCTATTTTTGTGTGAAAATCTTAATGCGGTTCACAGAATACATCTACTTACCAAGTTTCAACAGTATAGTTCTTATAGTTTCGGAGAAAAGTGGCTGTGACATACGGACGGACAGACAGACGGACAGACGGACAGACGGACAGACGGACAGACAGACAGACAGACAGACATGACGAATCTATAAGGGTTCCGTTTTTTGCCATTTGGCTACGGAACCCTAAAAACAGGGCGAGTATTGGAATTTTTTAGTGACTAAATTTTTCATTACGATAGTGTTGCATTTATCCTTACGTAATACATAGACATATATGAAGCCCATTCTGTTTTTTATTACTTGTCCTAAAACTGTTATGGTTATTAACTCTCAAATGCCAACAGTGACACTTCTGGACCAGAAACTCATCATGTACCTACCTGTTTCCACCTTTTATCCCTACTTTGAGACCCATTTTGCATTTTTATAAAACTATAGAAGTTGTAACAAACTGCCAAAATATTCTCAATTAAATTCTCAACAAGCATTTGCATGTAGCGCAGCGTGCGGAAACTTGACGCTTTCCACACGGATAACAGAAAAAATATAAGTAGGTATACATAAATCTTCACGTACAATAACGCATGTTGGGGTAGACGTGCAAAGAAATCACGTAGATTAGTCATTATATTTGTATATTCTAGGTATTGCTTTTCGTCATGGTCCGTTACATAAAGATAAGGAGTAACCTGTCACCGCATATTTACCACACACACGGTCATTCACACACTGAGCGACACTAGGATCATGGTGAACAGTAGGTATTCGCCCAGCAGTTGGATCGCCAGTGACGTGGACGGGATGATCTCTGCCAGAAGCATTAACCCGTGGAGCGCCCCGAACCAAGAATAGTATGGAGTTACTATCACACGTGTCTTGTTAGGGCGCTCCACGGGTTAAGAACACCGGTGTCGCTGAGACACCAGCCCTAGTAGCATGGTCGCATTTTTATCATTTATCACCATGCCTGTCACGTTCTAACAAGTATGTAAGTGCGAAAGTGACGGGCTTAGTGATAGTGGATAAAAAATGGAACCGTGCTGAGCCCGCAGGAGGCCTAACCAAGGTGACAATCGCTTGCGCTTCGCAATCGAATCGCTTTGTGTCTCTCTATCACTCTTCCATATTAGTGTGACAGTGATAGTTGCATTTCTGAGCGTTAGCGATTAGCATGTTGTCTACGGGGCCTGGATCAAGATACTTAATGATATCTAGAAACAAGCGGAGTCAGCCGTCGGAAAGTAAGACTTTTTAGCGTAGTAAGTTCATATTGACTAATCTAAAATTGGCGCAGCTCTTGGCAGTAGCGTTTATGATATCCACTGATATTATTCAAGTTTGCCAACGTAACCAAAAATTCTTAATAAATAATTTGACTGACTTCTATTGCTAGGTTTCTAATACTCGTACAAGTTCAACTTTGTACTGGTCTGTTTTATAATAATTTTATTTACCCATACAATTTAAAAATCATCTGCGGTCTAGCCTCGTGCCGCCCAATGTACATTAGGATGTACACTCAGTTTCGATGGAATGTCAACCTTAATTAAAGACAAAGTAGGTAGTATTTCATTTGTGTCCTAAAATGTTCAAACAAATGAAATTCAACCGAATTGAAAATACAAGATTCAAACTTCCTTAGCTATAATTTTGTATGGTCGGCGTGAGGCTAGAGACAACTTGTTTCTAATATAATCAAATGACTGAACAAAACTGCAGCGGTATCATGGTCGCGTTTTTATCACCTGGCATATTATGCGTCACTTTCACACTTACATACTTATTAGGCATGGTGACAAGAACGTGAACGAACGAACGAAGAACGTACTTTCATTATTCCTTTCTAAAATAACTGACTTATTTCGCCAAAAGTAACGTCATATAAGACTTTGTTTCAGTTATTTGTGTACACGCTATTCAAATAACTTTCAATTCAATATCTGAAACGCTCGCCAGCTGACTCTTAAAGGATGACTCACATTAGACCGGGCCGTGTCCGGGCCGGAGCTTCCGGCGCTTCGTTTTCTATGGAAAGCATCACGTGGTCACCTGGTATCTGTCATAGAAAAGTAATCGCTGGAAGCTCCGGCCCGGACACGGCCCGGTCGGCCCGGTCTAACGTGAGTCATCCTTTACGAGTATATAATCCAAAGTGTTACCTTCCAACGCACCCCTTTTGTTAGAAAGCATTACCTGAAATGCACGTTTAGTATGCACACTGTCACCCAAACGCTGAGCGAGACGAGTATCATGGTGAACAGCAGATATTTCCCAAGCAGAGGGATCGCCAGGGAGGTCGGCGGGATGATCTCGGCCAGACCGAGGAAGAACACGGTGAGGGACACCAGGATTGAGATGCAGAGCGAGATCTGGGGAGAAGTCCTTTTTGAAATTCCTTATCAGGTCTATAAACGCGAAAATCGAAGTTCTCAAATTGCGGGCATTTTTCTCTGTCACTCTAATTACGGCTTCTAAGGAGTAACAGAGAAAGATCCCCGCATTTTGCGAATTACGGTTTTCACGGTAGTCCCTCAGGGTAGCGAGCTGCGAGTGAGGTAAAATATGAACGAGAGACAAGTAACGTTAAACTTTTCGCGTTGAATGATGGGACCTATGATAGTTCTTACAAGTCCCTTTCGATTTGGATTGATTAAAAATAAATGTTTTTACCGTATATTACTTAAATGTCCCATTTCTATATAAATGTGCAAAACTTAAAAAAAAACTAGAAAAATAAAGTGTTGTAAACTTTATATATTTAGGTCATCATCATCATTGGCCTTTGCGTCTATTCCAGGCGATTTATGGTGCAGTCACACCGAAGAAACGCCGTTTTGGTTGTTGAATAGACCGATGCGAGACCGACATGGTCCATCACAGGCCTGACAAGAGACTATAGGTACCTACCTACTATTAGATACTTAATTTGTTTTCCATTTATGTACCTAATCAGGCCAATCAAATATGCATATTTCCTGATCAGTCACTTTACCTTCTCCCCAGAGTCAGAGGGTAAATAGAAAACCAGCACAGTGAGGAAGGTGAGGCCGACGCAGGGAATGATCAAGTTGACGGTGTAGAACAAGGTCTTCCGCCTCATGGTCAGTTTGAATGTTATGTCTGGAACAACGTTTTGGTAAGAATTCTTATTTTTAAGATTTCGTAGATACCCGAAGGGTGAACGCGAACGGTGCCATTGCCGGCACGAGTGAAAACCGGCGCTAAGGATAATTTACTCTATGGAGAAGTAAATAATAATAATAAATAAAATCATTTTATTTCGGACATAAATCCATAGTTGTTAGTTACATTTAAAATGAACTTATAAAATAGTAAAACTTTCATTTATCGCTGGATGGACCAGCATGTTTTTTTACTAAAGGAAAATTGGAAAATTTCACTTTTAAAATACTGTCCTATCACTCTTAACCAACAGAGAATCATGCTTGCCAAAAGCGTGTGAATTTTTCCATTCCTTCCACGCCTTAGAGGGCATGGTTCATAATGTTCCCATCTGTCAAACATACCAGAGAACGGCTCATTGGGACAGCACGGGTAGTACTCCTCGTTCCTCGTAGCGGGAACTTCTAGAATGTCCCATTCCACGGAGAGGTAGAACTCGCTCAAGTCGATTCCCACGTGCACTAAGCTGCTGCCCGCCGGTTGGTCCATATGCTTTAAATCCACCTGCCAAATAATTTAAGGTACCATAAGAAGTTGTAAACAGGCCTTTACCTCAGTTCCTAAATTAACTTTGAGGGGTTAGGTTCGTGGCTTCGTGAGTGTTGCAGTTTGATTAGTGTCAATGGATCGCTGGCCAGCGGAGCAGCGTGCATATTTATGCTATTGAGGCATATGCCAAAGGCGTAAGTTTAGCATTTCGGAAAATGCGAAAAATATTGGAAGACACAGCGAGAATCGACATTAACGTAATGTGATTTGATAAAAAAATTAAATCTGCATTAATCTACTTTTAAAAAACATAGATTGGGAATATGTGTTCTAGTTTTTTTATACAATTTAGAAATCGGCAATTTGCCGTTAGACACCCTGTATTTGGTCATCAAATATTACATGAAATCCGCTGTAAGTCCGACATGACCCGAACTTCATGAAACAAGTCTGCTCATCAAAGGGGAAGTATTTGACGTTGATCTTGCCGGAGGACCTGTTATGTAGAGGGCCGGTGGTTTAGTGACGCTGTGGTCATCAAGGTTACCTGAAATCCGCTGTAAGTCCACGATCCGAACTTCATGAAGCAGGTCTGCTCGTCGAAGGGGAAGTATTCCACATTGATCTCACAAGAGGACTTGTAGATGGCCGGCGGCTTCCAGATCACCTCGCCCGTGTACTTAATTGTGGCCTTCGTCATCAGCGTCACCTGAGTATAGCAAGACGAGTTACTGTCAGTCACTTACATGTGAAGATTCATCATCATCAATATTTAAGAGTTATGCTCTTGTCGGTGGAGTAATCGCCACTCTTCGCGTTTCTGGGCCAGCCTTTTAGGTAACTCCCTCGTACGACACGACAGAAACTCATTTTTTTAAATGATCATGTAAATAAATAAAAAATGCATAATATATTATTATTATGGCTTAAGGCCAATTAATGGTGAAAACGCTGGTAACCTAGCAGCAAGAGCATGCGACTTTAAATACAGACATTGCGGGTTCAAACCCTGGCTCGTACCTTTAAGTCGATATATCATTAGATATAATTTGCCAGTCGCTTTTCGGTGGATGAATCATAAGGCGACCGAAGTAATCCCAAATAAATAAGGCCTCGTTTACCCTCTGAGTTGGAAGTTGAGATTGAATTCGCTTTTTTAAAAGTGCTTGAGAATTGTTGCCAAACCCAGGCTCCCTTGAACCATGGCAAAAAGCCGGGATAACGCGAGGAAGCTAATGATGATGCTTACTAACTTCATAGTTGCCGTCCCAGTTGTTGTACAGTACGATGTCGGGCAGCCAGATGTGCTCCGAGGGTACGTATAGCATTTCCACGCCGCCATATTCATCAGGATTCCATTGCAGTTTATAGTCGAACCATTTCTGAAATACAACACAGTTCATGAAGACATCTTATATGGTAGAACCTAAACAATTCAGTGTCACTAATTATTTTTTCATGTAAGCATGATTTTGAAATTCAGTTTAGATAATTTTCAACAGAAGCTTATGATTACATAATAGCGAATGTACAATATGTAAAATCATATATTGTACAGTCACCATCAGATATATCGGAGCGGTCAAGGCCCATGCTGAAAATAAGAAGAATTGAGAAGACCAGGCATTCCATAATCAGAGGAAAAACAAAGATTATAGATGCACTAAGCCACGCCCAGAAACAAAAATGGAGATGGGCTGGCCACGTTGCCAGACTTCAGGACGAGAGGTGGACCTTAAAGACGACAGCCTGGAAAGGCCCAGACGGCAAGAGAAAAAGAAGACGGCCATTGGCACGCTGGGCTGACGACATTATTAAAGTAGCGGGGGTCAATTGGATATGGGAGGCCCAAGACCGCACAAAATGGAAAAAGCTGGAAGAGGCCTATACCTCCAAAGAGGGTTCTGGTGAAATTTAGATTTAAGCATAGGTTAAGTTACTAATTTTATCCGTGATATGAAAACCAGAAATAAAAGGCTTTTTTATTTTTTATTTTTTATATTTTATTTATTTATTAAGGCCCAAGGTGCTCACAAATATCTGCACGCCCCTATAGTCGATGCGCTAGAGTACGTGTTCAGATATGTTTCAGCACCTCTGATGGCGACTATACTTATATACAATTGCTATATTATGACAATTTTCAATTTTACAACAGTTATTTTGTGGTAAACCAGTGTGGAAAATATTCGAAATTCAGAATACATTGATAAAAAAAGCGTTACTATTACTAACCTGCTCGACCCAAAGATTTGTGGTCATGACCTGGTTCTTCAGATTGACCTCCATGAGCTGCGACAGTTTCAGTCCGAGCCGTACGGTCAGAATGTCCGACACGTTGGTCACAGGTCGGATCAGCCGGTTGTAGTTGCTGAGCAGGTCGTCATACAATCGCTTCACGTTGGGGTTGGCTTCAAGTAGCCTTAGGCCTGGAATAAGTCGAAATCAAAATAATAGTTTTGGAAGAAAGAAAATACATTTATTAGTGTTTTATACTACATATAATATATTCGAATAAGTAAAATACAAATGTAAAATAAACGTACTTAACTTCATTGAAATAAACAGATTGATTTATTTCTTCAATTAGATTTGACGGGCTTAGTCACTAGGTAGGTACATAGTATTAAAACAAAGTTGTTTCCCACTGTCTGGCCCTATGTATGCTTAGATATTTCAAACTACGCAACGGATTTTGATGCGGTTTTTTTAATAGATAGAGTGATTCAAGAAGAAGGTTTATGTATAATTTGTTAACCCGTGCGAAGCCGGGGCGGGTCGCTAGTTATATATAAATTAGATGTTTAATTTGAAATGTCTAAAACTTTGACTTTTTTTACACACAGGGCCTACAGGAAAATAAAATCCCTAGTTAGTATTAGGCTAGTTAGTATTTTCGAACCATTAACATTGTCATAGTCTACAGTATCACACCCAAGTAAATATTATTTACAGACAAGTGTAAAAATATGGATGCATACAACTTACTCAAAAATATGTCCCATAGTTCTTAATTCGCTGACATAATCGCTATGGGACATAGTTTGAGTACGATGAGTGCACCCATATTTTTACACTTGACTGTACTTTAAACAATATTATATTCTTCTTATTTTTAAAATAATTTATATAATTTTCAGTTTGTAGCCCTTACAATTAACATTTAATTTGTATAGCTGTAACTATTTAATTATTTTTTGTAATAAAGTAATTAATATCATAGCCTTTCTTTTCTTTTTCATCTCACTCTGTTACCAACTGCTGAGAATCAAAAAATCTTGAGTATTTACTGTACTTACCTATCTTATAAAAATAGCAAATGACTTACCCATACAAGTCCTAGCGATCGCTATAAAGAACCACACTATTTGTAACTTCATAGTGCTTGATAATTGTTACAGCTTTATTTTCAGTGACTCATGTTTATGAACTCCTCTCAGATGCAATTTTCCCGTGAACTGAGTGCGTGATCAATAGGGAACGAGAGCGCCACTGTCGGTCCTCCAGAATAGGATAAAGTTAAATAAAAATTAACCCTATTTCAATATCATAAAGACGTAAATTCAAATGATAAAATTGTAGCGAAAAGCAGGAAACAACGTATTGTTTATTTTAGCGCCACCTAGTTGATGTATATGGAACTAAGATGCCTACAGCGCTGCGAGTCGGTATCGCGCTCTCGTAGCGAGTTACGGTGATAAATGTTTGACTTGAACGAGATAGATGGCGCTGCCCTTTGAATTTGTAATTTAACATACCTACTGACCTTACGTTTAATTCTAAAATTTAACATAAGAACCTATGTTATGTAAATTTTAAAATGTACCAAGTTAAGTACCTTTTGCAGGAGAACCTTTTGTATTTGTGAAAAGATCGATTTTACTGAGTCGGCAGCTGTTACAAATTTAATGTGTATCAAGCATTAATTTCAATAAAACAATATAATAATTCTTATATAGCGTTATATTTTGTCCTTCATATAAAATATTTTATAATAGAAGTATGCACCTAACATTTTTGTACATAACTGCATCCTTATTTTAACTTACTTATACTTAGGTACTTAAAGTTCATGTTCATGCTTGTGATGCTTGCATTTGGACAAGACAGTGTACTGACTGACTGTACTAAACGGCCTGATTCGAACTTTAACATACGTCAAAATTTTGCTAAAGATACGACAGGGGTCGGATATGTCAGTGTCAAAAGTGACGTTTTTGAATGAAAGTTAGGATGACACTTAGAGACATTTACATCTCTAAATAATTTTAGATTATAGTTTTTGTATCTTTGTGTTTTTTTTTTTCAATACTATTGTTATTGCGTTTTTTGTAATTGGACATTTAGAGGCTTTACACATCTCTATGTTAGTTTGATTTGATATTTACGGCTTAGTTGTATTTTATAATTATTGATGTGTTTTTTTTTGCTGTATGTAAATTCCATATTGACGTGTAAAAGTGCCCTTGTGGCCTATTTGCTGAATAAATGTTGATATTTGATATATATTTGAAACGAATCTTTAGAAAATGATTGACATATCTTAAAGATCGAATCGAAAAGAACTTAAAAAAAAAATGGAAATGATCTCACGACTTTTCGTTCGCATCTGTAATCCAAATACATCTTTAAATATCTGGGTGACCGAGCTTTGCTCGGAAAACATATAAAAACTCGTAAATGCGCGTTTACCCCGAGATAAGACCTAGCTCGAATTTTCACCCCCGAAAATCCTCATATAGAAAATTTCATCGAAATCGTTAGAGCAGTTTCCGAGATCCCTGAAATATATATACTTACATATAAATAAATAAATATACAAAAATTACTCGTTTAAAAGTATAAGGCAATGTATAAGACTTACGTTTAACCTTTGTTGACTAAAAAAAACTTCGAACGTCTTACGAAATTGATCCTTTGTTGGTCTTAAATAAATTTAATTTAAATTTTAATTTTACGAGCACATCTGTTTGTATTATTCGGTACAATTTTATTTCTTGGCTTAAAATTAACTTTGCTGCCTTGGCTACCTCTTGTTTAGCTTCGTTTTTAAAACTAAACTTCTCTTGTGCAGAAAGTGGCCCGTTTCCTTTCTGTATCGGAAGATCTCGCTGGATTCTTCACCTTCTGTCAAAAAATAAATAGCACTATTATTTCGAACTCCAAGTTTAAATTTTCACTTTGCATAGATACAATTAAATGACCCTAGCATGTATTGGTGCAGCATATAATAGGAGTTTTATTAAAATAGCAGTTATGGTCAATAAAAAGCGGCCAAGTGCGAGTCGGACTCGCCCATGAAGGGTTCCGTATTTAGGCGATTTATGACGTATAAAAAAAAATACTTACTAGATCTCGTTTAAACCAATTTTCGGTGGAATTTTACATGGTAATGTACATCATATATTTTTTTTAGTTTTATCATTCTCTTATTTTAGAAGTTACAGGGGGGGGGGACACACATTTTACCACTTTGGAAGTGTCTCTCGCGCAAACTATTCAGTTTATAAGAAAATTATATTAGAAACCTCAATATCATTTTTGAAGACCTATCCGATAGATACCCCACACGTATGGGTTTGATGAAAAAAAATTTTTTGAGTTTCAGTTCGAAGTATGGGGAACCCCAAAAATTTATTGTTTTTTTTCTATTTTTGTGTGAAAATCTTAATGCAGTTTACAGAATACATCTACTTACCAAGTTTCAACAGTATAGTTCTTATAGTTTCGGAGAAAAGTGGCTGTGACATACGGACGGACAGACAGACGGACAGACGGACAGACAGACAGACAGACATGACGAATCTATAAGGGTTCCGTTTTTTTCCATTTGGCTACGGAACCCTAAAAACGGCTAAGGATAAATTTATAAACATGTTACATAGAAAAACCGGCCAAGTGCGAGTCGGACTCGCGCACGGAGGGTTCCGCACCATCAACAAAAAATAGAGCAAAACAAGCAAAAAAACGGTCACCCATCCAAGTACTGACCCCGCCCGACGTTGCTTAACTTCGGTCAAAAATCACGTTTGTTGTATGGGAGCCCCACTTAAATCTTTATTTTATTCTGTTTTTAGTATTTGTTGTTATAGCGGCAACAGAAATACATCATCTGTGAAAATTTCAACTGTCTAGCTATCACGGTTCGTGAGGTACAGCCTGGTGACAGACGGACGGACGGACGGACAGCGAAGTCTTAGTAATAGGGACCCTTGGGTACGGAACCCTAAAAAAAAACACATCGTAGGAAAAAAAAACATTGCTTTTAGTTTCAGCAATCAAAATGCTTCGTCGATGAAATTATCAATTTTGTTCGTTTCGACGAAATAAACCAAAAAAAAAAGCCAGAAAAGGCGTAATAATATGTTGAACAATTTCGTACCTAATACTTAAGACCACTATAATATGTAACCATATTACTGCGAATAAACCATTTGTATTTGTATTTGACCCTCGGAATTAGCCACATTAACCATAAGGAAAAATCAATATTTTTATTAATATGTATGTGGGGTAACTTTAACCCACATGAAAACCTCATTTGAAAGAGTCGAATAAAAAACATAAAAACGTCAAAGGTTAGCTAAAATCAACCTCATGGCATATTTCCATAATTATAGTGCAATAATATATTATATAACCTGGACCGAGTATATCTCAATGGCCAAAGTTACCCTCCAGGGCTAAAGTAACCCGACTTTACGGTATATAATTTAAAATATCACATTAATTTAAAAAAAGAAAAGTCAAATGATTTAACCTCTGTCAGGAAACTTGGGCAAGGGCCATAGACTGAACGGGTAGAAGTAGGCATTTGGCATCCTCCGCACCACGATTGTCTTCTCTTGGACTTTTGAGTCTGAAACAATACATTTCAACAGGTTTAGCCACTTATTATATAGTCATTCATAGCTGCTGACTATTTTGCACAAGTCAGGAGAATCGGGAGTAATAGATTTTGTTTTAAAATAAGTGTAGGATCCATTCCTACAAAACGTTGAAGATTAAAGACACTATGTTAAAAGGCAGATTTAAAATTTAGTCATAACACGGTTTTCCTTCTGTATGCCATGGTATAGGTACTTAGTTTGTAAAATTAATAAAGGTAGCAAAGAAATCCGATTACCTATACTTAATTAATAATAGCTATGTGACTGTTTAATCAATTTCATCATAATTTAAATATCAAAAGTCAACATAACTGTATCAACAACATTCGAATCATCATCCCAGAAGAATCTCGATTCGTAACTGACATAATGAAATAATGATCCTCGGAGTTCCACATTCCAGAATGACACTAGGAAGCATCAAGTCGTCCTGTTTCTATAAAGAATCAGGAAGAACTACCAATGTCAACCGGTTGTTTTGCACCGTTCCGTATTATTGAGAGACCGGGGAAAATTCCAGTCACTATAATTGACTCATCTCATCCGTACGTTGGCTACGTGACAGCGTGATAAAATGGTGTCTGTCACTCTCTATCCCGCTGTGTTAAAAAGTGACAGTTATTTTATCACGTGGATAAAACCATCCATAATCGACGGTGGATTGGAATTAATTACATAATATATGAAACGTTTATCATCGTTCTGTATTTACCAACTTCATTAAACAAAATGGAGGTAGTTCTTAATTCGTCGTTTCTTTCTATTAACAAAAGTTGTTATTTGGTCCTATAGTCATCAGGTCCTGGAGGAGTCGAGGGAACTCTTAATATTACATACATTATTTTCGAACAATGCAGGCATTTGCTGGATTAAGGGTTAATTTGGAACGGAGAAAGTTGGATTGGGTGTCCGTTTAATACGAAGCCAGTGAATGCCATTCCAGCCAAGTTAAAAGTCCATAATCACAAAAAAACCGTCAAAATAAAACAGATTAAAACGATATAAATAACAATAACAATAAAAATAAGTATTAAAGCCATATGTATAAGCTATCCTAATTAGGTGTGTCCAACTAAATAGCAAAGGATCAAGGGGGATGTTTTCTACGTATTTATTTACTTATTCATAAGATCTAATGTCTAGCAAGTCTTAGTTTAAAATATAATTCGGGACTGGAACCTATTGTAGAAAATTGTCGCTTACTTACTAATTATTCTCTTGCACCAGCCCTTCGCTGTTACATCAACAATTCAGAGCACCGCTCCAAAAATAGGGTAAATCAGTTGACAACATCCTGTCAAGTGCAATATTTGGGTCAGTTGAGACCAAAGACGCCGCCGACCGTTGACTCTTGCCTACACACAACTCACTTAGCGTTCCGGCACAACTGTCTCTATCATAAAGCTGCTGTTAGTAAAGGATGGCAATTGTCGAAAGGTGTCAAGAGGCTTGAATAGGCGAGAAAATTTACACAGCGTGGTTACTACTAGTCGAGATGCGGGTCTTTGAGCGTTTTGGTTGGTTTTGTCTTTGTCGTTTGTTGGATGAGAGTGATAAGGATGGGTGGATGAGGAGGTGGTTGAATGTTGTGAGTAGACGGGCAGGTCGCTTGGAGACCCGTGGCAATGATCTCAATAGTCGCGGGATAGCGGTCAACCGCGCGCCGATGGCCTACCTCGCGTGTGGGCTCATTCGGATCTGTATCACACGATTACATTTAGGTTCATTTTGTCTTAAGAGATACCAGCAATTAGTACCTATCAAACTGCAGATCTTTCTATCAATTATCATAAAAAGGGTCAACCTGAAGGTTTAGGAGTTGAAGGAATCAAAATGTACGCATGAGTCTTGAGATTTTTGGATCAAATAACTTGTCAACAATAGTAAAATGAAAGAGTATGATAGTAATTACTTCTATTGTATTATATTGTAATACATCACAATTTTTCTTAAACTATTAATTCGCAAAACACGTATCAGTGTCTTATTTAGTGACGTTCGCGTGCCTACCCCAATTGGTAAACGTTCGCTTCCTTGTGACGCACTCGTCGGTACAAAAGGACGTTTTTGCAACGTTCCCGATGGCACGTACGCATTTCTGATCCCGGCACAGCGTGGGCATGGCGTAGGTGCAAACGCAGATTTTATGGCATCCATGGCAGATTTATGGTAGGAGCGGAGATCGCGAAATATTGATGCTTTGAGACTCATCATCATCATAATCATGGTGGCCTTTTGGTGATTCAATCTTGGATATAGGCCTCTTCCCTCCTCTTCCACTCCTGTCGATTATGTGCCCGACTTATCCAGTCCCGACCTCCGTGTCGTCTGATGTCACGGATATTTGAGACTAAGAATGTTAAAGCCTGGAAGCCTAAATGACCTTACTATCTAGTTGTAGTTGGGTGCCGGCCTTCTGGTCTAGTCACTAGTAAACTTGCCTATAAAACTTAGAAGCTTATTTTGGGTACCTACCTACGTATAATGAAGAGGTCACTGTTTAGGCTTTGTAGGCTCTTCTCGCTCTATTGATACCTCTGCTGCTTACAATTCCTGCTTAACAATACGTACACCTCACATATTTAATTTGAAAACTTTTATTCCAAGCAACAAATTTCTACATAAGCTAGTACACGCATGCCAAGTTCCATATCCGGTTCGGTCCGGCTCTTCCGGTTGGGAGCGTACTTTGAGCTAACCAAGATTATTACTGCCAATATTTTACTACTATTGCTACAAAATTTCTAGTTGTCAATTTAGGCCCAATTAATGTTTACCATACCAATCGATTCAGTGTGACTCAATTGTTTCTGGTATTTAAATGTTAAGTATTACGAATATTACGATCGTTCAAAATTTTACAACCCCTCCGTGGTAGCTTTCAATTCATGTGCTGTAAATTTAATGTTTTACAGGTGTAAGTTCATTATTTTCCTTCGTATTTTCACGGAAACGTACGAACGTGTCTTGCTATTTCAGAAGTAGCATGACAAATACGATCGTTTCCGAGACAATACGAAGGAAAACACAATACAAAAGAGTCCTTAAGGCCTACTAGTAGAATACATTTTTGAATTTAGAATTTCAAGTTTCTAGCGAATGGTGTTAGCCGGTCAAAGTATTTAGCAGATGGCGTCATCATCATAGCTTGTCCTGTCAATCCCTTTAAATGTATCATAATTTTTCACAGAAAACCGCCTAATTTTTAATGCCCTGGATTCCAGCTCTTTAAGCCTAATCTCATAGAAAAAGGGGCATGCTATGATAGCCATCTATGCAAACCTCTGACAGTTGCCATCCCCATTCATAGCGAAACGATATGCTAATAGCATGCACCTAGCAAACGGGAAGCTCAATTAAGCCACCGTTACACAATCCTAGCACGTTGGCCGTCCATCATTTAGCCTTCTTCCGACAATGCGAATGCGACGACAGTCACGTTGGATTGCACACTTTTGTAGGCGGTAGAATTTTTGTAGGTAAGTAGGTACACGTTAATACCTTTAAAGTAAAAAAGTACTGTTAAAAGTAGGCATATTTCCTTTCAAACAATAATAAATTGCAAACCTGTCCTGTCCTGTTTAGAGATTTTGAATTTATTTCAAAAATATTTTAAAATGCGTCTTTTACGGAAAGTTGCCAGAGCTCAACGAGGGTGCGGAGTGTTAGGGTCGGCAACGCGCATGTAGCACCTCTGGAGCTGCAGTATCACTTGGTTCCCAAGTTGGCGATAAGTTGAACCAGTTGGGAACCAGTGATACAGAAGTTAAAGCCAAAGGATCTATCTTCGGACGTGTGCGTGGATATTGTGACTGTTGCGTGTCGGACTATTGACAATAATTAACATTATGTGTAGTGGATGGTTTGAAAATGTGATGTCTACCCCAAACTTTTTCATACATTTTTCGTCGGGTAGTTGCACAAATCTCTGTTTTGACATTTTGCTGGGACATCAGTTAGCCGCGACCATGACCAGTGACCAGTGAAACGTCGGTAAATAAAGGTAATTAAATAAATTTCACGTTAGACCCGTCTATAAATGTGTGTTCAAAACGCGAAGGTTTTAAATATTAGATTCTCGTGAAGTTTTGTGAGCAGGTATAGTACCAGTTAGATACCGTAAACTGGGGTTACTTTGACCCAATGGAGGATAACTTTGACCCATATGAAAACCTCATTTAAAAGGGTCTAATAAAAAACATAAAAACGTCAAAGGTTAGCTAAAACCAACCTCATGGCATATTTCCATAATTATATATAGTGCAATAATATATATTATATAACCTGGACGGAGTAAATCTCAATGGCCAAAGTTACCCTCCAGGGCTAAAGTACAGACTTTACCGTAATTTTTTTTTTGTTTTTTGGAAAATATTCTAAAAACCGGAAAGTCGCTTAGTGCTTAAGCGCTTAAGGGTCTATGGCACTTAAGCCTGTTGTGAGATTCCCATTGATAATGACTCAACGAAGTATTTTTTATTTTGACTTTTTCGTAAGGTTATCGCTAAGTCTACAGCTCACAGAGCCACTTTGTAAGTTTGTATAAGTTAGTTCCTTTAGACCCGTTTTGGGCATTACTTTGCGATAAAACTGTAAAATTATATCAGATGTTACTGCCTATTTTTTTTAAACCACGCCATATGATTAAATGATAAGTTCTATGGGTTTTAAGATAGCATGAAAATGTGCTTAATTTAGCAAGTATAACTTGTCTATAACACTGTTTACCTTTGACATGCGTGTGCAGGGGCGGCGCGGGCGCAGCGCGCGCAAACAGCAGCGCGCAGACACAAGCGCTTGCGCACACGAGCCACGCGCGTAACATCACTCGCTGCTGGTTATCAACTGAAGACTTGTATCATGCGATGCTACCTACAGCCCGGAAAAGTTCTGCACGTCCAGAATATCTCGGCAAAAATCGTGCGAGTTTATACATCAATATAACCCGGGGTGTTGGGTGCGGAAATGTTATACAGTCGCCATCAGATATATCGGATCGACCAAGGTCTTCACAATTTCTGAACACGCACTCTAACGCCTTGACAATAAGGCGTGTTCAGATATTTGTGAGCGCCTTGATTGCTCCGATATATACTTTGATGGCGACTGTACATATGTATACACTACGGTAGCCGGAAATTGGTAAATACTATCCCATCAAAAACATTACATGTAAAAAGGTGCAAGTCTCGCAACGCTTTTACTACAAAAAAGTTTTGAGATGTAATGTGAAACCAAGTCGGTTATTTTAATCAGTGCCAGGGGGTGTTAAAACCGTATCAATAAGATATCTTTAATTTGTAATACGTATAATGACTCGGCGGAACGGGCGCTGCTGAATATAGTCGGCGGCCAGCGTCAGCGCAGCGTAGTCGTCTGGGCAAAAGAAAATATATTTTTGATCATTTCCAATATGGAATTAATTTTAATACCTACAACTTAATTGAAGCTCAAGCATGTACCTACACTTTGTATTTTGTACAACCTGTAAATAAAAAATGTTTTTTCCTCTTCAGAAATGACGGAATTCTGAGGTAAAAAGTATTAAAAAAACAATTAAATAGAGTACCATCTATTTTTAACGTTAAAGTCGATTAAATCCTTCATTAATATTGGATTAAATCGCCTAAGGGGTGATTTCGCAGATATACGGCACAGCCACGTTGCAATAGATGTCGTTTAGGAGTCCCCTCCGATAGATGGAGCCGCAATTTTCCTTTCCGGGGTTGTCGGGCCCCGGCGTCCACTTGAAGAATCCTGTCTCAGCTAACGCAGTGAGATCGCCAATAGTCCGAGACGGAAATGGTGCCTTTCCTCCTTTAGACCTAAAATAGGTACCTACTTAAAGGCCAAAATGCTTATTTATTAAAGGGAAAAAAAACTTTGCGTTTTATATATTTATTTCACTATACCAATGACTACCTACCCATTTACTGTCGTTCATACATTTCGGTTGATTTAGGTACCTCATCAAGATCTAACAAAGGTCTAATAAATAATTCTTCTTTTCTTCTTTCCGATGTTGCCAGACATCTTGGTAACGTTCGATAAAAAACCGTAGATTAAAGACAATTAAATTATTGACCTATTTCTTCAGAGTTTTCCACAAACCATCATTTTTTAACGCGTCACTGAAAAAATCAACAATAAAACTAAAATATTAATTGGACAAATATACAAAAAGTTGAAGGAGATATAATTTACTTTGGTCACTTATAGACTGTTATTAAAATCAACCAAAAATATGAAGGTCAAAAATATACAATTGGCACCAACCTATGTTTGTGGATTAGGTCAATTATTTCTTTATTATAAACATCTAAAATGTCGAGGTTCCCGCCTAAGTCCTTGGGTAGGTCGTCCTTGCTGAAGTATTGAAACAGGGTGTCTGAGTTTGGCGTGTGGAAATGAAGCTGAAATATTTCAAAACGATATGTAAAAAAAACGGTGTACTTCCGTTTGGCCCAAATACATTTCGCCAAATTTCACTTCCCAACAAACTTATCGCAATAGTTTCATTTCCCAAAGGAACCTTTAGCAAAAGTTACACTTCGCATATAACTTATTTGGTCAAATTATCATTTGGCATGATTTTACTTTGTCAAATGTTATTAGGACAAAAACTTATTTAGCAAACGTTTTTTATTGGCTAATATTATATTCCAAAAAGATGTTTGCTCAAATTGTTACTTCGCAAATTTGGCAAATAGGCATCGCTATTTAAATTTGAACCTAAATTCGTTCGTTCGTTTTTGCTGCATTTGTATGAAATTTTGGGAACACTTTTTTTCTCGTATTAGGGTCGAAAGAGCTCGTGATTCTAACTGGAAATAATACAAAAAAATCACAGTTCTGTGTAATGCAGATTGGGGGTAATCTTCATAAATTAAGTTATAGTAGGTAGGTATAATGCAGTACCAAAAAAAATACTACGTTTTTTAAATTTTTAATCATCAAAATGTCAAAATCATAATATATTTATTTACATCAATTGTCGTATTAGTTCGGCAAACGTGAAACAACCCACACATAAATACGTTTTTCTACTCCAGCACTTAAATGTGTCAATTAAATGACTGACAGTGATATCTAAAGCAATGTCATTTGAATGCTTTGTCTATAGGCTCATAAGATGACTGCTAGCAGAGAATAAGATACAAGTTCCGATCATCTTGATTGAAAGAGGTATGTTTTCATTTACAATAATAACTCTTTTTTTTTTTAATAATAACTTTTTTTTTTAAATAATAACTCAATTTTTTTTAAATAAAAACTCTTTTTTTTAATAATAACTCTTTTTTTTAATAATAACTCTTTTTTTTAATAATAACTTTTTTTTTTTTTTTTTTTTTTTTTTTTTTTGCTGCAGCTGTCATAGAAAAAGTAATGTATGCAACAGCTCATAATTGGTTCTTAAAATTCTCGGGTCTTTTTTTACAAAACTCGACTACGTCTCGTTTTGTAACTTCGACCCTTGAATTTTAAGAACCCTTATTATATCACTGTTGCATAAACTACTATTTAAAATGGCTTATTATTAACCGGGCAACTAAAATATTAAACAGGAACTTTCATTGGGCATATAATAATATAATTTGGTTATGCATTAATATTTTAGCGCCAAAAAAAAATATATTAGCCTCAAATATAAGCATCATATTATTAAAAAAACTGGCAGCAAAATCAAGCCACTCAAAAAAATTATAGGGAACTTAAAGTGATAGGTTGGCGTCTAAAATAATAAATTGGCAACTAATATTGTAAAGCGATCATAAAATTTATTTGTCATATAGTTGTTCACACCTAAGTAATCAACTAATCATAACTAAGCTTATCGTTTCAGCTAGGTAGTATTTTAACACGAAAGTAGTTAAATTTACTGAATATTGGTCACTTTTTACACAAAACACCTCAAATGAATTTACCAATACGCAACAATGGTCAGTATAGGTACTTATAGTCGACATTTCTAATCATGAAACGCCTAATGGCCATTATACCATTAGATCTTTAAATTTTTAATTACTAATTTCAATAGTTACCACTGTGTTCTGCTAGAGTCAACAGATAGGTGCGACGACGAGCGAAGCGAGGAGGAGCGTGTTAGGTTGACCGTGTAATGACCAAACAAAATATTTTAAAAGAACTTAATTTTTTAATTAATAGATAGCCGTTTTCTTTTTAAAATGTGCTTCATAAATGGTCTTAAATATATTAATTCAGTTGCCAAATAAATACTTGGTACCTGCCTAAAAATAATCAAAAGCTGTAACGGCATTAAAATAAAACTCATATTGATAAATATTTTAAGGCTCCGTTTTTGTTGCCAAACTATTAATTTTAGTAGCCATTTCTATTTTTTTAAACTACCCAAATTCGATTAATTAGTTGACCGGTTAAATACGTGCCTTTTAAAATTGGAAATTTACGGTTACCATTCAGTACCTACCCCGAACCATGAGTCACTGACAGTGTCAACACTGACATATACGTGACCATTGTAATTTACTTTCTATAGTACCTACATCTCGCTCGCACTAATATATCAGTAAGAGCGTAATGCATAGAATTCATGGTTCAACAAATTACATCCGTTTGCGTAAAACATAACCAAAATGATAAAAAAACCAAGGTCGGGATAAAGTATTTCAAATGAAAGCAAAAATAAAAATACTGATGCAGGCTCTCTATTGGTATGTAAATTGTATGCCATGTAATATTTTGGGACATGTAAGTTATGCTTAATGATACATTTGACTAAATAATACTTGCTAAAATGAAACTTGACCAAGTAATTATTTGCTAAACAATAACTTGCCAAAAAAGACTATTGCTAACTGAAAAATTGCGATAAGTTGTTTTGCCAAACATTTTTTTGGGTAATGATAATTTGGGAAACATAGTTTGGGATGTGATACTTTGGGAAACGTTTTTGGCCCATTCATTAGTAAACCTAGCAGAATGTATTATGTATGCGGCATCGCGATATACGTTCGGTAGAGATTTATTAAAAGAGAGCGAACTAAAGGACGTCGAACTTAAAGATCTCCTTTGGTCTAAGAAAACAAGACGATTTAAGGAGAATAGTGTGGGAACGCCGGGATAAGCTTCAACTCGAGGGAATCGGGCTGAATGAACGCAACGGATGATCGAGAGCCTACATGTTTCCGAGACTATTTCTACATCTACATATATGGTCATGGTCAATGATCCTTTTGTTAGGCGTTTTCTTTAAACTTCCTGATACTTACTGCGTCACTCATTTCCTTGCTCATAAATGGTTTTAATAATGAATACAATTTGTCCATGAATGACGGCGTGTTTATCATGTGCATTTGCTTTATACGGATCGGCATGGCTTCCTGAAAATAAATAAAATTAATATAAACTAATAAAAAACACCCTAGTAGTTCTAGCTTCTGCTATGAGTTAAGCGAAGTCAAGGAATCCGCGCCGCTCGATTGCATAGCAGCAGGAAATGTATTTTATCAAGGACGTTGATATCAAAATCGCAACAGAGTAGACGGCATCAATACGGCGCCGCAATGCAGTAATAATCGGAAACCTTTTCGCCTGCAGTTAGTTGCTTGACCTTAATAATCTTTATAGTTTTCTGCAGGTTCAAAAGTTTAAAGCTTAGCACTAGGAACTTCTGATAATGCGTTCTTATACCCCCGCCACACTATGTTCCTCACGCTGCTCCTTGCGTTGCCGCAATAATGCCCTCTTTGGCTACACACTGCTCTACTCGCGAATTTAATCGTGAGCGTGACGCTCCGCACCAAGTATATATTGCTGGTCAGCGCCAAAATAGGGAGCGGTGGGCGTGACCAGGAACATGACGTGCGGCATGATGCGTAACGTTCCCACACTACGTCTCTGTCCACATTCCTCGCTACTTCCCATGCCACTCGACGAGTGTGTGGCAGGGGTATCAGAAATAGTCTTGATTACCTCCTGATACTTCATCAATTTCTTCTGTAAAGAGAAATGCATTCTCCAGAAAATCTTCAAGCTTATATCCTTGGCATCAAAAAGTGTCAAATCTCCTTCCTGTAAACTGCTTTCCTCAAGTAACCACGCATCGAAGGCCAGAATAACGGTGCGTAAGAACTCAGCATGTTCAAATTTTTGGAAACCTGGGTCATTTATTTGGAAGATCCAGAGGCGTCTGTTTCCCGATATGGGAATGAATGCTAGGGTTCTGAAACGTAAATAATAAGATATTTCATAATTAAGTAAATAAATTCGAAAATACCTCTATTTAGTAATATTGCGGTACTAAAAGGAGATAGATGACAATTGCGTGCGACGTCATGCTACGTCACCACCGCCGCCCCTCTCACAAGCCTTTATAAGCGGAAGCACACCTCGAACCGGCCTCTTTTTTTGCACCAGCAACGTGGAGTAAGGGTTGTTTAAGGAAGCCTTTGTCTATTCTGTAAATTTTTAGATTTCTGTGTATTTTTGTTATTAATTATTGAGATTAGTTTAATATTAAGGATCATAATTATGGAATTTAAAATAAATAAGTCGATTTGTTCTTCATATTTTTATTTAAATCCTGGCCATCGCTAAAAGGACTATTTTCTTTGTGGAGTTCTAACACTATCCAATCACATATACATATGATATCATGATATCAGTAGTTATTACGATGGATCCTTAATTAACACATCATCTTTTGAAACAATATATCGTCTACTTGAAGTATCGTCTACTTGTGGAAGGAAAGAGAAGGGGTCGCAGTCCAACGCGATGGCCGACCAGGTTAGCAAATAGCTATCTATCAAGGTCCACGATGCCTTAGGGCCACCCCACATTTGGCGTCTTTCGGGCGTCGACGTCTGGTCATCGCTATGGCCGCTGTTCGACGCAACGTCGACGCAACTGCGCAGCGAGTCAGCGACGTCATTTTCCATAGCGCTGACCAGAGGGCATACCGCGAACCACGTTCGACGTGTTACCTCCCTGTCACACTTACGTATGAATTTACAAGTGCGACGGAGAGGCAACACGTCTAACGTGGTTCGCGGTAGACCCTCTGACGCCGACGCCCGAAAGACGCCAAATGTGGGGTGGCCCTTAGAAGTCGCAAAGGCAGTCGCATCGGATAGGCTGGAAAGCTGCGATCCGAAATCATGTGCTCCACGTAGGAGGTCACGACCCTCAGCACTGAGGAGAACGAAGCAAGGAGGAGGATATCGTCTACTTACACGTACTTAAACGCTTGGTTCACGCGTTTTCCTAACGGGTCTCGATCGCCGAATATCTCCGGAGTGTCGGCGCGCAAGTTGGAAAACACCTCCACAGCTTTCTGTGTTTTCGGCATATCGTAGTAGCAACTGTGCAAGAATCTTCTGAGTAGTTTGTCATCTGCAACATTTAATACATCGATTGCTATCGAAAATGTCTTGATACTAATATTTATATCTATGTAATATAGTTTCACCGTAATAAATTTAATTAAGTATAGAATAGTGGACTCCACAGTCAAACAAATGTAGTTTTGTGGAGCTTTGTCCTTAACAAAAAAGTTGTAACTTTTGTGTAATAAATAACTAAATAAATAAAACGCGAAAATTCGGTCAAAATTCAGTTTTGTTAGAAGGTGAGAACTTTTGTTATATAATTTTAATATAAATTTTATTCTGACAGGCCAATTTGAGCGTACTGATATCAGAATTAGGTACATCTAAATGATGTCGCTCGTAGGTACATGTAAATTTGGCACAAGCGGTCTCGCTTGTGCGTCTGCACGACAGTTAAAATACACCATTCAGATATCATCATCATAATATGTCCCAATTGGTCTGTAAGATTTCACACCAGTTGAGAAGTAGTGAAGTAACGTAATAAGTAGTAAGTACCTAGTTCATATCTTATTCCAATAAAACCTGATAACGTTATCATAGTTCAATTTATGTCACGTTTATATGCGCCTCATAATATGGGTGAATGGAAGTTATGGGTTGGAAGGTCAGATGGCAGTGGCTTTCGTAAAAACGAGTGCCTACGCCTATTGTTGGGATTAGTTGCCAAGCGGATTCCAAGCTCCCATGAGCCGTGGAAAAATGCCGGGACAACGCGAGGAAGATGATGATGATGATGATTAAATTGATGGAAGAATAAATTATTATACTCTTTGGCTTTGGCGTATTTATACCTATTTATTATTTTATTTATGGATTTGTACCTACTTATTTGTATATTGATATTATTGATATATCCATCGTATTTAGTTATGTTACAAGGGTTAGCTACTTTTTCAAGTCTTGTCGTAATTTCCTATTTAAATCTCTCAGTTCCTTAAGGATTAGCCGGAAGAGATCCCTTAAATATAAGTTCGAGTTTGTACAGATCTATTGTTTTCTCTCTCTGTTATGTAAGTACAGCGCTCTCAAAAATCTGGGCACGCCTGTATTGTCAAGGCGTTCAAATACGTGTTCAGATATTTTTCAGCACCTCGGCCGCTCCTATATATCTGATGTCTCCATCTGTACTTGTTTTGTGCAATAAAGTTTACTACGAATACTACGCACCGCTTTAAAAAGGTTAGAATTCATTTGTCTTACCCATATCTTTGGCTACGTGTGGATGCTTTGCGGCCCATTCTTTCAGCTCCGTCACTTGTTTTTCCAACTCTTTTTGAGGGTCCTCCATACTTCTTTAACTGTATTTAAACACATTTTTTTATAATATAGAAATGAAAATGAAAAAAAAAATGTGTTGAAATGGAAGCTTGTAAGTGTCAATCTGTGACACATACACACACCTTTGTTTGCACAAACTATTATTTACTTACCAAATGTTTTATTCCCTAACTGAATTTTCAAAACACAATATTTAATTGATGAGAGGATCTGGTTGTTAAATACATATAGTTTCAGAGAATGTTTAATTATCTTTCAGAATAATATATGTTACTGAACTTTTTTTTTTAATAAATATTATTTAAAATCAGCACAAAAACACTTAATTATTTACAATTCAATAACTTCGTTAGAATAACGCGTGAGGACTAAAGCACTATTGTATATCAAATGACAAATGTGTGTGTGTGTGTTAAATGCAGTTAAATGTGTTCAGTACAGCTGACCTTAAAGCGCCATTAGAACTAAACATAATATTATCTTTATTTGATTTGATACCGAATAGACGTCTTGCAGTTGTAACGCTACAATACTGCACTTTCTGCAGTAAAGTGAAAGGGCTAGTTTAGTGAATTGCTGCCGCAAATGTCAAATTCGATGTTGCTGCCCGGATTGCTGCTGCCAGTGCCGGTCAAAAATGATGAAAACTGTTTATTGTCAGGACTATTGGCCCCTATATAGCTATATAGTTAAATACCTTAAAACTTGCATACCTACATTATTATCAAATACATCTTAAAAACTAAAAATACGCGGGCTGCGATGCAATTCGCAACCCCGCTGTGTCAACCCTTCGGAGGTCGCTAGATAATATCGCACCGCGGGTGTATTCCCAGGCGAAATTATGCCTAAAAGGGATCTCTTCCAGTCAACCTTTTAATTAGAAATTGAGAGAAAAAAAACAAGATCAAATCAATACCAGATTTTCTAGTTCGAATGCCGATTGTCTTGCGTTATCAAGTGTCCTATCTATGGCATGTGTGTGATGTCCGATAAAACTAAAGTTATTGGTAATTACTGCTAATCGCTTAATATATAAACTTGTTTTGACTGCTATAATATTTTTATACAGGATGGAACATTTCTTGAGACTGAGATGAAAGGATAAGTAAGTTAATTAAACTAATATTAGTGTGACATCCCTATATTGATAGTGTTTTATTATTTTGTCCCTGTCACATAATTTTTTAAGTGTGGGACAAGTCGCAGCATTACTGCAGCAGTATTGCAGCGCGACATTATTGGGTAGATACTGTATTACTGCCTCAAAAGTCAAATTCGTTGGGGTAGTCTGAATCTCAACAGTAACTTAAGTTTGGTCCGATTTGATGTATTTTATTTTTACAACACGATATTACATTAAATAATTTTTAAGAAAAAAAAACCGACTTCTATGCGGCCCGGTGAAAGATTATTGTAGATGGTGCGCTATGTAGAAAAGGAGGTAAAACCACCCACTTTTCTAGTAGCATTTCGTTCTGTAAGGCTCGCAGTTCTAACCTAACCTAACCCACTTTTGTTCGGTTCTGTGAGGATAGCAGTTCAAACCTAACCTAACCCACTTAACGGCGCATGCGGTGCGGTGTACAGGGGTTTGAGCGGGAGGGGTTTGGCCTAATCATACTTTATACCTACATTTTATGGTAGGTAATCATAGTGGTTTATTTAGTTTAGGTATCATAGTGGATTTCCGGGTCAAGGTCCGGGTCTGAGTCCGACCGGGTCCGAGTCCGGGTCCGAGTCCGGGTCTGAGTCCAGGTCCGAGTCCGAGTCCGAGTCCAGGTCCGGGTCCGGGTCCGAACCGGATCCGGGTACGAGTCCGGATCTAGATCCGAGTCCGGGTCTCAGTCCAAGTCAAAGTCGAAATTCGAAATCACCAAACGTGTACTATGCGTCGTTGAAGAGTTCTGTTCTGATCATCATCAGCAGTTCCACTTCATCAAATGCGACTGTTTTTAATAAAAATGCTTGATTTTCTGATGAAAATACAAAAATCTCTATACGCACGCCTTTAAGATTTGAGGAGTTCCCTCGATTCCTCATGGATCCCATCATCAGAACTCGAGCTTGACAAAAATGTGTCTTAAAAACTTAACTTGCTTAACAAACATAACGAAGAGGACAAATCGCCAAACGTGAACTATGCGTCGTTGAAGAGTTCCATTCTGATCATCATTAGCAGTTCCACTTCATCAAATGTCACGTTTTTGAATGTATACTTGGTCAACCAGATCTTGACAGTAGAAAAAGGCGGCAAATTTGAAAAATGTAGGCGCGAAGGGATATCGTCCCATAGAAAATTTGAATTTCGCGCCTTTTTTTACTGACAAGATTTGGTTGACCAGCTATATATGCTTGATTTGTTGATAAAAACACAAAAATCACTATATGTATGCCTTTAAGATTTGAAGAGTTCCCTCGATTCCTCATGGATCCCATCATCAGAACTGGGTTTTGACAAAAATGGGACCAATCTGTATGCATATACATACAATCAAAAAAAGAATTTTCAAATTCGGTCCAGTAATGACGGAGATATGGAGTAACAAACATAAAAAAAAAACATACAACCGAATTGATAACCTCCTTCTCTGAGATTTGGAAGTCGGTTAAAAAGATAAGGCAATTTATATCGATATTAGGTATATTAGATTTAAAACTTATCTATATTTTTCTTGTCAACGACACAACCAGGTGCGGCCAGTCGCAGTCTGCCACCTCTAAATGTTTTGATGACTTACAAGGCTGGGCATAATTATGATAGTCAACGAGTACCTATTATAAACAAACGAGTATCGACAGTCATTGAAGGCCACACACAAATTGACCCATTCAATCAATTTCATCTGACAACGTTACTAGGGAACATAGTCTAGGAATCTTCTAGACGGAGTTTAGAGCAATTATTTCATTTAACCGATGCTGCCAAAAATATGGGGGTGCGGGGGACGAGGTGAGCGAGTCCAGCACTCCCGGAGAGCAATCCGTTGTTTTTTCTATTAAGCCAGCCTTAACTTTTAAGGTTTTGGGTTGGAGTCTGTCCTTGCCAAATTAGTGCCTAGTTTCCATGTGAATTTTTGATGACATAATCTGCTCTCAATTAAAACGTGTAAAATTATATATAAAATCTACAATTTTGCGTTGCACTTTGCACTGCAAAATAATTAAAAGCGCAAATTATTTCTACACGGGAACTCTACCAATCAACAGTAGGTGTAGATTGCTTACTCTAATAAGCAAAAAACTAAACGGTATATCCGTGCTCCTGGATGAATATTCACGAATACAAATAAATTGATCGTTCACTAGGGATAGAAGTCGCGGGGTAAGCGCTCGCGCATCGCGTCGCCTGTCAGGCGAAACTGTCAGATTAAGTTGAGTTATCTTTGGTGTTGATGAATAGTAGTTAATCCACGATTCCTACAGTGAGTAAAATGGTCAGAGGCTCGTTCTAAAAAAGTGTCGGGCACGTGACGCTATTGTTTTAATACTTCTGATATTTAATCATAACAAGCCAAAATTTGACATGATAAAGTTTGTAACTTACCTTAAATTTTAGCCGTATAGCATACAGATTTCTGCTGATTATTATGGTAGCTGCCATTTAATTCATAAACTAGGAGCAATAATCTAATGTTGTTATGGACTGCCGCGAAAGTTATGCGTGAAATATATAATAACCATATTTTGTACTATAGGTGTTGTATCAGGGTACCAGGATGTTCAAGATGTACTTAGAAATAGCCTTCGAGGCTGAACTGGACACAAACGAGAACCCAGAACTCTTGGAGATGGCTCGTGAAGTTTGCGAAGAGCACGCGGAGACCAGGGCCTCAGCTATCCAGGAGCTTAGGGACATGATATACGGTAAGGAGTGAGAGGGTCAAAAGCTTTTTAGTAAGAGTTAAGGTTACGCACTTTCATCATCAAGAAATTAATGGATTTCAAAGTCTACATCTCTTGCAGGACCAATACAGGCATACCTGAACATACATGAACATGTGTATGTTCAACCCTCCAAATTTTTTTAAAAAGGTGTATGATGAAACCATTATAAACATGTACATATATCTTTAACTATTGTATGTTCACAGTATAGTCACCCGTGTTTCTGAACTTTCTTGACCCAAAAGTGCTTGCGCGATAGCGATAGGTGAATAGTTTTCTTTTAACTTTTCCGAATGGTTGTCAAACGTAAGTCACAATTAAACTATGACAATGACACATTTCTTATGCGTAATCTATTAGTGTTTTAAAGGTCATTAAAAACGGCTCTTAAATTAATAATGTTGTCGCCTAAGCGCTCACTGACAGTTTTATTTAGTCATCGACGATTATTGAAATTAAAATTATAATCGGCTTTTGGTAGCTAATTAATTAATTTAATAATTGTTGCCATTTCTGTTACTTTGTATCCATTATTATAGACTAGCTGTTGCCCGCGACTTCGTACGCGTGGATTTGTATATTGGTGGTTATATATTCTACATTAGCTTAGAACATTATGCAGCAAGAGATTGCGGTAGGACGGTTAATCATTTGTTAATTATTAATATTATACAACGCATGAGACTTTGTCTTTCACAACCTACGAAGTTTCAAGCCCCTAACTGAATAAAAACGTCCTCGATATAATCCCTCTAAACCCCCTTAGAATTAAGATTTTCATGTCCTCTATTTAATAAAACCTACTACCTAACTACCTATTTACGAAGTTTGAAGTTCCTAGCTTTAAATAAAATTTGAACCATATACAAACTTTCAACCCCTTTTTAACCATTTTAGGGGATGATTTTTTTAAAAGCTGAAATTATTTTTCTTGTATTCTAATAATATGCCTTTATACAACCATTCAAGTCCCGCACTCAAAAAAATGTTTGGCCTCCATACAAATTTTCAACCCCTTTTTCACCACCTCGGGGGATGAATTATCAAAATCTCTGAGATTAGTTTTCTTCTCTTTTGATAAAATACATTTTTACGAAGTTTCAAGTTTGTAGCTTTAAATAAAATTTGAACCCTATACAAACTTTCAACCCCCTTTTTAACCCTGTTAGGGGATGAATTTTACAAAACGCTAAAATAACTTTTCCTGTCTTCTAATAATATCCCCAAATAGAAAGATTCAAGTCGCGCGTTCGAAAAAATGTTTGATATCCATACAAACTTCCAACCCCTATTTCACCACCTTAGGGGATGATAATTCAAAAACGCTGAAATTAGTTTTCTTGTATTTTAATAACATATATTTTTACGAAGTTTTAAGTTCCTAACTTAAAATAAAATTTGAACTCTGTTAGGGGATGAATTTTACAAAACGCTGAAATAATTTTTCCTGTCTTCTAATAATATCCCTAAATACAAAGATTCAAGTCCCGCACTCTCAAAAATATTAGAGTTCCGTACAAACTTTCAACCCCTTTTTTACCACCTCGGGGGATGGAGTTTTAAAAAGGCTGAAATTAGTTTTCTTGTTTTTTAATTTAATACCTTTTTACGAAGTTTCAAGGTCCTAGCTTAAAATAAAATTTGCACCCCAGGACACACTTTCATCCCCTTTTTTACCCCCTTAGGGGTTGATTTACCTAAAACGTCGCAATTCCTGTTTTTTGTCATCGGCTATTATGTCTTTCTAAGAAGTTTCAAAGCATTTGTAATGGATTCAAATTTTCAACCCCTTTTTAACCCTGTTAGGGGATGAATTTTCAAAAACGCTGAAATTACTTTTCCCGTCTTATAATAATATCCCCATATACAAAGTTTCAAGTCCAACACTTACAAAAATATTTGATCTCCATACAAACTTTCAACCCCTTTTTCACTACCTTGGGGGATGAATTTTACAAAACGCTAAAATAACTTTTCCTGTCTTCTAATAATATCCCCAAATAGAAAGATTCAAGTCGCGCGTTCGAAAAAATGTTTGATATCCATACAAACTTCCAACCCCTTTTTAACCACCTTAGGGGATGATAATTCAAAAACGCTGAAATTAGTTTTCTTGTATTTTAATAACATATATTTTTACGAAGTTTCAAGTTCCTAACTTAAAATAAAATTTGCACTCCATACAAACTTTCAACCCCCTTTTAACCCCGTTAGGGGATGAATTTTACAAAACGCTGAAATAACTTTTCCTGTCTTCTAATAATATCCCTAAATACAAAGATTCAAGTCCCGCACTCTCAAAAATATTTGATCTCCGTACAAACTTTCAACCCCTTTTTTACCACCTCGGGGGATGAAGTTTTAAAAACGCTGAAATTAGTTTTCTTGTTTTTTAATTTAATACCTTTTTACGAAGATTCAAGGTCCTAGCTTAAAATAAAATTTGCACCCCAGGACAAACTTTCATCCCCTTTTTTACCCCCTTAGGGGTTGAATTACCTAAAACGTCGCAATTCCTGTTTTTTTGTCATCGGCTATTATGTCTTTCTAAGAAGTTTCAAAGCATTTGTAATGGATTCAAACTTTCAACCCCTTTTTAACCCTGTTAGGGGATGAATTTTCAAAAACGCTGAAATTACTTTTCCCGTCTTATAATAATATCCCCATATACAAAGTTTCAAGCCCAACACTCACAAAAATATTTGATCTCCATACAAACTTTCAACCTCTTTTTCACCACCTTGGGGGATGAATTTTCGAAAACGCAGAAAATAGTTTTCTTACATTTTAATTTAATACCTTTTTACGAAGTTTCAAGGTCCTAGCTTAAAATAAAATTTGCACCCCAGTACAAAGTTTTATCCCCTTTTTTACCCCCTTAGGGGTTGAATTACCTAAAACGTCGCAATTCCTTTTTTTTGTCATCGGCTATTATATCTTTCTAAGAAGTTTCAAAGCATTTGTAATGGATTCAAACTTTCAACCTCTTTTTAACCCTGTTAGGGGATGAATTTTCAAAAACGCTGAAATTACTTTTCCCGTCTTATAATAGTATCCCCATATACAAAGTTTAAAGTCCAACACTCACAAAAATATTTGATCTCCATACAAACTTTCAACCCCTTTTTCACCACCTTGGGGGATGAATTTTCGAAAACGCAGAAATTAGTTTTCTTGTTTTTTAATATAGTATATTTTTACAAAGTTTCAAATTCCTAGCTCAAAATAAAACTTGCACCCCATACAACCTTTCATCCCCTTTTTAACCCCCTTAGGGGTTGAATTTTTCAAAATCGCTTCTTATCTCTTGTACATTTTATAAATTCAACCTAGTGTGCAAATTTCAACTTTCTAGCTTTTGTAGTTTCGGCGCTGCGTTGATGAATCAGTCAGTCAGTCAGTCAGTCAGTCAGGACACTTGCATTTATATATATAGATAGACGCAATCCAACTTCATAAATTCTGTGCCCCAATTAATTCGCCATGTTGCTCGGATTACCCCACTAGATAATTCCGTATCGCAACGCGCATCAAACATAAGAGTAATAAATAATGTATTGACCGGCAGAGCGTGGAGAGTGCGCGCCGCGGCGGACGGACGATGAGTTCCTGCTGCGGTTTCTGCGTCAACACCGGTTCGTCGTGCGGCGCGCGCACAGACAGGTCACATTAAGTACTTTTGGTTATCTCAATCACGCACGTACCTACCTATTTTTAATAACCTAACTTAGACTAAGTATAAAACCTAGTATGGTAATTCCAGAACCGAACCAAATAAGTGTGGTAAAGAAATCGTTATTATTGTTTGTCTTTCTTAATTTCTTCACTAAAAATAGTTATTTATCCGGAACAGCGGTTCCATCGATCTAACGAAGATTGTTTAATTTAAATAAAAATCTTATTTTCCAGAATTTACCATTTAAAATACAATACTTTTCATCATTCATCATCTGATCTGTCATTTTCATTTGTCTACTCTGGAAGAGATCCCTTATAGGGATAAGTTCGCCTTTGTACATTGTATGTACTTTCTTTAAATTGGATCTTAACCTGTCTTATGTACAATCAATTGTTTACATACATACATACATACTTTTGTATGTTGACGTATCTATCTATTAAGAAAGTTCGTTAGTTCAAATGAAAGTTCCTCAATCACAGAAAAACAGCTAACCTAACAAAAATTAACATGCAGTTTTATGCATGTTTGGCAGTTAAAGTACTTCACGCAGACGAAGTCGCGGCTGGAGGTTAGTAACGATAACTTATACCCTCCACAGTTGGTGCGGTACTGCACATTTCTTGAGCAGTACCCCGACCTGTACAAAGGAGTGGACCTCTGGGGTCTGGCGAGGTTGGGCGCCGCGTACGAAGTCTGCATACTTGACCGCCCTGGCGTCGGCCGCATTTCCATACTCAGGTTTGGTGCGTACTGTACTTTTAGAAGTCTACAGAGTATATATGACATTTTCAACCAAAAGGTACTACATTGTCGGATGTAGATAAGGTTGATTTCAAATTAAAGCAATATGGAAATAGCGCCTTATTGATAACCGACAATAAGTACCCTTTTGGTTGAGAATAGCACATTTAGTAAATGAGGAAGTACAGTAAAATTAGAAAGAAAGATACCAAAAAGCCAGATATTATATCATTCAATCGAAGTTACGCTCTCATTTTAAAACGAACATTTGAGCTGTAACTTTTTGGCATGAACATTTGAGTAACTTTTTGGTATGAATATTTGAGTAACTTTTGGTATGAAAATTTGAGTAAGTAACTTTTTGACATGAAGATTTGAGTAACTTTTTGGCATGAACATTTAGTAATATTTGGCTGCGGGTTCGTAAGAATCTTATTAAACGTAAACGTTCTAAACTTTTAGGAGCCTGGGACCCAGATGAACATCCTGGAATTTTCCTTGTGCAGGTCGCCTTCGCTATGACAGAGATCTGGCTACGATTGCCCAAGCTACAGGTGAGCTACAAATCATTAAAACAATAAGTTTGATGACGAACTTAATTTTGTGTTAATTAGAAAGCGTTAAATTGTGCCTAATTCAAAATTTTATTTAAATTTTAAATTTATTTTACTTAACTGTGGTAGGTATGTTGTTGTTGTGTAGGTATATGCTGGTTTAAAGTAGGCCATCACTAATGTAATAACTACTGTTGTTATAACACTTAATTGAGGTTGTGATTTAGTTGTCATAATTTATTATGTAAAATCTGTTGGAGCACAATTACCCAGTGGGGAGCACAGTAGGCATTTACGAAACCACTAAATCTCAGCCATATCCTTCCAGGTGTTAGGCGGCACGCTCATCGTCGACTTGCAGAATATCACCATGAAGCATGTCGCCGCGCTCACGCCTACCATTGCCTACCAGATCGTGTGCTTGGTTGGGGTAAACTGAACCGTTTACAAATTGAAATAGATGTCACATTTCTTCATTTATGCTATCTTCAGTGCCTGATTCTAATTAAAACATTGGACATCGTTTTGAATTGGTTTTGATACGACTTTAACGATCTTGGTGATTGGCGCTCAAGTCACGCACGAGTTTCAAGGTTTATATACGAGGGGCGTTCAAAATATTCTCGGTATTGATATCTTACAACCTCTTCTAAAATTTCTTTCGTTACTGGCCGCTAAGGTTTATTCATTGACATTAAAAAAAAGTATAATTCGAACCGAGATGTTCTTTTGTTTTTCTGCAATTGCTGAACAAACATGAACATCATGTGGAAATTGACAATGTTAACTAAATTAGAACATCGATGCGTGATAAAATTCTTGACAAAACAGGGTAAAAATCAAAAAACCATAAAAGAGGAAATGGATTGTGTTTACCGTGAGTCTGCTCCTTCTTTATCTACCATTCAAAAGTGGTCAAGCGAGTTTAAACGTGGAAGGGAGAGTGTTGAAGACGACCCTAGACCTGGCCGGCCTGTAGTAGCTACTTCACAAGAAAATATTGATAAAGTGGAAAAACTTATATTGGAAGATGGTCGAGTGAAGGTAAAATCTATAGCACAAGTAACCAATCTCTCTATTGGTACCGTACATGATATTATCCATGACCATCTTAATATGTCAAAAGTAAGTGCAAGATGGGTTCCGCGAATGCTGACTCGGCTTCAAAAAGACATGCGTGTAGCTTGTTGTTCCGATTTTATTGACCTGTGCGGTGAAAATCCTGATGAGGTGCTGCAAAGAATAGTTACTGGAGATGAAACCTGGGTTCATCATTATGACCCAGAGAGTAAACAAGAGTCCATGCAGTGGCACATTAAGGGTTCAGCTCATCCCAAGAAGTTCAAGGTCATCCCTTCAGCTGGCAAGGTCATGGCCACGATATTTTGGGATTGTGAAGGAGTATTACTGATCGATTATAAAGAAAAAGGTGTAAATATCACAGGACAGTACTACGCTAACATTCTACGTCAATTAAAGGATGCAATCAAAGAAAAGAGGCGAGGAAAGTTAACCAAAGGTGTTATGCTTCTGCATGACAACGCCCCCGTCCATACTGCTCATATTGCCAAGGCAGCTATTGTTGAATGTGGGTTTGAAACTGTTACTCACCCACCGTATAGTCCGGACTTAGCCCCCAGCGACTTCTTTTTGTTCCCCAATCTTAAAAAAGATCTGCGTGGAAATAAATTTTCCGATGATGAAGCATTGAAGGCGGCAGTGGAGGAGCATTTTTACACCAAAGATAAAAAATATTTTTATGCAGGATTAAAAAAAATAATTGATCGATCTTATAAGTGTATGAACATAGGGGGGGAGTATATTGAAAAATAAAAATATCAAACTTTTCGTACTTGTTTGTTTTCATTCTCATATCGAGAATATTTTGAACACCCCTCGTAGTACTGCAATACTAAATGAATCATCAATTTTATGTGGCTTTGGATTTTCATGCCTTCCAAATTGGTAACAACTAAGTTATTTCTAATAAGATGTCTCTTCTTCTCAATCGTAGGTATATCGTTGTACGCCTTTTTTATTGTTTTCCGATTAACTTACCGCTTAACTTTAGGATTTTAACTTATTTCGTTTTTGCACTAGGTATACTTCGTTTTTAGGGTTCCGTAGCCAAATGGCAAAAAACGGAACCCTTATAGATTCGTCATGTCTGTCTGTCTGTCTGTCTGTCCGTCTGTCCGTCTGTCCGTCTGTCCGTCTGTCCGTCTGCCTGTCCGTCCGTATGTCACAGCCACTTTTCTCCGAAACTATAAGAACTATACTGTTGAAACTTGGTAAGTAGATGTATTCTGTGAACAGCATTAAGTATTTCACACAAAAATAGAAAAAAAACAATAAATTTTTGGGGTTCCCCATACTTCGAACTGAAACTCAAAATTTTTTTTTTCATCAAACCCATACGTGTGGGGTATCTATGGATAGGTCTTCAAAAATGATATTGAGGTTTCTAATATCATTTTTTTCTAAACTGAATAGTTTGCGCGAGAGACACTTCCAAAGTGGTAAAATGTGTGTCCCCCCCCCCTGTAACTTCTAAAATAAGAGAATGATAAAACTAAAAAAAATATATGATGTACATTACCATGTAAACTTCCACCGAAAATTGGTTTGAACGAGATCTAGTAAGTAGTTTTGTTTTTATACGTCATAAATCGCCTAAATACGGAACCCTTCATGGGCGAGTCCGACTCGCACTTGGCCGCTTTTTTTAGCGTTAGAAAAAAGGTAAACAATCTTGATGTGTCTTTTAATTGAAAAACGTGCCGTGACTTATTTTTAAAACGTGTTTTTCTATTAAAATACACATATAGTACAAAAAACGAAGTATAGTCACAGCAATAGTATTTTTTTTGTCCAAACAATTTGCACTAGGTATTGTGTATAAGTGCATTGTAAAACCCCTCTTTATTTCAGTTGGCGCTGCCCTGTGCCCCAAACTCCATCCACATCGTCAACTACAACTGGCTGCTCCACACCTTCTTCTTCCTCTTCAAACGCTTCATCCCGAAGAAGGCATGGAATAAGATCCACTTCCACAGGCACGACCTCGAGTCCCTTCGTCAGATCATTGACCCTGAGTGTCTCCCGCCTCGGTACGGCGGCACCTGCCGGCATCATATCACCATCGGCCATTGGTTCAATAAGATCAGGCAGTATAGAGATGAAGACTTCGATCGGGAGATGAAAGATTATGGTTGGTTAATAAAGGAATGATTTGAGATGGAAATTATCATAAGATCTAGATTATTTGTAAACGCTAATGAAGATTAGCAATACTTCAAATTATTGACTGAAAATATGACGTACAATAGTTCGTATTCGAGAGTGTTTCTAAAAGGCAAGAAATTATGTATGTACTTTCACAATATTGTAATGAATAAGATCTCATTTATTTTAGACTACTTAATACTTATACAGGGAAACATTTATACTCGTAATTATTATATACACCGAAATTAAATCGGAATTCTGCCGCTTGTATATTTTTTTGTAACATTAATAGCTTGTCGATATTTTTATTGTAATGTTTACTTTTGTAATAAGTTAATCAAATTGTCAAATCTATTTAAATTAGGTATTTACCCCTATATTTATTTGGTTTTGTTGTTCACGCTCCCCTGCGGCAAGTTGCAAAAGTACTAACTGCTTATGGTTTTATTGAGAGGTAACGCTTGCGTCCGCTGCGTTCGTTCAGCTATTCTGTACTAGATGGCGCAAATATTAGCTTAAATTTTGGATTACGCAGGGAGATGTAGTTAAAGTTTTAAATTATAGTGTTAATCTTTAAATTAGCTTACAAATCAAACGTAGACTATTTTAAGCCCTTTATAATACTAAAACGCAGTCCCCGTAACCCAGGACGGAAAAAATAAATTAAAATGTACTTTTAATACTTTTTTATTTCACCAGTGTCTTATTACTTAATTTCTTATGTAAAATTATCGCGCTTGAAACTATTTAACTATCTTTCTTGGCAATTTTCATCAAACGATTCCGAGAACTATGTCGTCTTTAGCTAATCATTTCACGTCTTGTGATGTCCTAGGACCTAGAATTTTAAGCATGAACATTTGGTGCCGTTTATAGTCCTAACTACTAACTAGATGATAAATCTAAAGCCCGATGTACGCTCGAGTTCACAAACATCTTTACAAGCCAACGTTCCAAAAATATCTTTACACAACCTAATTGTTAATATCTTAGAGGCGTGTAAATATTATTATGTTTTTGGAATGTTGGCTTGTATTATAAATGTTTGTGAACTGTACACATTGGGATTGGGCCAATATTTGGTCAATATTCAAGGTGCTGAATGCGTTAGAGAGCGAGCATTATTGCGATCTCATTTCTTCGCAGTTGCACTTCATAGATTAGCTATTCTCACCCAACGTACATGCTTATGATAACATCCTTTTCAGCCTGCCATAACAAAATATCAAAAAGGTCTTTTCCAGGGCACGGAGACGCTTTCACGTCACTCGGAGACATGTGCTATCGTAATTGCGATCTGCGCTCTGAAAAGCGTGTGTTTGATAAAAGAGACGTTCCGGAGGCCAATTGAGACTTACATTGTGACATCAAAATGATATCTAAATGATGTCAGTCGCGCGTGCAATTCGCTCACACTTGTCCGGACATGTATTACTGCGAGCGAGACTCAGGGGCGATTGGCATCATTTAGATATCATTTTGATGTGACCATGTTAGTTTGAATTGGCCTTCCGCTTGGACACAATATTGTGGATTATCCTTTAATGCTACGTAGATTGCCAATAAACCGCTTTTGTAAGGCACTGCGACAAGACAAACTGTTTTTCTGGTTTAGTCGCGTAACGAAGTGAGAATAAAAAAGCGGCCAAGTGCGAGTCGGACTCGCCCATGAAGGGTTCCGTATTTAGGGGATTTATGACGTATTAAAAAAAACTACTTACTAGATCTCGTTCAAACCAATTTTAGGTGGAAGTTGGCATGGTAATGTACATCATATATATATTTTTTCGTTTTATCATTCTCTTATTTTAGAAGTTACAGGGGGGGGGGGACACATTTTACCACTTTGGAAGTGTTTCTGGCGCAAACTATTCAGTTTAGAAAAAAATGATATTAGAAACCTCAATATCATTTTCGAAGACCTATCCATAAATACCCCACACGTATGGGTTTGATGAAAAAAAAAATTGAGTTTCAGTTCTAAGTACCTATGGGGAACCCCCAAAATTTATTGTTTTTTTTTTTCTATTTTTGTGTGAAAATCTGAATGCGGTTCACAGAATACATCTACTTACCAAGTTTCAACAGTATAGTTCTTATAGTTTTGGAAAAAAGTGGCTGTGACATACGGACTGACAGACGGACAGACAGACAGACATGACGAATCCATAAGGGTTCCGTTTTTTGCCATTTGGCTACGGAACCCTAAAAAGTAGCAACTGAATAAAAAGAAGTAGAGCAGAATGCTAATGCTGAGGAAGCAATACTGCAGCACATGCTGAGTCGGTGCCATTTCGCAATTACGTCAAAACAATATAAGGTTATTATGTACAATCTAGAGAGGACTGGCTATCTTTGGTCCTCCAAAGATAGCCAGTCCTCTCTAGATTGGAGATTATATCTCTGGCCTTCACCTGCAGAGGGGTTCTTGCAGATTAAAATTATAGGTAGCAAATAATACCAATTATACTAAATGTAAAAAAATATTTAAATAACTAATACTCTATTACTAACAAAAATGAATACTACTAACATATTAGCATTTAATTTAATCTTATTTCTTTTTTTATTATTTTTGTAATCTGCAACGAAATAAAAGGCTTTTATTATGTACGGTTATTAAATAGTTTATAAATGAATTAATTTTTGAGTCATCATCATCATCACAGGCTTTTGCGTCTATTGCAGAAGATTTATCCATTGCTGTATAGATAGACAACGGGTTTGGTGACTGTGTAGGCCGATGCGTGAGCGGCATGACCTATTTTTGAGTAGGTATGCGTTTTTCATAATTATTTTTCCATTTTAGCTTTTTATGTACCTACAAAGTCTGTCACCTATTGCCATTAATGGCTTCTAAACATAACATTTGACTATCTAACCGCAGTTATAGTCACAAAAGTAATTATATTTATTTTTAACGGCTTCCAACTGCTATTAGGTATGTACGAGGGGCGTTCAAAATATTCTCGGTATTGATATCTTACGACCACTTCTAAAATTTCTTTCGTTACTGGCCGCTAAGGTTTATTCATTGACATTAAAAAAAAGTACCTATAATTCGAACCGAGATGGTCTTTTGTTTTTCTGCAATTGCTGAACAAACATGAACATCATGTGCGAATTGACAATGTTAACTAAATTAGAACATCGATGCGTGATAAAATTCTTGACAAAACAGGGTAAAAATCAAAAAACCATAAAAGAGGAAATGGATTGTGTTTACCGTGAGTCTGCTCCTTCTTTATCTACCATTCAAAAGTGGTCAAGCGAGTTTAAACGCGGAAGGGAGAGTATTGAAGATGACCCTAGACCTGGCCGGCCTGTAGTAGCTACTTCACAAGAAAATATTGATAAAGTGGAAAAACTTATATTGGAAGATGGTCGAGTGAAGGTAAAATCTATAGCACAAGTAACCAATCTCTCTATTGGTACCGTACATTATATTATACATGACCATCTTAATATGTCAAAAGTAAGTGCAAGATGGGTTCCGCGAATGCTGACTCGGCTTCAAAAAGACATGCGTGTAGCTTGCTGTTCCGATTTTATTGACCTGTGCGGTGAAAATCCTGATGAGGTGCTGCAAAGAATAGTTACTGGAGATGAAACCTGGGTTCATCATTATGACCCAGAGAGTAAACAAGAGTCCATGCAGTGGCACATTAAGGGTTCAGCTCATCCCAAGAAGTTCAAGGTCATCCCTTCAGCTGGCAAGGTCATGGCCACGATATTTTGGGATTGTGAAGGAGTATTACTAATCGATTATAAAGAAAAAGGTGTAAATATCACAGGACAGTACTACGCTAACATTCTACGTCAATTAAAGGATGTAATTAAAGAAAAGAGGCGAGGAAAGTTAACCAAAGGTATTCTGCTTCTGCATGACAACGCCCCCGTCCATACTGCTCATATTGCCAAGGCAGCTATTGTTGAATGTGGGTTTAAAACTGTTACTCACCCACCGTATAGTCCGGACTTAGCCCTCAGCGACTTCTTTTTGCTCCCCAATCTTAAAAAGGATCTGCGTGGAAATAAATTTTCTGACGATGAAGCATTGAAGGCGGCAGTGGAGGAGCATTTTTACACGAAAGATAAAAAATATTTTTACGAGGGATTAAAAAAAATAATTGATCGATCTTTTAAGTGTATGAACATAGGGGGGGAGTATATTGAAAAATAAAAATATCAAACTTTTCGTACTTGTTTGTTTTCATTCTCATACCGAGAATATTTTGAACACCCCTCGTATGTTACTGGAACGATGTTTCTGTTAGTCTTTTGTTATTATAAAGCCATTGAGCTCCTCTCACCGCACCAAAGTCTCCAATTGCACAATAGCAGCGTTTAAGTTTCAGTCTCAAGACGATAGACAATGAGGGAGTATAGTTTCGCATAAATTATAAAGGGGTTTAGTTGAAATGACGCTGGGTATGCAAATCCTTCAAGTTTTGCTAGAGTCTCGGGTTGCGTGGGGGAAACAATTAGGTACCTACAGCGTTCTTAATGTCTTACATGGGATTGGAACTTATGTGTATGGAATTATCATTGAAACCTGGATTCAGAAATGAATTAAAAGTTAAAGTCTGATTTGATCTATTAAATATATTAAAAACGGGTCACTCACGTATTTCAAGTCGAAAACGCTCAACATGTTTCACTCCGTACTGAGTAATGTCATCAGGACGGGTGTCCGTCACCGTTAACGCAAGCTCTTGGTGATTCTTCTCGGTACGGAGTCAAACATGTCGAGCGTTTTCGACTTAAAATACGAGAGTGACCCGTTTTTAATTTATTTAATATGTCTCTGTCTCACGGAATTAAGTTTTGTTTGATTTGATCTATATTATAATTAAGCTAAATACGAGTATACCTGTTTGAACACACGTATTTTTTTTAGTGGGCAGGAAAACGCAGACCTCTAGGCTTTGCCAAGCTTTGCGAAACAAGTCACACAAAAACCTATTAGTCTTGATCAGATAATTTAATTTCGACAATTTAAATTCTAATGTCAAACCCCGAACCCCATTATCAAGGATGCAGTTCACTGAAAATAAGGATTGGTGGACCCTAACTTCGCCTTTAAGTACATAACTTCGCTTTAATTGGCATTACGCAAAATATGAAAAGCGACAAGCCCAAAGAAAGCTTTATCTACTGAGGGGCTACCGCGTAAACCGAATTTCACAAATTGTGGGCATTTTTCTGTCACTCTAATTACGGCTTCATTGGAGTAAAAGAGAAAGATCCCCGCAATTTGCGTAATTCGGTTTTCGCGGAGCTCCTCTGCCCTTTTCTTCCAACAGTTTCTTATTTTTCATTTAATTACCGAACCAATTTCATACTTAGTTCGCTTCTTCACTGAACTTTGATGAAGTTAACTGCCATTCCACTGAGCCACTGTTTCGATCTGTTCGAATAAGTGAATTACAAGTCGTCAGTCATCGTTTAATGCGGCTCTCATCGCGGAGAAAATACTAACTACAAAATTACGGGCCTGATTTAGTTAACTCGTGTTTTATCCCTTTCTTACAAATACATAAGTCAATGGCAGATAAAGACAAACAATTTGTAGGTAGCTATAAACTGAAATAAATCTCATATAGGTACTACGAAAAAGTGACCCAAGCCTTGGTGGCCAGGGGGCGCCATAAGGGTAACATTCCATTTCTGACCGCAGCTGCACTACTGGTACTGAACGCGTCGCTGTTACTGTCAATTTCCATAGTAAAATGAACAGTAGTGCAGCTGCGGTTGGAAATGGACTGTCACCTTAAGAGGCCGGTATCGATTTTAGTCGCAAAAATGTAAAATTGATAGATTGAGTCAATGAAATTGTCCACCTTTTGTTACGTAATAGAAACAACAAGTACTGGTATCTATTAGCACGTCTTCTTATCTTGCATTTGTACAGATCATTTGTTTGAAAACTGACTCACTAAATTAGTAATGATTTTTTTTTTCTGATGGACGTTTAGGTAAACGCGCGTAAAGCACTGATTTAGTCGATCTTATTTGTAAATTTCGTAAAGTTTTGACTGCTAAAAATGGTAATTTTGTATTACACATATCCTGTACTCCAACTTTCATAGACTACATTTTTGTTATATGATATTGAACAAGAGTAAATGAAAGTTAGACGAAATCAATTTTCACCAGAAATTACTTCAAAACAAGTGAACATTTTTCGTGAAAATCGACTTAATTTCAACGTAATTTTGATACTTAAACAATCTACAACATTTCCTGAAACTGTTCTTATACATCATTTTTTATAATTTATAACTATAATTTTTTGATGAATTTTTAAAACTGCCCCTTCTTGTCATATATTTCCGGTGACGCACGCTTGGGACCTGATTATTAAAAGGCAAGATGAGAAGACGTGTTAATAGAAACCAATACTTGTTATTTAGATATTACGTAACAAAAGGAGTACAATTTCAACGACTAAATCTATCAATTTTACATTTTGGCCCTAAAATCGTTAACGGAGCCTTAAGCCTTCAGTAAGTAGCGCATATGTCGGCGGCAGATCGTAAAATCGGGCATATCGAGATATTCCTAGGCATATCATGAAACGCCGCCATTTCATGATCTGACTAAGATTAACCCAGGCGTATCACGATCTGCCTTATAAAAGAGGCGGCAGATCGGTCAGACCAATGTATTCGTTGATATTCCTAGCTTCATACCGGGCGCATCGTAAAATAATTGATGAGATATTCCTAGGCATATCATGAAACGCCGCCATTTCATGATCTGACTAAAATGAACTCAGGCATATCACGATCTGTCTTATAAAAGATTCGGCAGATCGATGGGAGCAATGTATTCGTCGAATTCCTAGCTTCATTCATACCGATCGCATCGTAAAATAATTGCATTTTTTGCCACTGGTGGCGCTGCATTCTATATGGCGCTGCGTCCGAGTCCAGTGTTGCCAGATCGTACCTTTTAATACAAGTTTACGTTCCTTTTAAGACTTGAAGTTTGCTCGATATGGCTGGTGGTCGCTAGGCAGATCATGAAATGCCGGCGTTTCATGATCTGCCTAGGAATATCACCCATTGAGGTTTGCACAATATGGCTGATGGTCGCGCTAGGCAGATCATGAAATGCCGGCGTTTCATGATCTGCCTAGGAATATCACCCCTTGAGGTTTGCACGATATGGCTGGTGGTCGCTAGGCAGATCATGAAATGCCGGCGTTTCATGATCTGCCTAGGAATATCACCCATTGAGGTTTGCACGATATGGCTGGTGGTCGCGCTAGGCAGATCATGAAATGCCGGCGTTTCATGATCTGCCTAGGAATATCACCCCTTGAGGTTTTGACGATATGGCTGGTCATCGCTAGGCAGATCATGAAATGCCGGCGTTTCATGATCTGCCTAGGAATATCACCCCTTGAGGTTTGCACGATATGGCTGGTCGTCGCTAGGCAGATCATGAAATGCCGGCGTTTCATGATCTGCCTAGGAATATCACCACTTGAGGTTTGCACGATATGGCTGGTCGTCGCTAGGCAGATCATGAAATGCCGGCGTTTCATGATCTGCCTAGGAATATCACCCCTTGAGTTTGCACGATATGGCTGATGGTCGCGCTAGGCAGATCATGAAATGCCGGCGTTTCATGATATGCCTAGGAATATCACACCCTATTTATTTGATATGCCTAAACGTCGCTAGGCAAATCGTCAAACGTTGATGTTTGAACGATATGGCTGGTAGTCGCTAGTCAGATCATGAAATGGCGGCGTTTCATGGTATGCCTAGGAATATCTCGATATGGCCGATTTTACGATCTGCCTCCGACACATATACTTGGAAAAATTCGACCTATGCCACTGTGTCCCGGTGGCCGAATGGCAACAGGCGCCTGCCGCGACAGCAGAGGACGCTGATTCGATTCCAGCCTGGGACACTGGACTAATTCACTAATGGTCACTATCTGTACCAAATTATCTCTTTAAATCTGAATATCTGCTAGCTATTTCAAAATGATGACACGGCTAAACTAAAATTTTACTCTAAAAATATTCTATATTTTTAATAAAATCTGTATACAGGCGGTATTCAAATCGACGCGTTGCCTGCATCCTGTAATATCACCCTCCTCGTCGGTTTAGTTTGCTTCAAATTGTTTTACAAACACGGTTCGCTGCTAACCGGATATTAAAGAAAACTTTTAAACTACACACAGAAACAACTAAAACGGGTCTATGTATATGAAAACGTATATTCAATATTACCGTTATCAGTGTTTTCGCGTGTATTTACTTAATAATAGGTACTCCTAAAGTTGTAGGATCGCTTGATCATTAATTCGCTGCAGCGAAGTGACAGTCCATTTCCAACCGCAGCTGCTCTACTGTTCATTTTACTATGGAAATTGACAGTAACAGCGACGCGTTCAGTACCAGTAGTGTAGCTGCGGTCAGAAATGGAATGTTACCCTAACGTGATTGCGCACGTACGGTGATTCTATAAAGGATGACTCACGCTAGACCGGGCCGAGCCTAATACATGTCATTTTCTATGACGGCTGATCGGTAATCACGCGGTGCTTTCCATAGAAAACGAAGCACAGGCCCGGTCTAGCGTGAGCCGTGAGTCATCCCTAAGGGCACATTTAGACGGTGCGAGAACTCGCATGCGAGTTTCATTACATTGCGGGTTTTGATCAGTCAACTGAATTGGACGTAACTAATGTGATGAATCAAAGTCCTTGGTACAATCATTTACTTTTAATTTACTCCGACTACTTCTACGTACACTCTTAAACAATCTTAAGTTCACAAGCAGTAACCTTCGTGCTAAATTTAGTGTTACTCGTTCCAGCGCCGAGCGAGAATGAATCTTCCACCCATGGTACATTATATTTATACTCTTTTATCATTACAATCTGCGGGTAGGAGAGAAGGGTCATTTTCGCGACGACCGACAGATTAATTAACAAATATTCGGGTATACACAGATCATATTTTTAATCACTACCTACTGAATACCATTATTTTAACCTAACTCACACTAAATAATTATAATTTATTCTCGAAATCTTATGAAATATCACACTAACAGTCCGCAATGCAGCTAATGTAAGTAATGTAACTAAAATTGCACCGAGTTCTCGCGCTGTCTAAATCAGCCCTAAGGCAATTTTCCAGCTATGAACAAGTTGAAGGGTCTAGCCAGATGCAATTTTTTTTTTAATTACAGCAAACAACGAAATTCACCAGCTTGCGTTATTCCGACGGTAACAAACAGCCGCCCGCGTCGCGCAGATTGAAAAACTTTCGCGGTGTTTAGCTTCAACTGCTCCGTCGTATAAACAGAACTCAAAAGTTCAAAAAACGGCCAAGTGTGAGTCGGACTCACGCACGAAGTTTTCCGTACCATTACGCAAGAGTTACCTGGTTTGATCATTAGACTTTGTTTCAGATACCTCGTGAATGTAGTGATTCCGACGGGAATACATAATTTTACCAAAAATCGAGATCGTTCTCTAGCCATTCCCACAAATACTGAATGAAATAATGGTGATAATACCTATGACGTTGTTGCTGACATTAATGTACTAATTGTCATGCCCTTTCTCCTCACTATTGTGTGACCACGAAACTACACGATGTTGGCTCTGGCTCTTCAGGTACATCAAATACAGAATCCTCAGGGAAATCTGGTTTATGAAGCGTCAACACTGTAATTTTGAATTGGATTCTGTATTGCGTGCGACTGGTACACAGGATTCTTGGAACCGCTCGTATCCGTTGTTTTATCATCGAAACCTGAAAGCACCTTGGAAATAGGTACATATTTGTTTTACCCGGAAATATTGATAGCCGAGCAAGCGAAAGATTGCAAAATTAACAAGCGTAGCGAGTGGATCGAAAAGTGGGATCTAGAGCATTGCGGGGGTTTCAAGATACAAGGGTTAAATAAACTTTGCTACCGAGTGAAACACAAAAAAAATCATCACACCAACGCGAGGAAAATATTAAGTACCTAAATATAAAATAAATAAAAAATCTAATGAGCGTTGTTAAAAAATATAATTTTAAATCAATACTTACCTACCTATTAGGCTATTAGTCAATTACACCAGCCAATATGAGGAAACAACATAAAATACAAATTCAAAATAAAATTTCAATAAATGCAACTAAAATCGGTATTTCGTCTCGTTTAAAACCTCACCTTTTGCGGTAGCGCGGTCGGCATCGCAAATTCACCGTACGCTGTTTGCGGACACTGTAAGGTGTACGGACCGCGGGTTCTGTAGAGGAAATTTCTATCGCTTGCGGAGTAAGCAGTCCTAGTACTTAGTTTGAGTATATCGTGGCTTTTTGTGAAAAATATTCGCGTTATTGTATAAGTAAAAGTCTTATTAGTCGTTTTATGTCATATCTAGGTATCATAATATATTTCTTTAGGGCTAACTAGATGTAAACAAAACACAATGCTTGATTACTAGGGTAAAAGTTTTACAAGGTTTTTTTTAGATTACTGCACGTTACAGTGAAGCTGCTATAATCGTGCTATTTTGCTAATATTAATGTTAGGTATTGTGATGATTTGATTAATCAATAGTAATATTATAACATTCGTTTGTCTATATTATTTGGTTTCGCAACTAAGAAGACCTCCACTCACTGACTCCCATTTGTCTCTATCTGTATCAGGAAACCCATTAAACCTATTATTCATGTTACACGGAACCCTATCGGTTGGAGTGTGTGACGGTTAAAATGCAAATGTGTCGCCCGCAGGCGGCGAGAGCACACTATCTTTTTCTGCAAAATGACGGCCGTGGATGTAAACCGCTAGAATCTAGCGGTAAGGTGCTAGTATTTCTGAAATCCTAGCACCTTATCTATTAGCACGGTAGTACCCCCCACCTACCTACCACCCAACCTTTTCTCGAAGTGCTTTGTCTTTCTTTTGAACCCTCATAACTCGGGGTTGGATTATAAAAGCTATCAAACAAAATTCTCGAGATATGATTTCAACGATTTATTAAAGACTAGCGACCCGCCCCGGCTTTGCACGGGTTAACAAATTATACATAAACCTTCCTCTTGAATCACTCTATCTATTAAAAAAACCGCATCAAAATCCGTTGAGTATTTTTAAAGATCTAAGCATACAGACAGATAGACCGATAGGGAAGCGACTTTGTTTTACTATGTAGTGATATAAAGTTTCTATAGCTCTTATATACTGACTCACTCACTGATAATCATTAAAATTCTAGGGCACTTCTTGAAGTTCTAGAAAGCTGAAATTTGGCACACAAACAACAATTGAATTCTTAAACTTGGAACTTTTATCCTCAACCCCTTAAACCAGGGTGTTGGGTAAATTGACTAGCATAGACCCTGGGGACTGACCTGGAATCTGGTATGCTGTTTCTTAGGGGCCCCTGATCTGGTTCCTTCGATGATGAAATGTAGAAATCTCATAGGCTGGCGTCGGCAGACGACTTCTATTTGTGCTGGACACTTGTAGGTTTGATTTTGGGTTTAAAAGCTCAAGCTTTCGACGGAGCGAGCAGATACGGCGCGTTTTGATTTTGAGATCGTTGAGAAGAGTATGGCAACACTCAAGCTTTCAGTGTTGCGCGCTTTTAGAAAAGCGTTCCGTTTTAGGCTTATCCCGTTTGGAATATGCTAGTCGATTAAGTATTAATCGATTTGAAAATAATGAACGAAAATACGTAGTATTTGTGCGTACATATACAAAAGTACCGAACACAGGGGTTAAAAGTTTGTATGAGACTTCCGCAAATTTTGATGCTAGTCTGAAAATTATTTTATTAGACACGAGCGTATTATGTAACCCCGCTTATGTTTGTTTGAAGAAACGCAATTTTTGACACGGACATATCCGATCCATGTCGTACCTTTAGCAAATTTTTGACGTATCTTAAAGTTCGAATCAGGCCGAAACATTAGTTTAAAGCATCCCTGTCATGGAGTTTCTTCCAGACAACTTTAGGTCCTGGTTCCATAATGGAGTCGCTGTACCAACAGTTCCGGTGAGTCTGTTCCGGTTTTGTTTTAGAGCCCGATTAATAACCGGTCCCTTTTGTTGTTGATTTTAACGATTATTGCTGCGATAAAATCAATATTTGTTAAGGTTTAACAATTTTAGTACTTAAAAGCTTTTATAGTGTACTCTATTTTTGTTGGCATAGATATAGATAGTGTGTCGTGCGTTCGCGTTTGCGTCTATTTTTCTATGGGATTTTGAAAAACGCGCCAAACGGGACGTTGTGGAAACAACACGTATGTCACGTCACGCTATCCTGTTAACACTAGGGGTACTGAGCGAGACGCCCGCGTGAATGACGGCTAACTGATATGATTACAATATATTATCATTCTACTGTCGGTATGTCAGTGCACGGTCGATTTGGCCTGTTGATCGAGCATTTCATTACGACTGCTTTGAACACTCTTATTCGATTCTAAATATTCCTTTGACATCCGACATGCAAATCACCTCATCCAAAAGCTTTTTGCACTTTTGTGTAACTTTTTCCTGTAATTTGTACATACTTACGATAAACGCCCGATTTTTCGTTGAGCAGAAAAAATGATTTCAAATGCGTTTGATTCGCATGAATATGGAATTTGTTTTTATTCAACTGGAGAAGTAAAATACTTGTAATATTTTTCAGGCGTTATATTTTCTTTGAACCGCTTTTCAGTCCAAACAAGTTTAACCAGAGTTTGACGTACCTATTTTGAAGTGCAACACTGTATATGCTTTTCCTACCTGAGAGTTGGAGGACGATTCGAAGTTTACAATCTATTTCCATAACCGTTTTTTAATTTTGAATCATTCTCTTGTTTTAAAACATATTTTTCGGGTTCCGTACCCAAAGAGTAATAAACGGGACCCTATTACTAAGACTTCGCTGTCCGTCCGTCCGTCCGCCACCAGGTTGTATCTCATGAACCAGTTGTATCAGGTTGTATCAGATAAACAGTTGAAATTTTCACAAATGATGTATATCTGTTGCCGCTATAACAATAAATACTAAAAATAAAATAAAATAAATATTTAAGGGGGGCTCCCATACAACAAACACGATTTTTTTGCTCTATTTTTTGTTGATGGTGCGGAACCCTCCGTGCGCGAGTCCGACTCGCATTTGGCCGGCCGGTTTTTAGGGTTACTAAGACTCCGCTGTCCGTCTGTCCGTCCGTCCGTCCGTCCGTCCGTCCGTCCGTCCGTCCGTCCGTCCGTCCGTCTGTCACCAGGCTGTATCTCACGAACCGTGATAGCTAGACAGTTGAAATTTTCACAGATGATGTATTTCTGTTGCCGCTATAACAACAAATACTAAAAACAGAATAAAATAAAGATTTAAGTGGGGCTCCCATACAACAAACGTGATTTTTGACCGAAATTAAGCAACGTCGGGCGGGGTCAGTACTTGGATGGGTGACCGTTTTTTTGCTTGTTTTGCTCTATTTTTTGTTGATGGTGCGGAACCCTCCGTGCGCGAGTCCGACTCGCACTTGGCCGGTTTTATTAATATACATTTCGCTTTAGTGCAATAGCTTAGATAATGCGAATATTTAATACTCTAGCATGGAAGGAAGCTTTTAGTTCCTGCGGTCGAAGAAGTATTTACTCTTTTATTTTCTTGTTCATGCGGATTTTTTTGAATGATTATGGAATAGCAAAATATATCTTTTTTTTTGTTAGATTATTATAGGTACGTAAGTAATAAAACCTCATTAAGTCTAGTGATAGCCACTTCACTCATAATATATTATATTAAAATAAGAAGAAAGTTTACATCTGTCAGATTTTACTTATAACTTTTCCCTTAACCCTTATCAAAGCGTCATTTAAAATAATATACTCATAACATACTGCGTAAACATCTATATTACAATAAACAGTGATATAATATTCCTAAATGTTTATTTAGGACCCCGTTGCGTTGTTTAACACGGTCGTATTTCACTTGCGTAGCTAAATAATGTTGGTACTCGTAAATATATTTTTTGGGTAAGTCATCTAGCTGTATTATCGCGGTGACCGCTTACCCTAATAGGTGACATTCAGATGCGATAAGCGCGATCATATCATTCATATCATATAATTTATTCAGTAATAGTCATACATTGTCACTTAGTGAGCTAAGGATAATATTATTAGGTATAGAAATTAGAAATAAATAAAAATTATAGAGGGATGATGTTACTCACGTCCGCAGGAATTGCGACTAACAACACCCTGCACGTGTCCCCCGGGTGGCGCTAATCGATTAACAACCTTTCGGCAGCTGTACCTGCTGTTATTGAGTTGCTAGTCGCTACTAATTCGAAAGTGAATTTTCCACAAATATTCTGTTTGCCACGGATCATGGGAGTCTGTGGGGTCCGCTTGACAACTAATCTCAATAATTGACGTAGGCACTAGTTTGTAAGAAAGCGACTGCCATCTGACCTTCCAATCCAGAGGAGAAACTATCCTCACGATGCTTTCCTTCACTGTAGGTGCATAAGTTTCGAAAATCTCATTGATACGAGCCGGGGTTTGAGCCCGCGACCTCCGGATTGAAAGTCGCACGCTCTACCGCTAGGCCACCAAGCGAGTACTCCTTGTCCTTACATCAGTTTTGTAGCCATACGATTAAATAAATATATAAAATTATGTCATATCACTATCAAAACCATTGTATAATCTAAATCGAATCATAACAGCGCGATGACCAAACCGCAAGAAGCTAGAATGATAAATCGGCCAGACGTGTCAAGGGTCACGCTACAAATCAAATTGATTCACTGCATGTAATATCTCGGAGTCTGTGAACCCACATCTGACCTTTTTCCGTTGACAATAAATAATGGAATAAAAACAATAGGAAGAGATACTGTTCCATCGAGGACGGTTGGTCAAGATACACCAAAAAGCACCAAAAGGGGGTAAGTTTTCATACATATTATATACAGTGATTTTATTGTTCCAAAAATTTTTTAGAATTTAGAATTTAGCTGAGTTTACTTCTAAGGCAGACATATAGGTATATTCTGAATTGGTGAAATTACACCCAAGAACAATGGAAACAGGTCACTTGGTATGTATAGTAATTATTTACACAATTGTCTACCAGTTTTTATCGATATTGTGTTAGTACCTATCGGTTATAGGGGTCATTTAGTAATATTAAAAATAATTAAAAAATAGATGACGCCATTTTATAAAAATAGGTATGCTTAAAATGTTGTTTTTATGTTTTCATTGTAATTTTGTGATTATGACAACGGTCGGTCTGGCAATTAAGTTTTAAGTACGTTTCGAAGTATTAAAAAGCAATTTATTCTTTAGTACCTAAATATATCACATCTAAAATTTCAGTTTATACTGAACCACAATCCCAACTTAGGACGAAGAGGAGATGAGAAATATTTTGCTAGCGGCAGTCGCAAGTGCCTGGCTAATATTTAATGGCAAAACGGCGGCTAGCTCCAACAAGTATACTAAAATAACATTTTCCTAAAGCGGTGCCGTCTAGAGCTTCCTTTATGGCAGTTGCTTTTATTCGTAATTAAAACTTTAAAAATAACAAAAACATGTATACACTTACTCAAATCGTGTAGGTATTAGTACTATTAGTAGGTACAGTCTAGTTCACAAACATGTTTACAAGCGAAATAAGTTAGCTTTCAAAAATATATTTAATTTAAACGCCTCTAGGGTGTCCTAGATACACACAACACTCAACACACACAACACACAACAGATACACACAACATTATAACTATTTACACAGACTTATTGACAGTGTTGTCAATAAGGCTGTGTAAATAGTTATAATTTTGGACCTTTGTAAAGATTTTTGTGAACTCGACTGTACTTGGCAAATCACTCTTTAAGCATAAGTTGGTTACCGATTGAATAATTTTCTTGTTTTAAGTCACTCGCGCGTTTGTTTCGGAGAGCCTAGGGGCCCGATTCGGATTTTGTAATAGATATCTATTAGACATCGCCAAGATACGATAACGATATGTTTAAGATCTAACCTGTCAAATTTGACATTTCCGCGATTCTGGAGATACTTTTGAACGATTTCCACAAGATATTATCTAATTCACATCTAATAGATATCTAACACTATCTATCGTAAAAGTGACATTTGGTTGCCCGAATTGCGCTGCAAAAGAGAACTAGTTGAAATCTAAATTATAACGTATCTAGAATGGATCTAGTACGTGTCGTCTCTTATGAATATCTTGAAGTTCGAATACGGCAGTCTGTCTCGACCTTTCTCAATTTATTTAAGCACTAACAGTGCGCGCAGCCTTCACGACGGCCGTATATCGCGTAGCGCTTGAGAAAGGAGACCTAGGCTCTCCGAAAGTCCGTAACATGTCGCGCGAGTGACTTAAAATAAGTGAGTCTAAACTGTAAAATTATTCAATGTTACTATGTCTCGCAACAGTTTAAATTCGATTATTGGTTACCGATATTTAAATTTTGAGTTATCTTACTGCACATACATATTCAACATCAAATAGATAGACCGGCCTAAATGACCGATAGGTGTATAGGTATATTATAGGTGTGAATGATATCGTAACACATCTTTGTTAACCTAGAAATTTGGCCACTCTTGCGCATATTGAAATAAAAAAATAAAACAAAATACCTACCGTTTCATTATTATCCTGAATAAAATTAGCGAATAGTGTTCTTGGCAGTATTGCCTTACTTTAGAGCTTAGAAACTTTCGCCTGTATTACATTAATGAAAAAGCTTTTTAGAAAAGTTTCACAATAAAGTCCACAATTAATTAAGTTAATTACTATTCACGTTTGTTTCAGTCTACAATTACAAATATAACTTTCTGTGGGTCGTCTGAAGTTTCGAGTGTCGGCAGTAACTGCCGTAGCGCGGGATCCCACTCGTTTTGACGAAAGTCGTCGAGGCATGAAATTATCGTGTGTTATTAACATGGCGAGGTTGAAGAGACGTACACGTGTACAATTTATGTGTTAAGCTGAGACAACGTTTATTCGTTGAGATAATTATTCGTACTGTGTCAAGTCAAATTAGTAATTGCCTACATGAGTATTGTTGTAATTAATTACCTACTACATATGATTGTAGTTCTAAAGCATAATTATGAAACAAAAGTGCCTATTTTGCTACTCACTGGGTTGTGTTCCATCAGTTTTTAACCGACGAAAAAAACGGAGGAGGTTCTCAAGTCGACGCGTATATATTTTTTATATATGAAAACTATATCACAACCTCATATAAGTATTACAACATTATAGCAGTGATGATCTACTTTAAATCGACATACATACTATCTAAAAAAAAAAGAATTTTGGATCAAAGAAGGCACATTATACGGTACTAAAAGGAGATAGATGACAATTGCGTGCGACGTCTTGCTACGTCACCACCGCCGCCCCTCTCACAAGCCTTTATAAGCGGGAGCACACCTCGGACCGGCCTCTTTTTCTGCACCAGCAACGTTGAGTAAGGGTTATTTACGGAAGCCTTTGTCAATTCTGTACATTTGTAGATTTCTGTGTAATTTTGTTGTTAATTACTGAGATTACTTTTAATATTAAGGATCATAATTGTGGAATTTAAAATAAATAAGTCGATTTGTTTTTAATATTTTTATTTAAATCCTGGCCATCGCTAAAATCAGAAATGGGATAGTGCCTATCGCCTATCGTAGTTTTTGATTAGCAGCGAACATTGATTTAAGTCTAAAGTTTTATAAATTAACAATGGCCGAAAGATCCACTCGTAATAGGGGTAGGAGTAGGCAGAATAATCAATCAGTTCCAGGAACGGACGGCCTCCAAGAGCAGCTTGGCGATATATTGGCGCGCCTTCACGCGCTTGAGGGCAGCGCGCCGGTGGTCCCGAGCCCGGCCAATGCCGCCACCAGCCACGTGGAGCCGGACGCCAGCCACGTGGACGCTGCCAGCCGCCTGGACATCGCTGCTCCCGGATCCAGCTCGCAAGCTCCGTCGTTGACACCCGGGGCAAGTGCTAGCACCGTCGGTGAACCAAATGGGAGTTCTTCCGCAGCACCTGATGCTACTGACCGTCTCATTGGGGCCCTTACCGCATTAACTAAAGTAAGATCTAACCATTACTACATTTCAAATTTTGATCCAAGTTTGCATGACATCGATTCTTGGTGTGAAGAGGTTGAAAGAGCACGTGATATCAATCGTTGGGATGATAATGAGTGCCTTTCTAGGATAGCTAACTGTTTGAAAGGGGACGCTCGTAGTTGGCTTAACGAGTGGGTTACCAACGATCGTTCGTGGACGAACTTTAAATTCGAATTTAAACCGTTGTGCTCGCGAAGAATCGATGTTGCTAATATTTTATTTAGCGTCATGTCTACAAATTCCGACAGTTATACCACGTATGCAGAATATGCAAGACGTTCGTTACTAAGATTGAACATAGTAAAAGGTTTAAGCGACGAGTTAACGGTTGCTATTGTTATACGAGGTATAACTGATGCTCAGATTCGGGCTGCCGCGACTAACGCTCAACTATTGCCCAGAGATCTTGTCGAGTTTCTTTCTATTTATACAAAACCTAATTCAAATATTGCTCAATCATCCACACGCCAATCACGCAGTAGGCAAATTGAATCAAATAATCTAAAACGCGGTAGTAATTTTAATACGCCCAATCGTGAATTAAAATGTTATTCATGTTTTGAAATAGGCCACCTGCAACGATTTTGCCCTAAACGATTTAAACAGCTTGAAGACCAGAAAAAGCCTTCTGACACCTCGTCTAATACCACTGCGAACGTTTGCTCGTTTTGTAAAAAACCGGGTCATGACGACACTGTGTGCTTTGCTAAGAAGCGATCCGAATCACGAAGTTAAAATCATGTTAAATTTTTGTCGAGAATTAACGGGTAGTTCGGACGAGTGATGACGGCGGTATAAAATGCATACCTACGGATATTTTTGTTTGACAGCAACAACAGTGGGTCTCGCTTTTATATCCGTGCTTAAATATTTAGTTTTGCGCGGCATTGGCGGCAATATCGTTTGCACTGGTGGTGCAACATTCCTATTACGCTTTGAATGTTTTATCTATTTGTTCCCCTGAGTATAATACTAGTGTGCCCGTGATAATTGGGACAATAGCTTTGATTGGCGACTGAGCATAGCATATCTTTGCTTGAATGGTAAACATTACGTTATTCCCTTTTTCTAATACTAACGGTAAAAAGGAAGTGTTACGTGTACAATTCAGTAAGCCACTGCTGATCAGTCCGCTTACCGGGTGAGGTCATGAGAATTGTTTTCGCAATTATTTATAACTGTAACGACCGTTTGGTTGAGGTTTCGTTGATACGACTGTTACTACAGACTAGATACAGATTGAATTGACAAGTAACATTCCTATTAATTAAAGACCATACAAAATGTCTATCGACGAAAATTTGATAGTGCGCGTGATAGTTCGTGATCCATCTAGGTATTATTCACGAGTCAGTCACAGTACAATAGCGCGCTCTCCGCCGGGTTTATATGATCTGTGGCCGGGTTATCAATTACCTACCTAACTTTAAGTCCAATGAAATCACGTCAGGTTAGGCCGAGCGACAAATCCTTGATCGACTCTCGATGTACTACAAACGTAAGTCATATTTGTCATATTTGACCGACCAATTCTTGGGCTAGTCGGTTATTTCTGGCAATACATGCCCGAATATGCTGCTACGATGGTTTGGATCATACTGCCTGAGTCGAAAGGTTTTAAATGCGTTTCATTACGTAATAGTCTATGCATTTCAAATATTGTTTGCCTAATGACTAAAGAAGACTCAAATATGATTTATTTTCACAATAGCATTGTTAAAGTATGTCAATTTAAGTATGCAAAAATTGTTTTCCTAATAAGTACGTTTGGATATTGTTTTGTGGTTATGTTAAGAGTATAGGGTCTAGCATACATTGTATAACTCCTATACTGAAGTTGCTACATAACATGCTTCGCAGAGGTCACCGACTAAAAATCGTCTGAAGCGAAAAGATGATATGGTTTTTATAATTAAAACTTCGCAGATGACTGGCAAGCTCAACTCCGGGTGCGTGGCCCTTACCGCGTGACGGGAGTGTGTGATCCACACGGTCGCTACAACCTGCGACTGGCGGCCCGGCTCCTACGGCAAAACAACACAAACTGCAGCTGAGCGTTTGGTCATTTGGCGCGGAGAATGGACCCCAGAGTCATGTGCCGCCTTCTTTGACAGTGAGTAAATGAAATTGCATTCTATGTAGCTGTACATGCAAACAAGGTGCCTCTGTATTTAGTGCTACATAGACAGACACGCTAACTTGGTGCCTCTGTCCGTGTATATTTAAGGATACGCTAACTTGGTGCCTCTGTCCGTGTATTGTTGTTTTAGGATACGCTAACTTGGTGCCTCTGTCCGTGTATTGTTGTTTAAGGATACGCTAACTTGGTGCCTCTGTCCGTGTATTGTTGTTTTAGGATACGCTAACTTGGTGCCTCTGTCCGTGTATTGTTGTTTAAGGATACGCTAACTTGGTGCCTCTGTCCGTGTATTGTTGTTTAAGGATATGCTAACTTGGTGCCTCTGTCCGTGTATGGTTGTTTAAGGATATGCGAACTTGGTGCCTCTGTCCGTATATGGTTGTTTAAGGATACGCTAACAAGGTGCCTATGTCCTTAAAATATAAGGGTTAAGCTAACTAGGTGCCTCTACCCATAAGAGACAGTACTATTGGATAAGCAAACTGGGTGCCTCTATCCGTTTATGAGACAGACATGCAAACTAGGTGCCTCTGTCTTTCAAGTTGATTAATGAACTGTCTTTTAATTTATTTTGTTTTCAATTCCAGGTAACGAGGCCACTGCACTTGGCACGATCTCTGATTCAAGCACTGAAACTGTCGGCCCACCTGCCGATGACAGTCAGCCGGGTCCAACTACTAGCGCCGCACCTCCTGAACCTAACAGCCAGGAGAGCCAAGCCGTAGAACGCAAGAGCCACCAGCTACCATCTGCCAGTCACACAATAGAGAGCTTCGCCAGACGTATAGATAACGGCGACAATGACGTTCGTGACGCTAAAGCGTAGGAGCCTAGACGACCATGTGGTCGAGGGCGACCACGTGTCAGGAGAGGCCGTAAAAGGAGATAGATGACAATTGCGTGCGACGTCTTGCTACGTCACCACCGCCGCCCCTCTCACAAGCCTTTATAAGCGGGAGCACACCTCGGACCGGCCTCTTTTTCTGCACCAGCAACGTTGAGTAAGGGTTATTTACGGAAGCCTTTGTCAATTCTGTACATTTGTAGATTTCTGTGTAATTTTGTTGTTAATTACTGAGATTACTTTTAATATTAAGGATCATAATTGTGGAATTTAAAATAAATAAGTCGATTTGTTTTTAATATTTTTATTTAAATCCTGGCCATCGCTAAAAGTACTGATATGATACAAACGCATGCACCACGCACATGGTTATATGCGTAATTATATTAGATATTTACTAATATTTTTTTATACATATTATGTGTATTTTTAGAGGACTATCAAGTGCGATGCTGACTAGATCTCAAGCTATAATATGTAATTAGTTCCGCTGTAGCAACGAGCAGTCAACGGCAAAATGGTACGCGATGGCAACGGATTAAAGACGATTAGGACACGATTCAGTTTTTGTTTCTTCTTGGATTTCATGAAACGAATTCGTGGCTGATTTTAAGTGCCATCGCCCACACTGTTAACTGACAGTTCCTTAACCCTTATCTTGGCATTGTAACACCCGTGATACATGGAACTTTAAAAAATCTAGCAGGTTAACTTTATTACCTAACAAAATAATTCTATAAATATGTCGAGCTACCCTCCTTTATTATAGAAAAAAATAATGGAGACAAGTTTCATTGTAAATTAATTAGTAATAATCAACATGGCGCCGCGGAAACAACAAATTTCGTTTCTTATTGGAAGTTTTGCACTTATTTCTTAGATTAATATGTATTTTCCCATAATCTACATTTTAAAGCATTAACTTTCTGTTAGTGCATAAATATTTCCATTGCGGTCGAATTTTAATACATTTAATACATAGAATTTTACATGAAACTGTTATGTGTTATATTTGATACATTACCAAAAACTCAGAAATGTACATGTCAAAAGGATTGTATTACATTTAATACATTGCCAAGTTGTCGTCAAAATTGGTTACATGTTTTTAGATATTTTTTATATTTGTGGGGTTACAAAACATATTTCAAATATGTAATATTAGTTGTCGTATTATTTAGTTACTGAACTTTGATTTTTTTTAAGTACTAGATGTTTTTTAACTGTATATTCGTACGCTGTAGCATTATTGCTACGCCGTAGCTCGTAGCGCGGAAAATTTTGTGTATGTCCAAAAATGCTCTCTAAGTAAAAAAAAAAATGTTAGCTTTTATTTATTTGTTTACTTTTCCTTTTTTTACATAACTTCTTGTTGACGACTTTTTTGAAACTTTACGGTATCAAAATTTTCTCCCATGTGATCAGGTATTCGTAGATTTAATTGATTTCTACAGGTGTAATAGTCATCTGATGCTTTAGATTGCGTTTAATAAGCAATCAATGATGATTTCTGTTGCACTACATGTTTTATTTTTATTAAAATCCACATTTTTCTTTTAAAAAGTAGGTAACTGATTTGTCGAGGGATTGGCATTGTATCAAATATGATACATATGATTTTCCGAAACTGGGAAAACTTGGATTTTTTTCCTTATTTTTTTATAGTCTAGTATGCTCAATAGGTGACCAAAATCTAAAACATATATTATATTTAAAATATTTTGAGCCTTGCCAAGATAAGGGTTAACCTTATATTTACAAAAGGAGGCGTAAGGTGTAAGGTCCACCGATGGACATGGACAGTTAAGAGTGTTGTTTGTATTGCTTATGTTGTGTTTTCGTAGTGGTTTTCATTGGATAGAAATAAAAGAGCTTAGTGCTTAAACTGCGAGAGTTAAACCGAAAAATTAGCTTAATGTTAAGTATCGACTCAGCAGTTTAAATGCGATTAGGTACTCATTGTCGGTCGTACCGTTGTTGCTACGTAATCGTAAGCTTTAAAGTAATATTTAAAAGCAGTTGCAATTAAAATGGTAGGAATGTGTATTTTCCTGCATTCGAAGAACCGTTAATAAATAGGACTAAGTAAAAAAACCCGGCCAAGTGCGAGTCGGACTCGCGTTCCAAGAGTTTCGTACATTACAAAATTTTTAACAATATGTTTTTTTAATGAAAATCGAGTAAAATGTCTTTAAAAAACCCGTAGGGTTGGATCAAAACCTAAGTACTTAAGTCCGACTCACGCTTGACTGCACATTTCTAATAAGTTTTTCTGTCATATAAACGTAAAGAACTATTTTGTGTATTTTTTTTTTTATTTTAGACCCAGTAGTTTCAGAGATAAAGGGGAGGAATGGTCATTTTTTTCCCTCTTTGCTTGAATAACTGCTAAACTATTTATTTTAAAATAATAAAAAAATATATTTGAGCTCTTTCATTATATATGTAACACGATATAGTTTGAAAAACTATATTTTTAAATTTTCTCATTTACCCCCCAAAAGTGGCCTCCATATTTAAAATTCATTCATACGTTAGATGTCCGTCTTTGGGTCACAAACGTACATATGTGTGCCAAATTTCAACTTAATTAGTTTAGTAGTTTCGGAGAAAATAGGCTGTGACAGACGGACAGACAGACGCACGAGTGATCCTATAGGTAAGGGTTCCGTTTTTTCCTTTTGAGGTACGGAACCCTAAAAAGGAAACATATAAATGACAAAAGTTATGAAATATATGAAAAAAGACTCGTTCAGAGAAAAAAAGAAGGAGAAAATGTTATACACCGTGGGCTAGTAAAACCCGCGAAATTTTAAAGATGTATTCCTAACCGCATTATTTAAGAGACTAAAATTACAAAAAAATCTGAAATCGGTCTGATTTAGAGATAATGACAATTCTTGTGAAAATTTGTTTCTCTAATAACTTAGTGAAAAACGCCTTTTTAGTTGCAACGCGACGCCGCCACTTTGTGACTTAGTGTATAGAGTTGTAGACATACCTACAGACAAACAATATCGTTTTAAAGGAAACTCGCAATTTTTATGTGTAATAAAAAAAATACTATACTTATGTGTTGTATTTTTTTTGCTAAGACGTACTTAACGAAATAAATAACGTGTCATGTGCAGAAAACGACCATTTTTTTTGTTATTATGACAATTTTTTATGAACATTTTTAGTCCTTAATGATCTCAGTTTAGGGCTAAGATGGTCGGTGTTTTATCATCTATCATCATGCCTGTCACGTTTTAACCAGTATGTAAGTGCGAAAGTGACGCATGACATGACAAGTGATAAACATGCGACCATGGTACCGCCGCAGGAATGAGCGGTTAAAATCTGTCGGGTTTTACCAGCCCGCGGTGTATAAATGAATAAAGTTAATTCTACATTTTGCACGTAGGCATGAGTGCAAATGCAAGCATATTTATTCTACTGTTGCAGTCGAGACTGTCGCGAGCAAGCTTTGGCATGCAGTGTGAATTTAATTCTTGTATGTTTTTGGTTAACAGATAAAAAATAACGGTTAAAGCTCATACTTTTGATATTCATAGTAAGAATTACTGCCAAATACATATGTACTAAGTATTACTGCAGATTGTATTACTGCAGAAAACGTCAAATTTAATAAATTAAAAGCATTTTTATTATTTTAATACATAGGTACATACATATTATCACGCCCATTTCCCGGAGGGGTAGGCAGAGACCACGGATTTCCACTTGTTACGATCCTGACGTAACGATGTTTAATTTTAATGTACCTAATTTAGTTATAAGTTTTATTCGTTTGTGGTGTTTTTAGCGTTCCGTACCCAAAGGGTAAAAACGGGACCCTATTACTAAGACTCCGCTGTCCGTCCGTCCGTCCGTCCGTCCGTCCGTTTGTCACCAGGCTGTATCTCACGAACCGTGATAGCTAGACAGTTGAAATTTTCACAGATGATGTATTTCTGTTGCCGCTATAACAACAAATACTAAAAATAGAATAAAATAAAGATTTAAGTGGGGCTCCCATACAACAAACGTGATTTTTGACCGAAGTTAAGCAACGTCGGGTGGGGTCAGTACTTGGATGGGTGACCGTTTTTTTGCTTGTTTTGCTCTATTTTTTGTTGATGGTGCGGAACCCTCCGTACGCGAGTCCGACTCGCACTTGGCCGGTTTTTATTTAATATAAATGTTGCGATAAAACGATCTCACTATGACAGCATTACTGTTGTTGCTGTTCAGATTTTTGACATTTGCAGAAGCAGTGCATTGCAGCCGGCAGTACTATCGCGCCGTATTACTGCAGCAGTAATGCTGGTGTAGTCTGAACCCAAACGGTACCTTTACTTAAGGTGAAGGCTTACAGAATATAGTTTTTGAAAACTCGTAGTGCTTTTTGGATCACAATACGGTTGGCGAGAATTTAATTAGCAATTGAGGCCTTTCTATAGGGACTTCAGTGATTTAATACCAGGTTTTTAAGTCAAAAAACGCCGCTAGAAAAAAAAACACGAACATAGGTCTATAATGAACTCTAAAAAACATAATAAATTTTGGACAAAAAATTATTCTAATAAAACCGGCCAAGTGCGAGTTGGACTCGCGCACGGAGGGTTCCGCACCATCAACAAAAAATAGAGCAAAACAAGCAAAAAAACGGTCACCCATCCAAGTACTGACCCCGCCCGACGTTGCTTATACTGAATCGCGATTAGAAAGGGATTGAGATAGCTGTCAATCCATATTGATTTTGACGTAAGTGTATGGAAATCTGTTATTTCTAATCCCTTTCTGATCGCGGCATGATAATAACTTCGGTCAAAAATCACGTTTGTTGTATGGGAGCTGAAGATCTTGTGGGCTTAATTAGCTATTAAAACGTAGAAATCTTGCAAAATACGTGTAATTTTATTTAATTGACAAGAGTGACAGACATAGGAAAAAATGTGACAAAACATTAGAAAAAGTATAAAAGAGTATTCGATATCAAAAGGAGGCCGTCATCTACACTCCCCACCCTAGTGCGCAAACTAGCACTATTCAGCTAAGGGTACAGGAGCCACGCGCGCCACAGACCGGCGCAGCACGCCGGTAGCGGTGCTGATGTCGACTACTCTGATACGGCCGTCTTTTCCAGGCAGAACACTTTTTATTAGGCCTCGTGGCCATACGTTTCGAGGTGAATCAGGGTCAACGACAAGCACTAGGTCACCAACACTCAGTGGCTTCTGCTCCTGTTGCCACTTCTTTCTCGGTAACAGAAGCGGGAGGAACTCCTTCATCCAACGTTTCCAGTACATGTCGGCCAATCGCTGCGCTATTCGCCATTGCTTCCTTAAGGCTAAGTCCGAATCGTCAAATACGCCATGTACTGGCAACCTGGACGAAGAACCTATAAGAAAGTGGTTGGGTGTAAGCGCTTCAGAGGAGCCCGGCTCTACCGACACGTGTGTTAGTGGTCGACCGTTGACAATACCTTCTACTTCCGCTAGTAGAGTATTTAGAGTTTCGTCTCGGGGCGCTCGTTCTTTTAAAATGACACGAAGAGATCGCTTTACGGTCCGAATCAAGCGCTCCCACGCCCCACCCCAATGGGGGCTGGCGGGCGGAATAAAAGTCCAGCGAACTTGATTGTTAAGAGCTGCGGCTCTTAGTGATTCTTCGTCGAGCTCCTGTATGGATCTTCGCAATTCGACGTCTGCTCCGCGTAGGTTCGTGCCGTTGTCGGAGTAAATATGCGACGGCCACCCACGTCGAGACGCCATTCGTCGAAGCGCCATGATCAGTGAGTCGGTAGTAAGTGTGTGAACGACTTCTATGTGGACTGCACGAACGGTTAGGCAAGTAAACAAAACGCCGTAACGTTTTTCTCGACGTCTGCCTACTGTGACTTCCATAGGCCCAAACAGATCGATCCCGCAGTAGGTGAATGCACGTTGATGATGCGCCATGCGCGCTTGAGGTAAGTCACCCATCCGAGGCACTTGTGGGGTAGCCTTTCTTAACCTGCAGAACATGCAACGAGACGCAACATTTTTGACAGTAGGTCGCAATTGGATTATCCAAAATTCTTGTTTCAAATCGTTTACTACCGCTTCTTGGTGTCCGTGCGCGGCCTTCACATGATAGTGCTTGACCAAAAGCTTGGTAGTAGGATGCCGTCCGTCAAGAATAATGGGCCTTTTCGCGTCCTGAGGTACGTCAGAAACAGCATCAATGCGCCCGCTTACGCGTAAAACATTGTTCTCGTCCAAGTAGGGAGCTAGATTTCTCAGCCGACTGTCGCGTGGCAAGTCTTTAACTGCCTTTACTGCTTGTATGTCACTGGCAAACGAGTCTTCCTGAGCTTGCCGCAAGATTAACTGCTTTGCTTGCTCCATCAGGGCATAGTCGTCAAGTGCTATACCTCTGCATGTATTTACAAACTTGAGAACACAAGCGGTAGATCGCAGAAATCGTAGCCACGAGGAGAAGCGCTCAGGTTCGGGAACCGAGAAACATGTAGGCGAGTTTTGTACTACGGTCATGCAAGCTTCAGCGCCGACTTCATTTTCGGGTTCCAGGACGTTCGCTGGCCAGCAAGTCTCATCGCTGTACAAAAACTCGGGTCCCTTGAACCACTCATTAAGAAAAGACTGATAATTGAACGTTTCTCTGGTAGCAATGTCCGCCACGTTCAGTCCTGTAGGTACATATCTCCACTCAGAGGCCTGTGAGAGATCGTCAATCTCGCCTAATCTGTTAGCTTCGAAAGTCTTGTATCGACGAGTGTTGTTGCCAATCCAGTGTAGCACCGTTCTTGAATCACACCAAAAGTATCGCCGTGTGACGTGCAAACGATGTGCCTTCGCTATTGAGTCAGCGAGTCGAGCTGCTAGCAACGCAGCTTGAAGTTCCAATCGTGGCACAGTTTGAGTTTTCACCGAAGATACTCGGCTTTTGCTGGCAACAAACGCGACAAATATCTGATCGTTACTCTTCCAACGCCAGTACGCAACCGCTGACATTGCCTTAAGTGAGGCGTCACTGAATAAATGCAGTTCTAAGTCACTGTAGCATTGGTCGGTCACGGCATGAAAAGAAGAGCCTGGTAAAGTTTTGGTCAACTCATCTCCCACCTTACACCTAGCAGCGCATGACTGGTACCATCTTGGCAGGCGAATTTCTCCAATAACCTTCAGTAATTCCAACCAACTGCACCATTTTTTATACAATTCATCTGGAATAATATCGTCCCAGTCGATATGGAGACGCCAGGTATCTTGCAGCATAACTTTGCCTTGTGTAGTGAAAGGTGACAAGAACCCAAAAATGTCAAAAACTGACATAATAACACGCAACATAACCCTCTTCGTAGGTCTTTGTTCGCCTTTGATGACGGTGTCGGGAATGCGCTTGAATGAAACATCGAACCCCAGTTCATCCTTGGCAGGGTACCAAATCAGTCCAAGAGTGCGCTCACCTTCATCATGTTCGTCCAGTCCAAACCTCACAGCCGTATTACCTAAAATATCCTTAGGTATAGTGTCGAGCACATTTGCGCTATTACACGTCCAGTTGCGGATTTCGAAACCTCCCGCGCTGTGAATATCGCGAATATTCTTTACCATACTGATGGCGGTAGCTTCATCCGGCAGACTCTCAATATAGTCGTCCATATAATGCTGGCGGTGTATAGCAGCGACGGCAGCTGGAAACGTAGACTCGAACCTGCTAGCGTTCTTGTTCTTAATGTACTGGGCAACAAAGGGCGAGCAGTTCGCGCCGAAAATCAGCGACGTCATCGCGTACGTCTTCACTGGGCCTGTGGGGTTCCTACCTCTCCACAGGAATCTGAGGGCGTTCTGATCTACGGGGTTAATTTTAATTCTCAAAAACATATCTTTTATGTCACCGGTTACAGCTACCCTATCCTCTCGAAAACGAACCATAATGCCGAACAAGGAAACGAGTAAATCCGGACCCGTGAGAAGGAAGTCATTTAGAGACTTGCCTTGACTTTTGGCTGCTGCGTCATAAACCAAACGTAGCTTCTTCTTGTTCGGATTGTCAACTCCGAAATGTGGTAAGTACCAAGTATTAGGCGTGAGTGACGTGTCGGCCATTTCCCGAGCGAAATCGTTTTCAAACAAATGGTTGACACGTTCCTCGTACCTGAGTCCATACGCTTTATCAGCTAGCATCTTCTTTTCTACACCCTGAAGCCGCTTAAAAGCGCTAGGGTAACTATCGGGCAAGCTGACGTGCGGATCTTTCCACGGTAGACCCACTGACCACCTGCCATTGGTGAGCACTGCAGACTTCTCTAACATTTCCTGCGCTTTCACATCGTCAGCATTCTCTCTAGGCTTACCTGCAACTCCCAAAGAGTCGATTGCAAACGAGCGGCGTACCTCGTCGTGTAGCTCACGCAATGCGTGCGCGACGGCGTCTTCCTCAGGCACCACGCAGAGGTTGAGCGTGGCGTGCGTTGATCGCGCGGAGCGTGCGGCACGTGACGCGCATGGCACATGTACCGGCCCGTGTATACACCAACCTAAGGGGGTACGTGTAGCTGACGGTTCGTTATTAGGCCCTAAGCATACTTCTAAAGGTACAAGTAAATTATAATTGTCCTGACCTATTAACAACTCTGGCTTAGAAATCTTAGCAAAAGGAAGTTGAGTTTTAAGTTTTTTCAAATGCTCATACTTGTCGCAGTCTACTATGTTAACATTTTGTACAGGTATACTTAATTGTTGAACGCTACGTACATTTAATTCATGTGTACTACCACTAGCACTAGAAATACGTAAAGTCAGTACAGTTGCTTCGTGCACAAGCTCGTCGTCTTTCCAGGCGCCGCTCACGCGCATGGTTTCGTTGCGGCCGGAGAGGCCGGCGCGCGCTGCTAGCTCAGAGCTGAATAACGAAATCGAAGACCCGTCGTCCAAAAATGCAGTCGTACTAAATACGCCGTTCGGTCCGTGAATGTTGACAGGAACTACTTTCAATAGTACGCGCTTTTCTGTGTCTATAGAGCACGTCGCAGCTTCTGTTACATGCGATGCTGACTGTATTTTAGAACTCGATGGTGTAGACTCCGTGACTGAGGTTGACTCGGGCTGTGGCATAGCGCTGACTTTAACGTCAACCGGGCGTGAAGTTGAAGCTTTGCCATCTTTACCGTTTTCTATGTAGTGCAGTAGACTATGGTGTGCACCTCCGCATTCATCCTTGTCGCACACAGGCGCAGAACAAGTCTCACGATCGTGGCGTTGCGATATGCATTTGTAGCAAAGTCCGTACTTCTTAACGTGGCGCCATCTGTCTTTACGTAAAGCGCGTTTAAATTTCTTACAATCAGGCAACTTATGACATTGAGTGCGGCAAAAGAGGCACTTATCGTCCTTCCCTTCGTCGTCGCGTTGATCAGTTTGCAGCAAAATTGCTTGCGTTTTCGGTGCAACTTTAGTAATAGTATCGTGTTGCTTTTGTTTATTCTGTTCAGGGCGATAACTTTGTAGATGAATGTTGGCGGTCGTGGTAATTTTGAGAGCTTCCATGTTGAGAAAGTCGGACATAATATTCAAACGTGACTTTGCTCCGTCCTTGATAAGTGGATAGCTATAGTCTGACCACTTCGAAATGAGTACTGGAGGTAGTTTCGATATTAGCAATGGAACAATACTAAGCCCTTGCACGTACTCCTCGCGCCCCACTGCCTTTACAGACTCCACAAAGTTTTGAACTTTGACAGAAAAATTGACTATATCTTTCTGATACTCTTGGGACATGGTCTGAAGCTTCTTTATGTCATGAATGAGTCTGCTTATAATACACTCGGGGTCGCCGTGACGAAGTTCAAGTGTCGCCATAATACGATCAGGAGAGGCGGCGGTCATAAGCAGGGCTGACACGGTTTCTTTAGCTTGTCCATGCAGACACTTACGTAATCTCCATAAGTTTTCCTTCGGGGTAAATTTACAAACGTCAGTTGACTCCTCAAACGCTTGTTTGAATTGTAGCCATTCGAGCGGATCGCCGGAATATTTCGGTAAATCTCGCGGCGTACATATGCGGCTCAAAATGTTGGCGTGTGACTTATCTTTAGTGGAAGCGATCGTTAAATTATTTACTGCGGCTGCGAGTAACTTGATAGTACCATTAGAGTCGGCGAGGGGAGGTGCCGGCTGGTTGCGGTCGCCCGGGTTATCATCATCCTCGGGGGCGGGCAGCAACGGATCAACTTCTCGCGCGCTACGATCCATCCAGTCTTCAACATTTTGACGAGTGCTCTTACTGGCGTCGCTAATGCGGGAACTATGACGTGAGCTTTTACCAGTACTTTGGTGTGAACTGTATTTTTCTGACTTTAGGTCGGCTAGTTCTGCCTCATACTTCAAATCTAACAACTGTTTGTCAATCTTGGCCTTTTCTTTAGCGCGCTCGTATTCTAACCTTTTCCGTATGGCAGACGAGGATTTCGATACCATGCTGTGCGCTGGCAGCGGGTGCGACACATCGCTGTGCGCTGAGGTTTCCATGTGGCTGGTACCGGCGACGAACGTCGTGTCTGCTGGTCGAATAGTCGCGGAGTGCGAGGGCGAAGACTTGGACACTCTGATTACCTCAGTTTTTGCATCGCGCTCTGCGCGTGTGAGACTTCTCGTCTTTATAGGAGTGCGAAACATTTTGTAGCTCATAACTTAGTGCGCGGTTCAAACATAACACTAGGACCGGCTCGAAGACCAATGAAGATCTTGTGGGCTTAATTAGCTATTAAAACGTAGAAATCTTGCAAAATACGTGTAATTTTATTTAATTGACAAGAGTGACAGACATAGGAAAAAATGTGACAAAACATTAGAAAAAGTATAAAAGAGTATTCGATATCAAAAGGAGGCCGTCATCTACAGGAGCCCCACTTAAATCTTTATTTTATTCTATTTTTAGTATTTGTTGTTATAGCGGCAACAGAAATACATCATCTGTGAAAATTTCAACTGTCTAGCTATCACGGTTCGTGAGATACAGCCTGGTGACAGACGGACGGACGGACGGGCAGCGGAGTCTTAGTAATAGGGTCCCGTTTTTACCCTTTGGGTACGGAACCCTAAAAATGAGCAATGTTATGCTATAGACTTAACTCATCGACTTATTTTTACACACAAAATTTAAATTCAAATACAATATATCCTCGGTCCACACATCCATCTCGCTCACGCTTACGCACAGTGAGAGAGAAGAACACGAACCTACTGGGCCTTACATAGCCCAGCAGCAGTATCATGGTCGCATTTTAATCGCCTGTCATGCTATGCGTCACTTTCGCACTTGCATATTTGTTAGAACGTGACAGGCATGGTGACAAATGATAAAGAGCCGACCATCTTAGTCCTACAGCGCTCACCACATAATATCACGAGAAAAGCGGAAGTTATTCACAAACGAATAGTTAAATTTTGCATTTCGCATATGGGACGAGTGCAAGTGCAAGCAACATGTTTATTTTACCATCTGAGCGTCTGTCGTGTGCAATCCTCTACGGGCTCTCCGCGTGCATTTTAAGATGTACCACTTTTCATTCTGGCCGTATTATATATTATTCAAAATTGTCCAAGTGTGAAGTGATACACTTAAAAGATTAAAGTAGGTATGTTTGCACCGATTTGAATAGATCTAAGTGAAGAGGTGTCATTATAAACTTCATCATGAAAGAAAGAAAGGTATTTTATTCGCGAACACACAAACAATTAGAGTCTGTGCGGAAAGAGAAGAGTCGTGAATGTATGGGGCCCAATGTATAAGTACAAACAATAAATTAACTAAGTGTACCAGCAAAAAGGCTCAAGCTAAGCATTTGAAATTATGTTTGTGATTATGTCATCATCGCCACACTTTTTAGGGTTCCGTACCCAAAGGGTAAAAACGGGACCCTATTACTAAGACTCCGCTGTCCGTCCGTCCGTCCGTCCGTCCGTCCGTCTGTCACCAGGCTGTATCTCACGAACCGTGATAGCTAGACAGTTGAAATTTTCACAGATGATGTATTTCTGTTGCCGCTATAACAACAAATACTAGAAACAGAATAAAATAAAGATTTAAGTGGGGCTCCCATACAACAAACGTGATTTTTGACCGAAGTTAAGCAACGTCGGGCGGGGTCAGTACTTGGATGGGTGACCGTTTTTTTGCTTGTTTTGCTCTATTTTTTGTTGATGGTGCGGAACCCTCCGTGCTCGAGTCCGACTCGCACTTGGCCGGTTTTTCATTAAGAGTCTGCTTAAAGTAACTTATGTACTTACACAACGTATAATAAACTGCAGGAAAGTAGCTCACAACAGCCTGCTAGCCACATAATACTGCTCTGATGATGATAAAATGACGTCTAAAACCTGTCGGTATACGGAACACAAAGGCGTTACAGCGCTGTGTACAGTACCCTCTACCTTTGAGCGACTTGCATATTATAGACACCATCGCCCACACTGTTAACTGTACACCGATGGACCTTATGCCTATTGTAATAAGGTCCACCAATGTACAGTTATAGAAAAGTTGCTGTTTGTACATATTTACAACAGATTCATTTGAACTGATTTATTTTTAGGTTCGTAGATTACAATAATTAAGAATATATCAATCCTTGCCATCAAATACATCGAAGCGGTCAAGGTGCTCACATATATCTGAACACGCTTCTATTGTCAAGGCGTTAGAGTGCGTGTTCAGATATTTTGAGCACCTCGGCCGCTCCAATATATCTGGTGGCGACTGTATAATATGTACCTAGTTTAAACCACACTACTCACGTGTGATTACAAGTAAAAAAGACCTTGAATAAAAAAAAATATGGTTAACATTTTGTTTCATTATTGTTGCTGTGTTATTTTATTTATTTATTTACGTCATACTTTCATAAAAGTTTAATGTTTAAAATAACACTTGCACTGCGTGTGCATTTAAATCGTTGCAGACTTATCTTGGTAATATACCCTAAAACTTACAATAATTTATTTATCTAAAAATTTGTAAGCGCATAAAATCTACAAGCGCAACGACGTAATGCTTCTGTCTACTAATGCCGTTGTCACTAGAGATTAACATACTTATCTCCTTTTCAAGTCGGCGGCCTACTTGGCTCAAACCCAGAATTCACAATATACGAATATATCCTACTCGAAGAAGAATTCCTTTTGGGTTTTGATTTATCTTATCACAAAACCAGCCAAAAACAATTGCAAAACTAGGTCTCAGGTTATTTACGATTTTAAAGTTGATTCCTATTTTGCGAATTTATTGCTTTAAAAAGGATTCTGTATCCCAAATTTAGCATGAATCAAAAAAGTCCAGGATTTATGTTTTAAAGTTGAGCTGTATTCAAATTTATTAGTTTTGCTTTGGGATTCGCGTATTTCGAGATTTCAGATTACGTATATTTCAAAATTTATTAGTTAAATTTAAAAAACCTTGACCGTAAAATATGTAAATGATTTCGTTCATTATTACGATTTTATTCGTGTAATACGAGACGAGTATTACTTGACTTGATGAAAGCTTTTACGTATACGAAAGTATGTGGATTTACTTACGAAGGTATGTGGATTTTTTTACCGTGACTAAAACCGATTTATAAATAAAATAAAATAAAGGAAATGGTTAAAAACTGCTTTATCTAAGGCTTGTGTAAAAATGTAGAGAGTTTACACAAGAGTTTAGTTAAAACTGAACTTGTCCAGTTGTCCCTAATTGGCCGTCTCTTTAAGCGTTTAATGTTACTTTCCTAAAATTACTAGGTACCTACATACCTATATAGGTACACATAATAGGAAAATAGAGAGTTCTTTGACTACTATTACACTACATATGTTGACCGCTAGCGCACATAAACATACACTAAAAGTGTCCCAATAGACATAAATATTACACCAGAAGTGCCCCTACAGACTACAGACATGAATATTGTTCGCTGCTCCCGCGAGATAGCAGCTGTGTGCCCCGCAACTTGCTGCCTCACTGAAGACCAGCAACAACTTGCTATGAATAGTTCACAGCATTGCACAAATATACCATTTAACTAGCACGCAGAAACTTAAATAAATAATATACATGTATTATATGACAATTTTACACAGATCGACCTAGTCCCACAGTAAGCTCAATAACGCTCGTGTTGTAGGTACTAGACGGCGATAATTATAATTATTATAATTATATAAATTAGTTATATATTATGGTATGGGCTCCTTTGCGTCTGGACAGAGGCGTATTTACAAATTTGGCGCCCCGGGCCATTTTGATTTGCCGCCCCCCTTCATCAGTGACGATAAAGTATTTTATTTAGGACACCTGCAACAAGTACCTTTGGGGTGTGAAATAAAAAAAACTAAACATTTACCATTTACTCACATAGGCATTTACATTGTTTTCCTATGTACAAATTGGTTGACAAAATCATCAATGAATCTGTCGTAATTTAAAACGTTTGTCAGCTCAGCTTCCATATTAAGAAGAGCTAAGCTATTCAGGCGCTCTTCGCTGATGGGCCCGGCCACATGTCAGCGGTGCGACACCGCCGCCGCCGCGCGGCGCCGCAAACTGCTCTGCGGCGTCGCCCGCCGCACCGCAAAATTTAGCGGTGCCGCCTGGCGGCGCCTCAAAGCGGTGCGCGGCGCCGCGCGCGTTGCCGCCGAGCGGCGTGCGTCGCCGCGTGCGATGCCGCGCTGCATAGTAAAGAATAAAAATTCGACTACCAGTTGTTTGATCAGACATGAATCCCCTCACACGTGTTCTGTTCTTGCTGTTGTCGAGGTGATATTTTCTTAAAAGTTCTTCAAAACACGGCACAGACATTCGAAAACAGTTATAAAATTTATTTTCAGTCATCTTCAACGCCTCGTATTTAAAGGTATAATTTGAGCTATACTTTCCAAAAAAAAATTAACGGTATTGTATCTGGAGAAGCTCAAACTTGGTACGTCTTGAAAATTAGTTTTATTATAATTTAAAACTCAAATGTAATGATGTGATACATTTTTAGAATCGGCTCAGAAAGACCTTTCGTGTAATACCACACACGATAGGTTTCTAAATGTTTTTTTAATTCTATACAAAAAAAAGATGACGTCATAACTCCTCTCATTTTTTTTTATTTGTTGGTGCTTCGGGTCAAATTGTTTCAAATGTCCTAAAGATCAATCGTACCGATTTTCATACCTTTAACACCATTTGCAGCGTTTTTTGGCGAACCGCTATCGCTATGAAGGTATCCGTGTGTGATCAAACAACTGGTAGTCGAATTTTATTTTTTACTATGCAGCGCGGCATCGCACGCCGCTCGGCGGCACCGCGCGCGGCGCCGCGCACCGCTAAATATTGTGGTGCGGCGGGCGACGCCGCGCGGCATTAAGGCTCCGTTAACTATTTTAGGGCCAAAATGTAAAATTGATAGATTTAGTCGTTGAAATTGTACTCCTTTTGTTACGTAATATCTAAATAACAAGTATTGGTTTCTATTAACACGTCTTCTCATCTTGCCTTTTAATAATCAGGTCCCATGCGTGCGTCACCGGAAATATATGACGAGAAGGAGCAGTTTTTAAAAATTCATCAAAAAATTATAGTCATAAATTATAAAAAATGATGTATAAGAACAGTTTCAGGAAATGTTGTAGATTGTTTAAGTATCAAAATTACGTTGAAATTAAGTCGATTTTCACGAAAAATGTTCACTTGTTTTCAAGTAATTTCTGGTGAAAATTGATTTCGTCTAACTTTCATTTACTCTTGTTCAATATCATATAACAAAAGTGTAGTCTATGAAAGTTGGAGTACAGGATATGTGTAATACAAAATTACCATTTTTAGCAGTCCAAACTTTACGAAATTTACAAATAAGATCGACTAAATCAGTGCTTTACGCGCGTTTACCTAAACGTCCATCAGAAAAAAAATCATTACTAATTTAGTGAGTCAGTTTTCAAAAAAATGATCTGTACAAATGCAAGATAAGAAGACGTGCTAATAGATACCAGTACTTGTTGTTTCTATTACGTAACAAAAGGTGGACAATTTCATCGACTCAATCTATCAATTTTACATTTTTGCGACTAAAATCGATACCGGCCTCTTAATACCGAAACTGTCTTCAGCAATACCGGGATCCCGGGATCCCGGTATTGGATATGAATCGCTTAAAATATATAGTTTTATTAAAAAGGGGACTTAGAAAGGCTCACTGGAATACCAGATATGTCCTAAAAGCTATTACAACAATAAACAATCAATGCCGCCATCTGCAATAATTTTATTTCACACTCCAGGTTGTTAACTTCACCTCACCAGTCACATTTGTAGTCCAACTTAACCAACCAGACAACATTTTTAAAATTTCCGTCAAAATTGGTTAGCCATTATTACAGTTATCCTTGCTCTTTCGTTTTATTTTTTGATAAAATTATAAGAACGAATTATGTTAATGTTAAAGTCACTATCATCATATTCATCACTCACATAACTTCAGGATTCATCCACCACCAACCACCAAATATTTATCTGACGCATTAGGCAACGATCTTGTTTCAATAATAAAATGCGGGCTAGAGACCAGTTAGAGTTAGACCAAGTAAAGTCTGCAACGATTTTGATAGTATACGTAGTACGCAGTGCAAGTGTTATTTGTACGTCATAATTTCATAGAAGTTTGACGTTTAATATAACACTTGCACTGCGCGTGTTATCAAAATGGTTGCAGACTTTTCTTGGTCTAACTCTAGATGCGTCTGTCGTTTAGTAAGCTTTTTGATACAGCCGAATATAATGGATTTAAGGGGTTTATACTGCGCATTTCCCTCATTTTTTAAAATACCGGGATCCCGGTATTGTCTTTAAAAATACCGGTATTGAAAAATGCGTTTAAAACGACGGGATCCCGGGATCCCGGTATTGGAAGCCCTAGGCGGCGGCGGCGTCGCACCGCTGACATATATGTGGCCGGGCCCTGGAACGTAGATATTTTTTTATTCTTTTGAGTGCAGAAAATGATCGTTCTGCACTGCAATTAGTCACTGCGGTGCAAAGAAAAATGCGCAATGCAATTGCTACATATGGGAATGCTTCTTTAAGGCCCTTTTTATGAGTAAGCTTACTTGCCTTAGGCCTCATCCTCACGAGCGCTTTTTCAACGCGCGTTAAAAAAGCGTTTGAAGGACACAAATGGAAACATTCACACAATGGCGGTAGCGCTTTTTATCAAGCGTTGTTGGATTTTCAACTTTAAGCGTTGGTCGTTAAATCGAATTTAGCGTATGAACGGATTCAAGCGCTTTTTTAACGCGCGTTGAAAAAGCGCTCGTTAGTAGGAGGCCTTAGGCTGATTTTATTTTCGTAGGCGGTCAGAAAATGTTTTAATAAAACACATTCGTCTTGTAGGTCTACCGCGAGATCTAACGGATATACTGTTTGAAGGTTTACGGCACTCCTGACTTCTGCCTCAGACATTGTGTCTAATTTACCTAAGAAGACAAAATTGGCCGTTACTACGTCGTATGACGTTTTGCGCTTCCTCAACCCGGCTAACAACTGATCACGCCGTACTAATACTTCTTGAACGAAAATGTTGCTTAATTTAGGTACTTGTTGGTAGATATTTTAAGCAATTGGTGGGGTTTGAAGCGTTCGTTTGTTTATTAATTTAAATGTCAATTAAAATATAATAAAAAATATAGCTAAGTTTGATTATAAAAGGCGCCCAGAAAAAGCAGCGAGGGGGCGGCTTCGCCGCCCCCCCGCGGCCTGCCGCCCCGGGCCATGGCCCCCTTGGCCCTAGGGTAAATACGCCCCTGCGTCTGGAGGGGCGCGGGGCGAGTTTGGTGGGTAGGTTACTTGTTAGTTGTTAGTTTAGATTAATATTTAGTAGTAGTGTTTAGTTTTAAGAGTAGATACTAATATTACGTTTATTTTATTACGTTGTTATATATTTAACATACTTATATACATATAAAACGTGCATAACTCAGGAACAAAGTATTTGTGAAGCATCTATCCACCAGTAGGCACTAGTGATTGATTAATTAATTTAAATATCGACTCGTGTTATCGATACTCATCTCTTAAGTAAAATAATGTTCATTTTAGAGTGTAATATCCTTGATTATGATTTTGCAAACCTCTGATTTATTATTATTGCAACTGTAAATATATTATCTATAAAGTATCATTCTATGGAACTTGCTATGTAAACAAAAGTCACTAGTAAATTGACATTTAGAGACAATTTCAATATGGCGGGTTGTTTACACAGTTAGCAAGTTCCATAGAAAGACACTTTATCTGGCATTTACTCTTGACATTCATTCAATATATTATTTTGTAATGTAACATACTGCACCAACTGTTCGTTGCTACACGGAACTAGGTACGTGAATATTATCGTTTTATAAAACAGCCCCCGTCGCTAAGAAAACTGCAACTACTGCTACGAACGAACGAAGCACGGATACGAACATTTTAACACTAAAACATGAAAGTAGGTATTTATGATGCACAAAAATTAAAGATTTTATCTCGATATTAATAACTGAAGACTATTTGATATTGTAAAAAGTACCTGGGACGATTTTTATTTAGTTGCGGGTGTGTTTCGTCAGATTTTGTTAAAATTTGGTGAGTTTGACAACCTCTTCATTCTATGTGAAATTAATACCAAATCCTCATTTGGGACAAAGGAAATTTTTGTAGGTACCTAATTCTCCGTTGAGTTACGAAAATACCATACGTTTTCGTAAATCGGAGGAAGATTTTATAGAATATTACCAAGTAAAACTGCGATAATAGGAAACTATATATTTTATCGAATTCTCATATATACCAGCTTTATAACAGCATGTTAGTGATATGCAATAAATGATTCTATGATTCTAATATTTACTTCATTTGAGTACCTACACGATGAAATGGGACATTCAACTTTCAACCCAAAAAGCCTGTACGAACTTTACAAATTGATCCCATTTGGACATCACTCGCATCAATATTATAAGCACTTACACGGACAAAACACAGACCCTATAAATCTCTCTCTAACATATTCCTTATTAAAATGCCAAGGCTGTTCAGCTCTTGTTTCTGATAATACTAAATTATTTATCGCCCAACTGTCAACTGGCGGGAAAAAATAAAGTGCTCAATATAAATCAACCCGCAAAAGTTTAAGGACGCTAGCCATAGACATAGAGAAATATAGTAAGACAAGAGTGCTCACTCCATATATTAGTTTTGGTACCAATAAGACTATTAATTTCAGTGTCTACATCTAGCATCGAGTAGCGGATATCTTAATCTTATTATTTTTTATTTTAAATTTATAATGTAATTTTTGCCGATCATGATGAGAAGATAAACATAATCTTGACGAATGTAGCAATAGCATTTATAGGTGTAATTTTCATCTTGAAATAAAGAAATCTAAATCTATCAGTAGGTACTGCTACTTGACAATAGATGTAGCAGTTCCGCTACCCGATGCTAGATGTAGACACTGAAATTAATAGTCTTTTTGGTACCAAAACTGATGTACGGAGTGAGCAATCTATGTATTTTTTCTCTATGCCATAGAGTACGTTTTTGACTTTCTAATTCAGCCAAAGATAAATTACTCGGATAAGGATTAAAAAAGTTTAATGAAGAAAAAGTAAATTGAGAGTAGGGTTTGTTCAACGTCATTTGAGACATTGATATAGGATCGCCTGCAAAACCTGTAGTAAAATAGGTACCCAAAAGCACTAATAGAAAACTATTAGACCATGAAATTAAATGAAATTTTATTTGTCAGAATATGCTACATTGATGTGAATTCTACCGTGAAGTCGGGGTATTGTTATGATGATGTCTGATGTTAGATCTAATATGGGTCTAACCTAGCTTGAGACATAGGTAAGTAGGTACCTAATGTATCTACTTAAGTTATTAAGGTAAAATCCGGAGTGAGCCACGCTTGGTGAAACGTAGAAAAGATGTGTCCCACCGAGTTTGTTGCCGGTCCCATATTGGGAAAATCTCCTCGGGCAGAGGAGGTGTAGGGTTGGAGCCGGTGTAGCTTTATTTGACATTCATAAGCGCATTGTAATATGCCTACTTGAATAAACTATCTTTTATCTTTATCTAGATTTGTTGTAAAACTCTGGAAAAAGCCTAACTGTAAGTGACATTGGAAAATTAATTCGTAATTGGATTAATTACGCCAGAATACGCAAAATAAATGAGTTTTAGAATCTCATTAACGATTTTTTTGCATGGTAGGGCAGAACTATTAGAGATCAAGAGGCCTAGAGCCCGATTCAGAATTAACAAATTGTTACGGTTTTGATATTATTTTGATACGATAGGTACGAGTATTGAAGATCGCTCACGCTGATTGATGCATGCGAAATGAAGTGAGAGTCCAGCTACTTTCTCTGCCCGCCAATTACCAAGACGGCTGTCAAGGCCGTATCAAATCCAGTTTAAAAGCATAAACATTTGCCAATTTAGAATCTCTTTGCCCAGTAGTAGGACGTTTACTCAAATTAATAAGACAAAAACATAATGACCAAATATAAGGCCCACTTGCACCATTCCACTAACCCGGAGTTAACCGGCTAAACCTAGAGTTACCATGGTTACCAGCACAATTTGCCACTGGGTTAACGGTTTAACCGCTTAAACCCGGGTTAGTGGGATGGTGCAAGTGGGCCAAGTGTTCCGTGAACAAAGTTTTGTACGGAACACTAAAAGATTTTGTCAAAAATTTCATTTTTGGTACAAGCTTTTATCGCTGACTACTTTTCTTACGACAGAGAACTAATACTCATCTAGACAATTCTAAAAACCACTAACACAATTAGGTTGCGTTGTTTCATCACAGAGTTCCTATGGCCACCTCCTGTCTCCATCATCAGATCAGCTCGATGGTACCATAATATTGCATTGTCATCCGATTTATACATGCATGCAAAATTTCAGCTCAATCGGAAACCGGGTAGTGGATCGAATTTAACTTGCAAGATTTGATTACAGACCGACAAACAGACAACGGTCAGGTGAAATTAAATAAAAGCTTGTAAAAACCCCCGCGCTTATAAATATCTCATGAGAAAGTTACACACTTCACTGTGTGTAATACAAGGTAACGTCAAGTACACGTGACAGGCGAACTGTCAAAGCATCGTTCTACGTAACATATTGTCAGGAAAAGTTTTAATCAAGAACATTGTTCCGTGTCAACGCGCTGCTACGTGTAGTCTAGAGAATGTATAACGGTTGCTTTCTGTTTATTTCTGTTGCCTCGGCTAGTCTGTGGCCATGAGTAAGCCCATTTTTAATAAAATAAAAAATTAATTTAATTTAAATCTGAGGCAATAATGACAGGTCTAGGTTGTAGTCGAATGTTGTTGTCAACATATACATAGATATAAAATCGAGTTAAGGTCAAATGGGGCTCCTGATTTAAAATTGGAGATCATGAAGTATGGTTAGTAAATAACTTAATTAACCTGTCGAATTTAACATGAGTTCTTAATTCCTGTACCGCCTGAGGCATATACAAGGCATATATAACTTGTAAGAAAAAGAAGGAAATAAATAAAACTTCTGCCTAATTTCGTACGTGCATTACATTCCTACGTAGGTCGAAATGTATGAATTACGGACCGCATCGCCTACATATATTTAACACCTTTTAAGGGGCCCACTAAATAACAGTCCGCCGGACGATATCGGCCTGTCAGTTAGAACAAAAATTTGACAGTTCCGAACAACTCCCCTCCCCCCCCCCTTAGGTTCCCCTTTAGGAGTAAGTGTGACATATTTGTGTGATGTGCTGCCTGAGCAGGAGTCGCATATCCTCTCGGCCTGAAGGGCTGGAGAGGTTTACCAAGCTAGTCTCAGATTTAGGAGAAAGGGGACTTACGGGTTGTGAACACAAACACGGATAGTACACTGGTATAGACGGGGCTTTATGCCGTTTATTGTAAAGATTTATTAACTACTCTTATCACTAACTAATCCCGGCCGGCCGGGCCTCTATGGCAGCGTCTGGATGCGCGAGGGTGCCCTAGGTAATACAGATGCGAGCCTAGCTCCGGGCTAGGCTAACGGGTAGAGCGCGGTCAGTGGGAATGATAGGGAAGATCGGGGACAGGAATTACGCCGGCCGGCGGTGTCCGCTACAGGCCCTGCGTATGGGGATGTTGGGGATTCACTGGCGGGTGGTGACCGCTCCAGCCCGTTTTATATAATTTCGATTAGATTAAGACAGTCAGAATGCAGACCAGTGTATACCTATTTAATTCATGGTGAATGGAAATCCGTTGAAACGACTTAATAGAATTATAAACACTCCAATGGCGACTCCAACCCCCTTGCAATTTCCTGCTAAAAAAAACCTATTGATTGCACAAAAGCTGTTAAGAGGTTGTCTTTTTAGGGTTCCGTAGCCAAATGGCAAAAAACGGAACCCTTATAGATTCGTCATGTCTGTCTGTCTGTCTGTCTGTCCGTCCGTCCGTATGTCACAGCCACTTTTTTCCGAAACTATAAGACCTATACTGTTGAAACTTGGTAACTAGATGTATTCTGTAAACCGAATTAAGATTTTCACACAAAAATAGAAAAAAAAAACATTTTTTTTTGGGGTTCCCCATAGAACTGTGAAACTCAAAATTTTTTTTTTCATCAAACCCATACGTGTGGGGTATCTATGGATAGATCTTCAAAAATGATATTGAGGTTTCTAATATATTTATTTTCTAAACTGAATAGTTTGCGCGAGAGACACTTCCAAATTGGTAAAATGTGTCCCCCCCCCCCCCTGTAACTTCTAAAATAAGATAATGATAAAACTGAAAAAAATATATGATGTACATTACCATGAAAACTTCCACCGAAAATTGGTTAGAATGAGATCTAGTAAGTAGTTTTTTTAATACGTCAATCCCCCAAATACGGAACCCTTCATGGGCGAGTCCGACTCGCACTTGGCCGCTTTTTTATATTTTAGACAATTTTATTTATCCAAACGCTTGCGGACTGAAAGAGTATATTTTTTTAACGAAAATGAGCTTTTTGAATAAATTGTCTCTTTGTCAAGTTTCTTCAGGAAGCGCCACCAACCGGGCAGAGTATGAAATGAACATCCGTCGCTGTGGGTCGTTCCAAAAGTATTCACTTAATCAAAAAAGCGGCCAAGTGCGAGTCGGACTCGCCCATGAAGGGTTCCGTATTTAGGGGATTAATGACGTATTAAAAAAAACTACTTACTAGATCTCGTTCAAACCAATTTTGGTGGAAGTTTGCATGGTCATGTACATCATATATATATTTTTTTTGTTTTATCATTCTCTTATTTTAGAAGTTACAGGGGGGGGACACACATTTTACCACTTTGGAAGTGTCTCTCGCGCAAACTATTCAGTTTAGAAAAAAATGATATTAGAAACCTCAATATCATTTTTGAGGACCTATCCATAGATACCCCACACGTATGGGTTTGATGAAAATAAAAAAAAATGAGTTTCAGTTCTAAGTATGGGGAACCCCCAAATTTTATTGTTATTTTTTTCTATTTTTGTGTGAAAATCTTAATGCGGTTCACAGAATACATCTACTTACCAAGTTTCAACAGTATAGTTATTATAGTTTCAGAAAAAAGTGGCTGTGACATACGGACGGACAGACGGACAGACGGACAGACAGACAGATAGACAGACAGATATGACGAATCCATAAGGGTTCCGTTATTTGCCATTTGGCTACGGAACCCTAAAAACGTTATTAGCAAATTTAATGATAATTTTTAAAGACCCATCTAATGACGTGCCAGTGCCACTGTTGATTTTATTTGTTATTTTTTATTCCTAACAGGGTGACAAATATCTGTATGGTTTTATTAATAAAATAACAGAAGCAAAGTAAAATTGTGATAACCGATCTTAACCTCAAAGTTCTGTTAAACTTTGAGGTTAAGATCGGTTTTCCTAGGATAGCGGTGCCGTCATATAGCGGCCGTCTCCATACTAAATAATACGGCTAAATATGGATGTCGTAGTATTTGTATGGAGACGGCCGCTATATGACGGCACCGCTATCGGAGGAAACCAAAGCTTTAGGCCGTAAACTGAGATTCCCGGCGTAGTAAGTAGCAGCCGTTAGGGTTGTGCAATTGTACAAAAAGTTACAAACTCCCAGTAAAGTTAAAAGTAAACCAAATGTTCTCAATCCCTTCCTGGCTCATTGTTAGCAGTTCGCAAACTTTTTTCATTAGTTCAAAATTTAATTTGTTAAGTAAACATAAGTTTAAAATTTATTTCGATGTTGAATTTAAATTTAAACTTGGCTACACTGTTTTATACATACAGCGTATATTGTTATTTCAATTACTGCATAAAATTATAATCTTTCACTGATTTTAAATCTATAGGGTTTCTTATTATAATTGTTACTCCTCTAAGGTTTTTAATTATTTGAGATTAACACAAAAACTGGCGAGGATTTTATATGAGAGTTTTGACAGTACGTTATGTATGGACGTTTTGCTGTTTCTCCCAAGGGTTCCCTTTCAACCCTTAAACTACCTATCGTAAAAGTTCCTCGAGTAAAGTTTAACCCGTAGTTGTAAAAATATTAGCATAGTAATGAGTATTTTATAGTTTAATGGTCAAGAGACAAATAAACTATGCGGAAGCTTATTTTATATTACCGCATATTACTCATGCGTCTGGGACTTTTTCATTTCATTTCGTTTATTTTGTTGTAAAGTCATGTACATAGTAAATACAGATGTGATACAATAAAATACAAGTCAGACCATGACACCCTTTAACGGCACATAACATTAACTTTTATTTGTGATTAAAATACATTTATATTGGGGACTATTTTTACACATCTCTAGGTAAGTCTTTGGTAATAGTAGTTTGTTTCTACACTGTGTTCTAGTGTATTCCTTGTCTTGTTTTACTGTAAATAAATATTATTTCATTTCATGGCTATGTGACAGCTATAGGCCTACCACTTAGCTTTGCCGTTCAGTTTTATCACTTCCGGGGGGCCTCCAGTATATCGAGTTGATGGGCACTCAAATTTTGAAATTGAAATTGAAATCATTTATTTCGAACAAAAGTCCATAATGTCCATAAATTTCCAAAAGTCCATAAATTTTAAATCGCCATTTTATGTATAGCTGGTCAACCAAATCTTGTCAGTAAAAAAAGGCGCGAAATTCAAATTTTCTATGGGACGATATCCCTTCGCGCCTACATTTTTCAAATTTGCCGCCTTTTTCTACTGTCAAGATCTGGTTGACCAAGTATATATCTTCAGTCGCATGTTTCGCGCGGGGTGCCATTTTTTTTCTAATTGAGTACTTACATGTCTCAAGCTGACATAAAAATTCACGGTTAGTTTCACTAGAATTATCGGGAGCTCGAAAATAATACAAAAGGTAGAGCCTGTGCGGAAAGAGAAGAGTCGTGGAATGTATGGGGCCCAATACATTCCACAACACTTCTCTTTCCGAACAAACACTACTAACCGTTCATATCCCGGTCGATATAAAAGTCTAGTAAATATTTATTTATCAGACATCAAGCCATGTTTGTTATATATGTAGCTGTCTACATCCAGGGGAGGTAAATGGAGACGGACCACTGTGGTCCCACGATTAATTACAAGAATGATTGATTAACTGGCTGATGAGATCCGGATTTATTAATAATTCCGGCGCATCGGCTTTGATTAGATCTCACTAACCTTATGACCTACCTATAGTGTAATAGGTTTAGGTAGTTCGTATTGCGACACGACACGCTTTGAGAGAGTGTGGTTTGTGCAAGGTACCTAATCTATAATCATCATATAAGCCCCAATACTGTTTCCATATGAGTCGTCCACAGGCCACAGTTTAGTTGTCGTTAGGAGAGTTGCTGAAGTGAATGACATACAGAAAAGATGAGTGAACATAAATTAAGAGGAAAAAACCGGCCAAGTGCGAGTCGGACTCGCGCACGGAGGGTTCCGCACCATCAACAAAAAATAGTGCAAAACAAGCAAAAAAACGGTCACCCATCCAAGTACTGACCCCGCCCGACGTTGCTTAACTTCGGTCAAAAATTACGTTTGTTGTATGGGAGCCCCACTTAAATCTTTATTTTATTCTGTTTTTAGTATTTGTTGTTATAGCGGCAACAGAAATACATCATCTGTGAAAATTTCAACTGTCTAGCTATCACGGTTCGTGAGATACAGCCTGGTGACAGACGGACGGACGGACGGACGGACAGCGGAGTCTTAGTAATAGGGTCCCGTTTTTACCCTTTGGGTACGGAACCCTAAAAAATGAAATTCACACGAACCTAGCCACTAAAATGCTGGAGCCGCACACGCACACGTCACGCAAGCGGTGTGCCGTCTCTCATAAGGATCTGTATACTACAACGCTGCACACGCAGCCTTTATATTAGCCCATTCCTTTTTGTGTAATATATGTATGTTTATCCTGTATAAATTTTGTATGTATTTATCCTATATCCTTTATCTTTCTGGCACTTTGTTGTACATTTTGCTGCATTTGTCACCCTCTTTTCACTTTCTCCTCTCATCTACCCAAAGGTTAACTGAAAGAGATCCCTCAAAGGGATAAGTTCGCCTTTTGTACAATAAAGAGTTTACTACTACTACTAAAACAAGTTTTCTTTAATACCTACTAAAAATTTCTTGTAACAAAATCAAAAGTGAGTATTGTATTTTGGATTCATTTATAGCATACATGTTTTTACAGCTTACTGTGTTTAAATTTTTCACAACCTTTTTATATTGAAATTTCTGTACCTACATGGTAAAGAAACACTACCTATAATAATAATAATAAATCCATTTATTTACACAATAAAACATACTAAAATGTGACGTTATCTATGAAAAGGGACCTTATTGTCGATGGTGCTTACGCCATTATTAACGATGCTCCGATATAAATACGATGCCGCGCGACGCTGTGCGGCGTAAGCGCCATCGACAATAAGGTCCCTTTTCATAGATAATGCCCCAAATATTATTTACAGAAATTTGAAACCTTCCTGACATTGACCTATAACCTTGAAAAAAACAAGTGTATCATATTCTTTAAAATAATATGAACATGTGCAACAAATTTACAGTTTTGTTTAGATAAAATCTCGATAATATAATATAACAAGAAACAGTCTTAATAAATTTTAAAACCCCAACATGAGCCTAAATCAATAAATAAAATATATTTATTCATTAAACCAAAAAGTTTTACAATATTCTAGGCCTAAGAAGTACTTATAACTTTATCATTACTTACATATTTGTAAACAATTTTTTTAATGATATTATAAGTACATAATAAGCATGTTACTGATATGAAGAGAAATGTATATAATAATGATGAAATGAGACAAAAACAGCAATGCATTGATAATATAAACTTGATTCATATAGCACTGTTATCAAATCGATAACTGAAAGTTAGGAACTTACTATTGTAATATTCCATGCCTAACCTAACATCTATTTACGTATTTGACACTATTGACAAACAATCATGTGCTAATGCTAATAAGAATAAAATAACCTGGTATATCATTTCACCTTTCATCAGCACACAATCGGAATATACGCAACAGGAGCAAAAAAGTGTCACACTATAATATGAGATCCTTTGCACGTAACCGCAAGGTCGTCGTTTCGACGGCCGAAAAACGCAACAACACTAGTTACACAACCCGAAAATTTAACTTAATTACCGTGCAGATTAAAACATAGGAAATTAAATGTGCGTTTACACCCGCCCGGACCACGGGGAGACGGCCGCGGCCACTCGGACGGCCGCAACACCACTCGGCGCGACCCCATGTCCATTTCGACGTACCACCCTTAACACTACGCGAAATGTAAATAAACCAAAAAAATAAACTTACCTCTCATACAATGTCACATTCCGTTCAATTCCACACAAGTTCTATTCCATTGTGATGAAAATCATCCTGGAAATTTAAGCGCAACATTACTATCCGGCGCGATCGCTTCGCTAGGCAATATCAGTCTTTAATGGCCAGTGTCCACTACTCCAAAAACATATGATACGCCACTTTTGTCCCGCCCCTGTTGCGTTCGGGGCTTTCTTCTTGGCTTATTTTCGATTTTTCACAACGAATCACACGACTAAAATCACTGATATTGCTACACAAATCGAGTCCACTGATCTATGTTCCAGTGACGCAAAGCTCATACATCGTGAAGAGCAGCAGCCATTTTGAAATGTACGGGGGAGTGCAGTCACGGCATGGAACATTCGCAAATTACAGCCGTTCCTGACTCTTTTTTCACTTTAAACGTAACGCGATAGTTAAAATACTTTATACAGATTCCATATGCCTTTATTCTGTGCCCGTAACCCGTAATGGCCGTAAAATATTACGTGAAGTATGGTGCGGCAATAAATTACCAAAAATGCCATGTCGGTACACATTTAGCGTGGTCTAAATATAGGTAAATAATTTCAAAACGCTAATTTAATATAGAAAAGGAAAAAACTTCTTTCTTTATTTCGTGAATTTGACAAACAACCATACATCGCACAATACACCGGCATTTTGAACGTTGCGTCATCGCGTCGCGGCGTCGCTAGCCGAACTGAGAGTATGTCGAAAGTCCGTCGGAACTCAGTCGCGGGGCGAGGTAATCCGAATCGGGGCGGGGCGGTGCGTGTCCGTTCTGTATGATAATACTATTACTTGCTACAGGCGGCGGTAGCACGGTCGCATTTTTATACCTGCTACATTCTAAAGTATGTAAGTGCGAAAGTGACGGGCATAGTGACAGGCAATCAAAATGGAACCATGCTGCTGTGCTGTATTTATTTATTTATTTTATACTTTATTGCACAACATAACAAATAAAGTACAAATGGCGGCCATAATGCCAAAAGGCATTCTCAACCAGTCAACCATCTACAGTAGTAGTTAATATTTAATAACTTAATCTATTTGCTCATATATTTAGAACAAAGCATTCAGAGTACGAGTAGGTATGCTCAAGAATTAAGTCTTGAAAGTTAGACTTCAAACTTGTGCAGTTAAGCCCTTTCCTTTGACTACAAAGTTATAAGAGACAGCTAACGAGCGCAAGATATGTGACGTTCCACTGTAAAAGGTACCTTATGTCGGCTGGCGCTTACGCTATTATTAAAGCCGCTCCAATATTCAGCCGGGGCCATGGTACCTTTTGCCGTGGAACGTCACATATCTTTACTATTTCATATCTAGTGAATCTCTAAATCATTTCCCGAATCGCGCCGTTAGTTCCATAACTGGGTATATGCTCTAGAATTTAGATGGTACCGAAGTTATTTATTTATTTAATAAATAATAAAATAGTGGCTGTAAGTGGTTGTAATGTTTTGTAAGTGTTTTTATATTGTACTTTTATACTCATATCGTAAAACCCTAACTTAAGCAATACTAAAATAAATAAAACCATTTATTTTAATTTAAATACAAATTTGGACCCAGTAGTTTCGGAGATTAAGGGGGGGGGATGGTCGGACAGACAGAGAGACAGGCAGACGCACGAGTGATCCTATAAGGGTTCCATTTTTTCCTTTTGAGTTATGGAACCCTAAAAAAACCGGCCAAGTGCGAGTCGGACTCGCGCACGGAGGGTTCCGCACCATCAACAAAAAAAAGAGCAAAACAAGCAAAAAAACGGTCACCCATCCAAGTACTGACCCCGCCCGACGTTGCTTAACTTCGGTCAAAAATCACGTTTGTTGTATGGGATCCCCACTTAAATCTTTATTTTATTCTGTTTTTAGTATGTATTTGTTGTTATAGCGGCAACAGAAATACATCATCTGTGAAAATGTCTACTGTCTAGCTATAACGGTTCGTGAGATACAGCCTGGTAACAGACGAACGGACGACCGGACGGACGGACGGACGGACGGACGGACGGACGGACAGCGGAGTCTTAGTAATAGGGTCCCGTTTTTACCCTTTGGGTACGGAACCCTAAAAATGGTAAGAATCAAGCGGCATGCGCTCCATAAGGTTAACCACGGTATCTTTTATTTGCTACGTGTGCCCTAAAGCATGTCGTGAATGTTAACCCTTGCAACGCTTTCCAATTCCGAGTGAAAACCTCTAAACATTGCTCCCAACAATAACGTGGTCGCGTATATATAACCAGGATCACCTCGGCTCAATAAACCATTGAACTGAAAACTATATGGACGCTTAATTCGATTGAACATGTGTTCAATGAAAATGTGTTCAATGAAAATGTGTTCAATGAAATGATTTTTTATTTGCCAACACATGTGTGTTGGCAAATAAAAAATCATTTCCGTGACCCAGTTTTCTGTTGCGGCGTCACCTGCTGTGGTGAACGATTCGGCAGATTCCCACGGGACCGCTGAACGCGCACCACATACGAGCATACGAGCTGAAATGCACGTAATGACGCGATCGCAGCTGGAACACACACTGGAACAGTCCATATGATCGAATTCATTGCAATATACCCGCACATTTGTATAAACTTTTTACAAGACAGCTGTCACGGTTTATGCCCCGTCGTAAAACCTACAAGCCGGATTTTGACAAAATACGTTCGGCCTCGTTTTACGGCGTTTTGTCTTTATGCGGCTATCACATTCCGCGATTTATTTCACTCGTTCAAGTGTCTGTAAAAATATGCATGGAATTTTTTTTATGTCCAGTGATATTGTGGCCATTTTATGTTGTTTTTATGTTGCATTCTAATTTTGCTTTTCTTGTTATGATGATAACACTGGATTTTAACAAATGGAATTTAACTTCATTTTATTTTATAAAAAGGCACTTGTTTTTACTGAAACGACTGCCGTTTGACCCCCCGGAGGGAAAACTACGCCATTTTAAGCAAAAAAATATATATAAATGTAAATGAAAAGCGGCTGATACGTACTTAAGTTGCAAGAAACGCATCGCATGAAGTGTAACCTCATAGAACCAACATAATTAAGTATCATATCGACTTACACCTAAGTATTTTTAAGTCTGGTAGTGTTCTTAATTTTTTGTGAAATATATAAACAGTTTTTTTATACCAGTCAATGATGCGTACGTTATAATTCTAAAATTTCTAACGCTCTTCACGCTCTTGCTCTTTATTTTTTTCAGCGTCACAAGAAAAATCTTTATTTAAAAAAATATTTTACCCACTGTAATTTATCATTATAACTTTTGTCCAGAAACTGATAGCAAACTCTCGTTTTCAAACATAAATAGCTTAATAAACGAGGAAATTTACCCATAAAATATCCCTTGAGATAAAACTAAGTCACTTTTAAACTGCGCCAATAAATTGTTGTTAGCTGCGAGATGCTAAAGTTTGTTTAAGATACTTCACTATACTATTCATAGTTTGTGTAGTAAAACCAGTATCTTCACTTCATTTCAAGGTAAATAAATATAGTACGTTAAGTTTATCTATATGTTTTGATTTTAATTGTTTACACACGAGGGTAATCATTAGAGTTCCGTACCTCGGAAGGAAAAAATACGGAACCCTTATAGGATCACTCGTGCGTCTGTCTGTATGTCTGTCCGACCATTCCTCCCCTCCCCCTGTATCTCCGAAACTACTGGGTCTAAAATTTAAAAAAAATACACATAATAGTTCTTTACCTGTAGATGACAGGAAACCTATTAGAAGTGTGCAGTCAAGCGTAATGTACGGAAACCTTGGAACGCAAGTCCGACTCGCACTTGACCGGTTTTTTTTTCATATAAATCTGCCGAAACCTGATCGATAACTGTTAGTGTGTGGCCTTTTGTGATTAACTGTCAGGCTGATATATTTTATTATCGTCCGGCGAACTGGTAATCAGTGGGTACTTGGGTAGTAGATACATGAAATAATAATTGTACTGTGACTATGTAAAACTTGGCCATGAATACATTAATTTATATCGCTTGTCTTTTATATGAAATTTTTATGCAAATCAGCTTTCGACTTTGTTTAAAATAATTAGCTTCACAGGATAGTTAAATGAGTACAGTCAGCAGCAGAAGTTGCTAAGCAACTATTGCTGCTGACTTACATAGCTACTAACTCTTGTTTTTTACGTTTTATAGTTTAGTATTATTTTCCTTCCCTACACTTTTTTGCCTTATTTGTCCTCTACAGGAGATAGGCCCTCCAGGATAATCGTATTTTCTCAAGGGCCTCAAATAAATAGACTAATATACGAAGTAGAAGATTTATTTCAAAGTGCCGTCTTTCAGTTTCAGTTCATTCATAACAGTATTGAAATGACATGACGTTGTGTAAACAACGTCATATATATTACTATAATACCTATACAAAAACCGGCCAAGTGCGAGTCGGACTCGCGTTCCAAGGGTTCCGTACATTAAGTTCAACTCACGCTTGACTGCACATTTCTAATAGGTCTTCCTATCATCTATAGGCAGAAAAATATTATGTGTATTTTTTATTTCAAAATTTTAAACTCGGTAGTTTTGAAGATAAAGGGGGGGGGGGATGGTCGGACAGACAGACAGACGCATGAGTAGTCCTATAAGGTTAATTGCGTTTTTTTCCGTTTGAGGTACGGAACCCTAAAAATCATTATAGGTACGAAAGTTTGTGAATTTGAATCTTGCCCAAGGCAGAGTTTTTTTTTTTTTAATTTTATTAAAATCAGCCTTTTTTCACAACCAGACATCAAGAGATGGTCTGCGTTGCGTGATGATGATGATTGTTAAAAACTACTTATCATAAGTCCTTTCCCGGGCCAATAAAAGCTATCTCCATTCATCTAAATCGGTTCAGCAGTTTAAGCGCGAAGAAGTAACAGACAGAAACTTTTGCTTTTATAATATTAACCCCTTGTATGCTTAGACACGGATCCGTGAGAATTTTAGTCTATTGTATTAAATGTCAAGGTCACTTTTTCAATGATCAAATTTGACAGGCAGCGTACGAGCGGTGCTCTGCGAGTGTTGTCAAAATAAGATCAATTTGTAGAATTCGATTGCTGCTCAAGATCTATCTTGAGCCGGCCATGCTTCCCCACTATAGTACTGTACTAATCAACCATTAAAAATCATCCAAATCTGGACTTTGTTGTAAATGAACACGGTTGACAATTGAGTGACTGTTTCATGGCGGTTACGGCTGTTATTGTGGGAGCATGGAAGTCCTTAACTCAATTAAGATAGGCGGCACGCTACGAGTCTAACTGCTTCACAGTAAAATTACTTCAGTAAGAAAGTCGTAAAAATATTATTTTTGTAGTGTTTTTTGTGTAAATTCAAGTTTAAAACGCTAACTGCGAGTCGAAGTCATACTTCAAGCGTTACGTACCATTAGAGATTTATTTTTGTTTCTTTTTTTTATTCGCTCTTACTTTTTTTAATACTTAATTTATTTATTTCTTATCACACCGAGTTTTGATGTGTAAAACTTGAATTGTTTTAAAGTAAAATAAAAACATCAATCAAGTTTTATGTCGAACAATAATTAGTACGAATAGTAATATTTATTAATTAACTCATTGACAGAGTACCCATCATTTTATTCGTATTACATGTAATGGCATGATTTTTGTATAAGTATTTAGTTGTAAGATTTGTTATAGTATTAACATTGTACTCCGCATCGAGGTTGATTGTGATGATTCTACCTTAACATAATTTTAAGATCATTGTAACTCACAATATGACAATAAAGATTTCTATTTCAATTTCAATTTGTACATAATTATATTTTTTATAGATAATAGATAGGTACCCCTATTAAGTATTAGTTTTTATTATTTTCTAACTCGATCTTGTATAATTTTACCTGTTTACCTACACGGACAAAATATTGACAAAATATTTTTTTTGTCATTTATAAAAAATATCAATATTTTTTTGGCCTTCCTAATGTACAGTTGCAGTGCTGTTCTAATCCTACTACAGCGCCTATCTGTCATCTGGCAGACCAGCAGAGCAGAAGTTACTGAGATATCTAGGCCACTGAAACCGTAGTGTTTATAGGTGCAACTCACTTATGTTGGTTAGGGCAGGCGTGGCTCACTCCGCGATTTTGTCGCGTCGCTACATAACAAGTACCTACAAGTACATGCGGTCCACACAAATTTTGTTATCTAGCCATAGGAGTTGCCGCGCACCGCTACGGAACGGACGCCTGGTCGCGCTTGCGCCACCTAGCGGGTATATCTATCGTAAAAGACGCGTTTTGTTAGAGAGTGAATCTTCTGTACCTAGTACTATTATTTATTCTGTGGTTAAAGGTAAGGGTATCCGCTCTGATGAACGCACGTATTTGGTAAAAAAATGACACTTTTGACACTGACAGATCAGTATCGTATCGCTGTAACAGACATCATTGTTAGAATGGGGCCATAAGTTTACCTAATATGCGCCTCCACCCTGCATCATCGTACCCAGCTCAAAGGTCCAATTTATATAACAATAGGGTATTTATCTTGCTGCTTATGTGTGTATCCCTTAAATCCGAATCTTCGACAAAATAAAGTTCTTTTCACGGTTACTGATTTATCACCGATGAAAGAAGTTTATGCTCTCGTAAAATTGTAGAATAATCCTCTGATTAATGGTTTGAATATCAAGGCCGTTTCATTAACATATAAATAATTTTATTTACTGTGTAATAGGGCTTTAATGTAAAAGTAATGTTCTAAGTAATATTTGTAACATATCTGAAAGCAATGTCCATGAGCCAATGTTTTTCAAAAGCACAAATTGGTTTGAGGGTAAGTAAATAAATCTTTGCCTATCAACCTCAAACTTTTTATGCAACCCTATGTCTACCTAAAAGGCTTTAATAATATTTATATAAACTTTATTATTGAACAAAGATACCTATACAATTACGGCAGGTTTTTATTATTTGTAGTTTTTTTTTAATTTTCCTCTGATTTTGATAAAATTTTGTGGATAGATAGAGTTCCTTATTCTGTACAATATAAGTGCAATTTCTCTGTATGTCCTACAAAATTTTCCACTGAGTTACGGAAAACGTATGGAATTTTCCGTAACTCAATAGGAATTTTCATACATTTTTTTTGTCCCTAATTAGGATTTTGTGTGTATGGAGCTTTTTAAACCTACCATTTTGTATCGAATTCTGACAAAAAATAAAATCGACAAAAAAAAAAAAAATATGGCCTTTTAAACAAAACATTTTTGGCCATCTTCTCCATTACAGGCAAGTGTTCAGTTCAGTATTCGTTAGTTTTCCCTTAATAAATCCAACAAGTCCATATATTATCTTTATGCGTGATGCGAACTTTAAAGGGCCTTGACTAGAATACGGCCCAAAATATTGGGCATGGGTTATCCTCTGAATTATTCAGTACACGTTCCGAGCGGCAAGTCACATGAGGCGAACGGTTTGAAGACGGTATTTGATGACTAGTTGGCATAAAGTAATCTGTCATATGTCATAAAGTCGAATCGTCTTTTGGGACCCCCTCTTTTAGCGATCTTAAAAGAGCCTTGAAGTAAGGCGTTGATCGGTTCAGGGGGCGTAAAGCCTGGAAATGAGAAGGGAACAAAATATATGACGTACCGTGCGAGAGACATGCGACGGAAGATACAGTATTAGAAACCCATAAAAAGGCCTCAACATCAAGCGTCTGCTGCTTTACCTTCCTATCAATGGAAAATGTAGTTTGTAGTTGTGTTGTTGCTGTTTCATAATAGTCATATGTTTTTAAAAATTCTTAGGTCATAGGTAATATTTTATTTATCCTTTTAATACAAACATTAAAGAATTTAGAAATTTACAATTCAAGTCTCATTGCCATTTCATAGTCGTCAAAATAATGCATATTAATAAAAAAAAAAATATGAATATGAAAAAGATGACTGGTGGGTCATTCTCTGATTATGTTGGTAGTTGCGTCTAATTGTCACGACTCTTTACGAAGGTTTAAGGTGGTTGACGTCGAAGACAATTCTACAAAGTTTGCCCGCTGTCTCTCATCTCCAAGCCCTCACGGATTTGACAGCTCGTCAAACCGAACCTTTTTATGCGTCCGCCTAAGAACCTAGTCTTTGCTGCCGACCATTACTTCCACATTTGATCGCATCCTCGTATTCAGAGCTTTACTTTTAGGTACTCAGGATTATTTATTCTTATAGTTGATTTAGGGCAACTTTAGGTACTTACTTGAGGATTTATTGAATGGACAAGGTTGCTTAGATATTTGGGCTGATTTTTATATTGTTGTAAGTAGTAGTGTTTAGGAATTCGGTACATTTAGGTGGATAGATACTATAGCTATCTATAGTAGTATAGTAGCGAATATATATCGTAACTCAACGGAAAATTTAAACATATTTTATGAGACACAAAAATTGGGATATCGTGTTTATTCCGCCCAGAATAAAAAGATCTTCACTAAATTGGATCAAATCTCACGAAATAATAAACTACGACAAGATAAAATAGGCCCTTTAGGGCTTTCAATAATAGTAAGTAGGTACTTAAGTATTGATTGAATGGAGAATTTGGACAAGGTTGCTTCGATATTTAACTACAAGCTTTTATTGAACTTGAATAGAGAACACAAGTGGCGTTTCTTGTCAGAGATTTATTTCGAGTAAATATTATTATCTCCATGAATAATGTTTGACCTTCGTCAAAACAAGTCTGTGGGATTGTATCTTGACGGTGGGATTATATTTTAGAAGACCGTACCTTTCATTCTTAGTGGATGTAAATAAAGTATTATTAATTGCATCTCAAAGATTAACTAGGTACACAAAAAATCAAAATTGGTACCTACTCATGGAGAATTGAGACTGACTCTACCATTGCCTAGTACGTTGCTTTATTGTTATTTTTTTCTTGTATTTGCCGTAACATTTTTATTAATTTTCAAATTATGCAAGTAAGGGAGCGGGGGGCTTGTTGTAACAGTTTTAGGAAAAAGTCCTGTATTGTCTAAAATATGTATAATTTTATGATTATGAGTATGAGGGTTTGTAAAATATTTATGTAAACACTAATTCCGATAACAAAATAATTTTCAATGTTTACGCATCTTTTACACCAGACACTTTTTGAAAAACTGGGAGTTGTTACAACTTACCCCGTAATTGGGGCTTGTTGTAACAATTTTAGGAAAAAGGCCTGTATTGTCTAAAATATGTATAATTTTATATGAGGGTTTGTAATCTAAGCACTAATTCCGATTACAAAATAATTTTAAATGTTTACGCATCTTTTACACTAGACACTTTTTGAAAATTTTTTTTCAATACCTGGTCGAAACAGAGCTCGTATGCACATCCACTCGCTTCGATGTCTGGCGGGGCAATGGCGGTGTTTACTTTATTCCTCGAGTTATAAGAAAGTCATTCAGCAAAAAAAAATTAAATGTTCCCCCTCTCCCGTCAAAATTGAGCGTTACTACTTACCCCTGTTACATTAAGCCCCCGGCTCCCCTATCCTAAAACCGCCCAACTATAGTCTAGCTTTCAATTATGGTCCAAAACTAACTCGAACATCTTCGTTAAGGTGTAAGGTAATTATTTGAGAGAATTAGGTACTTAGATAAAATAATCTCTAGTATCTTAGATAAAATAATATGTATTGTTTTTATAAAAGGCAGAAAAAACTCAGGCAACGCTAAAAAGAAGATTGGTTTTGATACTTAAGTGTTTAACTTATGGACCATCATTGCAGGTATATAGCACTGCAGGATTATAGAGATCCCTGAAAGGGATAAGTTCGCCTTTGTACAAATGTTATTTGTTTTTTCATGTTTTATGTTTCCTTTTGTACAATAAAGTGTTTTACTACTACTACTAAAGTTGAATGGCTTTGCGGTACTGCAGTAGCAAAATGTAAGCTTTGAAGTCACCCTTTGCTCTAAACCTAGATTTCAATGAGCCATTGTTTCAAAGTCCATTGTTTTTACCTCGCCGTGTTTGATCGTAAATTATCGCGGCCGAGGATTGTGTCAGTGACTTAAAACACTCGCAGTTTTTTGTAACGTCGTCCATTAAGAGTAGCGTAAGGGAGACAATTCAGTAGGAAAATTTATGTGTGTACTTCACCTGCTTTGACATGACACGTTTATAACGCGTTCGTCATATATTTTATACGAATTTTTCGGTTGAAATTCAAAATGGCGAAATTGTCTCGAGAATATTATTGAAGCAGCGTCCATAAAATTGTGTCACTTAAGAAAACATAAGATAAAGATAAAAGATAGTTTACTTATTCAAGTAGGCATATTACAATGCGCTTATGAACATCAAATAAAGCTACACCGGCTCCAACCCTATACCTCTGCCTCGAGAAGATTTAAATCCCCCCCTCAATTTGAGGAGGGTATCCCAATATGGGACCGGCAACAAATTACGCAAATGACTAGTAAGTCCAATGCGTGAGCGGCAGCCGCGACCGCATAGCAGCTGGCAGGAGAAAGTCATTCCCGGTGACGAAGGTGGAAAAAAAAGTGTGAAGAAGGTGAAACTATTCCACTGTACGTCCTAGTGTATAATTTATGCAGTCCATTAGTGAAGCGAGTCGCCACGTCGTCATCGCATTGTCGCTGCAATCTCTATAGATCCGACAAGCGAGGTAGGCTCGTAATGCCTCCGACTGAATTGCTGCAGGAAAGGTCAAAACTACGTTTTTTAAAGACTTTTTAAACATAGTCAAAAATATACTTTATTCATGTAGGCCTAGCAACAAGCACTTATGAACACATATTAAATTGCACATATTAAATTTTCGATATTAAACTTTCGTGAGACATATTTTAAACTGTTTATACGACAACGGTCAATAGCGACTAAAAATTCAAGTGAGTGAAACCGTTGTCGTATAAACATATTAAATTTGTTATTAAATTGTACAACGGGACTTAATCGCGTACCTATATAAGTTTTTCTCCGAGACCACGGGGACAACGCCGTCCTCGAAACGTCGGAGGTAAATCTTAAAACTTATATACGCGATTAAGTCCCGTTGTACAATTTAATAATGTGTAAAAATCGTGAAAGTTTAAATCAGTGTTATATTAAATTTGACCAATAATATTTATATTGAATTTCTACTTTCCTTTTTAAAACACTCTACTCAACTTCAAGAACCTATATGTCGTCTAAATTTCAATTACTTCACCGTACGTGAAAGTTTTCAATAAACATAAAAGTGAGTTTTGGCACTCCAAATGGAAAATGCATATAACAGTAAAGCGTCGTTTTTACGAGTGTATAAAGCTGCGATCTGTTTCGCCGAGGGAAATAAAAAGATATTCCACTCGATTTATCGCCTATATTGGTGGGTGACCGCTCTTTTATGGCTTGATATAAACTGTAACACTGATTGTGCAGTCTATGAAATATTAACAGAAACTATTCCATAGGAAATGCATAAGTATATGCATATGTAAGTATATGCATTTCCTAATAAATATCTTGATGGATAAAATTCGCCATCAATTATATAGGTAGAGGAGGAATAGAGGCCAGGGTATTTACAAAATATTTGAACCAAGCCTCTTAACAAGACCTTACAGTTGATGTTCAGATATTTTCGGGCACCTTGGCTGCTCCTACTGACTATACTACCAGATCTGAGGCGTATTTTGATTGTTTTTGGTTTACCGACTGCACATCTTACATTAGTTTACATTATCTTAGAAGAAATCATGTACGGAAATAAGTGGAACGTTTACAAGGAATTCGCATAGTAAAAATATTACGGCAGTAAGCTAGGCGCGTACCTAACCTACAAAACGCACTCCGTTTGGTGTAATTTAATTTAGGGTAGTAGTATTTCGTGGTTTGCTCTCGCGTCGTATGAATGCGTTTTGTTTGCTAGGTATTTTAGCGAAAGTAATGAAATTCCTGTGTTTTCGACGTGTCTGTTTTTAATCGTACAATTTGTAGTTATTATACAGGGGTCGGACAAAAAGTGCGGATGACGTAAAAATGACGTAATCTTGCACACAGGATGATGTTTGAGTTTGTATTTAAACTTCCGTGTGACATGTAGTAACAAAGTAGTATTAATGAAGTAACAAAATAATCGTAAATAAATCCATGGAATTAATAATACAGGTGGTAGGGTGTTGTAGTGAATAAAATAAATTTCACGAAACTTGCCACAATATTCGAGTAAAGATGACATTTTAGAGCGTTTTCTTATACATTACTAAATATAAATTTTAGCTAAATATAATCGTGATTATACAATAGCTAAACAATAACGAAGTCAATTTATTGTTCATCTGATTGACAATGTGTCAGTCAAAAACGTACTTACTCATTTCAAGTGGCGATATCGTTTAATAAAGAGGTTGATAAATGATAAGTGATAATTGTTTATGAAAATCAAAAATACTATTGACAATATTACTCTGGGTATTTATTGCACAAAAAAAATACAATCGTACAAGAAACTAAACGTTAAAATTAAAACTAAAATAAAACAAATCTTAAACAAAACTTATAAGTAAAAAATGCTCCCCAATGCTGCTTTAGTTTTAATTTTAACGTTTAGTTTCTTGTACGATTGTATTTTTTTTGTGCAATAAATACCCAGAGTAATATTGTCAATGTAACAAGGTACGAAATTATTAGTTACAAAATACTATTTGAAATCATCCTATAAGTGGTTTGACGTCATCCGCACTTTTTGTCCGACCCCTGAACAGTAAGGAATTGACAAATACATTGCTCGGGTCAACGCTGCAACAGTGAGTACAGTATACCAGCATTACTGCTGTAGCATTGCTGTCGACTGAATTACTAAATTATACAACGGGACTTAATCGCGTATCTAACTTTTAAGATTTACCTCCGACGTTTCGAGGACGGCGTTGTCCCCGTGGTCTCGGAGAAGACTGGCTTAAGTTGACATCAGCATCGTCTAACCGCGCGAGTTTTTCGAACTACCCGCACTTGGTCTTGTTTATCCGCTTGAACGTTTTGCGCACTAGGGATGTCACTCTGCGCAAAACGTTCAAGCGGATAAACAAGACCAAGTTCGGGTAGTTCGAAAAACTCGCGCGGTTAGACGATGCTGATGTCAACTTAAGCCAACATTTCTGCTAGCTTAATACGTCTCAATATCTCCAAAAAGTCAGCAAGTATCTCATGTTACGAAACTATTATCTTATTATCTTGGCAAAAAACTGGTCAGACATGACAGGGCTCGAGCGATATACAAACAATTACATTAGTCGCTGGAAGGTTGCCAGAGAAGCGAAATTATTCATTTTGCCAGATTTTACTAATGGTTTGCGAATATCGTTAATTATGGAAATATTATTATTTTTATTTATTTATTTATTTATTTATGTTAAGGAGAACCAACAGCTACAAACTTTAAATAGATAGTAATATTAAAAACAGGAAGCCAATTACAGGAACTCACAGGTAGTTACAAAGTATTAAATTTAAAACTAATGCTAGCACCTACGCACACACACATGCGTACAAAAAGAGAAGGAAAAAAAGAGAAAAAAAACATAATTGAAAATGGCAATAGAAGCCTTACAATAGATCCTAAGTTTAATAAGTTTAATACCTACTTAGTACATTAGCGCCTGGAATGTCAGAGGTCTCAAAATTCGAGCGATGAAAACAAAATAAAGTAAAATTATCATAACGGTATACAGTTAAATAATACATAATTATGTAATGTCGCTATCAAGGCGCCAATACACTTAGTTGAATAAATTAATTTTAATGCATTTTGCTCGCCTAATTAGAAAAAAAAACAAAAAGTATACATGAATTAAATACATTGGTAGGAAGGTCGCTCACATAAAACACCGCTCAACCAAACTATGCCTTACATTGGGAACTTTACAATTGAATATATCGATATCAAGTTCCTTCGACAGCTCATTGAGCCTTCGACTCGCACGAACTAGGAAGCTATTCTGTCTATACTTGGAGGATGCAGTCTTAACAGATAATGGGGGATAGTACCTTTTAGAACGATAGGGAGTATTGAAAGAAAGTTTACCAAGTAGCTCGGAATTATAATATGTTAATTTATTATAATTAAATTAATATATATAATAAATATATAATAAAATTAATTATAATAATTATAATATGATCGTTAAGACAAACACATCTAGTGACGGTACAAGGCTTTTTTTTATTATTTTCAAGACAAGATAAATGGTATGCAGTCGAAAAATTAGGGACATAATAGTAGTAACGTACTGTGCCCTGTTTATCAAAAGCTTGTAACTTGTAAATAATACAAGTGGAAATCCCTTTCTACCAAAAGCTGTCAAAAAGAGATTTCCACTTGTATTACAAGTTACAAGCTTTTGATAAATAGGGCACTGCTGCACTGCACTGGTAGTAAGTAGTAGTATGCGAGTCGTGACAAGATCGTATCATAATTATAAATACTTGATAACCAAATCAAGTTAATTATTATGTTTAAAGCCTGAATGCCGCTCTTTAAGGTACCTTTCGGATTCAGACAGCACCAGCATTACCGCTGCTGTATTGCGTCTCGATACTACTGCCGACTGTATTACTGGCAGGACATGTCAAAAATGTCATTTTTATGAAGAATGTTGTATGAAATTTGACGTTTCTTGTAGTAATGCAGTCGACTGCAGCACTGTTGCAAATCGACATGTGTTGCTGCAATACTCCAGCAGTAATACTATGTGGTCTGAATACGAACGGTGCCTTTACACTATTTGGTCGTCAGTTTGAGTTCTGAGACCAAGAATTCAATCAAAGAGCGGATACTCTGTCCAATTTCCTTTGTAGGAACTAGCTAACTTAAGCAGATAGTTAAAAGAAGAATGTCTAGCGCCCAAACGAGTATAAAGGGGGACTTATTAACGGTCAGCGGCTTCTTTCAGCTGTTGTGGCCGAGTTGGCGAGAGCTTCCGTTGAAGTAACTAAGTTTCCGTTTCCGGTCCTTTGGTTTGATAGTGCGAAATGGCTAAAAGATATTTTTTTCAATAGGGAATATTACGCGAAAGTCTGCGTAGGGGGCGCCACTCCCACAATAAGTCACAAAACTTACAAACTAAGGTTCTACCACAAACGAGAGAGTAGAAATTTTGTTATGTAACCTCTCTATCACTCTTCCATATTGGAGCGATAAAGAGGCAGATAGCTGAGTTTCGAATTCGAGTGTCCCGGGTAGGCCCTTTGTAAACAAACCGCCTTGATGTATCAATGTCATATTTTATTGTCTGTGAAAACTTGTCAAAAACAGTTCATGGTACAGTGTGTATAAGTTACTCTATGGTCTACTTACTTCGCTAGTGCTGCACTCTGGCGGCAAAACATTGCAGTAATACTCCCTATCTATTGGCATGTGCCAAGCATGTGCTTTACACGTTGATAACCGCTTTACCTAGTTGACAGTGACTGCTTTTGCAGCTAACGGTTTTGGGTTCGAATTCTGGTAAGGGCATTTATTTAGTGCCCTACTTACCCACACTATTCTTAGTAGGTATTGAACAAACTGTGGGTCTAGCCTCATCCCGCCCAATGTGATTTTTAAAGGACTTATTCCATTTTTAACAAGTTATGAATAAAAAGCCTGGATAGGTTGAGGTAAAACTGAAATAGTTATTTACGATGCAAGTGCGGAAAAGAGGAAATTCGAAACGAGTGGCGAATTACCTTTTCGCACGTGTATCGTACAACGTTTTACAGTACATAATATATGGTACTTTAAACTTTCGACTTACGGACGGAAAGTGCCATTTCCCGCACTAGTTCGGGAAAGTAGCACCATATGTAGGTACTGTAAATTCTTCTTAAAACGTGAACCAAAGGAAAATCAACTCTATTTTTCCAAATAATTTGGTTTAAATTTCAATGTCAACAATCTCAAAACACATTTACAAAGAAACACACATAATAAGTATAGGTACTACATAAAGACAGAGGTTGATAACAGGCGGCCTTATCAATTAAAAGCGATCTCTTCCAGGCATATACTATGTAGTCTCTCTGCAAAACCTCGGCATGGAATTCATTCCACAGCCAGAGTGTTTGAACTTTCAACCAACTGTCAAATAACTTTTAAACATTTCAATGTTTTTCATAGTAGTCATAGTTTAGATTGACGCCCTTTTAATCGTAGCTAAATATTAAGAACAAAAAACAAGACAGTGCACTGTCAATACATTTATGAGAATATTCTGTATGTACATAAAAATATTGTAAATTTTAGAAAAAAATGTGAAATTCATAATATTAATACTAGAAATAAACATAAGCTCGCAGTGCCCTTCACTCGGCTCCATAAAATTAAAAAATCATTCATGGGTAATTGTGTGAGATTTTATAACAAACTTCCAAACCATATTACTGAATTATCTATTAATAAATTTAAGAATTATGTAAAGCGTAAACTTATTTCTAAAGCGTATTATACCACACAAGACTACATGAATGATAAAACAACGTGGGATTAATTGTTATTCGAAATGATTATTTTTTAGGTATATTTGATTAATGATGAGGAAATTGATATTCCGATGTAGGTACAAACTTCTTTTGTGTTTTTTATTTATTTATTTGACATTTAGATTTTATTCTAGAAACATTCTAGACTAGTATCTGGGGGCACGGTAGTGCCCCCGCCAAGACGAGCAAAGCGAAGCGCAAGGGCACTACCTACCTTTTCTCGAAGCGATTCGTCGTTTTTTTGAACCCTCATAACTTGGGTTTGGATTATACCAGATAAACAAAATTCTCGGGATATGATGTCAATAGTGGACTTATTAAACATAAAAAATTTCAATTGCATAGCTTTTATACTTAAGATTTTATTCATATCTAAAAAACCCCGATTTCGTCACTGACTCACTCACTCACTGTTGATCATCAAAACCTCTAGGGTACATCCTGAAGTCCTAGGAAGCTGAAATTTGGTATGTAAGATAGTATTAGTACACAAACAACAAAAAAATTCAAAAACTTGAAATTTTTTGCCCCTAAGGGGGGGAAAATGGGGGGGGGGATTTTGTATGGGAAATCAATAACCGCTGAACCGATTTAGTTGAAATTTGGTATGTAGATAGTTTTTGTAATGGGGAATGGTTTTCAACCCCAAAATCACCCCGTAAGGGTGAAAAGGGGGTGGAAAAGGGCGTTAGGGGAAAAAGAGGGTTGAAGTTTGTATGGGGAATTAGTAAAAAGCAGATTGTATAAAAGATGCCCCGAGGTACGTATTTAAGGATTTTTAATAGTAGGTCCTTAAATCACACGCGCAACCCTTTAAATAGGGGATGGAAGTAACTTACAAAAAGAAGTGAAATCCCACCAAAAACATTTTCATGTAAAATGTTGCCAAGACGAAACCATAAGGCTCGCACTGACAAAAAGTTATCAGATCTCTTGTAGAGCCAAGCTTCTAACTCTACAAGCCCTAACTTCACAAACTCTACACCTTAGTCAAAATATGTGGCTTGGCCGTTTCGTTACTCCAAGAACTATTGTATTATAAAAAATAATGAATAGTGAATATATTTTTCACCTTACGTCCATGTGACAGTAGCGAAACGGTCAAGCCACATATTTTGACTAAGGTGTAGAGTTTGTGAAGTTAGGGCTTGTAGAGTTAGAAGCTTGGCTCTACAAGAGATCTGATAACTTTTTGTCAGTGCGAGCCTTATGGTTTCGTCTTGGCAACATTTTACATGAAAATGTTTTTGGTGGGATTTATTATACAATTTTTTTTTCATGTTTGACGATCCTTTTCTGAAATTCTTAATTTAATTTAATTTGTGTTTAATTTGATTTGTATAATAATACTGATAATAATCCAATATTCTTATGGAATGTTATTATTCCATAAGAATCTATGTATCTATCTACTTATATGTATCTATATTATATATAGCGTCGTCTAGTACCCATAACACAACAGCTTACAACAGCTTACCGTGGGACTAGGTCTATTTGTGTAAGATTGTCCTATATAACATTTATTGCTAAGCTGTTGTAAGCTGTTGTGTTATGGGTACTAGACGACGCTATATATAATATAGATACATATAAGTAGATAGATACATAGAAAACATCCATAACTAAGGAACAAATATTAGTGATAAAAACACAAATAAATGCCCTTACCGGGATTCGAACCCGGGACCTCCAGCTTCGTAAGCAGGGTCACTACCGACTAGGCTATGGAGGCCGTCAAAAACCCGTTGAATACTGTATGAAATCATCAAGACATCGAATATACACACCAAAAACGAATCGAGCCTGAAAAAACCCAGAAGTGTTACTAAAAGTAAGTCGCGGATTTATCAGAACGCATTGGGTGTGATTCATGTGGCGGTTACGGCAGATTTAATGGTATTGATAACCGCATGGAGTTTTAGGACACGTTTTTGAACTTCGAATATTTGGTGTTACACGTGCTACCCGTACGGATATGATGGTCGTTCTTATCTATGTGGCAGCGTGATAAAACGGTGTCCGTCACTTATAATCGCGCGGTGTTAAAAAGTGACGGATATTTTGTCACGCGGATAAAGTCATCCATAATAGGCCTGCAGGATGGTTTGTGGCAATTCCGTAATAAATATCCAAGTGCGAGAGGAACTGACAAATGAGACGGTTGTTTTTGTCATAAGTACAATTTAGACATACCTTATTAATGCCTTCGCTTTCGCTGTGGCAATTAGTGTAACTTGTAATTAAGTATACTTTACATGAGGTCTTTCGATCTCATTCCGCATTAAAAATGTTAAAAATCCAAATAAAAAATCTTTGCAGTTGATAGAAATTAACGGGCACTTCCCGAAAAAAAAAACATAAGTAAGCGTAAATATATAAGTACCTACCTACTAAACATCACAGCACATAGCAAGTATACTAGTCAAAACGGAAAAACAAAACATACTGTTTGCTATATTTGGATAGTTTATTTTTTCCTATATAAGCAATTATTTTACCCTATCTCTGCAAAGTATGCCTTCAAGTTTTCATAGCGCAGCGTGAGGCGTAGTTAAGACGATAGTGGACGACCGCGTCTCCATACAAACTTAGTCCCCATTTTCCTCCTTGGGTATTGACATTATACAAAATATTTTTACACTTTATGTAATGTATATGACCATAAAAATGTGTCTAACATAAACTAACCTAAAACACCTCCACACTGGAACTCGTTATACCCCTTCGTTTGATTTTTTTCATTTTTTTTTATTTCTATAAGTACTAGGAGCTTTTTAAAAATTGTATGGTTTTTATTTTCACTCTCAACTTTTATAATAATCAAATAAAAAAAACACAAAAAGGCATAGCTATAGTTAAAAAACATCAAATTTTATAAACGTATTTAAAATAAGATAAATACCCAGGGAGGAAAATGGATACTACGTTTGTATGGAAAACCCGTCGTCCCCTTTCCTCTTAAACAACTTCACCGGAACCGCTGTAGCACTAACGGCAGAATTTGCAAAGAAATATAGCGTTTTAGCGTTTTAAGCGGTGAAAATACAACCCCAAGCTGCATGTATAGTAAGAATTTCGACAAAATAGAGAATATTTGCGTTTTATTTTTCGTAAATACTCGGAGCGAGGGAACTTAATGTAAGACTGCAAACTATAAAAAAGCGGCCAAGTGCGAGTCGGACTCGCCCATGAAGGGTTCCGTATTTAGGGGATTTATGAAGTACCTATTAAAAAAAACTACTTACTAGATCTCGTTCAAACCAATTTTCGGTGGAAGTTTGCATGGTAATGTACATCATATATTTTTTTTAGTTTTATCATTCTCTTATTAATTTAGAAGTTACGGGGGGGGGGGGGGAGGACACATTTTACCACTTTGGAAGCGTCTCTCGCGCAAACTATTCAGTTTAGAAAAAAAATATATTAGAAACCTCAATATCATTTTTGAAGACCTATCCATAGATACCCCACACGTATGGGTTTGATAAAAAAAATTTTTTGAGTTTCAGTTCTAAGTATGGGGAACCCCCAAAATTTATTGTTTTTTTTTTCTATTTTTGTGTGAAAATCTTAATGCGGGTCACAGAATACATCTACTTACCAAGTTTCAACAGTATAGTTCTTATAGTTTCGGAAAAAAGTGGCTGTGACATACGGACGGACAGACGGACAGACAGACATGACGAATCCATAAGGGTTCCGTTTTTTTGCCATTTGGCTACGGAACCCTAAAAAGAGTGGAGAAAGTGTAATTTTGGTAAACAGTTAGAGTCGACAAGGCAAAATACCTACATTATCTCACCAAACATCTGTTTTATGTTTGTCTATAAGTACTTACATCTGTATTCTGTATATCTGGAGGCCGATACCGATTTTACAACGCGTTATGGTTTTGATACTGCTTTGCTCGTCCGCTCGCTGACTATCACACGAAAAAAAGTTCGCTGCCGCTGCACGCTGATTGGCGCTTGTGAAATGAAGTGAAAGTCGTGCGTGGGATGCGCGCTATCACCGAGACGAATGACGATCGTCAAAGTTGTATCAAAACCAATTCGAAACCGTAACAAAGTTGTCATATCTGAAACGGGCTCTCGCTCTCGTCTTGAGGTTGCGACGTTCAATTTCCTATTGAGTATACAATGTAGTTTTCAATTGTTGAAGACATAAAATACACAATTCAGATTGTGGCAACAAACTATTGTACCACTTTGTAGAAGTTACATCTAATTACTATAAACATTTTGTTTTTATTGAGAAATGGAGAAAGTAATCAATTCCACAGTTTAATATGTCCATTAATTGATCCATGCTTTAAAATACGAGTACTTATCATGAAACTTTATTAACCAAAAATAACCATACCATCAGATCCACAGCGCAGGCTTCGTCACCTTAGTGTAAGGCCTGAGTGGACGCTCGAGTTGGGCGTGCAGCGGGTCAGGGCGTGCGGCGTGCATGTTAAACAAATGCAAGCGTATAAGAGCGGCCTTAGTGCACGCTGCTCAAATCACTTGTGAGCACGACGCCACGCTGCACGCCCCGCAGAACGCTCCGCTTCGAGCGTCCACTGAGGCCTTACACTTAGGTTTAGTCAAGACAGAATGCTTGTTTACACATAAGTCATTCTTAAGAGCAAGATTTTAAACATAAATATATTTTCAGGTTATATAATTGATGAAAAAAGGTAAAAAACCGCGCGACGGTCATATTTTCCGTCGCAAGACTCGCAAGTATCACTCGGTGCCTCCACTTTGTGCCCACACTTAATTTAGTTAATGTAACTTACATTACAAAGGTACCTACTAGTAGCATTGGTCCTTATTTTAACAAATGTAAAGAACAAACAGTTAACTTTAAATATAAATAAAACATTTCATAATAAAATGTTAAAGAAAACTGCACCAGACGAGCTTCTCCCATATATTACGTCGGCGGCACAGAAAACAGTAGCTTTCTCCCCTAGGGAGTCGAAATATATTTCTGTTTACAACTTGGGGCCCGATTCAGATTTTACTATTTCTTATGGAAGCCAATTTGAAGTTTTGAATGTACACTTGACATCAAAATGATATCTAAATAATAGAATAGAATATAAGTTATTCATAAGCACAAACAACCGAGACAATACATAATATACATATAAAAGAAAACGCAAAATAAGGTTAAAGTGCCACGAAATGGCCTCATCTCAGCATGTTGCACCATAATAGTTAGTTATCATTCTCGGACTTGCCCGTACATGTATAAGCGCGGTCGAGATGCACGGGCGAATAACAACTATCTGACTTCGTGCAGATATCGTTTTGATGCCAAGTGTGTATTTTCGAATTGGTTTAATATGTTCTTCATAATCGTCTTGTTTATTGGCGAGCATCTCACGCACGACTTTCTCTTCATTTCGCATGCACCAATCAGCGTGAGCGATCTTCAAGGTCGTATCATAATAAGATCAATACAAATTGTTAAATCTGAATTGGGTTCTTGGTCTGCCTTTACATTACTTCGATCAGAAGGAGAACGGTTTCATTTCCGATTGCTCTAGTGAAAACACTAAAGCCTCGTACAAAACTTTGTATAAATACAAATTCATACAATGCTTTGTATGAGGCAAAGTGATCTTACTGCATTTATTGTACAGGAAAAAATACTTTGCAGTACAGTCAGCAGCAGAAGTTGCTCAGCGGGCGAGGTGTTCAAAATTACCTCGACACGCTCTTTGTCTCGCGTCAGGATCATTTTGAACACCTGGCCCGCTTAGCAATTTCTGCTGCTGACTGTACATATGGTGCTACTTATGTACCTACACTAGCCCATAAGGACCTTTTAGCGATGGAACGCCACATATTAAAATTACGTGTAGGTACACGTCGCACACTCGATCAGTAGAGAGGGTCAAACATTTTCAAAAACAGACCGAAACATAACATCGTACAAAACATAACCCATTTAAAATAATTTTGATATATACGCTATATTGCGTTTGTGATATATTCGTCCGTTGAGAATACAACGTTGCTCCGAAATACTTTGTCCAGTAAAGAGCGGAGAAAGCGATTCATTTAAAAACCGGCCAAGTGCGAGTCGGACTCGCGCACGGAGGGTTCCGCACTATCAACAAAAAATAGAGCAAAACAAGCAAAAAACGGTTACCCATCCAAGTACTGACCCCGCCCGACGTTGCTTAACTTCGGTCAAAAATCACGTTTGTTGTATGGGAGCCCTACTTAACTCTTTATTTTATTCTGTTTTTAGTATTTGTTGTTATAACGGCAACAGAAATACATCATCTGTGAAAATTTCAACTGTCTAGCTATCACGGTTCGTGAGATACAGCCTGGTAACAAACGGACGGACGGACGGACGGACAGCGGAGTCTTAGTAATAGGGTCCCGTTTTTACCCTTTGGGTATGGAACCCTAAAAATGTCCGCGTCTCCGGTCCAATCCATTAAACTACTCAGGCATTCCACAAAACAAATGGAAACCCGACAATAAATCAGAGTTTTTAAATTATTTCAACGTTCGTTTTGTTCTAAAATACGGGCCGTTTCGTCGCAGACCTGCGGGATTTTTCAACTATGTAGTGCCTGAAATTTAATAGGCGGCAGAGATGGAAAATGAACTGGCATGCAGTTTTGTAGACAGAATTTTTGAAAAAACGTATGCATGACAACGTTCAACCGCGGTGTCGTTCAAAAACGAACAGTAGGAAAATTCGACTTGTTTTGATGACTTGTTTTTAGGCAACCGTATTTCGTTATCATGGTATTCGTTTATCATTGAGTCGTATACCTTCCATAACAATTAAGTTGGTTACGATCGTCTTAATTTTAGCAAGGTGGCTGATACTATTTTTTGAAGTGAAAACTTCTTTAGCGGCGCTATGCACTTTTTGAGGTGGGGAAAAAATATTAAACTCGAGACAGCGTAAGACGATCACGTGACCGTAAGATTTAGATGGCCACTCATTTAGATGGCATTTAAATCAATAAAAAAAAACTCAATGACATTACATGAAAAACTGTTACATGTAATGCCATTGAGTTTTTCTTTATTGATTTATAAATGCCATCTAGTGAGTTTCGCTCTAACTGGTATTAATATAACTCCAGTACTAACAGTGATGTGTTTAGGGGTTTCAAGTAATTAACGCTAACGCTAGATGGCGTTAACCTCAATTATACATAGTGCATTTTGCACTACTCATTGAGTTTTCACTTCTGCCGGCACTCCCTGAGTGCAACCCGTTGTTAGGGTTCCGTAGCCAAATGGCAAAAAACGGAACCCTTATAGATTCGTCATGTCTGTCTGTCTGTCCGTCTGTCCGTCTGTCCGTCTGTCCGTCTGTCCGTCCGTATGTCACAGCCACTTTTCTCCGAAACTATAAGAACTATACTGTTGAAACTTGGTAAGTAGATGTATTCTGTGAACCGCATTAAGATTTTCACACAAAAATAGAAAAAAAACAATAAATTTTTGGGGTTCCCCATACTTCGAACTGAAACTCAAAAATTTTTTTTTCATCAAACCCATACGTGTGGGGTATCTATGGATAGGTCTTCAAAAATGATATTGAGGTTTCTAATATCATTTTTTTCTAAACTGAATAGTTTGCGCGAGAGACACTTCCAAAGTGGTAAAATGTGTGTCCCCCCCCTGTAACTTCTAAAATAAGAGAATGATAAAACTAAAAAAAATATATGATGTACATTACCATGTAAACTTCCACCGAAAATTGGTTTGAACGAGATCTAGTAAGTAGTTTTTTTTTATACGTCATAAATCGCCTAAATACGGAACCCTTCATGGGCGAGTCCGACTCGCACTTGGCCGCTTTTTGTTCTCATCATTCACACTGTTATTTAGTAATTTGTACACCCTATTTCAAACACCTAAGGTGAAAACATGATAAATTAAGACTATCGTTATATAGGTATATGTAACTCAAATTATAATTATGTCATACGATGACCGAAGTCGCGGGTGTAGTGAGTGTAGTTCGATATCAAGGTTACTTTTATAAAAAAAAACCTTTCTTTAAATCTCAACAGTATTTACAGAATGCGCGTTGCAAATGAAGCTCCTACATTAAACTGTTTTTCTACTCGTCGACTGCAATGCTTGAATTAAACCAAAGTGAAATCGCATACTTTTTTCACTATGGGACCCCAACTCAACTAGTTATTTTCGATACAAGTGCGAAAAAGAGGAAATTCGAAACGAGTGGCGATAAATTAAAACACGAGCGAAGGGAGTGTTTTAAATCGACACGAGTTGCGAATTAACTATTCGCACGTGTATCGAACAACGTTTTACAGTACATATGGCACTCTAAAGTTTCGACATACGCACGAAAAGTGCTATGTTACGCACTAGTGCGGAAAAGTAGCCCCATATGTACCTACTGTTATATTCATTCGAGACAGTTTATAAGAATAAGAATAAGAAACCATTTATTGCAACACAAAAAGCATTTAGTCAACTATAATATTAATTTCGATACAGTTTAGTCAACTGTAATGAAATTGACCAATCAAAAGCTGTCTAAAAATTGAATTGAGTGCGGAGCAAGTATCAGGGCCTCATGAGTTACGAGAAGGTGTCGTTGACCAACCGGCCGGGGGGCGCGGGGCGCGGGGGCCGGGTCGCTTACGAGTATGAAGGAATCGCGGCTGCTCGCGCATCTTAGGTGTATACTTTTGGTTTTTTTACCTACATGTATGATTCTTCTACTAGTTTTAAGTATTTTTTTGTTGACTCGTAGAAAAAGTATTGTATACAATAGTGATATAATCAAGGTTTTCAATCTCGTACCTTACTTAGGCAACTCAGCAAGCTTCGTTGCCTAAACACGGTACTCGACTGAAAAGCTCTCCATTATATCACGATTGTATAAAATACTATTAGACTCTCCATGATCTGCCAGACTGCTAGTATAACAGAATTCTTTTATATATAAGAAAGATGTTAAGGCTTACCACAGGCTCCCTTTTTCCTTGCTCCCAATTCAGCCCCAAGGCATAAACAAATAAAGCGAATGTCCATTGCTGATTGACAGACAAACATCCCCACTGTTGAATAATTTATACGTCAGCAAAATATTTGCTTCTTTCCGAAATCAAAGAGGCGATGAAAATGTCAGCTCATTTGTTTGTTGATTAGATTGTGCTGATTTTAAGACTGATTTCGTGTCAAAAAATTCCTTTGACGATTACGGATTTTAATGTTTTTCCTTATAGACATTGCTGAAGATTAAAGCAGCATTATAAAAAAAAGCGGCCAAGTGCGAGTCGGACTCGCCCATGAAGGGTTCCCTATTTAGGCGATTTATGACGTATAAAAAAAAAACTACTTACTAGACGTCGTTCAAACCAATTTTCGTTTTCGGTGGAAGTTTACATGGTATTGTACATCATATATTTTTTTTAGTTTTATCATTCGCTTATTTTAGAAGTTACGGGGGAGGGGGGGACACACATTTTACCACTTTGGAAGTGTCTCTCGCGCAAACTATTCAGTTTAGAAAAAAATGATATTAGAAACCTCAATAACATTTTTGAAGACCTACCCCTAGATACCCCACACGTATGAGTTTGATGAAAAAAAATGTTTGAGTTTCAGTTCTAAGTATGGGGAACCCCCAAAATGTATTGTTTTTTTTTTTCTATTTTTGTATGAAAATCTTAATGCGGTTCACAGAATACATCTACTTACCAAGTTTCAACAGTATAGTTCTTATAGTTTCGGAGAAAAGTGACTGTGACATACGGACGGACATGACGAATCTATAAGGGTTCCGTTTCTTGCCATTTGGATACGGAACCCTAAAAGAAACTGATATGATATTCCGGTGTTATCGCTTTTATAATGAAACTGTTTAGGTACTAAATTTTGTATTAATGTATTTAATATACGCTGCCCGGTGTTCAATCTCCTAAGTAAATATAGTTTTTCTTCTTTCTCTATATTCATCCATTCATTCCATTTCTCTTTTTGAAGTGAAAACTTCTTTAGCGGCGCTGTGCAGTTTTTGAGGTGGGGAAAAAATGTTAAACGCGCGACAGATCACGTGATCGTAAAACGGTCACGTGACCGTAAGACGGACACGTGACCTTATCGAACAATGTCATTAAGTTTTTCTTTATTGATTTAAATGCCATCTAGTGAGTTTCGCTCTAACTGGTATTAATAACTCGAGTACTAACAGTCATATGCTTAGGGGTTTCAAGTAATGCGACGAAATAACGCTAGATGGCTTTAACCTCGATTATACAGACATTTTGCACTAGTTATTGAGTTATCACTTCTGCCGGCAGTCCCGGAGTGCAACCCGTTGGTTTTTTTTCTAAACTTTCCAAGTTTATTGAATTAAGTCGATAAAGATGTACTAGCCTCGACTCGGACTGAAGTAATTGAAACTAGAACGGGTTCAGCAATTGCTACGTGTTGCTGGAGTGGATAATAACATCCACTCTATTCCTAGTATTCTTGTTTTAAAGTAATTTTGCTCTTTAGCAGTCTGCGATATAGTTGTTTTAAGGTTTTATTCCGATTTAGACTACAGCAGCGTCGCTGTTGCAGCGTTGCTGCTGGAGCGTTGTTACCAGCGAAAAAGAGTCGATGTTACTATAAATTTTCTTGAGGCCAATTCGATAAATGATGTCATTTAGTTTTGCTTCGCGCATTTCGCTCGTCAGCAGCAGAAATTACTAAGCGGGCGAGGTATTCAAAATTACCTTGACGCGCTCTTATTCTCTTAACAATAACGTCGCGTCAATATCATTTTGAACACATCGCCCGCTTAGCAACTTCTGCTGCTGACTGTACTTGTTGGTACATGTATTGGCGCGAGCGTGACGCACGGGTGAATGACACCGAAAGGACATCATTTTAATGTCAAAACGTACGTTTTAATTGGCTTTCTTGATAATTCGAGTTTCTGTCGTTGTTGTTTGCCGGATTGGTAACAACAGTAACAGTAACTCTGACTTGGCATTTCTGCTGCAGTTGCAACCAGAATGAATCCTTTATGCCTGTCTGTCCGTGTAAATATAGTCTAGTTTCCGTGTGATTTTACATGACATTTACCATTGATTACAACGTGTAACAATTCAATTCAAAAATTACAATTTTGCGTTAGCTCCCTCTTGAGCTAAATATCAACGTGTATATTTATCCAGTGTCGAGTATAAATGCCTTGAGCGCCATGTGCGCCATCCTACTAACACGGGTTAACCGGTTAAACCTGGAGTCATAATAGTAGAATATGACACGTGTTAACGGTGCCGCGTGGTGGCCGGCTTTAGAATAGCGCCAACCCTCACATGGGATAAGGGTGTCGTACGAGGCGACTAAGTCCACAAACGAAGCAAAAAGCTGTTTCGTCACAGGGGAGATGGACCTCTTAGCATTGGCTTGCAATCCATCTAGGAGAAGGATACTCCAAGTTACCGCAAGGCGCGAGTAGGGTCCAACCTGAAATAAGCGGCAGATTCCTGCAGCTGACCTGTCCCCACACGTATTGGCTCGCCTTTCCTGTGGGTTAAGGCAGTGAAGCCGAGAGGGTAATGCAGGTGCTGGGCAATTGGGCATCCCTGCGTTTCCTTAATTCCGTCCCAGGCGGTGTTAAGTCCGGAGAGGTCATTGTCTCTCCGATTTGCACCATAAATCATCTGCAATAGACGCAAAGGCCAATGATTAACGGTTTAACTACTTAACCCCGGGTTAGGTTAGGTTAGTGGGATCGGATGGTGCAAGTGGCGCTTATTATTTGTTTCAAAAGGTAAATTTGTCAAAAAAAAACTTTTCTATTAAAGGTCAAATTTTCAATAAAGTCGCACTGACCTCACCTGATACAAGGACCCTTTGGATCCTAATTCTCTGAATAGTTCCCTGATGAGGCTTTTCTGCAATATCAGGCGCTCTCTCCTGTAGTACCGTCTTATTAGCCCTTTGGAGGGTTATTCTGAGCTGAACTGCAAAAAGACTTTTAGGCCAAACTTTGTAATTTACAAAGGCTATCTTTTTATCTAGAAGAAGAAGAAAGAAAATACATTTATTTAACGCCACAACATATTACATATCTCTGTCTACCTCTCCGGGAAATAGGCGTGATTATATGTATGTATGTATGTTTGTAATTTACAAAGAAATACAAAATGTTGTGTTATGGTACATTTCTCGTATAACCGTCATTGTCTCGAGCAGTCACATGTCAACTGCAGGTGCGTTACTGCTGCGGCGTCGTTATTTCTGCCGCTGTATCTGTCAATTTCAATACTATTTTTTTAAATAATAGACTACGTACATCATTACTGCAGCAGTATTGCAGCGCGACATTACTGCCGACTACTGTCTAAATCCATGTTGCTGCCCAGATTTTTAGACATTTGCGGCAGCAATGCTGTCGGCTACAATGTCGTGCCGCAATACTGCAGCAGTAATGCTGGTGCAGTTTGAATCTGAACGGTACCTATATGAAACAAAACGAGTATCCTAACAAATGGGCCACAGGACATTGATAATTAATTAATGATTAATAAGGTTTTATCTCTTTAATAATTATTCTTATCACTTTATCACTTTTAAAAGTTAAAAGGGAGTGAAAGGCTGGCCCAGAAAAGAGAAGAGTGGCGATTACTCCACCGACAAGAGCATATAATAAATAAATAAATAAAAATTAATTGACATTTTTACACAAATTGACTAATCCCCACGGTAAGCTCAAGAAGGCTTGTGTTGTGGGTACTCAGACAACGATAGATATAATATACAAATACTTAAATACATAGAAAACAACCATGACTCAGGAACAAATATCTGTGCTCATCACACAAATAAATGCCCTTACTGGGATTCGAACCCAGGACCGCGGCTTCACAGGCAGGGTCACTACCCCAGGCAATCAGTATTGCAGCATCTAAACATGGCATAGAGCCGACAATCTGTAGATGGATTGGTACTATGCTAAATAGCCGACTAATAACATCCTCCCTTATGGGAGACGAAATACTAGCTACGGCTACGAAAGGTTGCCCACAGGGTGGGGTTCTCTCACCAACTCTCTGGAGTCTGGTAGTTAACTCACTGTTGGAAGAACTAAACAAAGGCCCAATACATACGGTAGGGTATGCAGATGATTTAGTGATTCTTGTAAACGGAAAATTCCCGGGAACAGTATCGGAAATCATGAATAAAGCACTGAAGCAAGTGGAGAGATGGTGCAACTGTCATCAACTCTCCATAAACCCAGGCAAAACAGTGGTAATACCGTTTACCAGGAAAAAGACCCTTAATGGCATGAAGCAGCTGAAGCTTTATGGAAGGGTCCTGGAAATGTCCAATGAAGTGAAATATCTAGGCGTAACACTTGATAAAGAACTGAACTGGAGAAAGCATGTCGAACTCACAATCACCAAGGCACTTAGAGTGTTTGGAATGTGTAGATCGGCTTATGGCAAAACGTGGGGTCTAAACCCCAAGGTACTAAGATGGATCTATACCATGATGGTAAGACCAATCATCTTGTACGGATGCCTGGCATGGTGGCCAAGGACACTAAAGAGAACATGCAGGGATGCCCTTATGAAAATACAAAGAACGGCATGCATGGCTATTACTGGTGCGTTTAGAACGACGCCAACCGCGGCGATGGAGGTACTGCTAGACCTTCCACCGTTACACCTAGTGATACAATCTGAGGCGCGGAAATCGTTACACAGGTTGGCCCTAACAGGCCTCTGGAGCGATAGCAAGCCAAAGACCAAGCACACAAACATGGAATGCGACAATTTCGTGAAAAGGATTACGAACATGGGCTGCGATAAAATGCAACCCAAGTTTGTATTCCATAAGAATTTTAACGTTAAAATTCCAACAAGGGCAGAATGGACCGAAGGTCTTGAAGCACCAATCCCTGATGAAAACGACATCATATGGTACACAGATGGGTCTAAGACAGAATCTGGTACGGGAGCAGGCATTTATGCAAATGACTTTAGTAGTAGTATAAGCATGGGCAATTACGCCACTGTCTTCCAAGCTGAGACTTTCGCTATAATTGCCTGCGTGCATGAGAATATAGTTAGGCAAACCCAAGGGAAGAATATCTATATACTCAGCGACAGTCAGGCGGCACTCAAAGCGCTTGAATCGCACAGAGTGGACTCTAGACTGGTATATAATGGCGTCCAAGCTCTGAACCAGCTTGGAAGGCAAAACAGAGTGCAACTGGTATGGATCCCAGGGCACGAGGGATTCATAGGCAATGAAAATGCAGATGAACTTGCCAGAACCGGATCTGAAAGCAACTTTATAGGTCCGGAACCATTCGTGGGGCTCTCACAGGGAACCATCACAACGGCTATTAAAGACCATGCCAAGACCAAACATCAGGAAGAATGGAACAGTCTGACGGGTCTAAAGCATGCAAAGCTCTTCATGCAAGGAGTAGACTCCGGCTGGAGCAAAAAGCTTTGGAAACTTAGCAAAAGACAACTCCAAATCATAACGGGGGTGTTCACTGGTCATTACGGGGTCAAGGGAATTCTGACCAAGATGGGACATTCTGACAACACCGATTGTCGTATGTGTGGCGAAGAGGAAGAGACAGTGAAACACTTAATGTGTGAATGTCACGCCCTCGCCAGACAAAGAATGAAGGACTTTGGAGCAGGATATCTGGAACCAAAGGACTTTAAAACGCTACCCATGAGCTCCATCATCCGACACATGGATATGGTGGGAAAAGCTCTTGAGTAGCTGACGGATCTTCTCCAGGGGGTAATTGCACAAAAGATCCCTATGGGTCGAAGTGTATCCGTAAGGGCCCCCGAAAATAATAAGATAAGATAAGGGTCACTACCCACTAGGCCAGACCGGTCGTCAAATATATATAGCTCTTAAATATAGATGATTCTTATCACTACACAGTATAAAACAAAGTCGCTTCCCGCTGTCTGTCTGTCTGTCTGTCTGTATGTATGCTTAAATCTTTAAAACTACGCAACGGATTTTGATGCGGTTTTTTTTAATAGATAGAGTGATTCAAGAGGAGGGTGTATGTATAATTTGTCAACCCGTGCGAATCCGGGGCGGGTCGCTAGTTCTAAATCAGAATAAGTACGTACAGAGTCATCTCGGACACCTTTCTTCATTTCGCCTTGTCCGAATTCTTACATGCCCTATACGGGTAGATTAAAAAAAAGCGGCCAAGTGCGAGTCGGACTCGCCCATGAAGGGTTCCGTATTTAGGCGATTTATGACGTATAAAAAAAAAACTACTTACTAGATCTCGTTCAAACCAATTTTCGGTGGAAGTTTACATGGTAATGTACATCATATATTTTTTTTTAGTTTTATCATTCTCTTATTTTAGAAGTTACAGGGGGGGGGACACACATTTTACCACTTTGGAAGTGTCTCTCGCGCAAACTATTCAGTTTAGAAAAAAATGATATTAGAAACCTCAATATCATTTTTGAAGACCTAACCATAGATACCCCACACGTATGGGTTTGATGAAAAAAAAAATTTTGAGTTTCAGTTCGAAGTATGGGGAACCCCAAAAATTTATTGTTTTTTTTTCTATTTTTGTGTGAAAATCTTAATGCGGTTTACAGAATACATCTACTTACCAAGTTTCAACAGTATAGTTCTTATAGTTTCGGAGAAAAGTGGCTGTGACATGTGACGGACGGACAGACATACGGACAGACGGACAGACGGACAGACGGACAGACAGACAGACAGACATGACGAATCTATAAGGGTTCCGTTTTTTGCCATTTGGCTACGGAACCCTAAAAACATGTCGCTAGTAGGGCAAGGTTACACGAAGTTAGTAGGATAGTTACTTACTTACCAAACTTCTGTTAAATTTTAACCTCCTAAGGCCCAACGAAAAATTGAGTATGTAGTCAGTACGGCCCGAAGTCCTACCAGTAGTACTATTGTTTTATACTCATTCAGACCCAAGTACTTAAAATACTTTTTTTAATGTTATTGTACTTATACAGCACCTTGTACAGCACTTTGATTTTTTTTACGAACTTGTTAAAGGGCTCACAGACAAAACAAAACAGAAGTTCGTACACGCCAATTTCGATAAGCGCAAAATTTGAAATGGGTTTTCTATTAAGTCCTACTGGTAGGACCGTGGTACGCTATGACTACACAATTGTTGTAGGTGCTGGGGTAGGACCTTGGGCCTTAGGAGGTTAAGTGTTAATAGGTATAATCAAACCCACACGCTGATAAAAGTACTTACACGTATTTCTGTTCATAGAAAACCCCTAAAGGCCTAAATCAATAAAATATTTTCTCGCCTCTTAGCGACGTTCTCAAAAATAACGTAGTAATGAGATGACATTTGCTTTTTTGTCATCAAATTTCAATTTCAATTAATGTAAACAGTATTTATATTTGTAAATTTACTTAAGCACCTTATAAAAATGTAATCCGGAAATTCTAATATTTTTCTTGCATTATTCGACTTTAAATTATACTTTAGATATTTACAGACTTAAAATTTTGAAGGACAATATGTAATCAGTAGCGACTAGTCGGGAAAGCCGACTATCTGGCCACATTTGTAGTCGGCGATTAGTCGGCGACTAGTCGGCAAAAAAGGCCGATTAGTCGGCCTATTTTTAATTACAGAAAGCAGGACATAAATAAAATAACAAGCCAATATTAATCAAATGTTACATGACCATTCTACTCAAATACGTATTTAGGGTACAAAATGTGCTTATGTTCATAATAAATTCATGTATAGCTAGTTATGAAGGTGTATCGTAGCAGTAGCACGGAACATCTTTCAGTTGATATTGAAAGCGCGACGACGCAAGGAGCAAAAAAAATTGTTTTTCTAATGTATCCGAACTTGAATAAAGCTACTACAGTTGCCATACGAATGTAATCTTTAACGGGAAGTAACGATTATGAACTTGGCCGACTAGCCGACTAGTCGGCCGACTAATCGGCCATCCGAGCGCCGATTAGTCGGCTAGTCGGCTAGTCGGCCAAAACCATAGTCGGTACATCACTAGTAATGAGATAAAATGTCAGCCCCAGTCTGTCAACGACTAATAATTTCGGAATGCTACGGAATCTTTCATCCTTGTATTAATAGTTATAAATCTTATTGTATACAATATTATTTTGCGTCTTTGGTATTTATGCACATTTGAACGTCTGTAATGTTATCAAAGTGTCTTCTTGTGAGTAAAATAAATTAATACAGTCAGCAGCAAAAATTGATAAGCGGGCCAAAATTGACAATGATCTTGACGCGCCTTTATTGTTAAGGGAATAAGAGCGTGTCAACGTAATTTTGAACACCTCGCCCGCTTAGCAACTTCTGCTGCTGACTGTATCACTGAAAATTCACAATAAGGAGAAGGCTAATAGATCAAATCTTGACAGGTTACCTATATAATATTCAGCCTACCCTTTGAACAATAAAAATTTGATTAAGTATTAATCACAGACTTAAATATACTGGTATTAAGTCTGTGGTATTAATATTTATCAGAGGACCCTCGAAAATGAGTCGTAAACGGAAGGTTCGATATCAAAGCGGGGTAAAACAAGTTAATTCCGCTTTTCACGTGCCTAATAAACCCAGTTTATACGTAAATTTTATGTATTATACACAGTAGGTATATAGGAGAGTATTTTAATAAGTAATGTTATTTTAAGACCGGCAATATAAATTTTCTCAATCTCAACCACGTGTTTATGGAACCTACTACTAGCTTGGAGGATACAACTAAACGGAGTAGCCATTAACAGGCTTTCCCCTCTGTCGAAAATAGGCGGCCAACGGTGATACACAATATATGGACTGACGTTTATCTGACATGGCTATTTTTACGTTACGCATACATTTGACGTTCCCCTCCCCCGCAAAAATCGGCAGACTGTTTTGTACAGAAAATTACAGACATGGCGTCTCCGTTTGATTATATCCTCCAAGACTACTAGAGTGCTACTAACTAGTCAAGTGCCACTGCCACCTGTACCTATAGATAATATTTTCAATAATATTTTTCCTATTAGTAATAATATAATCAGCAATTTAGAATCAGACCACTGACTTGAGGGAGAGGATTGAGGGAGGAATGGTATGTTAGACATGAAATAAAAATATGTAGCTTGAGAAAACAAATAACTTTTATTCCATAACCTCGGTCGCGCGGGGGCGGATACCGGTATTTTCTCCATACAAAAATACCGGTATTACTTCGTTCTTTTTCATTCTTTGATTTATTATTTTATTTTAATACAATCTAATAATACGAAGTTGTTACCTAAATTCGAATTCAGTCCTACAGAGCATAAAATAATTCATAATATTGTTCTATTTCTTTTATACCGGTTCCGAGCGTTGCGTGGAACGAATGAAACAAAGTCTACTTCAAGCGCTACCATTTTGTCTTCCAAGAAGGCTTCAGTCGTAAATATTTCTTCAAAACAGACTTTAAAACGCACTGAAAAGGAACGAAAGCCAAGCTCAAACTATAATTTATGGCCGTATCTTGAGCATTTCATGGTTACATAAGGCTCCATAAAAACCCTGAGGCCTAAAGGCCCTTAGCAGTTGGATTTGGAGGCAGATGGCTTTTATGAGCTGCCCATTGGTTGGTTACAGATAACGAATACAGATAATTCAAAATAATAAATAGATATTAACATTTAAAATCATTCATTTGTTCGATTTCAGTTATAGAAAGTCACAATTGATTATTTAATTAGATGGTTTTAGCATACCTACAATTAAATTTTAGTTGAAATTTATTGTAAATTGTTTAATGTGACGACTGTGTCTTTGAGAAAAAATAAAAATTAGATAATACCAGGATTTGATTGCTATGATAATATCTAAATGTGGTTTTGAAATAAATAAGTTTTGCTTTTAGTATGTACCTAGTAGTTTTAGTTTTGTAGGTAGTTTACATTTTAGGTTACTTTTTATTGTTTGTTTATACTTATGTTGTTGTTCAATAAACATCGTAAACTATTAAAAAGTTTTGCTTGAGATCTTAATTAATGGCGCTTTAACTTTTTAATACAAATTTTGTAATCCTACATTTACAACCTAATTAATTTATTATGAGAATTAGTATATGCAGTCAGCAGTATTATCGCGCTGCAATGCAGTAGCTGCAGTCTAATTCTTTTAACATAAATAATAAACAATCTTCACATAACTTAATCTGCGCCAAAATGTTTTTAGCAGATTGTTTCGTAGTTACCCAAACTTCAGGGTTCAAGCAGTTATGTTTATTCGGCAATCTACATGCGAACACGAATCGGTCGTTCGATTGAGGGGAGAGTGGGGCAAAACGGAATATTCTGGTCAAATTATATTAATTTTAAGCAGCACAGTTACGGCCTCTTTGCCTAGTTATTATTACATATTTGCTTAATTTTTTGTTGTTTGATCTGTGTAGATTGTCGCCAAAATATTTGTATTTATTTATTTACGGCATAATTTGGAAGTGGCTCATAGTAAAAATAATACATTTTTATCTAACAATAACAGATTGAATTAAAAAAATACATACCTTCAGGTTCACATACAGATTCAGGCTTATTAATCAGGTAGATTTTTTAATCTTTAGTCACATGTTAGTACTTTCTTACACTTACTAGCGGAATGTATTATGTATGCGGCACCGCCATATAGTACATTTGGGAAAGATACACTGAAAGAAAACGAACTATAGGACCTCGAACTTAAAGATGTCCTTCTGTTCTGCAGGAAAACAAGAAGATTCGAGGAGAATGGTGTGGGAATGCCGCCGGGACAGTAACCTGCAGCTCCGACTCCCGGGAACAGTACGGCTACCATCAGTTTGTCACTGACATAAACGCCGTCGAGAACGTAATTTACTTTCTATACATCCCGTTTGCACTAATATGCGAGTGCGAGCGAGATGTATAGAAAGTAAATTACGTTCTCGACGGCGTTTATGTCAGTGACAGACTGATGGTAACCGTACTGGACTGAATTAACGCGACACGTGATCGACAGCCCGCCTGTTTCCGGCCAGGCGTCCCTACACTACATCTACTACTACTACTAGCACTTTCTCGGTCTCTAGACTACCTACTACTCGTAACTTCGCGTACAAATTTGTGTACAGAAACAACAAGTAGGTAACTTTGGTTCTTTGTCTAATGAACCAGTCCTTTTTCTGTTTTTTCCTTCTCAATAAATTTCTCTCCGCTTCTGATTATTGCCCTGGCTTTTCTAATTGTGCTAGACAATTCGGTTTTTGCATAATCTCGTTTTGTCCCGGTATCCTCTTTGTAGGTATAATTAGCGACGAATGTTCTACTTTTTAGGGTTCCGTAGCCAAATGGCAAAAAACGGAACCCTTATAGATTCGTCATGTCTGTCTGTCTGTCTGTCTGTCCGTCTGTCCGTGTATGTCACAGTCACTTTTCTCCGAAACTATAAGAACTATACTGTTGAAACTTGGTAAGTAGATGTATTCTGTGAACCGCATTAAGATTTTCACACAAATATAGAAAAAAAACAATAAATTTTTGGGGTTCCCTATACTTAGAACTGAAACTCAAATTTTTTTTTTCATCAAACCTATACGTGTGGGGTATCTATGGATAGGTCTTCAAAAATGATATTGAGGTTTCTAATATCATTTTTTTCTAAACTGAATAGTTTGCGCGAGAGACACTTCCAAAGTGGTAAAATGTGTGTCCCCCCCCCCTGTAACTTCTAAAATAACAGAATGATAAAACTAAAAAAATATATGATGTACATTACCGTGTAAACTTCCACCGAAAATTGGTTTGAACGAGATCTAGTAAGTAGTTTTTTTTTAATACGTCATAAATCGCCTAAACACGGAACCCTTCATGGGCGAGTCCGACTCGCACTTGGCCGCTTTTTATGATATAGGGGGCAACAGACGACACTTGTTTGACACTGACATATCCGATCCATATCGTTTCAATATCTAATATTTGACGTATCTTATTGTTCGAATACAGCTGTCATATTATTACAAGTAGCTGGACGAACAAGTTCGAGCGAAATTAACGCGCCACTGGTAACTGGGCGTTTTCTAACATAAATATTGAAAACCCGATTCTCACGGATCCTGGTGTTTTTGGGTTCTTTCAACTCAGAATCACTAGCATATTCAATCCCGATGATAAAAAATGTCCCAAAAATTTGTATGAAAATTGTACGTTCCACTACGTCACGTCCATACAAGTGAAAAATTTTCTCATAATAAAACGTGATGTAATGGAATGGACATTTTGGGACATCTTTTTTTAATGGAAGGATGGAGAGTGCTATCGATTCTGAGTAGAATGAGACCAAGAATGTCCAGATTTGAAAGAATCAGGTTTTCGATATTTATTTTAGAAAAAGCCCAACTAACTGACATCATTCAGATATCGTTTTGACGTTGAGCGTACCTTCGAATTGGCCTGCAACCCAGTTTGTAATTCAATATTCAGGGCAGATTATCCAACCAAAATTAATTTAAGTAGTTTGTTTAGGTAAGTAACTGTTTCTCGATTAACAACATACACGTTATTATAATGTAATTTCCTCTCGAAACATAATACGTAGGTATATTAATTATCGCTGTAGTTTCACATATTTGAGGTTAGGTATACAGGGTATATTTCGATAAATAGTCAACTCTGAAAGGTAAATTTCGGTTCGAATTCCATAACTTCGGATATGAAGATCCCACCAAAATAACATTTTATCACGACGGTAATAAATAGCACAATCTCTTTCTAATAAGTTGACTCTGTACCACTACCACCAGTTTGTCACTGACATAAACGTCATCGAGAACGTAATGTACTTTCTATGCATCTCGCTCGTACTCGCATATATTAGTGCAAGCGAGATGTATAGAAAGTAAATTACCTACGTTCTCGAAAGCGTTTATGTCAGTTTTGACACTGTCAATGACTCATGGTACGGGCTCTGTACGGATATGATGGTCGTTCTTGTCTACGTGACAGCGTGATAAAACGGTGTCCGTCACTTTCTTTCCCACGGTGTTAAACAGTGACAGTTATTTTATCACGTGGATAAAGATGGATAAAGCTATCCATAATAGGCTGGCTGGTCTCCGAGATACAAAGCGTGTAATTAACAATACTTATGTTTGGATTTTAACTTAAGACCCTATAAATTAAGTAGGATCTAGTATTATTCTTTCACGCTAATCCCAAATTTATGATAATCATAAATACTAAATAGTTATAATATATGTAGGTATGTATATACTACACGGCACTATTACGAAGTTAGGTGTTCGTTAATTAAAGAATTTGCCAGAACTCCTATGTGGCTACCACCAGTTTGGCACTATAACATAAACGTTATCGAGAACGTAACTTACTTTCTATGCATCTCGCTCGTACTAGCATATTAGTGCAAGCGTACAGAAAGTAGACGTTAGCGTATGTCAGTTTTGACACTGTCTGTGACTCTACGGGACTCATGTATGGGATTTTGAACAGTGTGCCAAGCGGGACACAAGTAAGCGGGAAGTTTAGACTCAAAATCCCATACAAAACGACACTTATTAGCAAACACGTAGGTACGTCACGTTACGTCACGCTATAGAATGAAATTGACACTACCTAAGGGTACTGTGGTTACCCAGCGTACATAATACCTAACCCTAAAATTCGTTTTTTATAATCGAAGCTTTTTTTCCATAATTTTAAGGTAGCTCGTTAAGACGGGTTGTCGTGGACGTGATAAATTACCTCATTAGAACGAGAAAATACATTAGACACTTTCATTACAAGGACCAGGTTAAAAACAGTATGATAACCGTCTTTAGTGAAGATAAAGATAAAGATATTTATTTGCAAAAATGTAGTGGTAAACATAGTTGGACAGTTAGGTAATTTAAGTGCGTATACATTAACTTAAAAAAGCATGCAAACTTTCCTTTTTAACTAAGTACTATAACGAAGTATATACATAATTAGGTACATATAAAAAGTTATAGAACAAAACAACACACATACTAATTAATTTCTATCTAAGATATACAATAAATTATAATCAATAAGTTGATGAAGTTAAGAGTCCGCGGCAAGCTCGATTCTCCATACATATGTAGTTACGCTCTCATTTTAAAACGACTAGCTAGATTGCTCTGAAACTTTCTACTTACAATAGGATAAGGTAAAAACTTTATGTAGCTTCAGATACCTACCATAGTTAAAAAACCCAGATAATTAAAGTTTTTCATACAAAAATTTGTTTTTGCTCTATTTTGTTTGGTTTATAAGCTGGATTTTTATAAACTACTTACAGGCATATATATGCCTCTTGTCATTGTAATGTATGTGCAAAGTTTCATTACCATGTAGAAATCATGACTCATGACAGTAAAAAAACAAATATTACCAATAAATAATAAATCAATCAATCAACCATCCAACACGTAGTTTTAAAATGAGAACGAAACTTCGTTTGTGTGGGCAGGTGAAATTTGGCCGAGTTTGTTCAGACTCTTAAAAAGCGGCCAAGTGCGAGTCGGACTCGCCCATGAAGGGTTCCGTATTTAGGCGATTTATGACGTATAAAAAAAAACTACTTACTAGATCTCGTTCAAACCAATTTTCGGTGGAAGTTTACATGGTAATGTACATCATATATTTTTTTTAGTTTTATCATTCTCTTATTTTAGAAGTTACAGGGGGGGACACACACATTTTACCACTTTGGAAGTGTCTCTCGCGCAAACTATTCAGTTTAGAAAAAAATGATATTAGAAACCTCAATATCATTTTTGAAGACCTATCCATAAATATCCCACACGTATGGGTTTGATGAAAAAAAAATTTTTGAGTTTCAGTTCGAAGTATGGGGAACCCCAAAAATTTATTGTTTTTTTTTCTATTTTTGTGTGAAAATCTTAATGCAGTTTACATAATACATCTACTTACCAAGTTTCAACAGTATAGTTCTTATAGTTTCGGAGAAAAGTGGCTGTGACATACGGACGGACAGACAGACGGACAGACAGACGGACAGATAGACAGACAGACAGACATGACGAATCTATAAGGGTTCCGTTTTTTGCCATTTGGCTACGGAACCCTAAAAATGAAATATCGGTGAAGTTCACGTCACATAACATATTATTGTTTGTAAGTATAGTTCGTTTTTTTTAGCATTAGAAATAAGGTAAACAATCTTGATGTGTCTTATAAGTGAAAAACACACTTTAAAAATAAGTTACGGCAAATATGTAACAATATCCTTGGTACAATGCCTCAAGGGCCTATTTTAGATTTAAGCTAGTTTTTAATTTCTTTTAGTAATACACTGTATATATCTTGTTTGCAACAATTATGAATCTAATACGATCATTTATATTCTTTTGCTTTCATAAGTAATAGTTACTGATTTTTAAAAAGCGTTTTTCGCTTCGAAGATCGCTTACCTTCTTTCAAGTTCTTTCTAATGCTAAAAAAAACGAACTATATATAGTGAAGTAGGTGGTTGAACTGTTTTCAATCTGTGCACTACTTTCGACTTCGCGGGGCGAAGTTACGGCTTTGAGTTGTTAATGTTTTTACCAGAATAATGAAGCTTCTCAGACAAGAAATTATTAAAAACGCTCTATGAAAAGAAAGTTTTATAATACTCCGTATATTACTAATGCGCATCGTTAGCTTCCATTTTTTGCTAGCAAATAATATGTCTGTTAGTGAGGATTTGTTGCCTGTTTTAGTTAAATAAATGTTGAATACTTTCTCGTATATACCTACATTTTTCTACTTTATCCGTGAACTACTTTACAACGACATCATGTGAACGTTATTATATAGGTATGTAACGTGTGTCATAGCCACAGCCTTATCGTTACTTATAAAGTTATAGGTAATAATTATTAGGTCAGTCCTAAGTCCTAAACTGTTAACATAACTTAAAATACAATAGTTTGAGAAACTAATTCGTACTTTATTTATTATAGGATTTATAGGTAGGTAAGAAAAGTTTTGGCACCATTATTTTCTTTTTGTAAGAAACTTTTTGTCGTATTTTATTTATTGTTTTCCCTCATAGCTAAGCAAAAACAATTATAATTTATTTTAGATACTTAATATATAATAAGATATTTAATATTCTAGTTTTAGTCTGCTATTACTTTAGTATAGGTAGGTACATAATTATAATGTATGTAAGCAACAGCAGGTAAAAACGTTATAATTATAGGTAAGTACATTCCATTACAATTAAAAATAAATAAAGTATAGAATATATCGATAGTTGTCAAGTTCTAAATATTTTCATCACTAAACAATGGCCTATTATAGGTACCTACATGTATTGTATACTACCTGACTACGCAGTGAGTTCCTATACATAATCGCGAATAAAATTACTATTCATCTTCGAAAAAAGGTTGACAACTACTGCCTAAAGCCTTTCACAGGGCCACATAACACCCGCCGCTGCGATGTAAAATCCCTTAACACGGCTTCCGGACAAAGAGCGATATTTGCAGGGGTCCGTAACCTTTCGGGGGCTATCATAATATGCTTGTAATATTAATGCAGGTCGCACAGGCCGAGCGTGACTTGAACGGGAATAGAACCCAATCACGGCGGCTAATAGAGCTTTCCGGTCTGTGTGATGTATGCTCGACAGACTATCGATGAATGACCAACGAGATGAGGAAGCGTCGCTCGTAGTAGTTAGCAAGTTTTGAGACTAATTGGGACATGAGCTTAACGCTTTAGTGGCCAGTAGGTACTAAGGTCAATGTGGTTAATTCCGTCATAGGGACTGAGTTTTCGCTCAGTCATTCAATTATCGTGCATTTCACTCGTCCTTGTCCGTACATGTATTGGCGCAAGCGAGACACACGATAAGACGCAGATATCATTCTGATTTCAGTGTACGTTTGAATTGGCCTGTCTGAGTGTCGCCATCGAGCCCTGTACGGATATGATGGTCGTTCTTGTCTACGTGACAGCGTGATAAAACGGTGTCCGTCACTTTCTTTCCCACGGTGTTAAACAGTGACAGTTATTTTATCACGTGGATAAAGATGGATAAAGCTATCCATAATAGGCTGGCTGATCCAATTATTTCGCATATTCATACAAAAAAAACCTAATTGTTTTCTAAATAGGTGAAAGATGGCTATAAATCTGACCGCCTAGCATGACTTGCGTTCTCGCGCGCGACTCCATACATCTAACGCGATTTCAAGTATGGATATAATTTCAGTACAATAAGTCACGTGCCAATTACCAGTCAATCGGACGAATCTTTAATATGTGTTTAAAAAACACTCTTGTATCAAAAAATCTCTTTCTATAAAATAAACCAAACTAAATTGTTTCAACTACAACTAAATGACATTCAAACTTAATATCTCTCGCTTGAAATGATTTCGACCTCTCGCATCGCTGAAATTGTTGTCTCTAACTGTAAAATCATGTAAATAAGGGTGGGAATGCTGAATAAAATGCATAGAAAGGAAATTAGATATGGAAGTGGTTTCGTCACAGTGAGTTCATCCCGATGTTAAGGGCTCGTTTAGACGATGCGAGAATTGTTTAGACGATGAGAGTTACATAATATATGTCAAAATCGATGTTGCTGCCAGGATTTTTGACATGTGCGGTAGTAATGCAGCCGGCAGTATTATCGCGCTCAATTCTGCATCAGTAATGCTGCCGACTGCGTTAGGTACTGCCACAAATCTCAAAAATTCTGGCAGCAACATCATTTTTGACATATGCGGCAGTAATGCAGCTGCTGCAGCCGACATCCGAACGTCACCTTAAGGCTCAAGACCTTAATCGTCGGTCCTGGGACCCGTCGTGTAAGTATATGCTATGACAAAGGGCACGGAATAGATTAATAACAGTTTGTATGAGACCGCTAAGCCGCATAGAATGAATAGAAAGGGGTTAATCCTATCTCTACTTATTCAGCATGGGAACTCATGGTTGGGGCTAATACGGTGAATACGTATGGATATATAATAGTTAATTAACATACCACGGTTTGACGGGGGTAAATATGCGCGAATTAGAGGATTAAGAAAATTATACTTACAATTTTGTCCCCAAAAAATGTGACTGAGTGATTGTAGCTTTTTGTATGAGATGAAATTTATTTTTAATTTTTTCTCATATACATTATAATCTACAGCTAGAAAGACAATAATGCAATAGCACTTTTTTTACGCGTACAGCGTCCGCGTGACAGAGTGGTCAGAAACAAAACAACGAAAATAATTTTGCCCCATCTAACATATATTTTTTTTAGTTTTTAATTAACTATTTTGTCGGCATGATTGATTTATATATGCATGCCAAATTACTGCTTTCTAGGAGCAAAGACAAAGCCTCCGATGGACAGACGGACAAACATACAGACGGAAATGGTGAAACTATAAGGGTTTCTGATTGACTATGGAATTATTTAACTTGCAATATATATGATTAACTTGACACCCATTATTTACACAGAGAAAGTACATATTCCAGTCCATATCCCTTTCCGGAACAAACAGATAATGTAAATTGGAGCGCCGAGCTTATAAACACGGCATTTAAATACGCGCATATTTTTTTTTCAATTTGCTCTTCACTTAATTGTTTGGCAATGTATGTGGCTCGCGGTCGCGTCCAATTTAAAATGTGTTCGCACTTACTGTTTTATTTTAATGAACGGATAACCTCAATAAAACCATTTACCGAACTTACCCCAATGCACCTTAATTATGGGAACACTGACCATACACTTTGCCATTATTTTCTATTAAAACATGTATGAAAATATTTTCACAGTCGTGAGCACTCAGTACGGAGCGTATTTCGAGTATATCCTGTTTTTTAGGGTTCCGTAGCCAAATGGCAAAAAACGGAACCCTTATATATTCGTCATGTCTGTCTGTCCGTCTGTCTGTCCGTCCGTATGTCACAGCCACTTTTCTCCGAAACTATAAGAACTATACTGTTGAAACTTGGTAAGTAGATGTATTCTGTGAACCGCATTAAGATTTTCACACAAAAATAGAAAAAAAACAATAAATTTTTGGGGTTCCCCATACTTCGAACTGAAACTCAAATTTTTTTTTTTCATCAAACCCATACGTGTGGGGTATCTATGGATAGGTCTTAAAAAATGATATTGAGGTTTCTAATATCATTTTTTTCTAAACTGAATAGTTTGCGCGAGAGAGACTTCCAAAGTGGTAAAATGTGTGTCCCCCCCCCCCCTAACTTCTAAAATAAGAGAATGATAAAACTAAAAAAAATATATGATGTACATTACCATGTAAACTTCCACCGAAAATTGGTTTGAACGAGATCTAGCAAGTAGTTTTTTTTTAATACGTCATAAATCGCCTAAATACGGAACCCTTCATGGGCGAGTCCGACTCGCACTTGGCCACTTTTTTTAAAGCTTTGTCGGTGAAACACCACATCAATCTACCCTTTTCCGCGGCATTGGAATCAAAGTGCCTCGTAATAATTGTCATTTGCTAAAAGCGCCCTACACCCTACGCTCCTAAACTAGGGTGGAGCCGCAGTGTACATAAGTGAAGACAAATAAAAAATAAGAACCGGCCAAGTGCGAGTCGAACTCGCGCACGGAGGGTTCCGCACCATCAACAAAACATAGAGCAAAAATATCGTGTTTGTTGTATGGGAGCCCCCCTTAAATATTTATTTTATTCTATTTTTAGTATTTGTTGTTATAGCGGCAACAGAGATACATCATTTGTGAAAATTTCAACTGTCTAGCTATCGCGGTTCATGAGATACAGCCTGATGACAGACGGACGGACGGACGGACGGACCGACGGACGGACGGACAGCGAAGTCTTAGTAAAAGGGTCCCGTTTTTTACCCTTTGGGTACGGAACCCTAAAAAAGATTTGTGAAGTGATGTTTTAATTAAAAAAAAATGCATGTCAAATTTTTCACAACAATAACTTCCGACGCGAATAGAATATTTTCGGAGACTATTAAGGCAACCATAAGAAAGCCATAATGAAGATGTATTCGAGTTTCCAGCTTATTGTCGCTCATTATGAGGTATTAATTAATTGGCCTGGGCCATACTTGCGAATTAATTTCAGCCATTGAGTGTAATAGGTATATGTATATATATTTTCACATAAATGGCGCCCCACCCTGTTTCACCTCACCTGTAATAAATCGGTGTGTCCGTCACTGCCATTTATCGCCATTCTTTTTCACCTCCCAATTCTTCGTGTAATTTTTTTTACGCGTCTCTGATTCAATTTAGGAGATTTTAAATGTGTTGGGTTAAAAAGTATGAGTCTCCGACGGAGATTCCGTAGTGGAATGGTTTGGAATAGGTGCACTCGCAAAATAGTTTAAGGCAAAAAAAAATTACGAATACCTACGCTAATTTATGTTGTACCTATAATTATTTTAATTTTTCTTCTACTGACCCAAGATCTCACTCCATATTTTTAGGTTTGATTAAGGATGAATCGCGCTAGAACGGTTCGTTTCAAAATCTCATACAACATCATTAGGCTCATCTTTCTGTATGATGTCTCTTGCTTCACGACCCCGAAATCAACCTGTGCATTTAATTATAGGTGGTGTAATATAATGTGCTAATATAATAAAGTAACGAGATAAAAGGGCTTTTTCAATCCGAACGATATTGGCAGCTCGTAAGTAGCTAAGGAAACACGGGATTGGTTTAATTGAATAAGTCAGCGGGAGGTAGGTATATAGGTATATAATCGCAGATGGTGTTCAATGAAAAGTATTTCAAATGCTTTTTTTGGAAAAAGAGTCAGGCAATATACCAGCTTGTGAAGGCTCTCTATATACCTACTTCCTAAACTTATGATAAAGTAACATTTTATCCACTAGAGCGGCAAAGTAATCTGATGCTTTTAAGTTTCCTCGTGTTGCCTGGTAGAATTCATTTTTAAGTGATGACTGATGGTTTAGAATAATAAATACGTTAATTTATGTTGGATTTGTAATGTTTTCCAGTTAGTATTTTCCTCGCATTGGTGTGGTGAAAATTATTGTGTTTCACTCGCAAAACAGAGTTATTTTTACCCTCGTGCCTAGAAACGACGCAACGCTCAAGATTCCATTCTTTCAATCACTTGAAATTGATTTCGCAATTTGCAAGTCTAATCGCTTGCATTATTTGCACGGAGATTAAATTTTATTATTATTCTTTATTTATTTTTCTTCTTAGTATAGGGTTTTTTACAATATGGATATAAAAATAAAATATAAAAACACAAAACAATATAAAAAATATATAATAAATAAAAATAAAAATAAAAAAGCCTTTTATTTCAAGTCCAATTTGTTACACTCCTTTCATTTCAACAATATAAGTTAGCATTTATTTATAAGTATTTATTTTAGGTATAATGTCAATTAGAATTATTTATTGTTATTGTTAAGTCAATTTTCACATATTATAAATATACAAAGTATTAATTATTTGTGGTGGACAAGAACCCCTCATCGGGTGAAGGCCTCCTCCAAGGACTTCCATCTATCCCTGTTTGTAGCTATATCTTTCCAGTTTATACCGGCTGTTTTATTTATGTCATCAGTCCAACGGCTGTTAGGTTTCCCGGAGCGTCGTTTGCCTGCAGGTCCTTTCCAGGTGGTAGCTTTCAAGGTCCAGCGCGAGTCTGACAGCCTGGCAACATGTCCAGCCCATCTCCGTGGCGTTTTGGCGTGTTCGAGAGCGTCTATTAGTTTTGTTACAGCTCTTATATTTATATGTGGTATTTTTTGAACTCTTTTTATGTTTAGCGGGCTTCTCTCCATCGCTCTCTGGCATGTAGTTATTTTTGATTTAATTTTTGCAGTGAACAGCCAGTTTTTTTTTTTTTTTTTTTTTTTTTTATTAAAAAAAAATATATAAACACATTATAAAAAAAACCTAACCTAGGCTGCCGCCAGCAGCGGGGCAAGGCCCAAGCTGCCGGTGGTCAGGGCTGCAGAGAGAGGAACCGGCGGACTAGCCGCGCCGTGTCCAAGATCACCGCCTTCTGCGTTATTATTATTATTTATATTATCCGTTTGAAAAAAGGATAATGGATTGGTATTGGTGGTGGTAGTGGTGGTTAGTATTATTATACCTACTTACTTTTCAAAAATCCATCTGTGCTATCCCTATAAGTACCATCCCTCATAATTATGTCCAATATACATTTCTGCATATAATGGAAGCGCTGGTGGCCTAGCGGTAAGAGCGTGCGACTTGCAATTTCCAGAGGTCGCGGGTTCGAGCCCCGGCTCGTACCAATGAGTTTTTCGGAACTTATGTACGAAATATAATTTGATATTTACCAGTCGCTTTTCGGTGAAGGAAAACATCGTGAGGAAACCGGACTAATCCCAATACATCTAGGTAGGCCTAGAGGCCTAGTTTACCCACTGGGTTGGAAGGTCAGATGGCAGTCGCTTTCGTAATAACTAGTGCCCACGCCAATTACTGGGTTTAGTTGCCAAGCGGACCCCAGGCTCCCAGGAACCTATGGCAAAATGCCGGGACAACGCGAGGAAGATGATGATACATTTCTGCATATATGCAGGTTTATATTACCTGTCTTGGATATATGCGAAGTAGCTTTCTCCTGTAACGAAACTCGGCAATTTACGTATATTGCAACGTTCTTGCAAGATAACACCTGTGCACGTTCATGCAACTATGCACGTACTCGCTAGACAGCTATTTGATTGAAATATCCAGTTCTAGCACTCTAGCCTACACGACAAAGCGAATGTTTTGCTGCAAAGACTTTAAATTTCATTTTAAAATTGTTTTCTAAAGGATAACGGCCAGTGTTGTCATTGTCACAGTTAAAATAATGAAGTACCTTTTTACGATTATGCACAGTCTATTAGTCTGTGCGGAAAGAGAAGAGTCATGGAATGTATGGGGCCCTCTACATTCCACGACTCTTCGCTTTCCGAACAGAATCTAGTGTTTAAGCTTTTAACTAAAATGATTTAAGCTTACTCGTATTTATATAATTGTATAGCCAAACAATACATTCGACTTTGTGAAAATATTAGTCATAAAGAATTAAAGAGCTCTAGAGTGTAAATTTCGTTATTTTCATTCGATAGCGTGACGTGACGTATGCGTTTGCGTTAAGTCTCATTTTGTATGGGATTTTCAGTTTCCAAAACGATCCGTATGGTGCGCTGTTCTAAATCTCATAAAAAATTAGACTTACCGCAAACGTGCACGTTCGTCATGCTATGAAATGAAAATTACACTCCGAGTTCAGTGTCTTTTCCCAGAAGGCTGTACCTGTTCCAGAGATCCTTACGATCCTTAAGATCGCACTGATGTATTGGTGCAATAAAGAGGGAATGCGATCGAGTTAACGCAGGTACTAACGTACCGTAAATGTCAAACGTCAACTCGTGGTAGCCGTTCAGGAGAATATTACGGCGCGCGAAAATTTCGCCTTTCCTGACTGTCATACTAGCTTTAATGGACTATTACAATGCATGCTCTGGTAGAAACTGTGTCGCAGGCGGCTCAACGGGTATATGAAAGACTTATTGTGACACGGCTGTACTTATGTAGCAAATTGTACAAACTGCAATAGTTTCATTCATTATACGAAAGAAAATGTGACAATGGAATTATACCAGCATCTTCAGCCTTCAGCATTCGCCTACACGGTATATGAATTCGTGTATTTATGTTACTGTTCTTTGGCGAAGTCTAAAGCGAGATGAACGAGTCACCTGATGGTAAGCGATTACCGTCGCCAATGGACATCTAAATACCAGAGGTGTTGTGTGTGTTTTAAGATGGGAGTATGCTCTTTTTTTGAAGGTTTGAAGGTCGTTTCAGTGCGGAAATACTGCAGGTGACAATGACAGTTCATTTCACACTCCACAGTTAGCTGTAGGTGACAATGACAGTTCATTTCCGCACTCCACAGTTATTGTTAGCTGTGCGAGGCAGGATGTTTCTGGGGAAACGCATAGTTCAGGACTGCCAACCTTCTAAGTGGTGAAGATGGAAATGTTGTCACGTAGACGTTGGCGATGGGGGAAATAAGCGGTAGGGATTAATCCGTACAACTAAGTTATTGTAACCAATGATATTATACATATAACTATACAATAGGTTATACCTACTCATATGTGAGGAGCACAAAAATACTTCCATATTTATTTATGTAAGTACCTACGAAGAAATCTGTTATTTTTGATTAATTTTCGCGTTCCATCCATCTTTGTCATACTTGTTGTTAAACATAATAAGCTTGTCTCTTTCTCTTTCGGTGTACGCTTCAATTTTGGAACGCCTAACTATAACCTGTCTTGAGTTATAAATCATTGGTTGTAACTCGGTTAAATAAGCGGTATACCGCAATGGCCGCGTTATAATGTAGTTGTCGAACTGCGGGCAGTTTGCGGTCTGGCATTCAATTACGGTTGGGCGCTTCAGTGCGATAATGCGTCCAAATATGAGTCCTTTATATGTACCTATACTAGCTTCTGCCCGCAACTTGGTTTGGTCTGCGTGGGATGATGAAGATTGATAATAGTATCGTAAGCAACCGTTATTTAAAAGAGGTCAAAAAAGGCGAGTGGCGTGAGTAACAATTTGGGGCGAAGCCGAAATAGTTAATAAAGACGCCATGAGATTTTTTTGACTCAGTTAAACAACGTTGCATACAATTGGCACTTTTTCTACGACCAAGCACTTACTTTGAAATAAAATTGTAAATTTAACAAATGTACTACTGTATACAGTAACAGCCTCAGGAATACCATCGCTTTAATAAAGTGTTAAAGGTACTTATGTTAAAATAACAATAACATTTTATCCAAAATGCTTACATACAGTTCATACAGTTTTACAACGGGAAATAAAAAAGGATTGTTAACTTGTTAAACACGAAACATTTTCAGTTGCAATATGAAATTCCATCACATATTCGCAGTTCGTTCGATATGTGCAGTTCAATGAGTCTAAGGGGCATGGCACGCTGCGTCCGTTTCGCACGTCGCTCCGACATCGGCTCCCGTCAGCTGTCGGACCGATAACTTTTGTTTACGTGCGTATATGTGTGGCATAATGACGCTCTGGTGGCCTAGCGGTAAGACCGTGCGACTTGCAATCCGGAGGTCACGGGTTCAAACCCCGGCTCGTACCACTGAGTTTTTCGGAACTTATGTACGAAATATAATTTGATAATATTTACCAGTCGCTTTTCGGTGAAGGAAAACATCGTGAGGAAAATGGACTAAACCCAATAAGGGCCTAGTTTACCCTCTGGGTTGGGAGGTCAGATGGCAGTCGCTTTTATAGAAACGCGAGGAAGATGATGTGTAGGCATAATGTTTGCTGTAGTGTGCCGCTGTAGCTGGGACGGCGCGCCCCAGTGTAAGTACCTACACCCCGCGGCCCCACGTTGCGGAGGTATATAGGATCCTACATCCGATAGGTACCTAGGAATCGGATCGGACAGTGTGAAAACGCTATAACACAGCGCGCGGGTCACGTAACGTTTGGAGCCGTGGCTGTTGGCTTAGTTTTAATTCGTAGTGCGGAACAAATTTTAACAAACGTGTTTTTTTGTCAACTGGCTGGGCTATATATAATTTGAATTTTAATATTTGGATACATTTTGTGATTGGTATTGAAGAACAATGACTTGAGATCTTCTCTAACATTTCAAATTATGTATACTAATTGGGATACTTAGGTACCGATATTTGGGAAAATATCGGTACCTAAGTACCTTTTCTTGTGGGTGCTAGTAACTAGTGTAAGTCAAAGATAGTATGATTCTGTATGCTTGAAATGAGACAGTCCTTTGACAAACTATAGCCTACAATCTCCAAATTTATTTATGATTTTCGTAATCATCTCGTTTCAAATTCAAATCAATCAGATAGAAGTAACTTACTAGCATCCCTGCTGCAATAATGCGGCACGACATTCCTTCCGACTGCATTACTGCCGCAAATATCATGATGACAGCAACAAAATCCAAGTCACCGCCCAGAATAGGGAATATTACGCGAAACTCTGCGTAGGTGGCGCCACTCCCAGAATAAGTCACAATCTAAGGGTCTACCGCAAACGAGAGAGTCGAAATTTTGTTATCTAATCTCTCTACCACTCTTGCATATTCGGGCGATAAAGAGGCAGATAGCTGAATTTCGATTTCGCGTTTCTCGGTAGGCCCTTTGTAAACAAACCGCCTTGATGTTTCAAAGTCATATGATTGTCTGTGAAAACTTGTCAAAAGACTACAGTTTAAGGTACAGTATGCATAAGTTACACTATGGTATACATACGTCGCTAATACTGCACTCTGGCGGCAAAACATTGGAGTAATACTCCCTATTTTGACAGTCTGAATATACTTCATCAGTAGCCTTAGCACAGTGTATCACTTATAATAATGTTAAAAACGTAATTGAAAATTAAATAATATTATTTGACAATTGGAATGATCAGCTGTCGTTTGGAACTGTCATCCACTATTATTTTTGGATCGACTATTGACAAATGATTGTCAACTTGACTACGTTCCCGTTTTATCGTTCCACATAACAACGTGAATACGAGCGAGGATTGCTAATACGCGTATCAACGATGATTGCGGAATAACCGACAGTGTAAACCTCGCATTAATGCTTCCATTGTTTCCATTGGTAATATTTGGTCTGTACCGCTGAGTTGCGGAATAGATGTGCGAGATCTTTGTCGAATCGAAATTATGGGTCGTATGTACAGTCTCCATTAGATATATCACACACAAATAACTGAACGCGCCTCTATTGTCAGGGCGTTAGAGTGCGTGTGCGACGGCCCGAAAATACGTTGATAAATTTTTTTACGGCATAATTGTTGATAATTGTAACAAACATACGCGTGTACCTATCAAAGTTACGGGAGAATATTTTGTAGGTACTATGTACTATGTACCTATTAAGTTGTTTTAGTTTTATGATTGCAATGTTATTTTATAATATAATAGAATAGAATAGTTTTTTATTCGTAAACACACAGACAAAAGACATACATAGAAATAACAAAGTGAAAAATAAAGTGTCACGAAATGGCCCCATCTCAGCATGTTGCTGACGACTTCCAGCGCTGATCTTCCGATGAGACCATCAAGTGAGGATAATCACGGAAGGTAACAGACAAAAAAAAGAAACATAAAATAAGCCGAAAAATAAAATTACACACAATTTACACACCTAATACAAAAAAAGAGATACAACATGACGACATAAGTAAATACATGACATAAGTGACAGTAAAATTAGAAAATTACAACGGATCAACCGATCGAACTTGTACCGATCCGGTCGGATCATATCGTGGCGCGGCATTAAGCGTGCGTAACTAGCGCCAGCGGTGGTAGCTACACGTAATTAAATTCAATGACAGATTTGACAAACGAATGATAATGAATTTGTAAAAGAAGTGCAAGTAAGAAAACGAATTAGGTATGTATTATTACAAAAAAAATCTTTGTCAACGTTTTTCCAGTGTTCAGTTTCTCTCTGCGAGTTGAATATTCAAATCGTATTGAATCACTTTTATACAGAGACCAATCTCATAAATCGAATTTAAACTGTTGTGAGACATACTAACATTGAATCATTTTACGGTGTCGCGCGAGTGACTTAAAACAAGTGAGTCTAAACCGTAAGTTTATTCAATCTCATAAATGTTACTTTACTCCAAAATTTGCAGATAAAAATTATAATTTGAAAATTATTATACTTTGGTATCTTGATACATATGATTTAAAATAGCCCATCAATACTTAAAACTTAAAGAAGGTTGTGATTATACTTTTCAACAAACTGGAGGGCAAATTACCCAATGAAGAACCAAGTAGGTACATTTTAAGGTACTTATCACAAACGCAAGTGTATACCAAGGCTTTATAACGCAGTAGGTAACTACATGTTTATCATCAGTCGCGTCTATTTCGTGTTAATCTGTTATTAATTAGACTAATTACAAAACTGTATCGATGCTCCCGAAGCTCGATGAAGTGCGATTTTGCATTCAGCCAGACACGTTAATCAACCTCCGAATTAGTTTGCATATTACGAATGTTAGATTCATTTCATTGGCTTCAATTAACGATACATTTTCAATCTGTGTGTGCATTTATTCGTAACGCTTGTAAATTAGTTGCGAGCAAATGTTTAAGCTAGATTTTGTGATTAAAACGTTAAATAATGAGCGCCTAATTTTGAAACTCAAATAGTACCTAAGGTAATTTGACATCTAGCAGTTACTCGTAGCGAAAATAACGAAGTGCGTTGAAGCTAAATCGATTTCTGTAATATGAAATATGAATTTATTCAAACGTAGATACTGAAATTATCGCATTCATATGAAAAAATCATGCGGATGAGGTAAAATTTGTAAAAAACCAGTCTACGTCTAAACAATATTTTATAACATTAATTAATGTAAAAACGTGACAAGATGAAAGCAGATGTTCATTTGACTAATGCATTGGATTAGGCAAAGCGTCCCGGTCCAAGGATCCGTGAAAATTATATTAGTTAATTTATTCACAATGGCGAGCCTTTTTACAAAACCGCGTGACATTTTTAATTCGTTATTTGTGAGCAAATTTATACCCGTTATCCTATGTGAGTGTAAAATAAGGTCACGCAGATTGTTCGTAATTTTAATTTGATTTGCTATCAAGCGAATTACAAATAGAGAGATATTTAGATAAACGATATCACGACGTTCTGAGACAAACTTTCTTTTTTCTTCAACCAGAAACGTCACTTTTGACGCTAACAGGTCATATCCATAACAAATCTCGATCAAATTCTTACATGTTAATACAATCAGAATTCATCTTTTGGTGCAATGTATTAATTCGGGCAAAATTCTCTGCTGGTAAAGTCAAATCAAGTTGATTTACAAACTTGGGATGCTTCAAAGTTCAAATGCTTTTTGATTAAATTATTTCTACATCAAAACTGACTGAGAAACAGATACGCAATTTCAAATTTAATAAAGGACGATTTATACCGGAACCGTTACTTAGTTTACGTTCCGTCAATCTGTTTCCTGGGCTGGATAAAATTAAATTATTAATGAATTTTGAGTCAACGTTTAAAATTTAGCTGGGTTATGTACAGGATTAGTCCGGCCCGGGTCCGAAATAGGTTAAAATTTTCACGATTATTACACATTATTATTTATTTACAAAACTGGATTTAATCGCGTATAATTAACACATTCATACCAAGCGACCCGCTAGGCGGTAGGCCCTAGCTCTGCTTCGGTGCTTTCTACTACTAGGCTGCTAAAATAGACCGTACCGTAGGCATATGTTAAAAATATTCTGGAACTAAATCCGTAAATAAACCACAAGTATATTCTAAACCCAAACAGTCCAGATATAGATCTGTGGACATGTTCTAAGCCTAGACATATGTATCGATTGCCGGCACGGCATTTGATTTATTAATATCCCCCTTGCTACACGAAGAGGCGGTACAGTTTCTATTTAAAATGTAAACCTGGACTTCGTCATAACGTGATTCCGAAGTATCGCATACAATTAATCAAAAAGTTTGGTCAAGGAATTTTGATTTCATATTAAGTTAGTTTTTTACATTTAGTTATTTCACAGTTAGGGTGTCTGACTTTTCATTTTTGTATGGAGTACCTGTCACGTAAAATGTTTGTAGAGATTTTGAAGTGAAACGTTAGGTGAACGTCTTTGAAAACCCGTCTTTGAATACCGCTCGCCCCGTTCGCTCAGTAACTAATCTTTTATACGAATACCTACCACGCAAGTTACATTTCGTCTAAATATTTAACGTTTGAAACCCTGATTTGATGTCTTCCGTCCCGCCTTTTTAATCTCCAAAAATAGTAATTACATTTGTAATATCAAACTTTCAAACTCACAAATTGTAGAAAGTCTAACTGAAGTAACGGATGGAAAAGGTCGAGCCATCGGGAAACATGAAAGTTTATAGATTTTATTTAACTTGTAAGTTTGCTCGAATTCCCTTCCGAGGCTTCGGGTTTCAGTCCAGTGTCAGTCTAACGTTATGAATTTTTAGCATCACTTCGTTATATTAGAAACTAGCGACCCGCTCCGGCTTTGCACGGGTTAACAAATTATACATAAACTTTCCTCTTGAATCACTCTATCCATTAAAAAAACCGCATCAAAAACCGTTGCGTAGTTTTAAAGATCTAAGCATACATGCAGACAGGGAAGCTACTTTGTTTTATACTATGTAGTGATAGTGATAGTGATGATGAGATTAAAGCTTTACCTATATTACTAACAAACTGTGATTTGCAATATAGGCTTCCTTCCTAAGAGCTATCGACACAAGCCGTCTCTTTGCCGCGCGGAACGGGTAAACTAAAAATGTATTTCCTTATCAGTGTCTTGCATGCAACCTTTTTAGGGTTCCGTAGCTAAATGGCAAAAAACGGAACCCTTATAGATTCGTCATGTCTGTCTGTCTGTCTGTCTGTCCGTCTGTCCGTGTATGTTACAGTCACTTTTCTCCGAAACTATAAGACCTATACTGTTGAAACTTGGTAAGTAGATGTATTCTGTGAACCGCATTAAGATTTTCATCAAAAATAGAAAAAAAAAACAATAAATTTTTGGGGTTCCCTATACTTAGAACTGAAACTCAAAATTTTTTTTTCATCAAACCTATACGTGTGGGGTATCTATGGATAGGTCTTCAAAAATGATATTAAGGTTTCTAATATAATTTTTTTCTAAACTGAATAGTTTGCGCGAGAGACACTTCCAAAGTGGTAAAATGTGTCCCCCCCCCCTGTAACTTCTAAAATAACAGAATGATAAAACTAAAAAAAAATATATGATGTACATTACCGTGTAAACTTCCACCGAAAATTGGTTTGAACGAGATCTAGTAAGTAGTTTTTTTTTAATACGTCATAAATCGCCTAAATACGGAACCCTTCATGGGCGAGTCCGACTCGCACTTGGCCGCTTTTTGAAATGTACGGCCGTATTTGACTTATTTTATTAACCTCATATTTTTATTTAAGGCTTTAGAGGATAAGGTTATTTTTATAACTGTAGATACATTTTTACATTGCCGATTTACGTTTGGGTTTGAATAAAAACTTATGGTTATGAGAATATTACGGACCAAACCATACTTTCTTACGGGAGTAGGTAATGAATGTAGCTGTTTACTGTATAATAATAATAATAAATATTCTTTATTGTGCACCATACAATTAAAAATACACAGAAATTAAATACAGATTAAAAGCTAGGTAACAACAGGCGGTCTTATCGCTAAGAAGCGATTTCTTCCAGACAACCTTTCAGTAGCAGGAAACTAAGGACTAACAACATTGAACGGGTAGTGCCGATATACATTTAATAAAAAATAGAATTAAAATAAAACAAGACGAAAACCATTATATACTTTAATATAATACATAAATACAAATATAATAAATACATATATACATACATACATAAAATATTATACAGGCATAAATAAAGGCAAAATTAAGGCAGCGAAAGGTAATGTGATTTTAAAAGAAATTTGAAAATGGGAAGGGATTTAGCACGTCTAATGTCTAATGGCAAAGCATTCCACAACCGAACAGCACGAAAAGTAAAAGAGTTTATATAAAATTTAGATGAAGAAGATGGTGGAGCAAGGAGAAGTTTCTCCGCACACCGGACAGAAGAAAGATAGCTGAAACGCTGTTTAAGATATAGGGGGGTAGTAGGGTTGAAGAGAATATTATAAAGAAGAACAAGAATATGAGAGTTGCGGCGATGGCGAATAGGGAGCCACTTGAGCTGGGTGCGAAATTCAGAGACGTGGTCATATTTGTGCTGTATATAAGGTTTATATTCTTTTGACTTCAGAAAGCGCTTCGACTACAGTTGTCTGATGTGAATGCCATTAGGTTATCCTTGTTTAGCCTGAAGGCAGACATGGTTTTCTTTAACTCTCTATCAGGGGTGTTGCGAATATCCGCATCCGCATCCGCAACCACGGAACTTCCGCATTATTTTCAACATCCGCATCCGCATCCGCATCCGCATAAAATCGATGCGGATTTAATGCGGATGCGGATGTGGAACAGGTCGGTACAGGAACGTCTTAGCATCGGCGTAAGTGCTAGACTGGTAGGTAATTTAGTCATTAACCAAAAAAACCTATTAGAAATGAGCAGTCAAGCGTGAGTGGGACTTAATGTGAACGCGAGTCCGATTCGCACTTGGCCGGTTTTTTGAAATAAAAATTACTAAAATGTAATATTTGACGTTTTTTATGGTACTATCTTGACATCCGCATCCGCATCCGCGGATGTGAGCCTTTAAAAATCCGCATCCGCATCCGCGTCCGCGGATGTCAAAAAATCGACATCCGCAACATCCCTGCTCTCTATGAACAATATTTCGGAATGTCCCTAGCTCTCTAAACTTCTCTAGAAGGTTCTTCGTTATTTATGTATTAAATTGCAATTAATTACATTATTTTTGAATTATGCTTATCTCTAAGGAATAATTAAATATACGTATTATGGTGTGAATAACTATTATAGAAGTCTGACCAAAGAATGACCCCACGGGAATTATCTTAAAGTTGGAATTAGGCCAAATTTTAAAATATTGTAAGAAGTGTTTTGACATAATAGAATTGTATTTTAGCTGATTAAAATTGCGGGAAATGGTGTATTGATAATATTTAGAGAAGGGATAACTTTCAGTGATATGTCCAGATAAGTGTCAGTCATATGGACTGTTCTTCGAAGCCAAAAATGCATTGAGTGCTCTGTGCTTCGTCTTTAGGTATATTCTGCGCCAATGCGAATAGGTTTGCAAATAACCTAATAACATTTTGCAATTTCCATTCGGATGAAAAATTCCCAACACTCCTTACGAGCAAATACGTTAAAAGCTAATCTCATAAGATATTAGCTAACATTACCGTATAAAACTGGATATAAGTGGGAATAAGAAAGGAAAACAACGGTAACACGACACCCGTGATTTAGGGGTTCCCGCTCGGCAAACGTAATTTTAGACAAACAGATAAATGCCTTATGGAAATGCGTGAGAATCCGTTTAAGGTATAAATAAATACCTGCGCGTTAATAATTCAGAGTTCAAACGGGGGAAGAGGAGCCATTTATATTGTATGATTTTACTTTGGTGACAAGTACCTATTCGGCACCTTAAAAATTATGCCTTTCGAAAAATAGTACCTATATAGTACTTTTTTTTTTAACATGACTTACGCTGTTTGGCCTCTCCTGGGGCCAGTTACAGCTTGTGGTGTGAGTGGGATCAGGTGCCCTTCAGGCCGCGACACTGCACAGTATGAAAATTAGAGAGAAAGAAAAGGATGAAACAGTAAAAGATGAAAGAGAATAGAATAGAGGAGAGAAGTTAACAATTTGTAGCAGAGAACTAATGACGCCATATAAACTTAAATTGTTGCTGTATGAGGAGAACCTATAATTATAGTAAACTTACCTTAAAACTTTTCGAATATCTACCGTGAATTGTGCCCACTTTGCTCCTAAATCAGAAATTTAATTTAAAATTCAAAATGTGATATTAATGCCTAAAAATTAATGTGTTAAATGAGAATCGGTCTCATAGCATCTATTTGTCATTTGACATCCGTAACCTTCATCAACCGCAACTTATAATTGAGCCTTTAAAATCACTTTTGTCCAAAGATCAAGGACCCTCGAACGATACCCACCTCAAGTCTTCCAGCTCGTTACTTTCTTGGGGACAGTATTTTACAGTTAATTATTATAATTTTCCCCCGATTTTTCGCAGCGACGTCATCGAAGCGGAATATTAAAAAGTAACGGCTCATTAGGCCTTGTAATTCAAGCGAAAATCCTTGTTAAAATCGTTACGCAAATCTTTGAGGGCGCGGATTTAGATTCGGGAAAAAACCGGGCGAAAAAAGAACCTCAAAGATTATTGTCTGCTTCGTAAGCGGTGCTTGTAAGGTCTGGCGGTCTAGCATGAGTTGCGTTCTCACGCGCGACTCCATACATCTTGCGCGACTTCAAGTATGGACTCGCGCGCGAGAACGCATGTTGTGCTAGACCGCCTGGTGCATATACCAGATGTACCTGCAGTCTACCGTGCTCATTCAGCGTTTGTTTGGGTGGATTTGACATTTGCGGCACCAACGCAGTCGGCAGTACTTACTGTCGCGATGCAAGACTGCTGCAGCCGATTCCACTGCTGCAGAAAACTTCAGAAAGGTACCTTTACACTCCTGCAGTCGCCGTCCAAAATGTAACCATCAACTCGAGCCTATAGGTACATAATAAATAAAAACTCTTTATCTCAAGCTTAATAAAATCCTAGAACCCGTATTTCTGCATTTATGTAGATATGAGTATGTCGTAGGTACTACAATCTCGCAAGTCTAACCGTACCTATCATCCGGTCTTGTGGATCCGGGTAGTTTATCTCTGTATTCAAGGATGTATGGAAATTTTCCATCCGCGCATTGTTGGGGATGCTTTTTCTTGGGCAAGACGGTCATATATGATCTAAGGCTATGTTTAAAGTGAAGCGTTTATTTATAAAATATGTGCTTCATGCACTCGGCTACCTGGCGCAGCATGTCACTATACCCGTCACATTCGCACTTACGTTCTTGTTAGAACGTGACAGGCATGGTGACAAGCGATAAAAATGCGACCGTGCTACCGCCGCTAGGTTCGGTGGCATGGATGGAAATTTTCAACTATATGATAACCCTAACTGTAACTGAATAAAGAAATTTGGCACCCTAATTTAATTAGATTTTTCGTTTCTAGCCTTAAAATAGTTATTTGTTTTACAAGGGGGCAAAGTTATTGTTTAACCGCTCGTGATAATATCAATTTGATACCCGAGCAAGCGAAAGATTCCAAAATTTAACCACAAGCGTAGCGAGTGGTTCGAAAAATGGAATCATGAGAAATGGAATGTTATTAAATATTTATTATCCAAAATCATCACTTAAAAGTCAATTCTACGAGCAAACATAAGAAAACAACTCAAAATTTGCATTTGATTACTTTGTCTCACATGTGAATAAAATGCAACTTTGCTATCAGTTTTTGAAGTGCAAAGTAAGCCTTTCCGAGCTGGTGTGGTGAAAATATCTTTAAACCTGAAAAACTTTCCGTGCCGGTCGGCAAAATATTATCAGCACGTGACGATAACTAGACGGGAGTTAGCATTAGCACACGTGCTGATCCAGTTAAGATAATGCCTCTATCGCCGTTATTTAGGAGTATAGTATTGAGATATCACAACTTTATATAAATAAGCACTAGTTAATACGGAATAAATTGGTCTAAGTTTACCGGCGAAAGGCGCCCCTAAACTTTCTCCAAGATCAAATAAATAGACCAAACATATTACGACGAAAAAATCTCTACACGACTAGATCTGCCAAGGAGCATCAATCCAGTGTGTCCTATACCCGTGGGCATTACAGTAATACAACAAAAGCGGTTTGGTCGCACAAAAGAATAAAATATGTGCATTTCACGGGTGATTCATCGACTTCACTTTGTAAGAGACGTCCCGCGCAGTAGACTGATATGAACAGTAGTTCACTCATATCAGTCTACAGTATTTTGCTGCCCATCGCTAGTTGGAACACTTCATCATTATCAGTCTACTCTTATCCACTGCTGGACATAGGTCTGTCCTATTGCAAGCCATTGAGCACGATTTGCGGCAACTCTGATCCACTCTGAACTCGGCTCCATTTAGTTTGAGGGCGTCGGTAATCAGTAATCTGCCTCTGGACACTCTAAACAGGCCCTAATGTGAAGGCCAGTCATACTTCGGTACTCAACTTAATAGTTGAATGAACTTGATACTTGACTTGATCTTAATATTTTTCTGAAAATGCGTCAACTAAAAGCAACACTCCTTGTTTTTATATGATAATGCAAAGTTATCTTACTGCTTGCGAAATATCCCCTGTGTGCTTTGAATACGATGTGCGATCAATTCTATCTCACTCGTTTAATGTTTCACTGCTGGACACTATTCCCGAAGGATCAGTGTGGGTTAGGATTTTCTTTTTCTTTTACATTTTTTCTTTCATGCCTTTAAAAGGTAAGTAGAGTTTTCTTTTGATAACATTACTTGAGTTTGATTTAGACTACCAATAGGCATAATGCTTACATTTGTGGGATTTATTTTTTTATTAATGGCACCTAAAAAGTTGCCTGATTGATTAATATTTTTTTATCTGGCAAAACTATGTACAGTCAACATCAATAACAGAACGTAGCGGATGAGAATAAGTGTCAAAAATATTTATTATCATTTTCTAAAAGCTTAATAAAAAGATATAGGTATGTATTTATTTGTAACTCAATAATAAAGGTTAATAAAATATTTTTTAACGCAAACTATATTTAAAGACATCTGTACCGTAAAACCACTAAACGTATGCTCCAAAAGTTCTAAATTAGGGTTCAAAATTAATTATGTCTTCAGGTGTAACTATGAGTTGTGTTTTGTGTTTTTGATACCGTAAGATTGTGAACCAGTTAGTTTACAATCTAACGAAGGTTAGGTTAGTTTATAATCTCCCTACCGTCAGTTTATAATTTAACTAGCGAGATTATACATTTCTAAGGGAAAATACTTTTATAAATGGAAGAAAGACAGACAAAACCAAAAGGCATTGACACTTAATTATTTATTGAAGTTGTGGATTATGGACCATACAATACAAAGCAATAGGTACTCTTTATTGCACACCTCAATACAAAAAAAAACAATCATAAATAGTTGTAGTACTGGACTATTATATAGTTAGGTAGTTAACGGTATTTCTAAAGTTATTAGAGGATGAAAGATACGCTACGGTGCTGACTGTACTTACATAATAAATAGCTTTCAGCTCCCTATTATCTATTCTTATCCTATCGCCATTTGTACGTTTACACTGAGATAACCCTTAAGCAAATAGGTCTATAAACTCCGCGCGTTTATAATCCCACAGAATCCCTCAGAATCTCAATATTTGCTGATAAACCGTTGTTGGGCATAAAATCCCCAGAGATCCGAATCGTGTCGAGAATTATCTGTAGTTGTAATGTGTGCGAGATTTACGGTCGTAACGGATTTGATCACTTACATAAATGTACCTATATCTGTAACAGTTTATATACAGGGTGACTTATTTAAATCGGGCAGTATGGGAAAGTCTGAAACTATAAGACATACTCGTACGAAGATCTGTTCGTAGGAACCATGTCATCGATTTTAATAAGAAGAAAAACTGCATTCATACATTTAAAAAAACTTGTACTCAGCTCGGGAATCGAACCCGGTTGTTTTGAAAAAAAAAAAAAAACTTACACTATTTCTATTTAGATATCGATTGTGTAGGTCTTAAGCAGTAAATGGCTCTATGAATCATTATGTCTAAAATTAATAAAATGCATTGTTTTCATATTCTTTAATTTATTTTAGCAAGTGTTCGAAATGACCACCGGCAACTTATTATTTTGAGTACAGGTTTTTTTTTATGTATGAATGCAGTTTTTCTTGTTATTAAAATCGATGACATGGTTCCTAAGAAGAGATCGTCGTATGTCTTATAGTTTCAGACTTTCCCATACTGACCGATTTAAATGAGACATCCTGTATACTACGGCGTTATTCATAAACGTCTGCTAAGTTAATCAGCTGATGATCATCGTTTGTCCCTCTCTATGGCATAATAACAGATAGGGACAAACGACGATCATCAACTGATTAAGTTAGCAGCCGTTTATGAATAACGCTATTTATTGTAATGCTAGTTTTAAACGAAACTTTTAAAAATAAAACCGGCCAAGGGCGAGTCGGACTCGCGCACGAAGGGTTCTGAACCATTACGCAAAAAACCGCAAAAGAATCACGTTTGATGTATTGGATTGGAGCCCCACTTAAATATTTATTTTATTGTGTTTTTAGTATTTCTTGTTATAGCTGCAACAGAAATAAATAATCTGTGAAAGTTTCAACCATCTAGCTATCACGGTTCATGAGGTACAGCCTGGTGACAGACAGACGGACAGCGGAGTCTTCGTTTTCTAATCTTTGGGTACGGAACCCTAAAAAGGAACATTAAGTATTAGTTGATAAAATGAAAAAAAAAAAACAGATTAAGTAACAAGGCGCAGAAAATAAATGTTTATGTATAGGAAATGGGGTCCCTTCTTTGTTTCCCACTAAGTTTTAAATCATAATGTACTGTTTGTCATAAATATAATCGTTAGTCATTAAACTGAAACCGTTAACTTTTCAGAATTTTCGTAAGATTATCCTATAGATAGGTTAGGTTAGGTTTGTTTTATGGCAATCCTGAAAAGTGACGCGTTTCTGAAACAAATAAATTATGACTACGTAACGAAAATGCGGGCAAACAATACATTATGACTTAAAACTTTTTGGGAAACAATAGATATACATATCTAGTGCTCCTAATTGACTATAACCCATCTGTAGTTATATCAAATCATGTGTATTCAGACGAACTGTAAGCTGGAATGACGCAGGTGTTGAATGCAAACAGTGTGTTGACATACGAGACTTACCAGCGCCTCGGAGCGAAGAAAGATCAACATTGGACATGTTAATTACATTACCTACTTACATTTTTAGTACTGTCAAAGTCAAGAGAGATTATTTAATGGAAGACCTGTCAAAACCCTAAATAAAGCAAAAAAAAGACATAACATCTGATTATGGCTAAAACAGGCGATTGCAGATAAAACGAAAGAAAATAACTTATATTTTAATCATAATTATAACTCGATAGATTGCGTTTTTTTTGCCATTGTAACAGTATAATATTTTAAGAGGTAACAGGAGTGGTCATTTCTCCATACAAACGTACTCGACTGTTTCCTCCGTGGGTTTTGAAGCTAGTGCAATGATTTTTTCAACACATTAATATTGTCAATATCTGTGTCGGACCGTTTTGCTTTTTTTGATATTTTTGTTTTTTAAGGCGCTAGAGCCCTTCAAAAATGGCCATAATGGCCTAATTGACTGTGACGCAATGAGAGGCGTGGTATTCAAAACTGATATCAAGTAGCCAAAAAAGCAAAACGGTACGACATAGATAATTTCATAATCATTTAGATTTCCAAATTTGGTTACGATTGGTTAAGTATTGGAGGAGGAAACAGTCGAGTACAAAACCTCGATTTTTGAGATTTATACGCAGGATTTTTCGCCTTGTCCTTATCGCACTAGTTTTAGGAGCCGCTTCCGTTAGTGAGACGGGTATATATTTACCTAAAATATTTAAATCTCGGCTCCTGTTTCGTCTTAAGATATAAGTATTATAATAACTCGTCGTATCTCCTGAATACAGCAATTCGTATTTTCCAGGTCGCTAACCTCACATTTTAGTACATTCAAGCGGCCACTATGAAGCTCAAATAGGGTCACTTTTTAATTTTTAGTCTGCCTCTTTCACACTCATGAAATGTTCATTATACCTACGTGAATTACTTCCCTTTTGCATATTTCAACTTATCTTTAAGCAAAAGCGTCATTTAAGATCTGTGAATAACAGACAGTATGACAAATTACGTGAACCTAAAAACCTTAGCAAACTTTATTTTCACCGTAAAGTCTCAAAGTCAGACGAATAATTTTTCAAGGGCTATCAATCAAGTTACATTTAACGTAAACTTAGTGTTTAATTTAGGTCAGGTTACCTGCCTCTTGAAGGTTTTTGAAGTTATAAATGTACGAACATTATTCATTTTGTAAGAAACAAATGATTTCAATTAATTTTGCTCTTTACAAAATTTTCCGAACTTTGGTGGCTTATAAGAACTTTACTAGAAATAAAATATGTTTCAATTTTATTATTAATCTGTCAGCTCCCACGGCTCATATATGAGCCAGAACGCTTATAGTGACGTCATATCGTGGGATTCGACAGGTTAATTGAATATGTTCATAAATAAATAAATAACACAATTTGGGCAAGATTCGAACTCCGGCCTTTCGGAACATTAGTCCGATATAACGTTAGAAAAAAAAATACAATTAAAAAGCTTACAATTCTTCTATCAATTTAAAATCTAATTATATTTTGTCTATAAATATAGAGTAGGTACAATATTCCTTTGAATTCTTACACTTACAACTATTTCCATATCATTTTGTATCTATTAAATAATTATATTATTAAGCTGGGTCACTCACGAATATACAGTATTAACTCACATTTATAGACAGGTCTAACGCGAAATTTATTCAATTACCTTTATTTACCGACGTTTCGACACAGGTTTCACTCGTCATGGTCGCGGCGGCATGACCAGTGAAACCTGTGTCGAAACGTGGGTAAATAAAGGTAATTGAATAAATTTCGCGTTAGACCCGTCTATAAATGTGAGTTAATATGTGTTCAAAACGCGAAGGTTTTAAGAATATACAGTAGATTGATTGCTATTGAATGTGTCTCACGAAAGTTTTGTTCAATTTGTATTTTATAATTTATTCCGGAATCGCTTTTGCACTGAGCACTACTGTGAACATCGAAATCGATATTTCGCCTATCTATCGTGATAAATATATTCGAATGATAACTAGAAGATAGAGAAGCAGACAGAGGCATAACACTTTACTGCTCTTTCTATAACGCCTGGTGATTTATTGAACACAACACCGCAGATTCATTCACAAAGGTGTATATACATGAGGGCTGGGGTAGTGAATGGCACACTATATTTACAATCCATCTTGTAAGTTACTCCAAGCGTGACGTAAAGGATCCCGGAATTATCCCGCAATGGATGAGCGAGCGGCCAAACAACAATGTTGACAGATGACATCATGATTACATTTAAATTGATATACACTATGAGTAATATGACATCTACATAAATGATTGGAAGTTTTGAAATCTATTTGTAAGGCCCATCATACAAAGTTACCCTATTTTAAATTTAAACCTTGTTGCATAATAGATTAGGGCGACTTGGGTGAAACAATGAAACATAAATGTTACCTGGTTAGGAAGGAAAGGAAAGGTGCCTGTACAGTGTAATGCACATTGGGCCTTACGAGGATATAAGTTCTTGTATATTATGGAACTAAGTGTAACTGCCATATCCAACAGTATATTCCCAACTCCCCGACCTCTTGTAAAATGTGCTCCCTGAGATAAGACGCTCCACTCAAGACTTTTAGCTTCAACTTTTACCCGCGCGAGTTTCGAATTAATAACTAAATTATAAACGCTAACTTATAGTCGCCTTTTGGTTTACTTCGCGTTTATTTCACGTTACACACATGTTACATAGGTAATTGGCGAACGAGGGAAGTGAAGGTCTTTCATCAACTCGAGAGTCTCGAGACACCACACTGACTAGACATTTAATAGTTTGTTCTGCCATAAGTAATTTATTTAGTTATAATAATAATAAATATTATGGGACAATCTTACACAAATCGACCTAGTCCCACGGTAAGCTCATAAGGCTTGTGTTGTGGGTACTAGACGACGATATATATAATATATAGATACATATAAGTACTTAAATACATAGAAAACATCCATAACTAAGGAACAAATATTTGTGATGAACACACAAATAAATGCCCTTACTGGGATTCGAACCCGGGACCTCCAGCTTCGTAGGCAGGGTCACTACCGACTACTAGGCTACGGAGGCCGTTCGATTTTCGTACATTAATTGAGCTGTTGCTATCTCTATTGCACGCGCATAATTATATTGCTGTCAAACTCGCACAGTGACATTGACAATGGGCGGAACAGCAGTCTTATCTTATATCTTATCTTATACCTTTAAACGAGCAAATCTTGTATATTTATTTATATGTATATTTGTGTCGGGGATCTCGGGAACGGCTCTAACGATTTGGATGAAATTTGCCATATGGGGGTTTTCGGGGGCGAAAAATCGATCTAGCTAGGTTTTATCTCTGAGAAAACGCGCATTTTTCAGTTTTTGTATTTTTTCCGAGCGAAGCTCGGTTACCCAGATATTTTTGGGCTTTAAACGAGCAAATCTTGTATATTTATTTATTTATATGTATATATGTTTCGGGGATCTCGGGAACGGCTCTAACGATTTGGATGAAATTTGCCATATGGGGGTTTTCGGGGGCGAAAAATCGATCTAGCTAGGTTTTATCTCTGAGAAAACGCGCATTTTTCAGTTTTTGTATTTTTTCCAAGCAAAGTTCGGTCTCCCAGATATTATAATTAATGCGCGTGAAAAGTCAATTTTTTTTTTTTTTTTTTATTAAAAATGGGCTTACTCATGGCCACAGACTAGCCGAGGCGAAGACGTGGCCTACGATGGAGCGAGTCTGCGTCTGAGTCAATGCGTGGATAGAGGAAGTGTAACGGGGGCATATTAATATCGGCAATTGGATTTTGTGTATTACAATTGGCCTGTCACACTACAGTGGAACTGACATATAGTTATAGTTAATAAACATGTTTTTAAAATGTTCTAAGTTTATTTTTTGTGTGTTTCCTTGGTGTGTATGTACGTTAAAGCAACTAGGTATAAGCTAGTGCATAGAAATATCAGTTTACCTAGAAATTAAAACTTCTTGTTGAAAAACACGGATATTGTTTGTGCAACAGTTAAAATTACTCTAAAAGCTACATCAGTTTCCAACTTAATTTAATATTTTCAGCCTCTTTGCAATTCCGGCATCGTATCAACTGGAATAAATTCCCCCCAAAGTTCGCTTTTTACGAGGAAGCAAAGCGCCGTAAGTCACAATTTTAACGCTCAAAACTGCCCTGCTAAGCCGAAAGGCGCTAAGTCTGAGATACGCCTTTTTGTTTTTTTTTATTCCATTCGATAGATATCACAATTTTGCGTCTAATGGTATAAGCCAAATAGGGCTATCTTACTTAAAACATTAAATAAAACCACTAATAAAATTTTGTGTATCTCAATTTTTCCTTAAATTACTAAGAGATTCGGCGGCATGTCGATTTTAGGTAGCCATATAGCCGTATATTGACATGGGCTAGAAACGCTTAGAAATGGTCGACAACGTTTTATACGTAGAATTTTGAAAGCAACAAGCGCTAAGTCCATTCTTTGAACTCGTTTCGGAGTTAGAGCTTTTACGCTTAGTAACTGTCGATATTGTTATTTCTCTAAGGTTTGAGATACGGCTAAACTAATACAATGTAACTACATGTTTTCACTCATAGGATTGTTGTTTACAATGAAAGTTTCGTGCCTACTGGAACTAGGAAAGGTTCAAAGGAATCCAGTATATATCCCGTACTTTGGCATGAGGCATTGTCTGGATGATCCAAAGATGAAATAATAAGCGCGTATTACCAATTTTTATTATTCTACCGTGATATAAAAAATATTATACTTTAGGTGGATAATTGCTCTGCTCAAAATAAAAATTGGACATTCTTTTCGTTTCTAATTTATATCATAAATTCAGGTCAGATCAATGCAGACAAGATTATTGTTGTGAAATATTTTGAAGCCGGAGACACGTTTATGTCTGCAGATTCATTTCACCATAGAGTAGAACTGGCGATGAAGCGGATGAAAAACAAAATATATGATTTTGATGACTTTTGCGCTGCTGTAAGCAATGCTGGGAAAAATGTTAATACCAAAAAAATTATGATAGATGACTTTTATGAGTGGCAAGACTACACGACCCAATACAAATTTTCCCGGTTGTCTCCACGCCCTTATATTAGTGACATAGTAGAAGTGGAAGTTAGCAAGGGCAGTTTTGACATTAGCTACAGAACTAGTTTCGATGATGAATCCATTAAGGCTTTTGAAGTTAGTCAAACTGCACCTCCAACTAAAAAACAATCCCAGGGAGTTCATCACACAAAAAAGAAAAATATTTTAAAATCGCTGTCTGGTTTAATCCCTGCTAATAGGATGTCTTTTTGGCGGGGACTGCCAACATTTGACTAACTTTTTTTCATAAAAAGCAAAATAATTTTTGAAGTTTTTTTTTGCACTTTGCTGCTATACATAATAAAATTGTTAAAAAATAACAGATTTTTTTATTTATTACCAATCATCAAAGTATTTATATCGAATAATATGTATATATTTTTTGTATGGAGCGGTCTATGGCTAAATTAAGGCTAAGAGCAGTATCTCAATGTTTAAGTTGCTCTTTTTTAAACAAAATAGCGACATCTCACAAAACACGTATAATAGTGAATTTAATGAAAAATCTGAATATGTGAATAATATCTATGAGCAATTTTATGTATATATACGTTTAAACATCTTTGAAAAGGATTGTTTTTGAAGGTGAAAATGATTAATTTACAAAAAGTTGATTTTCTCAAAACTTACTCAGATTGAGATACCGCCTTTCGGCTTAGCAGGGCAGAAAAAACGTATTTAAAACGGAATTTTAAATATACAGGGGCGATTGCCGGTTTTATTCCTTTATAGCGAGCATTAATGTTTTAGTGATAACATTTTTATGGAGCCTTTGATTTATGTTGTGCTGAGATTTGGTACAATTCTCGTCGCAGGTAGATAAATTGCAAAAATAACATTTATAAATCTTTAATTAAATTGAACTACAGTACCTAAATATATTCCCAGTACATAGTATAAAACAAAGTCGCTTCCCGCTGTCTGTCCCTATTTATGCTTAGATCTTTAAAACTAACGCAACATTTGATGCGTTTATTTTAATAGATAGAGTGATTCAAGAGGAAGGGTTATGTATAATTTGTTAACCCTTGCGAAGTCAGGGCGGGTCGCTAGTTAATAATACACCACATCAAAGTGCAAGACGTGGGTTGTTATTAACCAGTTGGGCGGGACATGTTGCTAGGCTGAGTGATGGCAGGTGGACCACAACAGGGATGTTGCGGATGCCGATTTTTTGACATCCGCGGATGCGGATGCGGATGCGGATTTTTAAAGGCTCACATCCGCGGATGCGGATGCGGATGCGGATGTCAAGATAGATACATTAAAAACGTAAAATATTACATTTTAGTAATTTTTATTTCAAAAAACCGGCCAAGTGCGAGTCGGACTCGCGTTCCAAGGGTTTCGTACATTAAGTCCCACTCACGCTTGACTGCTCATTTCTAATAGGTTTTTTGGTTAATGACTAAATTACCTAGCAGTCTAGCACTTACGCCGATGCTAAGAAGTTTCTGTACCGACCTGTTCCACATCCGCATCCGCATTAAACTCCGCATCGATTTTATGCGGATGCGGATGCAGATGCGGATGTTGAAAATAATGCGGAAGTTCCGCGGTTGCAGATGCGGATGCGGATATTCGCAACATCCCTGGACCACAATGTGAAAGGAATGGTGGCCGCTTTGGGATGAAAGGAGCATCTGGCGTCACTTGGCTCGTGTAAGGGCTAAAATTAATGAATGAATTGTGTTAATGTGTTGGTTATTGTTGGAGAGTGTTGGCTGAGGGTAATTACTTAACTTACGCCAGCTGCAACTGCACTGTTATTTTGAATTGAATTATTTTTTGTATTTATTACTATAGAACAATATTATTTGAGACAAGTAGTCATATTATTATATAATAATAAACATAAATCATAAACTGAAATAGATGCCATGTACACAACGCAATAATATGTTACACAACGAAGGTCGCAAAAATATCCGACACGATCTTATTTGTAGAGCCATAAGAGCGTGTGACAAATTTTTTGCGGCATTCGAAGAGTAACATATTATTGCAGGTGACTGTACTGTCAGTGACCGAGGTTGGATTAAACCCGCTGTCTTAAGCTTCTACGCCACCCTACTTTAGGTTACTCTAGGTCATTTACAAGTTAAAAAATGATAGTTACTGTAGGCTGTGATGATGATGGAATTCCATAACATAAACATTACAGTTGTTGGGGCAGGTTTGCGCGATAATTTTATGTACAGTCAAAAAAAAAAAGGGTCAGCAGTGCCACGCCGCTACATGGGTTAAATTATTTCCCTAAGACTACTACTGAGGTACTAACCCGTCCCATGACTCACTCGGCGCAATTCGGGAAATGAATTAGAGATTCACTAGATATGAAATAGTAAAGATATGTGACGTTCCACTGTAAAAGGTACCTTATGGCGGCTGGCGCTTACGCTATTATTAAAGCCACTCCAATATTCATCCGGGGCCATGGTACCTTTTGCCGTGGAACGTCACATATCTTTACTATTTCATATCTAGTGAATCTCTGAATCATTTCCCGAATCGCGCCGACTGACAGTGTCAACACTCACGTCTACGTAATTTACTTTCTATACATCTCGCTCGCACTAATATGCCAGTACGAGCGAGATCGTTTATGTAAGTGCCAAACTGGTGGTAGCCACACTGGATATCTCTACAAACGTTTCACTGAAACCAAGTCTTTTTATTGCAATTTGAAAAGCCCCGCGGCTACAATATTACTCTGAATGAGTCAACCACGTGTGTATGAAATCGCGCTTCTGACCGAGGATAAATTTGAATGATTAAATTTTCCAGTTACGTTAACACGCGAGTTAGTGTAACGAGCCTGACTACTGTTGCAAACAGCAGCACTGTCCATCTGTGGACCTTATGCCTTTTGTAATAAAGTTTACGAAATGTCAGTTAACAGTTTAGGCGATGGTACTTTAACTTCACTTAAAAAGGCTTATGTCAGTTGGACATTTGTGTCTTTTACGACCTTTAGATATGTGGTAAAAGTTACCAAACCCGAGCCGGGTTCCGTCCCAATGTTTCCGCTAAGTTATTTCTGAATGCACTTCCCGGTGCACTTTGTTGCAATACATTCGGAGTATTAAGGTGCGCATTTTGTTCAGGTACATAATGCGGCTTGATCACGTGGTAGACCAGTACAGTACATCCACAAGTACATCAATAGTAGCGGATTAGGTAGGCCCTACACGTCAAATCACAACTTTTATTTGGGCGCCGCATGTTACGACCGCCATTGCGGCATTATGTACTCTCGTTCGATACTATAGTATTTTTCAAACAGCTTGGGTATGTTTACAATTGTCATTTAATATATAATGTATCTTTATTTATTTAATCATTTATTTTCATAAGACCCTCATAAGACCCGGTACATAGGTAGATGTTACATTGAAATAGTACTGACAAACTGCGAAACAGTTCGATGGCAGTTAATTTAGCTCTTCGTATAAATTTGTGTCAAATAAATATAAACATGCTGCATGCAAAATTAATTATAATTATTCTATTAGGCCTTCGGGGTCAGCAAAGTCAGATCAGGGGCCCGTTTCTGAAAAGCTTGTAACTTAATTGTAATACAAGCGGATGTCACTTTTTGACAGCTTTTGCTAGAAAGAGACACACTTTTGAGAAATGGGCACCAGATTTAATATGTGTGTAGGTATAGAAGAAATATAATATCGCACCACAATATAGTGATCCAACTGTCAACAATATTATGATGGTACGCTCCGTATACCAGCTAAATATTGCAGCTACGTCTAGTGCACGATTTTGTAAATATTCAATTTAACGTTCAAATATACTTGTTTTCCTGGATATTGTGTTGATTTAGAACTGCTGAGATCGTATTGCTTATTTTATTTCATACTTGCTTATGTATTTAGTCCGTCTAAGTTAACTATCGACTTGGCTAGAATCCTCAGAGGTACCTAAGGTAGAGTTGATAAGGGGAGAGACGATATATGACAAAACGAGATAGTTTTATGGAACATTCAGTAGAGGTAGCACAGAAAGCGCCATCCTTGTTTATCCTTATCATAGTGTCACTTATCATTTCTACTTACTTTTAAAAAGTCCTAAGTGCTACGCCAAATGGTAGACGTATGGTTGTTCCCCACCACAGCTTGGTGGGCAACAATGAACTCGACTAAAATACGAAGTTTTGGTATGTTTTTAGAAATGTTAAAACGTGTTTATCATTTCTTGTTTCTTCTATATGACAAAGGTATTGATAGTTTAGTTACCGATAGAGGACCTGTCATTAAATATTGCTCCTTATAACCCAACCTGTCAATAACACTTACCCAACTTTACTACCTACATAATACCTTAGTATAAAATAAATCTTCCACTTTATAAACTAAGGTACTTGCCAGGACAGAAGCTTTCTTCAATCTCCAATTGATACAGCTTACAAGTTGTATCTACACTTCTATTTTAACTTTTATTTCAAAACTGATAAAGTTCAATTTTGAATGACTTCAAACGACTGCAAGATAGAGCGACTTAATTGTGATTTCGACTACGAAAGGTGTTCGCAATCTGATTGTGGCTTGCAATTCTAAAGCTCGATTCTAAACAGGCGTATGTCTTCTTGAATAAAACATATTACCGTCTTTTTAATTTCAGGATCGAATAGTTTCATTTCAACTGCGCACTTCTTTGATTGTATAGATAGAATACTTTGAAATGAGAAGAGATCTAGAGTTAGATTCAGATCTGCAAGTTTTTACTGGTTTGAACTGGTTTTGATATGACATACAACCTTGACGATTGTCTTGGTGATTGGCGTGCAACTAAAGCACAACTTTCAACTCATTTTGCGTGCACCAACCAGCGTAAGCGATTTTCAAGGTCGCATCAAAATAATTGTTTAATCAGAAACGGGCTCCTGGTTTTCCGAAAGGTCAACAGTTTGAATTTCCCCACATCATATTCCACGGACAGGTTTTGATAGGGAATTTCACAAGCAACTGGTGACAATGAGTGATTACGTAATGAACCCCATGAAACTACCCATTTACGTGATGGATTTCACGAGTCCACTATTTTTATTATCATAAAATCCATGAAAAAACAATGTTCCAACTTTAACCCCGGAAAAAGGATAATATGAAGCTGTATTCTGATTATGCAATCTGTTAAGTTCTGTTTTTGTGGGCTTATAGCCTAGTAGCCTACGAAGCGGCAGGTCCCGAGTTCGAATCCTGGTATAGTAGGTATACAAATATTACATATATTAGGTACCTACATGCGTGATATCTGCGCTAACCGCCATCTTGCATCTCACATCGCCATCATACTAATAAGAATCGTCATACTAGACGTGTTACGATTCAACCGACGGTACAATATAGCCGACTCTCCCCTACAGTCATGTTTAGGAAATATTTACATAAGTTTTAACTAAAACGCCTGGCTTGGCTTCCATTTTAATTCACAAAGGCTCTGGCAGAAACTTGGTGTCCACTGTGTTACAAAATGTTTGGCAACCGCCTGCTTGTAATCTGCTCGGTCGAAACCGCAGTCTACACTTATGGCCACTGAAACAGTCGGCGTATACTTTATTTATTTGCATTTACAAACTTTTTGGGGGTCACATTTTGTGCTGAAATAGGCGTGTTTAGTGGTTTACAGGGATTTCCATTTTCATATGTAAATAGGTATGTTGACAAGTAATTTTTAGTGCTGCATATCGTTGATAATTTTCTATCTATCGTAGAGTTATCTGCAACCGCAACCGGTGAAACCTGCGTCGAAACGTTGGACATAAAGGTAACAAAAATTTGTTATAACCCAAAATATGTTTATATTAGGTAATATGTGTTTAAAGCTAAAGAAATAGATGAAATACATTTCTAAAAACAGAACTTTTGAACGCAAACTGTCGAGATACCTACATCTCTATTCGGAATTGTACTTATTCGAAGGTGGTAGATAATTTTGAGGTTTTGTTTTGTACGCTGACTGTACCTACAGATTCACAATTAATGATTGCCGGTACATACCACCCCGGCCCGAAACCCATGCCCGTGAAAGTTTAGTTCAAACGGCATTTTTGCCCAATCCGGTCATGCGCAATACGTTCCGTTAGATCGAACTCAATAATAAAAATAGTTTTCGATTAACTGGCCCAGCCGATTCGATAGTTTGGTCGTAGTTTACACGTTACAGATGTGCCGCTATCTGAAAAGGTATATTAGTATTAGTAAAGATTCATTGATTGGGTTCAACGAACTAGAATAACTATACTAACTCGTAGAAACCTGACTAGTGCTCAAAAATGACCCCAAGTGTACCTATCGCCAGCGACTGAATGGGGTTGGCCGGTCGAAGTATTTAGCAGATGGCGCCATCATAGCTTGCCCTGTCAATCCCTTGAATTGTCTCAAGTTTTTTTTATGCCCTGGATGCCAGGCCCTTTAGGCCAAATCTCATAGAAAAAGTTGCAAGCTATGATGGCGCCATCTATGCAAACCTTTGACAGTTGCCAACCCATTGTACAACTCGCAGCTTGACAACGCCAAATTATATCATAATGCCAAATAAATCATTTTATTTTATTCAATTACTACTACTTTTTTAAAGCCACTAGGTACTTTCTTAGCGGAAAGTTTTGTATTAGGAAATATTCAAAGCTGCTTATATTTTATGAAGAAGGAATAACTGTCAGTGATTTGTGTCAGGTAAGTGTCAGTTATAAGGGCAGTTTTTCGAAGACAAAAATGTACCTACCTAGAGGTTCGTTTCCAATTCTTGCTTCGAATCCTGACCTCCGTACATCGTACATAATGCGGTAACTAGTCTGGCTGTCAACAGTTGACGTTTGATAATCCATTGGCCGTCTTAGGCCTTAAACCCAGTAGGACACAATTTAGGCTACCTATTTTAAAAAAACCGGCCGACTCGCACACGAAGGGTTCCGTACCATTTCGCAAAAAAAAACGACAAAAAAAACCCGTTGGTTGTTCGGGAGCAGACAGATGGACAGACGGACGGACAGACAGACAGACAGACAGACGGACAGCGGAGTCTTAGTAATATGGGTCCCGTTTTTACCCTTTGGGTACGGAACCCTAACTAAAGGTACATAATTTATTTATTAAGCTTACACTACTTAATGGTAAATTTGTCACAAAGGGGTGTATTGTCCAAAAATAATTTACCAAATTGCGAGCTAAAGTACCCATCATTCCTCAAACTAATTTCCGTGTTCGGTCCAATGCATGTCCAAATATCATCATAGGGTACATGCAAACTTAACGTTACAGTTGTTTTAAGCTCCAATTCGCGCAAGTTTTAAACTATTAAGAGTTTTAGCGCGGTAAAGATAAGTTTGTTGGAGGCTAAGAGAGACAAAGGTCGTCATATTGACGATGAAGAAAGTGTCAAAAGTGACGTGTATGTGACATGGGTCAGCAATATACGTGCGAGAGGTTGTAATTTGTATTGTCGTAACGTGTCGCAGAGCTTGGGTTTTAGGACACAGCAAATAAATATTCAACAGTAGGTAAAACATGAATTATAATATATGGTAGGTTACATTAGATACTTATCTAAGATAATAAGCTGGAAATCATTGAACAGAATGACATTTTCCATCGCAAGTACCGTTTTCGAACTACAAGCAAAAAACTGAAAAAAGAGCAAAAATTTATGCACTACTCCTGGGATTGCGCAAACTCGGATTACAGGCATTTATGACCAAAATCTCCAGTTTACTGGAAATTAATATCTCAAAATGCTTTTTTGGATCTACATAATATGATTGGCCTAAGAGGGAACTTCAAGGGGCTGGTGGGAGTAACGGCACCACTTTTAAGCCTGACAACATGGTCTCTTGAAGCCTGGGAGCTTCTAAAATGATTATAACTGAAGTCAAATTGCGGTCTAACATAATAATTACGTATACATATGACACAGTTCTCTTTGCAATAGGATTAAAATAAGATCATCATCGTTATTTGAGTACTTAAACTGGGTATTTTTTTTTTCTTTAGCCTATTTTGGTGTCCCACTGCTGGGCAAAGGCCTCCCCTCGTTTTTTCCACTCGACCCTGTCATCGGCATTTTCCCACCATTTGGGGTAGAATGCGTCCAAGTCGTCCCGCCATCTCCTTTTCGGTCTGCCTGAATTCCGGCCTGCACCGTCTATTGTGTTCCGTGGGTCCCACTCAGTAACCATTTTGGCCCACCTTTCTGGGTGCATGCGGCAGACATGTCCAGCCCAGTCCCACTGGGTATACTATTGATTTTTCAGATTTTTATTTTTTTACTCAATTATTATTAACCGTCTTCAAAAAGTGAGGAGGTTCTCATCTTTTTAGGGTTCCGTAGCCAAATGGCAAAAAACGGAACCCTTATAGATTCGTCATGTCTGTCTGTCTGTCTGTCTGTCCGTCTGTCTGTCCGTCCGTATGTCACAGCCACTTTTCTCCGAAACTATAAGAACTATACTGTTGAAACTTGGTAAGTAGATGTATTCTGTGAACCGCATTAAGATTTTCACACAAAAATAGAAAAAAAACAATAAATTTTTGGGGTTCCCCATACTTCGAACTGAAACTCAAAAAAATTTTTTTCATCAAACCCATACGTGTGGGATATCTATGGATAGGTCTTCAAAAATGATATTGAGGTTCCTAATATCATTTTTTTCTAAACTGAATAGTTTGCGCGAGAGACACTTCCAAAGTGGTAAAATGTGTCCCCCCCCCCCTGTAACTTCTAAAATAAGAGAATGATAAAACTAAAAAAAATATATGATGTACATTACCATGTAAACTTCCACCGAAAATTGGTTTGAACGAGATCTAGTAAGTAGTTTTTTTTTATACGTCATAAATCGCCTAAATACGGAACCCTTCATGGGCGAGTCCGACTCGCACTTGGCCGCTTTTTTATTATAATACTGTTTAGTAAATTGCACTATGTTGCGGTAAACACCTACATTGTGTTGTAAACAATCTCGTTTGTTCTTAGCTATCTGTTATAATGGCTGCCGTGTTATATTCCAACATCCATTTACGAAGCTATTAGAAGCATATTTACCTTCGTGTATTATGAAAATGTTTGCCTAAATGTTGTGAAGAACATGCTTTTGGGAATAATTTACATGGTAGCTATTGTTCTTGTGAACGTTCGAATGATTAGTAAAATTATTCTCAGGACCATTTTCGTAGCATGAGGGGTTGTGAAATATACTTAGAAGTTAACGTTACATAAATAACCATGCTTTAAGCATGACTCACGTTAGACCGTCGATCGGCCCGATCGGGGCGTGTCCGGGCCGGAGCTTCCGGCGCTTACTTTTCTATGACAGATGACAGGCGATCAAGTGATGCTTTCCATAGAAAACAAAGCGCCGGAAGCTCTGGCCCGGACACGGCCCGGTCTAACGTCAGTCATCCTTAAGATAAACGTTAAATATGCATGGTCATGGACCATGCATCGTGACGGAATTTTGTTGCGTGAAAAAACGGTAAAACATTGTATGATTTTTCCATAGGATGTTGTGACTTCTAGACTCCGTTGTGCACAGACTGGTTATAGAACATACAACATATTAGTATTGTATGTTTTCATCTATGGGTATTTTTTGCATAAAAGAAACATTTTGATTGATTGATTGAAAACAACAGTTCGTACTCATGTATATACTGTGCAAGCGATGTCTACTCGCATCAACGATGACGGTTCTCATCGCAACTTTATTGAGTAATCGTAACAGATGTCACGGTTGTTATTTGTTATCCGTGAATTAAAAAAAAACTGTATTTCAGAGCAAAAGCGGTCCATATTATGTTAGTAACATTTTAGCCTTAACACTATGTTAGTAACATAAAGGGCGTTAGACGAGCGCCTCGACTGCCCGCTCATTAGGTACCTACAGACAGAGTAGTCATTGATAGGTCTAAGTAGATATATTATTATTTAGCACACTGTTAGTCAGTAGCATCCAAATTTTAGGTTTTCTCAGAAAATGCATGGCTGTTCAATGAATAAGTACATTTTTGATCTAGGCTCAACAAATAAAAAAACCGGCCAAGTGCGAGTCGGACTCGCGCACGGAGGGTTCCGCACCGTCAACAAAAAATAGACTCCACCCGACGTTGCTTAACTTCGGTCAAAAATCACGTTTGTTGTATGGGAGCCCCACTTAAATCTTTATTTTATTCTGTTTTTAGTATTTGTTGTTATAGCGGCAACAGAAACACATCATCTGTGAAAATTTCAACTGTCTAGCTATCACGGTTCGTGAGATACAGCCTGGTGACAGACGGACGGACGGACGGACGGACGGACGGACGGACGGACGGACGGACGGACGGACGGACAGCGGAGTCTTAGTAATAGGGTCCCGTTTTTACCCTTTGGGTACGGAACCCTAAAACAGGCATTCAATTATAGTTTTCAACTGCACTGTTATTTACATTTAACAAGTTTTATCATTGCTTCCGTGTTGTTAAATAAAATTGCTTTGAAGGCTTTTAATCTTTTTCATTTTGCTGGATAACCTGCGGCGGTAGCACGGTCGCATTCTTATCGCTTGTCACCATGCCTGTCACGTTCTAACAAGTATGTAAGTGCGAAAGTGACGGGCATAGTGACAGGCGATAAAAATGGAACCATTCTACGCCCGCTGTTGTTGGCAAAATAAAATTTACAGATAGGTAAATCAGAGTATAAAATTTTCAGAAATCTGTGAGAGATTGTGAGCACGTACACTGATCGAAACTCTTTCGTGATATTTAAACATAGATTTATTCCGAATAGGGACTTTTTGACTTGAAAATTATACGTTAAGTATAACACACCAACGTTTTTAGCACGATACTTAAGGTCCAGCAGTAAGGCCCTGAGCCCTATTCAGATTTAAAACTTGTCACGGTTTTGATCGTACTTTGATACCACCATGATGAAGAGAAGTTTTTAAGCTGTCCGTCCGTCCGTCCGTCTGTCACCAGGCTGTATCTCACGAACCGTGATAGCTAGACAGTTGAAATTTTCACAGATGATGTATTTTTCTGTTGCCGCTATAACAACAAATATTAAAAACAGAATAAAATAAAGATTTAATTTGGGCTCCCATACAACAAACGTGATTTTTGACCGAAGTTAAGCAACGTCGGGCGGGGTCAGTACTTGGATGGGTGACCGCTTGTTTTTTTGCTTGTTTTGCTCTATTTTTTATTGATGGTGCGCGAGTCCGACTTGCACTTGGCCGGTTTTTTTATCATCTGTCATCATGTCTGTCACGTTCTAACCACGTTCTAACAAGTACGTAAGTGCCAAAGTGACGCATGCCATGACAAGTGATAAACATGCGACCATGATACCGCCGCTGGTCTTTCTTTAGGTCCTATTTTAGTAAATAAAGCCATCTATCTATGTCGCAAATAAATAGGCGAACGTTTTTCTACGCCAGGCAAATCAAAATATTTAACACATATTATCATCAAACATTTTTTTATAATTATTAGCTGTTCAGATGTTTACCATATTGATTCGGTTAAGTTGTGTTCTAATGTATGGAGAAGACAAACAAATCCCACCAAAAACATTTTCATGTAAAATGTTGCCAAGACGAAACCATAAGGCTCGCACTGACAAAAAGTTATCAGATCTCTTGTAGAGCCAAGCTTCTAACTCTACAAGCCCTAACTTCACAAACTCTACACCTTAGTCAAAATATGTGGCTTGACCGTTGCGCTACTGTCACATGGACGTAAGGTGAAAAATGTATTCACTATTCATTCGGCACACAAACCTCCTCAAGGTTTTGCCCACGATGGGTCCTGTAATATTAACATGCATGTAACTTGTATTATTCAATAAATTAAAAAAAAAAAAAAAAAAAAAAATTATTTTTTATAATACAATAGTTCTTGGAGTAACGAAACGGCCAAGCCACATATTTTGACTAAGGTGTAGAGTTTGTGAAGTTAGGGCTTGTAGAGTTAGAAGCTTGGTTCTACAAGAGATCTGATAACTTTTTGTCAGTGCGAGCCTTATGGTTTCGTCTTGGCAACATTTTACATGAAAATGTTTTTGGTGGGATTTCACTTCTTTTTGTAAGTTGCTTCCATCCCCTAATTTAAAGGGTTGCGCGTGTGATTTAAGGTACTATTAAAAATCCTGAAATACGTACCTCGGGGCATCTTTTATACAATCTGCTTTTTTACTGATTCCCCATACAAACATCAACCCTCCTTTTCCCCTAACGCCCTTTTCCACCCCCTTTTCACCCTTACGAAGTGATTTTGGGGTTGTAAACTATTCAATGCCATTCCCCATTACAAAAACTATCTACATACCAAATTTCAACTAAATCGGTTCAGCGGTTATTGATTTCCCATACAAAATTCCACCCCCCTTTTCCCCCCCTTAGGGGCAAAAAATATCAAGTTTTTGAATTATTTTGTTGTTTGTGTACTAATACTATCTTACATACCAAATTTCAGCTTCCTAGGACTTTAGGAAGTACCCTAGAGGTTTTGATGATCAACAGTGAGTGAGTGAGTCAGTGACGAAATTGGGGTTTTTTAGATATGAATAAAATCTTAAGTATAAGAGCTATGCAATTGAAATTTTTTATGTTTAATAAGTCCTCTATTGACATCATATCCCGAGAATTTTGTTTATCTGGTATAATCCAAACCCAACTTATGAGGGTTCAAAAAAACGACGAAGCGCTTCGAGAAAAGGTAGGTAGTGCCCTTGCGCTTCGCTTTGCTCGTCTTGGCGGGGGCACTACCGTGCCCCCAGATTATAGCCAGCCTTTTATGAATGTAGTATGATACCTTTAGGTATGGTGCTTTACGCACGCTAGCGTCCCAAGCCGTAGTTCTAATAAATTATTTCATCTCATTGCCACATTTTTATTATATGTCTCTGTTTGGCCTGATGGTTGACTGGTAGAGAATTCCATTAGGCATTAAGTCCACCATTTGTACATTATTTTTATGTTTATGCAATTAAATTTAAATAAGTACTTAAATAAATAAATAAAAAGCGAAATGTAACATCACATAATGTTCCATACCCGAGTTCTGTTACAATCGCCATCGGAACGGCCAAGGTGCTCACAAATATCTGAGCACGCCACTATTGTCAAGGCGTTAGAGTGCTTGTTCAGATATTGTGAACACCTTGGCCGCTCCGATATATCTGATGGCGACTGTACAACTCCTTACAAATCAATTTACGCGCCTTCGCGAACACTCAAAAGCGTCGAGAGCTCGGAATGACTCTGTCGAGCGGTACTTGACTAGGATTTCCGGTTTGAATGACAAATAAAAATCTTTTTCTTTGTTAAAAGTGGTTTAAAAATAACATGGTGTTTACTTACAAACAAGACAATGTGCGAAAATCGTGAGTTTGAATTTTGCAAACCGGTACCTACGGGCCGGAACAATTGTCAAAAGTGACGTGTTTGTTTGAAGAAACGTCACTTTTGACACTTGTTTGACACTGACATATCCGATCCATATCGTTTAAATATCTAATATTTGACGTATCTCGTAATATTTGAAGTTCGAATATGGCTGCAAGGTTCTTTTTAAGGGGCCCACTGAGTAACAGTCAGCCGGACGGTATCGGCCTGTCAGTCGTTCCGAACTGTCAGCTTTTTGTTCTAACTTTAATTATTGTGACAATGAGAAAAAAGTAACATTTATCACATATTACTTCAAATCTCTTAATCCTTCTCTTCAATTATCCGTCTTCAACAACCGTTACAATATGGGGAATCACATTATTACCTCACCTCACTCAGTATTTAACTGACAATTTTTTCCGAGTATTTTTTACTGACAAGGCAAACTATCCGGTGGCGAATGCACTAGTCCCAAAACGCACTATTAGTCAATACACTCTAATTTCGAAAGCCCCTCTTCTCATAAGAAACTAGGCCCAAAATACCATATTTCCAAAAAGGCTCATTCTCGATTTACACGAGAACCATTGAGAACTAGTCCCAAAATACACCTTTCCCAAAATACCCCAAATTGTGTTCACCTGTGCGTGGCGTAATACTTTATTCTCATAATGCGTAGGTCTCAAAACACTCTAGTTCCAAAATACCCTATTTTTTTGGAATGTCTCTTTGTGACTGCTTTCAGCCGTAATCATTACCCGTTTGATGCCTAAAATATTTTTTTCAAAAATAGGATTTACGTATTTAATTATTATTTTGAGCTATACAGGGTGTAATCGTTAAGTGTTGCTCGGCGATAGTTCCGTAAATATAGCAGATATCAGAAAATTTCAAATTGATATCGAAAGTGCATATAGTGAAAGTGAAGGGCAATATACACACGAGTGTTTTAATGCCTGTGTTGATAAAGCAGTGTATGGAACTATCATAATTAGGTGGGCGAGAAACTACCCTCATTTATGGCATTATTTAATTATTTAATGCCATAAATGAGGGTAGTTTCTCGCCCACCTAATTATGATAGTTCCATACACTGCTTTATCAACACAGGCATTAAAACACTCGTGTGTATATTGCCCTTCACTTTCACTATATGCACTTTCGATATCAATTTGAAATTTTCTGATATCTGCTATATTTACGGAACTATCGCCGAGCAACACTTAACGATTACACCCTGTATAGCTCAAAATAATAATTAAATAAATCCTGTTTTTGAAAAAAAAATTTTAGGCATCAAACGGGTAATGATTACGGCTGAAAGCAGTCACAAAGAGACATTCCAAAAAAATAGGGTATTTTGGAACTAGAGTGTTTTGAGACCTACGCATTATGAGAATAAAGTATTACGCCACGCACAGGTGAACACAATTTGGGGTATTTTGGGAAAGGTGTATTTTGGGACTAGTTCTCAATGGTTCTCGTGTAAATCGAGAATGAGCCTTTTTGGAAATATGGTATTTTGGGCCTAGTTTCTTATGAGAAGAGGGGCTTTCGAAATTAGAGTGTATTGACTAATAGTGCGTTTTGGGACTAGTGCATTCGCCACCGGATAGGTCGCAAACGGGGAAAAGACGGGGTTTTCCGATCGTTAAGATTGTAAAGAGGATGTATTATATTCTATTTATGGTTTTACCGGGGAAAATTGAGTGAAACAAAATAGGTAAGATTTTTTGGGTCTTTAGAAGAATATTCGGTGGAAAATACCAGTATATTTTCAAACTCAAATCCAAACATTTATTCTGCAAGTATGCCACAAGGAACGTTGACAATGTTGTCATGTCAATTTACATTTTACAAGCAATAAAAGTAAATCATAAAAAATATTAAATACAATTACAATTAATATCGATGCAATTGCAAATGATTTCAAATTGAGATTAAGATAATGCATACAAATAATTGTCAGATTAAGAACATATTACGACCATTTATGGTATTAACGTACGTAGACCAAACAAACTACGTCCGCAATCTACGTAAAGATTTTGTTAATTGCCTACCAACCTCTCACCTACCAAGCCACCAAAACAGACGGCTAAAATTGGTTAAGGTAGACTCCGGGTAGCAAGATATCACTCATTTATCTTAGTCTGACACGCTCAAGTAACAACAAAAATCCTTTCTTAGGCCCCCCTCCCACTACGGCAGCGTACACACCTCCGTCTAAGTGTAAGGCCTGAGTGGACGCTCGAGTTGGGCGTGCAGCGGGGCGGGGCGTGCGGCGTGCATGTTAAACAAATGCAAACGTATAGTAGCGGCCTTAGTGCACGCTGTTCAAATCACTTGTGAGCCCGACGCCACGCTGCACGCCCCGCCGAACGCTCCGCTTCGAGCGTCCACTCAGGCCTTACACTTAGCGTACCTGAAGAATTCTCATCACTCTCTCGACTCCGAGCACCCTCCAGTCGATGGCTCTTACGTCCCCACTCCTGTTTCGGCCGAGAAAAGTGATATTTGCACAGTTAAGTGTTGCTTATTTTTTCGAATGCGGGCTTGCTGAGATTTCCAAAGCAAAGCAGAGGTGTAATGTTCTTTATATTGGAAGAACAAGCTTAGGCATGGCTCCAGAAAACCCGGCCAACTGCGAGTAGGACTCGCGTTACAAGGATTCCGTACATTAAGTTCGACTCACGCTTGACTGCACATTTCTAATAGGTTTTCTTGTCATCTACAGGTAAAGAAATATTTTGTGTATTTTTTTTTTCAAAATTTTAGACCTAGTAGTTTCGGAGATAAAGGGCGGGAATATCGGACAGACAGACAGACAGACGCACGAATGATCCTATAAGGGTTCCATTTTTTGAGGTACGGAACCCTAAAAATAGTCGTCGTAATAAATACGCTACACTGTTTTTTACCGTTGACGATGGTCAGGTAATTCAGATTAGAAGAGAACATTCTGAAAGGAAGTCAAACGCGATTCACTTCAAAACATTACTTAACGTAGGTATACTAATTTCTTACACTAACCATTTACCCCTGTATCATGCAAAACATTTAAGATACTAGATATTACTACGTAAAATTCTCGCCCAAATCTAACCTTTCATTTTCAGCAAAAAAGAAACCCGTGCGCAAAGTTAAGCACGCCTGGAATCGTGATTTCGGACGCAAAAACGGTAAAAAGAGTCTGGGAACGCAGAAAAAGTCTGAAGTTTGCTCGTGAACTACTGGGTGTAGTCACTTGAATAACAGCCGTATTCGAACTTTAAGATGCGTCAACTATTGGATATCTAAACGATATGGATCGGATATGTCAGTGTCAAACAAGTGTCAAAAGTTATTAAATTGTACAACGGGACTTAATCGCGTATCTAAGTTTTAAGATTTACCTCCGACGTTTCGAGGACGGCGTTGTCCCCGTGGTCTCGGAGAAGACTGCCTTCTGCGATTAAGTCCCGTTGTACAATTTAATAATGTGTAAAAATCGTGAAAGTTTAAATCAGTGAAGTGTCAAAAGTGACGTATCTTCAAACAAAAACTTCACTTTTAACACTTGTTTGACACTGACATATTCGATCCATATCGTTTAGATATCTAATAGTTGACGTATCTTAAAGTTCGAAAATGGCTGTAAGTCTACGTTTTTACGTATTAAGCAAGACCATCCGAGTGAAAGTGACCGAGCCATCCAGCGGTGGAGGCCGGGCATATAAATCTGTACCGCCAAACATTAATATTACCGGGTCGCGTACGAGTATGAAGGTATCGCGGCTGCTCGCGCATCTTAGCTGTATACTTTTGTTTTTTTTTACCTGCATATATGATTCTTCTACTAGTTTTAAGTATTTTTTTTGTTGACTCGTAGAAAAAGTATTGTATACAATAGTGATAATATATAATCAAGCTTTTCAATCTCCATTATATCACGATTGTATAAAATACTAATATAATATATAACAAATGTATAAAATTAATATTTAATATAAAATAAATAATTCGTAAAAATACTTTAAAAAATTCTTGGTGTTATCAGATCCCCTTTACACTGTTACGTAATATAATCCGAAAATAACAAGCAAAAACTCTACGGCAAAATAACTTCACATTATTACAGATGAAAGAAAAATAAATAAAGAGGGTTTCAAATAATTTAAGCTCGGGCTGAACCATACGTCGTTAGGTACCAAAACGTCTTTGTAATCTTAGAATGTAAGTAATTGGGTTGAAATGTAAGAAAATAAATGGAAAACGGATTTAGTGTAGGTAATTTTGTAAGTACGGGTAACATTTTACGTAAGGAAAACATTTTTGTTCAAAGACATTGAAACTTGAATTTATCATTTTTGAAATGAACATTACCTATTAGAATAACCTGCCATATGACGGTGCCGTCCCGGTGCAAAGGTGCCCATCACGCATGCAACATTCGATCGCGATAAACAATCAAGGAACAACCTGAAGCGAAAATCAATTTCCTCTTCTGCTACCGATAACCTAGGTCCCTTAAAGAAAGTAATTTCAATTTGATTCAATAATGTCATTATTACTAAAATTATCACATTTATTGTGCAATACGAGATGATACATATGTACTTATATGATATAACAATTACTTATATATTATGGTTGACTGGTAGAGAATGCCTTATGGCATTAAGTCCGCCATTTGTACTTTCTTGTATTGTGCAATAAAGGTTAAATAAATAATTATTATACGAGTAATCTACTTATTTACCATTGTTTAATGGAAAGTTAAAAGTTGGTGTGAGGTATGTTCTTTTAATATTTTTTCCATAAAAAGTTTTTCGCAAAAAAACGTGTGATGCATAATTTCGAACAAAGTTATTTTGTTACTTTTATATTAAGATGGATCCTTGCGTCCAAATTTTCATATGAAAGTTTAATTAACTTTTCCCTTACTTGCAAAAAAGTTCCTGATTGTTAAACTCACGAAGCCACCTTAGGTAATTACTATAACACATTAAAAAATGAGGAATGTTAATATTTAATAAAACAAATTAAATATTCGTAACGCTATTTATATGGATAAAGCTTATATTATAATAGTTCAAGATTAACTTGGCAGGAAGTAATAGATCAAGTCACGATGAGCAGAAAAGATTACTGGAAATTCTAGTGTCAAAATATTGTGAAAAATATTTACGTACACCGTACACATATTCGATCGATGATTTTTGTAGAGAATGTTTAAAACAATCGTTTTGGCAGTTCAAATCAGTAAACATTGCATGGAGTTTTTTTTAATAAAAATATAAACTGTGCTTCACTGTTGAACTGTTCACTGTTGTTCCTATCATTGTTGATTTATTTATAGGTCGCATACCATCATCTTTCTCCCACCTACGACAGAGATCGTACAGTCGCCATCAGATATATCGGAGCGGCCTAGGTGCTCAAAAATATCTGAACACGCACTCTAACGCCTTGACAATAGAGGCATGTTCAGATATTTGTGAGCGCCTCGGCTGCTCCGATATATCTGATAGCGACTGTATCTACTCATAAGTGCCAACTATTCACCACCACGAACACACGATGCCACTAATGCTTTCTTCACACGAAGCGGTGTAATGACCCGACACTTAGATATGAGCGCTTGAAAGCTTTATGTAATTAGGATTTACGACGCCCGCCACATACTTACGTGGGAGGTCATGGGAATTTGACCAAAACTAGCTAAAAAAACCTCAAACATCGCAAATATGTCAGCCTTGGTAGCTACATATTTGCGGCGTTTTGGGTTGAAACCCTGGGGCCTATATATAAGGAGGCTTCGGATGATCAGAGGGCTGGCCAATATTTTGATCAGCGAATCAGCTAGCATTATGAGACATGGCAGGCATAGCTGAAAAATAAATTCTATACATTTCAAATTTCGACTCATCCCAACAAGTAAGATCAAAATGTAAAGGCACTTATCTAAAATTCCTAACATATCGTTTTGAACGATGCTCAGCAGAAATCGGCCGTAAATCTAAAGAGCACGCCGAGACACTCCCCCTAATGTTAACAAGACTCTTATAAAGTGCTGCCATTTTACATGCTTATGAAGCTCGAAACTTTTCGGCTTGCGTAGATATGTAGCCCAGTAATGATATGGGTGCGCAAAACATTAAATTATAAACAGCCTAATTTTTTTATATTATTCTGGTAACATTAGTATAATTATGCAGGAATCCTACAAAAATCTACCCGGAAGTAGGTAAATTATAAAAAATTATAAAGTAATTAACTCCGCAATTTTTTCCGTTAGATTTGGATAGCTAAAAGAATTTATTGTGACATAAAAATACAAACTAAACTAAGTACATGCATTATAAAACTAAAAATAATCTTAGAAATAAACTTATAAATAAACTTAAAAATAAACTTATAAATAAAAAATGCTCCCTAGCTCGCTGTCCTGATTTGGATATAATTTGGCTGGTTTGAAGAGCTCTTCATTCTGGGTGGTATAATTACGAAATGACAACTTGTTCCAAAAAATTGCATGTTGTCGATTTCAGTCGAGTCACGGAAATGTTGGAAATACTATACTTTTTCGTAACTAAGTAAAAGATTTTTTAGTTCATATGGTGAAATTGCGCTTATATTGTATAGAATACGGAACTATCAATCCACCAAATTATATGACATATATGACAAAAAAAAATGTACAACAAAATAAATTGATATTAAGAAATATTAATGCTCCCTTACTTGGAGGATCGTTCCAAGAAAATAAGGGAAAATTCTCGGACACGATAATTTTTTCATATAAGTAAATATTTTTTTTCCCAGAATTTGAAATGATTACCGCACATCACTACTCGACTGCCCATTTCAGAACGTTAGTTTCCTTTTATAGGTACCACGCTTAGTTTAGTGCTTAAGCTATTCTGAGAATCATGAATGACCGGCTTAGCGAAACATTTAGTATTCGCCATTCTGGTAAAGTGGACTGAATTGAAATCTAAATTTAGGTACGGGAGATTCGGATAATCACGGTATAACAACAAATTATACTGTATCTGTAATCTTACTGGCGTGTCTAACGTTGCAGGTTGGGTTGTAGAAAATATTTAATTACCTAAAGGTGACGTTCGGATGTCAACTGCAGCTGCATTACTGTTGCAGCATCTTTATTTTAATTGATCAAACCAATGTGTCAGTCAGTAACAACCAGGAAAATTATACTCATCCTTTTCTTTTGGGTGCTAGACAAAGATAGTATGTTGCTCTCTGTGTAGGTATGTTTGAAATGAGATAGTCCTTTGACAAACTATAAAGTCCGTATCTGTCATATCAATTACCTTGATAAAATGAACTTCATAATCGCGGCATAAATATGCCGGCGAACGTCATTCATCTTATCAGTCTTCACGTAACAGGTCTCAATTATACACCTAAATTAGTTTTAGTATGGGTACCACAGACTTAAATATACCATAGATTAAGCAAATATCACGATTTGTATTGAAACCAAGCGTGCCGACTTTTTACCACCTACTGTGACGTCACAGCCGCAATTTAGTGATGGGAAATCCTAACCGATTCAAAGACACCGATGCCCCTCTACCCCGCTACGATTCAACTGTCTTGTTCATACTCATACATTTTATATCTGCGGTCTCGCTCGCTCACTCCCCGCTCCCCCGCGAACCACGCCAAAAATCACAAATCGATTGTCATGTGAATGACATAGATTTTCTAACAGACGAATGTTAAAAACAGACAAATGATCTTCTTCCCAACTTTTCCCTTAAATGAAACTGGTATTTTCAAAATCTATGAGTTCTATGACTGGATCATGTGGAAAACAAAAATAATAAAAGGTTTTTTAACACAATAGAAATTTATAACCCTACTAAACGTATAGGCAGACATATAATCGTATGTGGTTAAATTACCCTTCTTTTTAAAGGTGTCGTGTAAAATTAGGACATGATTTTTTTTTATCAATAACTACTAATAGTTTTTTTTTATAGTTAATATCATTCATGTCCGATATTGATTAAAATCGATTATTAGAAGCGATCGGTAGAACGAACAACACTAGTCGCTTTTGACGGACGAATGATAAAACGCCTGTACCACGAAGTCGAAGCGATGCCCGACAGTATCGCTAGTTCCGATATTCATCGTCTCTTAATCTGTCTCGTGTGCCCGATACGGAAGCTAGTCACGACAATGAACCCATAGAATTTGCACGTGAGGACATCTCAAAAATCATACTGGGTATGAAACGTGGTAAATCACCGGGACATGACGGGCTCAGTGTCGAGCACATACTCTGGGCCAGCGACAAGATTTTTATGCATTTATGCCGTCTGTTTAATCTGTGTATTAAATATAGTTATTTACCTGAGGCATTGATGCGTACTACGGTAGTACCAATTGTCAAGAATAAAACGGGCGACCTTAGCTCTGCGTCTAATTACCGGCCTATCTCATTAGGTACTATATTAGGTAAAATATTAGAGCGCCTCCTTCATCCTGAGCTGCTTAAGAACATTGAAATTGATGATGCGCAGTTTGGTTACCGTCCCGGTCTTTCGACAGATGCCGCTATATTTAGCTTAAAAAGCACCGTCAGTCACTACACGTCGCGCAAAACATCGATCTATGCGTGTTTTTTAGATCTTAGTCGCGCATTTGACCTCGTCAACTATGACATCTTGTGGGCGAAGTTACGTGCATCCCTAGTGCCTAATAGAGTGGTTAATCTGCTGAAATTCTGGTACGGAAACCAAACCAACGTTGTGAAATGGGGCGACGCAACCTCTAGCAAGTATAGGCTAGAGTGTGGGGTCCGTCAAGGGGGGGTTACCTCTCCGGTCCTTTTTAACCTGTACGTGAATGGCCTGATTGAAGAGCTGAGGAGCACGAAAGTCGGCTGTCATGTAGGAAATGTTTGTGTAAATAACCTTAGTTATGCGGACGATATGGTGCTGCTCAGCCCTTCAATCAAGGGATTGAGGAGGCTACTTTCGGTCTGTTAGCATTATGGTAATGCACATGGACTGAAATATAATGTTTCCAAGACCGAGATGATGGTGTTCGCGTCGGGTTCTGGGCCGGACAGCGTACCTCCGGTGTATTTAAATGGGTCGGTAATCAATGTTGTTAAGCGGTTCAAGTATTTGGGGCACTTGTTGACGGAATGGCTGCATGACGATGATGATATTGAGCGTGAGCGGAGGGCCCTCGCCGTCAGAGGCAACATGCTCGCTCGGCGGTTTTCTAAATGCAGCAAGGATGTAAAAACCACACTCTTCAAGGCATACTGCTTAGGCATGTACACCTCCCAGTTGTGGATAACGTTCACGCAGAAGGCAATGAGCAGAATAAGAGTTCAGTACAATGACGCGTTCCGGGCTCTTATGCGGCTGCCGCGGTGCTGCAGCGCGTCGGGCATGTTCGCGGACGCGGGGGTCCCCGACTTTTTCGCGGTAACGAGATCCCGCGTTGCCTCGTTCTGGGGGAGACTGCGCCTTTCCGACAACAAAATACTTGTGGCTGTTTCTGACGATATAAGGAGTCCGGTGTTTAAGCGCTGGATTTCTGACTCGGCACTTAAAATGTGCGATCATGATTTATTTTAACATTTTATTTTATTTTAACATTTTTAACATGAGTGGCACCCCTCTACAGTGTCAGTAGTTTTAGTTTTAAATTAGTTCTAATGCAATTTGTATATGGGTACTGCCTGAAATAAAAGCTTTTTATTTATTTATTTTTATTTATTAACTCACAACGTCAGATCAAACGCTCAAAGCAAACGCGCAATGTAATGTAAATATAGTTTTGTAACGTTAATCTATAGTTACTTAGGTATATTATTGGAATCGCAACTTGGAATACTTAAGAAATTGTTTTAAAATGAATTTACGCATAATATCATTTTAATATTACTTACCTGTGATAGGAAATATGTCCTTGCCCTTGGGTGCTTGCAATTTTTAGGCTGTTGCAGTTAATTATCACGCAACGAGGTTTTTTTTAATTTTTTACGGACTACCGGCTGCAACAACTGGCGTGCGTGGAATGGCAATAGGGACGGCCAACCTCGACGCTTTGTCGGGGTTCGGACACGCAAAGTAGATGCATTTGGGTCATCTATGGTCTGTGATGGGTACTCATATTGTTACTGGTGAATTTGCAATAAAACTTGGGACTCCGATGAGTTAAGAGTATGAGTTAAGATAGAACATTCTTACGGTAGATGTTGCTATGCGCGTAAGGCGTGAAAAAAAGGAAGGAATGGAAAGATTAGCACACTTCTCTTTTTGGGACCGGTGTTCCGAAAGATAGCAAGTTCGACTCTTGCCGGAAGCGATGAATTTGTATTTTCTATAATGTAAAATTATGATACACGTACGTATGTTATTTCGCAATAACTCTATTCCCTAAAGTTTGCTAAAACAGTGGGTAGTTCCTCTCTCAACCTGTGTTCATGAGAGGTTTAATCGATCGTATTCTTGTTTGAGCGCCGCTTTGTGGCAACTGCAGGTGCATCTATCCCTATTTGATCTCGCTCGCTTGTGGAGCGTTGGTAGCCTAGCGGTAAGAGCGAGCAACTTTCAATCCGGAGGTTGCGGGTTCAAACCCTGGCTCGTACGTAACAATATTTAAAACTAAATAAAAAAAACGACTTCTAACAGGATAAAAAAACCAGATCAGGTTTATCGCCATGTAGCTCAGTTTTATGTGCCTACCTAAGCACAGGTGTCTAGTCGGCTTCCTGAATTATATTTTAGAGCGTTCACATGCATGTCTCAACGCAGCCATTTTTCATTCACCTACCCCTTACCTGCCCTTATATCGGGCTAAGTGAGTTGGCTGTTTTACTTTACCGGAGCAGGTGTGAACTTTTATTGAGATGAATGGCCGGCGGAGTCTGCGGCGTGAGATAGCGGATACGAGGACTCGTGGAAAATAGATAAGCTAAGTAGCTACATTTTACATGGTTTTATTTTACTTACCCGTAGCTAAGTATGTAGGTATACTGGTAGGTGTATTGTTATGTATATTATCTAGCTTTTATATAGGTATATTATCAGATACCCGACCCAATTATTAGGTCAGATGATCTGATTAAGATCGCAGGCCTATGTTCAGTAGTGAACGTCTTTCAATTGATATTATGATGATAAATTGCAATAGTTTCTACACTGGTTTTTAACTATGAATCGACACCGACAGTTTTATCACTCTGTTCGAAACAAATAGGCAGATATTTTATCTGTGACAGCGCCACAACATAAAATAGTTTTTAACACAATCTCGTATGACGTTATTCCGCCGCGATATAATGAAATTGCTTAACTATATTTACTCGTGGAGTATTGTACGAGTATATACAGTAACAATCCCTGCCAAAAATAGCGACATCTTTGCGGCTATTAACTTGTCGTTTTTATGTTTTTAGGGGTTTTCTACAGTTCAGGAACGGGCTTACCTCATAAACGGCTTCAGATCTGCTCAATTTTTTTTAAAGAGTTCAAAGGGATAAATAACCAAGCAGATATCAACCAACCACGCCACGATGTACCGACGGTAATCGTCTTTTACTTAGGTACCACTTTGCTTGCCACCATTTGCAACTTTTTTTGCCAATACTTATAGTGTAGTGTGTGGCTACACTAGTAGTGTGGTTCACGTCGTTAAAATTCTGCAATGTTTTTCTCAACACAAATTTCATCAGTTCAAAGTATCAAATTTCTTCTCCTGCAGTCTCTTTGCGAAATCTCATTATTTTCCTAGCGTGGTTCCAGCTTTTCTCGACGGTTCATGAGATCCTGAGGTCCGGTTTGCAAATACTTAATCCCGAGATTCGACGTAGACTCTAGTTTTTACGAAAATGACTGTCATCTAACTTTTGATCCCAGAGGAAACCAGGCGTTATTAGGATTAGTCAAATTTCCTCGTGGTATTTTTGTTTCACCGAAAAGCGACTCTGCGGAATCTATTCAGCAAAAATCTGGGAGAGCGACCTAGTTAACTCCGTTGGCGCTAAATTCGCGGAACTTCGCCTTGTCCAGCGTTAATGATGCATTTTGATGAATGAATGTGACGAAGTTTGAGTAATAATGTTTTAGTTCTACTCGTTGGCAAGTTTTATGGTTATTCAGTCCCCATGTACATACAATAGGTAGATATAGGCAACTGTTTCATAGAAAATCACTGTTTCTTCAAGCCAGCCAATATTTAGCATCGTAAATAGGGGCAAGACCCCGTGGACATTTTCCAGATTTTGGACCTTATTTTGTTAATAAATTCTTGTTGCTCATTTCGGTTTTTTATAATTTTACATTATTGATATTTAAACGTTTTTTTGATGGATAAATTCTATGAAATTCTATTCTTTTGATATTATCATAAAACTCTTTATTTCTTTTAGACAATTATTAAATGGTCTCGCCGAATAGTTTTATTACGTTAGCTAAATAGGAACCGAAGATATAAAAGAAATGTTTTTTACATTTTTGTCCATAGGTGCAACTACTGTTTGTACCTTGATAAATAAGTTTTTGGCAAAAATTTAATTTTTGGTATACGCTTTTATCGCTGACTGTACTTTTCTTACGACAGACAACTAATACTCATCGAGACAATTCTAAAAACCCCTAACACAATTAGGTTGCGTTGTTTCATCACAGAGTTCCTATGGCCACCTCCTGTCCCCATCATCAGATCAGCTCGATAATACCATAATATTGCATTGTCACCCCTTACATGTGAATGCAAAATTTCAGCTCAATCGGAAACTGGGAAGTGGATCAAATTTAACTTGCAAGATTCCATTACAATTTAGTTACATACAGTTACAGGTCGAGTTCCTATGGCCACCTCCTGTCTCCATCATCAGATCAGCTCGATGGTACCATAATATTGCATTGTCACCCGACTTACATGTGTATGCAAAATTTCAGCTCAATCGGAAACCGGGAAGTGGATCAAATTTAACTTGCAAGATTCCATTAGGTACATATATGTTACTTACATACAGGTCGACCTAATAAAAGCGTGTTAAAAAAGAAAAGTTGTCTCCCCAGTTTTTCATACAAATATTGTGTGTCAGTTTTGTGAGGGTTCATACAAAATTTATCAGAATAAAATATTGACACTTTTTGTACTTTTTAAATCGATCTAAGTACCTCTTGATTCTGAGTGAATAAATAAGTAAAATATAGTGCTTTTTCGAAAAAAAGTAAGTACACATTATCGATGGTTTTTCTGAAAATGCTCAAATTAAATATCAAATTATATTTTGTACATAAGTTACTCGGGTTACCGGCCGAGGTTTGAACCCGTAACTTTCAGATTGAAAGTTGCACGACCTTACCGCTAGGCTAAAAACGCCCTCGTACATCATTGTCACAGATAAAACAAAATTCGACCGTTTAAAAACTCGTGTTTTAGCACATTTCATAGGTTAAGCAGAGTCGTATTTCCTGTGAGATCTCGTGCCAAGTTGGCAGCGCGCGGGACAAGCGAGATGTTTTTAAAATGCTTTTTAAAGTTGTTAGAACTAGGGGCATTCATACCGGTATTCTGGAATCCGGAAATACCGGAATACCGGACCGGTTTTTACGATATTACACTACCGGAAATGAAGAGGACTAATATCGAAATGTCGGAATTCCGGTACCTACTGTTGTTTTATATGTATTTATGGAAAAAAAATTACAACAAAAATTGCAATAACTGCGAATAGATATTTCGTTTAATAGACGACGGGTGTTCTTGCAGACATAGCAACGATTATAATATAATATTTGCGTTACACATACATAATTTATTAATACATATTATGTATTAATAAATTATGTACTTATGTGTAACGCAACATTAAAAACGAACCATTTACACTGGCTATATTTAACTGATTTACCTTAAAAATGTAAAATCGTATGTCGCAAAAATATTGAGACGACATTTGTTACCATACCCATGCTGTTTGAAAAATTCTATAGTCACCAGCAAAACAGCATTTCATCCTTACAGTTTTTTACAAAGGTATAAGTACAATGACCTTGAAACAATCGAGTTAACGATCCATCCGTCGGTTAAGTAATTAGGGAGCCAGGAAGCACCCTTGGGGAGTCCTTAGTACCATCGCTCACTTAATTATGTTAAGTCTGCCTTTGAATTTTGAAATATTAACTCCTTTTGGCTGTTCGTGATTAAGAAAAACCGGCAATGAGCATGTCAAGCCATGCTCGGTGTAGGGTTCCGTAGTTACTGTATAGGCTGCCTTGAACGAGAGCTACTTATTAGTAAGTAGCATGTATAGGTATTGTACGTCGTTTTAAGAAATCAATCAATCAATCAATCATTTATTTATTTCTTTGAATGTGGTACATTAGTAAAGATGTAATAACACAATTATGTTCAGCACATCCTGCCCGAACAGGCATAGAAATAGTGAGTTTTACCTAAACTGCATACAAGTAATGATTATGTACATTAAATTTTACATTAAATTATAAGTAACATCAAAATAATTAGTCATAGGAGTCACAAGTAAACAATAATATCATTCATTAAAAGTATACAAATTATTAATAATTCAGGTTGCCAAATAATTAGTTCTACGTCAAATAATAAGAAAGGTAGAAATAAATGAAAAGTGGAAAAATTAACTGTCTCGGGTGAGACTCGAACTGGCGCCTCTGGATCACTAGCCCATCGCTCTGCCAACTGAGCTACCAAGCCTTCACCCGATGACAGTGATTATAAATATCCAACATATCACTCATATTGACTCGACTCTGGATCACTAGCCCATCGCTTTGTCAACTAAGCTACCAAGCCTACACCCGATGACAGTGATTATAAATATCCACCATAACACTCATATGCGCCTAAGGGAGGCGCCTAGTGACATCTACCGTAAGAGCATTACACTGTAAGAAGCGGCAGTATGTCACTGAATTCGGTATTTTCTCCTTTAAATTTCAATGACTAATCTACATACTCGCATATATCAATTTTGACCTAAATAAACTTCACAATACATTGTCAGTAAAAGTTTAATTCATTTCAGCGTAAAATAATAAAACCGTATTAAAACATCCCCTGAGGCCACTTCATGTGAAGAGAAAATATTCGTACTAAACAAATATACACTTAGCCGATTTAAAACTTTTTATTTAGCTACACGCGCTGGTATGATTAATTTGAACATTTTCAACTTAATTTAATGTTAACTACTTTGTTATTAATTATTAATTCCAAACTTAGATTAATTTTCTAAGTGTTTTACTTGTATAATCCTTAAATACGTAAATGTTTTGTCTTAAGGTACCGTAAGTTCGCAAATTGCGGGCATTTTTCTCTGTCACTCCAATTACGCCAATTACTCCAATTATTATTGGAGGAAAAATTAAATTCCAAATTCCAAATTATTTATTTGTTTAACATAGTAGTAGTAGTAAGTAGGTACAACAGTAAGTCTTAAATATAAACATAATACTTATAATAATATAAGTAACGGTAAAACTAGTTTCTGACTAAGTTGTCATAATCATTTATCTATATCGAATTATAATTATGTGGTTGACTGATTGAAAGTCGACAAAAGACAAAATAAATATACGACTTTTATAATTATATTTTTAGGGTTCCGTACCCAAAGGGTAAAAACGGGACCCTATTACTAAGACTCTGCTGTCCGTCCGCCGTCCGTCCGTCTGTCACCAGGCTGTATCTCACGAACCGTGATAGCTAGACAGTTGAAATTTTCACAGATGATGTATTTCTGTTGCCGCTATAACAACAAATACTAAAAACAGAATAAAATAAAGATTTAAGTGGGGCTCCCATACAACAAACGTGATTTTTGACCGAATAAAGCAACGTCGGGCGGGGTCAGTACTTGGATGGGTGACCGTTTTTTTGCTTGTTTTGCTCTATTTTTTGTTGATGGTGCGGAATCCTCCGTGCGCGAGTCCGACTCGCACTTGGCCGGTTTTTTTTCTACGAAGTTATTATATATCTGTTATAATAATTTCCTAAGCATCAGTAATGCAAATAAGAAAGAAATTCTGACTGTACCTATATTTTAACGTAACTCTCATCAAAAACCCCTTGAGTCAAATATACGAAACAAATATTTTACAAAGTTCTCAATTTGAATGAACAACTTTGAATCAAGGCAACACCGGATGGTTTTCAGAGACTCATTCCTAAACTTACAGTTTTAGTCAAAATCAACCTCTATTTTCAAGTGTTTACAGTTACTTTTCTAATGACAATGATGATTGGGATACGATTTTGACAAAAATATGTTTCAAAGAGCAAACCTTTCAATGTTGGATACGGTAGAACAATACGATTTTATTAAATCCTTGCGATTTGCCCTGACCTTTGGAAACCAAGACCTTTGTATTGGCATTAGTTGATATTTGTTATTGGGTTTTACATGTTACCGAGGCAGTATTGGAATTTAATCTGAAATATATAAGTGTCGACTAACTTTAGCCTACAACAAGGCCAAAACTGTCCCTAATTGGTTTTATGTCTTAAAATGGTTTCATGTTAAAGTAGTTGGGTGGAAACACCGCATGTGGCTAAATGGTTACGGGTTACGGACCTAATTATTATAATAAAAGTAGCTACATTAAAATATTTAAGACTAAGCTTAAAAATATAAGAGGCTGTAGCGTATATGGTTAGTAATTTGAACATAATATGCTAGGAATCACATTTCAAAAGCCAAAAAAAGATTTTCATGACGTTATAGCTATCTAAAATAAATACGGGCTTGTACTAAACAATCTGAAATGCCATTAGAATATACAGCATTTCGTTAAAAGTGTTTATAGAACTGATGCAATAAAACGCTCGCATAATTCTAATAATATATCCTGTGATGACTATGTAATGACAAGCGAATCTCTCTCGACCTAACTTTATGTACGTTTATACAGCAAAGATTGAAAATTTTTCTTTAAGTGCAATCGTTTTTAAATTAAATTACATTTACAAAATAAACATTTATTCAGTTAAGTGCATCGACTTGAGTTGAAAGTAGTTTCGCGGTCTCCCACACTGACCGTGTTATTATAAGTAGCGTAAGCGACAGGTGGGCAATTTTATTTAAAGTTGACCTCTAAACTTTTTTTATAATTTGGGATTTTTTATCTTATTTCTACTCAGAATCACGAGCTCTTTTGATCATAATAGGAGAAAAAAGGAGTCCCAAAATGTCCATACATTTTTCGATCTTTCCATTCCGTGACCGCCATACAAAGTCTATGAAAAATGGTAACGGAATGGAAATAAAAACCTTGGGACACTTTTTTTCACCTATTAGTATAGAAAAATCTCGTGATTCTGAGTAGAAATAACATTGAAATTCACAAATTAAAAAAAAGTGAAGGGGACAACTTTAAATAAAATGGCCCAGGTATGAAAAGTCCCTCACCAAACTTTCCTTATAAATATTCTTACGAACACCTACAAACAGATGATTAGGAACAATGGTCCCTAAGTAGATAAACTGGTAAACCCTTAAAGGATCCTTTCTTGTCTTTATAGAACTGCACCCAAGATAAATAAAACATGGCGGGTAGACACAGGTGAGTAAACGGACTCACACAGGCTTAATCTACGGCAAATGGGGATTGATAAAAAGGTTTCAACCGTGATGACACAGTGCAGGTCATAGCAGCAGTATAATGTAATTTAATAAAGTCTGAATAGGTTAGACCTATAGGCTACATTTCCAAAATCACGTATACCTTTTAGGCTGCAAGGCATTACAAATAAATATGTATTAGTATAAACGTTTGAAAATAAAACAGATTACAAGGTTTAAACTACTTATTAGGTAGCTCTTGTGCTGTTACGTTTGCTCGACGCAAAATATTATTAACAAGCGCGGTCAATTAAGAAGTTTGTCATTAAATGCATCAGGCTTGAATACTTACTAGGTTTTAAAAGTTGAAAGCAAATGTACTTTCAAATACAGTCGCATGTTTTAATTTATGACCCATTTTTGTACCTTGTCACAGTGACAATAGCATGAGGTCTCTAGCGATTTTCACTGTGACAAGGTAAAAAATGGGTCATAAATTAAAACATGCGACTGTACTTGAAAGTACATTTGCTCAGTCGCACTGTACCTACTTAAACTCATGTTCAGTCAGAAAAAGTATTAGCTGAGCACACCTGTATACAAATATGTATTGGTGATTTATACATTTGATAATCTAGTCATTTAAATATATATCATTTTAATCATAAATTTATATTGCAGGAATCATACAACTGGGCAAGTGTCTACTTTATCCCATCTATAAAGTAGCGACCACTCTGACAAGAGTCTGACGACAAAGAATAAAGTAGAAAATAATTATAACTAATATCTATTTATTATAAACTAGTTTTCATCCGACAATCACAAAGTAGAAGAGCAATAGAACGGAACATAGTTAACATAACCTAACTCGATTTACGTTGGCGCGCGTCAATATACTGCGTGTTGAATATATTACGGGGCTGCTGAAATAGAGTTAGCGGTTTGCCCAGTTACTTTTTTTGTTTGGGCTTATCCACCACGATGGTTGCTGCTGTGTTGTTTATAAGGAAACTCGTCACTTTATGTATAATGGAGACCGTATGGGGTAATGATTTACTAAAAGTAATAATTTTAACTGACCTCTTGTAGACAACACATACATTTTATCCATTTATAGCCCACACTTTAATACGGCCTGATTCTAACTTTAATATTTTTTTTTATTTATCTTGATACGATATGGATCGGATCTGTCAGTGTCAAAACTGACGTTTCTTCAAGCAAAAACGTCCCTTTGCAATTAGGTTGCGTTGTTTTATCACAGGGCTTCTATGGCTACCTCTTGTGTCCATCATTAGATCAGCTCAATGGTAGCATAATATTGCATTGTCACCTAACTTACATACTTAATTAATAATTATGTACCTGTGAAGTTCAGCTCTATCTAACAATGGCCAGTGGGCCTTATTTAGCTTGCAAGATTTTACCCGAACATACATACTTAACATACATACAAACAAATGGAGATCCTTGGCCTTGGTGCACGAAATAACGACCTCATGTGGTCGCGACCCTCATACATGAGGAATCGAGGAAGAAGAAAAAGATACATACAAACATTGAGAGTTAAATAGAAGCTTGTAAAAAATTACGTCAAAACACACAAAAATACTTATAACCTTTTTTAACCTGAAGAAATGAACCCTGATTATTGTTATACTGATTAAATTCGCTTCAGTGGGCCAAAATATTCGTCCTTTATTTGTATATTTCGCAGTGACGAGTCTTCAAAGGCGAAGATGATTAAATTAGGTTCGTTTAGAGCTTGTTTGTACATCATTTTAATATTTACTTCCTAGCACAAAATGTCAGAGAATAAGTGCGTAATATTTATTTCAAGGTCAATAGGGCAAAGTTCGGGTAATTCCGTACACGTGTGAGTTTCTTAACAACTGTTAACTTCATAAAGCAGCGATTGCTTTTGGTTACAGTAAAGAAGAACATGTTATTTGGGGTCGACGGTTGAAAAACATACCCTCGTAGACGAAATTTCCCGCAGATACCACTTAGTTATTTAACTTACCATGATGTGTGTGAGTTCTTCTAAATTATAATTTAGAATTGTCTACATCCGCATCCATATCATAATCTCTCTATAATATATTCAGAAACGATAAGCTAATGGCCTACAATTCATGGCGTTTAGGTACGCGTTTAAGTCGCGAGATTCACGCTCCGCTTCTATGGTTTGTTGCCGAAATGACAGCAACTCATGGCGTAAAATACTGGTCCTCTGTACAGGTTCTATACGGTTAGTAATAATGGCACAAAGTTCAAGAGTGTCGATACGATACGCTCAAAGCTTTAGAGCTTGATTGTAAGGAGTTGATAACACCCGAAGGCTATTGGCAACGACCGGACTAAAGGATGGCTCACGTTAGATCGGGCCGTGTCCGGGCTGGAGCTTCCGGCGCTTACTTTTCTATGACAATGAGAGGTGATCACATGATGCTTTCCATAGAAAACGAAGCTCCGCAGCTCCGGCCCGAACACGGCCCGGTCTAACGTGAGTCATCCTTAATGCACTGCACTTAAGGCACTTTATGGTAGCCAGCATAAAGTAAGGATGCTAATCATGGGGAATTTAAAGCATACGAAAAGCTGAAGTACGAAATAGTACGGCTGGGTTACTCTGCATTTGTGACATCCATTTCAGTTTATAATAATCTATATATTTATATACAGGGTGCCATTTGAGTCGTGATCAGTAATATGTTTTTCTAACTCCATAAACAACGAGCAATTTAATGCCCCTACTCTTACTAAAATCAGATTTATTTTTGTCATTTATTTTACTTTTACAAGTGGTAATGTGGTATTTACGTAAACAGCTTTGTAAGATATTTCAAATGAAAAATTAAGTAAATTTTATTTCTAACTGGGACAAATGACAAAATTGATGTCAATAACAGTTCCGATTCAGAGAGGCGATTTAATTTAATAATTTAAATATCTTAATAAGCCGTTGTAATATCCTAAATCCACTTATAAAAGTAAAATAAATGACAAAAAATAAAAAAAATCTTGACTGATTTTAGTAAGAGTAGGGGCATTAAATTGCTCGTTGTTTATGGAGTTATAAAACATATTACTGATCACGACTCAAATGGCACCCTGTGTACAAATGAAAAATTAAAATAAATAATTAAAATAAACGTGTTTCCTTGTAAAATGTTTCTTATTTGTTATTAAAACTGTCGTTTGATTTTGAAAACCTCCGATATTATACGTTTTGGCTAGGTACTTCCTAAAATTTTTCGGTGAGACGTGTGCCCTCAATAGCAATAGGAATAGGTACTAGTAGGTATCACTCTAAACTATTCATAACTTGTCCCAAGTTAAACTTTGTCTGCGATGGCAGGATTAGAGTTAGAGGATACTGGGTATTAGCATACCCTCCTGTTTTAAAGAATTTAAAGTAGCTATCTTTATCCAGATTATATAAATTACATAATTTTATGGAGGTTTTATGAAACAAAATTAAACTCGAGTTATACATATAATGATGTCGTGACTGATTTTCTAATTAGCTGATACTAAATATCAGCCCAGGCGAGAAATTTTATTTGTAAAGGTTATAAGATGATCTACATAATTTTTGTGTGTCGATCAACTTATATTTCTTAAGGCCTCGTAGGTTGTTACATATTTTTACAGGGCGTTTTAGACCTATGTTCGTGATTTTTTTTAATCGAGCAAAAGTAAAAAAATCAGGATTTGAATCAAAGGAGTCACTAGAGAAAATCCTCAAGATTGCTAATAATATTTTTGGCATCCGTATTAAGATCTAAAAAAGCGGTACGATTTTACAAAAACTCCGCTAAGAACCCTTCCGCAATCTTATTCCACGCTGTATCACATCGCTAATGCCTTGACATGCCAGCGATAAATGTGCACATATATTATGTACGTGTATAGACATGTCGCCACATTGTCTCGAGTTAGGTCGCGTACATGTAGACGACGGTCCGCCGTATTCGAACAATGCTTATAAGATGTCACAGCGATACGATACCGATCTGTCAGTATCAAAAGTGAATTTTGGTTGAAGAAATATCAGTTTTGACGCTGACAGATCCATATCGTATCGCTGTGACATCGTATAAGCATTCTTCGAATACGGTTGGGTGTCAAAATAATAAAGATAATGAAGATATATTATGTATAGGTTTACCCATAAAAATCAGCGGTACCTAATTCTGGAAAGAGCAGCAAAGATGGTGTGCTGATCACGGGTATTTTGTTCTATGTATATTATATTATATCGTTGTCTAAGTACCTACAACGGCTACAACACAAGCGTTAGTAAGTTTACTGTGGAACCTAGTCAATTTGTGCAATAATGTCCTATTTATAATATTATACATATTTGTCCATATTAAATTGTCTTTCACCTGTTGGTTTTGATCCTTTCGCATTTTCTCAAAGGTTAGCTGGAAGAGATCCCTTTTAGGGATAAGTTCGCCTTTGTACATAACATTTTTATTTTTATTTTGTTTTTGTCCGTTTTATAGAACGTAAACACGTTCAATAAAGTGACATGCATAGATACATACATGCATATTTATTACTTATTTATTTATCTTTCTCCGAGATAAAAATTGATCGACCCCACATTATCTTTACAATACACAACTTATCGGAGTTGAAATATCGCAATCTACCTATACATCCCTTCAACATAATCTCCGAACTCCAATATTATAGCAATGGAAACGCGCCAACGGATAAACCACATCGGAGTATATCTGGGTATGCCGGGTATAAACCGGGTATGCGTATCCCACTTTATAGCCGTGTCGAGCCCCGATGGGGTATACTGCATATTGGCAACACATTTTCTTAAGCAAATATCCAATGTGACAAGAGATATCTGACATTTTATATTCTAGATTCTTCCTTCGCAGACTGCTTTTGTTAATGGAGTTCTGTTGACTGTATTTTGGTTTGACTTTAATGGTTTTCAGCGCACGAGATGGAATTGAATATAAGTATCGTGGCTCTCCAAGCGGATTGATGACTTTTGTTTAAAAAACTGGCGCAGAATTGTATAGGTATTTCTTAAATAGTTCATATTACTCGTGATAGAGGAGATACAAACAACGCCAGTACCGCGTTCGAGTGGCGGCCTCAGGGCGGGAAGCGAGGCCGCAAACGCCCTGTGCACACCTGCCAGCCTATTATGGATAGCTTTATCCATCTTTATCCACGTGATAAAATAACTGTCACTGTTTAACACCGTGGGAAAGAAAGTGACGGACACCGTTTTATCACGCTGTCACGTAGACAAGAACGACCATCATATCCGTACTGGAGGCGCAGCATAGAGAACGAGCTGACAGCCGTAGGACTGAACTGGAACGAGGCCAAGACGGTTGCTCAAGACAGGAAGGCGTGGAAGGATCTTGTGGAGGCCCTATGCACCTCCGGGGTGCCCTAGGACAGACAACAACAACAACAACAACACTCGTGATTTTTTTTTATTTTTTTTTTTATTATTTTTTTCTATTTTTTTTTTTTTTATTTTTTTTTTTAAATTTATAATGTAATTTTTGACGATCATGATGAGAAGATAAACATAATTTTGACGAATGTAGCAAATTTATAGTGTAATTTTCATCTTGAAATAAATAAATCTAAATCTAAATCTAAATCTATGCATGATAATTATTGCAAAATCACTAACGTTGTTGCCCTAGACCCCAGAGTGCAGAGGTTCAAAGGGCCTTCGCAAGCTCGCGCCACGCCTTCCTATCTTCAGCGACCCTACCGGCCTCGCCCCAGCTCAACCCGACAGCTTGTAGCTCATTTGCGACGGACCGTTTGCCAAGAGTGTACAAAATCATTAATGCTTACGTTTTAAAACTACTGCGAAGACAAGAATAGCGAGTGCATTACGTGTCAAAAATGTCTACCACACTCTAATATCTTTACGAAAGGAGATGTAAATCAGTATTATAGGTAGGTGATTGAAGTTAAGTAAGTTGCTAGCTATTAAAAACCGGCCAAGTGCGAGTCGGACTCGCGCACGGAGGGTTCCGCACCATCAATAAAAAATAGAGCAAGACAAGCAAAAAAACGGTCACCCATCCAAGTACTGACCCCGCCCGACGTTGCTTAACTTCGGTCAAAAATCACGTTTGTTGTATGGGAGCCCCACTTAAATCTTTATTTTATTCTGTTTTTAGTATTTGTTGTTATAGCGGCAACAGAAATACATCATCTGTGAAAATTTCAACTGTCTAGCTATCACGGTTCATGAGATACAGCATGGTGACAGACGGACGGACGGACGGACGGACAGCGGAGTCTTAGTAATACGGTCCCGTTTTTACCCTTTGGGTACCGAACCCTAAAAACGACAGAAAAGTTAGATTATCTCGAAAACCATGAAGCTTTTACTAGAACTATAAGTGCATTTTCTGGAACAGCCTCAGGTGCCCTGTTGGTAACCACCAATCAGCAGGTTAACCATTAATTACTGGGCACCCTGTATATAATTTTTTTTGATGATCATTTTTACCAATACTGCAATTATAGTCCAGAAGTTCAATATTTAATCAACTACAACAACTATCAATGGCCTTTTACAGTTTCTCTAATTTTTTTCTTCCATTTATAAACATTTTGCGATAGAACTATGTATGATATTTAAGTAATAGTCAAGTGGTTAAGGTAACCATGATTAGAGTTAATTTTGGACCATAGCACACCATAGTAAGGAGCTTTTGGATTCTATTTGGGGATTTTACGACACCAAATTCTCAGGCACAAGAAGAACACGACATGTATCGCAGCACATCAATTCCCAGTTTACTTATTCGGATGTAAAGCACGGTTTATGCACCGAGTGACGGAGCTGTTTGCGTCTGATTTGTGCCTCAAAGCACCTATTTCGATTTGCTGTTTTATTTACTTTCGAGAAATCGAGCAAACTCTTTAAATATTAGAGGCAAACTATAGTAGTTTGCATATCTTTACAAAGTAATAAGGACACTAAACACGAATAATTTTGTTCATTATTGCTATATTTTTGTGGACATGTTATTGGCTATGCTATGTATCATGTACTTTTTGTATTGCTGTTGATGCTCCTAATAAATAAAATAAAATAAAATTGACCCGCTGCCGCTATGGGGCAGAAAGATTATCGAGTGGCGAGCATGTACCGAAAGACGCAGCGTGGGGAGGCCCCAGACTAGATGGACTGACGATCTGGTTAAAGTCGAGGGAAACCGTTGGTTGAGGGCAGCGAATGACCGTTCGTTGTGGAGATCCCTGGGGGAAGCCTTTGGCCAGCACTGGACGTCTTTCTGCTGAGATGATGATGATGATGATGATGAGCCGCTCTTCCTGTTTACATTTTCATAGAGTCTGTGCGGAAAGAATAGAATAAAATAGAATAGTTTACGACTCATCTCACTCATTAATTTGTGCCTATTTAAGTTTAATTCTAAGGCTTGTAATGTTTTGTAGCATTGCCTGTAAACATTTTTCAATGTGGTGTTAAATAAAAAATTTGTATGTCTATGTCTATGTCTATCTCTTTCCGAAATATAGCTAAGTTATTTTTTTAAAGGCAACATTAAACTAGCCACCATAATGTATTCAGTTCGTCACTAGGACAGGCGGCTAGAAGTATTTTCCGAGCGCCAAACACAAAGAAAACTGCTTGAAAAACCTGCATTTTCCTGGAAAACTATGCAAGTTTGTTTAAAACATTTATACTGTAAAGCCACTTTGTAAGGACGCGGGCAAATGGTCGCCTGTAGATGTTCTAGTTTCACCAAGGCTCAGAATCTGTGTGGTATTGGCAAGTACTCGTACAAAATGTCACTATATCTGGGGCCCGTTTCTCAAATTAAGCTTGTAACTTGTAATACATGCGGTTGTCACTTTTTGACAGTTTTTGTTAGAAAGGGACTTCCACTTCTATTACAAATTACAAGCTTTTGAGAAACGGGCCTCTGGTACAAAATAAACATCTGTGTGTGCTAAGTCAGCTCGGAATCACTTTACAATATAAATAAATCTATATAAAAAACGTAAAAATATATAGGCATAATAGGCAACTTGTAAAAACTTTTGATATAACGATTTTTCTTAAGACCATTTAAGTCATCTTAACAAGTTTAAATTTATATATGCTGTACTTTCTACATAATAATATGGTACAAAATGTTATGTAGAATATGTTAGCCACTCACAATTGACAGAATTTCAAACATTTTAAACATGTGAACCCTCGTAAAGGAAAGCGCTTTGATGTCAAGCGCAGCCCTCGATGAGAACATTCCGTATGATAGGTACTAGGGCAGACCTGAGTTAAACATACAATTATTAATATTTGGAAGACCGAGCTTTGCTCGGAAAACATATAAAAACTCAAAAATGCGCGTTTTCACAGAGATAAGACCTAGCTATTTAGATCTATTTTTCGCCCCTAGGTATATAGCAAATTTCATCGAAAAAAAAATTATGCCCCTTGGCTTATTAAGGGATAAAAGTGATTACTTAACACCAAAATTGTTCAGTTTATACCCTATCTATAGGCAACACACTAAAGAAGTCCCAATTAGGACCACCCCACACTTGCGTCTCCCGAACGTCGGTGTCTAGTCAACTCTTATGGCTGCTGCTCGACGCAACGTTGGCGCAACTGTGCAGTGACGCCATTTTCGCATTGACATAGACGCCGACGCTCAAAAGACACTAGTATGGGGTGGCTTTTAGAGTTCCGGCTCCAATTACCTTCAGCCCCCAGCTTTATTATCCCTCAAGGACCTTTGTGGTCATCGACAATTTGATAACATCGACCTATTGGGAAATGAGCTGCGGTGAAATTTTAATAGCTTTATATTAGAACGGGATTTATGTAATTAAGTTGTTAAAAAGTTAAAACTTTCGGTTATCCATTTCAAAACGGGATTTTCAATTTGTCTGAATAATTGTTTTTTTTTCTTTTAGTATTCGTGATTTGTTTGTGTGTAAGGGCTGAATTAGACGGCGCGCGAACTCGCTAGCGATTTTAGTTACATTGCGGACTGTTGGTTACGTCCAATTCAACCGACCGATCAAAACCCGCAATGTAATGAAACTCGAATGCGAGTTCTCGCATCGTCTAAATGAACCCTAACGATGAATAGGTAAGACAGTCTAGGTCTATCGGTCTGTCTGTCTGTCTGTTGCTGGGACGTCAGTCTTTCCGTGACCACAGCAGCTGGTGCAACTCAGCTGAAACGTCGGAATTTAAGGTAAAAACAATAAAACTATATCGCGGTAGACCCGTTTGTGTAATTAAGTAACTGATTTGACTAGTAGTCAAATACCCAATTAACAAGAGCCAACTATTTACAGCTATGTTGTGTTTGCGGTTACACGCCTTCGTGCGAACGGCACGTGCTCCTTAGATCCCTTTGATTTGTCCGACAACGCCGCAAGCTAACGTGACGTGTACACCATGTAACCCGAACTGTTCTGTTACATTTACATGCTCGGTATGTATATTGTTAACTCACGTGACGTGTACACCATGTAACCCGCACTGTTCTGTTAAACAATAATATCATGCTTGGCATGCATATTGTTAAGTTAACTCATCAATCGTCCCTTAGGGCCACAACACACTAGCGTCTTTTGAGCGTCGGCGTCTGGCCCCCTGGTTTAGGTTGGAACTTCAAATGACTGGCTTTGACGAGAATTTGTACCAATTTTTTTTATACTACGTCGATGGCAAACGCTGATGATAAGCTTTTTCAGTAGTCTATGGACGTCTGCTACTCCAGAGGTATTTGAATTTGAAAGGGGAGGTAAGACGAATAGAGAATAAAAACCGGCCAAGTGCGAGTCGGACTCGCGTTACAAGGGTTCCGTACATTACACAATTTTTAACAATATGTTTTTTTTTAATGAAAAGTGAGTAAAAAACCCATCAAAAACTGCACATTTATAATAGGTTTTCCTGTCATCTATCGGTAAAGAACTATTAAGTGTATTTTTTTTTTTAAATTTTAGACCCAGTAGTTTCTGAGATAAAGGGGGGGGAATGGTCATTTTTTGCCTATTTTCTTGAATAACTGCTAAACTATTTATCTTAAAATTATAAATAAAATATATTTGAGATTCTCAAAATGAGCTCTTTCATTTGATATATAACACGATATAGTTTGAAAAGCTTTATTTTTTAATTTGCTCTTTTACCCCCCAAAAGTGGCCTCCATATTAAAAATTCATTTATTTACGTTACATTTCCGTCTTTGGGTCACAAACTTACATATGTGTGCCAAATTTCAACTTAATTGGTCCAGTAGTTTCGGAGAAAATAGGCTGTGACAGACGGACGGACGGACAGACAGACAGACGCACGAGTGATCCTATAAGGGTTCCGTTTTTTCCTTTTGAGGTACGGAACCCTAAAAAAAGATGATACCAATATTACCAATACACGGCATGACTGTGGAATTGAAAATTTCGAAAAGGTTCTCAAAGAAATATTTTATATTTAACATTTATAAAAAATGGAAATCAAATATTATAAGTCTGAGTTATACCTGATTATAATGTTACAAATAGACTGAATATGAAAGTATTTTTTTTTAATATCTTTTATTAAAGTGCTGATTTGTTAAAAATGGTTTTCATAATCCGTCTTGTCTGGTAGATGTAATGAGTGTGGATTGAGCTGCGGTCAATGCGTTTTTGATAACGTAAATTTATAAAAGGATCACTGACAAGTATATTGAAGTTTTAATCTGATAATCTCGTAGGTAAGTAAATAATAGGGTTGGTGACCGTTGCGTGCCGGATTGCGGATGCCATTGTTATTGAATTGTTATTTTTATTTAAAAGTAAACAATGTGTTCGATCAAAAATAACATTACGCACTTTTAGAAGCAATTTTCACTTGCTTTTGTGCAAAAATAGTTGCCGATTTTTAATGGTGCTTTTTAGATCTTGCAAAATTCGAGCGAAATTTGTATAAACAGGTTTCGAATCAATAAAGTTACTAGAGAAAGGCCTCAAGACCTATTCATATTTCTGGAAACCCTATTATGATATAAAAAAAGCGCTACGAATTTCCAGAATTCTGCGGGCTGAACCCACTGCACCTTAAAGCCATTGACGGCGACGGATCAATTCAGCACATCTTGTTTGAATATCAATTTCAATTCGCACCAACGTTTATGTAATATATAACGTGTAAGCGAAATGGTCTTCGACAGATGTCAAAATTTATGAGAAAATGAGGATCGTGATCCGATCCATTTAATGTTTTATCGTTAAATTTTCCGATAAAACCCTTCGACGTTTGGAAGCCAAACGGTGCGATTTTATTTAAATTGTATGCACGTCACGTTAGCGTCGAGCAGATCGGGACACCGCATCACGCATATTTTATGTAAGGATAATTTTACGTGGTGATATGACAATGCTAAGAGAAATAAATAAATTCTCTAGACTAACACAAAAAAAAAGAATAAAATAATAATGAAATATCCTGACAGCTACATCGAATACTGCTGCAGTCGACTGCATGAATGATATAAATATCGCAATAAATGTGTTTGCGTAAACGAAAATTTTGTATTTTTTCTCCCGTACAAAATGCACAACCTGCTAATCTTCAGAAAAGTTTCCATTGTACGGGACAATGCTAGATAATGGCATTTTCCATTAATGAACTTACTTTGACGCCTTGTAATTATACGGTTGTCGCGAGGCAATCTTTTTACAACAGGAAAAAATCATTGTAGCCACACAATCATGATACCAGCTGTCCGATAAAACCCAATCACATAAAATGATTGAAGTCACCAACACAAAGTCATATCGCCATACAATGCCTTTGGATCCCAGTAAACCAAAATACTTAATGCATACATCAATTTATTTTAGGCTTAAGCTAGTCTTAAGTTGTTACTGTTTTTTGTATTTGTATTTTGACTTTTATTGAATAAATTTTTACTGTTGATTTATTTTAATACGTATTGTCACAGATACGTGATCAGATACCCCATAGTGGCCATAGTTATTATTGTTACACTCGGTCGATGTGTGTCCACGAGTGTCGAGCGAATATATTGTTTTTACCCGACTATGGCAATATTTTGACCAGTATGTGGCCTTGAGACTAACTATTAACTATAGATTCGTTGAAAATTTTACCCTAAGGCTGTTCCAGACACAAAGTACACTGCAGTCAGCCGCTTTCATATATTATGATTGGAATATTTCCATTGTCTAATGTTACCCTTTTGTCTCCCGTTAGCCTATATTTGACGGTACTGTGAACAAAATAAGGATTCTGTTAGGCACACCCCGCATACCTGTTCGTAAGTCCTAACTCTTTAATAGAGTTTAGTTCGCGTGTCACACGACACACGTTCCATGCGTGACGATACAGGGATATTAAATACAGACGGTCCTGCTTGGCTACTGGACGTATCCCAAGGATCACCACAATATATGTTTCCTGCACTCTTCAAACTTCCTACCTCGCACAGATAAACCAGACCACAAACTGTGGAGCTTAAAGAAAAAAAAAAGATTATTAGGGAGTATTACTGCAATGTTTTGCCGCCAGAGTGCAGTACTAGCGCCTTTCGTAAACCATAGACTAACATACATTACATACTGTGCCTGAAAATGTGACATTGATACATAAAGGTGTTTTATTTACAAACGGCCTACCGGTAAACGCGAAATCGAAACTCAGCTATCTGCCTCTTTATCGCTCGAATATGCAAGAGTGATAGAGAGGTTAGATAACAAAATTTCGACTCTCTCGTTTCCGGTAGACCCTTAGATTGTGACAGATTGTGGGAGTGGCGACCCCTACAGAGTTTCGCGTAATATTCCCTATTCCAGCAAACTCAATGGGGTTGGGCGGTCGAAGTATTTAGCAGATGGCGACATCATAGCTTGCCCTGTCAATTCCTAGCATTGTGTCAATGTTTTGTTTTTTAATGCCCTGGATGCCAGCCCTTTAAGCCAAATTCATAGAAAAAGGGGCAAGCTTTGATGGCGCCATCTATTCCAACCTTTGACAGTTGCCAACCCCATTATCTCAAAAATTTTAGACCATGAAATTCGTCATGGAACCAGCAGAGCCCAATAAATACTTCCATTTTGTATATCGATGCCGTTCTATCAAACATCAGTGTCGTCAATAGCTAGCCACCGTGTGCCAAAGTCAAACAAGACACTGAATTGCGTATTCAAGTCCCAACACCTTGGCACATTCCGCTGCTGCCACGCTCACAAAACAACGCCGTGTGTGTACCCTTTACACACCGTGCATGACTACGGAATTCAGCAAATCCCTGGCTTTGTTGGTATTCCTATGAATTTCGAGTTTACCGGATTTCCTGCTGACTTGAAAACCAACAACGTAGGTGTAGCTGTAGCTTACACAAAGCTGCTATAAATGTTGAGGCCAATGCAAAGTAGTAGCAGTCTGCTTGAGTTTGAACGATTCGAGTTGGGAAACACAACCCTTTGCTTAACTTTAGTGGACAGTCACGTAATGGTCGTACATGATCCTTATAATACTAAGTAGTAGCTTTATTCTTTAAGAACAAACCCATGTAAAATGATATAATAAAGATTAAGTGAGCAATTTTACTCTAGAAACAGAAAGACATGATCAAAATGTCAAACATTTGACGAACTTTACAATTTGAAAAGGTGTTATTTTCCCATCCAAGTGTGTCCATTTCAGCATGTTAAATTAAAAATTGTCATGATACGATCCAACATCAAAGACAACTTGTAGTGTAAATTATCCTATGTTAGTGTCTAGGTGTGAGTACCTATCTTTAAAATTACGTCCGTAATTTGTTTTTTAGATAAACAAACTATCTGTTTAAAACTCTGGCCATTTAATTAAAAAGCTAGGAACCACCTTCTAAAACTCACATTTAAGCTTTCATCTAGGTACCTACATACAGTATTATGTTTAACATCTTATGCCTACATTGCCTACATTAGTACCATTACCGCACACGAGTAATACTTAAGTTCGCGATTCGCGAAAAATATTGATATTATTGAAGCGTAAATTTAATTTGTATAATTTTAAGTCTGGCTTTAACAATTTTAATTTAAACACACAATTCTGTACTGGACAGATTCATTAATTATTTACCTACACAACTTTAAATGTGAATCGTTAACCCGAAATGCTAAGTGGTTTTTACTTCGAGCACCTTTCAATGAGCCTCGAACCGGCAGAGCAGATGATTGACTTGTTAGCATATGACATGACTTAACGAGAATATGAGTTTGGAAGCTGTTTTTACATACAAAATGCTAATATAATGTAAATAAGTTTTTGGCAAAAATTTAATTTTTGGTACACGCTTTTATCGCTGACTGTACTTTTCTTACGACAGACAACTAATACTCATCGAGACAATTCTAAAAACCCTTAACACAATTAGTTTGCGTTGTTTTATCACAGAGTTCCTATGGCCACCTTCTGTCTCCATCATCAGATCAGCTCGATGGTACCATAATATTGCATTGTCACCCAACTTACATGTGTATGCAAAATTTCAGCTCAATCGGTAACCGGGAAGTGGATCAAATTTAACTTGCAAGATTCTATTACATAGTTACATACAGGTCGACCTAATAAAAGCGTGTTAATAAATAAGATGAAAGGTCTTTTACTTCTAGATCGAGTTAAAGAAGTATATCTGGGTAGTTATAATAATATGTTAGGTATGAACAACATTGGGTACAATAGGCATGATGACACTAGTTGAATTTTATAACAATATCTAGTTAAATACATAGAGCGGTTTCGCACTACGACCGATCCGAATCCGATCCGAATCCGTGAAAATATGGTCCGAAGCAGCCGTAGAACTATTTCTATGGTGATTTACGCCCTCCGTCATCCTATTTCGGAAAGAAATCAGACGGATCTAGTGCGTAAATTACCATAGAAATAGTTCTACGGCTACTTCGGACCGTATTTTCACGGATTCGGATCGGATTCGGATCGGACGTAGTGCGAAACCGCTCTAAGTAAGCAAGATGACAATATTTGCAAATAAAAAAAGGACTTTAAACTGCTAAAAACTCCTGCTCCTAAGAAAAATAGGATCAATTTCGTTTTAACTCTTATCTATAGTAGTTTTTGTTACTACATATGTGTATTCAACGCGACAACACCATCCCTCATCAAACCTACACTTAAAGGTACGCAACACAATAACTATCATTTACCCCGTGTCTTTTTCCTCAGTTCCACACAAAACAGCACATTATATCATTCATTGCTTCCACAACAATGAGGAAAGTTGTATCCCTTTTTGCTAGTTAGCGAACAAGGGCAGAAATTGACGTGTTTAACGAGCGAAACAAAGGTATTATTATCAAGCTGTACCCGAATTGCTACAGATTATCTAATATCGTAGCAGATACACCAGTTAACACCGTGACGTTCAGGCCAATTTTTACACGACTGGCCCAAAAAAGAGTATTGTTTTCAGCGATCATGTTTGTATGTGAGTTTCTTTATTCCATCATAACTTCTGAATGCCTTAATATCTGATGATGTCATTAAAATATCAGGCATATCACTTACTTGTCATTAGTCAATACATGTATTGACGCGGGCGATACATACGATAAATAAATAATATCATTCTAATGTCAGTCTACGTTCGATTTGGTCTGATTGTTTTTTTTTTCCTGGAAGGAAGTTTAATATTATGGACGAATACGACCACGGATACGGGTCAGAGGCGGGTAAAGGAGTTTATGGGTCGTGGTTGAGATACGGGTTATGGTTCTAACGGCTAAAAGGTCAGTTCTAAAATAATTGACCGAGCGTACCGAGTGTAAGCGAAGATCTCCGGTAAGCTTTGGCAAAAATGTCTACAGGTCGCAATTCTCAACCGATTATCTTGACATGAGCGGACTCGATGACTTCAAGCGAAATACACGCGCAACTGACATCATTTAGGTATCATTTTGATGTCACAATATAAGTTTGGATTGGCCTCCAGAACTCTAGGGCATTATTGGGTATTTTCTGCAAACTATGAACATTCTGCGTCTATTACCAATTTATGTTGTTTCTAATACAAACTTTGCTGAACCTTCAATTTCCTAGATTATTTAAATTCGTTTATTTTAAGTTTTTTTCTTTTACTTCAGGAGTTATTGTAAGGATTTTAGGGCCCGATTCGGATTAGACATCGCCAAGATACGATACCTAACGATATGTTTAAGATCTAACCTGTAAAATTTGACATCTGGAGATACTCTTGAACGATTTCCACAAGATATGGCTTAGAGATCCAATTCACATCTAATAGATATCTAACTCTATCTAACGTAAAAGTGATCCGACATTGGTTGCTCGAATTGCGCTGTAAAAGAGAACTAATTGAAATCTAAACTATAACGTATCTAGAATGGATCTAGTACGTGTCGTGTCTCGTGAATATCTTGAAGTTCGAATACGGCAGTTATTCTAGGTTTCATTTCTAGGTTTTCATTTAGTTAGAAGTAAATGTTGGTTTAGAATTAGTAACGTGCTTTTTTTAGGGTTCCGTAGCCAAATGGCAAAAAACGGAACCCTTATAGATTCGTCATGTCTGTCTGTCTGTCCGTCTGTCTGTCCGTCCGTATGTCACAGCCAATTTTCTCCGAAACTATAAGAACTATACTGTTGAAACTTGGTAAGTAGATGTATTCTGTGAACCGCATTAAGATTTTCACACAAAAATAGAAAAAAAAACAATAAATTTTTGGGGTTCCCCATACTTCGGACTGAAACTCAAAATTTTTTTTTTCATCAAACCCATACGTGTGGGGTATCTATGGATAGGTCTTCAAAAATGATATTGAGGTTTCTAATATCATTTTTTTCTAAACTCAATAGTTTGCGCGAGAGACACTTCCAAAGTGGTAAAATGTGTGTCCCCCCCCCTGTAACTTCTAAAATAAGAGAATGATAAAACTAAAAAAAATATATGATGCACATTACCATGTAAACTTCCACCGAAAATTGGTTTGAACGAGATCTAGTAAGTAGTTTTTTTTTTTATACGTCTTAAATCGCCTAAATACGGAACCCTTCATGGGCGAGTCCGACTCGCACTTGGCCGCTTTTATACCTACGCACTTAAAATTAGGAGCAATAACAAAAAAGTTATTATTAATTTAAACTCACTCTATATCACTTAATTATTTAAGCTCTCTTGGGAGCCTGAGGTCCGCAATATAATCCCAAGATCTGACATACGTATGCACTAGTTTTATGAAAGCGACTGCCATCTGACCTTCTAACCGAGAGGAAATTAGGCCTTATTAGGATTAGTCCAGTTCTCTTACGATGTTTTCGATGTCACGACGCTAGGCCACCAGACTCTAAGGACCGTGCGCGTTGTTGGAGGGTCTGCCATCTTATGGCCTGAATCGGAAACATACTCGTACTCGCGTAAACATAATTATATTATACATTTATTTATTTATTTATTTAAACGTTATTGCATAGTAAAAAGAATGTACAAAAGACGAACTTAATGCTAGAAGGCATTCTCTACCAGTTAACCCTCGGGCCAAACACAGAGCAAGCAGTAATAGGTGCAAGAAAAATTAAAAGTACGAACAGTTTAATATTAAACATAAATTTTTATGTTGTAGGTACAACATACATACATTGCCAAAGTAAGTGCTGTCATTCACTGTTCTCGTACGTTTTCTTGTGCATAGTACGTTCTGCCATCTTGTGGGCTACGTTGGAAGCATAAACTACACATTCACGCCCCGCGCCAAAAATTGGACAGCTCCTATAGCCCCCTAAAGTTCATGCACGCTCCCTTATAACTACGAATTAATAACTATTCTGAATTTAATAAAGCTATTATCAGCTAAGTCGATCGCGCAGTTTCGGGTGCAAGCACCCCGTGAATTATGCGGCATAATATTCTCGTTATTATGCACAAAGCATGCCATTATGCTACACTTTAATACAGAATATTCATTATGGCGAAAGTTACTAAGAGGAATTTTGTGGACAAGAAATGTTAATTGTTGAGAAACGAGCGAACCAAAAACAAAAAATATTAAAAACAGTGACTTTAAGTCACACAAAATCTGGCCAAACAAATGTGGCCAAGAATACACATCACCATCATCATAATTTAAGAGCGTGGCTCTTGTCGGTGGAGTATGCGCCAGTTTTCTCGGTCCTCGGCTAGGTTCTTTAGGTCCCTGTAAGACACGACATTTGCCTTTGTTTTTAGTTGTTGTGTATAGCTTGCTCGTGGTCTTCCTCTTCTTCTTCTAGCTTCGATCTTGCCTTCTAATATAGTTTTAAAGAAAGTGTCGTGTCTTATCAAGTGACCTATCATTCTGCCTCGTCTATTCTCTATGGTCCTCAGTAGGTTTCTCTTCTCTCCAACAATTCGCAGCACTTCCTCGTTTTAAGAATACACATACAAATACAAATATATATAAGCACCATACTGGGCTAGCTGAGATGCAGGATCAGTATCGCCGTTATACGCGCCACCAGCATGTGCATCCGAGGCACACGCCACCGGTTTAACTCCACTGCCAGGTGGCTTGGGGTCGACGACGGTGCCGCCCACACACATCGATTGAAACCCCTTTTCTACCCTACCTATGTATTATCTAACCCTTTTCCTATGTATTACGATTGTTATATGATTTTAATACTAATTAAATGGTGTTAAGGTCCTCTATACAAATATAAAATTATCAAACTACTAATTTAAACGTAGGGTGTAATTCCAAAATAATGATTATTCGTTTTATAATAATGATTATAAAACGTAAAATTAATTAAAAATTAAAAAACACGACTGCAGTTTAAAAGCGAACTGAAAAGCTAAAAATAATTTTTAGTTATGTTAGTTACTCAACTTAATGAATGTAAAATATAATATATAAGTGTTCTGTCAGGGTCGTAAACAGCAAACGGAAAAGCTTAGGCTCATTTAGGATCGTGACTGTACCTGTATATTTTATTTCGATGCAGTCGGGGACCTTGATATATTGAATTTTTCCCATTCACAGGTCCCCGACTGCATCGAAATAAAATATACAGGTACAGTCACGATCCTAAATGAGCCTCAGCTTTTTCGTTTGCTGTTTACGACCCTGACAGAACACTTATATATTATATTTTACATTCATTAAGTTGAGTAACTAACATAACTAAAAATTATTTTTAGCTTTTCAGTTCGCTTTTAAACTGCAGTCGTGTTTTTTAATTTTTAATTAATTTATTTTATTTTATACATTTTAGTGACCATACAAACCAATCACATTTTTTATATGATTTAAGGCACTTAAGTTGCTTCAAGGAGCTTTCATCATGTTGATATTTGATATGTTAGCATAAAACGTGCTTAAAAACCTAAATAGGCCGGACCCAAAAACCAGACGTATTGAAAAGTGCTATGGCTTAATATCTCTGCAACTACATAATTATTTCCCATTAGTTGGCTTTCGGCCTTCGCAATTAAGATACTTAGGGAAGCTGCAGAAAGCATGCACCTATCTTACGTTCCGGGCCTTCGGCCCTACGCGAAGCTCGGCCTTCGGCCTTTGCAATTAAGAATCTTGGGGAAGCTACAGAAAGCGCGCACCTTTCTTACGCTCTGGGCCTTCAGCCCTACGCGAAGGTGGGCCTTCGGCCCTACGCGAAGGTGGGCCTTCGGCCCTACGCGAAGGTCGGCCTTCGGCCTTCGCAATTAAGAAACTTGGAAAAGCTGCAGAAAGCGTGCACCTTCCTTACGCTCCGGGCCTTCGGCCCTGCGCGAAGCTCGGCCTTCGGCCTTCGCAATTAAGATACTTCGAGCTGCAGAAAGCGTGCACCTTTCTTAAGCTCCGGGCCTTCGGCCCTACGCGAAGCTCGGCCTTCGGCCTTCGCAATTGAGATTCTTGGGGAAGCTACAGAAAGCGTGCACCTTTCTTACGCTCTGGGCCTTCGGCCCTACGCGAAGGTCGGCCTTCGGCCTTCGCAATTAAGAAACTTGGAAAAGCTGCAGAAAGCGTGCACCTTTCTCAAATAATTTGTACATTTGGATCACATCTTAGATTAATTCTTCTAATTCTATAAAAATTGGTATGCTGGTAAAGTACATGAAGCTGAACAATTTCCACCATATTTCCCAAAATGTCCAAGAAAGTTTGTATGAAACATTCCTTTTTGTTACCAAATGTGTAAGGAAATCTGGTAACAAAAAAGGATGTTTCATACAAACTTTCTTGGACATTTTGGGAAATATGGTGGAAATTGTTCAGCTTCATGTACTTTACCAGCATACCAATTTTTATAGAAATCTAAGATGTGATCGAAATGTACAATTTTTTTGAGAAATGCTCACCTAGTCAATCGTTCAAACCGTTGCTTTCGTATTTGACACTTTCGCAATTGAAAATAACGTAAGCGCCACGTATGACGTTGTCGTATGCAAAGAGAAATGTCATTAGCGCGATGTAGAACATTTCGTATTTTCTCTCCAACGATACAATTAAACATATAACTTATATATATTCGTATGATCGCCTTAAAAAATCCTTTCTTCTAATATCCCATTCAATAGATTTAGACAATTCATTTATCTTTGCGTTATACTTACATTTTGTAAAATCTTGTCCTACCAAATGAATAGTTTAAACCATATTTTGTGTACAGTTTTAGAATCGTCTTTCAAAATCCTTTATTTTAATACCCAACTCGATAGGTTTATAAGTTTTATTTTTGTTTCGGTTGCACAATTTGCAGTGCATAATCCGCCATATTGGTTTTGTGATGACGTCACATAGCCTATGTTACTCGGGATGACGTAAGGATTCCAATGACATCTCAAACACCTAAATCGGTTCAGGCACTTAGCTGTTACGGTGTAACAAAGAAACTTACATACCCACATACAAACATGAACCCTGAAAACAATACACTCTTTTTTTGGGGCAGTCGTGTAAAAAGCTAAAAAGCCTGTCACAATACGTGGATTTATTACCTAAAAACGAATTTTATAGCGAACAGCCGTTCCATTTATTTATTTTACACCAAAACTAATGGAATAACACAGCAAGGTAATTTATTTTGTATAGTTTCGGTATCACACCAGCAGTTACATTTTAGTTTGTTTTATTCGTGTCGATTGTTACATTTGATAAACGACTACGACAAAATGGTCATGCTTTATTTCTCGTGTTTCGAAACTGTAGCAATATTTTTAAGTTTGACAGTTAGAGTATGAAGGAACAAAAGGCTGGTGAATACAAACTAGTACTACATATAGGATGCAGGGGCCCCGTTTCTCAAAAGCTTGTGACTTGTAATACAAGCGTATGTCACTTTTTGACAGCTTTTGTGAAAAAGGGACTTCCACTTGTAATACAAGTTACAAGCTTTTGAGAAACGGGCCCCAGGTCTAGAATATACAACATTGATTGCTTATAGTCACATATCAAAAGTGCGACCAAAATCGGAATAATGTTAAATGTCATTGGAAGTATTGAATTCAGATATGATATGCGATTGCATAAATCATTTGTTTTGGTAACAGTACCATGTTCTGAGTGTTCTGACATATAATTAAGTTTCGATTGGCATTTTTTCCATCAATTGTCATCTTGGCTTAGCCCCCAGGTGATCGATCGAAAGGCTTTTTACTCTCAAAAACCTTCAATATATGAGCCACATGATCCGCATAATCCGCAGCCCACAGTGTATCGCAATGAACAAATTGCCGGCCGTATCGAGTTACGGCAACGCACCTGAGCCCGGAATAGGTTTTCTGAATGGAAGTTTTTATGTGCTTACACTCCGAAACATGGCAGCGACGTACTACATATTAGAACCAATACTTAATTCAAAATTTCAATAACCAAAAGAAACCCTTAAAAATAATTCATCAGGTGGCCACAAATGCAAATCAGTAACATGCGTCATCCCAAAAATGTTAATGATAATATCCGGAACTGAACAGGCCTCGTCATTTTTAGGGTTCCGTACCCAAAGGGTAAAAATAAAAACTAAGACTCCACTGTCCGTCTGTCTGTCACCAGGCTGTATCTCATGAACCGTGATAGCTAAACAGTTGAAATTTCCACAGATGATCTATTTCTGTTGCTGCTATAATAAGAAATACCTACTAAAAACAAAATAAAATAAATAATATTTAAGTAGGGCTCCCATTAACCAAACGTGATTTTTTGCCGATTTTTGGTACGGTACCCGTGCGCGAGTCCGACTCGCAATTGGCCGGTTTTTTAAATAATCATTTAAGCTACATGAAATAACCGTCACAATCTCTAAGTACATCTAAAAGAGCAGTCATTTCACATCACCCAATTCGGTGAATGCGTTTGTTCAATAAAACCTTCCTTCTATTCGACAAAATACCTATATGCCCACACGACAGCTGACAGTTGTGACAAATGATATTTGTCGTGCTGGCACTTCTCATGTCACTGAGGAAATGTGATGGGAGATTGACGATAACCGACACTCGAAGGAAAAATGATGTCATATTTAGAAATGTTTCATGGAACAAAGTGGAATGATGATGGCATTGATGGCAAGGCTTATTTTGAGGCTTGGGCACAGAATAAATAATAGTACTAGGTACAAAAGGGTTTACTTTCTAACAAAACGCGTCTATTAAGACAGATATAACCGCAAGGTGGCGCAAGGCATCCGTTCCGTAGCGGTGCGCGGCAACTACTACTGCTAGACACCAAAAATGGTGTGGGCCGCATGTACTTGTAGTGACGCGACGAAATCACGGAGTGAGCTACGCCTGGCTTAGGTTACGTAGTGAGGTTGTGTCAGCTTCGTTTGCCACGTAAAGGTCACATTCGAATTGCGACAGCAGCAGCGATAAAAACCTCCAGAAACTTGTCACCTGTATGTATAGGCCAACAACGATACCGTTCAAAACTTACCTATTGTCATATGTTATAGACCAAGAGGTTAAAGCCCAATGTGTGGGGTCAGAAGAAATCCACGCCTCCTCACTCCACATTAAAGGATCACGGTTTAACGGTCCGGCCCGGGCCGGGTTATCCGACACTTCTATAGAACAGACACAGTTTTCTATAGAAAGCGTCACGTGACCACTGACACCTGTCATAGAAAATGACATGTCGGACGCTTCGGCCCGGGCCCGGCCCGGTCTAGCGTGAGTCATCCGTAATTCAATGTTGTCAGAGCTGCCGAGAATCGGAATCATGGGCGGAACATTGTACGGAGATACCGCTGAAATTACGATACTGTGTTCGTGCCTGTCGCTCGAATGTTCTAAATGCCGATGCAGTCGGATACGTTTCTCAAATTCCGATTCCTGCGGCCGTACGATCCATGATCCTCATCATTCAGGTAAAGAAAGAAAGGTCTATACATCAGTGACAATAGGGAATAATATGCGATACTCTGCGTAGGGGGCGCCACACCCACAGTAAGTCACAATCTAAGGCTAGAGCCTTTGAACTTTTGCGGTAGACCGCAAACGAGAGAGTCGAAATTTTGTTATTTATCCTCTCTATCACTCTTGCATATTCGAGCGATAAAGAGGCCGTTAGCCGAGTTTCGATTTCGCGTTTCCCGGTAGGCCCTTTGTAAACAAACCGCCTTGATGTATTAATGTCATATTTGATTGTCTGAAAACTTGTCAAAAAACAGTTTAAGGTATGTATAAGTCTCTCTATGGTTTACTAAAGGCGCTAGTGCTGCACTCTGGCGGTAAAACATTGCAGTAATACTGCTTATTGGTCAGCACCCGTGCTACGAGTCACTGACACTGTCAAAACTGACATATACGCTAACGTCTACGCACTATATAATAAGCGAGTACGAGCGAGATGCATATTATAAAGTAAGTTACATTCTCGATAGCGTTTATGTCAGTGCCAAACTGGTGGTAGCCACACAGTTCGTGCTCGGGAGATCTGATTTCGCTGAATTCAATAATATCACTTGTTCGTAGTATTGTCCAGTCACATCAACTTCGTAATGAGACGACTTTTTCCGAATTGACGGTTCCACTATCAAGAATATAGTCTCACGTTCCTATGTCTTTCTTCCTTTATTAGATGGACGGCTGGATCCTAATCTGGTGGTTGGGACACGCCATCTTCCGTATTAAAGTTAGGATATTTCTTAATATCAACCAACGCAACCACGAACGCTGCAAAGAAGGGTTCGAAACGTCGGGATGTATTTTACATTAATTATTTGCGATATAATGCACTAAAATTATTTTATTTCATGAGTAACTATAATTATAATAATATTAAGTTTTAAACATCTTTGTAATCTCCAAATTTACAATGTTAACATTACTCCAACTAGATTGTAATATGAAAATTAATGGGAAAACTGTGCAGAACCCTTGCAAATAATTACCGAGTTTCCTAAATGTAGATTGAACCGTTATAGACAAGACGTGACCTACGTCAAGGGTTGTGACACAGACGGCGGGACAGATAAATCAGTTTTTGTAGTTATTAACTAAAGGTTCATGAATGACTAAACGGTAAATAGTGTTTTGAGATTGTCAACATATATATTTTAATTAGTGGTATTTACCACTCATTCAGTAATTTTAGCAGGTGCTTACGGTGCCTATTGAAAGGAATAACAAGTACAGTAGCCAATTAGTGCAATGAAGAAACAAGGATTAATCACTTTCCACTGACACATATACAACAGGTAGATAGTCTTATATTAGCGATATATTATATCGAGCGCCTGCTTTGAAGTACCTGTGTGCCTTGACTCTTGCTGATATTGTCTTACACTACTGCTAAGGATATAAAAGTGCGAAATAAACACTAGATGATGGTATGAATTTCTCCAAGGATAATCCGAAACTAAATATTACATCGAAATCAGTATAAAGCCAATTTATGTTGACAGCGAAACACGAGAATGCCTCGGTCTGTGAAGTAAGCCTTAAATTTACTGTAAAGTACACAGTAGAGGAGAAATGGGGACGCCTCAAGGCACAAACGATTTGTAAAATATTTAACTAGGTATTAGGGTGAATCAACTTTTAGAACACTGATTTCGTGTCCCCAGACTCCCTAGCAAAAAAAACGATTTTTCAAAAACTATGTTGATAGTTTTTAATTTTTTGTTTACGCGGGCATTATTAGATACGTAAATATTTAATTAACACAATAAGTTTACAACTTGATCAGATTAAAGTTACATTTTATATGGTAACGCAGTAGAAAAAGCCAAAAATGATGTGTCCCTGATTTTTGTATGGGTGATACATTTTGTACGGTAACGCAGGAGAAAAAAAGTTATCACCCATACAAAAATCAGGGACACATCATTTTTGGCTTTTTCTACTGCGCAAATATTTATCTGATCAAGTTGTTAATTTTAATGTGACTTATATCGACCGGGATATGAACCGTGATTACCTTTTGTGTTGTTTTCAAGCTCCCGATATTTCGACGCAGTTACCCGTTAGAGGGTTACCCGTGAACAAGATGCATGTAACTGCGTCGAAATATCGGGAGCTCGAAAACAACACAAACGGTAATCACGGTTCATATTCCAGTCGATATAAGTCTAGTGAAACTAACCGTGAATCATTCAAAACTGTTATTAATTTTAATGTGTTCTTAATATACTTATGGATCTAATAACGCCCGTCTAAACAAAAAAGTAAAAATATCGACATGGTTTATGAAAATCAAGTTTTCTTTGGTAGGGAGTCTAGGGGGACACAAAATGAAGTGTTTTAAAAGTTGATTCATCCATTAAGTAAATTAAAAATTTACGCTAATCATAAGTTTTGTAACCATTTTATGCCAAAAATATTTTGACATCATTTTGGAAAAGAGCTGATACTCCTCAAACTGCTGTATCGATTTTATTTTATCAAAAATATCTAAAAAAAACCACTGCAAGGAAACTTTCTTTCACGTGATCGTTTTTAGTCAACACGAGAGGTATTTTATCATTTCATTTCATTTTTCTTGACAATTAATTGTTTACCATATATGAATTGCTTAATACGCTTCAACATATTTTTATTATAGGGCCAACCTAAATTAGTAATTTCGCAAATACCCATTTGAATGAATTTTGCATAACAATGTCCTAGCTGTCTCTTTCTCTCTTATGGTAGCTTTGTAGTATTTTCCGTATAGACTAAATATAAATCAAGTTTGGTTTTCTAAGTACCTATGCCAAAACGACACTGAAAGCGATTCAATAGTTAGATCAACTTTAGTGGTTGGGTTCCCCTCATCTGGCATAATATTGTTTGTCAGAAATACATTTCGCATAACATGTATCGCAGAAACACTTTTAGTCGAATGATAATTTTGCATAACTATTACTTGGCATTACTATTTACTACGCATACAATACATTTTGCAGCATATCATTAAGCAGAAGATTACTGTTGCCGACTTTCATTTAGCATTTAGTGGTTATTTCGTTTTTAATGGTTATTTATTTTACTTTATTTATATTTTTACTGTATTTCTTTTTATCTTTTATATTTATTGTATTATGTATTTTAAAAGTATGCAATGGGCCTATTGTCGGAATAAAGAAACATTCATTCATTCATTTAGTCTAGGATCGCCTACCGCTTCTACTTGCACCGCACTAGAAGAGGTTGGCTCCTATATAGCGAGCATCAAAGCATTGTGTTGAGCCCACTTAGTTGCTATGGCTTTAGTACTAGCGAACAGAGCAATACAACACAACCTTCTGTAATTGTTATTTGCTCTAGTAAGAACCTGCATTTATAGAACTAGTGCGTTCTAAGAAATATAAATCGCTACATAGTATAAAACAAAGTCGCGTCCCACTGTCTGTCTGTATGTATGCTTAGATTGCTTAGGTCTTTAAAACTACGCAACGGATTTTGATGCGGTTTTTAGGGTTCCGTAGCCAAATGGCAAAAAACGGAACCCTTATGGATTCGTCATGTCTGTCTGTCTGTCTGTCCGTCCGTATGTCACAGCCACTTTTTTCCGAAACTATAAGAACTATACTGTTGAAACTTGGTAAGTAGATGTATTCTGTGAACAGCATTAAGATTTTCACACAAAAATAGAAAAAAAACAGTAAATTTTGGGGGTTACCCATACTTAGAACTGAACCTCAAAAAATTTTTTTCATCAAACCCATACGTGTGGGGTATCTATGGATAGGTCTTCAAAAATGATATTGAGAATTCTAATATCATTTTTTTCTAAACTGAATAGTTTGCGCGAGAAACACTTCCAAAGTGGTAAAATGTGTGTCCCCCCCTGTAACTTCTAAAATAAGAGAATGATAAAACTAAAAAAATATATGATGTACATTACCATGCAAACTTCCACCGAAAATTGATTTGAACGAGATCTAGTAAGTAGTTTCTTTTTTAATACGTCATAAATCTCTTAAATACGGAACCCTTCATGGGCGAGTCCGACTCGCACTTGGCCGCTTTTTTTAAAATACCTAGATAGAGTGATTCAAGAGGAAGGTTAATGTATAATTTGTTAACCCGTGCGAAACCGGGGTGGGTCGCTACTTGTTAATAATACGACCACGTACTAAATTAAAAAAAAATCATATGCGTATAGGACATTCATAGTATTTTTGACAAATTGTAAAGGACATTAACTTCATTGGAATTTAATTTTTAGATAGGATTGCTAATTTAGGTTGCAGAGACTAACATTTTGAGTATTTTTGTAATACACATCAAAAATATAGCTCCATAAACAAAAAATATATAATTATCAACATTAAAAACAAAAACGTTGAAGCATTTTGTCCTTTACTATAATAGAACCCATAGTTGCCCAAAGGTGTGTTACTTGAATGTCCATGGCAAGTTTTCGTCCAGGAACAGAAAGTTGAATTCCTAAAATGTTGAAATCCTGAAATGTTGACTTTCACTTGAACTTAACTAGACGGAGCCCCGCTTCGCGGGGCTCCTATTTCTAGGCGGTTTTCCCTTCGGGCATCTGACGCTACCTAACGAACCTAACCTACCTACCTATTGATTTAGTCTGATATCAGTGATATCCGTGAATACATTATCCAACATTTTGAGAATCCAATATTTCGATAATTCAACATTATGAGAATTCAACTTTCTGTTCCTGGAGGCAAGTTTTATGTCATTTCAGCAAAATCAGAGCGAAGCTTCATAGAATTGAGGCGGCGGACTGACTAACTTACTATCTACTATCTAATTTAAATACAAAAACATCCGTAACTAAATAAATAATGATATGGATAAAACATGTATATAACTATAATGGTGGTATAAAGGAAATTAAGCATTCAATATTCCAAATGTCATATCATTACGTTATTTTTTATTCAAACCCTAATCACTACTTTTATCATTAATTATGACTACCTATTCTACACGATCATTCAAAATCATTAAAGCATTAAATATATATAGGCTCAATCTAGTTATCAAAACTACAAATAGATTGATCATTTTTGACCGATGCCTAATATTTAAAATTGGATACCTATCGAGTAGAATTACTTTAAATACTTAAGTAGTTGTAAATGTATTAAATATTAATAAACTTTTGTTTACACTAATTCGCAACTCGTGTCGATCTAAAACACTCCCTTCGGTCGAGTTTTAATTTATCGCTACTCGTTGCGAATTTCCTATTTTTCGCACTCGTATCGTTCAGTCAAGTGTAAAAATACCCATATTTTTTCAAAAACATTTTATATTTTCACAATTTACTCAAAAAAATGTTCTTAATTCGCTGACATAAGAGCTATGGGACCTATTTTTGAGTATGATGAGGGCACCCATATTTTTACACTTGACTACAACGTTTATTTTTACAGTAGTACATTATCGTTCTTTAAATTTTCGACATAGTTGCGTAATGTGCTATGTACTGTATATTATATAGGATCGTAAATATGGATACCGTAAAATGGGGTGAGTAGGGTCAAAACTGAAATTCAAACCTCGATAACATTTTATATTTACATATGAAAACTGAATGGTGTATATAATAAGTGTTCCGGACGTTTGTATTTTAGTTTTTATTTTATTTTGGGTAGTTCCATTTCATACCTTTGACGATAAAGAGGAAAACCCACCTCACCCCGTAGTGCCTCGTATTTGGGTTTTCATACAAAGGTGATTTTGGAAGATTATTGGATCGATTTTTTTTTATTAAGGTCAAGTGAGGTAAATGCAACTATGGGATTATTGCGTCTCTCCGTTCTTTCTCGAATACGATTGGTCGAAACGCCCTCTACTATGCAACGTTTCATGCCTGAGCTACTTGGAAATGAAACGTTGCATAGTAGAGGGCGTTTCGACCAATCGTATTCGAGAAAGAACGGAGAGACGCAATAAACCCATAGTTGCATTTACCTCACTTGACCTTATGCGTATTACTATAGCTCCATTTTAAATTGGAATACATTATTTTTGTAGCAATAGCCTTAAAATCCTTTCTCTCAAACCTTCTCTTCCCATTCATAACCCCCCATTCACATCTCCCCGCGAAACCTACTCACCCCGTTTTACGGTACTTAAGCTCTCTCTGTACAGATTAAACACCGCGTTCATGTCACCTGTGTCGCCGCACTCGCCGCGCAGAATACAAATGCGGTAACACAATAATTCCCTCCACACTTTGATTTCAGTTCGTGACTTCATCTTAAGAGGGTTCGTCGCCGGCTGGTCTACAAAAGGTTGCTCTTTATATCATTGGGTTATTGAAGTGAAAACTTCTTTAGCGGCGCTGTGCACTTTGTCTTTTTGTGCTGGGGAAAAAAATGTTAATCTCGTAACAGGTGTCACGTGACCGTAAGACGTAAGACGGACACGGTCGTGACCTGATCGAAAAACTGTTACTTCAATGTCTTTGAGTTTTTCTTTATTGATTTAAATGCCACCTAGTGAGATTCCCTCTAACTGGTATTAATATAACTCGAGTACTGACAGTGATGTGCTTAGGGGTTTCAAATAATGCGACGAAATAACGCTAGATGGCGTTAACCTCAATTATACATAGTGCTGCAGACATTTTGCAATAGTGATTGAGTTTCCACTTCTGCTGGCACTTCCTGAGTGCAACCCGTTGTTTTTTATATTACAGGTTATTGTATTGGGACGGCCGACTGGTGTCCGTCCGGTGGGTCGGCCCAGGTATCGCTGGGAAGATAGTGTGACGGCGGATCTGCTTCAGCTTCGCGTCAGTAACTGGCTGGAAGTTGTGCGGGATCGGGACAGGTGGCACGCTCTCGTTTCGGAGGCCAAGATTCTCTTTGGATCGCTGAGCCAAAATAGTTAGTTATTACAGACACTGACGAGTGGCTTGGGGAATAGCGAGATAAGTAGGCAGAGACATAGTGTGGCCGCGCTACTCGTCATCGGTCGCCTGCCCTGCATACTTCCTTCCCTACTTCCCATCCCTCGTCGAGTATGTGGCCGGGGTATAACAGTAGCCATCAACTTTGGCTAACGTGAAATTCGAACCCACATCTTTGGATTGCCAGACTTAGAATAAATATAATGGGATTCAGGTCAAATATCCGTATATTTACTTTGTAACTTCTCAGAACGATTCCGAAACGGATGGAACTCATAGTAGTTTTCCTCTTTGAGAAGACAAATACTTACCTGATGCGGGTTTTATTTTATAATTTCACATTATTGCAATTTGAACCTTGAGGAACTATCATAAAGATTAATAAGTTCGTATCAAAAAGGTCACTGGTTCCTGTGTAGTCACTAATAGTTTAGGAGTGAACTAGTGATATAAGTACCTATGCTACCTATAATCATATAGTACCTATAATCATGAAATAAAACTATTAAAACAGATTATACTTATCGTGTAAGTATATTGAATTTATACTACATCCCGACGTTTCGAACCCTTTACAGCGTTCGTGGTAATCCGTTTAATAGTTTTATTTCATGAGTACTTAACTATCGCGGTAACTGAAGACAATATTAACTATACTCATGTTTAACAGAACCCCTAGGTGTAAATTCCATTCGATAGCGTGACGAGCGTTCGCACTTGCGTTATGTCTATTTTTGTATGGGATCTTGAACAAAGCGCCAAGCTGGACGTTTTGGAAACTGAAAATCCCATACAAAATGACACTTAACGCAAACGCGTAGGTACGTCACATCACGCTATCGAATGAAATTTACACTAGGGCTAGATTTGATAAAAGCTAATATGTCAGTGACAATAGTTATGTTTTGGTTGAAGAAATATATTTCTTCCACATATAGGTGAAGATAGAAATTATTAAAATTAATAACAACATAGGTAAATAAAACTTTGTACGGACCACCTGGTTTTAGCCACTTTGCACAGTAGGTACTCCGCGACTTGAGGTTGGTGCGATGTACATTATTAGTCGGAGTACGGAGCGAATTTAGGTACTACAGTTTTAATAGAGGTAGCTTGGTTTATTATTTAGAATGCTGTTTGTGCTGAGGATTTAGTCTTGCTGTGATCTTGTGATCGTACAATTGGCTGCGCTTTAAATAAGGTATATAATCACAATCATGTTTGATAATGTTTAAATCATAAAATAAATTCACGCAGAACTTACCAATTGCCGAAAATCGTCTTTTCATTTTGGTCACTATAAAAATACAAATACCTGTAAGGTTTCGTGATAAATACTTCCTTGGGTGTGACTTGAACTCACCACCTCTGGATCGATACTCTGCCAACTGAGCCGCCAAGACCTTATCCATAGCCAGCGAAGCGAAGCGATAGAAGATAGTCGGTAGAGCGCTTCGATACTCAAGCCCAGAGGCCGTGAGTTCAAGTCTCACCCAAGGCAGTAATTTTTCCAAATAGCATCGTTTGCAGACGTTTCTGCTTAAAAAATAAATTAACGTTTCGTAACATCAACATTTTACACAAATGTATTTTTTTGTCCCATATCAATAAACTAATTATATTACGGCTCTTCTCAGGTGAACTTTTCGCTTCGAACCTTAATCTTTCAAACAAAGGCCATTGTCTCTATTATCGCAAAGCCGCTAGCTCCCGACTTAGCACGTGCCAGTACAACATTCATATTGAAAAACAACCGGTATCGTCATAGTATTAAGGTTCAAATTTAATGTCACTGATATTCTAGATATTACGTTTTGGTAGTGTAGGACGATAGACCGCCCCGAAGCGATACGGCACTCATATTATTTTGATACTTAGTGTGGTGTTCAAAATGAAACGTGGTTATTTATTTTATTGTTTTATTTAAATTATTAGCTTGCGGTGGTAAATGTAATAATTTACAAAGATGCAGCTGCAAGCATTGTTATTTTTTATTTACTTTAAAATACTGTGAAATTAGCACCTCTGATGAATAACGACTAATTTAGCTGTCTTTTTCTTGCTATCCCAACTTTATTTGCAACAAAAATCATTTTCACTTGTAATATATTATTTTTGGT